>NC_072497.1:2322358-3522358 GCF_027574615.1 Eptesicus fuscus | reverse complement strand
AAGAGTTCTTTTTTAAAAAAAATTATTTCAGAGAGGAAAGGAGAGGGTGAAAGAGAACCATTGATTGGCTGCCTTGTGCATGCTCCCCACTGGGGATCGAGCCCAAAACCCGGGCACGTGCCCTTGACTGAAATCGAACCTGGGACCCTTCAGTCCAGACCAATGCTCTATCTACTGAGCCAAACCAGCTAGGGCTAAGAGTTCTTTATATGTCCTGAAAGCACATTCCTTATTAGATGTATGATTTGCAAATATTTTCTCCAGTTCGGTAGGTTATCTTTTCAATTTCTTTGATGGTACCAATTGCAACACAAAAGTGTTTTTATTTTATTTTATTTTGATGTAGAGCAGTTTTATATTTTTTATTTTGGTGTTAATCCCACATCTGATGCTTTAACAAGTCCTCCTGATGGCACATTTGAAATCTTACAAACCCATTTCCTTCTTTCTGGCCCCACTGCTCTTGGCCACACTCTCATCTTCCCGCGCCTGGACGTGTGCGTAGTGATTTTTTATTAGCCTCCAGTCTTCCCCCTTCAGTGATCCTCAGTACGAACGCTAGTTGTTCCTCTGCGTTGCTCCTTTGTTCAAAAATGGGCACTTCCTGAATTTACTTCCCATGGCACACTTTACCCATTTTAAGATATTAGTGGGAGGTCAACAGATCATAAGATAAAACATATTCTTAGTTAAAGTGGATAGCAAGATGTGGCCTCCCAGGAAAAGACATAAGAATTCATTGCTGCACAATAGTTCACATTTATGTTGGAATGCTTTTGAATTGGAGCAGCGTAAAACATCAGAGAAATTTATTTTTAGTTTATTGAGAACAAAACACATACATGGCCAGACATCTAATGGTATTTCACTACAGATAAATGATACAAAAGCCCTCCACATTTAAAACTGAGAACATGATTGTTCCAGTTCTTTAAGGAAATCGTATCTGCATAACATTAGGCATAATGTTGCCAAGTCATGTCCTCACATCAGGTACGACATCAGGTCTTCTGGATTGTGTTTTCCTGCCATTCGTAGGAAAATCTCTGCGCGTAGATGTGCTACAGCCAAAGGAAGAACAGAAGCTGCTCCTCCGGCAACCTTCTGTGCTCTCCTGAATCCGGCTGTTCCAGGAATCATTAATCGTTAAGACTCGGGCAGCTCGCCACCTGATTTTTAGAAAACATCACTTGGATGGATTCTGCTTCTTGGCTCGTGGAGTTCACAGCGTGCAAATCATAAAGCTACGTCTTTGTTTAAGGCTTCCTTTTTCACCTTAGAGTCAGATAGAATTCATTTTGTTCCTTTACATTTATTTTCATCCATTTCAGAGAGCAAGAGAGAGGGAGAGAGATACAGAAACATCCACTATGAGAAAGAATCATTGATCAGCTGCCTCCTGCACGCGCCCCCCCCCCCCACCGGGGACCGAGCCCACAACCTGGGCTTGTGCCCTTGACCAGAATTGAACCCGGGACCCTTCAATCCACTGGGTGACGCTCTATCCAGTGAGCCAAACCGACTAGGGCAGAGAGAATTAGTTTTTGTCGTGTACATACATGTTCAATATACCATATGTGGGATAAAATCACGAATATATGTTGACATCCTAAGACAAGATACCTTCCATAGATGAAACGTTGTGGCCAGAAGGTGCCTGTTGATGCCATGGCTAGTTTGTAAGGGCAGGTCACAGCCCTGTGTGTGGTTCAAATGACAGATGTTAGTGCATCACCCAGCTCCCACGTGATCTCCTGCAGCCTTGGGTAGAGAATACAGTTTCTTAAAGGCGATATCACACAATCTTGAGAACAGCTGTCCAAGTGCTTTTAACATTATATACACATGAATATACTGTATACGGAAGAGAAAATAGCTTTGACATGAACGTTCCATGGCGCACAGTTCCAAGACAAAGACTGATTTCCTTAGCATGGCATTCAGAGCCCATGGCTAGCCCCAGCCGGTTTGGCTCAGTGGACAGAGTGTCGCCTGCAGACTGAAAGGTTCTGGGTTCGATTCTAGTCAAGAGCATTCGGAATTAGACTGGATCCTCACCCACTCGGTTGCAGGCTCCTCCCTGGCCCAGGCCCTGGTCAGGGCTCCTGCAAGAGGCAACCAATCGATGTGTTTCTCTCCCATCGATATTTCTCTCTGTTTTTTCTCTCTCTCTCCCATTCTCTCTAAAAATCAATGGAAAAATATTGTCAGGTGAAGATGTAACTTATACGATTTAAAAAAAAAAAAGAGAGAGAGAGAGAACAGAGTCCAAGGCTATCCAGTTTGCCCCACCCTTGGGCCTCACCTCTTGCTGGGTCCCCCCTGTAGCTACATGGGGCTCTCGATGGTCCCTGAGTACATGCACCTCTTGCACCTGCAGAGCCACCTCCACCCTGCGCATTGGCTGGGCTCTGGGCTGGGGTGTGTTGGGGGGCAGAGGAAAGGGTTTCTGTGCAAGGATGGAGGGGTGCCATTTGAACGTGAGATGGCATGGCCGTGTTGCTGCTGAGTTTTGTTTTATTTTCTCCCTTGAGCCTGTCCTTGGCCTCGTCCTCCCGGAGTCTGTTTACCGATCCTTCATTTTCAGAGACGCTCCCCACTTCGTCCCATGCAGATGTTTGTCTTCCATCCTGGCTTTGCTTTTTTTAAAATTTTTTTAAAAAAAATAAATATATTTTTATTGATTTCAGAGTGTAAGGGAGAGGGAGAGAGAGATAGAAACATCAATGATAACAGAGAATCATTGATCAGCTGCCTCCTGCAGGCCCCCTACTAGGGATCGAGCCCACAACCCGGGCATGTGCCCTTGACCAGAATCGAACCCGGGGCTCCTCAGTGTGCAGGCCCGACGCTCTATCCACTGAGCCAAACCAGCCAGGGTCTGGCTTTGCTTTTCTGAACCTGCCTCTCCCCATCCTGACTGTCGGGATCCTCACCCACTGCTCCGGACCTACCAGCCCTTTCAGGAAGTCCACACGCTTTTCCGAAGCGCACGGGAATGGGGCTGACGGCCCCTCTGGGGCAGCCCTCGGCCTGGGAACCAGTCCCGGAACCCAGTAAAACCCACATCACAGGAGACCCGCAGGAGAGTGTGTGCTGAAGGCGCCTGGGAACTGCCAGCCCTCCGGGATCGAAGCAGTGTCATTGAGGAAGCCCATCAGCAGCCATTCCCTGATGTAAATGTGACCCAGAAAGGGAATCCCCAGTCTGCGGAGTAGGAGGATTTGTGACAAATGTAACTCATATGAGACCTCTCACCTGTCAGGTTTATTCAGCTGGGCAGTTTGGGGAGGTGACGGTAACTTTAACAGAATGGGTCTGTTGTGACCCACTTGGAGGCCTTCCGACCTGGCAGGGAGACAGACTTCCGGCTCAGGTCCAGCAGGTGCAGGTGTCCCCTGGGCGTGGCTAACCCTGGGGCGTGGCTAACCCTGGGGCGTGGCTAACCCTGGGGCGTGGCCAACTCCAGGGCGTGGCCAACCCACGGCTGCAATAGGGTTTGTGGGATGATTTCTGTGTCGCCACTGATGGGCGGTGCTGCCTGTATCACATACTTAATTCCTTGAACTTCCATTCCTGCACTCTGTTCTGTAATATTAATCTGTCTGTTCATTTGCTAATACTTTCCTGTTTTGTTTGCTGCAACTTTATTATAATATGTATCAGTATCTGATACGGCCAAACCCTGCCCTTGCTCTTCATTTTCAGAATTTTCTTGGCTATCTTCTCATAGCAAGTTTCTCCCATGTCTAGTTCTAAAAATAATCCTGTTGCCAGGCCGGTGTGGCTCAGTGGTTGAGTGGCAACCTATGAACCAGGAGGTCATGGTTCGATGCCTGGTCAGGGCACATGCCCAGGTTGTGGGTTCGATTCCTAGTAGGGGGCATGCAGGGGGAAGCCGATCAATGATTCTCTGTCATCATTGATGTTTCAATCTCTCTCTCCCTCTCCCTTCCTCTCTGAAATCAATAAAAACATATTAAAAATAAAAACTAAAAACAGGATATGTCTTATTTACTAAAGTTTCCTTTTGCATGCATGAGAAATTATATTTATTTTTTAATACAGATCTTGCATAATTCTTTTTTTATCCTCAACCGAGAATATGTTTTTCATTAATTCTAGAGAGAGAAGAAGGGAGGGAGAGGGATACACACACACACACACACACACACACATGCATACATACATGGATCGGTTGCCTCACGCATGTGCCCCCACTGGGGATCAAACCCGAAACCTAGGTATGTGCCCTGACCAAGAATCAAACCTGCAACCCTTCGGTGCACAGGACAACGCTCTAACCGCTGAGCAACACCCGCCAAGGCTTACATAATTCTTAAATAGATTCCTATAAATTGTATCTTTTTAGTTACCATTGTAAATGGGATCTTTAAAAAACCATTTTTTTCCCTCTATCTGGTTGTTTGCATATATAGGAAGGCTATCAATTTTATTTTTTATTAGTAATTTTACACCTGGCAATGTTACTGAATTTTATTATTTATATTCACTTTTTTTCACTTGATTTTCTTGGCTGTTCTAGATGTGTGATGCTACATACAACCAACAGTAACTTTCTTACGGGCTTTTGTATGAATGTAGAACCACAATATGCTTATGAGTTAGATTTTTTGCACAGAAGAATGTGCTAGAAGAACCTGGTGTTCATATCTCCTTTTTCTCCAGCTCTCTGTCCTAGGATTTGGGGATTTGACCCTTCCAGCACAGGGGCCTGCTGACCATCTAGACCAGTGGTTTCCAACCTTTCGCACCTCACGGACCACCAGTGGTCCACGGACCACCGGTTGGTGACCGCTGAGCTAGCCCAGTGGTTCCCAACGTGGGGCACCCCCCCCCCAGGGGGGCAATTTGATGTTTAAGGGAGGCGATTCGAGAATGAGTTATTAACAGTAAATTTTTTGCATTTCTTATGGTTCAAGGGGCCTCATATCCAGTACATAAATATATATTGTGACATATTTATGCATTTCAGTTCTCTATTATATGTTTTGAAACTGTATTTGCTATTTTTTTCCTATCATTTCATAGTATTATTATTTTTTAACAATTTCTTAGTAATTTCTTCCTCAGTACTTGCACTGTCCTTTCGTTCTTTTATTTTTCTCTTTCATGAGTGCCATGTTCTTTGGAAGCTTGTTTAGACCACGTTCATGGCCTTTGAGGCTTCCTCCACGTGAATAGGAGCTCACTTTTTGAATAATGAGAATTATAGGTCACGGGGAAGGGGGCATCAGGATGTTAGAGATGCTGAGGTGGGGCGTGGCCAGAGAAAGGTTGGGAACCACTGATCTAGAGAGAGGGTGGATCAGCCAGGTGAGCCCATGCTTTTGGTGCCTTGTGACAGGGGGCTCAGTTCAGGACCTGTGTCCTCAGACCACAGATTAGGTTTCTCAAGATGGGATGGCGGGACTTGAACGGCTAATAGGACCTCTCGGACCAACCAAGGGGGAAGGATGTCCCAGGCCCAGTGAAGGGCATGTGCGTGGTCATGTGAAAACACAGGTGCTGTGGAAGTGCTAGCAGGGAAGCAGCAGAGCCCATCTGGCGAGGGGGCAGGACCAGGTGGTCAGGGGCCTGTGGGTCATCCTGATGCACCTGGAGCTGGAAATAGAGGCACCTAAGCCTGGGCAGCAAGGTGGGCAGTGCCTCACCCATCGGGGCTGGGGAAGCCCTTCCGCTGGGTGCTGTGCGAATGACGGTGGGAGTTGGAGGTGTTCAAGACTCAAGGCAGATCCACGCAGGAGGGCATCCCAGGAGACCTGGAAGCACTGTTTAAATGGCTGTGAAATCTATGAATGATTTAATTCAAGTCAAGGAGAAGTAGGGATAGTAAGAATTGTGAGGTTTTAGAGGTGCATAGCAGAAAAAGTCAGGAGCTGAGCAGCGCAAGTGAGGGGTTATTAGAAATCAACACATTATTTTTCTGAAAAAGCGGTCATGCCAGTTCTTTGAAGAATCATTTCACATGGAGCCAGAATTCGGTCTCAGCCAGAGTTGGTCCCTCTGCTGAGTGGTTTTCATATTCCAAACATACATGTTTTGCACAGAGTGTCTAATTATTCTTGAGGACAATTACTGTCAGGTTCCAAAATGTGTTCAGTGAGCAGCAATTGGTGTTTATTCAGCTCTAAAAAGACTAGGAACAGTCGGTTACATTGTCTGCCTAAAAACACTTCGCCATCCGGAAACATCTGCCTTCTATTTAAAGCGCCGAAGGGGGAATGGGAGTCTATTTGAAACAGACGCCCTGAGCCTCGAACACCAAAGAGAGGAGGATAAATTGGGTACGAAGGTGGTCTCTGTTCTCTGACACGCACTCTCTTCAGCTTTTCCCTGCTGGGCAGGAAGGTGGCCTCCTGGATGGGAAAGTTCTGCTTCTCTTGGATTTTTCTATTTATACTGGTTTGCACACTTACGGGAGCTGACTTCTGTGTCCTAGTTCCGTCTCTTTTACTTTCTCAGGTGAGGCAGGATGCCCCGTCAGAGTTGGGGCCTGCTTTTTGGAATTTTGTGGCGAGTTTTGTGGCATGCTCTGATTTTGCCCAGGAAGATGGAGAGGTGTGTGCAGGTTGCCTGGAGTCATTGCGACCCTAGTTTTCTATGTGGATGATGCCACCCACTCACAGCCCTGTTGGAGGATTACGTGAGAATGTATATAACCTGCTTGGTGTATTATTAACTTCTATGAAGGTCAATGTCTTAGTCATCTGTTGCTGTGTAATGAGCTGCCACAAATTTAGCAGCTTCAGATAAAGCCCATTTCTGCAGGCCAGGCGTCCAGTCCTGGCTTAGCTGGGTCCTCGGCTTTGGAGTCGCTTAGAAGGCGTCATCAGGTTGCTATCCAGGGCTGGGGTCTCAGCTGAAGGCTCAGCTGTGGAGAGATCCACTGCTAAGCTTCCAAGAGGTTGCTGGCACAATTCCAGTCCTCGAGTGGTTTTATTTCATTTTTATTTTTTTAATCCTCACCCGAGGACATTTTTTTCCATTGATTTTTAGAGAGAGTGGAAGGAAGAGGAAGAGACAGAGAGAAACACCGATGTGAGAGAGACACGTCGATTGGTTGCCTCCTGTATGTACCCCAACCAGCTGCTTGCAACCGCGGTACATGCCCTTGACTGGAATTGAACCCAGGAACCTCCAGTCTGCAGGCTGAGGCTCTATCCACTGAGCCAAACTGGCTAGGACAAACCCTGGCTGTTGTCTGGAGGCCACCCTCCGTTCCTGCCATGTGGGCCTCCCCACCATGGCAGCGGGCTTCATCAACACCAGCAAGACGGACTCCATGGAGAGACTTTGCTAGCAAGACAGAAGTCACAGTCCTACGTAACTTGCTTGTACAAGGGACATCCCATCTCCTTTGACATGTTCTTTTGGTTCAAAGCAAATCACAGGTCCCACCCCTGCTCAGAGGGAGGGGGGTACATGAGGTGAGTACCAGGAGGCGGGATCATTGCGAGACATGTCAGAAGCTGCCAGGCCCTAACCGGTGTGGCTCAGTGGATAGAGCGTCCGCCTGTAGACTGAAGGGTCCTAGGTTCGATTCCGGCCAAGGGCACGTGCCCGGGTTGCAGGCTCGATCCTCAGTAGGGGCCTGCAGGAGGCAGTCGATCAATGATTCCCTCTCATCATTGATGTTTCTCTCTCTCTCTCCCTCTCCCTTCCTGTCTGAAATCAATAAAAATATATTAAAACAAACAAAAAAAGAAGCTGCCAGGTACAGACCCTTAATTTAGGGAGAGGGAACAGCATAATGATGAAGAGGGATGCTGTCCATGCTACTTGCACTGCCTTTAAAATCCCCGATCTACCAATCTACCTGCGTAACCCAAGGCAGGTCCTGGCCTCTCCTCACCTGTACGGCACCCTCCCCGCAGGATCACTGTGATCCTGAGTGAGAGATCACCTGCAAAGCCCGGCACGATGCTACGTAGTCAGCAAATATTAGCTGCTGGCTTTTCTTTTTATCATTGTGTATTTTGGGCCTTTTCTTTAAACACCATCCGGTTTTTTGAATTTTAAAAGACTAAAATAGAACATCCCGGTGGCTTCAGACTTGGTCATGCGTGTGGAAATCCCAGTCCTATGGGTAGTTTCCTGGGCACAGAGCTGCTGCCAGGCTGGCTGTGCAGGTGCTGAGGACTGCGGGGTACGGCCATGGTGCCCTCCGTGGATGATGGGGCCCCCCTCCCAGGTCTCGGTGCCTCTCTCCCCACGGCAGCAGCCACTCTCCCCGCAGAGGCCTGGCCACAGTGACCAGGCCTGCGGCCACCGAGCACGCGGCCAGCTGTGCCCTCCCAAGAAATGGCGTTTCTGGTTGGGGTCCGGAGGGCAACCTGTCACGGCGTCAGTTCCTCCCCAGAGCCGAGCAGGCAGATTTGGAGATGGGCCCTTCTTTTTTTAATTTTTTAAATCTATTTTTATTGATTTCAGAGAGGAAGGGAGAGGGAGAGAGAGATAGAAGCATCAATGATGAGAGAGCATCATTGATCGGCTGCCTCCTGCATGTCCCTTACTGGGGATGGAGCCCACAACCCCGGGCATGTGCCCTTGACTGGAATCGAACCCGGGACCCTTCAGTCCACAGGTCGACGCTCTGTCTCTCCACTGAGCCACACCAGGTAGGGTGAGATGAGCCCTCCTTGTCTGCATGCTCACCTCGGCCAGAATCATGCCGAGCAGACAACTTGCTGCATTTGCTTGTCCCTGATCAGAAAGCCCTGTCACCTCTTCCTGTCTCCCTGTCCCTTCTCCTCTGTCGCTCTCTGCTTTGCTTTCTTCGCTTCCTGGCTCCTGTGGGCTTCAGGGACAGGGACTGTTTGAGGAAGGTCACTGCTTGCCCCCTCCCCGCCAGCTGCCCTCTTTCCTGACCCGAGCACCTCTGCCTCCCCTGCCCCCTCCCCTGTCCTTTGCACCCAAAGATCCTGTCATTGGTCCCCCTGTTGTCCCCCGGGGGCTGCGGGAGGACATTCTAGAGTTACTCTGTGCCATTCACCGTCAGCGTGTCATTCTGGAGGAGATGCTGGCTGTATCGGTCACTTCTTCCATTATTTTCTAGATCTTCTGGTACTGCCTAATGCGAGGGTCTCCCCAGCTTCTTTGAGGATAAAAGCCTCCTGGAACTCTTGTGAAGAATAAGCTACCCAGCCCCCTCCCGGCCCTGGAGAGCCAGGTTCCTGGGGGCGAGGCTGGGGCCGGGACACTTGTATTTGTAGGTGAAGTGCCCCAGCTAATTGCCGGCGGAGGTCTAAGGTGCTGAAACCCAGACCCGATCTCTCTCCCTAGGTGTGGAGGGCACGAGGGAAGGTCTGGAAGCCCCATCTTTCGGGGGGCGGGGGAGGGGGAGGGACTCTGCCCAACTTGTTAGTGCCCCGCACAAGGGAGGCAGGGTTTGAGCACAATTCAGTCCTTTAAAAACCTCTGCTCTATTGCTGCCCATCCCATTGCTCCCTCCTCTCACATGTGCCTGCCGAAGAATCCCGCGTGATCACGTGTTTTCCTCTGTGGTGGGGAACTTAGACGATCAGCAAAATACGCCTCCTCGGCACAGCTGGGCCTCCAGATGTCAGCTGGCCCACACGGGCCTGGTTGGGAGAGCCGTGCTCATGCGCACGCGCGCCCCCCAGGCTGCTTTGGACAGCACATGCGGCAGCTGCAGCGAGAATATTCCTTTTGTTTTCACAGCGCTGGGGGGTGTCGGTTTAGGGTTGAGTGGGTGGGTGAACTCGGTCGCTGTTGAGAGAAGAGAGACGTCCTGGTAGTCCACATTCCCAGAGGCACGTCTCCTGCTCCCAGGACCTAGAAGGAAAGACCAGGGGCGAGGAATGCTGGTCCCCGCGCTCTGGAAAGCAGGCCTCTCGAAGCAGCTGCGTGGAGGGGGCACGGAGAGAGATGGTCATGCCAGCGGGGTCTGGTTTCCCTGCACCCGCGGTTGGAGGTTGCTGCCCATATTCCTGGTGGTGGTCAGGACCCCTTGCGGGATGCTCAGAGGGTGCCTTGCTTTCCTGGGAAAGAGTTTCCTTAGAAAGAGCTTTCTTCCCAGTAACGAGCCTCCTATCGTCACCACGGGTTCAAAGACTGCTTTGCCTAAAGCCACTCCATCTAGAGACCAGAACTCTTCACTTCTCCTTTGGATTTTTTTGTCTCCCTTTGGGTGTCCTTTTATGTCGTCGCTTTTGACATTGTAAGGATTTAAAAAATTAATTTGTCTAAGTTACCATTTGATTTAATTTTTTACCTCTAATGAGTACTTATTAACTCTAGCATTTTAATGAACGATGGGGCGGTTTTTACATTCTGCTGGCAATTCCCCGCACTTCCCTCCCCCCATCCCCTATTTTATCTTATTTTGAACACTTAAAAGGATTTTTGAGCCAGTTTGCCTGAAGATCCTTTTTTCAAAGATAAGTATTTTGTAGTGAGTCTGTTTCATTTTGTTACTTTGTAAATAGAAATTTAAAACATGAAACAGTGAAATCGGTTAAAAATTTTATACGTCTGCCTTATCTCTTCATGCGCATTGTCAAGATCTAACTAATTCTCCACTCAACAGAAAAATAGATAATGTGCTAACAGTTAATAATCACATGAAGAAGTTACAGGTGTGTGGAATGAAAAAGCAGCAAAGTAGAGGCAGGATTAGCCAGAGAGATTTGATGAATTTTTTAAAAATATATTTTATTGATTTTTTTACAGAGAGGAAGGGAGAGGGATAGAGAGCTAGAAACATCGATGAGAGAGAAACATCGATCAGCTGCCTCCTGCACACCCCTCACTGGGGTCGCGCCCGCAACCAAGGTACATGCCCTTGACCGGAATCGAACCCGGGATCCTTCAGTCGGCATGCTGACGCTCTATCCACTGAGCCAAACCGGTTTCGGCAAGATTTGATGAATTTTACATAAAACTCAAAGGGTTCATAAGTTGGAAACATAAAACTTTAAGGCTCGGACAATTATGAATGAATGCATCATTCATAAAATGCTTTGGATTTGAGAAGTACTTAGCAGAAATAGACTATGAGGTTACAAATGGTTAGCAAAATCCTAACATTATTGCAGAATCTCCCACAATAAATTTGTTGCAAATTCCTAAAAATGCCAACAGGATGTCAGAAAAAAAAAATAGGACAGTTGACAGGGTGCACAAACTCTCACTGGACAAGGAGTTGCATTTTAAGCAAATTGATTATTAGGCCAGGTGCCCCCCAGCCTCAGGGTGTTAGGTTTCCGTAACTACTTCTCTGGTGTCTCTCCCCTCGCTTCCCTTTGCTTATTTTAATTGTCCTCATGCATATGTATCTTTCCTTATAAGCTATTAAAATCTTTGGGAATAGTAGGTAGCTTATAAATAATAAATTATACAGAAAGTCACGCGCCGTCAATTCACGCGCCCATCTCTCGTCTTGCAGAGAACAGCCCATATTCACCACACGAGCGCACGTCTTCCAGATTGACCCCAACACCAAGAAGAACTGGGTGCCTGCGAGCAAGCAGGCTGTCACCGTCTCCTACTTCTACGATGTCATCAGGAACAGCTACCGGATCATCAGTGTGGATGGAGCCAAGGTACCACCCCTCCGGCTGATGTTCACATGCACAGTCATGTATGTTTCGTCTAAAGCCAGGGGATGGATTTGGAAAGTAGAGGGACAAGGATGCACCCCAAATCCTGCCACCTTCCCCCAGGTGTTATTGTGATCGTGTCTTATAATCACTATATCCTGCTTTTATTTTTTCATCGAAAATGATGGCAAATGAAGAAAAAATATTTCCCTGTTACCACATTGTCTTTATAACTCGCATTTCGATGTCTGTGTAATCATTCCACCAACGCTCTATAATGTCCTTAAGTTCTCCCTTTATGGTTAGATATACAAGTGGCTTCCAGTTTTTTACTACTATAGATAATGAGCTTCTTCATGCAACCAATGACCTCATTTGATCATCGAACAGACCTATTGCTTTCTTTTGGACATTTCCTTAGGACAGATTCCTGGTAATAATATATTAACACTTTATAGTTCTTTTTATAAATATATTTTTTATTGTTTATAGTATTACAGATATCTCCCATTTCCTCCCCACTTTCCTCCCTCCTCCCAGACCTTACCCACCCACCCCCAGGTCTTTATTTCCTGTGTCCATGGGCTATACATATCTACACTAATAAAAGAGTAAGATGCGAATTGACCATACCTTCGCAACGCCCACCAGCCAATCAGGAGTAGGTATGCAAATTAACCCAACAGAGATGGTGGGTTAATTTGCATACGCAGGTGCCCAGTGGCTGGGATGGGGCGTTCTGCCCTGCTCCAGCTGCTCTGGGCCTCTGGGCAGTGTGGGAAGGCGGAAAGTCAGCTCCGGGCTGGAGCAAAAAGGCGGCTCTGGCCGGAGCGAAGGCGGTGCCGGCAGCCAGGGGAAGGAAGGCCCATTCTTGCAGGAATCTTCATGCATTGGGCCTCTAGTAGGTATATAAGTTCTTTGGATTATCTCTTCTCGTCCCCCAACCCCACATGTCAGTCTGTTCCATGCCTCTCTGCTTCGGATCTTACTTTGTTGGTCAGTTCATTTTGTTCATTAGATTCCACAAATGAATGAGATCATGCGATATTTGTCTTTCTCAGTTTGGTTTATTTCACTTAGTATAATATTTTCCAGGTCCCTCCATGCTGTCCCAAAGGGTAAGAGAGCCCTGTTTTTTTACAGCTGCATAGTATTCCATAGTGTAAATGTCCCACAGCTTTTTTTATCCATTCATCTACTGATGGGCACTTGGACTGTTTCCAAATCTTAGCTATTGTAAATAACGCTGCTGTGAACATAGGGATGCATATATTCTTTCTGATTGGTGTTTTGGGGTTTTTAGGATATATTCCCAGAAGTGGGATCGCTGGGTCAAACTGCAGTTTCACTTTTAATTTTTTGAGGAAAACTCCATACTGTTCTCCACAGTGGCTGCATCAGTCTGCATTCCCACCAGCAGTGCACGAGGGTTCCCTTTTCTCCACATCCTCGCCAGCACTTGTTGTTTGTTGATTGGTTGGTGATAGCCATTCTGACAGGTGTGAGGTGATATCTCATTGTGGTTTTAATTTGCATTTCTCTGATGATTAGTGACTTGGAACATTTTTTCATGTGTCTCTTGGCCATTTGTATGTCCTTTGGAGAAATGTCTATTCAACACGTTATAGCTCTTGATGGATGGTGCCAACTTGCTCCCCAAAGAGGCCTTTCTCCCAGCATGTCTGAGAATGCCAGTTTATTGCACCCTTGCCAGCACTGGGTATCATATCTGGTCTTGTTTTGATGTTCTTAGGCATAGGAGTTGATTTTAATAAGTGATTAGGAATAGTTCTTGAAATACATTTTTTCCTGGTTACTTTCATTATTCTGCTCTCTACGTTGATATTTTTGCCACATTATATGGAAGCAGAATAAAAGAGGGATAGCAATAGAAGTATCACCAAATTTGCAAAAGAAAAAAATGTCTTGATGCTTTATAATCTGTCTTCATCCTGCTGGACATTCTCACATGGATTATCAGCTGTCGCCTGAAACGAAATGTATCTGAAGCTGAATCCCCCTCATCTCCATTTCTCAGTCACTTGGACTAAAAAAAGAAAAGAAGGAGGTTGGAAGAAAGAAAGGAAAAGGAAGAGTCTAGCCCGGGCTGGTTTGGCTCAGTGGATAGCGGGTCGAGCCGGTGGGCTGAAGGGCACGCACCTCGGTTGCAGGCTCGATCCCCTGCTCTGGCCCCGGGCGCAGGTGCGTGCAGGAGGCAACCAATCGATGTGTCTCGCACATCCATGTTTCTCTCTGTCTCTCCCCATTCCCTTCCACTCTTTCTCAAATCAATGGGAAAATATCCTCAGGTGAGGATTAACAAAACAAAACAAAACAAAACAAAACCTTGGTTGCAGGCACAAGCCCCAGTAGGGGGTGTGCAGGAGGCAGCTGATCAACGTTTCTCTCTCATTGATGTTTCTAACTCTCTATCCCTCTCCCCTTCCTCTCTGTAAAAAATCAATCAAAATATATGTAAAAAAATCAATAAAATATATTTTAAAATATATATATTTTTATTGATTTTTTTACAGAGAGGAAGGGAGAGGGAGAAGGAAATAGAAACATCAATTATGAGAGAGAATCACTGATGGGCTGCCTCCTGCACGCCCCCCACTGGAGATCGAGCCCACACCCCGGGCATATGCCCTGACCAGGAATCGAACTGTGACCTCCTGGTTCATGGGTTGACACTCAACCACTGAGCCACACTGGCTGGGCTGATCTCTCAACGAGGCTCCGGTTTTAAGGCAAAATTATCCCTTCTCAGCCTGTGTTCTCTGAGCCTCCGCTTAGATAAAGGCGGCTTAGATTAAGGCAGCTTGGCCCGTGATACTGTCTCGTCCTTCCAGTTGCCACAACCCTTCCTCCTTGGCAGGAAGGAGGCCTGGAGTCCTCACTTTACAGCTCTGAGGTCAAGGAGAGGCCATGCCCGGGCCTGGCAGGCTGCTGCCTGTGCCCAGGTCCTTCAGGTCGCAGCAGGCGTCCCTGGCTGGCAGGGGAGCATCCTGGCACCGCGTCGTGCAGGCCACGCGTCAGGTAGAAACAGCTGGTCTGGCCAGCATGTCCACGGAGGTGGAGGCACTGGTGTTCCCGTCTAAGCAAGCAGGACGGCAACACTCGGCTGGGTTCTGGTGAGCGTGCAGGATGCGTGCAATGCCTGGCACGTGGCAGGCAGCACTTGTGTTTGAGGATTGAGTATCTGAAAGGTGCCTTTCCATTTTTTCTTCTGGGAGAGATGGTGATAACCACAGTTGTATTGTGTCACCACGTCCCGCTCTGGGCTTTTGAGCTGGAATCTCCGGCCTCCGCCAGGATGTCCCGATAGGGGCGGTGAGTCAGACTCCCCTGCTTTCTTTTATCTATTGATTCTGACATTTCATCCGCCATCCTTCAGAGCGGTTTGCTCTGTTGTCAGTTGAGTTATCCAAGGATAGATGGGGCTTAAATACAGATAAAGCTACTTTCTTAGAGGAAGTGCTTCAGTCCTATTAGCTGGGCTTTTAGTAATTTGTCAGAGTGTCAGCACGGCACCGCGCGGCTCTGCAGGTTCTGAAGGCTGTGACAGCGTGCTGGGCCCCGGCCAGACGCGTCAGCTGTGAGAAATCAAAGGGGTGCAGGAGGTTGGGCTGACCCCTCGCCGCAGAGTGGGGCTAATTTAGACTCAGTATGGGGGATCCGTCAAGTCACAGAGTCACCTAAAAAGTGGGCATTGGAAACCCAGGCCATGGGCCCCGCCCATGGGAATTCAGAGAGGGAGCCCGCGGCTCTCAGACCACCCCTCCTATGGCACCGGCCGCCTGCCCTTCCCGGATCCCACCCAGAGTTCCAGGCACAAGACCCATGACAGGGCCGCATTCTGCAAAAGGGGATATTTTATGTGGGAGCAAAGGCCCAGGGGAGTGTGGGATGGTGGGGACGGATGGGCCTTAGTCATTTAATCACTGTGGCTGCCACTTGGGGCCAAGGATGGGGAGCAAGGGTCCTGCCCCGAGGACTGGAGCAGAGCACTGGACAGTGGTCCCAACGCCACCTCAGCCCGCTAGACCTTTATATAAAACCAGCAGCCTAGGCCTAGATCGGACCCTGTGCCTGCAGCGGCCGAAAGCTCCGCCAGGGTATGGGGAGTGGAGGGGAACCCAGGATGGTGACCCCGCAGGGTGGTAGCAGCTGTTACTGTCTATATCTACGGCCTCCCCTCCCCCAACCCCCCAGCCCCAGCCTCCGCCCTGCCTGTGGAAGCCAGACGGACCTCCTTCCTTCCTTGGGACAGGAATAGGGGGCAGTATCCCCAGTGATGCATTGACAGGAATCTTGTCTGCTGCCCTTGGCCACTCCCCACTCCACCCCAGTGCCACATCGGGACAACACACTTTGTTTTAGGCCTTGGATCCCAAATGTTGCTCTGAACTGAGGTGACAGATACTGTTAGCCTTTGGGGCCGTGCCCTGACCCTCGGGCTGCACCTCTGCCTTGGGCAGGTCTGGGGCCCAGGTCCCGGCGCCTCTGCCCGCTGCTGCTGGGCCAGCTGCCCTCCCAAGGTAGGAGGCCGGCAGGGAAGCTGCCCCACCATCCAGGTGAAAGTGGCTGGTGTGGAAGGGACTTGGAGGTCGCTGTGAGCAAAGGTCACAGCACACTGAGCTGCTGAGTCAGCCACAGGTAGCGCGCAGCGCACAGGCCGGGCCGGGAGGAGGGGCAGCCAGCAGCTCCAGCAGCTGTCGCTCCACACAGGGTACGGCAGGCTCCTCGCTCGGTCCAACCCTGCGCCGCCGTGTTTACTTGGGGAAGGATGCGTGAAGGTCTCTCCTCCCCCAGAGAGCACTTGGCGCGGCTCATCATGGGACGAATCTGTGCTCAGACCCGTTGTTCGTCTTCCTGAAACGCTGAGATGCTGCAGCTCCTCAGAGACATTAGTGCACGTGTTAGTCCCAGCTGCTGCGAAGACTCCACGAGGCAGGCACCCGGGGATGCCCCGCCCAGCAGGGCCCGACTGCACAGCTTGCACGGATCCCCTTCTGTGCATGAGATGCCCTCTGAGGACCGGGGAGCAGGCTGGCTTGTCTTTGGAGTCCCGGCCCCCAGCTCGTGTGGGCAACGCCAGGGTGGGTGGGGGAGTTAGCAGGTGACGAGGTCAAGCTGGCCTCCTGCTCTCCAGGCCTGCGCTAGCTGTGCCGTGTCCCCGGGAGGGCAGTGGGCAGGGGTAGGGTCACTGCCTAGAGCCGTGGTTCTCAACCTCCCTAATGCCGCGACCCTTTAATACAGTTCCTCATGTTGTGGTGACCCCCAACCATAAAATTATTTTCGTTGCTACTTCATAACTGTAATTTTGCTACTGCTAATGAATCGTAATGTAAATATCTGTGTTTTCCGATGGTCTTAGGCGACCCTGCTAGCGGTTCTCAACCTGTGGGTCGCTGCTGTAGAGCCCAAGACCATCAGAAAACACAGATATTTACATTACGATTCATTTTTAAAAAAATATATTTTATTGATTTTTTACAGAGAGGAAGGGAGAGGGATAGAGAGTTAGAAACATCAACGAGAGAGAATCATCGATCAGCTGCCTCCTGCACACCCCCCACTGGGGATGTGCCCGCAACCAACGTACATGCCCTTGACCGGAATCGAACCTGGGACCCCTCAGTCCGCAGGCCGACGCTCTATCCACTGAGCCAAACCGGTTTCGGCTACATTGCGATTCATTAACAGTAGCAAAATTACAGTTATGAAGTGGCAACGAAAATAATTTTATGGTTGGGGGTCACCACAACATGAGGAACTGTATTAAAGGGTCGCGGCATTAGGAAGGTTGAGAACCCCTGGCCTAGAGGGAACCAGGATCGGAGCTTCCGACTGTCACCCAGGCCGGCCCTGCGCATGGGCAGCTGGGAGCCCCGTGCGTGCGCCTGGCAGGCCCAGCTTCCCGGAGCTCTGATCCGAGGCGTGGCAGCACCACCAGCCGTGTGATCCATGGCGGTTTGGGGCAGAACCACCAGCTCCGTGTTGAAGGACTCCATTCCACGGCATGTGGTATCGGAGCCGTCCGCCCTTGGTTTCACGGTGCTGCTGGCACTCTCACAGGCCGGGTTCCTTATCGCATCCTTGGGAGCAGCGGCCGCGCCCGTGCACAGGACTTGCCTGGAGCAGGGCTCTCTCGGGAGCTCTGGACGGCGCTACTGCCCGTGGCTCTGTTATTTATAGGATCACAGGAACCTATATTGGGAGAGACCTTCGAGGTCACCCGTTCTACAAGGTTCAGCAGCACCTGCTGGGCAGCCAGCCTGACGGGGACTGTTGGGGAGCTCTGTGCCCCTGAAATCTGACTTGCTTGGTATTTTCTTTTGGAAATGCGAAACCGCTTTCAAAAACAGCCAGGCCCCCCCCATCACTACAGTGTCCTCTTGTGGATAAAAACGGGCACCCTCTGTTCAGGGAGCAAGCACATGGGAGGTTCTCAGCACACAGTAGGTTCTCAGCGCACTTTGGTTTCTTTCCTTCCCTGACGGCGGTGAACAGAAGCACCTGATAGCACCTGCTTTGGAGGCAGGCAGCGTGGCTTCTAACTGCTGCCACAGGCTCCAGCCTCCGGTGGGAAACATCCAACTTCTTCCGACTCCCACCTCCCTGGGCTTGGGAAAGACTTCCCATGAAGTGGAATTGGGGGGACCTGTTTCCCATTTTTTTTTTGTTGTTGTTGTTGTTGTTTTTTAAATATATTTTATTGATTTTTTTACAGAGAGGAAGAGAGAGGGATAGAGAGTCAGAAACATCGATCAGCTGCCTCCTGCACACCCCCCACCGGGGATGTGCCCACAACCAAGGTACATGCCCCTGACCGGAATCGAACCCGGACCCTTCAGTCCGCAGGCCGACGCTCTATCCACTGAGCCAAACCAGTTAGGGCCCATTTTGTTTTTTAAATATATTTTTATTGATTTCAGAGAGGAAGGGAGAGAATGATAGAAGCCAAGCCAGCTAGGGCTAGTAGTAACTTTTTAATGAGCCATATAGTCTGTGGCAGCCATTCAGCTTTCTCCTGTAGCAAGAAGCACAGCCACAGACCGGTGTGTAAACGAGTGGCTGTGTCTTGTGTGCCAATAAAACTTTATTTACAAAAGCAGGCCGCAGGTGCACTTGGCCAGAGGGCTCTACCAGTTGGTGGATCCTTGTGCTCTGTAACATATTATTTAGTTTTGGGTGTTTTAGGCTTTTATGTGAATAGAATTGTCCTGGAGACCTATACTGTACATCTGCTTTTGTGACTTCCTCTTTATTCTTTTACTTCATGTTAAATTTGTGTGATTGAGCCACGTTGGTGCCTGCCGCCTTGGCTCATGTTCACCGCTGGGCAGTACTTCACTGCAGGGAGGCGTCCCAGCTGGGCCGTTCTGCTGGAGGTGGGCATGCTTTTTGCAAAACACTGCTGCTGTGAACAGCCGTGCCCGTCTCCCCTGCTTTACCCACACGGAGCTTCCCCTCAGGTGTACCCCGAGGACGGGGATGGCCCTGTGGCGGGAATGGCCTTTTTAACGTCATCCCAGGAAGCCACAGTGGCTTTGCCATTCTGTGAGCTCCTGTTGCCCCACATCCCCGCCCGACCCTTCCTTCGTATCAGCAGACGTACTTTGAATGTAATGGCAATGTAGTTTCACCCGAGCCGGTTTGGCTCAGTGGATAGAGCACTGGCTCAAGGACTGAAAGGCCCCGGGTTCGATTCCGGTCAAGGGCACGTACCTCGGTTGCAGGTTCCCCGGCCCTGGTCTCTCTCACATCGATGTTTCTCTCTGTCTCTCCCTCTCCCTTCTCTCTCTAAAAATCAATGGATAAATATCCTTGGGCGAGGATTAACAACAGCAAAAATGGTGATACAGTTTCCACATTCCTGGTGACATTGAGCTTATGACTTCCATCCTTGTCCTCTCCAGTGTAACAGGAGGGGGTCCATGCACCTTCCCCGAACCAAGCCTCCCTCGGGCCCCAGGCCCCATCTCCTCACCCCCGCTCCCAGGATGTCGCTCTCACCCCCGCAGACCCAGAGCAGACAAAGGCCCTTTCTCGGTGCCCACTTTCTCTCCCCGCCTCATTCCTGCTGAGGAGGGGAAGTCAGAAATGAGGCAGAGTCTCAAAGCTGCCCTGGAGCACTGAGCCGGCCTCCAGGTGCGAGCAGTGACGGAGGACAGGAGAGGTTCGTGCCCAGAAGCAGCGGATCCTGAGGAGCTGTCTGTCCAGCTTTGCAGGAGGCCTTGCCTCGGTGCCTGAGCCACGTGTAGCCCAGGCCGTGAGGGGAAGTGAAGGGAGAAGCGTCTGGTTGACCGTTTTGGCCGCGTGGCCGCTCCCGCTGTCAGCCGGCTGCTTTGAGAAGGTCAGCGCGCTGGGTTTCCTGGGAGGGCAGCCAGCAGCAGGCTCACTAATGGTAGCGAAGGGCCTGAGGTTGCTGAATGGAAAGGATCGCGTTGAAGAAAATGATGGCTCTCCTCCCCCTCCCCTCCCCCTCCTCTCCTTCCGCCTCCCCCACGGACCTAGGAAGTTCCAAAAGCCCCAGAGCCTTTGGTGAGCTGTCCGAGAGCCAGGGCTTTGCCAAGCCTGCAGGCCCCGCCTGGGGGATTGCAGGAGCAGCCGCTGGGAGGAGCGGGCTTCCTTCGCCTCCTTAGCTGACCTCCAGCACGTGCGATCCTGTAGGCTGTGTTTGGGAAATACCTGGGCTCCTTGATGCTGGTGACAGAATGGGAGGTAGCCGTGCTGACCCAGGACCAAGCCTCCCCCTGCCCCTGGGAGCAGGCCTGTCAGTAGGGAATGAGCTGGCAGAGGCACTCCCGCCACAACATGTGTGTTCCCCGAGCGAGAGGCCTCGGTCTGCCCCGGTGGTGAGGGCCCCATGCAGGTGTGTGGGTGGGAGGGACACCCTGGGGATGGGGGTGAGGAGGTGGGACCTGGGGACTGAGGGAGGCTTAGCCCTCGTTTTATACACAGTGATTATGCTGCTTAGGGGGCGTCCAAGAACCCCTGATCTCCAAGGGCGTTTTTCTTGAGTGTTTCTTAGAGTCTTAGGGCTTCCAAGGATTTCTGTCAGAGGGAGGCGATTATTGATCCTTTATAACACATCAGTTCTTTGGTGAGTATTTGGATTCCCGTCTCTACCCTCTTCCTGGCCACCTGCAAGGTGAAGAGCAGGAATTGGGCCTCATTCATCTTTGTGTCTGAGCTGGCGGCATGCCTGGCATGCGGTGAGGGCAGGGAGCTGTGCCAATGAATGAATGATCACCGTGTGCTGCCAAGTCCTCCTCCCAGCCCTCCTGATGCATCTCTGCCCTGTTCGGCCGGAGACGCTGACCTGCGGGGCCTCTGGCTTCTGCTTGGGTTTGGCCGATGGCAGGAGATCAGAGGCATGGGGTCGAGGTGTTTGCTTTGCTGGTGTGTCTTCAACAGAAGGTCACCTCTCTTTCCATGGCAGCCTGCTCTCCATGACACTCTCCTTCCGCGTCCTATAGCCTCTTTAAAAAACAAAAAAACAAACAAAAAACATATATATTATTGATTTCAGAGAGGATGGGAGAGGGGGAGAGAAATAGAAACATCAGTGATGAGGGGAGAGAGAGATAGAAACATCAGTGATGAGAGAGAATCATTGATCGGCTGCTTCCTGCACATCCCCTACTGGGGATGGAGCCCGAAACCCGGGCATGTGCCCTTGACTGGAATCGAACCCGGGACCCTTCAGTCTGCAGGCCGATGCTCTATCCACTGAGCCAAACAAGCTAGGGCTGGATATGATTTTTTAAAATATATTTTTATTGATTTCAGAGAGGAAGGGAGAGGGAGAGAGAGAGAGAAACATCAATGATGAGAGAGAATCATTCATCGGCTGCTTCCTGCACGCCCCCCACTGGGGATGGAGCCTGTAACCCGGGCATGTGCCCTGACCGAGAATCAAACCATGACCTCCTGGTTCATAGGTCAACGCTCAACCACTGAGTCACACCGGCCAGGCCACATCCTACAGCCTCTTCATTCCCTCATCCTTTTAGGCCAAGGAGGGGTGATGGTCAGCAGCAGATCCCTCCACTGTCCCTCCCTCTCCCCACGCCCAGCTCACGCCTGCATATGTAGTCTCCTTGTAAATCAACCCTCCACACATCATCCCACTTGGGGTGTATCCTTTCCTTCCTGTTGCGAAGCAGCAAGGCGCAGGTGCTTACAGAAACTAAGTTGTTCGAGCTGGACACTGGGATGCCAGGTGCTTAGAAAGGTACGACATGACGTTCTTCGGCCAAATGTGACCTGGCTGGCCGTCAAGGGCAGTTGCGTGCCTGGCAGCTTTGGGCAAATAAAGAGCAATTTTGGAAACGATACTTAGGAGAGACTTTCTCCCACTGCTAACTTGTAAGTTCTTATTTTAGGCTGAGAGTCTGTTTTTAAGTCTCTGGCGTTGCCCCTCATCCTGGCTGCGTCCCTGATTCAGCGTGGAAGGTGCCAGAAGCGCGAGAAGTCGGGAGGGATGTCCGGGTCGGGGAGGGTGGGGGGCCTGCGTTATGCGCCAGGTCCTGGCTTCACCCGCACAGACAGAGTCACTGTGATGTCTGACTCCGGCTGTCTTCCTGCAGGTGATCATAAACAGCACAATCACACCCAACATGACTTTCACCAAAACGTCGCAGAAGTTCGGGCAGTGGGCCGACAGCAGAGCCAACACGGTGTTTGGTTTGGGGTTTTCGTCGGAGCAGCAGCTGACGAAGGTAACGTGGCCCTTTTCCCAACCCCCTCCCAGCCCGTGCGTGGCAGGGCCAGCCGGCAGGGCCCCGTGGTGAGCAGGACGCCTCTGCCTGCAGCTCTGCCAGACGAGGTGACCTTTTAGACATGCCAGGTTCCTTGAAATGGAGATGTCACTTGGGAAAGGAAAGCATGTCCGACACACGCTGCTTCGGAGCCCGAGCTCACAGCACCAGGAGGCGGCCTGGCCGGCCTGCCGTCCGCCCACGTGTCCGCCCTGCTCCCTGGGCCGTGTCAGCAGCAGCCCTGACCCTCTAGTTGGAGCTCTAGTCGGAGAGAGAGAGTGAGGTGACACCTAATAGCAGTTCTTTTTGTTTGTTTGTTTGTTTTTGTTTTGTTTTTTTGTTAATCTTCACCCGAGGATATTTTTCCATTGATATTTAGAGAGAGTGGAAGGGAGAGGGAGAGACAGAGAGAAACATTGATGTGAGAGAAACACATCGATGGGTTGCCTCCTGCACGAGATCCGACCAGGGCCCGGGCCAGGAAGGAGCCTGCAACCGAGGTACGTGCCCTTGACCAGAATCGAACTGGGACGCTTCAGTCTACAGGCCGACGCTCTATCCACTGAGCCAAACCAGCCAGGGTTAATAGCAGTTCTTTTTTTTTTTTTTCTTTTTAAAATATATTTTATTGATTTTGTACAGAGAGGAAGGGAGAGAGATAGAGAATTAGAAACATCGATGAGAGAGAAACATCGATCAGCTGCCTTCTGCACACCCCCTACTGGGGATGTGCCTGTAACCAAGGTACATGCCCTTGACCGGAATCGAACCTGGGACCCTTCAGTCCGAAGGCCGATGCTCTATCCACTGAGCCAAACCAGCTAGGCCTAATAGCAGTTCTTAACCTAGAGTCCCCACTGTTTAAGATGTCACACAATGTGTTTTTTTTAGGGAGAGGGTTCATGCCTTGGTTCGCTTCTCCAAGGGCCTAGGACACACTCCCGATGGTCAGAGAGGTTTCGAGGCGCACATGGTGGCTGGTCACAGACTCGGGGACCAAAGGGCCGAACCCCGGCGGTGAGAGGAGCCGAAAGCTGGTTTTAGGAAAGCAGGTTCCCTTTCAGGGTGGTGGGAGAGCCCCCTGGAGTTACTAAGGATATGTTGGTTGACAGCGAGACTGGCTGGTGTGTGTGACCTGGGAACTTGCTGGAAGAAGGTCAGAGTAGCTGACGAAACCCAAGGAGAGTTTCAAGTCCAGGCCTCGGGGAGGAGAGGGATGCTGTTTTCTGAAATGAAGAGCATCAGGGAGAATTTGCATAAAGTGGAATCAAGCATGATGCTGATTTCTTTTTTATTTTAATCTTTATTGTTGAAAGTATTACTTATGTCTCCTTTTCCCCCCCATCGACCCGCTCCAGCCCGCCCCAGCCCCCCCACCCCAGGCCCTCACCACCCTATTGTCTGTGGCCACGGGCCATACATCTATGCATACAAGGTCTTTGGTTGATTACCTTCCACCCACCACCCTCCCCCGCCTTCCCTCTGAGATTCCGCCCTCTGTCCCATGCTTCCATGTCTCTGGATCCACTCCCTTCATCAGTTTGTTTTGTTACTTAGATTCCACATCTGAGTGCGATCATGTGATACTTGTCTTTCTCTGACTGGCTTATTTCACTTAGCATGATGCTCTCCAGGTCCCTCCATGCTGTCTCAGAGGGTGAGAGATCCTTCTGTTTTACTGCTGCACAGTATTCCATGGTGTAAATGATGCTGGTTGCTTGCAAGAATGACACCAGAACTTCTGGCTGACGTGGGCTATGAGGATTTCCCGCCTTTCCACCCTGAATTAGTGCCTGTTGGGGGTAAGAGGGGGGACAATCCCGCCCCTGCCAGGTGGCCCCCTCCCACACATGCCTCACACCCCAGCTCATTGGGCGGAAGCCTCAGATCACTGGGGAAGGGTGAGATGCGGAGGCCCCGTCAGAGGGCACTGGCTGGGCCGCCTCGGGTCACACACCCTGGTCCCGCCCAGGGCCTGAGCTCACAGACACCCAGGATGGTCTGAGAGCACCCCCAGCTGCTTGGGGCCATTTCTTCAATCTTTGGAGGAACCAAAGTGGGAAGGATAAAGGGGGAAAGTTTCAATGAAAAGACTCAGAAGAGCCGAAACCGGTTTGGCTCAGTGGATAGAGCATCAGCTTGTGGACTGAAGGGTCCCAGGTTCGATTCCGGTCAGCGGCATGTACCTTGGTTGCGGGCACATTCCCAGTAGGAGGTGTGCAGGAGGCAGCTGATGGATGTTTCTAACTATCTCTCCCTCTCCCTTCCTCTCTGCAAGAAAATCAATGAAATATATTTTTTAAAAAATTAAAAAAAGAAAAAAGAAAAGACTCAGAAGAAGGAAGAACTCAAAACAGAAATCAGCACAAGTTGTTAAAGCTCCGTGTTCTGTGCCTCTGCGCCCTGGAGAGACCCCGGCTGTGCCGTTTCCACGCGTGGCCGCCTGTGATTTCCCCCGACAGGAGACAGCGTCCTGTCCTCACGGAGGAGGCCTCTTCCTGAGCCGTTCCTGGAGCCCCGGCTCTGTGACTGTGCCTGCCGTTGTGGCAAAGACTTACCACACGGGCACTCGGAGGTCTCCTTTGTTCAGAATGTTTCACATCAGCCACCCCCACCCCCCCTTCTCTTCGAAGGGAACGATTCACCACTCGCTGGTAAATCACCAGGAAGTGAGCCGGCACGCTTGCAAGTGGCAATTAGCTGGCAAAGAGGAGCTTGGGCTCAAGGGTTCCGAAGGCGTGTTGCTGAGGGGACAGCTGTGGCCAGATATGTCTGACCCCACAGAGCCGCCACCCACAGACCGGGAAGGGAACTTGGTAATCAAACGCCATAACTAGGCTGGATAAAGGGACACCCGCGTGGAGGTTCTCATTTAAGCACGCTGCATGCACACTCCTCCCTCCACCCCCAGAAAGAAAATAGGTACCTTGATCTCTACTGCTTCCATATAAGGACCGCTGTGCACCGTAACCAGCGAGCATCATGGGAACACTCTCTTGCTCTTTAGATAGGCTTTCCAAAAATAATAGACGCTATGGATTCCCGGAGGTAGACTGGGCCTCGCCTGCCCACCCGCCGGAGGGGACGTGCGAGCTCAGCCGGCTGAGGATCGCTGGAGGGGCACGTGCCTGTTCTGACAAAGGCAAGTGCTTATGGGAGGAGAACCAAGTGTAAAGAATGAGCAAGTTTAGGTTTTGCCCTAGCCAGTGTGGCTCAGTGGATAGAGCACTGGCCCGCGGACCGAAGGGTCCTAGATTCGACTCTGGTCAAGGGCACGTACCTGGGTTGCAGGCTCCTCCCCAGGCCCGGGCCCTGGTCGGGGCGCGTGCAGGAGGCAACCAATCAATGTGTTTCTCTCACATCGATGTTTCTCTCTGTCTTTCCCTCTGTCTTCCACGCTCTCTAAAAACCAATGGGAAGCCAAAACCGGTTTGGCTCAGTGGATAGAGCGTCAGTCTGCGGACTGAAAGGTCCCAGGTTCGATTCCGGTCAAGGGCATGTACATTGGTTGCGGGCACATCCCCAGTGGGGGGTGTGCAGGAGGCAGCTGGTTGATGTTTCTCTCTCATCGATGTTTCTAGCTCTCTATCCCTCTCTCTTCCTCTCTGTGGAAAATCAATAAAATAAATTAAAAAAAAAAAAAAAAACCAATGGGAAAACATCCTCAGGTGAGGATTAAAAAAAAAAAGTTTAGGTTCTTTCTGGCACCTGACCTTGAGATGTCACCTTCTAGGTTCCGTTCCATCTCATTCCTGGCAGAGAGAACGGAACACACAGCTGTGATGGGGGTGGTGCCGGGTGGGGGTGCTGGGGCCCCGTGGTTGACACACACACTGGCATTGAGTTTTGACCCATTTCGGTTATGTCACCTGTAATTCACATTGGTACCCTCACGTTCACTTGGTTAACTCACTGTCACCGTGAGAACATTGCCCTGTCTCATACCATTCTGTCTCCTCATTTAAGGGCCATTTCCTTGTCATGGGGGGTATTCATCCTTTCATGTTTTAGGTAGAGTGCTTTGGCTGCACAGATCAGAACCCATTCTCAGTGCTGAAGCAGACAGGGCTATTCTCGTACGAAAGAGGAGCCGAGGCACACGCTGCCAGGCTCCGCCATGTTGGGTCCGAGGGCTCTGTGTGTGTGTGTGTTTTGTCTTTCATTGGCCTTTGCCTCCGGTGATAAGATGGCCTCTGCAGCTCTGACCATCACATCTGCGTTCGTGGCAGGAGGGCGGAGGCAGGGGGTGGTCCACACAGCCTCCCTGTAAACGCCCTGGGCAGACTCCTTCTTGGGTCTCAGTGTCAGTCTTGGGTCCCTAGGCCATCCTTCCACTCCCCCAGAAAAAGGGGCAGGCGGGGGGGCGGGGAGCGGGATACGGAATTGGGTTGCCATGATTGGCTTAGACCAGTTCTCATTTAAAAAATATGTATATTTTTTATTGATTTCAGAGAGGAAGGGAGAGGGAGAGAGAGATAGAAACATCAATGATGAGAGAGAATCATTGATCAGCTGCCTCGTTCATGCCCCCTACTGAGGATTGAGCCCACACCCAGGCATGTGCCTTTGACCAGAATCGAACCTTGGGACCCTCCAGTTAGGAGGTCAACTCTCTATTCACTGAGCCAAGCCGGCTAGGGCCAGATCTCATTCTTTATCACCTAGGACAGTGGTCGGCAAACTGCAGCTCTCGAGCCACATGCGGCTCTTTGGGCCCCTTGAGTGTGGCTCTTCCACAAAATACCACGGCCTGGGCGAGTCTATTTTGAAGAAGTGGCGTTAGAAGAAGTTTAAGTGTAAAAAATTTGGCTCTCAAAAGAAATTTCCATCGTTGTCCTGTTGATATTTGACTCTGTTGACTAATGAGTTTGCCGACCACTGACCTAGGAAATTTCTTGCTCCGGACAAATTTGAGATTCTGTTAAGCTAAAGGAAAAATAGAAATGGCCTTTGACTGAGCAGCTAGGTATTGTCTGCCACAGTGTCTTCAATTGCCAAGACCAGAAAAGCCAGAAATGAAATAAAATAAATGTCTTTAGTTTTCTGTGATGGTAATGATGATGATTTTCATTCTGATGAAAGTTATCACATTACCGCTGCAGAAAATGGTCCTAATAAGTAAAGAATGAGAATTTGGCCTATCTTTCAGACACCATTGTGGTTAGACTAGCCTTTGATTAATGGGTTTTATTTACAGGAATCTATTTTCAGGAAATAATTGTAACTGAGTACAGAGATTTAGCTATAAGGATTTTCCTTGCAGCATCGTTTATAACAGTAAAAACAAACAAAAACCAAACCAACCTAAATGTCCAGCAGTTAGATAATGCCAGTATGTCCTTCGAGGTAATATTGTACAGCAATTCAGATGATCTAATAGAAGATCATGTAATTACATAGAGATATTAATGTCATCTTAGTAATTTCAAAAATAGCTATAAAGTGAGATACATTATAACTTCATTTTAGAAAAGAAATACGTGGGCCCAGTGGGTGTGGCTCAGGGGCTGAAGGTCGACCTATGAACCAGGAAGTCGCGGTTCGATTCCCAGTCAGGGCACATGCCCGGGTTGCAGGCTCCATCCCCAGTGTGGGGCGTGCAGGAGGCAGCTGATCCATGATTCTCTCTCGTCATGGATATTTCTATCCTTGTCTTCTTCTCCCTTCCTCTCTAATATTAATAAAAAAATATATATGAAAATATGTGTAACAGATGTATATAGACAGATAGAAAAATATGTGGTTAGTGTTTATCTCTGGCTGGTGGGAGTATAGGTTTAAAATTTTTTAAAACTGCTTTCTAAATTTATAAGCACATGTGCTTTTTTACAATGGGGGGGGTATTATAAACCTGAAGACTTGGAGGGAGGGATGTTTTAGCAAAGGACAGCCACCTGGCTCCTCTCTCCGTGACAAGTGCTTCTGCTCTCGCAGTGGGAGCTGGTGGGGGAGCGAGGGGGTGGGGGTGGGGGGGCGGAGCATGCTCCCCGGGCGTCTGGATTGCTTCCAGATTTCATTATTACAGAGGAATCTGGGATCTTAATCTATCGAAGGCCTTTTTTTTTTTTTTCATATTCTCAATTATTTTCATGGAGCAGTTTCCCAGAAGTGTTATCACAAGTCAGTGGGCATGAATATTTTTTTTCCGCTCGTGATACATTTCTCCAAATTGCTTCTCCGGGGGCCGCACCAATACCCAGCGCTCCCGGAGGTGTCCTGCCGGCACCGGGGCGTTAGGATTGTGTGTTAGTGTCTGGTGACTGAGCAGGCAAAGCATGGCACCTCATTATTCTGATTTGCATCTTTGGTGAGGCGGAGCCATTCTTCTGTGAGTTGCTTGCTTTATTGTGTTTTTTATTTGTGAGTCTTGACATTTCTCTGTCGGGGTTTTCATAATTTCCTTTTCCGTTTGCACAAACTCAGTGCTCTCCCCCTTTGGAGAACCCCTCGCCTTTCCGTCCCTGCTCCTTCCTCAGGAGCATTACCTCTCTCTCCCCTCAGCTCCAAGGGCCCTCCTGCTTCTGTGACTTCCTAAATAAACTCTCTCTTATTAAAAAAAATAGAGCATCGGCCTGCGGACTGAAAGTCCCGGGTTCGATTCCGGTCAAGGGCATGTGCCTTGGTGCGGGCACATCCCCGGTGGGGGATGTGCAGGAGGCAGCTGGTCGATGTTTCTCTATCATCGATGTTTCTGGCTCTCTGTCCCTCTCTCTCCCTCTCTGTAAAAAAAAAAATCAATAAAATACATTAAAAAAAAAATTTGCACAGCCCGACGGGTGTGGCTCCGTGGTTGAGCATGGACCCAGGGGCCAAGAGGTCCCCAGTTCGATTCCATTCAGGGCACATGCCCGAGTTGCAGGCTCGATCCCTAGTGTGGTGTGTGCAGGAGGCAGCTGATGGCTGTGTCTCTCTCATTGATGTTTCCCTCTCTATGTCCTTCTCCCTTCCTCTCTAAAATTAATAAAAACGTATTATTTTTTAATTTGCACGAACTCTTTCTTTACTGAAGATAATGGCCCCTTTCCTGTTGTACTAGCCTAGCTATGATATGTCCCCCAGGCACTGGTTTCCCTTCTGATTTCCCTTTTTCCTTTTATATTGAAAAACTTTACATTATTAGGTCATCAAAAGATGTCACTTTTGGGATATGAAGCCCCATGGCTGTGGCTTTGTGTTTGTTTGTTTTTAATTGAATTTTTAAAAATATGTTTTCACTGATAACAGAGAGAGAGGGAGAGAGGGCTACAAACATCAATGATGAGAGAAAATCATTGATCAGCTGCCTCCTGCACAACCCCTACTGGGGATCGAACCCACAACCCACGCATCAAATCGTGACCTCCTGGTTCATGGGTTGACACTCTACCACTGAGCCACACCGGCCGGGAGGCTATGGCTTTTACCGATGGGCCTGCAGGGGCCACATGGGCCAGAGCAGCAAGGCTGACCTTTTCTGCTGGGACCAGGGTGCTAGGTGTACCAGCATTCACCGTCTGGCAAGGGCTCCCCAACCAGACCACGGCTGTCGGCCGTGTGCACGGGCTCAGAGGGAAGTCTGTGCTCAGACGTGTGTGAGTTCCTAGCCAAAGCCACTTGGGACTGGTTCGCTGTTTCGTTTCTCAGCAACCACTTTCCGCTCTCGTGCTTTGTCCCGCCGGCACTGCCTGTCACCGAATGTTCTCTGCTCCAACAATGTACTTGCTAATTAAAATCACTTGCCTTGTCAGTGACTGTAGGTCATGATTGGTGTGATTGTTCTGGGATTTTAAGAATTTTTTTATTTATTATGAAAATATTAAGGCTTTTTTTTTTAAACTTTGAGAGAGGTGTGGTATAATAAGCACCCGTGTGCACATCACCTCGTTGTTGACATTTGCCACATTTCTTGATCTGTTTTATTGGAGCTGAAGTACGTTAAATTACAGACATCAAAGAAAGCACTTGACGCCTAAAAATTTCAGAATTTATTTCTTAAAAAATGACATTTTTCAACATAACCATAACACCATTAGCACTTAAAAAAAAAATCTTTACCCAAGGATATTTCTCCCACTGATTTCTAGAGGGAGGGAAGAGGGGGAGAGTGAGAGAAACATCGATGTGAGAGAGACACATCAATTGGTTGCCTCCCACATACGCCCCTACCAGGGTTAAGGAACCTGCAACCAAGGTATGTGCCCTTGACCAGGAATCGAACCTGTAACCCTTTGGTCTGTGGGCTGATGCTCAAACCACTGAGAAAACCGGCCAGGGCAACACTTTTTTTGGTAACATTTGTATTGATTTTTAGAGAGAAAGGAAGAGGGATAGAGAGATAGAAACATCGATGAGAAACATCATCAATCTGCTGCCTCCTGCATGCCCCCTACTGGGGATCAATGGCCCTGACCGAGAATCAAACCAGTGACCTCTTGGTTCCTGGGTCGATGTTCGTCTACTGAGCCAGGCAGGGCAACACTTGTAATAAAATTAATAGCAATTCTTCTTTGTGGTCTCATCCAGTCCACGGTCACATTTCACTCCTGTTGTTTATAGGTGGTTCATTCAAAACAGGGTTCAGTCATAGAGTATGTGTGCATTTTGCAATTTGGCATTTTGGTATTTTATATCTTTTTTTAAATAAATATATTTTATTGATTTTTTACAGAGAGGAAAGGAGAGGCACAGAGAGGTAGAAACATCGATGAGAGAGAAACATCGACCAGCTGCCTCTTGCACACCCCCTACCGGGCATGTGCCCGCAACCAAGGTACATGCCCCTGACCGGAATCGAACCTGGGACCTTTCAGTCCGCAGACCGACGCTCTATCCACTGAGCCAAACCGGTTCCGGCAAGTATTTTATATCTTATGCTTTTAAAATCTAGAACAGCCCTAACTGGTTTGGCTCAGTGGATAGAGCGTCGGTCTGCGGACTCAAGGGTCCCAGGTTCGATTCTGGTCAAGGACATGTACCTTGGTTGCGGGCACATCCCCAGTAGGGGGTGTGCAGGAGGCAGCTGATTGATGTTTCTCTCTCATCGATGTTTCTAGCTCTCTATCCCTCTCCCTTCCTCTCTGTAAAAAATCAATAAAATATATATTTAAAATAAAAAAATAAAATAAAATCTAGAACAGTGTCTTCTCCCTAACTTTTTTTATTTTCTTTTTAATTGCATTGACTTGTAAGAGTTCTTGGATCTTTCCTTAGACATGATGTAGTTTTCCACAGATTCCTTCTGTGGTACAACTAAGTGTCTTTTCTTGTCTTTGTATGAGTTACTGTTAACCAGGGGTGTTTGTTTCAGTCCTCCATCATCTCACTAGCTTCAGCAGCTGAGGAATTGATCCGGATCAGACTTTGGCCAGTAGTGTTTATTGGAAGAAGCGTTCCTTATATCCATTTCTTTCTTATCTCAAGTGAAATCCTTCTTCAGGATTGGTACAGGATTTTTTGGCCTAAAAGGGATGCAGACTAATAAAGCTGCGTGCTGACTATCAGCCATGAAAAACCTTCACAACTGTTCTTCGTGTTCAGTTTGCAGAGAAATTCCAGGAGGTGAAAGAAGCTGCCAGACTCGCCAGAGACAAGTCGCAGGAGAAAATCGAGACGTCAAGTAACCATTCCCAAGTGAGTAATTTGTCCATAAAGTACCGTATTTTCCGGCGTATAAGACAACTTCTTAACCCAGGAAAATCTTCTATATGCCCAGTCGTCTTATACGCCGGAAAATACGGTAAAGCTGGGGTCGAGACTCTGTTCCTTGTCACTTTGATCAGAAACGGAATTTAGCAGCAGGGCATTCTTCCCCCCTATAGAGTTCCTTACTTTTTAAAAAATCTTTATTGTTGGAAGTATTACATATGTCCCCTCTGCTTCCCCGTGGACCCCTTCTCGTCCCCTCCCCACCCCAGGCCTTCACCACACTATCGTCTGTGTCTGTGGGTTATACACGTGCAGCCTCAGGGCATTTTGAAGGTTTTTTGACTATTCACCTGTTCACACTGAGTGGATGGGACATGTGTTTGTGAGACTCCTGAAATTTTCAGGATGTGGTGTTGCATTTTTAAAAAATACATATTTTTATTGATTTCAGAGAGGAGGAGAGAGGAAGAGAGATGGAAACATCAATGATAAGAGAGAATCATTAATCGGGTGCCTCCTGCACACGCCCCCCTACTGGGGATCGAGCCCGCAACCCAAGCACATGCCCTGATCGGGAATCGAACTGTGAACTCCTGTTCATAGTCGATACTCAACCACGGAGCCACGCCGGCCTGGCCTGTGGTAATGTATTTTGATAGGAAATGGTGGTTGAGATGAGGGTAACGCATGTCCCTGGCCCCCGAGAGGTGTTCTCTGGTCACTGTGTTTCAGGACCAGTGACAGGGCAGCTGCTTCCCTCCCGGTGGGAGGTGGGGCTGCATGAAGGTTGTCCAGTGACAAGGGCAGGTACTTGTGCTTGATGGATGCCCGCGAGCCCTCAGCTCTGTCTCCCTGTTGTAATAAAAGTCAGGTGGGAGGTGGCATTCCAACAGCTCTGGTTTAGCCAAGGAGATGTGGCTTTGCCGAGTAGTCTCTTTACTCGACAGTGTGATGGTTGACTAAGAAGGACCTGTTGCCCTAGCCGGTTTGGCTCAATGGATAGAAAGTCGGTCCTCGGACTGAAGGGTCCTGGGTTTGGTTCCGGTCAAGGGCATATACATTGGTTTGCAGGTTAGATCACCAGCCCTGGTTGGGGTGCATGTAGGAGGCAACCAATCGATGTGTCTCTCTTACATTGATGTTTCTCCGTCTCTGTGTCTACCTGTCCTGTACTCTCTCTCTCTGGAAATCAACAGAAAAATGTCCTCAGGTGAGGACTAACAACAACAAAAAAAAAAGAGGGACCTGTTGTGACCTGAAATAAAAATGCCTGCATTCCTGATGTCTAGATTGGTGTATGTCGTGGTGGACGGAAGGCTTGATCCAATGACAAGGTTGTCTGTAGGGAGACAGGGAAAGGCAACATCAGGAGCAAGGATTTGGGTTTGGGATTTAAGCAGGTGTAACAGCAAGACGGCCAGGGCACAGTGGGGCTGGGAGTGAGGTGCACTGTGGGAGGGACAGCCATGCACTTGCAGATCCTGGAAAAGACCTGGAATTCTTCACGAGCAGATAGTTTATTGCTAATTTAACTAGAGGCCAGTGCACAAAATTCGTGCACGGTGGGTGGGTCCCTCAGCCTGGCCTGCACCCTCTCGCAGTCCGGGACTGCTGGCTCTTAACTGCTCGCCTGCCTGCCTTCCTGATCACCCCTAACCACTCTGCCTGCCTGCCTCATCGCCCCTAACCACTCACCTGTATGCCTGATCGATCACCCCTTACCACTCTCCTGCCTGCCTGATCGCCCCTAACCACCTCTTCCTCAGCCCCCGCTGCCGGGGCTTCATCCAGAAGGACATCCAGAATGATGTCCGGAAGGTCATTCAGCTGTCCGGTCTAACTAGCATATTACGCTTTTATTATTATAGATTATTTATTACTGAGTAGTTGGCAGACATTGGAGGTGTTTTATGACTGTTGATCTGGAATTTCCATGAGGGTTACCTGTGGGTGGTAAGGAAGTCAGGGTGCCACAGAGGGTCGCAAGGAGGCTGTGGGGTGGAGGATGGCCTGGCAGGGCAGCTACAGGGTAAAGGGGAAGGATAGATGTCAGAGACAGCTGGTCGGGGGGAAACCAGGAGGCCTGGGCACCTGTCAAGACTGACACCCGAGGCTTAACGGTATTAACATTTTGCTTTTAGTATCTGCAAACATTTAGCAGCAGATATTTCCCCAAGGTTTTGTTTTAATATATTTTTATTGTTTTCAGAGAGAAAGGGAGAAAGAGATAGAAACATCAATGATATGAATCATTGATTGGCTGCCTCTTGCACGCCCCCCACTGGGGATCGAGCCCTCAACCGGGCATGTGCCCTGACTGGGAATCGAACCTTGACCCCCTGGTCCAGGTCCATAGGTTGACGCTCAACCACTGAGCCACGCTAGCCAGGCTCCCCACGTTTTTATTTGCATTTTAATTTTGTTTATGGCATTTTTTTTGCAAGGTAGGAATGTAAAGTTAGTCAGATTTATACATCCTTCCCTTCATGGTTCCTTCCTTTGCCATTATGCATATTGGAAGCTAAATAAGATCTTGCTGAGATCTTATCCAAGAGCAGATGAGATTTCACCACCATGTGGGATGACTTATCACAGAAAACATCTCAGAATATTCATAACACGCTAAATAGTCATGGAGACCACAGACAGCCAGAGCTGGTCCCTGTTGTTTTAATGAGTGTGGATCTTCCTCTCACAGCCCCAGGATGCTTAAGTTGTCTCAGCTTGTAACGGTTTTTCTCTTTCCTCGTTATAAATCGTTCCTCCTCTTTTGATTTGTGGCTTCTGTCGGTGTTATTTAAGGAGACCAGGTATCTAGGTGTGTTAGGCTTATCTGGAGAGGATGACTAAAATGGCCCTGAGTAGCGGCCCCAGATGCTCGCTGGTCCGTGAAGTGCACAGACTCTCAGCTCACTGTGGACCCTCCTGGGCCTTGTCCTTGGTTTTTGATCGTCCCTGACTTATTCGTTGCTGCTGCGAGTGGGTCAGATGAGTGGTTGCCACCCTCAGAAACAGTGTCTCGGACCCGCGGTAATGTGTGAGGTAATTCGCTTTGGCCAGGAGTCTGGGTGTGAAACCCCATCTTCTCTGCTCAGGCATCCAGTGTCAACGGGACAGACGATGAAAAGGCATCTCACGCGGGCCCCGCGGACACCCACCTCAAGTCTGAGAACAACAAGCTGAAGATCGCGCTGACGCAGAGGTAAGGGGCTTTCAAGTCCAGATGCTGGTTCTCTGGAGGCTCCCGCTGGGTGGGGCTCAGCCAGTGGGGAGGGGCCAGTCTCACCTCCTGGCCGAGCCTGTGGCTGCTCTCTGCCTCACTGACAACATCACACACGCTGACCGCGTCTGTTGACACCCAGCTCTCTAATCAGCTGGCCCGGCCTCTTCTCAGAGCTTAACGCCTGTGGGTCCAGGCAACCGTGACCCTTAGACCCAGCCCCCGGTTTTGGATTGTGGGCTTTGTCAGGGTTTCAAAGGACAGATGAAAAGAACTATGACCAGACTCTTTTTTTTTTCTCATCAGACAGCTATCAGGACTCTTCTTGGTTATGTGATTATTTTGTTTTAAAATATATTTTTATTGATTTCAGAGAGGAAGGGAGACGGAGAGAGAGACACACACAATCAACGATGAGAGAGAATCATTGAGAATCATGCCCCCTGCTGGGGATCGAGCCCGCAACCCAGGCATGTGCCCTGACTGGGAATTGAACCGGGACCTCCTTGGTTCCTAGGTCAGTGCTCAACCACTGAGCCACGCCGGCAGGGCCTATTCTTGGTTGTTTAAGTCGCAGTACGCTGCCTGAATGAAAACATTTTAGCCCGAAAAATCAATGTTTTGAAATTCCAGTTTAGTGGAGAAGTGGATTATAGGAATGAGGGGAAGCCATTTCCCCAAATCAGCTTAAGTTCTCCATCATCAGCCCTGGAATTAATCAGATAATAATGCTTTCTATTTTTTTCCGTCCGTATGGTTTGAACTGGAAGTGTGTATTTTCCTACCACAGCCCCGGCTCCTTGAGGCTGTGGGATGGAAGATAATGCAGATTATCCGGATGCAGCTGCATTTACTGTTTAAAAAGCTGTTAGACGCAGAAATCCCGTCAGCCAGGCGGTGCTAAGCAGGAACCCGGACTCTGACAACTCGAGGTGCAAGTTCACCCGAGATGTTCAGACCGCAGATTCCTGGGCTCCGAGCAGGGAAGCTAGGGAGCCTGCAAACCAAGCAGCCTCTGAGGGGAGCCCGACTCCCGTTTGTTTTCTAAACTTTCCTCACCGAAAGCACAGGGTCAAAGGTCAACTTGGGCCTGGCCAGTTCGGCTCAGTGGATAGAGCATCAGCCTGCGGACCAAAGGGTCCCGGGTTCAATTCTGGTCAAAGGCACGTACTTGGTAACAGGCTCCTCCCCTGCCTGGGCCCTGATCGGGGCTCGTGCAGGAGGCAACCGATCGATGTGTTTCTCTCACATCCATGTTTCTCTCTGTCTCTCCCTCTCTCTTCCACGCTCCCTAAAAATCAATGGGAAAAATATCCTCGGGTGAGGATTAACAATAACAACAAAAAGATAAACTCAGGGTTTATGTGGTACCGTAGAGGGGTCCCTCAGACCTGTGTTTAGAACCCCAGTTCTGCCCTCAGGGGAGTCCCGGTCATGGTCTCCTTGCCCTCGGCTCTCAAATCTGGATTCCTTTCGATGCAGATCTGGGGGACCCTTTTTCTGCCAAGGGCCATTGGGAGATTTATAACCTCATTCGCTTCATATAATTCACTTCAGGTAAGTTTCTGTTGCTATGAAAAAAGCTCCTGGATTTATTGAATTTTGAGTCCCGCCTGCAGGGCCAAGCCTAATGATTTCCTGGGCCTACTGTGCTGCCCCGCCTGCTTCAAAGGCTCCGAGGAGGTACCCGTGACAGTGGGACCATTATCTCCTATTTACTTGTTAAATCTGGGGTGTGTGTATGTGTGTGTGTGTATGTGTGTGTGTGTGTTTGTGTGTGTGTGTCTGTGTTTGGTGTGTGTTTTGTGTGTGTGTGTGTGTGTGTGTGTGTGTGTGTGTGTGTGTTGGCTCCAAGATGGGTGTCAGGAACTTGTCCGAAGGGTCCAGGAGCTTTCATGAGGTTCTCTGAGGCCCCGGCGGCCCAGCACTTCAGAACTTCTGACCTTGAGGCTCATTTCAGGGACGAAGCGGCTCTCCTTCTGTGTTAGGGGTCAGCTGGGGCTAGGAGGGACGGGATCTGACTCTGTGAACTTGAATCCTCTAAGAATTCTGTTCATTTCTAAAGTGATTCTTTTTTTTTTTTTAATCCTCACCTGAGGATATTTTTCTTTTTTTTTCAAAACATATTTTATTGATTTTTTACAGAGAGAAGGGAGAGGGATAGAGAGCTAGAAACATCGATAAGAGAGAAACATCGACCAGCTGCCTCCTGCACACCCCCTACCAGGGATGTGCCCGCAACCAAGGTACATGCCCTTGGCCGGAATCGAACCTGGGACCTTTCAGTCCGCAGACCGACACTCTATCCACTGAGCCAAACCGGTTTCGGCTACCTAAGGATATTTTTCCATTGATTTTTTGTTTCTTTTTAAAAAATTATTATTATTATTTTAATCCATTGATTTTTGAGAGAGTGGAAGAGAGAGGGAAAGATAGAGAGAAACATCAGTGAGAGAGAAACACATCGATTGGTTGCCTCCTGCACGAGCCCCGACCAGGGCCTGGCTGGGAAGGAGCCTGCATCCGAGGTACATGCCCTTGACCGGAATCAAACCCGGGACCCTTTGGGCCACAGGCCGACGCTCTATCCACTGGGCCACACTGGCCAGGGTTCTAAAGGGATTCTTTAAGAAAACAGCCCAGCAAGGTGATGGGTCCACACAAGACAGGCCAGTCCCTCTGGCACTTGTTCCTCCAGCCAGCCCTCGGGTGGGGGCAGGGGGACGGTCAGCACCCGCCCTCCCGGTCATCTCCCGGCCTCTGCCTTGCAGCGCCGCCAATGTGAAGAAATGGGAGATCGAGCTGCAGACCCTGCGGGAGAGCAATGCGCGGCTGACCACGGCGCTGCAGGAGTCCGCCACCAGCGTGGAGCAGTGGAAGCGGCAGTTCTCCATCTGCCGCGACGAGAATGACCGGCTGCGGCACAAGGTGGGCTCTGGGGACCTGGGGGGCACAGCCAGCGGGAGGGGCGGCGGGAGGGGCGTCCTGGGCTCCTTCTCCCCAGCAGGAAGACTTGCTGCCTCCCCCTTTGAACCTCCCTCTATTCCAATAATGATTTATTACCTTATTTTTTATAAAGGTATTTTTATTGATTTCAGAGGGGAAGGGAGAGGGAGAGAGAGATGGAAACAGAAATGATGAGAGAATCATTGATCAGTTGCCTCCTGCACGCCCCCCACTGGGGATCAAGCCCGCAACCCGGGCATGTGCCCTTGACCGGGAATCGAACCTTGACCTCCTGGTTCATAGGTCAACGCTCAACCACTGAGCCACGCCGGCCCGGGCTGACCATGTTTTAATGGTCAGCACGTTTACAGGCTGTGGACACGACAGGGGGACACAGCATATGACATTGGCATTCACTCTCCCTGGCCCCCCTGACCTGAGGGGAGCCACGGGAGGACCATCTGAGGTACAGATGGCACTGCCTCGTGTCGCTTTTTCATTTCAGTGCCCACAGTGCTGACAGCGAGGGGCACCGGGCCAGGCGCTGACTCTGCACGTCCCCTTCCCAGGCTGGCTGATCGATTGCCCTCTCTTTCTTTTTCCAAGCAAAGAGCCCAGCTTCTCTCTGCGCCTGAGTATCCGAGCCCAAGGGCAGGGCGGGCGGAGGAAGTGCTCGCTGAGAGGAGCATCAGCTTCCCCGGTGGGAGGCGTCTCCAGCAGCCCCTTGGCTGGGGTGCGCACCCGCCTCTGGGCAGAGTCCTCACAGCGCATGCCCCGCTGGGACTGCTGCCGCTGCTCGCGGGGACCCCATCCGCATGGTGCTTTGGTGTTACACGTGGGTCCCACTCTTGCCGTTCACTCTGCACACACACTCTGGCCTTGGCCTTGGCTGTTGTTCTTCTGAGAGAGCAGGCTGGGGAGGGAGAGAAAGGTGCACCCTGGGGATGCACCGCCCCCCCCCCCCCCTCCAGAAAGAGGCCTGCAGGCCAGGCTCCCGTGTGCACCACGAGGGAAAGGTTGTCCTGATTTAAAACATTTGAAATGTCATCACATCCCACTTGGTGGCCCCTGCCCCACAGGGCTCTGGTGTCTGCCCCGCTGGCTTAAACCCATGAAACGGAATAATTTAGGACGTGATTAAAATGATGTAAAATCACTTGAAATTGAATAAATTTCTATGCTGATAATAAAAAAAAAAGATGTAAAACCATTCTGGGGAGAAGCAGGTAGATCCATGGGACATCTGGCCCCTGTTCATGACAAATCCTTAAAGCAAACCTGCAGTTCCTGTCCTGTGGCCCTGAGAGCAGCCAGGAGCCCGGGGCATCCTAAGGCCGGGTTGTGTGACTCAGTCGGCGCTGCTGGTGGTGAGTGAGGCACCTCCTGCCCAAAGGGACCGGCAGCCCCTCCGGGAGCCACATGGAGTTCGAGTGTAGCCTCTGAGAAACACAAGTGGGTTAGTTAGGTTTATTTTAAAAGAAAGCATAGGCCTAGCCGGTTTGGCTCAGTGGATAGACCGTCGGCCTGCGGACCAAAGGGTCCTGGGTTCAATTCCGGTCAGGGACACAAACCTTGGTTGCAGGCTCCTGCCCGACCTGGGCCCTGGCCGGGACACGTACAGAAGGCAACCAATCAATGTTTCTGTCTTTCCCTCTCTGAAAAATCAATGGAAAAATATCCTCGGGTGAGGATTAACAGGAAAGAAAAGAAAGATTCTATTTTGTGGGGGGTGGGGGGGAAGAGGGACATCTGTAATAATCTCAACAATCAAGATTTTTTTAAAAAGAAAGGAAGCAGCCCTAGCTGGTTTGGCTCAGTGGATAGAGCGTCGGCCTGCGGACTGGAGGGTCCCAGGTTCGATTCCGGTCAAGGGCATGTACCTTGGTTGTAGGCACCTATCCAGTGGGGAGTGTGCAGGAGGCAGCTGATCGATGTTTCTCTCTCATCGATGTTTCTAACTCTCTATCCCTCTCCCTTCCTCTCTGTAAAAAATCAATAAAATATATTTTTTTTTTAAAAAGGAAAGGAAGCATAAACAGAGCTGTGTCGCTCTTTTGTTTAATGACCAAAGTAAACCGGCACCCCTGCCTCACGTGTGCTGTTTCCCCCAGATTGACGAGCTGGAAGAACAGTGCAGCGAGATAAACAGAGAGAAGGAGAAGAACACGCAGCTGAAGCGGAGGATCGAGGAGCTGGAATCCGAGCTCCGAGAGAAGGAGACGGTGAGTCACCGCTCGGACGGCCCCTCGGCGTCCTCTGGGCCTGCGGGCGAGCTCTCCCCAAGGGCACAGCAGGCGACTGGGCATGTGACGGCCCTGGCAGCTGCCTGGACATCGGCACAGAGTCAGAGCCAGGAGTCACGTCAGGGCGCAAATACTACGGCCTCCTCGCTGCGTGAGCTGTGTGGTCAGCCGCTCCGATCCAAGAGGGAGTGGAACTGTGTACCAGACACTCGGGAACTTTTTTAGACAATCTGTCATCAGACGTTGAAGTCTGCTGTCCAATGAGTGCAGTGAGAGCCAGCAGTCGTAGCCATTCGTTTTCTGGGGGGCAGGACCGCTAAGTACACAGAGGCTGGAGGCCACGGGCAGGCTGCCAAACTGTTCTCAGCCTCAGTTTCCCCACCGACAAAGCAGGAGGCATAAGAAGACCTGTCCGCCGTGGTGGTGTACCGACTTCGTGCAATTGTGCGTGTACTGCCCTCGGCCCTTAGAATATCTGAAGGGTTCAGTGTTAACGTTACCACCTTTATCATCTGTGCAAACAGTACGGGTTCCAAAAGCCGCTTCCGTTCCTAGATGTCCAGTTGGGAGGGGCCGAAGGTGGGGGGGGGGTGTTCAAGAATGCCTTTTATCTGACTTGATTTCACATTCTTTTTCGCATTTCTTTCTCTCATAGGAGTTGAAAGATCTCCGAAAACAGAGTGAAATCATACCTCAGCTCATGTCAGAGTGTGAATACGTCTCTGAGAAGTTAGAGGTAAGGGCGAGAGGCTCAGATGAGAAGGCACTCGTCATGTGACTCTTCCCTGAGGGACCCCCCCTCCCTGCCCCCCGTCCCCAAGAAGGCTCAGCAGGTTTGTCTTGTGGCTTTTCCACCTAACAAAGGGGTCCTGTGCCACAGTCATAGTGCCGGTGCCTGTTTCCCGTCCACAGAAGCCCCTGCGGAACCACAGAGGGGTGAGGACTGGGGGCAGAGGAAGGGCTAAGAGCGTAAGACCTGGGTGCTGTCCCCCCTCTCCACTCCCCAGCCGTGACCTTGCACACTATCTTGGCGTAGACACCCCCCCTTCACTGGCCTCAGATTTTTTTAAAAATTTAATTTATTTCAGAGAGGAAGGGAGAAAGAGAGAGAGATAGAAACATCAATGATGTGAGAGAATCATTTATCTGTTGCCTTCTGCATGCCCCACACTGGGGATCGAGCCCGCAACCCGGGCATGTGCCCTGACCAGGAATCAAACCATGACTGCCAGGTTCATAGGTCAGTGCTCAACCACTGAGCCACACTGGCCAGGCTGGCCTCAGATTTCTGATCACAAAAGGAGGGTTTTAACCTCCTCCACCTTCAGGCTCTCCTCACTTCAGGAGCCCTATATTCAGGTGGGCAGCCCCAGCATTAGCAACTGGTTAGCGTTAGGTGATCAGAATGGAGCTGAGTGGGCATCTGCTGACCGTCTGGGCCTGGGGCTGGAAATGCCTCTCCCTGGTGAAAGGGTCGGTTAGCTCTGGGCTCCCTGGGCAGGCGCCCGAGTTCTGCATTCTGTGTAGGAACGTCATTTTTCAGGCCCCCTGTCAGTCACACACTGTCTGTCCGCACCTCTGCCAGGGGACAGGCAGGAAAGCAGGGCACGCTGAGATGCCCCTGGTCTGCGTGCTGAGGAACTGACAGGTCTGGGGTGCAGCCGTAGCAGGTCTCCGCGGATCCCCCCCCCCACACACACACACACACTGTTCCCCAGACCCTTCTCCTTTGCTTTTGCTTCAGGCAGCGGAGAAAGACAATCAAAACTTGGAGGACAAAGTGCGTTCGCTGAAGATGGACATTGAGGAGAGCAAGTACCGACAGCGCCACCTAAAGGTGGAGTTGAAGAACTTCTTGGAGGTGCTGGACGGGAAGATCGACGACCTGCACGACTTCCGCCGCGGCCTCTCCAAGCTGGGCACCGACAACTAGGGCGCCCGGCCCCCCGCGGGAGCCACAGGTGTGTGCGAGCGGCCGGGACGAGGACGTCCGTCCGTCCGTCCGTCCGTCCGGCTGCCGGTGTTGCTTCTGTCCACGCAGGCGCAGCGGGGCGCGGGTCCAGACCGCCGCACCGCCCACGCGCTGCCTCCGGGACCGCAGTCTCCTCTCGCTTCTCTGGCCTTTCGAGGTCGGGGCCGCTGGAAGATTCTGACTCAGGAATCCAGACTAGGTCTACCTTACCGTTTACGCAGTCAGGGCAGGGATGTTTCTATCTTTCTTAAGGGTTGTTGCAGCCACGTGAGCTGAAATGAGTTTTCTAATCCAAATGTGAGTATCCTTTACACCTCCTCTTTTTTTTTTTGAACGGCATTCGGGGTCTCTGGATGTCCCCCCCCCAGGCGCCCCAGTGTGGCCGTGGAGGTAAAAGCTCCCTCCCGGTAGCTGTCCAGATGCTTTAGAGCAGCTACTTTCCGGAGAAAGGAAACAGGCTTGGGGAGGTGTCTTTCTGGCCCGGGGACCCCTGCCCCCTCTGCCCCCTCATCCCGCCCCAGTTGTGAGGCTGCGACCACGCTCCTTTCCTTGGTTTCATTTTCTGAGCAGATCGCTGTGCCGTGGGGACAGCACGCAGGGAGGGCGCCTCGCACAGTGCCTGGCACACAGTAGGTGCTTAATAAATACTTGTTCAATTAAACACATGCACAGGGTTTAGTGTTTCAATCCAGCCCCAGCAGGGTCCCTGCCGACAGCCAGCATCCTGGCGCCCTGGGTCAGCATCAGACGTGAATGCACTTGTGTGGTCAAGCCCGTGGCTTGGCTCCGTGGCCCTGTGGCGGGGAGGGTGGCCGTGGAGGCAGCAGGAGCTGGTCGGAGCCCTCCCGCCCCAGGCACCCATCCATGGCCCTCTGCCCTGGTCTCTGACCCTGGGACCGCCCTCCCCCCCCCCACTCTCTGGTCGTGGGGCCTGGAGCTGGGATTCCAGGACCACGGGTTGTCCCTGGGGTTGGGCTGCCCGCTGGGACCCGGGGTGGGATCCTGTGTTGGGTTTGGGCAGTTAAGGAAGAAGTCGCACCAGCCCAGGGAGGAGAGGAGGCTCAGTCTGCCTCCGCGCTCTCAGATCCTGTGAGGGAGGGGCTGGCGCCACCGACCTCCTCTCAGTGGGCCCGGCATGCCGTGGTCATCCTTCGCTGGCAGGGCCCGCCGTGCTGGCACGATGGCTGAATCCCTGGCCGTGGGCCTTTCTCAGGGAGCCTGCGTGCTCCTTTACCTGCTTCGGGAGCCACTGAGAGAACTTCCCCTTCTGGAAAGGTCTTCCCACGTGGGTAGGATCTCTCCCTGCTGCGTTTGGGTAAATGGTAACACAGCCTGAGGGAGGGCAGGTACCCGAAGACATGACCTGGGCGCCCTCCATGGAGCTGAGCCCTGTGCATAGGGGAGGAGGGAGATGGGAGGAGGAGGGAGGGCTGGTGGCCTGGAGCACGGCTTCAGCAGAGGCCCCGCAGGCTGGCACACAGCGCACAGGACATGCAGGGCGCAGCTGGCCCGCCCCACCCCGGAGCCCCAGGAGGCTCAGGACATCTTGGGCAGCTCCTCGCTGGCTGAGCTGGAGACTAGGCTGCAGGCTGGGCCTGGGCTGGGCCTGTGGCCGGCAGTGGGTACAGAGATTCTTCTCAGGCAGGTCAGCCCACCTGGCCGCAGACTGGGCACATGGCTGCCCAGGAGCAGCAGGCTCCAGGGTTTAAAACCTCTACGTGGGTCTTCTTTGTGTTGTTAATCCGCACCCGAGGATATTTTTCCATTGATTTTAGAGAGAGTGGAAGGGAGAGGGAGAGTCAGAGAAACATCGATGTGAGAGAGACACATCGATGGGTTGCCTCCTGCACGCGGCCTGACAAGGGCCCAGCTTGGGGAGGAGCCCGTAACCGAGGTCCATGCCCTTGACCAGAATCGAACCCGGGACCCTTTGGTCCACAGGCCAGCGCTCTATCCACTGAGCCACACCAGCCAGGGCTCCACGTGGGTCTTCTGATGCCGCCATCCTCTGTCAGGGTCTGTTAATCCAGAGGAGCCGTCTCGGCTGACAGCACGCTCGGGCGGCGCAGTCACAGGAAGGAGAGTTGCTAAAGGCACCTGTCAGCTCCTTAGCGGTGACCGTAGCAAACACCGGAGGCGGCGGAGCTGTTACCACGGTGGCAGCTGCGTCCCGAGGTCCCCGCTCACAGTCCCTGAAGGGCATGGTGAGCGCCCTGTAGGTGGCAGCGAGGAGCTCAGACCCCGAGCGGCGGCTCCGCCTGTGGCCCCGTGCGGGTGGCTCAGGGTAGTGCGTGGAAACAACCCTGAATTCACCCGGTTTTCCCGGGAGCCCGCTCACGCATCCTCGTTTATCAGGACGCCCGTCCCCAGCCTCACACTCAGGTCCTCAGGGGTCACTGTCGGAAGCCAGGTGCGGGCAGGACAGACCTGTCACCCAGGAGCGTTCCAGGAAAGGCCCAACGGGGTGCATTGCCACGCTGAGAGTGGGAGTGGAGACGAGCCCCTCTTAGTGTCCAGGGATGGAACACCCCACCTCCCCCCGAGAGACAGGGTGGGGCAGGTGGTCAGGCCTCCACGTGACAGAGAGCCAGTGCCCCCGAGACGTGACACTCGTGTGGCAGGTACCTCGCTGCCATACTCACCTGCATGCTGTCGCTTCAGGCTCAGCGGGGGCGGCCTGAGCGGAGATCAGTGCCCCTGTTGCGTAGACAGGAGGCCGAGTCAGCAGGCGGCGTGCCCAGGTCAGCAGGGAGTAAGAGCGCGTGGGCTCCGCGTCCCGGTCTCCTGACCTTGGCCGTGTGCCCTTCCATGAGCCCTACGCTGTCCTCCCTGTGGTCCTCCTTGAGGCCAAGAAAAACAATTCTCTTTCTCTTTTTTCAATCCTCACCCGAGGATATTTTCCCGTTGATTTATAGAGAGTGGAAGAGAGAGGGAGAGACGGAAACTTCGATGTGAGAGAAACACTTCGATGGGTTGCCTCCTGCATGTGCCCTGACCAGGGCCCAGGTCGGGGAGGAGCCTGCAAGCGAGGTACGTGCCCTTGACCGGAATCGAACCCGGGACCACAGGCCGATGCTCTATCCACTGAGCCAAACCGGCCAGGGCAAAAACAATTCTCTTGTATTCTGGTAAGAGCACACACTGCAGATACACTCTTTAGCATACGTCCACGGCCAGTGGCAGTGTACCCGTGAGAGAATCAGAAGGGAAGGGTTCTGGTTTTGCAGAGATCTCTCCCGGGGGGTGTTAGTAGCACGCGCTCTGAGAGGCCAGACCTGGGGCAGACTCCCTCTGAGTTCTTGGCTGATGGCTTTAGTGAAGGCCGTGGTTCGTCCAAGACGCCCGGGAGGCGCTGAGACCACAGAGCGGTAAGCTGAATCTTGGCTGGGGGGTTGCCGTGCACTGCCCCCCTCCTTCCCAGGCAGGAGCCCCCTCTGTGCAGGGAGGAGCCGCGCAGTGGGGAGAGCAGGGCGAACAGGGCCTGCCCACCCCAGGGGGACTGTCCACAGCGGGCAGCTGGCCTGCAGCCTCCTCGCGGACCGCTCCAGGCGGGGGCAGGTCACAGCACGGCCTTTAGGGGGCGGTTTGCTGAGCCGTGACTGGTGTGCAGTCATTTGACGTGAAACACCAAGTCAGGGGTGGAACAGAATAGTAATGTGCTGCCCACCAGCACCCCAGCAGCCCATTTAGAAAGTGCTTTTTGGCCCTGGCCGGTGTTGCTCAGTGGATAGAGCATCGGCCTGCGGACCAAAGGGTCCCGGGTTCGATTCTGGTCCAGGGCACGTACCTCGCTTGAAGGTTCCTACCCAGCCCGGGCCCTGGTCAGGGCTCGTGCAGGAGGCAACCAGTCGATGTGTTTCTCTCACATCCATGTTTCTCTCTGCCTTTCCCTCTCTCTTCCACTCTCTCTAAAAATCAATGGAAAAATATCCTCAGGTTAGGAATAAATAATAGATAGATAGATAGATAGATAGATAGATAGATAGATAGATAGAGTGAATTTTGTAGAAAAGCCTGCCCTCTAGAGCCAGCCTGCGGGCGTGCCAGGGCTCACAGGGCGACCTCTCAGAAGGTCATGGCCAGGTGCACGCTCAGGGGATGTGACTCGGCCCGGCCTCGAGGGAGCCCCTCCCGCTCTCTGCTGTTCGCTGAAAGCGGGCTGTTGGCGCCGTCTGTGCCTCTGGAAGTTACCATTCTCTTGTTCCCATGAAACGTCCCTGGAGTTTGAAGCGCTGACAGTTTAAACTAGAAACTTGCAAATCCATGTCCGCATAGATTTTTAAATGATATGCACGGTTTAAACGGATCGTAATTTCTGGTTTTACATCGTTTCTCCCAGAGAAATGTCATCTATCCTGGGGGTGGGGGAGGGGAGGTGACGGACGGCGTGGGGAGGCAGTCCTGTATGGAAATGTGTGTGACTCACCGGTCCTCTCCGCACGCCTGACTCAAGGATATGGGGCTTCTGGTTCCTCTTTAAACGCAAGAAGGAGACGAATCTGACAGCTGGATGAAACGGGCTAGGGCCGTGGTCGGCAAACTGCGGCTCGCGAGCCACATGCGGCTCTTTGGCCCCTTGAGTGTGGCTCTTCCACAAAATGAGGAGTACCCTAATTAAGTTAATAACAATGGGCCTACCTACATAGTTTAAGTTTAAAAAATGTGGCTCTCAAAAGAAATTTCAATCGTTGTCCTGTTGATATTTGGCTCTGTGGACTGATGAGTTTGCCGACCACTGGGCTAGTGGATTTAGGAGTGTGTGTGTGTGTGTGTGTGTGTGTGTGGTGTGTGTGTGTGTTGGGGGGAGGAGCAGCAAGGGCAAATAGAAGAAACACTATTTTCAATGAAAAACATGTACAGCTAAGAGGAGACTTCACTCACCCTGGCGGTGATGTGGTCCGTGGTGGACCCCACTGACGAGCCGCGTCTGTGGGTCTGTGTTTCCCGTGGAATCGTACAGCGCCCACTCTCTTTGACGATGCAGAGCCCGTGACGCGTGGTCCCCAGGCCACACAGACCGCTGTGCACCTGGCCGGAGCCCAGAGAAGCCGCGGCGGAGTCCGACTGGGGGACATGTTGGCCCATGATTGACAGGTCTGGCGCTCTGCAGCTGCGGGGAATGCGTCACTGTTTTTACCCTGTGGAACCGCTTTTCACCATAAACTCCCGACTTTAGATCATTTGTTGTAGCGACGTCTGACGACGTGGCAGGCAATTAGCCACTTCCTGCAGCAAATGTGAGAATTTAATAAGTAGTATGAGGTGGACAAGTAGACTTTCCCAAGAGTACCAGGTTTTCCCCCTTTTTTTAATGCCTTTTTGGTACATAAATAATATATACTTTTTTTTTTTTAAAGAAACTACAGATGAGCGAAAAGAAAAAAAGTCACATGTTTTATACCATCTGATTATAACCACTGTTAACATTTTGGTATATGTCTTTTCAGACTTTTTTCTATGCCTTTCTATTTCTTTTATTACACTATTTCATCAAATGCAATCATACACACTGTCTCATCACTTGCTTTTTGTCCTCTTAGCACTACCTGTGACTGTATTTCTATATCAGTCAACATGTAATTCCATTGTTTTTAACACCTATGTAGGTTGTACGTGGGTACCTACGTTCTCTCCAGTTTCTCACTGTTTTTAAAAATATATATATTTTATTGATTTTTTACAGAGAGGAAGGGAGAGGGATAGAGAGTCAGAAACATTGATGATAGAGAAGCATCGATCAGCTGCCTCCTGCACACCCCCTACTGGGGATGTGCCCGCAACCAAGGTCCATGCCCTTGACCGGAATCGAACCTGGGACCCTTCAGTCCGCAGGCCGACGCTCTATCCACTGAGCCACACCGGTCAGGGCAAATTTCTCACTGTGGTAGGCAAGGATGCGATGAAGCCTCTTTCCCGACGTCGTTGTGGGCATTTCAGAATTTTATGGGGATAATTTCCTCAAGCTGGACTTGCTGCCTCAAGGTGTGGTGGGCGGTACGAGCGCTCGATGCCGCCTCCTTTCCTTCCTGGGCACCCAGGGCACCCCACTCTGCAGCCCCTTGGTCCCTCGGGGTCCCGCGACCAATTCCGGCCGGGAAACCTGAGCAGAGCGCCAGGCGGAACCTGAAGGCCGCGACGGTGAGATGCCACGGGCAGCTCTCCAGTCTCTGCTCCCGGGCTCTGTCAGCCTGAGTCCCTGAGCGACGGTGACTGCAGCCCCCACTTCAGCCTCCGTGACACCCCCCCCCCCCGCCCGCCCACCTGCATGGACGTGCAGTGTGACTGAGTGAAAATAACCTTCAATGTGACACCACTGGGATCTCAGGGTTAATTTGTTCCTGCAGCACAGCATACCCTATCCCGGCTAACGATAAAAAGGTGTGCACATTTTTACAATTTAAAAAAATATATTTTTATCGATTTCAGAGAGGAAGGGAGAGGGAGAGAGACAGAAACATCTATGATAAGAGAGAACCGTGAATCAGCTGCCTCCTGCACGCCCCCTGCTGGGGATCGAGCCCACAACCCCGGGCATGTGCCCCGACCAGGAATCGAACAGTGACCTCCTGGTTCATAGTTGAAGCTCAACCACTGAGCCACACCGGCTGGGCCATTTTTTCGGTTTTTAATAGATATTGCCTCAAACTGCCTTCCAGAAAGAGGATACCAAATTATACTCCTGCCAGCAATGTGTGAGAACTTGCTCCCTCTTTAACACTGGTGTTACCATGGGGCTGGGAGGCTAGTTTCATTTGCATTTTCTTTATTAAAATGAGACTCTCACTAGCAAAAATATTTATTGGATGATATTCTTTTATCGTTTAACTATTCCTCTCCTCTGGCTAATTTTCTTATAAGGTTTTTAACTATCTCATTGATTTCTAAGAGGATTTTTTTCCCCTCCATGAATACAGTAAAAAAAAAAAAAAGTTAATATGTATGGCTTTTTTAAATGTTCAGACATGGAAAACACTTTTTAGGCAAATCTATCCTTTCCTTTATCGTTTCTACCTTTGCCATCATGCTATGAAGAACTTTCCTATTCTAATTCCAAGATTGTATAAATATTCCCCAGTGTTTTATTCTTGTACTGTTATTGTTAAAAACGTTTTTATTGATTTCAGAGAGAGGAAGGGAGAGGGAGAGAGAGAGAAGCATCAATGATGAGAGAAAATCATCGATCAGCTGCCTCCTGCACGCCCCCTCCTGGGAATTGAGCCCGCAACCCAGGCATGTGCCCTGACCGGGAATCGAACCGTGACCTCTTGGTTCATGGGTCGATGTTCAACCACTGAGCCATACCAACCGGGCTATTTTTTTAAACAATTAAATCTGTGAGTCTTCTGGAATTTATATTCCAAATTGCCCCAACATGTTTTTATGGGAGATTTATCCTTTCTCTTCTGATATGAAATCCCATTTTTACTGTATGCCCAGTTCTTTTTTTTTTTTTTTAATAAATATATTTCTTTATTGATTTCAGAGAGGAAGGGAGAGGAGAGAGAGATAGAAACATCAATGATGAGAGAGAATCATTGATCGGCTGCCTCCTGCACGCCCCCCACTGGGGATGGAGCCAGCAACCCAGGCACGTGCCCTTGACCGGAATCGAACCTGGGACCCTTCAGTCCGCAGGCCGACGCTCTATCCACTGAGCCAAGCGGGCCAGGGCTGTATGCCCAGTTCTTACGTAGCCTTACCCGTGCTTCTGTTGTGGCCTATGCGCATTCTGGCCCTGGTACCACACTGATCTTCACGGATTTAGACTACCTGTCCCAATTAACTACACTTTTTCAAAAATTTCCCCGTAGTTTTTGTATGTCAATATTTCTGAAAGAAATTTGGGATTCTTTTATAATGTTTAGAATTGGAAATTGGATCGTATAAGATGTAGAGGTTACTATAGAGAGAATTAATGTTTTTATAATATTTTTTTTTTAAAATATATATTTTATTGATTTTTTACAGAGAGGAAGAGAGAGGGATAGAGAGCTAGAAACATCGATGAGAGAGAAACATTGATCAGCTGCCTCTTGCACCCCCCCTACTGGGGATGTGCCTGTAACCAAGGTACATGCCCTTGACCGGAATCGAACCCGGGACCCTTGAGTCCGCAGGCCGACGCTCTATCCACTGAGCCAAACCGGTTTTGGCTATAATATTTTAACCTTTCAGTAAATTTATAAAGCGTTATGTTCCTCAGTGTATCTTTCCTGCTCTAGGTAATTTTGGTAGGTGGGGTTACTATTGTAAATGATCTCTCCAACTGCTTGTTGTTCGTGTAAGGGCATACCACTTTTTTAAAATGAAAAGTAAATCCATTGATTTTCTGATTTAAAATATTAAATGAAAGTTGTGCAGATGCAAACATTATGAAAAAGCACAAGGCAGAAATTGAAAGCCCCCCCCATGATTAAAATCCCTTTGCCCCCAGATAAACTATCAACAATTGATACATACTCCTCACTTCGTTTTGTTTTGTTAATCCTCACCCAAGGATATTCTTTCCATTGATTTTTCAGAGAATGGAAGGGAGGGAGAGAGACAGAGAGAGAGGAACATTGATGTGAGAGAGACACATCGACTGGTTGCCTCCCACACGTGCCCCAACCAGGGCTGGGGATCGAGCCCACAATCAAGGTACACGCCTGTGACCGGAATTGAACCCATGACCCTTCAGTCTGAGGGCCGATGCTCTAACCACTGAGCAACTGGCTAGGGTTCACTTTTTTCCCCCTAAAACATGTTTTGTCACTTCGACTCCCTGATACAAGGACCCTTCTGCCTCGTGTGCGTTTCCTTGGCAATGGATCGTGGGCATTTCCGTGTTGGCACAGAAGCGATCTACCTCATCCTCCCCAGCTCTGCCCAGAGCGGTGTGTGGTAGCCCGCCAGTGTATGTAGCGTGGTAATTGGTTATGTTTGTTTTGTTGTGTGTGTGTGTGTGTGTGTGTTTAAAATAATTCTTTATTGTTGAAAGTATTACATAGGTCTCCTTCCCCCCCACTAAGCCCCTCCAGCCCACCCCCCGCCCCAGGCCCCATTGTCTGTGTCCATGGTATATGTTTATTTTGTAATTAGCCAATTACTGAATACTCTTTTGTGCTAATAGTTTTGTTGTGTTGTTGTTGTTATTCTTTTGCCTTATATAGGTAGATTGGTAGTTCTGGGTAGTGGTAATATTACTTCCATGCTTTTAATAATCTTGTTTCACTTTCTTATCTCATTGACCAGCACTTTTAGAACATGAAATAACATACATAATTGGGCTGGTATCATACACTCTTCTTTATATGTGTGTGTGTTTTTTTACTTGGTGAGATTACCTCTAGTGTTTCTCCAAAAGTATAAATTTGCTTAATGTAGATATTCTTAATATTTGAATTCATATATTGAAAGCTATACCCTTCTTTTTTTTAGTGTGCTGAAAGTAATTTCAGTGATGATTTTAGAATTCTATTAATGCCTTTCCCCTCACAATCTATCAAGATGATCAAGTGGTTATTTTTTTTACATATATTTTTATTGATTTCAGAGAGGAAGGGAGAGGGAAAGAGAGATAGAAACATCATTGATGAGAGAGAATCATCGACCGATTGAGCCCGAAACCTGGGCATGTGCCCTGACCGGGAATTCGAACTGACCTCGTGGTTCATAGGTCAACACTCAACCACTGAGCCACACCGGCTGGGCAAGTGGTTATTCTTTATCATGACTTAAGATGAATTATTTTAATAGATTTGCTAATGGTAAACCCTCTCTGCATTTTTAGAAAACCTGATTCAGTCATGGCATATTATCCTTTTAATGTACATCTCCATTCAATGTTAACAGTGGTTATTTAGGATGGGTTGGTTATGATAGATTTTTGTGTTCTTATCTGTATTTTCCGATTTTTCTACAATATTCGTATATTACTTGTATAATATAAATAAGAGCTTTAAAATAAAAATATTCTGGATTTGGTTTGCTTATATTACTTTGGAATTTTTCATATATTCAGATGGATAATTATATAATTTTTTTTCTGCTGTCTCTGTCAGGTATGATGTTAGGTTTATGTTAACATCTTTAAAAAAAAACAAAACTTGGGAAACTCTCTTTTTTCTATGCCCTGGAACAGTTTAAATAATAAATAATATTTAGAATTTTTTGCTCCTTGAAGATTTTATAACATGTATAAAGTTGTCCAAGTCTAGTGCCTTTTTAGGAAAAAACCTTTGACCATGTTTTCCATGCTCATTGGTCTCTTTAAGTGTTCTTCCTATTCTGTATGTTTTTGGCCATTTTAATGTCCTAAGTAACGATTCTCTTAAGGTTTCCAGATTTGCCAGCATGAAGTTGTTGTAGTTCCTATTCTCGTTTCTCATGCCGGGTGTCATGATTTCCCTTATTTCAGTGCGTTTTCCCAGAATTAGTCTGTTTTATTGGTCTTTTCAAAGAACCAGCTCAGGTTCTTACACCTTAATGGACTGTCTTAGCATTTTGTGATTTTTGTTTTTGTTCTTATTAACTTCTTTATTATTATTATTTTTTTTACCTTCTCATTTTACCTTTTTCTTGTGTAATGACAGCTGCAGTTATGGCTATGGCTTTTCTTCTTTACACATGTCCCTGAGATTTATAGGTACAGTGTTATAAATAATTTGAGATTCTATATTTTACTGAAGAGTTATTTGGAATTACACGTTTTCATTTCCAGATGAGTTCGGTAATTGTTGTTGTTTTTAACATTTGCTATAAATGTCTAGTTTTACTGCCTTGCTGTCAAAGAAGGTGTGGCCTGTACAATTTCTGCCTTTTAGAGTTTATTTATGTTTTCTTAGGATCTAATAAATTGTTTATTTTAATAAATATTCCCAGGAAACTGCAAAAGAAGGTATAGTCTCTGAAGGGAACAAAATTCAAACTCTATGTGTTAATTTGATCTTATTAATTATGATGTTATGGACCTTTACTTTTCACTTCCTTGCGTCCTTGAAGACTAAGGAAAGTATGTTCGTCCCCACTGCTATTGCATTTCTGTCTGTTTCTCTGGTTTCTACCGTGTTCACTTCCTGTGTTTCAGGATGTTGTTATTTGGCAAATTCTCTTTTCATATTTAAGGGGGAAAATACTTTCTTTTAAAGACTCGTATACCTTTGTGAATTTTACCTGCTTTTGTTGTAACAGTTGTTTTTGTCGAAATACGTAGTTCGGTAAAATGTTCGTGTCTCTTAAAAAGTCAACAACGATCTTTCAGAAGCCTTTGTGTCTTTTTAAAAAAATATATATTTTTATTGATTTCAGAGAAGAAAGGAGAGAGAGAGAGAGAGAGAGATGGAAACATCAATGACGAGAGAGAATCATTGATCAGCTGCCTCCTGCACGCCCCACACTGGGGATCGAGCCCACAACCCGGGCATGTGCTGTGACCAGGAATCGAACTGTGACCTCCTGGTTCATAGGTTGAAGCTCAACCACTGAGCCACGCTGGCCGGGCAGAAGCCTTTGTGTCTTGAGCAGATATTTTGAAAGCTGAGTCTCCCAAGGGGCAGGTGGATGTTCTCGGGGCCTCAGAGTGGGCGGAGGCCCATGTGCTCTGGGGTTTGGAGTGTGTACATTCCCATCCTGCTCTGGGGCTGCGCGTTGCTCAGGGAAGCTGAGGGGACACCTGCCCTCAGCGCTCGCATTCTGCCCCCTTGGGGACGACACCAAAACTTTTCTCCACCCAAGAGGCACTTTGCGGAGAGCGTGTGCCTGCGTTCCTGGCTCTCGAGGGAAAAGCTAATCTCTGATGCCCGGGCCACCAGCAAAGAGCTTTCCAGAGCTGCTTTGAACAGAGGATGCTCGTGGCCGAGGCTGCGCTGGGCAGGGGACCAGCTTCTCCCAAACCCGTGTAGGCGGCGTGAACCCTCCCACAGCTCGGGAGTGACGGGAACACGGGCGTCTCTATGTTCCCGTCACTCAAGTTCATGTCTATTTTGAGCCCCCATTCTACCAGGCTCATGGAAGCGGGTCTCAGCCAGTTCTGGGACCCCCTTTCCCCCAGATGTGTGTCCTCAAAGGTTCTGGGCAGCGTATATATTCCCAAGGTGTCGGGGGAGGGCCCGTGTCTGCTGAGACGGCTCCTGCCCCGGCCCTGCTATTCCCCTCCCCCTGCCTGCCCCCTGCTCTTCCCCTCCACCTGCCTGCCCCCTGCTCTTCCCCCCCACCTGCCTGCCCCCTGCTCTTCCCCCCCACCTGCCTGCCCCCTGCTCTTCCCCTCCACCTGCCTGCCCCCTGCTCTTCCCCCCCACCTGCCTGCCCTCTGCTATTCCCCCCCACCTGCCTGCCCCCTGCTCTTCCCCCCCACCTGCCTGCCCCCTGCTCTTCCCCCCCACCTGCCTGCCCCCTGCTCTTCCCCTCCACCTGCCTGCCCCCTGCTCTTCCCCTCCACCTGCCTGCCCCCTGCTCTTCCCCCCCACCTGCCTGCCCTCTGCTATTCCCCCCCACCTGCCTGCCCCCTGCTCTTCCCCCCCACCTGCCTGCCCCCTGCTCTTCCCCTCCACCTGCCTGCCCCCTGCTCTTCCCCCCCACCTGCCTGCCCTCTGCTATTCCCCCCCACCTGCCTGCCCCCTGCTCTTCCCCTCCCCCTGCCTGCCCCCTGCTCTTCCCCTCCCCCTGCCTGCCCCCTGCTCTTCCCCTCCCCCTGCCTGCCCCCTGCTCTTCCCCTCCCCCTGCCTGCCCCCTGCTCTTCCCCCCCACCTGCCTGCCCCCTGCTATTCCCCTCCACCTGCCTGCCCCCTGCTCTTCCCCTCCCCCTGCCTGCCCCCTGCTATCCCCCCCACCTGCCTGCCCCCTGCTCTTCCCCCCCACCTGCCTGCCCCCTGCTCTTCCCCTCCCCCTGCCTGCCCCCTGCTATCCCCCCCCACCTGCCTGCCCCCTGCTCTTCCCCCCCACCTGCCTGCCCCCTGCTCTTCCCCTCCCCCTGCCTGCCCCCTGCTATTCCCTTCCACCTGCCTGCCCCCTGCTATTCCCCTCCACCTGCCTGCCCCCTGCTCTTCCCCCCCACCTGCCTGCCCCTGCTCTTCCCCTCCCCCTGCCTGCCCCCTGCTCTTCCCCTCCCCCTGCCTGCCCCCTGCTCTTCCCCTCCCCTTGCCTGCCCCCTGCTCTTCCCCTCCCCCTGCCTGCCCCCTGCTATCCCCACCACCTGCCTGCCCCCTGCTCTTCCCCTCCCCCTGCCTGCCCCCTGCTATTCCCCTCCACCTGCCTGCCCTCTGCTATTCCCCTCCACCTGCCTGCCCCCTGCTCTTCCCCCCCACCTGCCTGCCCCTGCTCTTCCCCTCCCCCTGCCTGCCCCCTGCTCTTCCCCTCCCCCTGCCTGCCCCCTGCTCTTCCCCTCCCCCTGCCTGCCCCCTGCTATTCCCCTCCACCTGCCTGCCCTCTGCTATTCCCCTCCACCTGCCTGCCCCTGCTCTTCCCCTCCCCCTGCCTGCCCCCTGCTCTTCCCCTCCCCCTGCCTGCCCCCTGCTCTTCCCCCCCACCTGCCTGCCTGCCCCCTGCTCTTCCCCCACCTGCCTGCCCCCTGCTCTTCCCCCCCACCTGCCTGCCCCCTACTCTTTCCCTCCACCTGCCTGCCCCCTGCTCTTCCCCTCCCCCTGCCTGCCCCCTGCTCTTCCCCCCCACCTGCCTGCCCCCTACTCTTTCCCTCCACCTGCCTGCCCCCTGCTCTTCCCCTCCCCCTGCCTGCCCCCTGCTCTTCCCCTCCACCTGCCTGCCCCCTGCTCTTCCCCTCCACCTGCCTGCCCCCTGCTCTTCCCCTCCACCTGCCTGCCCCCTGCTCTTCCCCTCCCCCTGCCTGCCCCCTGCTCTTCCCCCCCCCCTGCCTGCCCCCTGCTCTTCCCCTCCCCCTGCCTGCCCCCTGCTCTTCCCCTCCACCTGCCTGCCCCCTGCTCTTCCCCTCCACCTGCCTGCCCTCTGCTATTCCCCTCCACCTGCCTGCCCCCTGCTCTTCCCCTCCACCTGCCTGCCCCCTGCTCTTCCCCTCCACCTGCCTGCCTGCCCCCTGCTCTTCCCCCCCACCTGCCTGCCCCCTGCTCTTCCCCTCCACCTGCCTGCCCCCTGCTCTTCCCCTCCACCTGCCTGCCCCCTGCTCTTCCCCTCCACCTGCCTGCCCTCTGCTATTCCCCTCCACCTGCCTGCCCCCTGCTCTTCCCCCCCACCTGCCTGCCCCTGCTCTTCCCCTCCCCCTGCCTGCCCCTGCTCTTCCCCTCCCCCTGCCTGCCCCCTGCTCTTCCCCTCCCCCTGCCTGCCCCCTGCTCTTCCCCTCCCCCTGCCTGCCCCCTGCTATCCCCACCACCTGCCTGCCCCCTGCTCTTCCCCCCCACCTGCCTGCCCCTGCTCTTCCCCTCCCCCTGCCTGCCCCCTGCTCTTCCCCTCCCCCTGCCTGCCCCCTGCTCTTCCCCTCCCCCTGCCTGCCCCCTGCTCTTCCCCTCCACCTGCCTGCCCCCTGCTCTTCCCCTCCCCCTGCCTGCCCCCTGCTCTTCCCCTCCCCCTGCCTGCCCCCTGCTCTTCCCCTCCCCCTGCCTGCCCCCTGCTCTTCCCCTCCACCTGCCTGCCCCCTGCTCTTCCCCTCCCCCTGCCTGCCCCCTGCTCTTCCCCTCCCCCTGCCTGCCCCCTGCTATCCCCACCACCTGCCTGCCCCCTGCTCTTCCCCCCCACCTGCCTGCCCCTGCTCTTCCCCCCCACCTGCCTGCCCCCTGCTCTTCCCCACCACCTGCCTGCCCCCTGCTCTTCCCCACCACCTGCCTGCCCCCTGCTCTTCCCCTCCACCTGCCTGCCCCCTGCTCTTCCCCTCCCCCTGCCTGCCCCCTGCTCTTCCCCACCACCTGCCTATCCCCTGCTTTTCCCCTCCACCTGCCTGCCCCCTGCTCTTCCCCCCACCTGCCTGCCCCCTGCTATCCCCTCCACCTGCCTGCCCCCTGCTATCCCCCCCCACCTGCCTGCCCCCTGCTATCCCCTCCACCTGCCTGCCCCCTGCTATCCCCTCCACCTGCCTGCCCCCTGCTATTCCCCACCACCTGCCTGCCCCCTGCTCTTCCCCTCCCCCTGCCTGCCCCCTGCTCTTCCCCTCCCCCTGCCTGCCCCCTGCTCTTCCCCTCCCCCTGCCTGCCCCCTGCTCTTCCCCTCCCCCTGCCTGCCCTCTGCTATTCCCCTCCACCTGCCTGCCCCTGCTCTTCCCCTCCCCCTGCCTGCCCCCTGCTCTTCCCCTCCCCCTGCCTGCCCCCTGCTCTTCCCCTCCCCCTGCCTGCCCCCTGCTCTTCCCCTCCCCCTGCCTGCCCTCTGCTATTCCCCTCCCCCTGCCTGCCCCCTGCTCTTCCCCCCCACCTGCCTGCCCCTGCTCTTCCCCTCCACCTGCCTGCCCCCTGCTCTTCCCCCCCACCTGCCTGCCCCCTGCTCTTCCCCTCCACCTGCCTGCCCCCTGCTCTTCCCCCCCCACCTGCCTGCCCCCTGCTCTTCCCCTCCACCTGCCTGCCCCCTGCTCTTCCCCTCCACCTGCCTGCCCCCTGCTCTTCCCCTCCCCCTGCTGCTCCGTAGTAACGAACCCCTCAGATGCTCCTGAGCCGCAGCGTTCTCCATGCGGGGGTCCCGCCCTCTCTCCAGCCATCCCCTGGTGGACAGCAGAGGTTCCAGTGGAGGGCGATTTGACAGTGAGTCCCACAGGCCCCGTGCTTCTCACTCCGGGCACCACATTCTCTTCTCTCCACCACCCCTCCCTCTTCCTGGTCCTCTCACTCAGCATCTCCTCCATCTTCCGGTTCCTCTTATGAAAAGCGACAGAGGCCTGTTCCCAAAGCTTGGAACGGATCAGGTTGTAGCCCCGGGTCTCCATCCATCAGCCCCGGGTCCCCCCATGAGGCCACACCAGGCGCCTCCCAGACCCGCCCTGGCCCGGCTGCCTCAGTTCTCTGCTCGCCCAGCTCCCGCCTCCCCCACTGCCCGACAGCCTTGCCCCGCTCCAACCTCATCCCTCTTGTTAGGCCCAGGGGACTTCTCTCACGCTTCTTACGTAGCTCAGTTCACACTCACGGCTCTTTTGTTAATCCTCACCTGAGGATATTTCTCCATGGATTTTTAGAGAGAGTGGAAGGGAGAGGGAGAGAGAGAGAAACATCGATGTGAGAGAGAGACATTGATTGGTTGCCTCCTGCACGCACCCCGACCAAGGCCGGGAACCTGCAACCGAGGTACGTGCCCTTGACCCGGAATCGAGCCCGGGACCCTTTGGTCCTCAGGCCGACGCTCTATCCACTGAGCCACACCGGCCAGGGCTGTGAGGATGGTCTGCAGGGCTGCGGTTTCCAGGCTGTCTGGGTTGCCAGCCCACCACCTCTGAAAAAAGCTCCTGGATTCAGACCTTTGCAGCGTAACAGTCTCCTCCTGCTAGACAGGATGATGGCCCCTCAAAGGTGCCCAGACCCCCCCTCATCCCTGAAACCTCGGGATCTGTTGCCTCACCTGGCAGAAGGGCCCTTGCCTGAGGTGACGGTTACGCCCCTCAGACGGGTGGGTATCCTGCCTGTGCGTGAGGGCCCGGTCTAATGGCGCAAGTCCTTAAAGGCTGAGAACCTTTCCCGGCGGGGGTCACAAAGAGACACGATGGAAGGAGAGTCTGAGAGATGCTGGCTTTGAAGACAGAGGAAGGGGCCACAAGCCAAGGAAAGCAGGCGGCCTCTGCAGACTGGGAAAGGCAAGAAAACGGCGTCCCCCCCTAGAGCCTTCGAAAGGAACGCAGCTCTGCCGACCCGTCGATAGCAGCCCCGTGAGACCCATGCGGACCTCGGGCCTCTAGAAAGGTAGGATGCTAAACTGGTGTGGTTTGGAGCCGATGGTTTTGCGGTGGTAGCAATAGAAAACCCACACACCCCTCACATGAGCTGACACACTGAAAACTGGAGAGCCTTCGTTGTATAAATTCCCTGAACGACACGGTTGACCACCTGCTTCGCTCCCTCGTTCACCTTCTGGAGAGAGAACGAGCGAACGCGTGACTCCCGACGGCCCCGCTCCTTGTTGTGTATCCCAGGACGATCGACGCGATGCTGCCAGCCATGGACGGGCTCTCCCAGGGGCAGACCCAGGGGGTAAAACTGGCCATGACGGCTGCCCCTGTAGCCAGGGCTGGGGGTGGGGAGGCAGCGTAACCGGAGTCCAGGACAAGGTGGTCGTGGAGGAGAAAGAGGGGTCGGGGGAGACTTGGGACAGCGGAAACCATGGGGTTCGGACTGAAGGACCGTGTGGATTTGCTGGGACCTGCAGGCAGAGGGCATCCTGGGGACTCGAGTCAGCAGGGCCTTTGGGGCAGGCAGCAGCCGGCGTGGTGTTGCTGGAGCAAAAACCCTGAGGCGGGGAGGGGCCCCAAGACCGGAGGGGTGGAGGTTGATGGGCAGCACGTGGAGGGTGGGTGGAGGGGCCTAGAGCTAGACAACAGGTGACCGGCTGTCCCCTCTCCTTGGCTCTGGTTCCCGACACATGGGGTCCGGAGGTTTAATCGGGAGAACTTTTGAAAAGGGCCCTTTTTTGAGGCTGCTCATCTTTGTTGTTTTTTTAAAAAATATATATTTTATTGATATTTTACAGAGAGGAAGGGAGAGGGATAGAGAGTTAGAAACATCGATGAGAGAGAAACATCGATCAGCTGCCTCCTGCACACCCCCTACTGGGGATGTGCCCGCAACCAAGGTATATGCCCTTGACCGGAATCGAACCTGGGACCCTTCAGTCCGCAGGCCGACGCTCTAACCACTGAGCCACACCGGTTTCGGCGAGGCTGCTCATCTTTGGCCGAGCTGGGGAAGCAAAACCTGGGAATTCCTCATGCCCGAATGAGCTCCCGGGTGTCTCAGAATACTGAGTTTACAGCAAAAGTCCAACCGAGTTCTGATTTTGCCATTTTTTAAAAATACCCCATTCTTTCCAGAGAAATACTTTGGGGCTCAGGTGGGCCTGTCTGTGGTGAGGACGGAGGCCCGGGGCACAACCACCCACCCTGCCTCTGGGATTTGGAACTGAGGCCCCGTGGAAACGCAGGATCGCCATGGCAACGTGGGAGAGCGAGGTTAGTGGGACCTTTCAGGCAGCTGGAGAGATGCTGGTCTGCCTGTATTGTCCCTCCCCCTTCCTAAGTTTAACACAAAGCAGGGAGACGGGTTCCAGCATGAGTTTGCAGTTTTGAGGGAACAACACTCCCCTCCCCCCCCACACTTAGTATTTACTTAAATGTTTAACTGAAATCTTATTGAAAACTTTACCACCACCACCCCACCACACACACAGGGAAGGCTGTGCTTCTCATATGTTAAGATTTCCTGTTTTCATTTTTAAAAAATATATTATTTGTACTGATTTGAGAGAGCAAAGGAGAAGGAGAGAGAAACATCAATGATGAGAGAATCACAGATGGGCTGCCTCCTGCACGCCCCACACTGGGGATCGAGCCCACAACCGGGCATGTGCCCTGACCTCCTGGTTCATAGGTCGATGCTCAACTACTGAGCCATGCGAGCCGTTTTCCATGAGTGACATGATACATTATAAATAGTCCTTTATTATGAGTTTATAGAGTGCTTGATACATAAAATACATTTCATTTAAAATATTTCCTAAATATAAGCAATTTATTGATTATTGCTAAAATAATGTTCACATTCAACCTTTAAATCTGAGGAAAGCACTCCACACGCGCACAGGACTCGGTCAGTAGTCTATTAGTGCTGCTCACCACATGCCGTCATCGTGTAAACGGTTTTCAAATGAGGGAATGATCTAGAACATCCACGGTGAAAAATCCTACTATTCTCCTACGCCAGCAATACTCACTATGGGTTCTCAGATCCCGACTACGGCCTGGTGTGTGCGGCCACCGCCTCTCCCCTCCCTGGTTCTAAAAGCCACAACACGAAGCAGCAGCTGCCGCTCGGCCCCGGCCCTGCAGGTCTCGTGTCCCGTGTCACGCTACCCTGATCACGTGCTTGTCAGCAGCAGGCCTGGCCCCCTGGCTTCACTCCGCCCTCGGCCTGGAGAAGAGCTAGTGGTCCCACTCTCCAGGGCTGTCCTCCTCCCCCTCCTCCCCCTCGTCCCCCTCGTCCTCCTCCTCCTCCTCCGAGTCGGCAGACACTCTCTGGATTCTCTGGAGCGCAGCCTTGATGCTCCTCTCCAGGTCGCTGGCCGGCTTCCTGCTGGGGCTCGGGCCAAGGTCGGGGTGAACTTTCTTCAGTGTGACGCCCTGCCTTATGGCCGCCAGGATGTGCTCGTTGAGGGAGGTGCAGGGAGGGGCCCGCGCGGGCACTTCCACCTTGTGGAGCGGGGTCCTGCCGCGCCTCAGGTCAGCCAGCACCTCGTCCATGGACCCTGAAACTGAGCACACAGAGCGAGTGACGTCGAGAAGTCCTTCTCTCCCCCGAGGGGCCGGGGCATTTCTGTGTCAAAGGTGTCAAGTCACACACAGTTAACGCCATGACTTATACGGACGATCCGATCGTCCTTCCCTTAAACAGAAGTGCTCTCCCTGCGTGAATCCAGGATAGTTCGATCGCGGATCCTTTATCGTGGGCACCACTGGCGACTAACAGCACCCTCGTGCACACCTTTGGTTAGAACGGAGGCTGACACGCCGGCGTGTGATCCTGAGGCGTTTCGGATGCTGGGGGTAAATCACCTGATCCCATGGGCGTGATTCAGATACTTCTGAACCTCCACCCCCTCCGTTCCCCTTCCCACTCGGAGAGAAATCTATTTAAAAAAACGAACCCCGCTGTGTTTCTCTCGCTTCAGTTCTGGTTGTTCGTCAGTGATGACTAACGAGTCGGTGTGACAATGAAGCTGTAGGTTTCCACACAAGAAAAGGCTGGAGGTAAAACTTCAATCAGCACCTCAATGAGCCCGGCGGGGGCGGCCCTGGCCCGTCTCCCCCTGCAGCGTCTTTAATCCACCCACGTCACCCCGAGGTAACTTACACGCTCTATTCTCGAGGGTGTGAAATGCTGTCAAAATACAAATTAGATCAGAGCTCCAGAGCTGTGGGGAGTAGGAGCTTTTTTTGACTCTGGCGCCCTGAGACCCTGGGCTGGGGACATCCCTGACCACCTGCTGGGGAGAGGGGCCGCCTGGGGGCACCGCCAGGGCTCTTCCTGGAAGGCTTCAAGATGAAGAGTCGTTTCTAGTTCCGGACTGAGGCCAAGTGATGGCTAAAAAGAATACTATTTCGCCCTGGCCGGTGTGGCTCAGTGGATAGCGCACCAGCCTGCGGACCAAAGGGTCCCGGGTTCGAGTCCGGTCAAGGGCACGTATCTCGGTTGCAGGTTTCTCCCCGGCCCGGGCCCTGGTTGGGGCTTATACAGGAGGCAACCAACCAGTCAAGGGCACTTCCTTCCTCTTCCCCGTGGAAGGAGGCAGTGTGGGAGGTGCACAGGGCTTCCCCACACTGGGTGCCTGGCACCCAGGCTGGAATGAGGCGCCCACGGCCGGACTCCATGCTGTCCCTCCCCATTTAAACGACGTTGCTGGTGTGGCTCAGTGGTTGAGCAATGACCTATGAATCAGGACAGGAGGTCACGCTTCAGTTCCCAGTCGGGGCACATGCCTAGGTAGGGAGCGTGCAGGAGGCAGCTGATCAATGATTCGCTCTCATCATTGTTGTTTCTCTCTCTCTCTCTCCCTCTCTGAAATCAATAAAAAATATATTAAAAAAAATAAATAATACCTCTCTCCCCCAACTTTTTTTTGGGGGGAGGCAACCAAACTTTTTGGTGGCCTTAAAAAGGTAAACATGAAAGTAAATAAACGATGTTGTTGCAAACCCCACGGTAGGACCTGATAGCGTGGACTTTCTCATTTGTACCTGGTTCTAGGTACAGTGACACCTTGAACTCAGAATAACAAAGATACTCAATTATCCAGAACCACAGTTTGAAACTCTGATATTTCTACCATTCGCATCACCTCTCACAGTACCTGTGCATGTTCTAGGTCAGGGGTCCTCAAACTTTTTAAACAGGGGGCCAGTTCACTGTCCCTCAGACCGGGGGAGGGCCGGACTATAGTTTAAAAAAAACTATGAACACATTCCTATGCACACTGCACATATCTTATTTTGAAGTAAAAAAACAAAACGGCAAAAACACCCGCATGTGGCCCGCGGGCCGTAGTTTGAGGACGCCTGGTCTAAGTGGAGAGGCTCAAAGCTTAGTCTTGAAAACAAATGTACACAGCATTTTGCTAGGATCTCTCTCTCTCTCTCTCTCTCTCTCTCTCTCTCTCTCACACACACACACACACACACACACACACACACAGGGCATTAGGCTAGAGTCTGGGCCGATTTAAGCCAGGGTCCTCAGTAGTCAATGTCTAAACCTTAATTAGGATTACGAGTTAGCACTATAGCCCTCGTGTATCTGTCCCACTTCATTTGAGAAAGATTTCCCGCAGGAAGTTTTCTCAGTCTCCTGGTTAGTCCACAAGACGAGTCTTCCGTATTCTGACTAATATTCCCAACCAATCTGCTGCTTAAGATGCCACAGTCAGCCCTGGCCAGTTTGGCTCAGTGGATAGAGTGTCGGCCTGCGGACTGAAGGGTCCCAGGTTCGATTCCGGCCAAGGGCACGTGCCCGGGTTGTGGGCTGGATCCCCACTAGGGGGCGTGCAGGAGGCAGCCAACCAATGGTTCTCTCTCATCATTGCTGTTTCTATCTCTATCCCTCTCTCTTCCCCTCTGAAATCAATAGAGATATATTTTTAAAAAAAAAAGATGCCACAGTCAATTCTGTAAAGGCTTCTGAGGGGCAACAGTAAGTGTGATTCAAAGCAACATGAATAATGGACAAGCAGCAGAAATCAGACACACACTGAAGTTTTAAGAAACCGGAAATCGCCTCAGAGATCCCAAGTCATGTGACCATTAAATGTATAGAGGTGGTTTGTTCCAGATGAGGTAGCGTTTATCAAACTGATTGAGGCTATGCTAATTTTCCCCAAAAAAAGGTAACATTGAAGGCGGCAAGTACTGGACTATTTCAAGATCGCAGAGAATTCTGGAAAAGAATTTGACCTGAAGACGATGGCTGCTAAAGCTAGAATGCTCAACTGCTCAGCCAGCCCCTGGGAGCAGGCACAGGATTCTGGAGGATTACCTGGGCATTTAACGTGGCCTGAGGAGTCACGCAGCCTTTCCGCAGGCGAGTCACACACGAGAGGAAGTGGCTGGTCACCTTGTGCTGAAGTCCTGAGGTGTGAATTCCGATGATGATCCGCAGATTGAGAAGAAAAGGAGGAAGCAGGGAGCGGAGGTGCAGGTGGAGGCGGAGGGGGAGGCGGGGGAGGAGGGGGAGGCGGGGGGGGCGGCGGGGGCGGCGGCAGCTCCTCACTGGGTTTGGACTGGGTTTGGTCTCCAGCTGGAACAGCCATCTGGACGGGGACATTTCCAGGGCAGTCTCGGCACTTGGGGGGTTTCACGTTGCTAACTTCGTAGGAGGGAGCACTTCTGGTTTTCCTGGAGGACGGGTGGACTAGCGCCTTCCCCTGAGAGGCCGGGGAGGAGGTCGGCTGGGGCAGTCCACCTGGCAGGTTTGGAGCCTCGGGTTCTGGGCGAGGGGTTTTCGGTGCAGGCCGACCGGGGCATCTCTGAAAGGGAAAACTGTGGTGAGAAACTTGCCGCAGATGCAAACCATCAAAATGCCGGGACTCTCTCTACACCAGTGGTCGGCAAACTCATTAGTCACCAGAGCCAAATATCAACAGGACAACGATTGAAATTTCTTTGGAGAGCCACAATTTTTAAACTTAAACTTCTTCTAATGCCACTTCTTCAAAATAGACTCGCCCAGGCCGTGGTCTTTTGTGAAAGAGCCACACTCAGGGGCCAAAGAGCCGCATGTGGCTCGCGAGCCGCAGTTTGCCGACCACGGCTCTACACAATGAACACGAAGAGTTCCTGGGCACGGATTGTTCTAGTTCACAAAGCGGCTCCTTCCCACTTGTGCAACCACTAAGTCTATTAAAGAATAAGCATTTGCCCGGCCAGCGGGGCTCAGTGGTTTAGCATCGACCTATGAACCAGCGGGTCACAGTTCAATTCCCAGTCAGGGCACAGGCCCGGGTTGTGGGCTTGATCCCCAGTGTGGGGCGTGCAGGAGGCAGCCGATCAGTGATTCTCTCTCATCACTGATGTTTCTCTCTCCCTCTCCCTTCCTCTTTGAAATCAATTTTTAAATTTTTTAAAAAAGGAATAAGCATTTATATACTTTCATATGATGCTTTCTCTGTAATAAAATAGATATGGGAGGATACATATAAGAATATTCATAATATTTTTAGTTTGAAAAATCAGAAACTAAATTTGAACCATAGGAAGTTAGCTGAAAAAATTATGGTGAATTAATTTAAAATATTAGGCAGTCACAAAAAAAAAAATCATAAACAGTACAAAGTCTGTGAAACAGCCTGGAAAAATACAGATGACGCACTATTAAATTTATAACCATACAAAAAACACATCTATGAAAAACACCAGTAGAGTGGACCTCAAAATGATAGTTATAACAGGAATTATGGATGTTTCTTTTCTCTAATATTTAGGCTTAGAGTAAATTTTGCAATTTAAAAATGTGAAATTTAAAAGTTCTGGCCCCTCAGGTGTTCATTTGATAAAGAAAAACCTAACCTTACAAAGAACTAATCTGGAGGGTGTAGGTCCCTAATGAAGACACCCATCAGCCAATAAAACATAGGATATTAATCCTATAGGCCATTACAATGAACTAGGACGTATACAATAGGATACTACTATTGTAAACTTAAACAAAAACATCCCGAGCTGGTTCGGCTCAGTGGATAGAGTGTCGGCCTGCGGACTGAAGGGTCCCGGGTTCGATTCTGGTCAAGGGCACATGTCCAGGTTGTGGGCTCGATCCCTAGTAGGGGGCGTGCAGGAGGCAGCCAATCAATGATTCTCTCTCATCATTGATGTTTCTCCCCCTTTCCCTTCCTCTCTGAAATCAATAAAAATGTATTTAAAAAAACACACACACCAAATTTATAACACTGATATTTACGTGTAAACTTAACACACACACAAAATCGCAATTCATGATAAACTCAGAGTATTTGTCTCTCCCACGTTGTTCTACAGCGTTTCAAAACAAACAGCAAAGCAGTGGCCACAAGCCCCCCACCGCACTGATGTGGCCATCCCCACCCCCCCTGCAGTTTTCGATGAGAGAGCAGGCGAGTAGAACAGAGTCCCAGAAACTGGCCAGACTCCAGGGGTCGTCCAACCATCCCCCAAGGTCAGGGCTCCCCCAACCACCTGAGCGTTCCCTCCGTGCACCAGGGCGGTGCTGGTCTCTGTCAGAGATTGCGGGGCACTCTGCCTCCCTGAGGGCTCACCCAGAACAAATGAAATCCTTGTCTCCCCACAGCCCTTTGAGAGATTTAAAAACAACGTGTCTGGGCTGCACAAGTACCACCTGTCACATGAGTTCCCGGGTCGTCTTGTCCCCGCTTCACTGCCAATGTGCCCAGGCTTCGTCCCCTTCGCTTGTGGCACTTCTTGGTACACACAGCGTTCCGTCCACAAAGGACGCTACTGTTCTTCCTGAACGCGTGAGTTTTTCTGCAGCTTCATCCCAAGTGATTCACACGAAACTGAAAGCAACTCAGTTCTCAGGGTTCTCTCCCCTCCACTGAGTCACACACACACACACACGCCTTCCCACCACACCCTGTACAGGTTTATTTTTGGACCAAAAAACCTAAAACTTAAACCAATTGGAGGTCAACTGGTTAGATTTTTTTTTTACCTCCTTGTTCCAGCTTGCTGAGCGCTTAGGTGGCCTGATTCTCCCACCTCCCATCTGTCCAACCTCCCACCTCCGCACCCTCTCTGATCACTGATCTGACTGGTCCAGGGCTAAGGAGCTGGCTGGCGTCCCTCGAGTCCCCTCCTCCGAACTAATCCCACTCCTCTAACCACCCTGTGCTGACAGCTCACCACCAGTTACTCCCCAGCCATTGGCTCTCTCCTTCCGTGCCTTCTTCCTGCCTCCATTCACGCCCAGGCCCCCGTCTGGAATGGAATCTCTGGAGGTGGGTCTGGGCATTCGTACTTTTTAGAAGCGCCCAGGTGCTTCGGATGTGCTGCCCAGGTTGGGAGTCCCTGCTGTGGCTCAGGGGTTAGAGACACCGCTCTGTACAACCTGGAGCTACGTCCTAGAACCACTCACTCATCTGTAAAGGGGACGGGAGTCTCTTACAAGGTCGTTTCAACAATTAAAGGAGAATGAAGTGCCTGGGACGAGAGGCACTCGGTAATGGTCAGAGTGTCTGTCATGGTTTTTCCCTCGTTGGGACCACACAGCACACCTTTAGTACCTCATTCCAGAGGCTTGTCTGGACTGGGCTGGTTTTTCTTTGGGGTCAACAGTAAACTTGAGTCTTTATTATGATGGTGCATGCAGGGATGTGTGATAAGAACAGGTTTATGTTTTATATTCAACCAGTTTAATGTTATTTTTAAATAAGTAACTACTTACTTATTTAAAAAACCTATTCACTTTTTAAAAATCCTCACCTGAGGATATGTTTATTGATTTGAGAGAGAGAGAAACATTGATGTGAGAGAGATGCGTCAAAATTGGTTGTCTCCCCCATGGACCCCAACTGGGGCCAGGGATCAAGCCTGCAACCGAGGTACGTGCCTTGACCGGAATCGAACCTGTGACCCTTCAGTCCAAGGGCCGGTGCTCTAACCACTGAGCAAACAGCTAGGGCCCTATTCACTTGTCATAGAGCACTTAACTATACTCACGTCACAAAGTTTCCTTGATTGCATTTTTAGAAAATTCTTTATTGCAAATGAGGAAAAGCCAGCTAAAGTTGAGGGTCATTTAACTTCTTCAGTTTTCCCTGCTGATCAACAAACACCAGGAGGGGAGAGCATGTGGCAATGTCAAAACATCTCGATATTCTAATATTGTCGGCTCTTATCTATACACTAAAAATAATGGCATTTGGGGAGCACTCTTGTGTTCCAAATGATCTATCTGTTCGCGCTTCATACTTTGCTCCGAGGACGGGTGATCTTGAATTATTTCTCCAGAAGACGTAGGCAAGGCGATTATTTCTGAAACTTACCTCTTTAAATGCTCTCAATCGTTGCAGTGTCTTCTGGCGTTCTTGGCTTATCCATTCTTTTTTCTTTTGCTCCTGCTCTTTCATCTTGTCTCTTTTCTGTATTTAAACAAGTATGTATTTGTAAATTCCTCAAAATAAAAGTCCTGAGAGAGAAAGGGGCCATAACCCGACATTATCACCTCCCCTCCAACCACCCCCGTGTCTGCAGGCCTGGGCTACACCCGCCCCCGGATTGAGGCAGCAGCTGCAGGTCCAGTTAAGCGAGTGAGGCACATTATGCAAATCTAAAATATTTTTCTTTCGCTACTCACCACCTGAATACTATGGTGCTGATGGAAATATCTGATACTTTCTTCAGCCTGTTGCAATCGGAGCCGATGGTTTTCTTTGCACTGATCCTGGTGGGAGAATACAAATCACATACGTGGTTTTTACTATTGCCGTGGGATGTAGCATAAAAGGTTAAAAGAAAAAAGCATTGCATTTGGGCTGCCATGTAAGGCATTCATTCGTGAGTAGGAGTTTCTGGAGAGGCTCAATGATATTGCTGCCTCCTCCGCCCTGTGACAGGAGCTGATGGCGCTCGCAGGAATCAGTTGTGTCCGATCAGAAGGGCCACAGATTTAGTGCTTTAAGAGATGAAAAAGGGAATTCTCCAACTAAGGGGGAAGGAGGGAATATGCAAGGGCCCCCCATTCTTAAATGGGATGTGCCCTAAGAATCTGTTTCAATGCTGCTGTTTAAAGCACATTTCCCCATCATGTTTTACAAATAGCAATTATACTTCCAAACATACCTACATAAGCATATGCAACCTACAAATACCTGAAAAGTCTTCTTAAAAACTACATTTCAATGATGTTTAGCCATTCTTGGCATGTTACCTTTTTATACAATCGCTAGAGGCTTGGTGCACGAGATTCGTGCACTCGGGGGTGTCCCTCAGCCCAGCCTGCGCCCTCTCACAGTCCAGGAGCCTTTGGGGAGCGGGCCTAAGCCATCAGTTGGACATCTTTAGCGCTGCCACGGAGGTGGGAGAGGCTCCTGCCACTGCTGCTGCGCTCGCCAGCCGTGAGCCTAGCTTCTGGCTGAGCAGCGCTCCCCCTGTGGGAGCACACTGACCATCATGGGGCAGCTCCTGCATTGAGCGTCTGCCCCCTGGTGGTCAGTGCATGTCAGAGCGACCAGTCATTCCGCCGTTCGATCGATTTGCATATTAGCCTTTTATTATATAGGATGGAGTTTTTTAAAATTAAGAAAAAAATCACTGAATATAAGGATTGAAATGAGCAAAATATTATCTCTGATTTTATAATCAACAATTTACACTAAATTTTAGAATTCACTGTAGTTGATTAGAAGTTTTTACTTATTGTGATTTAAAAAAATACCCGTGTATGTAATAGGCACTCAACAAATAGCTGCTGAATGAATTAAAAATCTAGAGATTATGATCAATGCTTAAATCCCCAAAGAAACAAAAAATCATTTTAAGAAAAACTCAGAAATATATTGGAATTGCAGCTACTGGTATCCGTTATCAACACACACACAAATCAGGTAAAAGCCTTATTCCCCATCGCTTTATCTTTCATGACAGAGAGATGCCTGGGAAAGGAAGCAGGCCGCCCGGCGCCCACCTTTCTGTTCCTGAGATGGGCTCTCCTGGCGCAGATCCGGCCCCGCTTACACTCCAGCTGCCGGCACTGCCGGCTGAGCTCTTGCAGCTCCAAATTCTTATGGTCCTGCAGCCCCTTCACGGGATCAATGACTCTCAGTTCCTCTGGACTTTCACATGGGTCATAATAGACAACTTCATCCTGTTTATCTAAAAAAACATATTTAATGGTTTGTTAAAGACATGTTTTATTATAAAAAAATTACTGTACTTTCCGGCATATAAGACAACTTTTTAACCCAGGAAAATCTCAAAAGTCGGGGGTCTTATACGCCGGAAAATACGGTATTTGGGTTTTAAGCAATCTGATATACATTGTCAGAGATTTTTCTAACCTACCGTATTTTCCGGCATATAAGACCCCCGACTTTTGAGAAGATTTTCCTGGGTTAAAAAGTCGTCTTATACACCGGAAAATACGGTATGCATAAAATCTCTTAAATGTAAGGGAAGTAAAGATCACATGTAATCCCACCACCCAGGGAGAAAGACACACACACACACACACACACACACACACACACACACACCACTACACATATCAATAAACAGTTCTAAAAGAACATTTTCCACGTGATGGAAATATAATTTTAATGGCAACACAGTATTCTCTAATTTAAACAGTCTCTGTTGTTAGAATGTTCCATTGTTGGCAATTTCACTGTGATGAACATCTCTGAATAGAGATCTTTGTGTCCATTTATTAATTCCTTGGCAGATGAATATTTAAGATTCTTGATAACTATCGTCAAATTGCCCTCCAGAAAGGCACCTTACATTCTACCAGCAGTATATTATTGAGGAGCCTTAATGATATACAATCTTGATTACATGTTGATTTTTAAATAATATATGCATGCTGTTAACAAAATCAAACCCTACAGAAGTACATAAAATAAAAAGTATAATTTTCTTCTTCCTTTCCCAAACCTTTGGAATCCCAGCCTCCCAGAGGAAAACACTAACAATTTGGCATGCATCCTTCCAGATCAACTTTTTTTAAAATAAATTTTTCCTAAATGTGTAAAATGCTTAGAACCTGAAACTATTATAAAGTTTTTTTAAAATACCTAGGATTAAATTAAATGTTCAGGATCTGTATGCAAAAAAATTAGAAAACTTGGAGGCACTTTAGGGAGAAGAAGACTTAAGTAAATGGAGAGACATACCATGTTCTTGGATGGGAAGATTCAAAATTGCAAGGACGACAATTCTCCCCAAATTAATCTCTAATTTTAAGCACAATCCCAATAAAAATTCCGAGTGTTTTGCTTTTTGTTTTGAACTTGTGAAAATGAGTCTAAAGTTCATCTGGAAGAATAAAGGAGAACAGTCAGAAAACGTGTGGAACAGCAGAGTAACGAGGGAGGGATGTGCTTGATCAGGCACTGAAATGGACCTCCAAGATACAACAGGAAGTCTGGAGCCAGCACCAGAGCCACTCACAAACCAATGAAGGAAATTCATTTATAAATAGGTCAAAATAAATGTTAACGATTCTAGATGAGACAGGCAGCAAGTCAAAGCAGTAGGGGAAAATGGTTTCAAAATCAGTGATTGGGACTGCTAACAACTTGGGGGGAAACATTAGATTCCTACCCCACATCAAAATGAATTTCATCTGGATTAAAGAGCTAAGTGTCCCTTTAAAATTCATAAAAATACTATAAGGAAAAAAAAATAAGTAAAATGTTGACACAATTTCAAGATGAGGAGGACTTTGCCAGGCATACTACCAAAGGCAGAAACCATAGATTTATTTGCCAGGCGTGACTCCAAAAGCAGAAAGATAAATAGATGGGACTTCATAAAAAATTAAATATTTCTGCAAGGCAAGAAAAAGCAAACAACAGGGAGTATTTGCAACATATGACAAATAATAAGAGTAATAGCCTTAATATGTAAAGGAAACACAAAGAAAAACTAGCAAAGACTATGAACAGGCACTTTATAAAAAAATATATAAATAACCAGTTAACATACAAAATTGCATTGAATGACACTTGTAACTGGAATAAATGAAAATTAGAATGCCCGGCCGGCATGGCTCAGTGGTTGAGCATCGACCTATGAACCAGGAGGTCACGGTTCCATCCCTGGTCAGGGCACATGCCTGGGTTGTGGGCTTGATCCCCAGTAGGGGGCATGCAGGAAGCAGCCGATCAATGATTCTCTCTTATCATTAATGTTTCTATCTCTCTCTCCCTCTCCCCTCCTCTCTGAAATCAATCAATAAATATATATTTTTTAAAAATTAGAACATGCCATTTTTTTCTATCAATTAGGCAAGAATTTAAACGAATGGTGAAAGTATGGGGAAACAGGTATTTTCATAATCTGCTGATGGGAGTGTCATTTTGTACAACCTATCTAGAGGACCATTATGTAGTATGAAATTTAGAAATTAGAAAATAACAGAGGTGAGGAAAAATATATATCAAATGATTGTTGTGTTGTTTTAACACATATTTGTCAAATGTAAATTCTGCATTGTCCTTGATCCAGTGATTTCATCTTTAGAAATTTATTCCAAGGAAATAACCTGTCCTATACACACACACAAACGCAAACACATGTTTATAGGACGGTTCTTCACTACACTGCTGTTCACAACAGTGAAAAACTGAACATCACAGTTGGTATATCCATATAATGGAATACTATGCAGCCATTAAAATTTTTGAACATTTTTATTACCTACTGAAATGAAATGACGATTATTATGTGTTAAAGGAAAAAGAGAATACTGAACAGGATATATAGTTATAGTTTAAAAACTGATATTTATATACATCAGGCTACCAAGCTAGTCAACAAATTGTTACCACTAAGTATCTCTAGCTGATGGAACTGGAGTAATAATAGTTTTCCTTTCTTTGTTTTGCTGTATGTTTAACAATGACTATATTATTTACTATTTGAATAATAAAAATGCTGAAGGGAAACTAGGAAATTTCAGCAGGCATTTTATACAATTTACAAGAAGTAACTGATAACATGGTCTGTATTTCCTTGAATGTGTAATTTAAACATTTTAATATATATATTTTAAGTATAAGTTTTACCTTTTATAAGTCTTTTAATAGAGTCCAACTGTGTAATAAGTAGTATTTCTTCATATTTTAATATCTCAAATTGAATCTCATATAGTTCTAATTGAACTTCATGATATTTTATTTCTAGTTCGTCTACAACGTTTATATTTTTTTCTTGTTCTGGAAGGTCTTCCATCTTGTTTACATGAAAAAAGAATAAGAGCAAGATAAAGTATTTAGTATACTGAAAGCAAACTGCAGAGGCATTGGAGCTATTTTCTATTCCTGGCTCAGTACCAAATATGAAAAAGCAAATTGAGAAGAAACACTCCTCCATTTCATTTCATGGAACAAAAAAGCCCCATTAAACATTTTTGCCAATACTGCATCTCATCCTTGAAACATATGCAACATTCAGGTTTTGAGAAAAATAAATGGCAGTGAGGTCTTCACAGTGTGTTCTGCTTTAACATCATAACATCGCGGGAAGAAACTTAAGTGACTAGGATCCTGGAATGAAGCACCTCTGACTACTCTAAAGTCGCGCTGAAAATAATGTTATGTTAATTTTAAAGTATATCACCTACTTCAGTGCTGAGCTCAATGGTATCATCAAGTGAATCTTACAACATAACATTTCAAAGCCATCTTGAGCCAAGGGAAACTTTATGGCCGTCTTTCCCTAGTTCTGAAATTCTCATCAACCAAAAGATGGTGCTGGAATACGAAAGGAAGCTCTTTCACACTGGCCGGAAGGAAAGGGGATATCTAAAATTAAAGTCTCGCCCTAGCTGGTTCAGTTCTGTGGACAGAGCGTTGACCTGCGGACTGAACGGTCCTGGGTTCAATTCTGATCAGGGCACATGCCCTGGTTGTGGGCTCGATCCCCAGTAGGGGTCATGCAGGAGGCAGCTGATCCATGATTCTCTCTCATCATTGATGTTTCTATTTCTCTCTCCCTCTCCCTTCCTCTCTGAAATCAATCATCAACCTATATAATAAAGAGGTAATATGCAAATTGACCCTCATGCCCTTGCACAAGATGGCCGCCCCCCATGTGGTCAAAGATGGCCACCACAAGATGGCTGGCAGGGGACTATAGTTGTGGGCGATCAGGCCAGCAAGGGGGGGGGGGGCAGTTAGGGGTGACCAGGTTGGCAGGGGAGGGTAGTTGGGGGCAACTGGGCCAGCAGGGGATCAGTTAGGCATCAATCAGGCTGGCAGGGAGTGGTTAGGGGGTGATCAGGCTGGCAGGAAGGTGAGCAGTTGGGAGCCAGCAGTCGCGGATTGTGAGAGGGATGTCAGACTGCCGATTTAAACTGGTAGTTGGACATCCCCCGAGGGGTCCCAGATTGGAGAGGGTGCAGGCTGGGCTGAAGGGACCCCCCCCCCCCATGCACAAATTTCATGCACTGGGCCACTAGTATATAATAAAACCCTAATATGCAAACTGACTGATCAGCAGAACACCTGGTCGCTATGACACACACTGACCACCAAGGGGCAGACGCTCAATGCAGGAGCTGCCCCCGGTGGTCAGTGGGCTCCCACAGGGGGAGTGCCCCTCAGCCAGAAGCCGGGCTCACAGCTGGCGAGCACAGCGGTGGCAGGAGCCTCTCCTGCCTCTGCGGCAGCGCTAAGGGGCAGCAAGCAGGCGGGCAGTAAGGAGCGAGGGTTCACGGACTGCAAGAGGGCACAGGCTGGGCTGGGGAACCCCCCACCCCCGGTGCACAAATATCGTACACCGGGCCTCTAGTAAAAATATGTTTTTTAAAACAATAAAAGTCTGTTTCTAAAACAAAGTCACCTTTATGCGTCTTACCTTCCCCTGAATCTCCGCTCTTTTGTGATCTAAACACAGCTCTTGGGCTCTCATGAGCTGCAGCGTCTCCCGGGCTAACATGAGCTTGAGTCTTTCTAGCCTGGGAGTGGCTGTGGCCCAGGCAGCCTGGCCAAACCTCTTCTCATCCTGTTCCATTTGTTTCTGCATCCCTGTCAGATTATAACGAATAAAATAAAATGTAATTACAGCTCACTACCAAGTGAAAATTTTACCCTGAGCTAATTCTTTATTCCCTCCCATATTACCTGCAAAACATCCTTTTTTAAAAGAAAGTTTATTTTAATGACTTTTTTTTTATCACACAGATAATACATGGTCCTTGGTATAAAATTTCAGATATCTGATTGTTTTTTAGAACAAGGCAAATAATCATGAATCTCACCTTCTTGTAATTGCTTCTTACATTTTGGTGCATATACCTCTAGACTAGACAGACAAGGTTGTAGAGATAGTTTGACCAAGAAAACCCCACAGGGTAGGGTGAGAGTAGTTTTACAGTTGTTCATATAGAAAATAATAGCCTGGCTGGTGTTGCTCAGTGGTGAGCATTGACCTATGAACCAGGAGGTCATGGTTCAATTCCCGGCCAGGGCACATACCTGGTTGCAGCTCGATCCCCAGTAGGGGGTGTGCAGGAGGCAGCCGATCCATGATTCTCTCTCATCATTGATGTTTCTACCTCTCTCTCTCTCCCTCTCCCTGAAATCAATAAAAAAAAACTTATTGCCCTGGCCGGTTTAGCTCAGTGGATAAAGCATCGGCCTGCGGACTCAAGGGTCCTGGGTTTGATTCCGGTCAAGGGCATGTACCTTGGTTGCGGGCACATCCCCGTTGGGGGGGAGGTGTAGGAGGTAGCTGATCGATGTTTCTCTCTCATCAATTTTTCTGGCTCTCTATCCCTCTCCCTTCCTCTCTGTAAAAAATCAATAAAATATATATATATATATAAAAACTTATTCAAATAAAGCAAAAAATATATATAATAATTAACAAGTAACACAAGGATAAACTTGTTTCACGTATTCACAACTGTAAATCTACCTTTGCCCCACCCTGTATATCTTATTTCACTTACTGTATCGTGGAACTCTTGCCATTCATAGAACAGAGAATCATGCTTAGTAGCCGTGTGATATTCTATTGTATGAATATACTATGATTTAACAAACTGGTTGACAGACAATGTTTTTTCCTCTTTGGAACTACCATCAACAATGATTTAAGGTAAAAGACAAACATCCCTTACCCAGCCCATAGGGCTGGCAGGGTCTCATCCTGCCGTCTTGCCCCCGCGGTCTCGCCCGCACACTCTCCCCCCACGTTCTCCGCACTCTGTTCCAGCCCCGCGGCCTTCTCAAAGGTCCGCACGCTTGCCCGGCTCCCTCACCCCGAGGGCCTTTGTCAGTGCTATTCCTTCTGCCTGGAACGCTTCCCTCACCCTGCTGTGTTCTCAAGTCCCATTTGCCCTTCAGGCACCAGGGCCACTGCCACGTCTCTAAGGCCCCTGCTGCCCACTCTGGTGGAGTCTAAGTTTCCTCTCAGCTCAGAGCCCCCTATTAATCTTCTCCACGGGCTCGCTGCCCCTGCCATTTCCCCACGCGTGTGGAGGAACGTGCAGCTGAGATTTATCTCCCTCGGCACGCTGGTGGGTGTCTGTGTCCGCGCAGCCTTACACTGAACCCCCAGGACCTAGTGCCTGGTACTAAAGAGACACTCGGATGTTTTGTTTTGTTTTGAATAAAATGAAAACTGCATAGATGTTAGTGTAGCATCTTAAGTGATTACCTGCTAGTGCTTTTACTGTTTCTTTAAAATAATTCACCGTGATGTCCTGAATAGAGACTATCGCTTCGTCAGCCTGTCTGGCCCACTCCTGGGCTTCCTTCTGCAGAGCCACTATCCTTTTAGGACCCAGATCGTCCTCCTCCAAGGATTTCTATAGAAAGAACGGAACATCGCACAAGTAAGAAAGAATAGCAATGTACGGACTTTGGGAAAGTGAAAGGAAACTGGTCGCATGGATTCTTTCAACTACATTTATTGCTACTACTCAGTCAATAAAATTTCATGAATTCAGCAAGTCCTTATTGAGAATGAATAAGGCTCTAAGGTGGCTGGAAGTCAAAGGGATTCTCTGGGGCATTAAGGGGGAAAAAACAACCCTACTTTTACTTTGCATTACAAGAGTAACTTTTTCTAGAGAGGAATGCAGTCAAGTTATGTTTCTCTGTTAATAATAATACACAGTTTAAATGAGATCTGTGTTAAGCACTCAACATGGGCCTGGTACACAGCACTCAAGTGTTAGCTGTTGCTATGGTTTCTTTTAGGAACATGAAGGTTTTCAATAGGATGATTCTTTCCTAAAGGGAAAAAAAATAATACAATAACCCAACAGAGCCCGGCTGGCGTGGCTCAGTGGTTGAGCGTCACTGACCCTTGAACCAGGAAGTCACGCTTCGATTCCTGGTCAGGTCACGTGCCTGGGTTGCGGGCTCAATCCCCAGTGTGGAGCATGCAGGAGGCAGCTAATCAATGATTCTCTCTCATCACTGATGTTTCTATCTCTCTCTCCCTCTCCCTTCCTCTTTGAAATCAATAAAAATATATATTTTTAAAAATAACCCAAATGATAGTAAAATCTGTACATTCATGATTATGGCATGTACTCTGTCATACGGCATCCAATTCTTCTGCAAAGGTAGTAATGTAAGAAATATACTCAGGTGAGCCATCAGAGAAATGTAAGTCAAAACTACAATGATCTACCCCTACAGATCCACTGAGATGGCTATAATAAAAATGACATAATACCAAGTATTGGCAATGACGTGGACAGATTGGAAACCTCATTTACTGCTGTTGGGAATGTAAAATGGGGCCCTGGTTTTGGTAAACAGTCTGGCAGCTGGTTTCAAAGGTTAAGCACAGAGTTACCACATGACCCCAGAATTCCTAGGCAAGAGAAATGAAAACACATATCTACATAGAAACTTGTACACAAATGTTCATAACGGCGTTATTTACAATAGCCCCAAAGTGGAAACCCAAAAGCCCATCAACTGTTAAATAGATCAGTTGTGTTTCCTTATAGTGAATATTATGTGGCAATACAAAGAAATGAAGTTCAGACACATACTCCAACATGGATGGACCTTGAAAGCATTATGCTACAGGAATGGAGCCAGACCCCAAGGATCACATACTGCATGAGCCACAGAAGGTGAAAAGTCCAGAAGAGGGAAATCCGCAGAGGCAGAAAGCAATCTGGTGGTTGCCCAGAGTTGGAGGAAAATGGGGAGTGACTGCTAACGGGCAGAGTTTCCTTTTGGGGTGATGAAAACGTCCTGGAATTAGACGGTGGTGATGGCTGCACAGCTCTGAAAATACCAAAACCCACCGAACTGTGTACTTCAAATAGATGGATTACATCTCAATAAAGCTGCTATTTAAAGAAAGAAAAAAAATATATGTAGGAAGTAAAGATTATCCAAATAATACTTTTGAAATAAGGAACAGAACAGGTTGGAGTGGCATGTGTTTCATTAAAGATGATGTCATGTGTACAGTACAGCAGCCTGGCGGAGGTCGCAGGTGTGGGAGGATGGCCCAGGGCAGGGGACAGAGACCGGGTGATCACTCTGATGTCTTTTGTTTCCGGTGGGGTGAGACCCAAGGAGCGAGCGCTACGGAAGCCCTGGGCTCAGATTAGTTTGTAACACTGGATGGAAATGACACTCTTCTAACTAGGGTCACAGGGCTCAACGAAGCAAGAGTGATGACAGCATCTACTAAATTAAATTACTGAATTACAAGCCAGGGCCTGCTGCTTAAAGTTTCATCTTGTTTCTCAGAAATGTGCACGTGTCCTTAGAGGAGGAAAATAAGCTAAGTAAGCATCATATCAAAAAGAAGTTATCAGCAAAGAATGTGTTTAACCCTTGAAAGTCTGCAGAAATCTGAATGTGTTAAGAAGATGCCCCATGCAAAATGTTCTTCATTTTTACATCACTTTTAAAAATAATATCTCTACAATATTATCTAAACATAAGGGTTGCCCTACATGATTTGGCTCAGTGGAGAGAGCATTGGCCTGTGGACTGAAGGGTCCTGGGCTCAATTCTGGTCAAGGGCACATGACCAGGTTGTGGGCTCGATCCCCAGTAGGGGGTGTGCAGGAGGCAGCGAATCAATGATTCTCTCTCATCATTGATGTGTCTCTCTCTCTCTCCCTCTCCCTTCCTCTCTGAAATCAATAAAAATATATTTGAAAAAAATAAACATAAGGGTGAACCTAATAAGCCAACACAGATGGAATCTTAAATGTCACTAAAGAAATAATATGTGACAAATTGCTCTAGCTGGTTTGACTCAGTGGATAGAGCGTCGGCCTGCAGACTGAAGGGTCCCAGGTTTGATTCCAGGTCAAGGGCATGTACCTTGGTTGCGGGCACATCCCCAGTAGGGGGTGTGCAGGAGGCAGCTGATCGATGTTTCTCTCTCATCGATGTTTCTAACTTTCTATCCCTCTCCCTTCCTGTCTGTAAAAATCAATAAAATATATTTTAAAAAAAGAAATAATATGTGACAAATAGTAAATCATATAAAGTAAAAACATAAAGAAAACATACCAAAATATCACGCTTACATGAAGTTGCAACTTCTCGCATATCTCTAAATGGCTTCAGTAAATACTGGAAGAACATGGTTGCCACGGTAACGAATTCCTGGTATGCTTCATCTTCTTCTCCATAAACTTCCATTAATGCCACCATGGTGTTGGCTCTTTCATGGCCTTGAAGAATCTGGAAGGCAAAAAGCAGGTAAAGCTCAAGTATGGACAGTATGAGGTCAGACCAAACAAACAAAAGTAAAGGCACCTTAACTTTCTAAACTTCAATCGATCAGGGGGAAAGCAGAGTCCACAATTTTATCTTAACTGCGAACAAAATACTCAGAGAAAAAGAGGACCCGAAAGACTCAGCAGATATTAAGTGGTGATCTCTGGGGTGTAGATGGTGGATGATGTTTCTTCACACCACTTTTCTGAGGATAAAGGTTTTGTGATGCTGCAATTACAGAGGTGCCTCCAACTACCTCTCTGGTGCACAGAACTCTCTCGGCTCTTCCGGTTAAAAGTGCCACCAAGCCCTAGCTGGTGTGGCTCAGTGGCTAGAGCGACGGGCCTGCGAACTAAAAGGGTCCCCGGTTCCATTCAGGTCCAGGGCACATGCCCGGTGCCAGGCTCGATCCCCAGTAGAGGGCGAGCAGGAGGCAGCGGATGGATGTCTCTCATCATGGATGTTTCTATCTCCCTCTCCCTTCCTCTCTGAAATCAATAAAAATATATTTTTTTAAAAATAGTGCCACCAAGCCCCCAGCAGAGTGTGGGCTTTCCTATCTGCAGAGCGTTTCTCCCCACACTGGGCAGAAAATAAACTGCGCTCCCATTTAACTTCACGCGTCCTCTCTCGGGATCTCCAGCGCGCCCCGCAGACCCCCCCTGGCTGCTCCCGGCAGGTGACCTGCACCTGTGACCCCGCGCCCCGTTCTCCCCATCGGACCATGAACTTGCTCCTCCGCAGTCCGGGTCCCTTGGAAGACACCCCCTGTCCCCCTTTTCGCCCTGTGATGGCCCAGGGACACTAACGGGGAAGGGGAGGGGAGCGCGCCGGCGTACCTGCTGCAGCCGCGCGCCCGCCTCCGCCAGCCGCGCGCGCAGGGCGCGCTCCCGGAAGGCGCGCGGGCTCTCGCAGTCGGGCGCGCCGCCGTCGGCCGGAAGTAGCGCGTCACGCACGGCCGCGCCGCCGCAGCCCTCGGCCGCCAGGCCCAGGTAGCGCTCCAGCCGCGCGCACAGCTCCTGCAGCGCCGCCTCGCCGGGGCCCGGGCGCGCCGGCCACACGAGCGTCCACAGGCCCCAGGCGCCGCCGCCGCCCGCCTCCAGCTCCGGGGGCAGCGGCGGGAAGCAGCACTCCAGCGGCGGCCACAGCGCCGCCAGCTGCTGGTGCGCGCCGCGGAGCCCGGCGGCCGAGAGCAGGCCGGCCCAGCTGGGCGGAGACCCCGGCCGGCTCCCCTCGCGCCGCCGCTGCCGCTGCGCCGTGCGGTCGTGACAGGTCACCGCGAACTTGCCCTCCGCGTCGTTCCAGGCCACGAGGAAGCGCAGCTGGTGCCGCTCGGGCTCGGCGAACAGGTCCTCGCGGACCGGAACCCATCCCTCCAGGCTGTCGGGCTGCTCGTCCTCCATGGGCCCGACGGTCAGCGGCCCGGCCGCCTCTCAGCCCCTCGACAGGACCGTCCGCGCAGCGACATTTTCCGCTGGGCCGTCATCGCGTCAGCGCGCCCACCGCCGCGCCTCCTGCGCTGCTTCTGAATGGCTGTGTGCGGCTGGGAGGCTTCCAGCGGCGTCCGGGATTGGCCGGTTCTCCAGTGGGCGGGCCCGCGACAGCCAATGAGAAGGCCAGGCTCTGGGAGTCCGTCTGTGACGCAACCTCGTCCGGAGCCGGGGAATTCCCGGCTGGCCTCACCTTCCCCACCTTTGTACACACTGACGTCATGGGAAAGGAATCTGTCAAATGTGAGCGAGTCACTGTGAACCTTTGGAAACCGGGCCCCGGCTGGGCCCGTCTTTTTTTGCGTCGGGGTTTCAGTGAATTGATGGTTCCTGCTCTCAAGAAAGGTTGCAGACTTCCTGGAGAGACCAAGCGTTAAATTAAACGTGAGTTATTTATTGAGCGCCAACCCCTGGATGCGAGCCACAGGTTTATTGTTTATCAATTCAACAGGCTATTACAGTGGTCGGCAAACTCATTAGTCCACAGAGCCAAATATCAACAGTACAACGATTGAAATTTCTTTGGAGAGCCACATTTTTTAAACTTAAACTTCTTCTAATGCCACTTCTTCAAAATAGACTCGCCCAGGCCGTGGTATTTTGTGGAAGAGCCACACTCAAGGGGGCCAAAGAGCCGCCTGTGGCTCGCGAGCCGCAGTTTGCCGACCACTGGGCTATTAGGTAGGGAGGGTGTGCTGTGTACCTGTTTTGGGGTGGGGCAGAGGGGGCATCTAAAAAGATAACCTTGCCCAGCCAGCTTGGCTCAGTGGTTGAGCATCGATCGACCTATGAACCAGGAGGTCCCGGTTTGATTCCAGGTCAGGGTACATGCCCGGGTTGTGGGCTGGATCCCCCAGTGTGGGGCGTGCAGGAGGCAGCTGATCAATGTCTCTCATTGATGTGTCTCTCTCTCTCTCCTCTCCCCCCTTCTCTTCCTCCATCCCTCTCCTTTCCTCTCTGAAATAAATAAAAATATATTTAATAAATAAATAAAAAGATAACCTTCCACTTTTTTTTTTTTTATTTCAGAGAGGAATGGAGAGGGAGAAAGAGATAGAAACATCCATGATGAGAGAGAATCATGGATCAGCTGCCTCCTGCATGTCCCCTACTGGGGATCGAGCCCACAACCCGGGCACGTGCCCTTGACTGGAATCTAATCCAGGACCTTTCAGTCCGCAGGCTGACCCTCTATCCACTGAACCAAACGAGCTAGGACTCTTCATTGGCTTTTTCAAAATGAAACTAGCCGACTTTCTTTTTTTTTTAGTATATATTTTATTGATTTTTTACAGAGAGGAGGAGAGAGGGATAGAGAGTTAGAAACATTGATGAGAGAGAAACATCGATCAGCTGCCTCCTGCACACCCCCCACTGGGGATGTGCCTGCAACCAAGGTACATGCCCTGACCGGAATCGAACCTGGGACCCTTGAGTCCGCAGGCCGATGCTCTATCCACTGAGCCAAACCGGTTTCGGCTAAACTAGCCGACTTTCTAATTATAAAAGTTCTACTTTGTGTGTGTGTGAGAGGGGGATAAGTTTGTAAATTCTTAGAAAAATAATTTGGGAAAATACCAAGCCTAATAATTGTTGTTACCAGGACGGACTAGTTTATACTCACTGTATGATTCTTTTTTTTTTTAATATATATATTTTTTACTGAGTTTTTAGAGAGTGGAAAGAGAGGGATAGAGAGTTAGAAACTCTCTATCGATGAGAGAGAAACATCGATCAGCTGCCTCCTACACACCTCCTACTGGGGATGTGCCCGCAACCAAGGTACATGCCCTTGACCGGAATCGAACCTGGGACCTTTCAGTCCGCAGGCCGACGCTCTATCCACTGAGCCAAACCAGTTAGGGCAGTATTTACTTTTTTATAAGCCAAATACCATGTTATTTTGCAATTTAAAAAGACTTTAAAAACTTAACACAAGGTACAAATATTTACTATGAAATAGACACTATCAAAGCTATAAAAAAGCAAAATAGTTCAAAAGAAATAAACCTCATTTTATATGTGTATGAATTTATACATGCTTACTATATTCATGATTACACTGTAATTATATTTTGCATACTCTTTTTCTACTTACAAACATACTGTGGGCGTTTTCCACATTAAAAAAAATTGGTATCTGCCTGGCCGGCGTGGTTAAGCGTTGACCTATGAACTTGGAGGTCACAATTTGAGTCCCACTCAGGGCACATGCCCGGGTTGCGGGCTCGATCCCCAGTGGGGGCATGCAAGAGGCAGTCAATCAATGATTCTCTCTCATCACTGATGTTTCCATCTCTCTCTCCTCTCCCTTCCTCTCTGAAATGAATAAAAAAATATATTTTAAAAACTGGCATCTACATTGTTATTCTTAATACTTGTCAACATTGAATTGACTAATGTGATTTATTTAATGAATTCCCCATAATAAACAGATTTATTTAGAATTTTCTGCCAATAGACAGTTCTGTAATGAACATTCTTGTACAGACAGCTTTGCACAGTTTTAATTTAAATTTTTTCTTTGCTTTTGATATTTTATTTTGCTTCTAAATTCTTATATGATAGATACCCTGCAGTAATGGTATTGTTTAAGTGAGATTTTTTATTAAGGTCCCAAAAAGTAGTAGGTGTAAAATTCTGAGATCAAATCACCATTTGCAGACTTTGAAAGGAAACGGTCCAGAACCTGATTCATGCTCTCAGTCAGTCGAAAACAGGATCAAGAGTCAAGAGACTGGTGGAGCAGTCTCTCTGAAAAGAGCTGTTACTGTGCCCTAACCGGTTTGGCTCAGTGGATAGAGCATCGGCCTGCGGACTGAAGGGTCCCAGGTTCGATTCCGGTCAAGGGCATGTACCTTGGTTTCGGGCACATCCCCAGTAGGGGGTGTGCCGGAGGCAGCGGGTCGATGTTACTCTCTCATCGATGTTTCTAACTCTCTATCCCTCTCCCTTCCTCTCTGTGAAAGGTCAATAAAATATATTTAAAAAAAGAAAAAGAACTGTTACTGGGCTGGGGGGAGAGTTGGAAGTCCCACTCTTTTTAAAAAATATATATTTTTTATTGATTTCAGAGAGGAAAGGAGAGGGAGCGAGAGATAGAAACATCAGTGATGAGAGCGAATCATTAATCAGCTGCCTCCTGCACTGCCCCCTACTGGGGATCAAGCCCGGAATGGAACTGTGACCTCCTGGTTCATAGGTCGCTGCTCAACCACTGAGCCACACCAGCTGGGCGGAAGTCCCACCCTTGACCCCTAAGCTCAGTCCCACCCTTGACCTCAAAGGGCCCCTTCAGAGAGCTCACTGTCTTTCCTGCAGGTGGGCCAGTGGCGGCCGGAGGCTGGAGGATTGGCCGCTTCCGTGGCAGAACCCGGGGAGGTGGCTGCACCGGGACATCTGCTTCCCAGAGTTTGCCGGGACCAAGGATGGGGCCCTACTTCCCAAGATCCAGACGTGGGCCGGCGGGAAGCCAGAGCCAGCAAGGAGTCACCTCGGTCCTGCCTAAGAGAACCAGCTGCATGGGTGAGCGGACCTCTCAATTGAGGGGGAGGTGACTGGGGGAGGACCGCCAGGGACCTCCTGGTACGGAGGGTTTCTCAGCCTGGTTGTGGGAGCTTCAGGGGGAAGGGGTCCATGGTGGGAAACTCCAGAGAAGTACAGCTGCTCCGAGGGAAAGGGAAAGATTGAGAGCTCTAAGCATCTGCCAGCCCCACAGAGCCTGCGGCTGCACCTGCTCAAATAGGAGCTGTCTGATCACCTGAGCACCTCTGCCCTGCCCTCCACACCAGCAGCTCAGCGAGGAGGTGTGGGAGAAGAGGCCACCCCATCCCTCCTTTCCCAGGGCAGACTTACAGCTAGAGACGCCACCTGGGGGAGGGAGATTTCGATGCTGGCTAAACTCTTGTGATTTTTAAAAATATATTTTATTTATTTTAAATATATATTTTATTGATTTTTTTACACAGAGGAAGGGAGAGAGATAGAGAGTTAGAAACATCGATGAGAGAGAAACATCGATCAGCTGCCTCCTGCACACCCCCTACTGGGTATGTGCCCGCAACCAAGGTTCATGCCCTTGACCGGAATTGAACCTGGGACCCTTCAGTCCGCAGGCCGACGCTCTAGCCACTGAGCCAAACCGGTTTCGGCAAAATATATTTATTTTTTTATTGATTTCAGAGAGGAGGGAGAGGGAGAGAGAGAGAGAGAGAAACATCAATGATGACAGAGAATCATGGATCGGCTGCCTCCTGCACGCTCCCTACTGGGGATGGAGCCCGTAACCCAGGCATGTGCCCTGACCGGGAATCGAACCATGACTTCTTGGTTCCTAGGTCGACCTCACTGAGCCACACCGGCCGAGCTCAGTGTGACTGATCAATGTATTGAATTGTACATTTAACTATTGAATGGAGACTAGGCCTTCCCCCGCCCCCCCCGGATGGTGTGTGACCTAAGAGGGAGCAGAAAATCATGAGTCTGCTGGATTTTTATCCAGAGTGGGGAACAGATCACACCCTGACTAGATGTTAAAGGAATAGTGGGAGGAAAAATTAAGTTGCGTTTGATGGCCTTTCGAGTTGTGCTTGTTCAGAACACGTTGGAAAAAGACCCTCAGCCCAGGTGGACGGTGCAAAGCATGAGGGTCTCGGCAGTCCTCTGCGTGGCTGCGGCCGCCCTCCTGCCCCAGCCCTCTGCACACGAACAGCCACCTGAGTCCCTTGGTGGAACCCCAGGACTCCAGTCCCCACAGTAAGAAGTACCTCAGGTCATCATGTGACCTCTCTTGGTGACACTTGAGCAGAAGTGGCAGGACAGCCTGGGAAGGTCTATATTTGGGCCTTCACTCAGAGCGGGCCGGTTGCTATTTGCAGCCGGAGCCAGCTGGTGCTTCTGTCGCCTTCGCTGCCCCCTCGCAGAACCCCGGTGTAACAGGCCGGGGCGGCCCACGGGCACGCAGAGGTCACCGGGAGGGAAACCCTGCCGAACCGCAGTTACCCACGGCCTCAGCGTTAAATGAAGAGTTCATGGACCCTTAAATTACCAGGCAAGTTTTGGGATGGTGATAATTCTCATGCCAATCGTATTATTGCAACCCACTAATTTAAGGCCACAATGTGAATGCAGTGTATTTCCTTTTCTGTGGGAAGAGAGAGTGTTGGGTATTGCAGACGTGTAAACTGCAATGAGGGGGTGAATGCTTTCTGTGCCTTCTTGTGCCTTCAGGGATCCGCCTCCACTGAGCGTGGGGTGGGGACGGGCCGTGAAGCCCTGATGCTGGGGATTCTTGCCAGGTGTCTTGGGGTATTTTTAGTGCAGGGGTCCGCTTGCTAGAACACTTTGGAACCCCGCGTGTACATGCTGACAGAGCGCAATTCCACGCTCTGGTTCAACTACTGAAAAAAAGCACCGTCATCATGTCTCACGGTTATGCATGCCCCCTCCTCCCCTGGGAAGATGTGGGCTCGGACTGCGCCTGGAAAGCTGATTTGAACCATTTTGTGTCACAGTGCAGCCGACACTCTGAAGCAGGTTTCTGTAACTGTGGTTCGGGAATTGCTCCAGGCTACATGGCTGAGCTAAAAAGATAGCAAAACTGTTTGTGCCCTGATTGGCTTACTTCTGGGGAGAGAATTCACAGCTTTCAGTGGATTCTCAGAGGCACCCATGACCCATAAAAAGTAAAAAAACAAAACATTTTTGGGGGGACTTTTCTAATTAAAGCAGAGGGACACACCTTCCACAGAAGACTTGCAAAAGTCTTTTTATTTTTAACTGTAGCTTATGACATAGAGTAGAAGCTATCTAGCCAATATATTCATTGTAGACTGTGATTTATTACTTCATTTCTCTAAGCCTCAGTATCGCCGTTTGTAAAATGCCATTTTATTATTAATGTTCCTTTTCCTCCCTTTTTTCCTTTTTCTGAATATTTAGCTAAGAAGCTATTTGGACATGAAAGTTACGGCTAGGGGGAGAAAGTGCTAAACTGTATCTTAAAAATTATTTTTGCTTTTGTTATTTTCCTCCGAAACCTATTTCATCTGTGTCATGTTGGAGTGGTTTAATAATATTAGTTTGTTTTTTTGGTTTTTAAATATATTTTATTGATTTTTTACAGAGAGGAAAGGAGAGGGAGAGGGAGTTAGAAACATCGATGAGAGAGAAACATCGATTCAGCTACCTCCTGCACACCCCCCACTGGGGATGTGCCCGCAACTAAGGTACATGCCCTTGACCGGAATCGAACCTGGGACCCTTGAGTCCGCAGGCCGACGCTCTATCCACTGAGCCAAACCGGTTAGGGCTAGTTTGTTTGTTTTTAAACCATTGGGTTTACCACAATATTTTAAAAGGAGGCCATAGGAGCTGGATTGTGATAATGGTTGCATAACTTGGGGGTATTTACTAAAAGATACTGAACTGTGCACTTAAAACAGGTAAATTTGATGGCATGTAAGTTATTTTTCAGTAAAGTCAACTTTTAAAAAATATTAGGGAATAAGATAAGCAGCTCACATAATTCCTAGTTTTATGTAGGAATACGTTGTTGATACAATATTGGTGCGGGTTAGTTACCATCGTACAGCAAATGTGGTGGATGGGAATTTAGGCCAACGTCTGCACATCAGCTATACCTGTTTGTGACATTCAGTTAAAGGGGAAAAAGCCTGCTTCTCTAAACAAAAAGGGTCATTCTCTCTGTGTGCATGGATCAATGGTCTTCAAACATGTTTGCTCGTGCACACTCTTACAGCATGTACATTATTCAAAAGTCCTCCAGATGGCTCAAAGTAAATCCACAACTGAGCTGTTGAGATGATTTTTACAAATTGGGAATGAGATGAGCCCAATCTAATGACCACCTCCTGCGCTGATCTTCTCAGAAACGAGTGTTTTCCCTCTTGCTGTGTTCCAGGAACCCAGGGTATCCACTACTCCCGGTCCAGGAAGGATCCTTGTCGTGCAGAGGTGCTGCCCAGGGTTGCCAGGGCAACGGTGGAGGAAGCCGGGGAGGGGCCAGAACGGGACAGGTCTTCTGCCCCAGGAGCTTCCGCTCGGATCCCATCGGTTCGTATGACTCTGGAGACAGACCCTAGATCTTCCCAGGAGAACACCGTCGGGTGAGACGTCATCCAAGCTGCAATGACCAGTGAGCCGAGAGGGGCAGCAAGAGGTACGTCTCCAAGAGACCTCGAAGAGGAAGTGGATGAACTTGTCCATTTATATGGACTCGAAGATGATGATGAACTAGGGGACGAGTTTGTTCACGAAAACATGCCCAGGATAGAGGTTTCGGAATATCCTGCTTACATGGTGGCGGGGAGAGAACCAGCCGTGGAGCAGAGAGACTGGAGACTTAGTGGAGAGGCAGCGGAGGCTGAAGACCTGGGCTTCGGAGGCTGGGGCTCCGAGGGCCAGTGCCAGGACCTGCGGGAGGCCTACCGGTACACACACGGCCGGGCCAGCGAGGAGTACGAGTGCTACGTCATCCCAGAGGAGGAGGACGAGGAGGAAGCTCCTGACGTCTTCTGCGTCACGTGCAAAACTCCAATAAGAGCGCTGGAGAAGGTTCTGGATGAACACCAAGGGCACGAGGTGACCCCACTCAGTAAAGCACTGGAAAGCGCCAAGGTAAGCGGCTCTCGCGGGTTCTTCCTTCTCTCGGCACTGCATCTGCTCAAGTAATCAGGCAGGGAGTAAACCTCAGGTGCCTTCTGCCCACGGGGAGAGGAAGGGTGTAGCATTAACGTCTTGCGATCCTCTGTTTTGATAGGATGAAATCCACAGAAACATGTACAGGCTGGAAAAGCAGATTATCGAGATGGAGAACTTTGCCAGTCACCTCGAGGAGGTTTTCATCACGGTGGAGGTAAGCGCACGCGGCCGAGCCCATCAGACCCACGCTGCTTCGTCCAGCACCATCTGGGCAGGAGTGGTGTCCGGTATGAGGTAGAGAATGCGTATCCTGAGAGCGTGTGGTGTCCCTTTTGCCCTTCCCCCTGCCTTCCCGCAGCAGCCTGGGCATACGCCTCATGGAGGCGATGGCCTGGCAGCACCCCTGCAGAATTAGAAGCGCTCGGTGGGGAGGCTGTGACTCCTGCCTCTTTCTAGCTCCACTTGGACTACAAGGCGGGACTCGTGCATGGGCCCGCTGTGACAGGGTTTTGCAGACCCCCATCCTGTCATTGATTAGTGTTCCTTTTCTCCGCTGTTACCCATTTCTCCTAAGATCAGTAAGTTTCCGTGTCTGTCCCCAAACACTCACTCGGAGCCCTGGGTGTGCCTGTAGGTACGTAGTATGGGTACCATCTGGGGTGCCATCCTGATGAGTAGACCAGGACTGAGGACCCGGGGCTTCCCTTCTCCCCTCCCTTCATGTGGATGCTCGACTTCGTTAAGGCACCTCAGACGGAACCAACAGGAGAACCTTGTATGAGTTAACTAAGCCCCAGGTCCATCTCTTTGAAGTTAGACCCCCTTCACCCCTAATCTTAAAAGGGAGGAGAGCTATTGCACTAACACCCTAGGGAAGGTACAGAGAAGGGGCAAGTCCTTCCCCTTATAAGCACAGGGTGGTGGTGGGAAGGGTAAGAGTCCAGGAGGAGGGACAAAACTCCCTGCACTCTGAACGGCCAGCTCACTCTCAGATCAGTGTATCTGCACCTCCAAGGACTCAGCTCTTCCCTTTACATTCAGCACCGGGGAGGCTCTGCTGCTTTTCCCTCTCTCCTGCCACTCGGAGCAAGTCTTCTACACATAGTAGGGGCCCAATAAACAACCCCTGAATGAGTGATCCTCTTCTTTGGAAGTGTCCCGTTATCTGATGAGGATGGCATCAGTCAGAAGCCGCACATCTCTCCTGGGGACGAGGGGTTGGTGTGCTCTGATCAGTATTTCTCACCCCATTGTGCTCCAGGATAAATACTGTCATGACGCTCCCTCGCCTTCTTGCCTTTCCTCATCTGTTAGTCAGCACCATCTGGCCACAACCCTTATTGCCCTTGCCCTTCATCCTTCTCTTGATTGATAGGAAGATCCAATATAATCCAAGCACCAGAGAGTGGAGGTGAGGGTCATGAGATGTCGAGAGCTCAGGTGGGAATGTCCCAAGGCAAACATCTCCTTGTTGAGGTCCCAGGTTCCAGTGGCAGGCTGACTCAGCACTGATGATCAATGGCCTTGGTTGGTTGTCATGGTGATGGGAGGTGGGGAAAGCGTGGGTGGTTTGAGAGTGAGGAGGAGGAGGATGGCAAAATGCTGCAGTAGGGAAAGCAGTGTTTTTGTTAGGACTATCCCTGGGGTTCTAGCTAGAGACTCCTGGTCCCAGCTCCCCCTGCATGCACCCCAGCATCCTGGCAAGAGAGAAGATGGCGGGATGGGACGAAAACATCTCTGGGTAGATACGTGTTTATGCCCCAAATGACGGGCTGGCACACCTCATGCACCGAAATGATGACTGAGGTCCACTGTGCTGCAGGAGAATTTTGGAAGACAAGAACAGAACTTTGAGTCCCACTACAACGAGATCTTGGAAACACTTGCTCAGAAATACGAAGAAAAAATACAAGCTCTAGGGGAGAAAAAGAAAGAGAAGCTGGAAGCCTTGTATGGACAGCTGGTCAGCTGCGGAGAGAACCTGGACACCTGTAAGGAACTGATGGAAACAGTAGAGGAGATCTGTCATGAAGAGAAGGTCGACTTCATCAAGGTCAGTCGGGAAGCGGGATGAAATGATGCGCCGACATGACCGTTACGGCGGGAGTAGGTTCGATGGTCCCCTCTCTGCTGGAGGTGTTGGAATCCACGTTTAGGGCAGCACCCGTGTGATTGTTCTGGCCGTTCATGGCAGGGGGTTGTCACCCGCGAGGGGCCAGGGGGGCTCACCCGCAGCTGACCCCTTCCCCTCCACCATTGCTCAGGTGACACCAGGGCCCCTGTTCCTCTGACCTGGCTGCCTAGAGATCTGTCCCCCACCTCCTCTTCCTTGGGCTGAGCCAGAACAGTGCTCTGAGTGTCCTGGCCATCTTTTGGAGCTCTGGGAAGAAGGCTGTCAGGTTCTAAAAAGTCACCTCCAGCCCTAGCTGGCTTGGCTCAGTGGGTAGAGTGTCAGCCTGCAGACCAGGTACGATTCCGGTCAAGGGCACGTACCTTGGTTGCAGGCTCCTCCCCGGCCCGGGCCCTGGTTGGGGGCATGCAGGAGGCAACCAATCGATGTGTTTCTCTCACATCGATGTTTCTCTCTGTCTTTCCCTCTCGCCCACTCTCTCTAAATGATCAATGGAAAAATATCCTCAGGTGAGGATAAACAAACAAAAAATGTTATGAAGCTACTAAGCCCCCAGATCTATGTGTACAGCATTATTCATATTTGTTAATTAAAGTTTAACATTTAAAAAAATCAATGGAAAAATATCCTCAGGTAAGGATTAACAAAACTAAACAAAATAATAAAAAAGTCACCTCCAGTGTCCCGGTCACAAGTGCAGCAATCCTATCTAATAAAAGAGTAATATGCAAATTGACCATCACTCCAACACAAGATGGCTGCCCTATGTGGTCAAAGATGGCTGCCCCCATGTGGACACAAGATGGCCACCACAAGATGGCAGCAGGGGAGGGCAGTTGGGAGGGACCAGGCCTGCAAGGGAGGGCAGTTGTGGGCGATCAGGCCAGCAGGGGAGGGTAGTTAGGGGTGACCAAGCCGGCAGAGGAGGGAAGTTGGGGGTGACCAGGCCTGCAGGGAAGGGCAGTTGGGAGGGACCCAGGCCTGCAGGGTCAGCAGTTGGGGGGACCAGACCTCTAGGGGAGGGCAGTTAGGGACAAACAGGCTGGCAGGGGAGCAGTTAGGCATCAATCAGGCTGGCAGGGGAGTGGTTAGGGGGTGATCAGGCTGGCAGGCAGAAGCGGTTAGGGGCAATCAGGAAGGCAGGCAGGTGAGCAGTTGGGAGCCAGCAGTCTTGGATGTGAGAGGGATGTCCGAATGCCTGTTTAGGCCCAATCCCAGTAGGGCATTCGGACATCCCTCGAGGGGTCCCATATTGGAGAGGGTGCAGGCTGGGCTGAGGGACACACACCCTGTGCACGAATTTTGTGCACCGGGCCTCTAGTTATAAATAAATCTTAACTCATGAACTCAGACGTGCCCAAAAAAAAAAAAAAAATCCCTTTCTTAATTTCCTTGAAATCTAAATCTGATGCCACGCCCTCATGCAGCTGGGCTGTGGGAATTTCCTCTCAGTCAGAGTTGGTCCCCTTTCTTCGCACGGCCCCACAGGAATCTGGGACAGTTGTGTCCAGGATGTGGGGGAGGGGCCTTTGGCCTCTGGAGCTTCCTGTTGGTCAGAAGTGGCCTCCACGCTGACCGAGCCCATCGTGGTCCCTCAAAGCCCAGCAGCGCCTCCCTCCGGCCATGCTTGGGGCGAGGGCCCTGTGACCAGCTGGAAAGCTGGTTGGAAGGCACCTCTAGAGCCCTCAGTGCTCAGACCTGAACCAGCGGTCCCTCGCCCCACAATCCCCTGCATCTCGAGACATAATCCAGAAGGTGGGGAGAGAGACACGTGAGGCAGTCCTTCCCACTGCTATTTACGATGGAGAGAAATTGGAGACAACCAGAATGTCCAGCAGTAGAACGGTGAGATCAATGATGCAGTTCCCATTCAGTGAACCGGTATGAAGTCTTCAAATCAATGGTCCAGAGACCATTCATAGCATGGAAAGGGCTTGCGTAACGTTAACGTGAAAAGGTCGTGTGGAAGAAACTACACAGGCTGCGTTAGAGCGACTGTTAGAGCGTGGGATGTGACTGGTTTTTTTCTTTTTACTAATTTCCAGGTGTGTGTGTGTTTTGTTTTGTTTTTTTTAAATATATCTTTATTGATTTCAGAGAGGAAGTGAGAGGGATAGAGAGTTAGAAACATCGATGAGAGAGAAACATCGATCAGCTGCCTCCTGCATACCCCCCACTGGGGATGTGCCCGCAACCAAGGTACATGCCCTTGACCAGGAATCGAACCTGGGACCCTTCAGTCCACAGGCTGACGCTCTATCCAATGAGCCAAACTGGCCAGGGCTAATTTCCAGGTTTTTTAATATATTTATATTGTCTTCTTTTCTCCTCCTTTTCAGGATGCTGTGGCTATGGCTGACAGGTAATGCTTTTGTTCTCATGTGTATTTTTTTCTTCTGTGCCTTGTTTGTATGCTCCCAGTCTCAGCTTTTGTGTGAACCCCTAAGATTAAATAATAGCACTGGCTTCAGAACAACGGTGTGGGGTGACAAGGACCCGCTGGTACCGAATCTCAGAATCTCAGGGCTGGAAAGGGAGTGTGTGGTGAGGCCCAGCCAGCAAACCCCTGGGAGGAGCCGAGATCCAGAGAGTGTCCCCAGCTGTGTCAGGACCCAGACCGTGCGCTGCAGAAAGCACACTCATCATAGAGTCAGACAGGCGTTCACTCCTGCTCCCCCGTGACCTGGGGTGTCCGACCACTCTAGGACCCACCTTCCTTATACAGGTTGTTTTGTGGGAGTTCAATGAGGCAGTGTCTTAAAAACGACATGAACGGTAAAGCTTAATAGTGTTAAGAGTTAATAGCATGAGTACAGGCAAAAGACAGATCTGGTTTCGATTCTGCCCCTGGCACTCAAAGCCTGTGGCTGCCAGGAAGCAGGTGTAAAGAAGACCCAGAGCCCCACGCACGGCGGGCAAGCTGAGGGCATGTGGCCTGTGGAGAGGAATCCCCAGGGCGTGTGTACATCTGGGGCCTGGGGTGGTGTGGGGAGGGGGCTCCCAGGTCAGCACCGGAGGGGTCTTCAGAGGGCGTGCATCCGGGGCTTAGTGCATGTCTCCCCTCTCCTTTGCCCTCAGGCGCAGACCAGACCCACCCATCCCCGTTGGTGACCTGCTAGGTCAGCCATCAGAGCAGCAAACCCTCTCCGTGTGCTACTCGTGGCCCAGCACACTGAAGAGACCCGGAGGAGGATGCCGCTCCCCTCTCATTAGCGTGTCTTTTAACACCAACAGACTCAGGAAATTCCTGGAAACAAAAACGGACGTGGAAATCTCCGCACAGCCTGCCCTGGAGGACCAGACCTTGGACTTCTCTGACGTGGAGCAGCTGCTGGGCTCCATCAACACCATCCCAGGTGCCCGTCGCCCCCAGGCGGGGCGTCACAGCACATCCGGTTTCCCTGAGCGCCGAGGTAGAAACGTGGATGGCTAGAAATAACACCAAGATTTAGAAAAGTATTTCCCCCCACCCCCCCAACCCCCCTGCCCCAGCTTCATGTTTCTGTCTTCATGGCTTGTAAGGATGAGAACAGGGGCTGACCTCCCCAGGTAAGTGCCCGCCCTCACTCTCCGGGGTGCCAGCCCCTGGCTCGGGAAGCCTCGAAGTAGTTTCCATTCATAGCTTGCCCCACTTCATCGACACCTTCACCAAACAAGGAGCCTGAACTTTATTTCCGTAACCAGCCTAGAGGCTACGAGGTGAGCTTTGGAATCCTATGGAGTGGGCAAGAATCCCAAGCTTGCCACTTCCTAGCTGTGTAACCCTAGACAACTTACCTAACCACTCTGAGCCTTGGTTTCCGCATCTGTAAAATGGGCGTGATGATGTCTCGTGGGGACAGGGTGAGAATTAAATGAGGTACTGCATGTACAGCATGTCACATGGTGCTCTCTTACTATTACTTGTAATCACTTCTGAGACTAATACTAGAACTCGGCTTTTTTGGTGGCTCATCTTCCCTCCTTACCAACACCAGCAACCTTGTGAACAATATTATATATCTCCTTTTAGGTGTGTTTTTTACACAGATTTTTTTAAAAAATATATTTTATTGTTTTTTTACAGAGAGGAAGGGAGAGGGATAGAGAGCTAGAAACATCGATGAGAGAGAAACATCGACCAGCTGCCTCCTGTACACCCCCCACTGGGGATGTGCCCGCAACCAAGGTACATGCCCTTGACCGGAATCGAACCCGGGACCCCCCAGTCCGCAGGCCGACGCTCTATCCACTGAGCCAAACCAGTTTCGGCCACAGATTTTTTAAAGATAAAAATGGAGTCATTCTGCTTTGTAATCTGCTTTTCTTAGCAAAATAATTACGGTGCATAGTCTCTCTCAGTGATAAGTGATACATTTTTCTGCGACATCATTTTTAAAACCGTGTTTCTTCACTTGTCAGCTGTTGGTTGTTGGATGTTTCTAGGTTTTTCTGCCACCATAAACCAGAATTCAGGTCCTCAGTCATGAATCTCGGGGGCCATTCTTACACTCACTGGGGCAGCAGTGCTGAGTCCTGCTGTCCTGCCCCTCCGGGTGGTATGGAAGGGGCAGAGGACCATACGTAGGGCAGGACTCGCAAACCATACGCCAGCCTGAGTCCCTGTCACGACCCCTCCTCCCCTGGCTTATGCAGGTTTGTCCAGGCAGGAGGGGACACGCCGGCTGTGGCCTGCAGGCTCCCTCGTCCATTTCCTGAGCTCATGGGTGCACTGGGGGGTCAGTGGTCCTGTGAAAGGGGCCGCCCCATCCCATCTACGTAAGCCCCCTCCTCACTGTTCCTTTTCCTCCCTTCTCCTTTGCTAGCTCCTTCTGCCCCGGTGATAAACCCGCAGGCCCCCAACTCAGCCACGGGCTCCTCGGTCCGCGTCTGCTGGAGCTTGTACTCTGATGACACCGTGGAGAGCTACCAGCTGTCCTACCGGCCAGTGCGGGACGGCTCGCCTGGGAAGGACCAAGCAGGTGAGGCTCTGCCGGGAGCAGTCAGAGGCCCCTCGGAGGCCTGGCCCTGCCTTCCTGGCAGTCGGGGGAGGGGAGGGGATGGCTCTGCTCACCCAGTCCTTGGAGCGGTCGCCATCTGGGAACTACCCAGAGGATGTGATGCCGGCAGGTGAGCAGGTAGAAGGGGCTCTAAAGGCAAGTCGGGGCCTGACTGGGGAGACCACAGGCCAGGCTGAGGTGTCTGGAGTGCATCTGCACGGTGCGGTCAGCATTGTCCTGGGACAAGGCTCTGGCTACACTGTGTGCAGATGAGACGCCCCTGCTGGGGGAGGCCCAGCTGGGCTGGCGGGTCCTGGCAGGGCCTGGCCTGTGAGGGCGGCTGGCTGTCCTCGGAGCAGCCCTGTGTGGGAGAAACTGCAGACCCCCGTTCCAGGTTGAGCCAGCTCCTGGAATGATCTCTACTGTGTGCAGCTCTTTTTTTAAAAAATATTTTTATTAATTTCAGAAAGGAAGGGAGAAGGAAAGAGAGATAGAAACATCAATGATGAGAGAGAATCTACTAGGGATCGAGCTTACAACTGGGGCGTGTGCCCTTGACCAGAATTGAACCTGGGACCCTTCAGTCCGCAGGCCGATGCCCTATCCAGCTAGGGCTGTGGGCAACTCTTGAGCCAGCCTCTTCCCAGGGAAATGGAACAGACTGATGTGAGCGGAGGGTTGGGTAGCTGCCTCCCTTGCATCCTCCCCCCATAATAGACAAGCCATGTCCTGCTGAGCGGAGAGGGTCAGGCAACAGAGGAGGCCCAGCTAAGCATCCGAAGGAATCGGATCGGCCAGCCTGGCAGGGACTGCCCTGCGTACATGGGGGCAGAGTGAGAATGTGGGAGAGGGACTCGGAGATGTCCATTTTGTGGATAAAGAAACTGAGACCCAGAGAGAAATGAGCTGTCCATGGAGACAGCGTGAATTACCGTGGCACCAGGATGAGAATCGGGTCCGCAGGCTCCTGCCCAGAGCTCTGGTCGTTGCGCCAGGCCATGCAGGGGAGGGTCCGAGTGCTGAAGGTGAGGAGGGTTCTGCCCAGGGACGGGACAGGAGGGGCATTCTTGAGAAAAGTAAGAGTGGGTTTAAGCAGTGATGAGGGAGGGCACAATGAATAGGAATCACTGGGCCTGTTTTAGGGTTGGATTCTTTTTTTCCCTTTTCTTTCCAGAGTCTACAGTGACCGTCAAAGAGACATACTGCTCAGTGGCAAACCTTGCGCCAAATACCCAGTATGAGTTTCGGGTCACAGCTCAGAACAGGGCTGGTCTCAGCCCCGCCAGCGAGCGTGCAGTGTACATGACAGGTACGGAGCCCCTGTTCCTCGAGGCACCCGGGTCACGGCTTCCTTGGTGCGGCGGGATCTTGCTTTCTTTTGGATGGACCGGAGTAGCTGTGTATTTTTCCCCTTTCACCTCATACACCAAATCCGCACGCCCGATACGGCAGGGACATTTCCTCGTAGTTGGTCTCAAAGGGTCAGAAAGCACTGCTCCTCGAAGTCCCAGGGCCGGCTGAACCTCGCAGCCCTCCTCCACTCCAGGTCCACCCAGAGGGATCCCTGGTGTCTGTCTGTCCCGGCTGCTGTAACGGAACTACAGGCCGGCGGCTTAGAAACCACAGACCCTGACCTCACTCTGGGGCTGGGAGGTCCCGTCCGGGCCCATAGGCAGCTGTGTCCTCCGTGAGGAAAGGGGCAAAGGACCTCGTTTGTTCTCTTCTATAATAACCCCCTCCAACCTCATGACCACCCCCCCCCCCCCAAGACTCCACATGCCATCACGCTGGGGAGGTCTCAGCATCGGAGTTTGCAGGTACACACAGCCCTGCATGTCATTGTCCTGACTGTCTCGTGGAAAGTGTGGTTGTGAGGCTGTTCGTGCTCTGGACCAGGCGGCTGGGTGTGAACAGCACGGCGGCTCACCTCTCCTTTTCCTTGGCGTTTAGCACCCTCTCCCCCCGTTATAAAGAGCAAAGAGGTGAGGAGCTGTGAGGAGGCTGCGCTGATTTGCTGGGAGTCTGGGAACCTGAATCCCGTGGACTCGTACACGGTGGAGCTGACCCAGGTGGAGACGCCGGGAGCCGCGGGCGTGACTGAGTGAGTCCCGAGGGGCATTTGCTGGGCGCGAGAGGCCTCACCCCTGACACGGGGGCACAGCCCAGGCAGTGTGTGGAGGCTGCAGAGGAGGTCAGAATCGGTGACCCTCAGGATGTGCTTCGTGTTGGTGAGAAGTAGCAGGAATGCTTTACTGAAGGTGCACGATGAGTGCACGATGAGTGAATAAGTAGTTGAACCTCAGGTTTGCTTCGGTAGCCCAAAGGTCTACCATTCATTCATTCAACAAGTGTAAGGGCCCCGGTGGTGCCAGGCCCTGCCCTTAAGGAGCTAGGGAGAAAGCAGACAAGAAACAAAACAAATGCATAAAATGGTCTCTGATGAGAAAGGAATGGAGTGAAACAGGAATGGGGGTGAAGGTGGGAGACGCCTCAGGATCCAGCAGATGTTTAAAGCGAGACCTGAGGGCGGGGAGGGACTGGGGTCTGAGAACCGTGGATGCGAGGACGCTCCCGGGAGGCCGCCCAGGAGCCGCGTGGCTCGGTGTGAGGTGGAGCTAAAACCCACCTTGCGGGGTGGAAAGGGGAGAGGAGGACGGCATGAGGCAGACTCAGGTTGGAGTGCAGTGTACAGAGAACGTGATGTCCGTGGTGGGAGGCTGTGTGGGAACCGGGGATTCCCTGGTTTGAAAGGGGGGCTTGAGCTTTGCGCCGTGGCAGTATCGTAGCCGATGAGGTTTATCCAAGGCACGGTTATTGCTAATTGAAACCTTTTCCACATACCCCGCCACGACGGCTTGAAATAGAGTCGGCCCTGGCAATTTTTGACCGTCTCTACGGAGACTAAGAAAAAAAGAAAGAGGGGCCCAGTGTGTGGGCTCGCGGTGATGCGGCTCTGCTTCCTTGCCCAGGTCTGTGGTGGGCATCCCCACCTGCGAGTCCCTGGTGCAGCTGCAGCCCCGGCAGAGCTACACGATCTACGTGCGCGCCCTCAACGTGGGGGGCCCCAGCGCAAGAAGCGAGCCGGCCACAGTGCACACCACAGGTCTGTGCCCCCCGCCACACTTCTGGGACCCACAGCGGCCACGGGGCAGACCCAGTGCTGCTGAGACTTCACGGGAAAATAAACACAGGCTCACAGACGGGAACACGTGGCAAGCCAGGCTGGGAGGGGCGCAGAGCGGGTCAGAGCCCCTCGGCCTCACTTGGCAGGTGGGGAGACTGAGGCCTGAGTCACACGGCAGTTTTTGCCAGAGCAAGCATTAGAACTCCAGGTTGCCAAAACCGGTTTGGCTCAGTGGATAGAGCCATCGGCCTGCGGACTGAAAGGTCCCAGGTTCGATTCCAGTCAAGGGCATGTACCTTGGTTGTGGGCACATCCCCAGTGGGGGGTGTGCAGGAGGCAGCTGATCGATGTTTCTAACTCTCTGTCCCTCTCCCTTCCTCTCTGTAAAAAATCAATAAAATATATTTTAAAAAAAAAAGAACTCCAGGTTTCCCCCACGCTCCTCAGGTGGACTCGAGCCTTGTCACCCTGGACCTGGGTGGCCCGGACACCTCCTGTCTCACAGCCTCTGAACACCCCCCGGGGCGGGTCTGTATGAAATTCCAGGAGGAACCCTTCGCTGTGGTTCATCTCCCCATTCCTGCCATCCGCCCAAGCATCTCCCCACCCTCCGGCCCACTGAAACCTGGCCATCCACCTCCTGCCAGGCCCTCTCTGGCCCTGGTGGGTGCCCACATCCCCCAGTCCAGCTCCTCCCCCTTCTCACTTGCCATCATCATGTCGTCGAATTGTCACGTCTCATGTCCAAGTCTTGAGTCAGCAGGGACAGCATTAGAAACATTCTGTGCGCCGCCTGTCCCTCACTGCCGTGGCTCTGGGTGCTGAGCTTTGCCCTCCTGCCATCCCTCCCCGAGCAGGTCCAGCTCAGCCGGTTGGTCATGTGCCCGTGAGAAGCAGAAGCAGGGAGCCGGGGCTCAGGAGTCAGTGTTCCCTCCACCGGGATCTGTCACTGAGGGACCCCGTGTCATTTTGTCCTCCTCTTCAGGGCCAGGAGGAGAGGTCTGCGATCAGTCCCCACTTAGAGGCCTTCCATGGACGGGAAGACAAGTTGAGTGGCCGCCGGAGGTGACAGGTGTCAGTGCCGGCTCAGGGCCCCGTGTTCTCATTTCTCTTGTGCTGGGGCCTCCCTGCTTGGTGGGCCCTTGGGATTTCCGGCTCGGAGTTCGTGTTTTGAAATGTCAAACTCTGGCTATTTCAGTAAAAGAGAGCAGAGTGCAAGGTACAGCCAGCTCTGATCATAAAGTTGCCTCTGAATTAGTGTGTTCAAATAATTTTTTTAAGAATATGTTTGTGAAAAATTCGAAAGAACAGGAATCAGCAAAAAACACTGGTGCTTTTATATATATATATATTTTTTTTATTATTTAATTTTTTACAGAGAGGAAGGGAGAGGGAGAGAGAGTTAGAAACATCGATGAGAGAGAAACATCAATCAGCTGCCTCCTGCACACCCCCCACTGGGGATGTGCCCGCAACCAAGGTACATGGCCCTTGACCGGAATCGAACCTGGGACCCTTCAGTCCGCAGGCCGACGCTCTATCCACTGAGCCAAACCGGCTAGGGCACACTGGTGCTTTTTGAGGCTAGGGAGCAGGCTGGGAGGCCACGTGCATGTCAGCTGCCGGGAGGGCGTCTGCCTGCTGCTCGTGGTCAGCTCAGATGGCAGGTGACTTTCCAGCATCATCGAATTGTGAAAGTAACTGGACAGCTTTATGGCGATGCTTGAACTGGGGTGTGAGACGACGCGAGGTCATAGGATGAGAAGTTAAGGGAGGAATTCTGCTGAGACGGTGATGGAGAAGGAGCTGGACTGGCTCTGGGAGGGGTGGGAAGAGCCACCGGCCAGTGCCCCGTGCGGAGCTGGGCCCCCAGAGCCACCGCAGCGCAGGCACGGCAGATGTACTGGGTGTTCCTAAATAATGGATGTGTTTACTACATAATTTTTTATGAAATCTATTCTGTACCCCTTCTTTATTTTTTTTAAACATATTTTATTGATTTTTTACAGAGAGGGTGGGAGAGGGATAGAGAGTTAGAAACATCGATGAGAGAGAAACATCGATCAGCTGCCTCCTGCACACCCCCCTACTGGGGATGTGCCCGCAACCAAGGTACATGCCCTTGACCGGAATCGAACCCGGGACCCTTCAGTCCGCAGGCCAACGCTCTATCCACTGAGCCAAACCGGTTAGGGCTATTCTGTACCCCTTCTTGATGAGCTTCGTTTTCACTCTGACTTGGGGGTGGCTATAGGGAACCCCACTGTTGTATTTGAAAGTTGGATGTTGAATTTTGCTGACCTTTGTCCAACTGATCATTAAAAGTGCCCCCAATTCCTGTCTCCCTGTGGGTGAGAGAACCTGTCCACACGCAGCATCCTCCGGAATCCGAGGGCCCGGGGGTCAACCTTGAGTGCCAGCATCTGCCAGCTGATTTCTTAGCCACCTTTGCCTCAGTTTTCATATCTACAAATGGGAGTAATAGCACCTGTTTCCAAGGGTAATTATGAGAATCGAATGAAAAGAAGACGTGCAAAGTGCTTAGCTGAGTCACCGCCCAATACCTGGGCACTGCCATCCCCATTATGAGCCTGGCACACTGCCTACTGCACTAACGAGGCACCTCTGCCATCCCCATTGGCACAAGGGTGATCACGTGAGGTCCAGGCGGAGGTAACACTCAGGAAGCTAAGCGGAGAGAAAGGAGTGACTGGCTGCTGATACCCACCTGGGTTTGCTCCCCTACAGGCAGCTACTTCCGCCTGAACGAGCAGACCTGCCATCCCTGGCTGGCCATTTCTGAAGACGGGCTGACAGCTGTCCGGAGCGAGAGGAAGACCCCCACCAGGGAGCCGCCCCCCAGCAGCGCCCGCTTTACCAGGTAGGTCCCGTTTCCGCCGCGCACTAGAGCGTCCTGTGAACCTCCCTAATCTACGCTGTTATTCAGGAAAACTGGATGAAGACAGATGCAGCTTTGAAGGGGGAAAGAGATCCCAGAAATAGGGGCTAGAGGCCCGGTGGTGAGGAGAGGCTGGTGGGGGCAGCAGGGACCTGTCGTGGCCTCTGAGGCCCTGCCCTGGGCTGCGGGACCTGGAGGAGGCAACCCACCAAGCCCTGGCACGAGGGTCACGCTGTCAGGCCGGGGGAGAAGGAAACCACCTCTAGCATCAGTCAGGCGAGCCTGGAGAGCTCAGGGTGTCCGCTTTACGGGTGAGGTGCTCGCACCGCCTCCACTCGTATAGACCAGCTGCTGGCTGGCCCGACGGTCATGTCACTCACCTGCCCAGCCAGGCCGGGGTCACCTCAAATCACATATATTTCCACTTTCTAAACCAGTGATGGCGAACCTATGACATGCGTGTCAGCACTGACATGCGTAGCCATTTCTGATGACACGCGGCCGCATGCCGAGGATGAAACATTTGCTGCTCCTGAGGATGAAACATCTGCGAAATAATGTTTTTTCCTAAAGTGACACACTACCCGAGTTATGCTCAGTTTTTTTGGTGAAGTTTGACACACCAAGCTCACAAGGTTGCCCATCGCTGGTCTACGCGCAGGTGCGTCGCGGTCCTGGGAAACCTGATTCCGGTCCGAGGGCGCCACTACTGGGAGGTGGAGGTGGACGAGCGGTCCGACTACACGGTGGGTGTGGCCTTTGAAGACGTCCCTAAGCAGGAAGACCTGGGAGCCAACTGCCTGTCCTGGTGCATGAGGCACACGTGGGCGTCCCCAAGGTAAAGCACAGTCGGACACCCTGTAGCACAGACCGGCATTGGCTTTGGGACGAATAGAGGGAGAGGTTTCCACACCCGGAGTGAGGCCTGCGGTGCGAGGTATAAAACAGCCTTAGACACGCTTCAGCCCTCGGACACGTCTGGGTTGTATTCTGGGTGTTCCTCCCGGCCGCGTGCACCGGCATGTTGGCACACGGCTCTTCAGAGGTCTGCGGGTGGCCGGGTTAGGGGGCTCCTGTGGCTGGACTTGGTTTCAGCCGGTTTCAAAGCCCACAGGACACAGCTGGAGCCGTGTCACACTGACCGGTGACGGGCCCCCGGATGCCCTCAGTTTGAGTTTCAGAATTGGGTGCCTTAGAGCACTTGTGCACAGAGGGGTACCAAAGGCCACGGCACTCCCTGTTTCTAATCTTTTTTTTTTTTTTTGGTAGCACATTATTATTATTTTTTTTTAATTCTTTATTGATTAAGGTATCACATATTTGTCCTCGTCCCCCCATTTCCATCCCACCCCCCTCCCCACACATGCCCCCACCCCCCTGTTGTCCTTAACCGCTGGTTGGGCTCATATGTCTGCACACAAGTCCTTTGGTTGATCTCTCCCTTTATCCCCACCCTTCCCTACCCTCCCCCCGAGGCCCGACAGTCTGATCCGTGCCTCCTTGTTTCTGGGTCTGTTCTTGTTCATCAGTCTATGTTGTTCATTATTTCCCCTAGATGAGTGAGATCTGTTTCTAATCTTATTACAAAGGATTTTGAACCTCAAAACCCAGCATTTTAAAACATGTGCTCTGTCTGTACAGATTTGGGTGCAGTGTGAGCTTATAATACTGTATGTAAGTTTCTTAGGTTAAGAGGTTGCTCATAAACAGAGTTTAAAATATATGTGACTTAGGACAAATTTTAGAAAAGAGATATAGAGAGAATAGTTGTAGAAATGGCTTGTTACTTGGGTAGTCTTTCATAAAGAAACAAAACACAATCGTAGGAGTATTTAAATAAAGCTACATAAAATGTTCTGAAAACAGCCCATCTACAGGATTTCTGAAAATTCGTTCTATGTATTTTAGGCATAAGTATGAATTTCTGCACAACAAGATGACTCCAGACATAAGAATCACAGTTTCCCCAAAGAAGATTGGCATTCTGTTAGACTATGAGAATTCAAAATTATCATTTTTCAACGTGGACATTGCTCAGCATCTGTACACATTTAGTTGTCAGCTTCACCAGTTTGTGCACCCCTGTTTTTCTCTGGAAAAGCCTGGGTGTCTAAAGATACACAATGGCATTTCAGTGCCAAAGCACGTCACTTTCCACTAGACCGTGCTGGTACTCCGCTCCCTGTCTGTCTTCTGTACCCACCCTCCCTCAGCCACTCCCGCCTCAGCACTCAAGCACCAGGCACCCAGCACAGCTTGGACTCGTGGTGTTACCTGGCAGCCTGGTGTGCTGGCACGCGCCTCCCTGCTCTGGGTTTTGTCCTGTGACCTGTGTGATGCTGTTAGTCATGACCAGGCCTGGCTGTAAAGTGAGGGCTCAGACTAAATAAACTCAGCAGTTCTTTAGCTTGTCAGCTTGTGTTGGTCTGTTTGCGTTCATGCAAAGTATCTGAGTCTCCAAGGCCTACAGAGCTTGGGGGTTGGAGGAGAGAGGCAGGAGTGTCAGTGGCTGCAGCATCCCCTGCTCACTCGTGACATTGCATTAGCCAGCCAAGAACAGACCTGAGAAGGCAGGTGTCCACAGAGAACTGGAAGCCGTGTGTCCTCTCCTGTTTTCCCAGTAGTTAGCAGCGCTGTGATGCAGTTTCTCTAAACTACACTATTTATTTATTTTAATGTTTAAATTTTTTTTTTATTGATTTCAGAGAGGGAGAGGGAGAGATGGAAACATCAATGATGAGAGAATCATTGATTGGCTGCCTCCTGCACGCCCCCTACTGGGTATTGAGCCCGCAACCGGGCATGTACCCTTGACCAGAATCGAACTCAGGACTCTTCGGTTTGCAGGCCGTCACTCTGTCCATTGAGCCAGACCAGCCAGGGCTATTTATTTTTTTAATATATATCTTTATTGATTTCAGAGAGGAAAGGAAAAGGATAGAAAAACATCAATGATGAGAGAGAATCATCAATGATGAGAGCTGCCTCCTGTATGACCCCTACTGGGGATCGAGCCCGAAACCCAGGCATGTGCCCTGACCGGGAATCAAACTGTGACCTCCTGGTTCATAGGTCAACACTCAATCACTGAGCCATGCCAGCCAGGCAAACTTACATTCTTTTTTTTTTTTTAATATATTTTATTGATTTTTTACAGAGAGGAAGGGAGAGGGATAGAGAGTTAGAAACATCCATGAGAGAGAAACATCGATCAGCTGCCTCCTGCACACCCCCAACTGGGGATGTGCCCACAACCAAGGTACATGCCCTTGACCGGAATCGAACCTGGGACCCTTGAGTCCGCAGGCCGACGCTCTATCCACTGAGCCACAACGGTTTCGGCCAAACTTACATTCTTTATAACACCCTGTTCCTCCTTCATAGCACTTAACCCCTTCTAATCATGAAATGACCTCTGTGCCTGATCCCAGGAAGGCAGGAACGGTGTGTCTTGTTCATCACTCAGTCCCGAAGGGCTAACACAGAGGGGTGCATACCAAGTACCTGTTGAATAAACGAGTATTTTCTTCGTGCCATCACTGCGCTTCCACCCCTGTGTTCTCTATATGAGGCACAGTGGGGCTCTTTAAGAATGTAACAAAGGGCCAAGACTGGTTTGGCTCAGTGGATAGAGCGTTGGTCTGCGGACTGGAAGGTCTCGGGTTCGATTCCGGTCAAAGGGCATGTACATTGGTTGCGGGCATGTCCCCCGGTGGGGGGTGTGCAGGAGGCAGCTGGTCGATGTCTCTCATCGATGTTTCTAGCTCTCTTTCCCTTCCTCTCTGTGAAAAATCAATAAAAATAATTTTAAAAAAAAGAATGTAACAAAGGCCCTGCAGACGGAGAACCTGGACGGGAGGCAGCGTGAAGGAACAGGGCACCTGTGGCTTGATGGCAAGACTGGGGGAAATGGAACACCACTTGCACTACCCACCTCCTCGTGTCACAGACGCCTGCCCATGAATGTGGTCCTTTCACGGTGTTATGGGGGTGGGAGAATAGATCACCTTTAGTTGTCAGCTTCACCAATTTGTGCATCCCTGTAAAAAACAGAGTAGTTGTAACTAACTCCGGGAGTGCCCCTTAATGTAGAGAGAACCAGATTTGAAATGAAGACCTAGGGGTGACTGCTACTTTGTAGCTCCTTTGCCTTATAGCCCTAGAAAAGTCACTTATTCTTCCGGAGCATGTTTCCTTTTATACTTTTATTTATTTTTTTAAAATATATTTTATTGATTTTTTACAGAGAGGAAGGGAGAGAGAGCTAGAAACATCGATGAGAGAGAATCATCGATCAGCTGCCTTCTGCACACCCCCTACCAGGGATGTGCCCGCAGCCAATGTACATGCCCTTGACCAGAATCGAACCTGGGACCTTTCAGTCCGCAGGCCGACGCTCTATCCATTGAGCCAAACCGGTTTCGGCGCATGTTTCCTTTTAAACAAAGAAAAAGAATACATGCTTGTCTCATAGGATTGGGAGGTTTCGTGACAAATGTGAGAGCGCCTAGCCGCGTGTGGCATATAGCAAATGCACAGTTTCTTATAAGAGAACTTCAGCCCACCAGCGGGCACAGCTGAGCCTGATGGCAGCAGTGGTCCCCAGCCAGCGGCTCTGGGGCATCCTGCCTCGCTGCTCTCATGCCGCTCTCTGACCTCCGTGCCCGGCCCCACTGGCTGCATTCCTGGTTCTCTGGTTGCTACTGAAAGCTTTGCACACGCAGCATTTTCTTTTTTTTTTCTTTTTTAATATTTTATTGATTTTTTACAGAGAGGAAGGGAGAGGGATAAAGAGTTAGAAACATCGATGTGAGAGAAACATCGATCAGCTGCCTCCTGCACACCCCCTACTGGGGATGTGCCCGCAACCAAGGTACATGCCCTTGACCGGAATCGAACCTGGGACCCTTCAGTCGTTAGGCCGACGCTCTATCCACTGAGCCAAACCGGTTAGGGCTGCACACACAGCATTTTCAAGCTTATGAGTCAAGATGCAGAGTAGATGCTTCTTTTTGTGAAGCAATTCTCAGAAGCAATTTAGTGCCCCATGGATGCCTCTCTGAACGACAGTCCCTCACCTCATTACTTAAGATTTTGTGTTAACTTAAAAATCTCTCACTCTAAGACATTCGTATTTTCCAGCTCGCTCAGAGTCGGACACAGTGAACACCTCTCATCTGTCTCAACTCTGCCTCTTGTTATAAACAGCAGCTCAGATTCCTGAATTAACAATTCACCTTTACACACACACACACATACACACACACACACACACACACCTGCCCTGCCAAGGTGGATCACTACCTTAAAACATGGAAGGTACAGCCCATATAAGCACAGAGATGCTTCAAGCTGTCAACAATTACAACTAGTGGCCCGGTGCATGGATTCGTGCACATTGAAAGGAAATTAATTAGAAGGTGGCCAGTGGGGTGGGGCAAGACAGGTCAGACACACCCTGGAGCCAACCTCCCGTGGTCTGTGGTCCCTCCCTGGCCAGCTGTACCTGGGGCTGGGCCACGGCTGAAAGGGCTTCTGAGGAGTGAGCGGGGTCCCTCTAGCAGGTGGGGTCCCTCAGCCTGACCTGCGGGGTTTGGGCGAAACCAGCTCTCCGACATCCCCCGAGGGGTCCTGGAGTGCAAGAGGGCACTCTGCAAAGTTGCTGTCACTCAGCAGCTCCTGCGTTCAGCGTCTGCCCCCTGGTGGTCAGTGCGCGTCATACCTACTGGCCGGTTGGCCAGTCGCTTAGTCTTTTACTAATATATCCTATCTAATAAAAGAGTAATATGCAGATTGACCATCACTCTAACACACAAGATGGCTGCCCTCATGTGGACACAAGATGGCCAGCAGGGGAGGGACCAGGCCTGCAAGGGAGGGCAGTTGGGGGCGATCAAGCCAGCAGGGAAGGACAGTTGGGAGGGACCAAACCTGCGAGGGAGGGCAGTTGGGGGGGAAGGGCAGTTAGGGGTGACTAGGCTTTCAGGAGAGGGCAGTTAGGGGAGACCAGGCCTGCAGGGGAGGGCAGTTATGGGCAATCAGGCGGCCAGGGGAGCAGTTAGGCATTAATCAGGCTGGCAGGGGAGTGGTTAAGGGGTGATCAGGCTGGCTGGCAGGTCAAGGGCAATCAGGAAGGCAGGCAGGCGAGCAGTTGGGAGCCAGCAGTCCTGGATTGTGAGAGGGATGATCCTAGATCGGGCTTAAACGGGCATTCGGACATCCCTTGAGGGGTTCTAGATTGGAGAGGGTGTAGGCTGAGCTGAGGGACCAGCCCGCCCCCCCCCCCCCCCGGGCACAAATTTTGTGCACCAGGCCTCTAGTATATATATATATAGATTATGTGTATACTGAAAAATGTTCTCAGCTACTGCAACAGAAACTATGGAGTAAGAAGAAGGATATCACAGATAAGGTTGGGTTGAATTCAGGGTTCTTGTCGGCTTTATGGTGTACTTCACAAACAATGTGAACATGGTTAAAATGGATAAAACCTTGACACCTAGAATTTAGTAACTTTTTATTTGACCAAGAATAAAACCATCTACAAGTGGCTTTGACATTTAAAATCCATTTAATTTAAGCATCATAATTATTTACCATAAAGAATTTCTGTTTAAACTGGTTCTCATCTTCTACAAGAAGAAAAATTAAGTCTAGGACAGAAGCAAATAAAACTTGAGTTTCTTATAAAATATTCCAATTCCACGTTAGCCAGAAATAATCTGCTGAAACTAGACTTCAACAAGGGGCAGGATTTACCTCAAGGCCATGTTCACCTGCAACCTGTTAAAAAAAAAAAAAAAAAGATTAAAAAAAAAAAAAGCCAGACCACTAGCCACAATTCCTGACACTGGGTAGTTAAAACAAAAGACATCAAAATCTGTTCTTTTTTTGGCTTTACCTCTATCACTTTATAACTCCTGAGTAGTTATTAACATAAGCTTTGGCTTCCATCAACAAAAGGGAAAGAATATATGGGGGGGGGGGGGGAATGCACAGAATCTTGGTAATAAACTAACATGGGCTTAGTGGTTCAGAATGTAAGGCACCCTTATGACCTGGGATTGGAAAGTTAGTTAGACTTGGCACATAAAATGACATTGGTTTCTGGTATAATTAAATTACCTTTTATTTGGAAAAGTGTATGCTAATAGTGACTTCCTGCAGGTTCAAATGACATGTAATCACTTGTACACATCCAATAAAATATTTCTGAAGCAGAGAAACTGCATGGGCATGTGGGTGTCTATCCATGGAAAGTGCATAATCGCTGTTGGTAGATCAGTAGGTCTCGAATTTACTTTGCAAACAAGACCTGTTCCATCTACCTTTTAATTTAGGAGGCTAAAAGCTGAGTCAGCTTGACTTCAAGGACTCTGTTTTCTTAGTCTCCAGAAGAACACGACCAAGTCCAGCTTTTAAAACACTGTCCTAGCATGTCAAGATTTTAATGGAATGGCCATCTATCCTTTTCAAGCTTATTTAAGAGACCTGAACTCTTATATATGCCTGCTTCGCTGCAATCAATGGTTAATGAATCTAAATGCAAGATAAAGAATTTAGGATTTGGAAAGAAAATTCCAGCCAGGCGGCATCTTTTCTTTGTAGTATGAACTTGGACTCTAATCTTGCTGCCCCTCATGCTCATTCCTAAGCCTACATGTGAGTCTCTCCTTTGAAAGGAGTGTAGGAGATGCTGTTAGATTCAAACAGACTGGATCGGAGGCAAGAATATAATGCATCCACTGGGAAATACAATGCATCCACCAAACAAATTTGAGGTTTCCCCAGTGTGCTTTAAAAAAAAAATAAATATATATATGTGTATATATGTGTGTATGTATATATAAATTGATTTCAGAGAGGAATGGAGAGGGAGAGAGAGCTAGAAACAATGATGAGAGACAATCATTGATTGGCTGCCTCTTGCACGCCCCCTACTGGGGATCGAGCCCCGCAACCCAGGCATGTGCCCTTGACTGGAACTGAACCAGGGACCCTTCAGTCCACAGGCTGACGCTCTATCCATTGAGCAAAACCAGCTAGACCCCAGTGTGCTTTAAATATGTATATATATATATATATTTATATTTATTTCAGCGAGGAAAGGAGAGGGAGAGAGATAGAAACATCAATGATGATAGAGAATCATGGATCAGCTGCTTCCTGCAGGCCCCACACTAGGGATGGAGCCTGCAACCCGGGCATGTGCCCTGACTAGGAATCGAACCGTGACCTCCTAGTTCATTAGGTCAACGAGCCATGCCAGCTGGGCACCCCCAGAGTGCTTTCTAACAAAGCAGGAACTTAGTTTTTTGGAACGGATTTACTGAGCATATACATTACTTCTTGGTAAACCTGTCCTACCACCCTGCCACTGAGAAAGGTTCCTACCCTCGGACTTCCTTTCATATCCCATCCAGTTAAGGGGAGAGGGACCGTGAGATTTAAACAAAACACACAACACACACACACACACACACACACACACACACACACACACACACACACTGCTGAAACCGGTTTGGCTCAGTGGATAGAGCCTCAGCCTGCGGACTGAAGGGTCCCAGGTTCGATTCCCGTCAAGGGCATGTACCGTGGTTGCAAGAGGCGGCTGATCGATGTTTCTCTCTCATCGATGTTTCTAACTCTCTATCCCTCTCTCTTCCTCTCTGTAAAAAATCAATAAAATATATTTTTTAAAAAATAAATAAAACACACACACACAAGAGAAGCACTCTCCAAAAGTAAGGTTAGAGCTAAGGACAAGGTATAAGATACCGGACACCGTCTTATGGACAACGTACAGTTTAGAAACCAGCCACAGACTCCCCAGGCACCTGGAATGGACCTCCTCTTCCTTGTCCAAATTAATGCAACAGATGCCGATGCCTCGAGAGGTCACAGAGTCAGACTATCTGGGTCCCGGCGGGCCCTCCCGTTACCTCCCTTACGCGACACAGGGTGTCCCCGACATGAAGCTCACCAACTGAATTTTTAAAATTAAACTTTGTGTACTTCTCCCTTCCACGTCTCTCCCCACCACCGCTACCCGCTCGTTTTTCCAAAAGAGGGCGAGACAGCTGAGCACAATGCGTTAGGATGAGTTAGGACGCTCGCTGGGGTCGCCAAACCCTCCCCTAAACTCGGGGTCCCCGCCGCACCCCCTGAAACCCGCCCCGCCGAGTGGCCAGAGAGCGGCCTGACTCTACGCGACAGACGTAGACAGCCCTCCGGTACCTGACCTCCACCCCAAGTCCAGTTTCTTTACCCCGGAAAAGAGTCCTCCCCGACTTCCGGGGCGTGGGGCGGAAGTCCCGCCCCCCGCAACAGCGTGATGACGTAGAGGACGCGACGCGGGCGCGCGGACTCCGAAGGGATGAGGCGGGAGGCGCTGTTTCCGCGGCCCGCCAGTGTCACCCGCCCCTCCTGGGGTTCGGACAGAGGGACAGCCGGACAGGAGGTCATGTCGCGGGGTGCGAGGCGTGGGGAGAGGGCCGGGAGCCCTTCCGCGGGGCGCGGCAGAGCGGCTTGGAGACTCCGTCGCCTCCGAACGCCCTCAGCCTCTCGGGGCTGCCTCCCCTCGGCGGCCCGTGTCTGGCTGAGCTCCGCCTACCCCCGTGCGTTTAGTTTCTCTGTGTTTTGTGTGTCGTGTCGCCCCACGTGCTGCTGCTGTGAGAATGCCCACCACTGGCCGGTGCGCTCAGTGGTAAGAACGCCGCCGGCCCGCGCACCGCACCGAGGGGTCGCGGGTTGGATGCCCGGTCAAGGGCACTTGCCTGGGTTGCAGGATGCATACCCTGGTTGGGGCGCGTGTGGGAGGCAACCAATGAGATGTGTCTCAACGTGGATGTTTCTTTCTCTCTCTCTCTTCCTCCCCCCCCACCCCCCTTCCACTCTCTCAGAATTAATGGAAGGAATATTTTCGGGTGAGGATTAAAAAAAAAAAAAAAAAGAATGTCCATCCCTTACTGACTGGCCATTGCCTGTGCATTGTGTCAGCAGGCGCCTCTAAGCGCCAGGTGTTTCTGCTGGTGGCTCACTTGTCCCTTTGCCAAGGGAGGGGCTACATATGTTGGGGGGCAGAAATACAATATTGGGGACTAGCTATCCTCCTTCCTACGTAATAAAAGGCTAATATGCAAATCGGCAGAAGGGAATGACTGGTGGCTATGATGCACACTGACCAACAGGGGGCAGATGCTCAACAGATGCAGGAGCTGCCCCTGGTGGTCAGTGCGCTCCCACAGGGGAAGCACGGCTCAGCCAGAAGCGGGGCTCGCTGGCTGGTGAGTGTGGGGTGGAGGCGGGGAGCTGGGGCAGGAGCCCTCTCCCGCCTCCACAGCAGCCCTAAGGACGTCTGACTGACTGGGGGAGGGCGCAGGGCTGAGGGACCACGCCCCTCCCCCAACCCTCCAGTGCACAAATTTCATGCACCAGGCCTCTAGTTAGATATAAAAAATAAAATAAACATTAATCATGCCCTGTTCACCGTGATGATTCTGTTCTGATTAAAGAAAGCACAGTCTAATCTGGCTGGGATTGGCACGCCCCGTTACAGGGGAGCTGACATGGGAATGCAGTCCATCCTCCCGTCCCAAGAACTGCCTGTTGTTATAGAAAGATGTATAACCTCGGGCTGAAACAATCTAGTCCTAGAGGCACCTGCTCATTACAATCCCCAGTCCCTATTGCCTGTAATCTGGTCCCCGGGGGCCCACAGGCACCTGCCCTCTGCGACCCCCACCCCCAGGCCCACATGACTTGTAACCTCTCATGTTTATACCGTGCCTACTTTCCCGTATAATCTCTGTTCTTCTCCCCCATAGAAGCAGCTGGCTTACAGGGAGAGGCAGAGCAGATTTTTGTGGATGATCTGCTGCTCTCCCATACTGCCAGCAACATTGGAATAAACACTCGTATTTGATGCAACCCCGTCTCTGCTTCATTGGCTCACGTAGTGACAGGCAGCCCGGACCCATCGGTTGTCTGGTTTCACATAGCACCTACGTAGCCCTGCACTCTATTGTGGGGCCAGGCAGACCAATTAGAAATCATCATAGTCCTTGTTTTAGTTTCCTAAGGCAGTGTCACAAGCCCGGTGGCCTAAACAACAGATATTTGTTCTCTCACAGGTCCAGAGGCTAGAAATCCGAAAAGAAGGTGTTGGCAGGATCCCGCTTCCCCTGCAACCGGGTAAATCCTGTCTTTGCCTCCTGCTAGTTTCTGGTGGTGCCCAGCAATCCTTGGCGTTCTTGACCTTGCAACCACTTCACTCGGGCCTCTTCACTCTGTGCCCCTCCCTCCCTGTGTCTCTTCTCCTGAAAGGACACCCGTCCTCTCGGGTCGAGGGCCCACTCTACTCCAGTATGACCTGCCTTCACTAAGTACATCTGCGGTGACCCTATTTCCAAGGTGAAGTCACATTCCGAGGTTCGAGGAGGACATGAGTTTTTGGGGTGACACTGCCCAGCCCAGTACAGGTGTCAAGAGCTTAAGTAGGCAAGACAACAGTCGACAATAAATGGTTGTTGTAGTGCAAGTGAATTCAGACGTAGCTCGATTGGATCTGAGAAGTTTTTGTGGACATTTGGGCTCTTTCCTTGATAGGTGGGTAGGATTTGGGTGTGCTATCACAGCATTCCAGGCAAAGGAACGTCACAGACAAGGAAGCCCAGGTTGAGATGTAAAATAAGATAAATAAGAAAGATCTTATTCTCTATGTAAAACGAGGAGTAGCCCTAGCTGGTTTAGTTCAGTGGATAGGGTGTCAGCCTGCAGACTGAAAGGTCCCAAGTTTGATTCCGGTCAAGGGCTCATGCCCGGGTTGCGGGCTCGATCCCCAGTAGGAGGCGTGCAGGAGGCAGCCGATCCATGATTCTCTCATCTTTGATGTTTCTATTTCTCCCTCTCCCTTCCTCTCTGAAATCAATAAAAATATTATTTAAAAAATAAAGTGAGGAGTAAATCAGTATTTGGGCAGTGGAGTTGTACTTTGAAGGTTAATTAGCAGCTTAAGCCAAACCTACTTAGTGTTACTCTTCAACCCTATAGTGCCTGCTCATGCTGTCCCTTATTCCTAGGACGCGGCTATCAAGCCACATTATTTTGACTTGTCAATTTTTCTGTGATGGAAGTTGTGCTATATATAGCATTGGGGTGGAGGGGAGTGTTGTTCAACTTATTTTATAACATTAACATCCCCTTACTGCTAAAATCTAACAAAAATAGCCCAAGAAAAAACTAGACACAAAGCACATAGATACAAAGCTCTAAAATAAAATATTAACAAGTTAATCCTGCATTCCATCTGGAACAAGAAAGTGTTGATCCCAGCAAAGATAGAACATTAGAAAATCTGTTGATGTAAATCATTGTATTAGCAGTTAAGAGATTTTAAACTATATGGTCATCTCAACTGATAGGGTGTTTCCTGAAAAAATTCAATATCTCATTTAAAATAAAACACTTAGCAAAATGGGAATAGATAAACAGCAACTTGTTAAAAGGCAGAAATGTATATACTGAACAAAAGATGTACAATACTTTTATGGGAAATAGGAAATATTATTGAAAGGTTTTGAAAACTCAAGTAAATGTAGCTTTCTGTTCCAGAATGGGAAAATCCAGTGTTTTAAAGATAGCACTTTATCACCAAATAATAAACATTTTGATATGGTGCCTTTTATTTTTTTTAAAATATATATATATATATTTATATTTTTTTTTTTTTTTGAAGGGAGAGGGATAGAAAGTTAGAAACATCGATGAGAGAGAAACATCGATCAGCTGCCTCTTGCACACCCCCTACTGGGGATGTGCCCGCAACCAAGGTACATGCCCTTGACCGGAATCGAACCTGGGACCTTGCAGTCCGCAGGCCGATGCTCTATCCATTGAGCCAAACCGGTTTCGGCTATTTTTTTAAAATATATTTTTATTGATTTCAGAGAGGAAGGGAGAGGGAGAGGGAGATAGAAGCATCAATGATGAGAGAGGATCATGGATCAGCTGCCTCCTACACTCCCCACACTGGAGATCAAGCCCGCAACCCAGGCATGTGCCCTGACTGGGAATTGAACTGTGGCCTCTTGGTTCATAGGTTGATGCTCAGCCACTGACCCATTCCAGCCGGGCGATATGGTGTCTTTTAAAATACTGATAGCATCTCCAAACAACTCTGTTTGGTCAAAGTATTATTATTCTTTTGATACACTTTTGGGTACCATTTATTGGCATTTTATTTGGAATGTATCTTTTTACTCCTTATTAATTATTACATATGTCTCTTTTTCCCCCCATTGACCTCTCCCCGGCCACTCCCACCTCCCAGCACATGCCCTCACCCCCCCTGGTGTTTGTGTCTATTGGTTATGCTTATATGCATGCATACAAGTCCTTTGGTTGATCTCTTACCCCCACACACAAGTGTGCATACAAGTCCTTTGGTTGATCTCTTACCCCTGCCTTCCCTCTGAGGTTGGACGGTCTATTTGAAGCTTCTCTGTCTCTGGATATATTTTTGTTCATCAGTTTATGTTCATTATATTCCACAAATAAGTGAGATCATGTGATATTTACTTTTCTCCAACTGGCTTATTCCGCTTAGCATATCGCTCTCCGTGTCCATCAATGCTATTGCGAGTGGTAAGAGTTCCTTCTTTTTTACAGCAGCATAGCATTCCATTGTGTAGCTGTACCACAGTTTTTTAATCCACTCATCTGCTGATGGGCACTTAGGCTGTTTCCAAATCTTAGCTATTGTGAATTGTGCTGCTATGAACAGAGGGTGCACATACCCTTTCTGATTGGTGTTTCTGAGTTCTTGGGATATATTCCTAGAAGTGGGATCACTGGGTCAAATGGTTCCATTTTTAATTTTTTGAGGAAACTCCATACTGTCTTCCATAGTGGCTGCACCAGTCTGCATTCCCACCAGCAGTTCACGAGGGTTCCTTTTTCTCCACATCCTCGCCAGCACTTGTCGTTTGTTGATGATAGCCATTCTGACATACAATGTATCTTTTATGAGTGAGCTTGATGTGTAGGGTTTTTTGGAGCTGTGTTAATCAGACATGCGTATTTGAAATTATACTAGATCCCTTAAATTAAGGAGTTATTTTTTTCTATAGTCTGAAAAAATTTAAATTTAGAATTATTTGCTCTATTAAGGCGGAATAGAGAATTCAGTTATATGATGAGAACTATATTATATATAGAGAGAACTACATTGTATGATGTGGTATATGGTGGGTGTGGCAGTTGAGTCCCCTGAGGAGGCCAGTGAGGTGAGAAGGACCCCTTCAGAGAGCAGGCACAAGGGGCAGGGCAGGCACAAGCAAGCACGGGGCAGGAGCTGAACACCAGGAGGAGGGAGCGGAGGGTGGGTGAGGTACCAGTTACCCACTCCAAACCCTAGCCTCCCGGTAACTGGCTGCCACCAGACTGGCCTAGCCTTTGATACTCAGAACAGGCCCTCCGGGCGTCCTGCTTGGCTCCCTTATCTGCCTAAGGGGCGGACGGGACCGCTCGTCCTCCCTGCTCTGGCCACAGAAGGAGAGCACCTAGCAAAGTGTGGAGCGAGGCTGCTGCAAGGTGAGCTTGCTTGGGCTCGGGCTGGGCTGCAGATGGGACCGCTCTGACCAGAGGCTTTGTAAGGGAAGGAAAGGCCGCCCAGAGTGTGCTGGGGGCTCATGGGAAGGGCCTGCTCGGCCCCAGCCCTTTTTCTTACTTATTCATTTAGTTATTTAATATATTTTATTGATTTCAGAGAGAGAGAGAGAGAGAGAGAAACATTGATCGGCTGCCTCCTGTACGCCCTCACTGGGTATTGAGCCTACAACCCAGGCATGTGCCCTTGACCAGAATCGAACTCGGGACCCTTCAGTCCGCAGGCCGATGTTCTATCCACTGAGCAACACCAGCTAGGGCTGCCCCAGCCCTTGTTCTAACTGAAGGTGGCCGGCCGGGCAGGGAGCACTGACCCCAAAACCTTGCCTCTCACAGAGGAACCCTTTGTCCGGGGATGAGACTGAAATGGGACGGGAGGGGCTGGAAATTGGGGTCAGAGCACAGGCACAGAGCCCGGGGCTGCCAAGAAAGCCCCACAAGACCTGTGTTAGGGACCCAGGTTGAGGTCCTGCAGAGCTCCATGGGGGAAGGAGAGGGTCCTGGATCCCGGAGACTGCCTGCCACCCCCGCCCCCCAGTCTCAGGGCTACCCAACCACTCTGTTCTGAAGGCATCGGGGCGAGGAGAAAGAACTCGGGCCTCTGGCAAGGGGCCCTGGTAGGGTGGGCAGCATCCTCAGTCTGGTGCCCGGAGGTGGGGATGTCTCTCCCTGGGTTCTTGCTCGTAGCTCCCGGCCTTGCTCCTTTTCCTGTCGCTCAAAGCCAAGGGGAGAGGTTTCCCCAGGGCGGGAAGGGCACAGGGGTCAGTGCCTCCCGGTGGTGGGGTCTGGGGGAGGGCAGCACTCATTGGCTGGCAGCGGGGAGAGGCGGTACTGGACAGCGGTTAGGTCAGGATCATGGGCACTGGAGCCAGGCTGTCTGGACCCGAATCCTGGTGCCTCCACTTACTAGCTTGTAACATTGGCAGCCTCTGCTAGCCTCAGTTTCCCCATGTGGAAAGCGGGAATGACAGCAACAGTACCTTTCGTGACGTTGTTAGGGTTAAATGGTTGTAGCGCAGTGTCATCGTTATGGATGGAGCAACACATCGGACCTAGATCCACTATCTGAATGGGCATCTTCTCCCCCGGACCCTGACTGAGTCCAGGGGCCTGGCTGCTGCTGGCCGGAGTACCTCCCCCTTCCCCCCACCCGGGAAACTAGCAGCGGGAGAGCCAGGGCCTTTCCAGCTGGGTGATTCCCTGAGATTCAGGGGCAGGGGTCACAGGGAGGCAGCCAGCCTCTGAGGGCCCATTGTTCTCCTCTGAGCCGAGAAGATGCCTTCTCTCCCCACACCCTCCCCTGATGCCCAACTCTGCGCACTCAGGAGCAAACCACAGATAAACCAACCTGGCCCGTTTCCCCTTGTCCAGCTCACAAAGCGCTCTCATTGGTGCCCAGCCTTTAGGCTTATTAGCCCCAGCGCACAGATGAGGAAGCTGAGGCCCAGAGGGAACAAGATGTCTTATGTAAAAAAGTGGCTTAGCCAGGACTAGGGTCTACCAGTCCTGTGTTCAATATTGCAGCACAGACTCATGGGTGTATCACACGCACAGCCACGCAGAAGTCCCAGCCTGAGGGGAGAGGCAGGAGGGGCGCAGCCTGGACCTCACTCCAGCGCAGCCAGATGTGACAGCTGTTGTTTTTTTTCCTCCTTAGATGAGCTTCTCCTCCCGGGAAAGTGGACCAGATGCCCTCAGCTTGTCCTCTGCCCAGGTAGGGTGCCCGCTGCCCCCACAGGTGCCAGGACAGTTCACCCTCTCCCACAGCTCTGACTGCTGCTTCACCCCGTGGGCACGGGGCGGGGGGAGGGGGGCCAGGGAAGCAGGAACCAAGGTGGCGTGCAGAAGAGCATGGCCACAGGCCTGCACAGACTAGGTCCTCCCTGTGTGTGGTCTCCTGAGGTCAAGGGAGATGGACGCCAGGAAACCTGAGCCTCGGCTGAGCTACCGTCCAGGTTTCCCTGGGTTCCCAGGATGTGGGACTTGCTACTTTAAAACCTGGAAAGTCCCAAGGCCACCTGGGAGGAGTTGGTCACCTGATCTCCCACAGCTCCGTGTGGGAAAATGAGACGCACCCAGTAATAAGTGGAGGATCCTGTGGACTGGGGCCAGCGGGAACGAGGGCGTCAGGGATGGGAGGAACGTAGCGGTTGGCACTCTGCATTGTGCACGTGGGCGGCCCTGCTCCTCATTTCTGTGTGGGTCCTTCCCACCCAAGTCAACCTACTCCCTTCCGACGAAGACACCCAGAGATGTAGGGCTGGCGGGTCACTGCCTTCTCTCAGCTCCTCTGCCTGAGCTCATGCCCAACTGGCCCTTCTGTCACCCTCGCCCAGGCTGAGACCTAAGGTCTGGCCCAGCCCAGGGAGTGAGGCCCTCCCAGCAAGTCCCAGAAGCCCTCAGTAAAGACAGGGGAAATTCGATCTAAATGCGTTCTCACTTCCTATAGAGGAAGAGAAGGTAAGAGGTGACTGGTGTTTAGTATAAAGGGCATAAGACACATACTGAGTACTTCCTGGCAACCTCTGAGCCTGTTTCCTTATCCTGAAAATGGGCTACTGTACTCATCAAAGGGATTATATTAAGGATAAAATGAGAACTGCTCACTAGATGTTTTCTGTTGAGATTGGTTGGAGGGGTCTTTCCCACTCACCCTTGGGAGGCGTGCCTATCCGGTGGGCAGATCTCTCTGTGGTTTCTGTTCCTTCAGGACATCTGTCACCCCAGGTATCAGCTGACGCTGTCTGTGGTGTCTCCTCCAGGGAATAGCAAGATGGGAGATGGTTGGGGAGGGGGGTCCGGGAACAGAGGAGGGGAAGATAATGGGGTAGCTGGAATTGGAGATGAGAGGAAGACTTGGCTGAAGAGGAGGTCCCAATTGCTGGAAACTGAGGGGTTCTCAGGGGTGGCTCGAGGCAGGATTTATCCGTCATGTCCGGCACAGAAGGCAGGTGTGGGGGAGTGAGGACATTCACCCTGGGCCTATCCCCGAGCCAGGACTCCCTGAACCCTGGGCAGATCATCTAACCAGATGCCTAGTGGGAGGAGGTGGCCCGTGCAAACTCCTGGTCCCTCTCCTCGGTCCCTCTAGGCCGTGACTAGAGCAGTCGGCACCATTAAATTCTTCCTCTCGGAGGCTTTCCTGGGTCAGCAGTTCCAGACCTTGGAATTGGAGGGCAGGGAGCCGGAGCCTGGAGACCTCTTCCTGTTCAGGCTGATTTCCCCCACGGGACGCTGGTGCGGGGCCCACGTGGGTGTGCACTGCGGCCACGGAGAGAGCATCCACTTCGAGGGTAAGAGTTTCCGGCTGAAGCAGGGGCCTGGTCTGCAAAGAAGACTGCCCATCCGCGTCCCGCTCCACCAGTGGGGGAGCCACAGGGGAAGGGAGACTGTGGTCCGAGCTGGGGCCGCAGGTTTCTGAAAGGAGGCGCTTAGGCAGCCACCTCCGGGTCCTGGGAAATGGGGGTGCATGATCTCGGGACGGGGGTCACATGATCTAAGCCGGGCTGTGATCCGTACCCACCCGGCCATTCCCGCAGGCAAAACTCCTGGTGGGCACGGGCCGCACCTGCCCCTGGGCTCCTGCGAAGGCATTGTTTCCAAGCAGGGGCAGCGCCCGCTGCTGCGCTCCGACCCGCTGTGGCATGTGCTGCGCAGGCGCAGTGGCATGGACCGCAGGGCACTCGAGTGCCGCCTGCACCAAGCCATGGACGTGGACCCGTCTCTCTACCTGCGTGCACTAAGCAGCTGAGTGCACTTTGCTCGACCTGGGGCCCAGCCTGGACACCCTGCAAACGGATCCAAGTCCCATTAGCTTGGTGAGCTACCCACTCAGGGCCTCACCCGCCTCCAGAGCCTGTTAACAACTGCAGCTCACCACGGTGTTGCTGCAAAATTCACACCCTTGCACCCGCGCAGCCCACTGGCCTCACTGGCCTCAAGGCCAGCTTTCCTCTGACAGAATCAAATCCCCCAGAAGCAAACTAGGCCTGCCCACAGCTCAGAGACCGGGGCCGTATCTCTCCCCCAGCCTCCCAGCCTCTCATTCCAGGCACTGCCCGGGTCCTGGTCAAACCCACCGCGATCGGGGAACCTTCCTGTGGAGCCCTGCTCCGCCTGCCTGGGCCCCGCCCATTTCCACCAGGCTCCCCAGTTCTGGTCTTGGAGACATAGGCATCCTAGCCTATAGGTCAGTGGGTCCCAACGTGGGGCACACGCCCCACAGGGAGGCAATTTAATTTTTAAGGGGGGCAATTCGAGAATGAGTTATTAACAGTGAATTTTTTTGCATTTCTTATGGTTCTAGGGGCCTCATATACAGTCTATAAATATATATTGTGACATATTTATGCATTTCAGTTCTCTTCTATGTTTTGAAACTGTATTTGCTATTTTTTCATATCACTTCATATTATCTTTTTTAAAAAAAAACACAATTTCTTAGTGATTTCTTCCTCTGTCCTTTCGTTCTTTTATTTTTCTCTTTCATGGGTGCCATGTTCTTTGGAGGCTTGTTTGGAGCTCTTCTAAACTCCTCCCCCAAGCCCAGCCAAGAGACCCCAGCTACCCCCCTAGCCACCCCGGTGCCTCAAACTCAGGCCCAGCCAGATCCCATCCCTTTCCTTCTAGATCCAGGTTGTCTGTCCTTGGGGCGCCTGGAACCTTGGGAGCTGAGCTGGAGGCTTCATCTGCTTGCACCAGGCCCTGTCCCAGCCGCTTCTCTTTCCCTTCCCTCCTCGGTGTCTGGACACGGAGTTGCCTCCGGACTAGGCTGACCTCAGGCCCTTCAGAGGCTTCAAGAAATGGTCATTAAACTATTTTCCAAATGTGAAATCTGGGTTCACCGCCCCTCTATTTTGTCCTCATCTCTTTCCCTGGCGTCTTTGGTCTCTGTGGTCAGTCTCTGGTGCCGTGGTCTAACCCCCCCACCCCCCCCAGCCTTCAGGCACAGCCTTCTCTTCAGCCCCCCTCTCCTTCCGCTGAGTAGGTGATCAGCACAGCCCCTGGAGGCCGGTCCCCAGGTGGGGAGAGGGCAGGCGAAGGCGGCCTGCACCCCCAGAACGTAGTCGCCGCCTCAGTTCAGCAGCCTGAACCCTCTGGCAGACCTGGAGAGGCATCCCCTCAGGGCGCGCGCCATCCTCTTGGGAGGGAGGGATTTGCGAAGCGGCGGGGCGGGGCGGACCCTCCGTGGACACGCCTCCCGCGGCTGGGCACCGGTGCCTTTAAGAACCTCCGCCAGGGCCCTGATTGATGATAAATCGCTCACTCCCTGCGCCTCCGTGACTGGGCCTCTGCAGCGTACAGCACCCCGCGCCTCAGCACCCTGCAGGGTACAGCACCCCGCGCCTCAGCACCCTGCAGGGTACAGCACCCCGCGCCACGGCCACAGACCTCGCCCGCCCACCCGCCCGCCCGCTGCGCCCCCCTTCTCTGCTGCCGCGCGCCCCAGCCACCCCATGTCGGTGGCCCCCGCCTACAATGAGGACAAGGGTGGCTCCGCGGGCCCCGGGGAGCCCGAGTACGGCCACGACCCGGCCAGCGGCGGCATCTTCTCCTCCGATTACAAGCGGTGAGGGAACCGACCGGAGGGTGGGCAGGGGCTGGGGCCTCCCGGGTCCGCGCCTGCGCCTGGCCTCGCAGACGCGCCGGCACCATGGACAGCGACCGTGCACCAGGCCCCACCCTGGCGACGCGACTGAACCCGCAGCTCCTGTCTGCTGCGCCCCAGTCCCCACACCGGCTCCCCATCCAGGGGCGCACCTGGGGCCCCGTGACATGGTTGGAGGCCGTGGGGGGATGGGCCAGCCCCCTCTGTTCCTGGGCCGACCTCCCGCCCCAGGGGTTTCTCTGCTTTGTGGATTACAGGTTCTCTACCTTTTTCCCACAAGGCAGGCTGATTCCAAAAGAACTCTGGAGGGGTCAGAGGTGGCGAGGAAAGCCGATGGGGTATAGACTCGGGGCCTCCAGGCCTGGCTCCTCCTACAAATCCATTTTCCCTCATTCTCAGCCCCAGGTTCTCATCCTCATCTCTTACCTGGTGCACTGCTCCTGTAGTTCAGCCCCACCTTAACTTCCCTCTGCCCCTCCCCACCTTATTACTTCCTTCATTTATTCGTAAATTCTGTAGCAAGCATATATAAGGGCCCACTGTGTGGAGTCTTGTCCTAGTCACTGTGAATACGGCCGTGAACGTGACCCGATCCTGGCCCTCGAGTTGCTCTAGAGGGGAGCACAGAGGGTTTTCAGTGTAGTGCGGGCCGTGGGGAGGGCCCGAGGAGCTTGTCCCTGGCCTGGAGGGTGGAGAGTGAGGGATGCGACAGGCCAACCTAAGAGCTTATCGAAAGGTGGGGAGGTGAAGGAGAGTCAGGTCACAGGTTTTGTAGGTGCAGGTACAGTGGGGCCAGAATCCCCATACAAACCACCATGCATACCATTGTAGTGACCAGAAAAGAGGGTGGGGAGATGCCAAGGTTTTTTTTGTTTTTTTTTGGGGGGGGGGCGATACTGATATCAGATTTGCATTTTAGAAGGATCCCAGGCTGGACTGTGGAGAAGAGATTGAAGGGTGTGCTGGATTGGTCCAGAGATAAGTGTGTGTGTGTGTGTGTGTGTGTGTGGGGGTGTGTGTGTGGTGGGGGAGGGGGTGGTGCTGAAGTAGGGAGGAGGATATGTGATGGCCTGGTATAGGGGAGGGACAGAGGATTTGAGGGTTCTTGAGGAGGCAGAAGCCAGGACCTGATGATTAATTTGGAAAGAGGTGAGAGAAAGGGGCTGGGAGAAGATAAGGGATGATACTCGGGTTACTAGTGCCTGCAGCCAGATAGATGGTGGTGCTATTCAGTGTGGTTGGAAATAAGGATGTTATAAGCAGTGTTGAGCCCAGTTTTGGACATGCTGACGTTACAAACTCAAGACATTCCAGTCGAGTTGGTAGCTGGATATTAGGATTTGAATTCCAGGAGGTGTGTGTGTGTGTGTGTGTGTGTGTGTGTGTGTGTGTGTGTGGTGGGGGAGGGGGGGTGGTGCTGGAGTAGGGAGGAGGATATGTGATGGCCTGGTATAGGGGAGGGACAGAGGAGGATTTGAGGGTTCTTGAGGAGGCAGAAGCCAGGACCTGATGATTAATTTGGAAAGAGGTGAGAGAAAGGGGCTGGGAGAAGATAAGGGATGATACTCGGGTTACTAGTGCCTGCAGCCAGATAGATGGTGGTGCTATTCAGTGTGGTTGGAAATAAGGATGTTATAAGCAGTGTTGAGCCCAGTTTTGGACATGCTGACGTTACAAACTCAAGACATTCCAGTCGAGTTGGTAGCTGGATATTAGGATTTGAATTCCAGGAGGTGTGTGTGTGTGTGTGTGTGTGTGTGTGTGTGTGTGTTGTGTTAAGGCCACAGAAGGAAGTGAAGATTAACCCTGGGAGGGCATATGAGTTCAACTAGGGCACCGATATTGGGAGTGACCAGAGAGCAGGGCAGTGTTTCAAGATAACAGAAAGTAAACCAAAAAGCAGGAGGTCCCAGCTGGCGTGGCTCAGTGGTTGAGTGTCAACCTAGGAACCAGGAGGTCACTGTGGGATTCCCTGTCAGGGCACATGCCCAGGTTGCAGGCTCGATCCCCAGTGTGGGAAGTGCAGGAGGCAGCCGATCAATGGTTCTCTCTCATCATTGATGTCTCTATCTCTCTCTCCCTTTCCCTTCCTCTCTGAAGACAATGAAAATATATATTTTTTAAAAAGGTAGGAAGGCCCTAACCGGTTTGGCTCAGTGGATAGAGCATCAGCCTGGGGACTGAAGAGTCCCAGGTTCGATTCCAGTCAAGGGCATGTACCTTGGTTGCGGGCACATCCCCAGTAGGGGGTGTGCAGGAGGCAGTTGATCGATGTTTCTCTCTCATCGATGTTTCTAACTCTCTATCCCTCTCCCTTCCTCTCTGTAAAAAAAATCAATAAAATATATATTTTTAAAAAAAGGTAGGAGGAAAATAAAACATGGGTTCAAGAAGAAGGAAGTGACCAGTATGGTCAGTGCCCATTGAGGTCAAGTCAGACAAGGAAAGGAATTTGTGACCCTTGGTTTGACAAAGAGCAGGTCAACCCCTCCTTGCTTCATTCCCCACCTCCTGCCCTGGGAGACCAGTTCTGGCAAAGTCAGAGGAAGAGCTAGATCGTTCCTCTCTTCCCTCCCCCAACATCCTGTTATGAACATTTTAAACCTACCGATAAGTTGAATGAGTCATGCAATAATGTGTACACCCTTCACCTCGATTCAACCATTGTTGACATTGGGCCATATTCGCTTTGTCCAGCCACCTAGTCATACTTGTTTTTAGCTGAATCACGTAAGCTGCAGACATCATGACCCCTCAGTCCTAAATTCTAATCGGCATCTACAGCCAGATTAAAGTGATAGATAAGTGAATAGCAGCTGAATGAATAAAACACAGTGAACGGGAACTTTGCTTTCAAGAAGTTTGAATGGTGTGGCCGGCATGGCTCAGTGGTTGAGCATTGAACTGTGAACCAGGAAGTTACGGTTTGATTCCTGGTCAGGGCACATGCCTGGGTTGTGGGCTCAATCCCCAGTAGGGGGCATGCAGGAGGCAGCCGATCAGTGATTCTCTCTCATCATTGATGTTTCTATCTCTCTCCTCCCTTCCTCTCTGAAATCAATAAAAATGTTTTTTTTTAAAAAGAAGTTTCAGTGGAAAGGGGAAGGAGGGAAAGAGTTTCTGAAGGAGAACACAGGTTCAGGGAAGTTTGTCCTTTATTTTTTAATGTATTTTTTATTGTTGATAATATTACAGATGTCTCCTATTCCCCCCTCCCCTTTTCTCCCTCCTCCCAGCCTCTACCCACCCCTCCAGGTCTTCCCTACCCTATTACCCCTGTCCAGAGGCTACGTATATAAGTATATATGTTCTTTGGTTTATCTCTTCTCATCCCCCCAACCCCACATCGAGGCATGTCAGTTTGTTCCATGCCTCCCTGCTTCAGCTCTTACAGGTATACCGGTTAATAATGCCGATTTTCTAATCCAAGAAGACACGACAATTTCAAGAGAAACATCAAAAGTGCTTTATTCAAAGTAATCTCCATCGCTAGCTACACATTTCCCCCATCTTTCAGGTAATTTGTGGATACCGTCCCAATAGAACTTTTCTTGTTTTGAGGCAAACCATTCAGAGACCCAATTTTCCACTTCTTCGTATGTTTTGAAGTGCTGCTCAGAAAGTGCATGTGCCATCGATCGGAACAAGTGGTAATCTGAAGGAGCGAGGTCTGGTGAATACAGGGGGTGGGTTAATACTTCCCAGGAAAGATCTTTTAACGTGTCTTTAACTGGTTTTAAGTGTGTGATGGTGTGTCATCATGAAGAAAAATTACTTTGCCGTGTCTTCTGGCCCATTCTGGTCGTTTCACGATCAAAGCGTGGTTCAAATGGATTATTTGTTGTCGGTAGCGATCAGTATTAACAGTTTCCCCTGGTTTTAGAAGCTCATAATACACCACACCTTCCTGATCCCACCAAACGCAGAACAGTGTCTTCTTTCCGAAGTGATTTGGCCTTGCAGTCGATGTTGATGGTTGACCTGGATCAACCCATGATTTTGTGTGTTTGGGATTCTCAAAATAAATCCACTTGTCATCGCCAGTCACAATTTGATGCAAAAAAGACTTTCTTTCGTGCCATTGAAGCAACATTTTATTGATGACTTTTCGGTTTTCCATTTGTCTTTGGAAATCAGTTGATGTGGCACCATTTTCCTTCCTTTAAAATCTTTCCCATTGCTTGTAAATGATTGGAAATGGTTTGCGGAGCAACGGTTAATCTCTCTGCAAGTTGTTTTTGAGTTTGACACGCATATTCATCCAATAATGCTTGTAATTGTAGGTCTTCAAACTTTTTCAGTTGACCTGGACGTTCTTTGGCTTCCACATAAAAATAATCACTTTTAAAGCGTTTAAACCAGCGTTCACAAGTATCTTGAGATGGAGCATGTTCACCATAAGCTTCCCGAAGTATACGATAACTTTTAGCAGCACTTTTTTTCAAAATAAAGTAATGAATTAAAGCTTCCTGCAAATGCTCTTTTTTTTTGCATGAAATTTGACATTTTTAGGCATAAAAATATCTATGATGTTAACACCTTCAGAAAATTTGACATACGAAGTTTTGAAACTTGCTGTCAATTTTGTTGTATTGACATACATCTCAAATCGCATATATATCAACATATGTGTAACTCCATATATTGAAAAAAATCCACATTATTAACCGGTACACCTGTAAGAGCTGAAGATCTGTTGGTCAGTTCGTTGCGTTCATTAGATTCCACAAATAAGTGAGATCATGTGATATTTGGCTTTCTCAGTTTGGCTTATTTCACTTAGCATAATGTTTTCTAGGTCCATCCATGCTGTCCCAAAGGGTAAGAGAGCCCTCTTTTTTACAGCTGCATAGTATTCCACAGTGTAAACGTCCCACAGCTTTTTTATCTATTGATCTACTGATGAGCCCTGGGCTGTTTCCAAATCTTAGCTATTGTACATAACGCTGCTATGAACATAGGGGTGCATATATTCTCTCTGACTGGTGATTTGGGGTTTTTAGGATATATATCCCAGAAGTGGGATCGCTGGGTCAAACGGAAGTTCCATTTTTAATTTTTTTGAGTAAACTCCATACTGTTTTCCATAGTCTGTTTTATTTTTGTTTGTTTATTAGGATGAGAGCGCCTCGAGCAAGTTTAACTGCAGATGGGAAAGGGCCAGTAGAGTGGGAGAGGCTGAAGGGAATGGCAGGAGGCACAAATCCTTAGGTGATGGCGGGGGGCGGGGGGAGGGAGGACGTGTTTCTAGAGCTGAGTGGGAGGAATGGCCTGGTTTCAAGGCGGACCAGCTCTTCCTGGCGGGGTGGGGGGGCAGGGGGAGGGGGGAGGAGAGCTAGATGTTGGGAGCTGTGAGGGGTTTTATCGAAGGCAAAGGTGAGCATGGGAACTTGAGGAAGGTTAACGGAATTTGAAATACAGTGAATAAAGCCAACCACTCCTGGCAGGGTAGAGATAGTGAAGACCAGAGGGCAAGGGTATGAGTGAGCAGGTGGAGGGATGACCTGGGAGGCCTCGGCCAGGTAGGGCAGGAGGTGAGATAAGAAGAGGCAAGAAGCCCTGGCCGGTTTGGCTCAGTCCATAGAGCGTTGGCCTGCAGACTGAAAGGTCCGAATTTGATTCTGGTCAAGGGCATGTACCTCGGTTGCAGGCTTGATCCCCAGCCCTGGTGGGGGCGCATGCAGGAGGCAACCAATCGATGTCTCTCTCTCACATTGATGTTTCTCTCTATCTCCTCCCCTCCTTTCTGCTCTCTCTAAAAATCAATGGAAAAATATCCTCGAGTGAGGATTAACAACAACAACAAAAGTTGGGTCAGAGTAAGAAGGGTGTGCAAGGTTTCTGAAGAGCAGTTCTGGGGGGCAGAGGTCCCACTGGGGTGTGAGTGGAGGTGAGGAGGGCACCCCTCAACCTCCCTCTGAACCAGCTCCCCCGACCTCTGGCCTCCTGCTCAGAGATTGAGGCTGGCCAGTCTCCTCCCCTCCTCAGTCCTTGTCTCTGAGCTGCAAAGAGGAAACCAGAGCCTCTCTCCCCGCCAGTGTCCGGTTTCTGAGTTTCGGGGGCGGGCCGTCTGGTACAGTGACAGGCGTCCCCACCTCCCTGGTCAGCTCATCCCGTCCCAGAGCAGGATCTGGTCCCGATGCAGCGATTCCTGCAGCTCCCGGCAGCCGTGGCCAGGACGGGGGCCCGAGGGGCCAGCGGGGCTGACCAGGAGGCTGCCAGTCCCGTGCTGGCCCCGGAGGGCGGGCCCGCACCCTGGTACCAGGCCCTGCAGCCCGAGGAGCTTCGGTGGCTACAGGCCCCAGAGGAAGACACAACCCCAGAAGCGTCCCTGGAAGGACCGAGCCCAGAGCCCGGCCAAGGCCAGAGTCAGAGCCAGCCACTACGGTACAGGGGAACCCCAGGGAGCACACCTAGGTGCCCGGGGAATGCCAGGGATGGGCAGCTGCCACTCAGGCCGGACTCCGCTAGTCCCACCTGCTCAGAGGGAGGAGGACTGGGCTGGCATTTAGGGTCCAGGTGGGACAGGTGGGGCCCAGTATGGGGACTGAATATGAGGAAGTGACCAGGAGCGTAAATCCCCAGAACTCTGAGGGGAGGAGGATAGTAAAATGATGGAGGGTTGAGGTCTCATACTGACTTTCTCCTCCCCCCCCACCCCCACCCCCCCCCCGCCCCAGGCCCTGGTTGGAATGGGCTGTAGGTGAGGTTTAGGGACAGGATAAAGCCCGGTTAGAGTTTAGCCAGCCTTTCCCGGCTTGTGAATTGGAACGTGTGGGTGGGGGGGGGGGGGGGGGGAAGCATGACTGGCCTCAGATGCTTGTTTCACCCCAGAGAGTCCCTCAGGCCAGACTAGGGGTCAGGTCAGTGAGTGATGTAAGGGGATCTGACCTCGGAGAGTAAGGTTTCAGGGCCTCGGTGCTGTGCTTCTCCCGTCCCCTCCCTCTGGGGAACATTCGCTGGTGAGAGCGAGGACGAGGGGCCCCAGGCGGTCTGTCTGTGTTAGTGGCATCTGACAGTCCTGCCTACACCCAGTGGTTCCTTTCCCCCCCCTCCCCCTCTTCAGTTCTCCGTGGCCCAGGGCCTGGAGTGTACGCAGCAAGCTGGGTGGGTGGGAGTGGTGTGGGCGCCCCAGCACAGGCCTGGAGGGGGGGGTGCATCTGACAAGTGCCTGTGGCATCTGTGGGTGTGGCGAGGACACCTGGGTGTGAGGAGCTCTGCTCTAGAGAACACCCAGAGTTTAAAGAAGCCTCCAAGCTCCCTGCTCCCAGGGATGGCACCTACCTCGGGGTGACAGGCAAGGACACCCACCTGGCTCCTCATGAGGGCCCAGGACCCCTGAGGCTGATGTAGCTGAACTTAGGAGCCTTAATGTATCATCAAGAATCTCAAATAGGCCCTGAAGAATGGCTCCTCTGTGAATAACACATCCAACAGCAACTTGGGCTTATTCTTCACAGGTGGCAGGATACTATGACTTTCCTGTGACATTACGCCCGATACATGAAAAAAAAAAGAATCTCAAATAGGCCCTAGCCGATTTGCCTCAGTGGCTAGAGCGTCGGACTATGGATCAGAGTCCCAGGTTTCAGTCTCTATACTCACAGGGCAGCCTAGCAACAAAGTATTTGTTGAGTGGTGAATGAACGAATGAATGAATGAATGAATGAATTGAATGAATAAGTTCTTGTTGCTTCTTTTTGAAGTTAAGAATGTTAATAAAGCCCAGTGGATAGAGAATCAGCATGCTGACTGAAGGGTCCTGGGTTCGATTCTGGTCAAGGGCATGTACCTCAGTTGCAGGCTCCTCCCCCACCTGGGCCATCCTAATATATAAAAATCCAGGGGCCGTCACCACCGAAACAACCAGACGGATGACCAAACAGTAGGCTGCGTGGGGGGTTAGTGTGAACGATCACATGACTGAACAGCAGGCTGCATGGGGTGACCAGGCCAGTGGGGGGGCGCAGTAAGGGGTGACCAGGCCAGCAGTGGGGACAGTTAGGGGTGACCAGGCCAGCGGGGGAGGGCAGTTGGGGCACCCAGGCTGGCAGGGGGGGGGGCAGTTAGGGGCGATCAGGCAGGCAGGCAGGTGAGCCAGCGGTCCCAGATTGTGAGAGGGATGTCCGACTGCCGGTTTAGGCCCAATCCTGGGGATCGGGCCTAAACTGGCAGTGGGACATCCCCTGAGGGGTCCCGGATTGGAGAGGGTGCAGACTGGGCTGAGGGGACCCCCACCCCATGCACGAATTTCATGCACTGGGCCTCTAGTCTTATTATAAGAACACTGGTCCCACCCTACTCCAGTGTGACCTCATCCTAACTACTAATTAAAACGGCAAATAAAGTCACCTTCTGGGGCTCAGGAATTAGGACTTCAACATGTCTATTTTTGTTGTTGTTGTTGTTAATCCTCTCTCGAGGATATTTTTCCATTGATTTTTAGGGAGAATGGAAGAGAGAGGGAAAGACAGAGAGAAATATCCATGTGAGAGAAACACACTGATTGGTTGCCTCCTGCATGAGCCCGACCAGGGCCCAGGACAGGGAAGAACCTGGAACCGAGGTACATGCCCCTGACAGAATTGAACCCGGGACCCTTTGGTCCACAGGTTGACTGACACTCTATCCACTGAGCCAAGCCAGCTAGGGCTCAACATCTCTTTTTTGAGTGGGACACAGTTCAACCCATATCACTGTCTGACCCACATGTTTTCCTGTCCCCCTCCGATGGGGTCCTGCCTGAGCCAGCCCCACCCACACCCCTTCTTTCTGCCCGGATCCTCCAGATTAATAGCCCCACCCCCACCCTGTGCCCTCAGCTGACTCCCTGTGCCTCCCACCAGGCACGATGACCTGAAGGAGATGCTGGACAGCAACAAGGATTCCCTCAAGCTGGAGGCCATGAAGAGGATTGTGGCGGTAAGGGTGGCGGGGAAGGGGGGAAAAGAGGGGCCTTCCTTGGGGAAGGGGCCTGGGGTCAAAGAGCATGTCCCCTTTGTGGACCATCTGGCCTCCTCCCTCCTCCTCCTCCTCCTCCTCTTCCTCCTCCTCCTCCTCCTCCTCTTCTTCCTCCTCCTCCTCCTCCTCCTTTTCCTCCTCCTCTTCCTTCTCTTCCTCCTCTCCTCCTTCTCCGTCCTCCTCCTCCTCTCCTCCTCCTTCCTTCCTCCTTTTCCTCCTCTTCCTCTTCCTCCTCCTCCTCCTCCTCTCCTTTCCTCCCTCCTTTCCTTTCCTTCCTCCTCCTCCTTTTCCTTCTCCTCCTCCTTCTCCTCCTCCTCCTTTTTCCTCCTCCTCCTCCTCCTCCTCCTCCCTCCTTTTCTTTCTCCCTCCTCCTCCTCCTCCTCCTTCCTCCTTCTCCTCCTCCTCCTCCTCCTTTTCCTCCTCCTCTTCTTCCTCCTCCTCCTCCTCCTTTTCCTTCTCCTCCTCCTCCTCCTCCTCCTCCTCCTCCTCCTCCTCCTTTTCCTCCTCCTCCTTCTCCTCCTCCTTCTCCTTCTCCTCCTCCTCCTCCTCCTCCTGACTTTAACCTCCCCGTGCAGATGATCGCCCGGGGAAAGAATGCCTCAGACCTGTTTCCCGCTGTGGTGAAGAATGTGGCCTGTAAGAACATAGAGGTGAGCACTCCCCAGCGAGGGGTCTCCTGCTGGTCAGGGGTGAGGAAGTGGGCCCTCCAGCCCCCGGGGGCCTGCCCTGCTCAGAAATGTCCCTGGTCCTGCCCACATGCCCCTGAACTAGATGTGGGCCAGAGAGAAGGTGGGTGGGCACACCAGGGATGCTCTTCCCCACTGGAGGGATCTGCCCCTGAGGACCGCAGCCAGCTGGGGTGAGGACATCCAGGGGGTGGGGGCGCCAGTCCCTGCTGGAAAACCCGCTCTCCCCAGGTGAAGAAGCTGGTCTACGTGTACCTGGTGCGTTACGCCGAGGAGCAGCAAGACCTGGCCCTGCTGTCCATCTCCACCTTCCAGCGTGGCCTCAAGGTCAGTGCCTTGGTGTGCTACCTTGAGGCGGGGCCTCGGTGGTGCTGTGTTGGAGGAGTGGGCCCCGGGGGTGGGCCTGAGCTCTGGGGCCCTTTCCTACCTGCCCAAGGTTGGGAGCGTCAGAGTCAGAGGAAAGGTAACATCTCTTCTCTCCTGAGAAGTCTGTGTTAATGGCAGCCTCAGATATGAACCCCTGGACCCCTGACAGTGGATCCTGCTGGCCCTCCCCCCATTGGTGTAAAGGAGTTGGGGCCCACAGCCCGGCAGACAGGTCAAGCTCCTTAAGGGGAGGGGAGCTGCCCACCTGGGTCCTCACCTCTGGGTGTCAGAGCCTCGTCACCACAGGCTCACTGGCCCAGGAGTCTGTAGAGAACAGTGACTTTGGAATCTTTTCACCTGGAGCTGGGTAGGGGAGGAACAAAAGGTTTACTGGGAACACAGGAGCCGCACTGAGAGGACAGCAGTGAAGGTGGCCTTGCAGGAGAGCTGCCTCAGACATGGAGGTGGACTCCACGGGGAGCGCAGAGGACATGACACGGGACCTATTTCCTGGAAGGTCAGCACAGCCAGCTATTCCCCTCGAGCTGGAACAGATTCCTTGTTCTGTTTAGCCTTGTCTCCGATGCCCAGTGCGTGCAAAGCAGCTCCTTTGAAGACCCGGATCCCTTCTCTTGTGGTGGAACGCTCTCTGGGGCAGCTGGGAAAGGAAATCACCCGAGAATGGACATGGGAGGAGTCAAGTCCTTTATACTGGAGCGGAGGCTGACTCCCCCACACTGTTTATTTTATTTTTTTAAATGTGTTTTTATTGATTTTAGAGAGGGAAGGGAAGAGAGAGAGAGAGAAGCATTGATGTGAGAGAAAAACATCAATCGGTTGCCTCCCATACGCAACCTAACTGGGGATTTGGGGTAACTTCCTGTGAATCCATAATCATTCCCAGATAAAATGTGTTTTGTTTTTTTTTTAAAAGGAAAATAGGTTTTAGTAGTGAATGTGATATGATTTTACTCTAAGAAAATACACATTACTGGCAAGATGGGTCGAAGTCAGAGTGGTGGTTATGGCCCTGGAGGTGGCAAGAAGGATGACAAGGACAAGAAAAAAAAAATACAAACCTCCCGTACCAACCAGAGTGGGGAAAAGAAGAAGAAAACAAAGGGACCAGATGCTGCCAGCAAACTGCCACTGGTGACACCTCACACTCAGTGCCAGTTCAAATGATTGAAATTAGAGAGAATTAAAGACTATCTTCTCATGGAGGAAGAATTCATTAGAAATCAGGAACAAATGAAGCCCTTAGAAGAAAAGCAAGAGGAGGAAAGATCAAAGGTGGATGGTCTGAGGGGGACCCCAATGTCGGTGGGGACCTTAGAAGAGATCTTTGATGACAATCACGCCATCGTGTCTACATCTGTGGGCTCAGAACAGTATATCCGCATTCTTTCCTTGGTGGACAAGGACCTGCTGGAACTAGGCTGCTCTGTCCTGCCCAACCACAAGGTGCATGCCGTGATAGGGATGCTGATGGATGACACGGACCCCTTGATCATGGTGGTGAAGGTAGAAGAGGCCCCACAGGAGACCTCTGCCAAGACGGGGGCCGGGGGGGGTGTTGGCCAACCAAATCCAGGAAATTAAGGAATCTGTGGAACTTCCTCTCACTCATCCTGAGTATTATGAAGAGATGGGAGTATAAAGCCCCGTAAGAGGGTCATTCCCTATGGTTCACCTGGCACAGGTAAAACCTTATTGGCTAAAGCAGTAGCAAACCAAACCTCAGGCACTTTCTTGAGAGTGGTTGGCTCTGAATTTATTCAGAGGAACCTAGGTGATGGCCCCCAACTCGCTCGGGAATTGTTTCGAGTTGCTGAAGAAATGCACCATCCATCGTGTTTACTGATGAAATTAGTGCCATTGGGACAAAAAGATGTGACTCAAACTCCGGAGGTGAGAGAGAAATTCAGTGACCAGTGTTGGAACTGTTGAACCAGTTGGGTGGATTTGATTCAAGGGGAAACGTAAAAGTCATCACGGCCACAAACGGAACAGAAACTCTGGATCCAGCACTAGTCAGACCAGGCCGCACTGGCAGGAAGATCGAGTCCCCCCCTCCGGATGAAAAGACCAAGCAGCTCATCTTCCAGGTCCACACAAGCAGAAGGATGCTGGCTACGTGTACCTGGTGCGTGTACCTGGCTGATGACGTGACACTGGGCGACTTGCTCATGGCTAAGGATGACCTCTCTGGTGCTGACATCAAGGCATTCTGCACAGAAGCCTTGAGGGAAAGTAGAATGAAAGCAAAAAATGAAGACTTCAAAAAACCGGAAGAAAATGTTCTGTATAAAAAACAAGAAGGCACCCCTGAGGGGCTCTATCTCTAGTGAACCACAGTTGCCTTCAAGGAAAGGGTCAGGAGTGCCGACCCTGGGGAGGGAGGTGGTGGGAAGTTGCCCAGAGGAGCCCGTTCCAGTTGCTCTTCATTAGCAACACATTCTGTGCCCTGTGTACCTTCCTGAGCACCATGTGTAGGAGCCCGATGCACAGCACTCCATTTCCAATAAACTGAGCTCTTTCTCAAGCAAAAAAACAAAACAAAACAAAGAAAAAGAAAATACCTATTTTCCGGCATATAAGATGACTGGGCATATAAGATTTTCCTGGGTTAAAAAGTCATCTTATATGCCGGAAAATACGGTATTTCCATCTTAGAGGTGAAGTGACTTGTGCTCAAAGCTGCATAGATATTTACCGTATTTTCCGGCGTATAAGACGACTGGGCATATAAGATTTTCCTGGGTTAAAAAGTCGTCTTATACGCCGGAAAATACGGTACATATTCCTCCTGCTTTTTATTTATTTTTATTTATGTATTTACTAGAGGCCCAGTGCATGAAATTTGTGCATGGGTAGGGTCCCTAGCGTATGCCGGCTGCTGGCCGGGGCCTTCCTTCGTTCTGCGCCATCCCCTGGTGGTCAGCACACATCATAGCGAGCGATCAAACTCCCGGTTGGTAGAACTCCCAAGGGGATACTTTGCATATTAGGCTTTTATATATATAGATTTTTGTTAAGCCTCACCTGAAGACACTTTTCCATGGATTTTTAGAGAGAGTGGGAGGGAAGGGGAGAGACACAGAGAGAAACATCGATGTGAGAGACACATCAATTGATTGCCTCCCACATGCAGCCTTAGTCAGGGCACCAGAGATCAGCCTGCAACCGAGGTATGTACCCTGGACCAGAATCAAATCCGGGTCCTTTCAGTCTGCAGGCTGATGCTCTATCCACTGAGCCAAACTGGCTAGAATGCACATTTCTGCTTTTTATTTATTTTTTGAAAGTAAGTAACTTTTTAAAAAAATGTATGGTTTTTATTGATTTTTTTAGAGAGAGAGAAAGGGAGAAGGATAAAGAGATAGAAACATCGACAAGAAACATTGATCAGCTGCCTCCTGCATGCCCCACTGGGGATCTAGCCCACAACCCAGGCATGTTCCCTGACTGGGAATCAAACTGGTGGCCTCTTGGTTCATGGGTTCACACTCAACCCCTGAGCCACACCAGCCAGGCTACCCTCCTGCTTTTTTAAACAAGTGCCTTTAAGCCTTCTGTTTAAAAATTAATTCCAGAATTTTGACATTGCCATCATTTTTTTTCAGTAATGTTGTGGATCTTCTCTTTCTTCATTTTAGAAAATCCGGGTAGCGTCTGTCCAGCACCCCTGCCATTGTCCATCCCCCTCCAAGATGAACCATCACTTGCAGCTGCTTCTGCTGCAGCCCATGACTGCAGTACACTGTCCAGGTCCTCCTCAGTGTACAGGAAGCTATAGGAGCAATGAGAAGGGGCCCCCACTCTCTTCTCTTTTAAACACTGTGGGAGAAGACGCCCGGGCGGCGTGGCTCAGTGGTTGAGCGTCAACCTATAAACCAGGAGGCCATGGTTCCATTCCTGGTCAGGGCACATGCCTGGGTTGCGGGCTTGATCCCCACTAGGGAGGGTGTGCAGGAGGCAGCCGATCCATGATTCTCTCTCATCATTGATGTTTCTACCCCTGTCTCCCTCTCCGTTCCTCTCTAAAATCAATAAAAATATATTTTAAAAGAAAGAAAAAAAAACACTGTTGGAAAAGAGGAAGAAGAACGGCTTGGGAGAGGTTCGTTGGGGAGAGGCGTGGAAGGACGGACTCTTAGAAGGGAGACCAGCTTGCATTTGCTGGGAGTGGCCTCTGCATGAACACAAGGGAACTAAGGAACAGGGGCTGTTTAGGAACGTTAGGTGCTCTGAGAGTTCTCCACTCTTCCTGAGACTGAAGCAGCCCAGTGCCACACCCGCTTACATGTCAGATTTGTGCAGCCAGGGCCAAGAGTCCATGCCTTCAAGCAGTGCCCCCAGCCCCCCCCACCCCCGGGTACCCAACATCGGCACATCCTCCAGGGTCAGAACGGGGCAAGGAAGCCAGAGCTGGGGGTAGCCAGGGACAGCGCATTCCTCGGGGGTGGCCTCTCACGGCTCTGCCTCCCCCTCTTGCCCTCAGGACCCCAACCAGCTGATCCGCGCCAGCGCCCTCCGCGTCCTCTCCAGCATCCGCGTGCCCATCATAGTGCCCATCATGATGCTGGCCATCAAGGAAGCTGCCTCGGACATGTCGCCCTACGTGCGGAAAACGGCTGCCCACGCCATCCCTAAACTCTACAGGTGTGCCCCAGCCCTGCTCCCCCTCCTGGGGGAGGGGTCCCCACGTCCCCAGCCCACTCCTGTCCTGTCCCGGGTCTTGCATGCTGCTTTGCTTTTTAAAAATGTATTTTTATTGATTTCAGAGAGGAAGGGAGAAGGGGAAATAGAAACATCAGTGATAAGAGAGAATCATTGCTCGGCTGCCTCCTGCACGCCCCACACTGGGGATGCATGTGCCCCCACGGGGATCGAACTGTGACCTCCTGGTTCATAGGCCCACGCTGAACCACTGAGCCTCGCCGGTCAGGCATGCCCTCCTTTTTTTATTCTTCAGGTGGTTTAAGACAGTTTTGGGCCCAAGCCCGTTTGGCTCAGTCTGCCTGTGGACTGAAGGGTCCCAGCTTCCATTCAGGTCAAGGGCATATGCCCAGGTTGCAGGCCCCGTGTTGGGAACTGACAGAGATGGAGGACGGCGGAGCACGCTCACACCTCCCCATGAACAGGGTTGGGGTGAGGGAGGTGAGCACAGCCCGGGCGGACGCTGGGAAGGATGGAGAAGGGCGGGGCAGGTCCCTCTCAACAGCTTCTCCCGCAGTTTGGATTCTGACCAGAAGGACCAGCTGATCGAGGTCATTGAGAAGCTCCTGGCCGACAAGACCACGGTGCGTCTAGGGGTGCCCAGGCCGGGGGGTGGGAAGGTGCCTGACAGAGGCCCTTTGGCCCTCCCTCCCCACGACCCTCTGGCCTCTGTCTGCTCCCCAGCTGGTGGCGGGTAGCGTGGTGATGGCCTTTGAGGAGGTGTGCCCGGAGCGCATTGACCTGATCCACAAGAACTACCGGAAGCTCTGCAACCTGCTCATCGACGTGGAGGAGTGGGGCCAGGTGGTCATCATCAGCATGCTCACCCGCTACGCGCGCACGCAGTTCCTGAGCCCCACGCAGAACGTGAGTACCCGCCCCCCCCCCCCGCCCCCGGCGCGGGCAGGAGGGTCGCCAAGAGCAGGCGCCCGCTGCCCGGCCCCCCCTTTCCCCCCCCCCCCGTCCCCCTACAGGAATCCCTGCTGGAGGAGAACCCCGAGAAAGCCTTCTATGGCTCGGAGGAGGACGAGGCCAAGGGTGCAGGGTCAGAGGAGGCGGCCGCCACGGCGCTGCCCGCCCGGAAGCCCTATGTGATGGACCCCGACCACCGGCTGCTGCTGCGCAACACGAAGCCGCTGCTGCAGAGCCGCAGCGCCGCGGTGGTCATGGCCGTGGCCCAGCTCTACTTCCACCTGGCGCCCAAGGCCGAGGTGGGCGTCATCGCCAAGGCGCTGGTGCGCCTGCTGCGCAGTCACAGGTGCGGCCCGCCCCGCCCACACCGGCCCTGGCTCCGCCCACTCCCCTGGCCCCGCCCACACTCCCCCGTCCTTGTCCCCCTCACATCCAACCCTGGCCCCGCCCACCCCTGGCCCCGCCCACCCCCGCCCTGGGCCCTCCCACTTCTGGACCATGAGCCCATCATGCCCCCTGCCTGCCCACACTGGCCCATCTCCTCCTGCTGGTGCCCTGGCCACACCGGTCCCCTCCTCCTTCCTACTTGGTCCACTTTCCTTACCTCCACGGCTGCTCCCTGCCCCAGCGAGGGGCCCACATAACCTCTGACCCTCCTCTGCAGTGAGGTGCAGTACGTGGTGCTCCAGAACGTGGCCACCATGTCCATCAAGCGCCGGGTGAGCAAGTGACCAAGGTCTGCCCTCCCCGTCCAGGGGGTGGCTTCCATGGCACCATGAGCTCATGGCGCTAGGGCCTCGGGGGAAAAGCAGGCTGGGAAAGAGCTTTGGCAGTGCAGCGTGGGGGAGGGGAGACCCCAAATGCAGGATCCTGGGGCCCCTTGGGAAGGAAAGCCCATGAAGAAAGGCCCGTCAGATCTAGAGGGAGGAGGGGGAAATTGAGGAGTGGGGGACAGTGATATGGCAGGGAGGTCACTGGGCCCCGGGCCAGGAGGAGGGTTGCCCTGGAAGAGAGGCTGTGGGGGGACTCCCTGGCTGCCTCTCCCTTGACAGGGTATGTTCGAGCCCTACCTGAAGAGCTTCTACATCAGGTCCACCGACCCCACCCAGATCAAGATCCTGAAGGTGAGTGACATACAGAAGTGGTTGTGGCCTCTCTGGCCGTGTCCCCCGTCCCCATAGACCCACTCAGGTATCCACAGTGGCCACCTGGGCGCCTGCCTATGTCTGGGGCTGAGCCCGTGGCCTCCCAGCCAGAAGTGTTTGCTCAGGAAGCCAGGCTAATGAGGGCCGGGGGATGGGGAAGGGAACTGACCTTTGCCTAGACCTGTTCTGTACCCACCAGTTTTTACAACAACCTCAGGAAGTGTAGGTTTTCTCCTTTTTATTAAAATGTGGGCCCGAGGGGAGGAGGTAACCACCCCAAGGTCAGTTCTGCTGACTTGAAAATTCATGCTTTCTCAGTGCAGCCCTCCGTCTCCCACCCACGGTGTTATCACCCCCACACTCCCACCCCCTTGGGCTTCCATGCACATATATACCCACAGGAGCCTGTACCCCATCCCGTTCCTGCTCTGCTACCTCACGGAGTAATTTAAACAGTTCAGAGAAAGCAAACTACTGGTAATCAGGCATCCTGCTCTGGTGGAGCCTACAGTCTAATTGGGGTGAGGAGGAGGCATTTAGCAGCTAATCCTAAAACAAACGTAAAAATCCCTTTGTCAAACGCAGCATGACAGAACAGTACAGGGAACTGTAAGAGCATAAATAGGAGGACCTGATGTATAGTCTGGTGTCAGAAGGAGGCTTGAACTCAGGCCTGAGAAAGGAACACGAATTACCTAAGTAAAGGCAGGGACAGGAACTGGAAGCACTCCAGCCACATTGTGGAGACAGCACATGCAAAGGCCCTGAGGCAGGCAGGAGTCCGACAACGGGCCTTTGTGACGGGGGCATGGAAGGCAAGGGGGAGTGGTGGGAGATCAGGGACTTCCAGACCAAGAGAAGATGTTAGTCTTTATCCTAAAAGCAGTAGGAGGCTTTATGTTTTCTTTATTTTTTAAAATATATTTTATTGATTTTCCACAGAGAGGAAGGGAGAGGGATAGAGAGCTAGAAACACTGATCAGCCGCCTCCTGCACACAACCCAGGCATATGCCCTCAACCAAGGCACATGCCCCTGACCGGAACCGAACCCAGGACCCCTCAGTCCGCTGGCCGACGCTCCATCCACTGAGCCAAACCAGCCAGGGCTTTATGTTTTCTTTATTAATATTATTATGTCAATCCTCACCTGAGGATATTTTTCCATTGATTTTTAGAGAGAGTGGAAGAGAGAGGGAAAGACAGACAGAAACACCGATGTGAGAGAAACACATCAGTTGGTTGCCTCCTGCACACACCCTGACCAGGGCCCGGGCCGGGGAGGAGCCTGCAACTGAAGTATGAGCCCTTGACCAGACTCAAACCCGGGACCCTTTGGTCCCCAGGCCGACGCTTTATCCACTGAGCCACACCGGCTAGGGCAGGCTTTACGTTTTCAATGGAGCGGGAGAGGTGACATGATCAGGCTGTAAGTGCAGCTGTCAGGGAATCCATTTCAGAGGCGAAAAGGTCCTCCCGCAGTGCGGACAGGCTTCTGACCGGTCAGTTCCCTGGTCAGCCTCAGGGTGCTGGGGGCTCCCCGAGGAGTGTTTGCTGGTGTGTGCAATGTGTCTGGAATGACCAGGTGTGAAAGCACAGGGCGCCCACTCTCTGCCTTCCTGCAGCTGGAAGTGCTGACCAACCTGGCCAACGAGACCAACATCCCTACGGTCCTGCGGGAATTCCAGGTACGGGCTGGGGCCGGTCCCAGCCAGAGGTCCCGGAGAGCGGAGAGCGGGCCACTCTTAAGGGTCCAGAGTGGAGAAACGGTTATCTTAGGTCCTCTCCCAATGCCGCCTGCTGGCCTTGGGCCAGGGAATCACTGGGCAGCGGGTGAGGGTGCCGCTTCCTCTCCCAGAATTTAGTCTCTGGCGTGATGAGTCATTGAATGAGGCGTGACAGTCCCCCCGCAAGCCTGCGGGGTCACTGAGGGGTCACCCCGTTGCGATGTCCCGCAGACCTACATCCGCAGCATGGACAAGGACTTTGTGGCAGCCACGATCCAGGCCATTGGACGCTGTGCCACGAACATAGGCCGAGTCCGCGACACCTGCCTCAACGGCCTGGTGCAGCTGCTGTCCAACCGTGATGGTCAGTGCTTGTCTGAGGGTCCGGCTTTATGAGCAGTGGGTGTCTGCCTGCATGTCCGACGGCCAGTGGGTATCCACCTGTCTGTCCAGGCACAAGGTGTGTCCATCGGTCTGTCTGCCTCAGGGGGTGTCCAGGTGTCCCTGCGTCTCTCCAGGGCCACTGGAGGAGTGCAGGGGGTGGGGAAGAGAGCCAGGGTCTGGGGCACTGCAGGGTCTGTTCACCTGCACGTGGCCATCTGGCTATCTGGGGCCCACACTCTCTCCCATCCCGCAGAGCTGGTGGTCGCAGAGTCGGTGGTCGTCATTAAGAAGCTGCTGCAGATGCAGCCAGCACAGCACGGGGAGATCATCAAGCACCTGGCGAAGCTCACCGACAACATCCAGGTGTGGGCGGCAGGGATGCCACCTCCCCTCCCCTCCCCACCCACCCCTGGGCCCTTCCCTGACCCTAAGACCCTATAATTAACAAAATCAACCTCCAAATCCTCCCGCACAGGCTCTAATAGGTCTTCAGGTGGAAGGAGGGGAAAGATGGGGCCATGTGACCCTGACCTTGTTGCCCAAGATTCGCCTTCCCTTTGGGGATCCCTCACCGAGCGCCCCTTTCGTGTTTTCTCCAACGCTCTCGCCAGCGGTGGCTGGTTGACAAGTCCTGTGTTTTCCTGGCAAGTTGAAACTTTGAAACCAGGTGTTCCTGGAGATTCAGGAAGAGTGGCATGGAGCAAAGCATTGAGGACAGAGCGGATCCAGGAAATCAGTCTTTAAAACCTCGACTGACATTAGGGCTTGAAGAAGCCAGTGAGCCCAGCCGGTGTGGTTCAGTGGATAGAGCATCGGCCTGCGGACTGAAGGGTCCCAGGTTCGATTCCCGGTCAGGGCACATGCCTGGCTTGCCGGCTCGATCCCCAGTGTGGGGCGTATAGGAGGCAGCCGATCCATGATTCTCACTCATCATTGATGTTTCTACCTCTCTCTCCCCCTCTCCCTTCCTCTCTGAAATCAATAAAAATATGTTTTAAAAAGAAAAGAAGCCAGTGAAACCCCAGGGAAGAAGGGCTATGCTGCCCAGGAGACGCCCACCTTTTTAAAAAATATAATTTTATTGATTTCAGAGAAGGGAGAGGGAGATAGAAACAACAATGATGAAAGAGTCATTGATTGGCTGTCTCCTGCACGCCCCACACTGGGGATCGAGCCACAACCCAGGCATGTGCCCTTGACCGGGAATTGAACCGCAGCCTCCCCATTCATAGGTCGATGCTCAGCCACTGAGCTCCACCGGTCAGGCTGCCCACCTTCTAATACCTCTCCCGCTGCCCCCACTCCCGTTTCTGGAGGAGCCCAGCATACAGCGGCCGGTGCAGATGGGAGGACCGCCATTACCCTGGCAGGCCACGTGCCATGTTTACCGAGGTCCTAACGCCCCTCCCCCCGCCCCAGGTGCCCATGGCCCGCGCCAGCATCCTGTGGCTCATCGGCGAGTACTGTGAGCACGTCCCCAAGATCGCACCCGACGTCCTCAGGAAAATGGCCAAGTCCTTCACAGCCGAGGAGGACATTGTCAAGCTGCAGGTCATCAACCTGGCAGCCAAGCTCTACCTGACCAACTCCAAGCAGGTACAGATCGAGAGGTGCCCCTCAACAGGGTCCCCAGAACCCGCCACGCAGTACTCTGTGTGCCCTCACCAGGTGGGCATGAACTCCAGGCCGGCCCCCCCCCCCTTTTTTTTTTTTTTGTTTATCCTCACCCCAGGATATTTTTCCATTGATTTTTTAGAGACAGTGGAAGAGAGAGGGAAAGACAGAGAGAAACATCCATGTGAGAGAAACACATCGATTGGTTGCCTCCTGCACGCGCCCTCACCAGGGTCCGGGCCGGGGAGGAGCCTGCAACTGAGGTCCATGCCTTGACCAGAATCAAACCCGGGACCCTTTAGTCCCCAGGCCGACTCTCTATGCCAGGGGTCCTCGAACTTTTTAAACAGGGGGCCAGTTCCCTGTCCCTCAGACCGTTGGAGGGCCGGACTCTAGTTTAAAAAAAAACTATGAACACATTCCTATGCACATGGCACATATCTTATTTTGAAGTAAAAAAACAAAAACGGCAAAAACACCCGCATGTGGCCCGCGGGGCCGTAGTTTGAGGACGCCTGCTCTATGCACTGAGCCACACCGGCCGGGGCCAAGGCCCCTTTCTGAAGAGAGTTCAGGCAGGTGGCTGCTCTGCCCTGGTGGCCAGGGTTCCCCAGTGTGCACGCTTCCTCCGGGGAGCCCGGGGCCTGGCAGGTCTGAAGGCGGCCTCTCCGGCAGCCCGTGGCAGTCTTTGGGTGGTGGCTCTGTGCCTCTTCAGGGGTTCCTCTGACCCACGGTAGCTACACTGGGCCCCAGGAACTCAGGCTAGGGAGGCGGGGCCCTCGGGCCTGGGACTCACCAGGAGCTGGAAGGGACAGCAGTCACGGGCGGAAGCAGTGGGGCCCTGGGCCTGTGGGTGTCAGGATGGTGGCAGCAGAAGCTTGGAGAGGAGAAGGTAGAGGGAGCACCATGGGGAGCCTTCAGTCCGTGAGCAATATGCGTGCCTCCTTGTTCAGAGGGGAGCAAGGAGCCGTGGGAGGAACCTGTGACAAGGTGAGGTCCTGTGGGCGGGGAGCCACACCGGTTGGAACCGACAGGCTCAGGACTGAGCCGAGTGCTGAGCCCCCGGACGTTGATGTCGGCCTGTTTCCCAAGCCTGGGTGTCCACATGCCTATCCCCAGGTTGTCCCGCTGGCCACATGCGTTCGCCACGTGTGCCTTTGCCGACGGATTGATTCCAAGGACATTTCCCGCGTGCCTGCTGTGCCTGGCACAGAGCGCCGTCCTGGGGTGGTGCTGAGTGCTTAATGCTAGGAGGCACTCCATAAACGGTGGCTACCACTGTCCTTTGTAAAGACAGTTAGACTAGCCCTGGCCGGTGTGGCTCAGTGGATAGAACGTTCGCCTGCGGACTGAAGGGTCCCGGATTCGATTCCGGTCAAGGGCACATGCCCGGGTTCTGGGCTCTATCCCCAGTGTAGGGGGTGCAGGAGGCAGCCGATCCATGATTCTCATCATTGATATTTCTATCTCTCCCTCTTCCTTCCTCTCTGAAGTCAATAAAAATATATTAAAAAAAAAAAAAAGACAGGTAGACTAGGCGGGGATCGGGCAGAAATGGAGAGGTTGGGGTCTGGGGTACAGCTGCCTCACTGCCGTGTGCACTGCCGGGACTTCTGTGACTCCAGCAAGCCCACGGCACTGGCTCTGCGGTTGGCTCTGCTCTCAGTAGAGCCTTTCAGGGGAGGGCTGTGGCCGTGGAGACCACAAACTTGGGACCACAACTCTGAGGACCAATGGAGTCCAAGGCCCAAAAGGCAGCTGTCAAAGTTGGGGTCAGGCCCTAGGCAGTGTGGCTCAGTGGACAGAGCGTCGGCCTGTGGACTGAAGGGTTCTGGGTTTAATTCCAGTCAATGGCACGTACCTCGGTTGCAGGCTCCTCCCCGGCCCGGGCCCTGGTCGGGGCGCGTGCAGGAGGCAACTAATCGATGTGTTTCTCTCACATCGATGTTTCTCTCTATCTTTCCCTGTCTCTTCCACTCTCTCCAAAAATCATGGAAAAATATCCTCGGGTGAGGATTAAAGAAAAAAGAGTTGGGGTCAAGAGTCAGGGAGGTGAGGGAACACAGCCTGTGGGAAGGACTGGGGTGGAGGGAGGGGGAGGCCGCGGTCCAAGAGGGAGGGCAGCAGCGTGCAGAGGTGCCGGTCAGAGCCTGGTCTGGGACCTCCCGTGTCCCCCACTCCCTGACTGGTGCTGACCCTCTCTTGCCCCCAAGACCAAGCTGCTGACCCAGTACGTGCTGAGTCTGGCCAAGTACGACCAGAACTATGACATCCGTGACCGCGCACGCTTCACCCGGCAGCTCATCGTGCCTTCCGAGCAGGGCGGGGCCCTCAGCCGCCACGCCAAGAAGCTCTTCCTGGCGCCCAAACCGGCCCCCGTCCTCGAGTCGTCCTTCAAAGGTGGGAGCTGAAGTGGGGACCCCCATCCGAGGGAAGGGGCAGATTTGAAAATCTCCTGGGAGAAGGGGAACTGTCCCTTTCTCCTCTCAACACCATCCCCACTCACAAGTCTCTGTGCTGCCCTCCTCTGGCCCTGACTCCCTCCTGCTCCCACGGGGCTCTCACCCCTCCGGGCCCTGACCCAGCCAGGCCAGCCTCTCGTTCCTGGTCGCTATGCTCACCCCCACGGGGCCTCCTCGTGGGACCTGGCGATGCTGAGCCAGCCCCCACTGCCCCGGAAGAGAGGGGACACCACATTCCCACCACCCAGGGCCAGACCTGAGCAGACAGGCCAGCAGCACCCGTGGGCCAGCACCCTCCTCTGCCCCCACCTGCCTCCACCCCTCAGCCTGCTCTGGTCGGGCCAGACCACCTTCCCTCCAGCACGTGGGCCTGAAGGTCAGGGTGGAAGAGCGATTAAGGGGCACAACCACCTTTTCATCTACCCAGCTAGGGCACCCCCTCCCTGCTCCCCGCCCCATCCAGGATCAACACCAGCCCCTAGGAAACAACTCACAGGCTGACCTCTCACCCTGTCCCCAGACCGGGACCACTTCCAGCTGGGCTCACTGTCCCACCTGCTCAATGCCAAGGCCACAGGCTACCAGGAGCTCCCAGACTGGCCCGAGGAAGCCCCGGACCCCTCCGTGCGCAACGTGGAGGTCAGCGGGGGTGGGGGTTGAGTCGCGCAGGTGGAGGGACAGACGGCAGGGAGCCTGGTGTCTCAGGTGCTGGCCACGCCCTCCTGACACCCTCCCCACACACAGGAAGAAGATCTCTCCCTTATTGAGACCCACGTGGGCCTGCTGGGCGAATACACTGAGGTCCCCACACCCGTGTGCTGTGTGCCCTCTGCTCGGCCTGCAGTGCTTCCTCTCCCCTTCCCCTGCGTGCTGGCCCCGAGCCTTCCCCCCTCTCTGTCCCCTCCTTGGTTTGCCAGTGCCCCCTCTGCGAGCAGCTGCCCCTCACTAGCTCCTCCTGGGACAGGACCAGGGCCCCGGAAGAGGTGGGGGTGAAGGATAAGGAGGCTCTGTGCTTTGATTCCCCCTCCCCAACCACCATTTAATAACTCTCTTACCCGCCCCCCATCTCCAGGTACCTGAATGGACCAAGAGCTCAAATCGGGAGAAGAGGAAGGAGAAGGAGAAACCCTTCTACTCGGACTCTGAGGGCGAGTCGGGCCCCACGGAGTCCGCAGACAGTGGTGAGGAGATTGAGAGCTGGGCTCTGTGCTGCTGCCCACACGTGTGCTGTCTGAGGCCCGTGTGTGTGTGTGTGTGTGTGTGTGTGTGTGTGTGAGACCCGGTTGTGTATCCAAGGGGATGTGCACCTGCCTATGTGTTTACTCACCTGAGGGATTGCAGGTCCGGATGTGTGTGTGCAGGTCTCTGTCCATGCGGGTCCAGCTGTGTCCCTACTGGTCTAGGTGGCACCTGGAACCAGGGGCAGGTCAGGGGAGGGTTGCAGTGTCAGAGCTGAGTCTGAAGCTGCGAGCCCAGGGCACCTGCTGGGGACTGGGAGGCCTGCTCTGGGGGGTGGAGGGGTCCCTGAGATGGTTCCTCCGCAGACCCTGAGTCCGAGAGCGAGCCGGACAGCAAGAGCAGCAGCGAGAGTGGCTCTGGGGAGTCCAGCAGTGAGTCTGACAATGAAGACCAGGACGAGGATGAGGAGAAGGGGAGGAGCAGCGAGAGGTAAGAGAAGGGTGGGGCTTGGGGTCTCCCCTGGAAAAGAAGGGCTAACCACACAGCCCAGGCCGGTCTCCTAAGAGTCAGTCCCTGAGCCTGGTGAGCTGGTGGGGCCTACAGACCCCCGGCCAGCTCCCGCAGACCCCCGGGCAGCTCCCGCAGCCCCCCAGCCTGCTCCCGCAGACCCCCGGCCAGCTCCCGCAGACCCCTGGCCAGCTCCTGCGAGACTGCTCTCAGGAGCTGCAGGAGGTCTCAAGGATTCAGCATGGAGAAGCAATTGGGCATTGGCTGGCAAAGGACCCACTGGCCCAGGCTCCCCACCTCACCCCCACTTTTCAGGGCTTTCCCACTCTTCTGGGAGGCAAGGAGTGGGAGCCCAGGCTGGGCCTGAGTACTATCTGCCCCCACCCCCATCCTGCAGTGAACAGAGTGAAGAGGAAGGTGAGAAGAGCAAGAGGAAGAAGAGGAAGAAGGGGATGGAGGGACAAGGAGAAGGCTCGTCCTCAGATGAGGGCAGCGATTCCAGCAGTAGCTCCTCAGAGTCCGAGGTGTCGTCGGAGAGCGAGGAGGAGCAGGCAGAGCCTGCGTCTTGGAGGAAGAAGACGGTGAGAGTCTGGGGTCGAGAGGGGTGGGCTCAGGGACAGGGCCCTCCCACCTTCTGGAACACTCAACGTGTCCTGTACCCAGGCACTCCCTCCCATGCCCACACCCCATGTTCTCTTGCAGCCTCCCAGCAGCAAAAGCACCCCTGCAGCCAAGGAGGTCTCCCTGCTGGATCTCGAGGACTGTGAGTTTGGGGGTAGAGGTCATGGGGAAGGAGGCCTGGGGGTGGGACTTAGGAAGGTCTGAGGGAGCTCTGAGTTAGGGTCCTCAGGGCTTGGGCGTGGGGGGAGCAGACAGCGTGGCCAGTGTGGCTCAGTGGTTGAGCATCCACCTATGAACCAGGAGGTCACGGTTTGATTCCTGGTCAGGGCACATGCCTGGGTTGCGGGCTTGATCCCAGTGGGGGGCGTGCAGGAGGCAGCCGATCAGTGATTCTCTTTCATCATTGATGTTTCTATCTCTCTCTCTCCTTCTCCCTTCCTCTCTGAAATAAATATTAATATATATATATATATTAAAAAGATACATCTTCAGGCCTGAGAGGGCACTAGGTGTGGGGCTGGGGTGGAGAGTGGTTAGAGCCATCAGGCTGCCACCTGCCCCGCTGTCCATGGTGCTGAACCGTCTGCTCAATTCGGGCCAGTTCCACTTTCCCTCTCCCCCCATAGTCTTCCTCATCTATCCACAGTCACCCCTCCCAGTGCCCAGCCTGTGTCTCCCCCCTCGGTCGTGTCCAGCAGTCTGGCCGCAGACCTGGAGGGCCTGACCCTCACGGACTCCCCGCTGGTGCCCTCGGTGAGTGGGATGGGACCCGCAGTTCTGTGCTGCGCCCTGGGGTGTGGATCTGTGTGTGGGGTGATGGAAGGGAACGCGCCGAGCCCTTGTGGCTGTGACCCTCGGTGGGGACAGGGCTGGGCAGGCTGCTGCTTGCTCACTCCCATCCCCTTCTCCCTCCCGTCCAGCTGCTGAGCCCGGTGTCGGGCGTGGGGCGGCAGGAGCTGCTGCACCGTGTGGCGGGCGAGGGCCTGGCTGTCGACTACACCTTCAGCCGCCAGCCCTTCTCCGGCGACCCCCACATGGTGTCTCTGCACATCCACTTCTCCAACAGCTCCGACACCCCCATCAAGGGCCTGCATGTGGGCACCCCCAAACTGCCTGCGGGCATCAGTATCCAGGAGTTCCCAGAAATCGGTGCGGCTCCCGGGCAGTCACTCTCTGCAGCTGCTGATGCCCTCTCCCTGCCGGGCCAGGGGCCAGGCCCTGGGGGCACAGAGAGGGCGGGCATCTAGCACGATCCATGCCCAGTGGGCAAGACAGACTAGGAAGTGAGCGGGTCCTGATCAGGGCAGAGGGTGCTTGGGCTCGGTTACTTCAAGACTAACTTCAGCCCTAGCTGGTGTGGCTCAGCGGATAGAGCATCGGCCTGTGGACTGAAGGGTCCCAGGTTCGATTCCAGTCAAGGGCAGGTACCTTGGTTGCAGGCTCCTCCCCGGCCCGGGCCCTGGTTGGGGTGCATGCAGGAGGCAACCAATCGATGTGTTTCTCTCTGTTTTTCCCTTTCTTTTCTGCTCTCCTTAAAAATCAATGGAAAAATATGCTCAGGTGAGGATTAACAAAACAAACAAAAAGACTGACTTCAGTGGATGAGTGTGTGTGTGGGGGGGGGGGCAGGGGGGTGTTTAGGTTTCAGGAGAAAACCAGGAACAGTCTCCCCAGGGCGGGCAGCTGCGAGTGGCCGGCTCTGGCAGAGGAGGGAGAATGGGTCTGGGGTGCAGACCTGTCTGGTGACGGTGTCTCTCCCTCTCCCCCTCCCGCCTCACCCCCTGCAGAGTCCCTGGCACCCGGAGAGTCTGCCACTGCTGTCATGGGCATTAATTTCTGTGACTCCACCCAGGCGGCCAACTTCCAGCTGTGGTGCGTATCCACCTCGTGGTGGGGGTGAGGGTGAGGGTGGGTCGGGGAGAGGTGGGGTCACAGTGGAGCGGAGCTGGAGGTGGTGGCAGCCGGGGGTACGTCATGATGTGGAGGGTCTGGAAGCGTCCCAGTGCCCTCGGTCTCACCTCTCTCTCCTGCTGCCCCCAAGCCCTGCTGCCCCCAAAGTGGGAGGCGAGGGGAGAGATGGGCCTCACTGCCCCCCCCCCTTTTTTCTCCCCCCACCCAGCACCCAAGTGCGACAGTTCTACGTCTCCATTCAGCCGCCTGTTGGGGAGCTGATGGCCCCGGTGTTCATGAGTGAGAATGAGTTTAAGAAGGAACAGGGTGAGTGCGCCATGGGCGGACGGGGCGGGGCTCAGAGCCATCCACAGCTCAGCTCCAGCTCACAGCCAGGCGGAGGGGGCGGGGGGGGGGAAGGGGGGGTCCTCAGCTCATCAGAGGGGGGGCCGCGCCGCGGGTGCTCCACGGCGGCTCTGCAGGGGCCGGGTCACTTCAGCGAGGCTGTGGAGAGAGTGGGCACTTGGCCAGGCCCGGAACTCGAGGCCAGCACTCCAGCTGGGGGAGCATCGCGGGTGCGTGTCGGTGCAAGTTTCCGGGAAGGGTCGCCCTCCGAGGACGCAGCACAGGGGAGTGGTGAGAACGAAGCCGAAGGCAGGTTTCGCCTCGTTTCCGGAAGCCTCGAACTTCCGGTGCTGAAGGGTGTCAGCCCTAGACTTTCAGAGCTGGACGGGCCTGCAGAGGCTGGAGGGTCCAGCCCCATCGCTAGAGAAGAGGGCCTTGGATTCGGTTTTCCGGGCGGTGGAGGCGTCAGGGAAGGTGTCTGTCTGGGTGAGGGCGGGCCGGGTTCAGACCTCTGCTTCCGGCCGAGGAAGCTGGCAGCGTTCTCGCCGGGACTGAGGTGGGAGAAGCCCTGGTTTAGGTTCCGAACCTGCACTCACGTGGTGTGTGACCTGGGGCCAAATTCTGACCATTTTATGAGGCTGTTGCAACAGATGGGCCCAGAGACGGTGAGGAGCAGGATTGGAGCCGTGACAAAGGGCGTGGGGGCTGCGGTGGGTGGCCCCGGAAGAGGGAAGCCACCGGCATTTCCCCGAGGGAGGCATAGAAGCTGTTCTAGAATTCTGGGCTTGGATGGGAGGGAGAATGGCAGTGCCCTTCACCCAGACCAGGGGTCGGCACGCTTTGGCTTTTTCTGCAGTGCGCCATAAAGCCAACATTTCAGGCTTTGTGGGCCCTGTGGGGAGCTGGATCTGGCCTGCCCGCTGTAACTTGCCAAACCCCTGATCTGGTAGAAAGAATGGGTTTGGGCGAGGGGTGAGGGAAGAGCAAGGTTAGCTCTGGCTAAGCTGGTTTTGCAATGCATTTGGGAAATTCAGGGGGAGGCGTTGAGTGTGCAGCTGGAAATGTAGGTCTGTGCCCACGAAGCACTTCCGGGCTGGAGTCCCGAGCACAGAAGGGGGAACTGAAGCTGTGAATGTGAGTGAGATCGCCCTGGGGAGATGCTTCAGACCTTCAGAGCCAGCAGATAGGAGCCTTGGGGAGAGCAGGTCATTGAGAAAGGGGGCGGGGCGGTCAAAGGGGGCGGGGCCTGTCAAAGGGGGTGGTGCCTGTCAAAGGGGGGCGGGGCAATCAGAAGGGGGCGGGGCCAGTCGCAGTGGGTTGAAGGAGACCCACTGAGGAAAGGGAGTCCTCTATAGAGGACGTGGGCCCTGAATGGGAGACACAGCCTTAACATGATGAGCATTTGATTTCTGGAGAGGACTTCTTAGGAGCAAGGAGACTGGGACACGGAGAGGCTTAAGGTACAGGGGCAAGAAAATACCACCGGCCAGGCATGGAGGGGATGGAGCATCTCAGAGGGAGGAGAGAGGCTGCAGAGGAGGTGGGCGGGAGGGCGGACAAGGGGCTCCTAGGGCTGCCTGAGAGCGTGTGAGCGGACCGGAGAGGTCAGCCATGTTGAGTGAGACGTTCCCGGGTGCTGTGAGCGCCTGGCCAGGTCCGGAGCTGCTGCCCCAGGTGAAGTTGGGGTCCACCTGTGAGACTGCCCGGGCTCTGGCCGGCCCGGTGAGGACCAGGCCTTGGCCAGGAGGGCGGCAGCCACCAGTGCTCTCTGTGAGGACTCAGCCGCAGGAGCCGGGAGGGATTTGAACTTGGTTGGGTGTGGGGTCTCGGGTGCAGGAAACCTCTAAGTGGCCACCGAGTCTTCGGTCAGTAACATGGACAGAGCCCTGGGTGGGCGGGGGAGACCCCTCAGGTTTCCCGAGGAAGGGCAAGGCCCAAGAGGGACGCCCCCCTCCCCAAGGCTGTGAGGGATTCAGGCCTGCCCAGGCTGAGAACTTGGTGAGGAAGCTCCGTGGGCAGACCCAGGTGAGCCCATCACCGCCTCTGCCCTCATCGTGACCTCCGCCCCCAGGAAAGCTGACGGGCATGAACGAGATCACAGAGAAGCTCACGCTGCCGGACAGCTGCCGGAGTGACCACACGGTGGTGCAGAAAGTGACCGCCACGGCCAACCTGGGTCGTGTCCCTTGTGGGACGTCTGATGAGTACAGGTACTGGGCCCCTCCCTGAGGAGGAGATGGGCTGTTGGGCCTGGTTTGAAGGAGGGCCCCCTACAGCAGGGGCTGAGCCCCTCCCTCCCTCCCTCCCCCTCAGGTTTGCAGGGAGGACACTGACCAGCGGGAGCCTGGTCCTGCTGACCCTGGACGCGCGGCCCCCTGGCCCTGCCCAGCTGACAGTCAACAGCGAGAAGATGGTGATCGGCACCATGCTGGTGAAGGATGTGGTGCAAGCTCTGACCCAGTGACCCCCAGTGCTCCTGCTTCTCTGCCACTTGTTTCTCCCTCATGACACCTGGGCTGTTAGCACCCTCCTTCCTCTCTCTCTCTCTCTCTCTCTCTCTCTCTCTCTTTCTCTCTCTCTTTCTCCCTCCCGCTCCATTTCAGATAAGATTCCTTATGTCAGACAGCACCCAGAGCTCCCCCCACCCCGCTTTCTGTAGTTATTTATGGAGCAAATTCTCAATAAAGGTCTTCTCCCTAGAGGCCAGCTCACCTTTCCTTTCTCCTGGGTTCTAAGGGGCTGGGGCAGAGTGGCTAAGGGTTCCGTCAGACCAGTGGTTCTCAACCTTCCTAATGCCGCGACCCTTTAATACGGTTCCTCATGTTGTGGTGACCCCCACCCATAAAATTATTTCCGTTGCTACTTCCTAACTGTAATTTTGCTACTGTTATGCATCGTAATGTAAATATCTGTGTTTTCCGATGGTCTTAGGCTCTACAGCAGCGGTTCTCAACCTGTGGGCCGCGACCCCTTTCACAGGGGTCGCCTAAGACCATCGGAAAACACAGATATTTACATTACGATGCATAACAGTAGCAAAATTACAGTTAGGAAGTAGCAACGGAAATAATTTTATGGGTGGGGGTCACCACAACATGAGGAACCGTATTAAAGGGCCGCGGCATTAGGAAGGTTGAGAACCACTGCGTTAGACCCTCGTGACTGACCACCAGGGAGGCTGGACTGACTCAGGGGTGACTCTGGTTGGAGCCCCCGAGCGGACGGTCTCGGAGCCCCCAGGCATCTCTGTGGAAGAGACATGTGAGCAGGGACGAAAGGCCACGTGGTCCTTCCTCTGAGCCTCTAACAGCGAGGCCTCTTCCACGGCTGGCCCCCTGGGTCCCCTCATGGGTCCTTGGGAAGGAGAATTCATGATGTGGGGAGTTTTCCAACCAGGTGCGAAATTCAAAACAGGCCAACTACATGTGGCGACAGGGCCCAGAGCCCCCACCTGGCGGGGCGGTGATCAGCTAGCCATTGTGGAGGAGGAGGAACAGCAGGTGTGGGACAGCTGCTCACACTGTCCGCTCCCCTAGGGATGGACAGACTCAGAGCAGGAGGTGGGGGTAGGGGTGGGGCCCGAGGTCCAGGACTTCTCACAGGTCCCAGCCGTCAACGCTGTTGCCCCACAGACACCGAGTAGGGAGCATTCAGAGCCCTCCACCTGGGACAGGCTTCCGGGGGTGGCAGTGAGGATCTGGGCCCTGCTGATACCTTTCCCGGTGAGTAAAGAGGCCGCGTGAGCAGCGTTCCCAAAAGGTACAAGAGGTGTTCCGTTAGCACATGTTCTTTTATTTATTAAAAAAAAATTTTTAGTCCTCACCTGAGGGTATTTTTCCATTGATTTGTAGAACGTGGAAGGAAGAGGGAAAGACAGAAATATCAACGTGAGAGGAACACATCGATTGGCTGCCTTTGCATGAGCCCGGCCAGATCAGGGGCCGGGGAAGAGCCTGCAACCGAGGTACGAGGTACGTGCCCTTGACCGGCATCGAACCCAGGACCCTTCACTCCGCAGGTCGGTGCTCTATCCACTGAGCCAAACCAGCTAGGGCTAGCATATGTTCTTTTAAAAAGAACGTCTGATCACATACATTTAGGAATCATGGATTAAAGCAAGTTTATTTCCCACAGGCCTTCTCCGAGCCTTTACTGTGCTAATGCGCATGGTGACACCCCGCCCACCCGGGAGGGGTTAGAGCTCAGCGTTACCCAACTGGGTTTGGATCCTGGAATGCCTTCGTCCCAGGGCATCTTGGTGGGCCGGGTTACAAGGAACATGCCCAGTTACAGGTTGGAGATGTGGGGCCTCCATCAGACCCTCCATGGCCAGGTCCCTAGTTCTTTGGCCACAGCCCTGTCACTGCTGTCTCACCTGCTTCCCCATCTTTCCCCCGGAACACTCCTGCCCGGGAAACGTGTTGATTGGCCTCTGAATTGTTTCCGGTTGGGATATTATTTTGGAATAAAAGCTGCTGTGAACATTCTTGATGTTCAGCTCACAGCTACTCTGGTGAGCAATTGGGCGACATTGTCGAGTTGCGGATGTGTATACTTCAGGACCCAGCAACTCCACCCCTGGGATAACACGTTATCGACACTCTCACACACGTTAAAAGCGGCGAGAGTAACAACGCCAATGGCTATGTTATTCATAACTGCAGAAATACAGTAAACTAACCTGAAATGCCCACCAACAGGGGAGTGAGTCAGTAAATTGTGGTCTGGTCATACAGTGGAACACTATATATAAGTAAACGTCAATGACATAAAGCTAATTGTATCGAGGTGATGGCTCAGAAGTAATATTGTGTGAAGAGAGCAGGATCTAGGTGCACACTTGTATACAATGCCACTTATATACAATTTTAAAACATATGGTACAGGCCCTAGCCGGTTTGGCTCAGTGGATAGAGCATCGGCCTGCAGACTTGAAGGGTCCCGGGTTCAAATCCGATCCAGGGCACGTCCCTCGGATGCAGGCTCCTCCCCAGCCCAAGCTCTGCCAATGTCTTCCCTGACTCCCCTGCCACGTAAAAGTGGGATCACACCACCGATGGTGAAGCAGGTGTGAAGGCAGTGCCGGGGCACACCCCTGCCTCTGGCTCCAGGGACCTGCTGGGCTCTGTGGCACCAGGGAGCAGCTGGAGCCATTGCCTCTGAGAGCCTGGGGCGGGGACAGGGAGAGAAGGACCAGAGTCACTGCGGGTGGAACTGATCCACCGTCTGGGGCACCTGAATGGTGGACTCCCTTTCTCTCTCTGTGCAGGAGAAGGAAAGTGGGGGCGATTTTCTAAGAAACACAATAGCCCAGGGAGGGCTTAGGGGAGGGGATAGAAGTCATGGCCACCCAGGGACTGGCAGAGGCAGAAAGTGCCCCAGCAAGGTGGGGTAGAGCATTAACGTGGACCCAGGAGGTCTGAGCCTGACCATAGGCCTCAACAGGTCCGAGGATGGTGAGAGGCTGGGAACGGGGCCCCGCCCAGGACAGCTTCCTGGCGGTGCCTTGGCAAATGGGTAAGAGAAACGGCTCCAGTTTCTATAGCAACTGGCTCGCTGCAATGGTTCTGGAACAGATCCATTAGGGACACCTAGGAAGCTAGGAGGACCCCAGGGGTGGGTTAGCTGTGCCCACAGCTGAACTCCCATCCTGCCCCTGTGCTAGTCAGCACCTTGCACCGGGCACTTTGAGGGTCACCTCAAGGCGCAGCCTGCAGACCGGAGGGGTGGAGGTTGGGTGTGTAACTGGACTTTCCTAGGCCGATTGGACAAGGAAAGGGAAAGAGGAACTTTCTAACCCACCAGAGGGCCTGGCCCCTGGACAGCCAGGGTCCTCACTGCCAATGCCCTCCCTGACTCCCTGCCACATCTGGGTCACCCCTTTTCTACTGTGAAGGCCTGCCTCCGGCCCCTCCTTCCTCCTTCAGCACTTCCTGTGCTGGGAATTGTGGTGACAGGGCCTGGTCAGTTCGTCTTCCAGGGTCAAGAGGAGGACAGCAAACAGTGCCTGGAAGGGTGACGCCCAGGAGGAGGTATGGAGAATGGGGTAACATGGTGCACACCTGCCCGCATCACCCACTTGATGGTGCTGGTCTGGCCCTCTCGGCTTTCCCTGCCCCATCCCGCTGACCTGTCTACCAAGAGTAAGCACTTGGGCCCCACTGTTTGGTCCTGACCACGGGGAACCCCGTCCTTACGGCCCTTCAGTGCAGACTGTGCTTTGGTGTCTCTGAGGCTTCACAGCTGGGCCTGGGGCAATGCTGAGCAGGGTGAGCAGTGCCGGGGGTGCCCACACCTCCCGAGCCCTCTGAACGTCTCACTGGTCACTTCCTGTCCTCGTGCCAAGGACCTTCCAATTTTTAGCTCCTTTCAAATCTTCCACCCCAGGATTCCGCCTGAGTGAACGGCCCTGATGATACATGTCAAGCTTAAAAAGAAAATACCGCCGAAACCGGTTTGGCTCAGTGGATAGAGCGTCGGTCTATGGACTGAAAGGTCCCGGGTTCGATTCCGGCCAAGGGCATGTACCTTGGTTGCGGGCACATCCCTGGTAGGGGGTGTGCAGGAGGCAGCTGGTCGTTGTTTCTCTCTCATCGATGTTTCTAGCTCTCTATCCCTCTCCCTTCCTCTCTGTGAAAAATCAATAAAATATATTTTAAAAAAATTAAAAGAAAATACCAACCAACCTGTGTACTGGTCACCTGGCTGAAGTAGCAAAGCACTTATGCCTTCAGGTCTGCCATCCCCGCCTGAAGGGAATCACTATTCTCAATTTTCTGTTTATCAACGCCATGCATTTTCTTGTACTTTTATTACATGCAAGCAGATGTGTTCCCAGCCAATGATAGTGTACTGCGTGTTTTATATGTTTTATTATTTTTTCAGATCCTCACCTGAGGATATTTTTCCATTGATTTTTTAGAGAGAGTGGAAGGGAAAGGGAAAGAGAGAAACATTGACATGAGAGAAACACATCGATTGGTTGCCTCCTGCATGAGCCCTGACTAGAGCTTGGGCTGGGGAGGAGCCTGCAACCGAGGTACGTGCCCTGGATCGGATTTGAACTCGGGACCCTTCAGTCTGCAGGCCGATGCTCTATCCACTAAGCCAAACCGGCTAGGGCCTGTACCATATGTTTTAAAGTTGTATATAAGTGGCATTGTGCACCTAGATCCTGCTCTCTTCACACAATATTACTTCTGAGCCATCACCTTGATACAATTAGCTTTATGTCATTGACGTTTACTTATATATAGTGTTCCACTGTATGACCAGACCACAATTTACTGACTCACTCCCCTGTTGGTGGGCATTTCAGGTTAGTTTTTTGTATTTCTGCAGTTATGAATAACATAGCCATTGGCGTTGTTGCTCTCGCCGCTTTTAACGTGTGGAAGTGTCTATAATGTGTTGTTACAGGGGTGGAGTTGCTGGGTCATAAAGTATACACATCTGCAACTTGACAACATCGCCCAATTGCTCACCAGAGTAGCTGTGATCTGAACATCAAGAATGTTCACAGCATGCCAAAACCGGTTTGGCTCAGTGGATAGAGCATCAGCCTGCGGACTCAAGGGTCCCAGGTTCGATTCCGGTCAAGGGCATGTACCTTGGTTGCGGGCACATCCCCAGTAGGAGGTGTGCTGGAGGCAGCTGATCGATGTTTCTCTCTCATCGATGTTTCTAACTTTCTATCCCTCTCTCTTCCTCTCTGTAAAAAATCAATAAAATATATTTAAAAAAAGAAAAGAATGTTCACAGCAACTTTTATTCATAACTAGTGGCCCGGTGCATGAAATCCGTGCACATTAAAAGGGGATTAATTAGACGAAATAACTTTTTAAAAAATATATATTTTATTGATTTTTTTACAGAGAGGAAGAGAGAGGGATAGAGAGTTAGGAACATCGATGAGAGAGAAACATTGATCAGCTGCGTCTTGCACACCCCCTACTGGGGATGTGCCCGCAACCAAGGTACATGCCCTTGACCGGAATTGAACCTGGGACCCTTGAGTCCGCAGGCCGACGCTCTATCCACTGAGCCAAACCGGTTTTGGCAGGAAATAACTTAATATTGCTATTTCCCCTTTCTCTATAATAGAAGTATCAGAGATGAAAGAAAATTAGTAAAATGTATATGAAAACCTTCCTCCTGTCAGTCTGGGGCTCACCACGGGACCCAGAGTCAAGACCCCGCCCACCCACATGCACCTCAAAATTGTGTGAGACCCAGATCTGGCGCCCCCCCGCCATTGGGCTAGATCCAGACCTGGCCAGTCCCACCCTTGTCAAGCTCTGCTGGGCAGGGGGCATAGCCTCAGGTCCCCTGGCCCAGCGCCAGGACGGGGTGTGTGGCTTGAGGTCCCCAAGCCCAGACCGGGGCGGGGGGCATTCCTTGAGGTCCTCCGTCAAGCCCCACCAGGTGGGGGACATGGCCTGAGATTCTCTGTCAAGCCCCACGGGGGCAGGGGAGGGCATAGCCTCAGGTCCCTGCTGATTGCTCATTAAGGCTCCTTCTGGGAACTTGGCCTCAGCTGTGGGTGCAGCCATCTTTGTGATGGAGTGATAGTCAATTAGCATATTCCCTCTGTATTAGATAGGATATCCCAACTGGAAACAATTCAAAGGCCAATCAAAAGAAAAAACGGAGAAACAAATGATGGTATGTCCATGTGATGGAATACTACTTAGCAATAAAAAAGGATTTTACTGCTATGTGTGAGAACATGGGTGAATCTCACAGATAACACGTTGAATGAGAGAAACCAAGTGCTTATATGAAGTTCTAGACCAGGCAGAATGAACCTGAGGAGAGCAGTAAGAATAGTTACCTCAGGCAGAGGGTGTAAGGTGGGAAGAGGCACGATGGGACCCCATGGGTGGTGGTTACCTGGGTAGGTAGGTGGGTAGGTAAAAAAATTAAGCTGTACACTTAAGACTTGTGCACTCCATTGAATGTATGTTACCCCTCAACTTAAAAAAAAAACGTAGAAAATGATCAACAAATGACAAGTGCTGGCGAGGATGTGGAGAAAAAGGAACCCTCGTGCACTGCTGGTGGGAATGCAGACTGGTGCAGCCACTGTGGAAAACAGTATGGATTTCCTTTAAAAAATTAAAAGTGGAACTCCCATTTGACCCAGTAATCCCACTTCTAGGAGTATATCCCAAGAAACCAGAAACACCAATCTGAAAAAATATATGCACCCCTACGTTCATAGCAGCACAATTCACCATAGCTAAGATTTGGAAACAGCCTAAGTGCCCATCAGCAGATGAGTGGATTAAAAAACTGTGGTACATCTACACAATGGAATACTACGCTGCGGTAAAAAAAGAAGGAACTCTTACCATTTGCAACAGCATGGATGGAGAGCATTATGCTAAGCGAAATAAGCCAGTCAGAGAAAGATAAATATCACATGATCTCACTCATTTGTGGAATATAATGAACAACATAAACTGATGAACAAAAATAGATCCAGAGACACAGAAGCATCGAACAGACCGTCAAACCTCAGAGGGAAGGCAGGGGCGGGAGTGGGGGGGGGGAGGGGTAAGAGATCAACCCAAGGACTTGTATGCACGCATATAAGCAAAACCCATGGACACAGACAGTAGGGGGTGAGGGCATGTGCTGGGGGGTGGGAGCAGGAGGGGAGAGGTCAATGGGGGGAAAAGGAGACATATGTAATACTTTAAACAATAAAGAATTTTCTAAAAAAAAATGTAGAAAATGAAAGCAAAAACCCAAGTGGCCAAAGCAGTCCACACCTTCCCTGGCAGTGACCGGAAGTGAGATTTTATTTTGTCTGAGATGGGTGAACTGGATCCTATCGAGGTTTCACTGGCATTTCCTGGTGAGTGGTGAGGGTAGGCACCAACGATATGGTTGTTGGCGATTTGTGTTTCTACTCCTGTCTGTTGCTTGTCCCCATCTTTTGCCCATTTTCCTATGGGATTGTCTTTTTTTTCCTCATTGTAGAAATTTTTACATATTCTGGAAACTAGACCTTGTAGGTCACAAATTGCAAATACCATTTTCCCGTCTATGGCTTGTCTTTTAAAGTTTTAAGTATCTTTTGACAAACCAGATTTGTAAATTCCAATGTGCTCCAATGTATCGATTTTCATTTATATCCTTTTCTTATTGTTCCATATGTACAAAATCCATCCACACTCTGAAAGAAGAAAAAAAAAAACTCCTATTATTCTCTTCTAAAAAATGTCCAAGTAATGCTTTATATATTTTATTTCTTCAATGCACTTTGAATTTACATTTGTGTAGGATGAAAGGTAGGGCTGACCCGCTTTCTTTCATCCCACCTAAAAAAAGGACACACACACACACACACACGCACACACACACACACACACACACACACACACCAATGAACGTGTTTTCTTCCGCACACAGCTTGGCAGAGATTGAGCAAACACTGTGAGCTCACCTTACCTTGTGGTCTTGAGTTCCTAAGTGAATGCCCCTTTTCTGATCTTTTTCAACCAGGAAAATTATTTCTCCCAGCAGCCTCCCTTCTTTCCGCTCTCTGCCTGCTGTGGCAGCCCTGAACACCTGAGCATAGAGAAGACTGCAGGGTCTCCCCCTGTCCCCCAGTCCGTGCCTTTAACACTCCAGCCAATTAGTTACACTTCAAACCTGTATTGTAGCGCTGGCCTTGACTGCAGAGACGGTGCCAGGCATAGCTGGGCTCAAAGGCTGTTTGTTGACTGGGAGAATGGATAATGCTGCCTGTTTGTTCCTGCTGCTTCTGCCAGTGACCAGCTGTGGGGACCTGACCACGTTACTTAATATCTGCACCTCTGCCACTCTGCACAGCCTGCCCTTCTGGTCAGAGGTACGGTTGTTCCTGTACACCCTGTGGGCCTGGCCAATATGAGTGGGGAGCAAGGACTCACACACACACACACACACACACACACACACACACACGAGGCCATGACTGTATGTGAACTCAGCCACAACTTCCTTCACTGTCTAGTGAGCCCTGGGGTCAGGCAGTACAAAGTTGCTGTGAGTTTTGTCTGATGTGGTTAAGACTTCAGTCTCTGAAGCCAGAAACCTCACTCTTCTACTTCTAGCCAGGAGTCTGGGCTAGTTACTTAACTTCTTTAAGCCTTAGTTTCCTCATCTGCAAAATGGGTTAACAGAGATAAAACACTTAGAATTGTGCCAAGCACATAGTAGATGCTCAGGAAAGGCCAACTAATTATTCTATTACTAGTGGCCTGGTGCACGAAATTTGTGCACATTAAAAGGGGGTTAATTAGAGGAAATAATTTAATATTGCTAATTGCCCTTTCTCTATAATAGAAGTGTCAGAGATGAAAGAAAATTAGTAAAACGTATATGAAAACCTTCCTCCTGTCAGAGTCTGGGGCGCACCACACGACCCAGAGTCAAGTCCCTGCCCACCCACATGTGCCTCAAAATTGTGTGAGACCCAGAACCCCCCCCCCCCCCATGGGGCTAGATCCAGACCTGGCCAGTCCCACCCTTGTCAAGCCCCGCCAGGAAGGGGGCGTAGCCTCGGGTCCTCTGGCCCGGCACCAGGATTGGGGGGCATGGCCTGAGGTCCCCCATCAAGCCCTGCTGGGGGGGGCGTGGCCTGAGTTCCCCAGGCCCAGCACTGGGGGTGCACCTTGAGGTCCCCTGTCAAGCCTGGCTGGGTGGGGGGCATGGCCTGAGGTCCCTTGTCAAGCCCAGCCAGGCAGGGGGGGGGGGTGCAGCCTCAGGTCCCTGCTGATTGCTGTTAAGGCTCCTCATGGGCATTTGGCCTCAGCTGTGGGTGCAGCCATCTTTGGGACAGAGTGATGGTCTATTAGCATATCCCCTCTTTATTAGACAGGATTATTAGATAGGATGATGAGGAGGTAACACATGCAAAACACTCAGTAAACGCTCAACAGACGCTGGCCCCTTTCCTCCTCATGCCGGTCCCTTGTTCCTCCCCGTTGGCTGTTCAACCTCTACTAAGTCTCCAATATCATCTGCAAAGAACTTGATACAGCCATCCTCCCGTTTACAGTTCCCGGTAGCTCCCCGCTGTCTGCAAACCTACAGGCCCTTCCTTCTCACTCGGAGCCCAGGCTTCCCTCCAGCGGCATCAGCACAGCGCGTTATCCTCCGCGGTGGTCAGAGGGAGCAGCCGGGGCAGCCCCCTTCTCCGCCTTTGCCCGGGGTCCCCGCCTGGAACGCCCCCCCCCCCGGTAAACCCGCCCCCGGCCCTCTCCCCCCCACCCCCCCGCGGACCCCGCCCTGTACCTCCTCCGTGAACCTCCCCCGGCCGGCCGCAGTCTGGCAGGTCGGAAGCGGTTTCCCCAGGGAAGCGCGGCCCCCGGGGGTCCCCGGAGTCTTTGGAAGTTTCCTGAAGCCCAGCCGCCGCGCCCGGTGCCGGCGCGGATCCGCCGGCCCAGCGCGGGGTGCGCCCGCGGGAACCGAGGAGGCGCAGACTCCGGCGGGGATGCGCCGGGTTGGCCTCGCCCCCAAAGGGGTCCTGGAAGGAGCGCCACGTGGACCCTGGACATTCCAGGCTTGACGGGCCCAAAAGGCGTCGCTGCAGCGTCGCGGGGCTTGTCCATCGCGCCCCCCGTTGCAAAAGGGTCAAAAGCCCGGCGAGATGAGCGACTGGACCAGGGTCGCTAGGTGAGCGGCGCCCTCAGGTCCGGGCCTTTGGCCTCGGAGGGGGTGCGTGTGGCTGTGGCCGCCCGCGCTGGGCGCCCATCTGGTGGGCGGCGGAGCCCTGGAGGGGGCGGAGCGGGCAGGCGGGCGGGCGGGGTCGGAGGGTCCGGGCACAGGTGTTCCGCATCCCGCGGGGGCGGGCGGCTCCGCGAGGCTTTATAAGCGGGTACGGGCGCGGCGCTGTTCGCGGCTTGCTGCAATAGTCGAGCGCACGTGCCTGCGCGTTCCTCGCCGCCCCGGGCCCGCAGCCGGTCCGCCGGGTCCGCAGGAACGCACCAGCCCCATGGCGTCCCCGCTGGTAAGAGCTGCCGCCGTCCGTCCGCCGGGGCGGGGCGGGGCGGGGCGGGGCTGCGTTCGGGCAGCCGCAACTAACGGTCCGTGCGCAGCCTCGCCCGGCCCGCGGGGGGCCCCCTCCCCGGTCCCGGTCCCTGTCGCGGTGCGCTGGATCCCCCGCGGGGTGCGGGTCACGTGTCCGCAGGGCGGAGGGCCTCTGCGTTGCGGGGGTGAGTGGCGGCGGAGGGGGCGGGGGTCAGGGCGTCGCCTCGTGACTCAGGGCCTCTGGCTTTAAAGGCGCCGCGGCCCTCTAGGGGGGGCCAGCGGGGCCTCGGCGCTGCGGTGCAGACGCCCAGTGGCCTGAAGTGTCCGTCCAGACGGGAGCCGAGCTCACGGAAGGAAGTCCCGTCCCCGGACGCTGTTTCCTCCCCTTAGCCGTCGCACGGGAGTCCCGAAGCCACCGGCGGCGCTGGAACTCACGCGCCTCGCAGCGCCCCCGCCCCGCTAGTCTCCGTCGTGCCCAGAAGGCGGCGGGGCTGGGGCAAGCTGGGCCTGGGTGGGGCGGAGCCGCTGGCGACAGGCACCCGACGGCAGCAGCGGCGGCTCCTTTAAGGCGGAAGGATTGGCTCCTCGTGCTGCGCGCGCTTCCCGAGCCCGGGAGGTCACGTGGCTTCACACGTTTGAGTGGCCCCGGCGCCGCGCTCGCCAGGTGTGTCTCGCGGGGTGGGAGCCGGGCACGTGCGGCTCAAGCTTCGCGCTGTGGAACCTGCGGCTCGAGGTGGGTCCCGGGGACGTGGGGACACCCGGGCTGAGGAGGCGGCGGCGGCGGCGGAGGCGCGGGCATGGCGCCGGCCAGCCGAGAGGCGTGCACGTGGCCGCGGCTCCATCCTCCTCCTCAGCCCCGGGGCCCAGCCTGGTGGGGGGTGGCGGGGGCCAGTTCGGGGGGCGGGTCCATGAGGACCGGCCGTGGCCATGGGTGTGGCGGAGCCGCTGTAAGAGACATAGGGGCTGCCAGCCTGACCCGCAGGCTGGTGAGGGAGGCTGCACCCACCGTGATTCCCGGGGTGGGGGTGGGGGGCCCGGGGCCTCAGACCCGGGGAAGTTCCGAAGGTTGGGTTGTCCCCGGTGGCATCCCTGTCTGGCTTCTCCTGCGCGTGGGTGTCCCCCACGGTCACGCTGACCCCGACCTGCTCGCCGCGTTCCCAGAGGGCTCGGGCAAGGCCGCCTCCTTGTGAGGGGCCGGGCGCTGCCCGAGGGGCCCCCCGGGAAAGGCTCTCCTGCACGGATGCACCTTGCAGGCCTTGCCCCTTCGCACGGTGCCCTGTGGAGGGGGTGGGGGTGGGGGACTTGGGAAGGAAGTCTGCAGCACCCACCGGGGACCCTGGAACCAGCAGCCCTGCCGCCGCCCCCCCCCCACCCCACCACACCCCACCCGGCAGCCAGGGTCCCCCCCCCCCCGGGGTGCCTCCTCATTTCTTTGGCAACTGCCTCCTTCGTCTCCCTGGCTACCGATCCAAACAGGCAGAACAGAACCGTGGAAGCGTCGGCGTGGTGGTGGTGGTGGTGGTGGTGGTGGTGGTGGTGGTGGGTCCTGGTCGGCTAGTTTTTATCGGGGTCCGTGGAAGGGAATTCTGTTCCGGGAGCTCCGCTCTGTGGGGAGGCCCGCGGGGGGCCAGGCTCCCCGGTGTCTCCGGCTCCCCGGTGTCTCCGGCCTCAAGGAGCTTTCTTGCCAGAGCCCCTCGGCTTTGTTCTGGTCGCGGTGGTGTCGCTGGCCACCCGGGCGGCCTGGCTGTGCACGCCCGCCTGGCAGAACTAGGATTCGGACGTTGACAGCCCCCCGTGTGTAAGTCCATCCTCCACCCCCCCCCACCCCCTCGCTGGCATTGTCCTGTGACCATCGCCCTGGGCCAGGCCCCCCCACGTCTGGAAGGGCAAGCCAGGGCCTGCTGGTGTGGCGGACGGGATGCTGGAGCGCTTGACGTGGGTCCGTTCTCTGGTCCCCTTCACCGAGGCACCCCCCCCCCCACCGCCCCAGTGTCCGCGGGGCTCGGAGGAAGGGGTTCAAGGTGGTAAGACCTCCAGGCTCAACACCAAGCTTGCAGACCGGCGAATGCTCTCTAGCTGTTTATTTTTGCTTTGCATCCTTGAAATGGCTTGCAAACCCCATCCCTTCAGGGGCCTGAGGTGACTTCCAAGGACCAGAGGGGGAGGAAGGAAGAGTGGCCCCGCTGAAGGGAGCAGCCAGGAACGGGTGTTGGGGTGTTGCCCTGCAGAAGTGTGGCCCAGAGTTTATGGAAATTGGGCTTTTTTCCTAGTTAAGCTCCCAACCCACCCTCCCTCCCTCTCTCTCTTTCTCTCAATCTCAATGAGGCAATTAAAAAAAATAAGTGTAGCCCTAGCCGGTGTGGCTCAGTGGATAGAACGTCAGCCTGCGGACTGAAGGGTCCCAGGTTCGATTCCAGTCAAGGGCATGTGCCCAGGTTGTGGGCTTGATCTCCAGTAGGAGGCATGCAGGAGGCAGCCGATCAATGGTTCTCTCTCATCATTGATGTTTCTCCCTCTCTCTTTCCATTCCTCAATAAAAAAAAAAAAATTTTAAAAAAAGTGTAAGCGTTGTATGGACTGGAGGTAACACGTCTCTCAAGACTGGCCACCTGGGGGGTAAACCTAGGTCTTTCTGGTGCCATTGCTCAGCGTAGGACACTGTGCTCTGGTAGTCAGAGGGGTCAGGGGCGGTGGGCAGTGACTGGGCTGGTCACAGGGAACCCGCTGCATTGGAGGGACTGGTGGCGGGAGGCAGGGTGGGTCTTCTGAGCATTAGGGTGGCAGTGTGGACGGCAGGAGGAATGTGCTGTGTCCATCATTCCACGGCGTGTCTGAGAGCCAGAGGGCTGGACTCCTCCCACTGTGGGGGTGACCCTCCCAGGCCTCGGCACCAGAGACTTGCCTTTTTCAGAACAGTTTCAGCAACTTTTTTTCTTCTGAGACAAGGCAAATTTGAAATTATATAATTGATGATTTATGACCCATAAAGGTAGAATGGGGCTTATTAAATCTCAGCTCTTCTGCCTTAGCTAAAATTCCCCTAATCCTGTTTCTTAGATTTCCAGGAAGAATTAATAAGGGTTTTTAGCAGCGTCCCAATAAAGTCTGGGGTGAGCTCCCAGGGCATCAAAAAGCCTTGTGCCAGAAATGAGGATCTGGACCGTCATTCCGGGCAAAATTTAGTATCCCAGCAGTGTACACAGTCACACTTGCACATGTACAGGGATGTATACCTTTATTTCTGTATCTTATTCCCAAAGGAGTTAAAGCATAAAGCAGTAAAGAGCATATTCAGAGCCTTTGCCAAAGCGATTTCTCTGAGAATGCAGACTCATACAAACGAGAGGTTTTTTGGGTTTTTTTTTGTTTTTTTTTTTTACCTGCGGTCAGGGAAGTTTTGGGAAAGATGGAACTTTAAAATGTAACCTGTCCCCAGCTGCTTCTCAAGCAACCTTTACAGGCCACCCCTCCCCCCCCCCCCCCCCCCCAGCTATGAGTTCAGTGTTTGGGAATTTGAGGGTGGAGGGGAAGGGTGTTGGTTACAGGAGCTCTCTGCTGGTATTTTAATGCTTTATGTGCTAGGTCAGTGGTCGGCAAACCGTGGCTCTCGAGCCGCAGTTTGCTGACCACTGTAGGTACTATCTGTGCAGACTTTCTCACTCATTGCCTCTAGGTCCCTCAGCCACATGACTGGTTTCTAAAATTACGTATTTGTTTAAAAGGCAAGTTAATTAGCGAATTTGTAGTTCTGGATGGAAGTTTGGGACAGGAATGTGTGCCAGACCTGTAGGTGAATGTTTAGGCTGTTGTCTTCAGTAGCTAGTGGTGGAGGCAGTGAAAGAACCATGGGATCAAGTCGCAAATTATTTTCTCCCTGATGGAAGGGCCGTGCTAATCCCATCCATCCTGTTCTGCAAATCGTTTCCTAGCCAGAATCTAAGCTGCCCTGACTCTGGGGAGAACTTGCTAGCAAGCCCCCAAGGGTAGGGGGGCGGGGAGAGTGTGTTAGGGAGTGAGGGGTAAGAGAGGGGTTGGACCTTGAGGTTGGAGTGGAGGAGATTACATAAATAATTTTTGCTTCTTTCTGAGTTAAAACCAGGACTCGCTGATGAACCCTTTCAGGTTTTATTAAGCCTTTTGCTTTTCCCTCCCTTTTGCCCCTCACAGTGTAGCCTTGGAAATGCCCTTCGTTTCCTTTTCTGCCATTGCTGAGTCTGTTGTTAGTTCTCACCCGGTCGTGAGAACTTGTCATCTTCTGTAAGCACGGATTCTAAATGCGGAAAGTTTGCAGGTTCCATAGGACCCCCCAGTAAGGCATTTCTCAGTTGTTATAATAAACTGGCTGAAAATAATGAACTAAAAGGTACATGAAATCTGTGGTTAGTTCATAGGAAAATTACCCGACTTCCCATAAAAAGTCAGTATCCAAATTTCACTGTTAAACTCACATTATAGACATAATTTCCAGTGAGTTTTTCTTCTCGGATTTTAAAAGGCTCCTAGTAAGGATTATCTTGCTTCCTTAATATATAATGTGTTTTGGTTTTTTTAAGTATATTTTATTGAGTTTTTACAGAGAGGAAGGGAGAGGGACAGAGAGTTAGAAACATCGATGAGAGAGAAACATAGATCAGCTGCCTCCTGCACACCTAATGGGGATGTGCCTGCAACCAAGGTACATGCCCTTGACGGGAATCGAACCTGGGACCTTTCAGTCCGCAGGCCGACGCTCTGTCCACTGAGCTAAACCGGTTAGGCTATAATGTGTTTTAAAATGACAGGCCCAGACGGGGGCATCCCTGATGAAATGGGCTTTGCTTTCAGTTGTACGGAGCACTTAGGCATGCATGGATAACCTCTGAATTCTACTTTGTTTTTTGTTTTGTTTTGTTTTGTTTTGTTTTGTATTCCTGTGTGGTTGGAGCACCCTTTTAGGTTATAGTGAGTTAACACCGTTTTGATGTTTTGAGGCCCGTTTTGTGATGACTTTCCTTGAGGTAATTGGAGACTCCCCAGAGGGCAGGTCTACAGATTGATTTGTGTGCTAAAATGGGTCACGGTTGCCTGTAGCTGTTGATTCTGAGTAACTTGACTAGAATAGCGTTGAGGTTTCTTTATTCTTGGATACAGGTGCCATCCTGACAGGCTTAGCACCTTGGCGAGAGGTCTCCCTTGGTAAAGGCGGGTGTGTGTGTGTGTATGTGTGTGTGTGTGTATGTGTGTGTGTGTGTGTGTGTGGGGTTTTTGTTGTTGTTGTTTTTATTGTTGTTGTGTGTGTGTGTGTTTTGATAGAACACTTAATCTCTTAATAAACACCTGTGCTCTCCTCATTCTGCTTTTGTGCTCCTGGCTTCTGGTTCTGACACCATCTGTCTCCCGAGTTTGCCCTTTCTCCTGAGACTTTTTTTTTTTTAACCTGTAATTTTGGAAGTTCGAAAGGTGTTATAGAGACCTGTCTCCCAGGTATAACTTGGAGCTGACACCAAGCCCAGATTGTAACGTCTGACTCTTTATTTTCACGGACAAGGAGATAGGCTTAGAATGAAAGTGTATGCAGTGAGTGCATGATAGACCCAGATTTGGAACCCAGGTCTCTTCATTTCCAGAATTTCTAGAATTCGTGCACCTTGACCTCCTTTATGTTGGTCTCTTGATTATTTCATTTTACTTAAAATTCCCACTTGGTTCATAAGACTCTGGCTTCCTTTCCCCCCACTTGTGTCTGATAGATCTTTTCTTGCCCTGGCACGTACAGGCTTCCTCCTCCCCCTGAATGCCACATTCCCTGTGGTTCCTTCTGTTGGCTCATTCTTGTCCTCTCACACAGAGGGCCTGTGTGTTCCCATATAGCACCAGCGCGCTCTCTCCCTGATCAAGTTTTAGGTGGAGCTCTTTAGCTCTGATTGTTCTCAGGACCCCTGGTTCTGATTGGCCTCCTGAATAATATGTGTATCTGAGGCTTATTAAACCCACCAGGTCTGAAAGCAGAACCAGTGGCTTCGTCTCCTGGGGCTGACCTGATTCTATCCCCTCCACCCAATTAGTCTACTGTTTTTTCCAACTATGCTCTGGTGACCTCTTTGGGGAAAGAACTGTGTCTGAGTGGTGGTGGTTGTTGTTGTTTTTAACACTAGAGGTCCCACTTGAGCTTGTCTGTTCACACCCACCACTCTGGGCGGGGCTTTGCCATGCTGGTGGTCCTCAGCTCCCAGACAGCCCCTCTGACTGGGTCCTGGGGTCTGAACGGATGGCTGTATCCCCCACGCTGAGTGGTAAGCTGTGGATGAGAGGGCCTTTTCCTACCTTCCCTCCTCCTGCCCATCCCCCACCTTACCGGAATGACTATGAGGTGTTGCTTGATGAAACTCAGGAGTTTAAGATGAAACACAAACTTCCCTTGGGTTTTGGAATTGGAAGAGGCTGAATTTAGCTGCTCAGGAGGTTACGCCAGCTCCACCATCCTACTGCTTTTCTTTTTTTTTTTTTAATATATTTTTATTGATTTCAGAGAGGAAGGGGGGGGGAGAGAGAGAAACATCAGTGATGAGAGAGAATCATTGATTGGCTGCCTCCTGCATGCCCCCTGTGAAGATCTAGCCCGCAGTTGGGGCATGTGCCCTTGACCGGAATGGAAACTGGGACCCTTCAGTCAGTCAGGCCAATGCTCTGTCCCCTGAGCCAAACCGGAACTAGGGCTCCTACTGCTTTCCTTGCCTGGGTTTAAGAAAACCTCTTAATGCTAAACCTTCTGAGTGTTTCACAAATACAAAAACCAAAAACCCAACCGTCTGTTATATTCTGAACATAGGCTTCTTGATGAAGCTGACAACCGTGAATACCTTGAAAGCATGCTTCTGAGTAACAGTGACTTAATCAACTGTGTGGAATCAGGGAACATCTGTCACTAACATGTTATTAGCATATGCAGGTGCTTTATATATTTCTCTGGGTGGTACTCCATCCTATACCTAAGGCATCCAGGGCTCAGAGAAGATACCTAAGTGGTGAACTTAGTATATGTACTTCAAAGCCTGTGTTTTTTCTGTTGTACAAAACAGTAAGTCACAGTGTTGGGGAGAATTCTTCCCCTGTGGAAAAAGGGGGCGCTTTTTTTCAGATGGTAGTCTCCCCTCACTTCCCTTCTCCTTCAAGATTTATTACCAGAGGAAACCACTGTTTCATGATGGGAGTGTCAACTGTTAATCTGCTTGAAAAGAGGAAAATTGATACCTGCTAAAATAATAGCTTGTATGAGCAGAGATTCCTCATGAACCATTCTTTCTGACATTTACACCTAGTTTTACCTTGAGGCCATTTTTAGCCAGTAACTATAAGAATGGTTATTTTAATCAAACGAAGGACTTGTATGCATGCATATAAGCATAAACAATGGATGCAAAACTCGGGGGGGGTGAGGGCATGTATGGGTGTGGGGTGGGGGGGTAATGGTAAGATATGTACACATATAATACCTCAATAAAAAAAAAAAAGAAATGGTTATTTTACTTTTCTAGCATTGCTGATTGATTATTTCTTCCTGTTGATCTATGATTCACAATAGCACTAAGGTTTGCCTTCTCTTGTCTTTGTCTTAAAGCCTACTTTCCTGTCCATAGTGAAAGACCAAATAAAAGTTAAAAAAAAAAAAAACAACACACACGCTGCAAATGGTCTCACTTTATGGCAATACTAGAGGCCCCATTCGTGCCCAGGTGAGGTCCCTTGGGGTGGCCTGCAGAGATCAGGCCCCAGCTTATGCCCCCAACCTTGCAGCCCCGCTTGATAACCTACCTTGCAGCCCCACCCCCTCACCTGCTCCACCATCCTGCCTGTGCCACCCCCTGGTGGTCAGCGCACGTCATAGTGAGCGGTTGAACTCTTGGTGGAAAGACCCCCCAAGGGGAAATTTGCATATTAGGCTTTTATTATATAGGATAGGATATGCCAGAAATCCCAGAGAAAGCTATAAGGCAGTAGTAGGATAACCATGGGGGAAAAAACATGTCCTTGGGGGGAAACATGGATATGAACTCAGACCTATAAAGTGATCAAAGTCAGACAGAATATACAAAGTAGTGGGCCTGTAAGTAGAGGGGTGGATAGATGAGTGTATTTTGAAAATGAAAACTAAATTCATTTAACTGGAGAGTTTAAAAAGATCCCTGAAATCTGTAGTAGGTTCAGGTTTTAGCCAGTCTGATTTCTATTATGTTTCTAGTCTTTGAATTAAACTTTTAAAATCAGTGGACCAGCAACATTAGACATTAGGACTTGGGGTCTACAAAGGAATAGTTGGCCAGGGTCTTTAGTGCCTTTTTCTCCTTTATGAGCCAATAGATTCTTTTCTTCAAGGGTCCCTCCGGTGGCCTCTGACCCCTTGGTGTCATAATAATGACACTCCTGATAGCCAACTTCCATTTGTTCAGCACATAATCATGTACCAGGTACTGTGCCTAGCATGTTCTGTTATTGATTCACAAAATCCCGAGGAGATGGTGTTACTGCTTTTATTCCTGTTGTACACATAAGGGAGGTTGTAGGTCTGTTCCCATCTGACATTGCTGGCTTTGGTCTTTTTTTTCCCTCCCCCCTCTCCTCCCAAATTGGTTACTCAAGGCGAACAGTTGGGTACTTACTGATGTGATTATGCCATATATATATATAAAAGGCTAATATGCAAAGTGTCCCCTCGGGAGTTCGACCGGGAGACCGGGAGTTTGATCGCTTGATATGACATGCGCTGACCACCAGGGGATGGCGCTGAAAGAAGGAAGGCCCCGGCCAGCTGCCAGCTGCCGGGGAAGGAAGGCCGGATCAGCCCTGATCGCTGGCCAGGCCTAGGGACCCTACCAGTGCACGAATTTCATGCACCAGGCTTCTAGTTTGGGTGTAAATGGAATACTCCATTTACCTTTATTCTAATTTCAGTGTCCTCTGCATCTCTCATTTGTGTACATGAGAGGAGGGGCGGGAGGGAGGGAGTCGTTCGGATGTCATTTGCTTTGAGTTTGGAGGTTGTGGTGTATGTACCTAACAGGATTGGGAATGGGGCACAGTTGGACAGGCATACTCCTAATTAGGTTTGTAAAGACTGCTTCAGATAGTAAGAGTCTCAGACCTTCCCTTCTTCCTGGGGAAGTTTTTCCCAGAGGCCTCCAGGTCTGCATCTTTCCCCAGACAATGGGGGCACTTCCCTCCCTGGCTCTCCTGCCTCCATCTTTCATGGGGTTGCTCATTGTCCCCTTCTAACATTCACATACAGTTGTCATTGACCTTCCTGTAAGTGTGGCCAGGACCTGTTGTTGTAAATAAAAATTAGGTTAAATTTTTTTATATTAAGAGGGCCCTTGTACAGTTTGGAAACTTCTGTGGTTGAAGATTGGTAGTACTCTTTCCATTTCACAAATGGGGAAACTGAGGCACAGGGGTTAACTGCCAAAAAATGGCCGGAACCATACTTTTTAAACAAATGTATTGAGATATAAGTTACATAACCATAAAGCTCACATTTCAGTGTGCAATTCAATGATATTTAGTATGTTTACAGAGTTTTGCAGTCATAATCCAATGAGGTATTTTCATCATCTCAGAAAGAAACCTCATACCCATTAGCCACCACCTCCTAATATCTCCCCCCCCCCCCCTAGTTGAAGGCAACTAATCTGCTTTAGACTTGCTATTTATTCTGGATGTTTTGTATAAATGGGCTTATATAATATATGGTCCTTTGTGACTAGCTTCTTTCACTTAGCCTAATATTTTCAAGGTTTATCAATGTAGTAACTTGTATCAATACTTCATTCCCTTTTATTGGGAAATAATATACTACTGTATAGACATACCCCAGGCTCTGAACCAGATCTGTCTGGTTCTTAAACTCCCCTCACTGCTGCCTTGCCCAGGTAAATCCCATCACTGTAGAAGGCTCTTGAGGCAGTTTCTCAGGGCACCTTGCTCACAGTAAACACTCCCTAAGTATCCTATCTAATAAAAAAGTAATATGCAAATTGATCATCACTCCAACACACAAGATGGCTGCCCCATGTGGTCAAAGATGGCTGCCCCCATGTGGACACAAGATGGCCGCCACAAGATGGCCAGCAGGGGAGGGCAGCTGGGAGGGACCAGGCCTGCAAGGGAGGGCAGTTGTGGGCAATCAGGCCAGGAGGGGAGAGCAGTTGTGGGGGACCAGGCCTGTAAGGGTGGGCATTTGGGAAGCGATCAAGCCTGCAGGGGAGGGCAGTTAGGGGTGACCAGGCCTGCAGGGGAGGGCAGTTAGGGGTGACCAGGCCTTCAGGGGAGGGCAGTTGGAGGGGACCAGACCTGCAGTGGAGGGCAGTTAGGGGTGACCATGCCTGAAGGTGAGGGCAGTTAGGGGTGACCAGGCCTTCAGGGGAGGGCAGTTAGGGGTGACCAGGCTGGCAGGGGAGGGCAGTTAAGGGCAATCAGGCTGGCAGGGGAGCAGTTAGGCATCAATCAGGCTGGCAGGAGAGTGGTTAGGGGGTGATCAGGCTGGCAGGCAGAAGCGATTAGGGGCAATCAGGAAGGCAGGCAGGCGAGCAGTTGGGAGCCAGCAGTCCTGGATTGTGAGAGGGATGTCCAACTGCCCATTTAGGCCTGATCCCGATAGGATCGGGCCTAAACGGCAGTTGGACATCCCTCGAAGGGTCCCAGATTGGAGAGAGTGCAGGCTGGGCTGAGGGATCCCCCCACCCCCATGCACAAATTTCGTGCACTGGGCCTCTAGTTTTAATATATAAGCAGGAAACATGAACCCTCCTTTTATTATTTTTTCATTAATCATCACCAGAGAATTTCCCCCCCATTGCTTTCCAGAGAGAGTGGAAGGGAGGGAGGGAGACAGACAGAAAGACAGACATTGATGTGAGATCTCACATCGCCTGGTTGCCTCCTGCACGCTCCTGGGGAGCAAACCTGCAACCCAGGTATGTGCCCTGGACCAGGAAGCAAATCTGCGCCCCTCTGGTGCATGGGCTGATGCTCTAACCACTGGGAACACCAGCCAGGGCCAAATCCTTATTACTTTAACTCCTGCTGTGGGGTTGAGGGAAAGGGGGTGAGAGTCTCTATTTGTCCTAAAGGAGCGTGAACCTGAATGTCTTTGTTCTGTGTCCAGGAGGAGGGAGCAGGAAGTATAAAAGATTGCTGCGACCACCAGGAAGCCCAGGCCCTCTCCACATGCAGCAATGCCAGTATCTTTCAGAAGATAAATGCCCTATTGGATAATTCTCTGAATTTCAGTGGAGTCTGCACTACACCCACCAATCAAGAAGTTCATGATCATTTGCCATGTGAGTTGGGTTTGAAAACCGGATGCTCTGGGCCTGTGTGCGGCGCTGTTTCTAGGCAACCTCCTTGCGAAGCCTGTGAAGAATGGCCTTGAATCTCCACCAACACTTGCCCCTCCTTTAGTTTCCTTTGTGGGTCCCCCTCTGAGCACAGACTGCCTTTGATTACAATATAGAAATCTGTTTTATGATGCTCAAGAAGGTTGGGTAAGAAAGGATAGGTCAGAAGTGACAGGACTATTTACATAGAGAATTACAATGCATATCACAAGTGATTATAGATTTTCTGGTATCCCATTTTTAAAAAGGTGCCGAGCTGGTGTGGTTCAATGGTTAAGCGTCAACCCATGAACCAAGAGGTCATGGCTCAATTCCAGGTCAGGGCACATGTCTAGGTTGGGGGTTCAATCCCCAGGAGGGGACATGCTGGAGGAAGCCAATCAATGATTCTCTCTCATCATTGACTAGTGATCTGGTGCACAAAATTCGTGCACATAAAAGGGATTAATTAGAGGAAATATTTTAATATTACTATTTGCCCTTTCTCTGTAATAGAAGTGTCAGAGATGAAAGAAAATTAGTAAAATGTGTATGAAAATCTTCCTCCTGTCAGAGTCTGGGGCATGCCTCGGGACCCAGAGTCAAGTCTCTGCACACCCATGGCACCTCAAAATCTCGCGAGACCCAGACCCAGCCAGCCCCACCTCCATTGGGCAAGATCTAGACCCGGCTAGCCCCACCCTCGTCAAGCCCCAACGAGAGGGGGGGCGCAGCCTCAGGTCCCCCAGCCCACCTTCAGGTCCCCTGCCCCGGCACCAGGGCGGGGGGGGCATGGCCTGAGGTCCCCCAGCCCGGGTAGGGAGTGTGCCTTGAGGTTCCCCGTCAAGCCCTGCCGGGCTGGGGGCACGGCCTGAGGTCCCTTGGCCCAGCGCCAGGGTGGGGGGTGCAGCCTGAGGTCCCCCGTCAAACCCTGCTGGGCAGGGGACGTGGCCTGAGGTCCCCTGGCCTGACGCGGGGGTGGGGGGCGGTGCAGGCTCAGGTCCCCTGCCCCAGCCCAGTGCCACAGCCTCAGGTCCCTGCTCATTGCTCCTTAAGGCTCATTACTGTGGATGCAGCCATCTTGTGTTATGGAAACTCTGTCCATGCTGTGGGCGCTGCCATCTTTGTGATGGTGTGGTGGTCAATTTGCATATTCCCACTTTATTAGATAGGATGTTTCTATCTCCCCTTCTCCCTTCCTTTCTCTTAAAATCAATACAAAATTAAAAATAATTTTAATTAAAAATGTTCAAAGGGTGAAATTAATATTTTTTTCTGATTCAACATATACAAAAAAAATTTCTTTAAATATATTTTATTGATTTTTTACAGAGAGGAAGGGAGAGGGATAGAGAGTTAGAAACATCGATGAGAGAGAAACATTGATCAGCTTCCTCCTGCACACCTCCCACTGGGGATGCGCCCGCAACCAAGATACATGCCCTTGACCAAATCGAACCTGGGACCCTTCAGTGTACAGGCCAACGCTCTATTCACTGAGCCAAACCAGTTAGGGCTATACAAAAATTTTTGATAGCATATAATCAATATAAAGCCATTAATGAAATATTGTTTCTTTTGTTAATATTAAGACTTCTAAATCCAGTGTATGTTGTGCACTTACAGCACAGCTCAGTGTGAACTACATGCATTTGGAGTGGTCAGCAGCCACATGTAACCAGTGGCTACTGTACTGGATGGCACAGCTCTTGCATATTTTAGTTGCTTTTGAATATGAGTGCAAGTCAACACAAATGAGTTCTTATGATTACTGTATTTAGGATGACTCCACAGAGCAGTTCTGCATCTCCTGAGGAGGACACTTCCCAGGGAGGCTTGGATGTGCCAATCGTGCTTCATAATATTTTTGTGTGGGAGGTGCAGCATGTTCTAAGAACATTGGTGGAATGTTTTTTCGATTTATGTGAACGTGTACATTTTTAATTTTTAAGTGGACCTTGGGAGGGAAATGTGGCAACAACAGGGTTTTTCAAGGACGCGTGATTGCTGATGTTTAGTTATAAGTGTTTTATTTATTTTTTAACTTGGCCTTGGAAATAATTCCCAGGGAGATGCAGGAGTATGTGAACATAGAGTAGCTACTAGTAAATGTTTGAGGGAGACGTTTATTAGGGAGGAGGCCGACTTGTGGTAATTGCAGAATTTGTTTCTATTAAATTATACTAGAGGGCAGTTGAGAGAATGTCACTGGGGACTGGAGGGTTCTGTCTTTTCTAACTTCCAAAAAAGTACAGATATGGTCTATTTTCTGTTAATTGGAATAAGTCATGAGCTAAACCTCATTCCCCTTTAACTTATGCTGAGTTAAGAATTCAGAGAATCTGCTTGGTTCTATATACATGTTCTGTTTTTCTCCTTTGAGAAAATTGTATGAATTCTATTCCAGTAAGAATGACAATCAACAATGGCTTAATTCTCACTGGGTTACTTCACATATGCTGGAAACTTGTAGTTTATAGCAAAGTATTTTTCAGCTAATGCTAGGTTGTTGAACGGTCTAAGGCAAGCATGTCAAACTCAAAGGCTAACACGGGCCAAATAAGGCTTAAGTTTATGTGGGCCACAAAAAAACAAAAGCTTCAATTTTCATAGAAACGTAGGTTTATTTCGATAGAGACATGCTAAATACAAAGGGCTGAAATAAATGAGTCATCGTTAACATAAAATAATAGAACATTCTAATACAGTGATGGCGAACCTATGACACGCGTGTCAGCACTGACACGTGTAGCCATTTCTGATGACATGTGGCCGCTGAGGTGGCCGCATGCCGAGGATGAAACATTTGCTGCTCCTGAGGATGAAACATTTGCGAAATAATGTTTTTTCCTCAAAGTGACACACTACCCGAGTTATGCTCAGTTTTTTGGCGAAGTTTGACACACCAAGCTCAAAAGATTGCTCATCACTGTTCTAATAAAAATTAATATTTTTTCTCGAACATTAACTTACCAGACAATGAATAACTGCACAAATGAATAAGCATAACTCACATAAGCCTATTTTTCTTGTTCTCCGAAAGCAAAATATTTCCTGTTGCGCACACCAAACAAGTCAGTCCAAGACTAATGACATGGCGATCGGCTGCTAAGATATTCGCTGCTAGTGTTAGTGGAGAGAAATGGTGCGCCTGCGTGTAAGGCGTGTAAGGGAAATGAATGCAACACGTTTGTAGTAATCAGTCATTAGTGAACATTGTAGTTCATTATTAACGATTATGTATAACAGGATATTGTAAAAAGTTATGAAATTTATTAAGACGTTTCTTACATACTGTTATATTGGCTGAGCTGCAAAAAAATAATCCATTGTGGGCCGCAAGATGGACATGCTTGGTGTAAGGGAAAGGGCCCATGGCTAGTGAGAGGGGAGTGTGAGGAGTGTATGTCCTCAATTGGCCAGGGAGCCCTATGACCTCACCTGTTAGGTGCCAGGCTCTGGTGAAGGTGTTGCCATTGCACTCTGCCCAGGTCAGCGGCTCGTCAGACGACAAGATGTGTGTACTTTGTGGCCTCTTCAGATCCTTCTCAGGGCACGTCCAAAGGGGTACAGTGGGAAGAAGATCTTGAAAAAGTAGAGAAACCTGGGTTCTAAGGTAGACCTTGGGCGGTGAGATAAAGTAGGCCGTTTTTCCAGCCGTGGGACAGAAGGGTACCTGCGCATCCTGCCTCACGGGTTCTCCTGGGGCTCAGATGAGGAAGCAGGACTTCAGTTTCAAGGGACCTCAAGGAATTGTAGGAAAAGCTGTGGTCAAGTAGCTGGTGTTCCGAGCCCTTCACACACCCTTTGCCCCCACGTGTGGTCAGCTCTCTCCCCATCCCCACTGGAGATGTCAGCTCAGAGACTGCCTGGCCCAGCACAGAGGTCGGCTTCCCCAGGTTTCCCCCGCAGAGCTCCTGACGGGCCAGGCCTGCAGGAAAACCAGCCTGTGGCTAATGGGGAAGGAAACCCATGGCAGATATGGCTTGGCTGGCTGGGCATCATCCTGTGCCCTGGGAGGTTGCTCTTTCTATTCCTCGTCTGGGGCACATGCCCAGGTTATGGCCTGGTCCCCAGTGGGCGGGGAGGGGAGTGCAGGAGTCAGCAACTCGATGCTGCACTCCCACATTAGCGTTTCTCTGTCTCCCTCTTCCTCTAAAAAAATAAATAATCAATAAACTATTCTAAAGTAATTGTGTTACCTAAGAAAATAAACAATCTTAAGTTTGTATAATTCTGAGTTTGACAGCATTAGGACTAGGGAAAATAATGGCAACAACTGAAGGTTAAGTGAGCATACGCGAGAACGTTCTGCAGTATCTAAACAGGATACTTGCAGAAGACTGCAGGCTAATACAGAAAGGCAATTGCAGTATCTGAAGGTGAAATGACAGAGTACAAGACGGTCCTCCCTTCAGTATGTGTATGTGCACGGAAAAGGGCTGGGTGGTGGACATAAAGGTGCATCGGTCGCATTTCACTTTAATTGCACAGCTTGCTTCGTGTAGGTGCTCCTCACGTGGCAGGTGTTATGTACCCTTTGTTTTTCATTTGAACGAATGTTTGTGGTCTGTGACTGGTAAGGCTGTCTGTGTGCCAGCTGCGACCCAATACCCCACTGTGCGGTGCACGGTGAGCGTGGTGACAGGGCATCACTGGGAAGTGCTGTGCCAGGGGCAGAGGAGGGGAGATGGTACCTGCGAGGGAACCAGGAAACACTTTTTAGGATGAAGCAGCCTTTGAAATGGGCTTTGAAGAAAAAGTTCTTCCAGCGTAACTGGATGTTGAGTCGATTTTTCCCCCCAGTGCTTCAGGATTGGCCACTAGGGTCCAAAGCTGAAAATGAAGAGATGTTCAGTGACCTGTGGTACACTGAGAGTCCCCAGCAGTTGGGGTCAATATACTTTCTGATGGTTTACCAAGAGGCCCCAGAGCTGTGCCCGCTCCCACAGATACTCCCTCGGCCTTATTCCAGTCTGTACACGAAGATGGGGGGGGGGGGGCGGCGTGTAGCATTTGGAGTGATCCCCGCCCCCTCTGTCACACCAAGCGGAGGACTGTCCTCTGAGAGCAGTGTTTGTGCAGACGGAGGGTGTTTCCAAGAACGAAGGCTGCGGTACATACAGCCTGGCAGGCCAGTGAGTGGCATCACTCCCCTTTTGTTGGTCTTGGGCTCTTCAGCCTGGCAGCCAGTCCAGGTTTGCTCGTGTCCTCAGCCCGCCCTCCCTCCCTCTATATATTTCAGAGAGAAAGATAGAAACATCAATGATGAGAGAAGCATTGATTGGCTGCCTCCTGCACGCCCCCTACTGGGAATAAGCCCATAGCCTGGGCACATGCTCTGGCTGGAAATCAGATGGTGACCTCCTGGTTCATTGAGCCACACCAGTTGGGCATGTCCTCAGCTTTCTAAGAGAAACTCTTGGCTACTGTGTTTCCTGTGGGATGTTGTGGGGATGCCATATGATGTTCTGTCACGAGACTCTCAGTCAGGGTTTGATCAGGAATTAGAACCACGATGAGTATTATGGACTAAGGGGCTTATTATAGGACTTAGACTTTGCACAGATGAGGGAGGAGTGGGGGTTGAAAGATGAGAGAAGGGTCACCAGTCAGCCCTCCTGAAGCATTGGTGGACAGCTGGAGCCAGGCACCTCTAGCCGCCTGTCGGGCGCGAAGGGGAGGGAGCCGGTGGAGAATGTGCACCTGGTGGGGAGCTTGGGCTTGCTCTGGTCTTCAGGGCCCGCTGTAGGGCAGAGGACTGGATGTGGAGTGGAGGAGAGCAGGCACCAGCTGAAACGTGCCCCCCTCTCTGTGTCTGTCCCTCACTCTGGCCAGGTCTGCAGACCTGATGCTCTTTACCGTCCTAGCCACCTACAGAGAGATCACCTGGAGAGGAGGGCAGAGCAGCACTTGGACTGGAAGAGCTGCAGAGGGTGGGAGGGGGAGCAGCCCAGGAAGACTCTTCTCTGGTCCTTCTGCTGACGCTGCCCTGGACTGTGATGTGCGATTTCTAACAGCCCTGGGCTGTGTGGTACCATCCCCACCTGCTGGAATGTCAGGGCTTTGCCACTGAGAGCTTAAGGCTTGATGCCTCAACCACAGGTAGGATTACTCCCACTTGAGTGTGTGCATCCAGTTTCTGAATGTGGGTGTTTTACGTCTTTTTGACTGAAGAAGAAACGAGCACACTTGCTGGGGGAGAGGGCACTGTGCAGAGGTCCAGCAAGGCCTAACGCTTCTGGAATCAATACTAGGAAGGGTGTTTCCGCTCTGAAATGAGGGGCTTGAACTAAGTGGACTCCAGGTTCCCTTCTATTCTGTGGTTTACTGTATTAAAATAGAAGCACAACCTAATTTTATATCGTTAGTGAACCAATGTCAAAGTTAAAATCTTGCAGTATAAAATCTTTCTTTGTAAAAATTAGGAAAAAATTTTCAAATTCATTTAGGGGATGTTAAATTTTGTATTTTTTTTTTCTTGTTACAATATGTTCCTTGTAAAAAATTTCTGAAGAAAACAAGTTAGAAGGAAAAAATTATACCTAACCCCACTACTCTTGACATTTTATTATCTCTCTTCAGTATTTTTCTTATCTGTATTTATTAAAGTGAAAGCTTTCTGAACATACTGTGTAATAATTTGCCCCTTTATCTTTTCTCTTTCTGTCATTCATTTTCTGTATTTTTCAAGGCTACATAGCATTTTACTGTATAGACTAGAGGCCCAGTGCACGAAATTCGTGCATGTGTTGGGTCCTTAATGGCTGCCTGCTGCCTGCCAGGGCCTCCCTTCCCCTGCTGCCAGATGCCTGCTGGGGCCTTCTTTTGTTCCATGCCGCCCCCTGGTGGTAAGTGCACATCATAGCAAGAGATCAAACTCATGGTTGGTCGAACTCTCTAGGGGACACTTTGCATATTAGGCTTTTAGATAGATGATAGATAGATAGATAGATAGATAGATAGATAGATAGACAGACAGACAGACGGACGCATTATAGGATTTTTAACCTGGGTCCCTGGGTAGAATTCAGGGAGTCGGGTAACTTGGGCAGGTAGGAACTTAGATTTTTTTTCACCAATGCTGAACTGAAATGTAGCATTTCTTTCTATTATAAATGTAGGCAATAAGTCTCAATATTAGCCTGACCTAATCCTTTGGCAATAATCATCATCATTATGATGATCAAACATTTTGAATCTGATTCCTTTAATAGTCATTGCACATATATTTTGAAATGTTGTTTGCTCATCACTACTTCAAAATTGTCACTATTTTACATAGCTAGCAGCATTATTCTTAAAAGGTATCCATGGGCTATAGCAGACTGCCAAATAGTTCATGGTACAAAAAGTTAATAATTCCACACTGTTGGAGATAGGTTGCTTAAATAGGTGTCTATTAAATAGGAGAAGTACCTGAAGTTAAAACTCTTGCCTGCATCTGTGATTATTTGGACACTAGAGGCCCGGTGCATGAAATTTGTGCAGGGGAGGGGTGTGTCCCTCAGCCCAGCCTGCACCCTCTCCAATCTGGGATCCCTCGAGGGATGTCCGACTGTCTGTTTAGGCCCGGACATCCCTCTCACAATCCAGGACTCCTGGCTCCCAACTGCTCGCCTACCTGCCTTCCTGGTTGCCCCTAACCACTTCTGCCTGCCAGCCTGATCCCCTAACCACTTCCCTGCCAGCCTGATTGATGCCTAACTGCTTCCTTGCCAGCCTGTTTGCCCCTAACTGCCCTCCCCTGCAGGCCTGGTCACCCCTAACTGCCCTCCCCTGCAGGCCTGGGTTCACCCCAACTGCCCTTCCCTGCAGGCCCGGTCGCCCCCAACTTTCCTCCTCTGCCAGCCTTGTCACCCCTAATTGCCCTCCCCTGCAGGCTTGATTGCCCCCAACTGCCCTCCCTTGCTGGCCTGGTCCCTCCCAACTGCCCTCCCCTGCTGGCCATCTTGTGGCAGCTATCTTGTGTCCACATGGGGGCAGCCATCTTTGACCACATGCAGGCAGCCATCTTGTGTTTTGGAGTGATGGTCAATTTGCATATTACTCTTTTATTAGATAGGATAGTACAAGCCCCTAAAAGTAAAACTGTTTCATCAAATAACTATTTTGCCCTCACCGGGTAGCTAGTTGGTTAGAGCGTTATCTCAATACACCAAAGTTGCAGGTTTGATCCCCAGTCATGGCACATAGAAGAATTAACCAATGAATGCATAAATGGGTGGAACAACAAATCGATCTTTCTCCCTCTCCCTCTGTCTCGCTAAAGTCAATTTAAAAAAATTTAAGTATCTTTTTTTTTAATTGTTGACAGTATTACCGATGCCCCTTGTTTCCCCTCTTTGCCTCCCAGCCCTCGTCCCACCCCAGCCCTTCTCCACACCATTGTATGTATGCATGGGTTATGCATATGTCCATATATGTTCTTTGGTTAATCTCTTCCTGTCTTCTCCATCCCCTTCCTCTCTGAGATCAGTCTGTTCCATGCATCCATGCCTTTATGCCTCTGGACCTTATTTTGTTCGTTGGTTTATTTTGTTCATTAGATTCCACATATAAGTGAGATCATGTGATATTTGTCTTTCTATAACTGGCCTATCGCTTAGCATAATACTCTCCAGGTCCATCCATGCTGTGTCAAAGAGATCCCTTCTTTTTCACAGCTGCATAGTATTCCATTGTGTAAATGGACTACAGCTTTTTTATCCACTCATCTACTGATGGGCACTTGGATGTTTCCAGATCTTAGCTATTGTAAACAATGCTGCTGTGAACATAGGGGTGCATATACTAGTATTCTTTCTTACTGGTGTTCGGGATTCCTAGTATATGTTCCCAGAAGTGGGATCACAGTTCCGTTTTTTAATTTTTTTAAGAAACTGTGCTGTTTTCCACAGTGGCTGCACCAGTCTGCATTCCCAGCTGCAGTGTACTAGGGTTCCCTTTTCCCCACATCCTCACCAGCACTTACTATTTGTTGATTTATCTTTAATGCTTTTCGTGCACTTGTGAGATTACCTTCCAGGAATAATGTTCTAATTTACTCCCTTCTGTAGTACTTGAAAAAAAATTGCTTTTTAAAATCCCCAAGTTTTATATTCTGTGGCTCTACTGTGATTTGGCATTGTCAGGGGTCTTGAATTTGCTGTCATGTCTGCACACCTGACATTTGAACACTGTAGTATCAGGTAAAGCAACATTTCATTGTGTTTGGATTATACTAATTTTACTTAAAAATTAGAGGCCCGATGCATGAATTCATGCACCAGTGGGGTCCCTTAGCCTGGCCTGTGGGATTGGGTTGAAACCGGCTCTCCAACATCCCCCGAGGGGTCCCAGATTGTGAGAGGGCACAGGCCAGGCCGAAGGACCCCACCGGTGCACGATCAGGGCTGGGGAGGGACACGAGAGGTTGGCCAGCCGGGAAGGGACTGCAGGAGGGCTCCAGGGCGTGTCTGGACCTCTCGCTCAGTTCGGATCAGCAGGACCCCAGCAGCAAGCTAACCTACCAGTTGACTGCCTGCTCCCTGGTGGTCAGTGCACGTGATAGTGAGCAGTTGAACGGCCTTAGCATATCATTAGCATACTAGAGGCCCGGTGCACGAAATTCGTGCATGGGGAGGGGAGGGTGTCCCTCAGCCCAGCCTTCACCCTCTCCGATCCAGGACTGCTGGCTCCCAACTGCTCGCCTGCCTGCCTGATTGCCCCTAACTGCTCTGTCTGCCAGCCTGATCATCCCCTAACCACTCCCCTGCCAGCTTGATCAATGCCTAAATGCTCCCCTGCCCACCTGGTCACCCCTAACTGCCCTCCCCTGCCAGCCTGGTCACCCCTAACTGTCCTCCTCTGCAGGCCTGGTTGCCCTCCAACTGCTCTCCCCTGCTGGCCCAGTAACCCCTAACTGCCCTCCCTTGCCAGTCTGGTCACCCCCAACTTCCCTCCCCTGCAGGCCTGCTTCCCCCCAACTGTCCTCCCCTGCAGGCCTGGTTCCCCCCCAACTGCCCTCTCCTGCAGGCCTGGTTTCTCCCAACTGCCCTCCCCTGCTGGCCTGATTGCCCACAACTGCCCTCCCCTGTTAGCCATCTTGCGGTGGCCATCTTGTGTCCACATGGGGGCAGCCATCTTTGATTACTTTGGGGCAGCCATCTTGTGCATTGGAGTGATGGTCAATTTGCATATTACTCTTTTATTAGATAGGATTACGCTTTGATTGGTTGAATGGCCGATGGGACACTTAGCATATTAGGCTTTTATTATACAGGAAAGGATTTGGGGACACCACTTGGACAGCATGCTATATTCCAGGACTGGAGTCTTCAAGACATTCTGCTTCAGAAACTCCCATCCTGGGAGCCGTAGGTTAGGTGGAGCTGGACTTGGTCTGTTTGCTCTCTGCTGGTATACATGGTATATGCTCATGGCAGTGGAATCTTGGAAACACTGGGATGTGAAGTGGACATTCTGCTAAATAAGCAGGGGGTGGGCGTAGTAGGAGTGGGGAGGAGCTGGTATTAAAAAATGAACTGCTGGACACAAAACTGCGGGGTGAGGGCATGTATGGGAGGGGGGGCAATGGTAAGATATGTACACATATAATTCCTTAATAAAAAAATGAAAACAAAAAAATGAACTGCTAGTAGGATGGGATGGATTTAGTACAACGCTCCATGGGGGCCTAAGTGGAGAAAAGAGAAAGGATCCATTAATAATTTTATGAAATTATTATTTTTTTAAGTCTGAGGTGGGATGTTGTGAGTGTAGACCTGGGCTGAGCAAGTGCCCCAGAACAGAAGAGAGAGGCAGGAGACCAGGGACCTGAATTACACACAACACTCTTACTTGCAAATGATCACACACCTAATTAGAGCTAACTTTAGCAAAATGTGGGATGTGTCGGAAGGCTTTTGGTATATAGGTCACAGGGTAAGAAAAAATCCCTGAAAAATTAAATTCGGGAGGCGAATCCGGTAGCCTCCAGTTTTGTTAAGACTGCCTCTTTGCTGCCTCTCTCTGAGTGAGTTTCCTGTTTGTCTTTTACACAATTTCCTATCATCTGAGAAAGGGGCAATGCTCACATCCCCTGGCGCCATAAAGTCAGGAAATGGATCTTCCTCCACTAGATACAATTGGAAAAATCTCAAGGAAGGGCTCCCAATTAGCTTGGCTTGCATTGTGCACATAGCTGGATGGGTCTCTGTAGTCCTAGCCATGGGTTATTATGGCCTGGGTTGGGTCAGATCTATGGACCTTTATAGTGATCACAGGCAGAACCCTGCAAGAAAATGGCATTTGCCTTTAGGTCCACTTGGATGGCATAGGAAGAAACAGTTCACCAAAAACCTGGTGGCTGTGGGGGGCGGGGGGCAGATTTTTAAAAGCATGATCTTGGGGATTCATAAAGTAGGCAGCAGCATCTTCAAACGTTTGTATGCATCTTGTTTTGATAAAAACAGTGTACCCCACAGTGAGATACCAATTCATACCCATTGGGATGGTTGTTGACCTCCCAAAACCCACCAATATAGCAAATGTTAGCGAGGGTGTGGAGAAATTGGAATACTTGGGCTTTGTGTACTGTAAGTGGTGCAACCACGTGGTAAACAGCATGGTGTTCCTAAAAAAAAATTAAACATAGAATTAGTATTATGATCCAGCAATTCCACTTCTAGGTTCATATGAAAAGAATTGAGTGCAAGGATGTGAAGACACATTTGAACACTGATGTTCATAACTGTGCTATTCATGATAGCCAAAAGGTGGACAGATGGATAAACAAAACGCGGTCCATCCATATAGTAGAATATTATTTAGCCTCAAAAGGCTAGGAAATTTTGAACCACAACTTGGATGAACCTTGAAGACATTAATGCTAAATGAAGTAAGCCAGTCACAAAGGACAAATATTGTATGATTAGAGGCCCGGTGCACGAAATTCATGCATGGGCGGGTGTGTCCCTCAGCCCAACCTGCACCCTCTCCAATCTGGGACATCCCTCTCACAATCCAGGACTGCTGGATCCCAACTGCTCGCCTGCCTGCCTTCCTTCCTGATTGCCCCTAACTGCTTCTGCCTGCCAGCCTGATCACCCCCTCACCACTACCCTGCCAGCCTGATTGATGCCTAACTGCACTCCCCTGTGCAGGCCTGGTCCCCCCCCAGCTGCCCTCCCCTGCAGGCTTGATCGCCCCCAACTGCCCTCCCTTTGCAGGCCTGGTCCCTCCCAACTGCCCTCCCCTGCTGGCCATCTTGTGGTGGCTATCTTGTGTCCACATGGGGGCAGCCATCTTGTGTGTTGAAGTGACAGTCAATTTGCATATTACTCTTTTATTAGATAGGACTCCACTTCTGTGAAGTACCTGGAATAATTGAATTTATAGAGACAGAAAGTGATTATTGGAGGCAGTGGAAAGTTTGTGTTTCATGGGCACAGAGCTTCAAGCTGAGATGAGAAAGTTCTGGCACTGGGTAGTGGTGACAGACGCACAAAAATGTGCATGTACTTAACGGCTCAGAATTGTACACTGAAAAATGGTAAAACGTTATGTATATTTTACCATGATACTTCAAAAAACATAAAGTACTCTGGCACTTTAACCTGATAATCGAATTTTCATCATAAGTGAAAATGTATCCAGTGGAATCAGAAATTGTAGAGATTGGTACCTATCATCTATTTTAAAATGTGTGAACTAGTTTTTTAACAGTGGGAATTTTCTCATTACTCCTTGTCTTTGTTTTACTCATATTTCCAGTCTGCTTCTCCTGCAGAATTTTATCCTAATGTAATATTTTATGGAATCTCTGTTGATCATGTTATTCTTTTCTGCAACAAAAATAGCACATATATCTGAAAAAAATTAATATATTTTTTATTGATTTCAGAGAGAGAAAGGGGGAGAGAGAGAGAAACATCAATGATGAGAGAGAGTCATTCATCGGCTGCCTCCTGCACGTCCCCTACTGGGAATTGAGCCTGCAACCCAGGCATGTGCCCTGACCGGGAATCAAACCCGGGACCCTTAGTCCTCAGGCCAACTCTCTGTCCACTGAGCCAAACCAGCTAGGGCTAACTCTGAAATTTTAAATGATTTCCTGTGACTAGAGGCTGTACATGATCTGGATTGTGGCTGTTGATTGCTAGGACAATTGATTAAAACAATCTAAATGCAATAGATTTTGATACAATTTTATTCTTTAATCATTCTTTATTGGAAATGCTTCATAATGAGATAAATGAAGCATTTAAAAAAACTCATGTAATATTAGATGACTCACTTATTGCTGGAATGACTCAGACTTTTAAGCACCAGATATATTCCTATTATTTGTTTATAGATCGGGGCTCTGAGTAAACTTGTTCACATAAATAAGCACACGGGACGTTCAGGCGTTGCTAGAACAGTATCGCTCAATTGGTTGAACTCTGAGTTTTGTGCAAAAGGAAAAAATCGGTCCTCCTTATTTTTAGTCATTTACATGCTTATAGTTCCACTTTCTCATATTTGTTGAGGAGGAGGAACTAGAAACCGTCCGATCTGTGAAAAGATTTGTCACCTAAGTCAGCCGTCACGAATTTCTCAGTTTTTTTGGAAGTGTACCAAGAATGCTTTGTGAAAATTTCAGGTGACTGCTAACTATGTCTGTTATTCTTTCACTTTGAGACCTCGTTGAGCTCAGTGTACCTGAAGAATTGAGAAAGTTGAAGTACTGTTAACTTAAACACACTCCTTTGCCAGTACAATATCTTAAAAGTGCTCTTTATCCTGTTACTTGCTTTACGTTTGTTGTGTCAAAACCCTGGGTCTATAGATTTTTAACTTAATCTGCTTGTGGTAATGTCAACCATACAATCTAATTTAATGAAGTTCGTTCTTATTGTCAAGCCAGTTAGTTCCATCAGGCTTGCTTTTTGTCAGGGGAAAGAAAAAAAAAAAGTGACTTCATTTTCCCAAACCTCTGTGTGAAGTTCTCGTTCACAGCACCCAGCCGTGTTTCTAACGGGGCATCTGGTGGGTGTGTTATCGGTTCTCATTGTGGTTTAATTTGCATTTCTTTGATGAGGAATGAGGCTGAGCACTTTTTCAGGGGCTTATTGGCTATTTATACATCTTGGTGAAATGCCTTTGCAAGAGGTTGTGCCCTTTTAAAATTGTTCTTTTCTCTTACTTTTGTGAAGACTTCCTATGAATTGTGGAAATTAGCCATTAGTCGGATATGGTCACCGATACCTCCTCCCATTTGGTAGCTTGCCTCATTATCTTCTTAATGGCGTCTTGATGAGCAGAAGTCTTTAATTTTGGCAAGTCCAGTTTATCACAGTTCCTCCTTGTGATTGCTGCTTGCTGAGTCACCGCACCCAAGTCACAAAGACACTCTGTTTTCCTAGAGAAGCTTTACAGTTTTAGCTTTCACTCGCAGGTCTCCCTGATCCGTGTGAAAATACTGTTTGTATATGGTGCGAGGTAGGGAGTCAAGGTTCGTTTTTCTCCCATAGGCTGTTCTATACCATCTGTTAAAGCTTTCCCCCCTGACTTGCTCGAAGACAGGTATCTTCCTAGGGTTGCATTGACTGTGTAGATCAATTTGGTGGGAATTTGCTTTTTAACAATATTGAATCTTCCAATATATGAACATGGTATATGACACTGTCAAACCTAAACATTTGTAATATTTATTGTAAGAAACATTATAGAAATCACTTTGAAATAATTGACAGTACTCATTTGGAGATTATTGGAAGTAGTCACACTAAAATAACCCAACAGTCATATTTCTATGGTGGGAAGTACAATACAAAAGTAACTTAATGTTCTCTTATACCTTAACCTGTAATGTGATTTTGAACGTGCAGTTAAAATGGTAAGGCAGCTGTCCTTTTTGCTCCTCTGAATCCCTGTTGCACGTATGGGCACACAGACAAACAAGAGGTTGTTCTGGGATGTGAGCTCTGGAGAACAGCCTTCCTTTCGGTGAGTCGTGTGAGAGACAGTTGATAGGTGAGCCAGGGCTTTCATCGGAGGGGCCACAGGGAACCCTGGAAAGGGCCTGGTTGAGGAGAATGAATATGGTGAAGAAAGAGGTTGGGTGAGAATGGGATGAATCACCTGGAAGAGAGAACCTGGGGTAGAAAAACCATTTCAAACTCCTGCTGACCGAAGTGTGGTCAGCAGACCAATAGCGTCGACCTCACTCAGGCATTTGTTAGAAATGCAAAATCTGGGGCCTGACCTAGATCCACTGAATGAGAGTCAGTGTTTTAAAGAGATTCCCATGTCATCCGAATGCCCATTATAGTTTGAGAAACATGCAGGCTCCCTGGCATCAAGGGCCGCAGTGCACACAGCAGCTGGAAGACCTGGGCTGGTGTCCGGCTTCCTGTGTGTTTGCTCTTTCAGTTGCCAAATGGGTTTTCAAAATCATCCTTTGGGTCTTCTTGATTTTTTTTGGGGGGGTGGGGGAGAAGGGGAAAGGGGTCTTTTAAACAGTCTTTTTAGAAATAGTCTTAGAGATGCTACTTTATGGACCTGTTAGAACTTTGTCGGAGCTGATTGTAAAGTCAGTCATGGGAACGAATCTAATGGGAACGCATGGCCCATGCGTCCTCTCTCTGCTGTTTCCAGGGACTGGAATTTGGGGTGAGGTTGAGATTTTGTAAAAGAGCTCAAGTGTGTTTGCTGTACAAACTACAACAGTGCGTGTGTTTAAAATATAAAAAGGTAAAAAAGTGGAGGACACGTTTTATTTTGTATTGTTATAATGTTTGTGCAGGAACTAAAGGAAAATATATTAGAGCCCACTACTCTCACACAGTAGCTGCATTTTTCTGTGTTTTTTTTTTTTAATCAACATTGTCCATCAACACACACAACTTTCACCCAGTTATAAGGGGCAGCTCCCCACCACCCCCAGCTGTGCCTCTTCCTCTCATCCCTGGCCTCCCTGCTCTGATCTCTGCTTCACCGTGGGCCTCCACCACATTATCTCCTGGCCAAGAGTTTACAGAGCTTCCTCGCTGCCTGCCCCGGCATCCGTTTGATATTCCAGCCTCGGCTCTTCCCAGCTTGGCTGGCCCAGACACACCTGACTTACCACGTCTCCTCTGTTACCTCCTCAAAACTGGATCTCTTGTTCCCTACGACCAGCTCGTGACACATCTCCTCCGTTCTCCCGGCTCCTCCTGACTTCTTGCGGTTACCACCTGCCTTTTACAATGGAGTCTGTCCTCGTGGTTTCACAGGTGGGGCCTAAAGGCACTGTTCTCTTGTCTAACTTCCCCTCCTTGTCAGATGCTCAAGAATGATGGTTGCAGGGGTCCCTGAGCAAGTGTGTGCTGAGTGTGCTAGCAGCAGGGGTCATCAAGGGGCAGACAGGGTCTTATGCTGAGGACACAGAAGGTCAGGGTAGAGGCAATGCCACTCTGAGCCCTGGAGCCAGAGTCCCCAGCTCACCAAATTAAGAACTTAAATCACAAACTTCGTGCAGGTATTAATAAAAGAGCCTTACAGGAGATGGCATTCAAGGTGAGACATTGTTCAGATGGATTGCCTTAGACTGAGAATCACCATGCCTCTCGTGCCGGTTATTGAAGATAGCTTTGCATGTCTAGTTGGCACTTGGCAAAAGATGATAACGAGTATTCTCCAGGAAAAAGGGCTAAGTTCCCGCCCAGCATCAGATGTGAGTTTAAGAGGCAAAGCCAGGCTTCTGCTCAGTAAAATCAGCCTTTTGCTTTCAGACCTTTGACCGCACTGCCTGTTAGCCTGTGCTGACAGCTTACTCCTCACACTCTGTCCCAGGGGAGCAGAACGGGTAAGTTTGGAAAGGGGATCAGCAGGGCATTAGAAAGGAGGTTTTTGAGTAAAATATTTCGGGCCACAAATGGCCGCAGAGCGATCAAGCCTGCTTTTCACCCAGGACTGTCTGTGTAATCTGCTGTCCTGCCATGAGTTTGCCCCCCTTCTCTCTCAGAAGTGTCTTGGTTCGAGTGGTAAATTATGTGGTCACCCTACTGAAAGTAAGATACTGATGAAAATATTTGTGCCAGCCCCTGTATACCGAGTGCTTTGTGCAGTCCTCACGAAATACCTGAAAGGTGGCTGCTGTTGCTGCTTTGCAGATACGAAGATGCTCAGAGAGGCTAAGTGACTTGACTGAGCTCACACAGCGCTGACCTGGGAGCAAAGCAGGGTCGGCCAGACTTAGAAAGAGAGTTTGTTTTCCCGGGCCTCTTGATGTTAGGACGTAGTGAAGGAGTCCTTTGTGTGGAAGAAGCAGGGCGAGGGAGAAGGACGAGATGAAGGTGGCGTCTGCGGTGGGGGTGCCGCAGCGAAGGCAGAGGGGTGTGAACTTAGACCCACAAGCTCCTGGGTGCGTGAGTGTGGCCATTCGTCCCAGCATCCTTCAGCAGGCCTGCCGCTGCGGCCTGGGGCTCCCGGTTGGGTGGGAAGCTGGCGTGGGCTGTATAGGTCAGTAATGCTCTAACTTCCTGTGCGCACATTCCACGTTGGAACTGTTGGAACACGGATAAATTCCACAGGTCTCGGGCGGGGCCTGAGGGTCTGTATTTACAACAGGCTCCCGGTGACCCGGAACTGGGGCTCCGCCACCTAGGCTTTGGGCTGCGAGAGAATAGTCACTGGTTAGACTCTCCACCTGGGGTGTGGGTTCACCCTGTGCACTGAAGCCCTGGTTGTAGGAAGAGCGGGGACCAGTGGCTTCTGGACAAAGATGCCTTCACATTGGGGCGGAAGGGCGGGACTAGACAGATACTGGTTTAGGGAGGAGTGGGTTCTTAAATGTGGATGTTTTTAAAGAAAGCGTTATATCTTGTAATTAACACACGTAGATTATTTTAAAAAGTGTATCCTTAGCTTGGGGGAAGAGTGGCCGTGGAGAGCAGAGCGGGTTGGGTGGGGGCAGCACCAGCCTCTGCGGTGCTGGACCAAGGCCTTGACAGCACAGACAGGGAGCCAGGCAGGAATAGCGGGATGGATGACACAGCAGCAAAGCTGTAAAAAAATCCTCCAAGGGAGGAGTCCCTCGCACAGACTGGCCATTCCCCTGTAGGCTGAGGCTGGTGCCTGTGGACACAGCCGGCCCGACTCCGGGAGGCGCTGGCCAGCGTTCCTGTGGCTGACAGCACTGTGCCTCTCTGCCCACTCGGACCCTGTCACCGGCAGGCAGGCAGGCGCGTGGTCCCAGGTTGGCCTGCCACGTCCGGTTACTTGTGTCACGTGGGGGCACAGCCTGGGCTGGGGGTGTGCAGCCTGCCTGTCTCCCTCCTTTCTGAGGGTCACGTTGGAAAAAGACTGATGCCGAGAGGATGTTGGCGAGGACCAGGTGGCGGAGGATCCAGAAGCTCTGGGCAGAGCCAGCCTCTGTTGCTGGAGCTGTGAGTGGTCACGGGAGTAGGGCCTTGGTCCTAGCAGCACCCTGATGAGAGGGGACGCAGGCAGCTGGCGGCCTCAGTAATGCTCACAGCTGGCAGATGGCTCTGAGGCCCCTGGAAGGGCAGAGCGGGTGATGCGAGGTGCCGAACCGGGCATTGTGGGGCATTAGACCACTTCTGAGCCTGTTTCTCGTGTTCCGGTGTGTCAGACACGGGAGTGTTTAGTCTTCGTAGACCTACAGTTAGGGGAGTGAGGGAGGCACTGGGCCAGATATACGTGCTCATGACAATGCCCACCCTTTTGGGGTGAGGGGACCCGGGACCGGATTATCTTAGGGCAGATCTTACTGGGCTGTGGGCCGTAGGCTGTGGGCTGTGGGCTGTGGGCCATAACTCCAACAGCCCAGTAACTCCCCCTCCCTCTGCCCACACTGACCCTCTTCTCTGTGACCGGCTGCTGTAGACACGCCTGGAGCACCAGGTGGTGGTGCTGGGTGCACGTGTGCAGTGTTTCTCTGAAGGTTCCCCTTCCTCAGGGGCAGCCCTGCTGTGTCAGGGTGCTGCCCGGGGCCACTTGCAGCACACAGATTTTTGCCAGCAGGATCTCGGAGCTTTGCATTCAGCTGCAAAACCAGGGCTTGAGCAAGCAGCTGGAGGGAGTCCAGGACTAGAGTGTTTTTGGGTTTAGGGGTGGAGAGCAGAGGGAAGAAACGGGAGGGGCCGGAGGGCAGCGCTACACAAGCCAGCAGTCGCAGCTTCGGCGGTGAGGACCTCTCAGTCCTGCCCGAGGGCCACTGGCCACCATCGCTGGAGACCCTGACTTACCGGCACGGCACCACACCCGGCTGTTGCAAGTAGCTGTTGTGCTGTCTTTTCCCTGGGAGGCAAGTCTCCTCCCTGTCGTCCCCTCCCGCTCCTCCCCGTTCTGTGAGGGATGGTGCCGTTCTCTATTGCACGCTCAGCCGGCTGATGTCACTGGCAGCGGGAAGCATCAGCAGCCTGGTCACATGCTGGCCCAGCCTGTAATGCAGACGGGATAGGGGTGTGTGTGTGGGGAGGGGGCTGTATGGCCACTGCTCTTGCTCTGACGCCCCCAAAAGTGCAGAGGCAGCAGCTGCAGCATCCAGCCTGTGTGGATGTCTGGTCCTTAAGCTCGGGGAAACTGTTGTTATTAACATTTATTGGCGATAATCCTGGGGCAAACAGCCCTTAACTCTGGGGTTTTGCTGTCCTCCTGTCCGAAGCAGACTTCCCGGACTCTGAAGACGCAGTCACAAGCAGGATGCTTTTCCCCACCTCTGCGCAAGATTCTCCCCGGGGCCTCCCAGATGCAAATGACTTGTCCCTGGGCCTGCAGTCCCTCAGTCTCACAGGCTGGGACCGAATCTGGAGCACCCAGGACGCAGATTCCTCAGCCCAGAGCAGCACACACTCCGGTGAGTGCCAGGAATGAGTCGGCCGGGGGAGGGGGTGCATGGGTGGCGAGCGGAGATGCCCGCAGCAACAGTTGTTCATCCCCCTCTGCATCCCCCACCACACACGCACAACATGGAGCTGTTCTGCAAGAGATGGAAATGCTGGCTGTGAGTGTGCAGGACAGATGGTTGCTCGTAAAGGCAGGCACGGCTCCTCACTTAGCCTGACAGACTCCCCGGAGTTGTTAGTCTGCACCTGGGTGGCCCTGAGAAGGGTCCCCAAGGTGTCAGCCTCATGCAGAGAAGACCCAGACAGACCCCCTGGTGCCAGGCCTGTCTTAGAGATGATGAAGCAAAACATTTTTGGGCGGGGGAGGGGACTTCAGGCTGATGACTGGAGGTCCGGTTCTGTGTCTCAGTGCCTTTGAGGAGCAGGGAGCGCTCTGTAGGGTGGGTGGTCCCCTGAGTCACGGCAAGGGAGGCTGGGTGATCCTAGGATATTGGAGTTGGCTTCGCATAGCTTAAGAGCATTGATCCCGGAAGGGGGTCGGCAGGGTAAGCAGGGTGGAGTAACCCAGCTATGGAGGCTCTTTGTGTTAAGGGTAACCAAGTGGATAAAGGAAGAGCCACTCCCCTTTAGGACCCCCTGTCACTATGAGGGGGTCACTGGGGACAGAATGAAGGGGCTTCTTGGCCACCCTTGGAACAGCTTCTGCTCAGACCTTGCCGTTGCCCATTTATTTCCCTCTAGTGGTACAAGGGGGAGGGCTGGCCAGATGCAAGTCTTGGAGTAGTCAGGAAGAAATGTGAACTTAAGAAATGCTGCATGTATACTTAACATCTACGTATTTGGCTTTATGTGAACGATGCCTCAATAACAAGAATACTGGCAGCAGCTACTTTACAGGGGTGGAGGGGGGCAGCCATTTGCTGTCGGTGCCCAGGGAGTCACTGAGCTGCCAGCCTCCTGCCTCCCCCGCTCCGACACTGGCCGCCATGGCAGCAGGTACTGTCTTGTGGATTTCTCGGGCCTCCACCCTGTTTGGTGCAGCTCTCTTCCCGGTACACTGTGCAGGGCCTGGTGCTGTTGCATCTGCTGGCATTACAATGCCCACTCACTTCAGCAAAAGCCCATTGGATTGGGGATTGGGTTTTTATTTCTTGTTTTTAATTTGGTTGTGGGTGGGGAAGAGCTTTGCCTTAAGTGGCTGCCTCTGGGTCAAGGTGGAATTTCTTGAAGTGCTGGCCTTCCGCTGGCTCGGGTTTTCCAGAAAGGCTGGTGAAGGAAGTGTGCTGTCACCGTTTGGCTCTGTGCTTGCAGATCTCGGCGTGGAGGCCGGGGCGGCGGCTTTTGGGTGGTGCTCTGAAGCCAGCCTGGGTGGCCCGCAAAGCTGACCTTGTGCTCTGCCCCCCTGTGTCTGGGCAAAAGATAGAAGCGCTCCCAGGAAGTGGCCACCTGTCTGCGGTGGTTGGCGTCTGACCAGGGCTCTGACTTTCACTGAGTCGGGTTGGGGTGTGGCCCTTCCTGGGCTCCGGTTTGTCTTCACTACCAGGGTCCTCCTGAGATGTAACCACAGCGCACACACGTGAAGGAGGGCCATCGCGGGCCGGGAGAGCTCCGCCTGAAAGTGACTGTGAAATTGGGCTGTAAAAAATAGCTTGGGTTATTACTCAGCAATATATATTTAAAAAAAAAAAGAGTGAAATCCTGCCATCTGCAGCCACATGGATGGACTCTGAGAGAATTATGCTCAGTGAAGTAAGTCAGACAGAGAAAGACAGATATACTGTATGATCCCTCTTCTGTGTGGATTCTAAAACACAAGACAGAACCAGACTCAGAGGTACAGGGAGCACACTGATGACTGCAGGGGCGGGGGCTGGGACATGGGTGAACCAGGTGACGGGGAATAAGAGGTGCAAACTTCCAGTTTTAAAATGAATAAGTCGCAGGGATGTAATGTGCAGCCCGGGGAAGATTGTCAGTGTTATTGTCATAACTGCATGGAGGCAGATGGGTACCGGACTTACTAAGGTAGAGAAGGTGTATGTCGTAAGGCATGTGAACGTCGAATCACTGCGTTGTCCACCTGAAGCTGACATGATAGCGTGTGTCCACTATTTAATAAAAAGTAGCTTGGGTCCAGCCTTCACTCCCAGCTTTCCCACCCCCAGCGGCCCGTGCTGCCGCTGCCTCTGAACTGGGGATGGGTTTACTTCTCCTCCTTGCACCACACGCACTCCAGTGATAAACATACATGATTTTGTGCATCAGGGAGGGACTACAGTGTGGCCCTTGCATTCACAGGGACGGGGAGGAGGCGGGGTCTAGGGGTGCGGTCTGGCTATAAGCAGGGTTTGCGTGCCCCCTGCCTTTCTCCCTGACGGCGGAGACACACCCGTCCCTGGTCCCCGTGTTGTCCTTGCGTTGTGGAGCTGTGGGGATGGCCATGTCGTCTCTTTCTGTGTTCCCGGCCTCCTGGGAAGCCCACACGCGGGTGCCGCCTCCTGCCGTGGGAGGCGGCCCTCCCCCCGCCAGCTGCAGCGGCGCCCTTGCCAGCAGTGCGGGAACACGCAGCCCACTCCAGCGCCCACAGGCCTCCGCCTGAAGGCCAGCAGCTCCGCTTCTTCCGGGGGCGCTGGACAGTCTGGAGCTGTCCTCGCAGACGGCCTGGCCCCCTGCTCTCTCCGCACAGGCTTCCTCCTCGGCCGTGCGGGGTGGTGTGTGGCCCCAGGAGCTGGAGCGTCACACGTGAGGGCAGCCGGGTTGGAGGTGGCAGGGCTCTCGACTGGGAAATCTTGGCTCAGTTCATTCAACCGACGTGGAGCACTTGCTGTGTGCCAGGCACTGTGTCAGGCACTGGCGGTAACCTCAGTGGGTAAAAATCCCCGTGACCGTTACAGGAAGACAGATGAGACAGGGTGCCACTTGCAGCTCGGTGGGTGCTGCGGTGGGGTTTTGCACTGGGACACCTTCCAGTGGGGGTTAGCCTGACATGGGGACCCGGGCCTTTCTCTAGGGTGGGGCCTTCGGCCGCGTGGGTGTCGCTGGCCCCGCAGGCCCACAGCAAGACCCTGGAGTGAGTCTGCTTTTCAGGGTTGTGCCTTCAAGGCCACTGCTGTTGGGCATGTGGCGCTTGGGGGGGGGGGTCCCTTCCTTCTAGACGGTGCTGCCCTGTGAAAGCCACACTCAGCGTCCTGGGATGGGGATACAGGAGCTAATGACCAGCCAGCATTATCGCCTGCTTCCTGCACTGAGTGCATCGCCTGACTTCAATGCCTCGCAGCCCTGGGAAATGGGGACTGATGCCGGTCCTGTTGGAAAGACGAGGATGTGGGCCCACAGGCATCGCCAAGGGCCAAAAGCGGCAGCTGCCAGAATTCAGCCAGGCTCTGTGGTGCCCTTCTACACCTGCGTTCCCACGTGCAGAACCCTCGCATGCTGGGCAAGAGCACTCAGGTTAGGGTATCTCCGTGGACAGCTCGGGGGCTCCTGAGCCAGAGGCAATGTGTGGCCTTGCCGAGGTCCCTGGAGGCCAGGACAGGCGACAGGCAGGCCTCAGCTCATCACTGTGCTACCCGATGGATCGTCTTCCTGCCTTCCCCAGGTGACTCCCGCATGTGGCGCAGCTCTGCAGGCGGTGCGGTGACTGAGCATCTACCTGGGAAACCGGGGCTCATAGTGATGCCTGTGCAGAAGCCTGGCAGACCAGGTGCCCAGGCGGCAATGCCAAGGGCCTGTCCGGCTTCTTCCCCTCCCTGTGGAGGTCCCTGGGGGACAGGCCTGTGCACACTCTGGCCTCTGCCCGGCTGCTGACCAGGGTGCTCTGCTGAGCTGCTCCCCACGGGTGTACAGGCTGATGGCCTGGGCTGGGAGGGACGGCCTCTGCGCTTCGCTTCTGCTGCTGCTGTACTTCCAAACAGCCTCTCAGGCAGCGTCCAAAATGGGGCTGGGTTCCTCCTGTGTGTGGCATGGACATCCGGGTCCAAGGTCCCCTGCAGTCTGCCCGGGCCACCCAGGCCTCCACAGCTGCATTCCCAGCACGTAGCACGGTGCCCGGTCATGGCTCCTTGTTAAGTATTTACTGAGTGATGAGTAGCAGGCCTGACACTGCAGTTTTGCACTACAAGGTCTCTCCCATCTCTTGCCTCCTACGTGTGTGTTGATCAGCTGGATGGACAGGTGGTCCGTGGGGAGGGGAGGGGCTCCTGGGAAGCCGTGTGACAGTGGGTCCCTCCTAGGTGAGGTGGGTGGCTGCAAGGACAGTCAATGTCAGTGAAACTACTCCAGGGATCGAGGTCGGGGAAGGCAATGCCGGGTACCTGGACCTGGGAGCCAGGCGGGAGGTAGACTCAGCTCGCCCGGAGTTGGGTGGGTGAAGAGTTGAAGACCAGGGTCTGGACTGGGTGCCACGCTCCCATTCCGACCTGTGCCTTCAGGGTGATGTTGGACAAACAGCCTAGAACCAAAGGCTGGGAGGAGGAGGGAGGGTTCCAGGTACGAGGCCTTCTATCTCAGGGCAGGAGTACTAGCCCCCGCCCGCGTTTCTCCCGTGACTTTTCCCGTTACGTGACGGCACCTGACCGTGTCTGGGCCTCACCTCCCAGGCTGAGCTCTTGCTCGGTGTCTTCCACGCAGGCCTCCGTCCGGGGCGAGGCTCTCGCCGCCACCAGGCTCGAGTGCCTTTGTCCTCTTGGGCAAGGCTTCAGAGAATTCCAGCCGTGACTCAGCGGTGAAACCCACAGGAGCTGGCATAGAAGGGCGAAAGTTAACAATCGGTCTAAAAATATGACTGCTGATGTGGTCTCCTGTACCCTCTGAGGTAGCATTAATGAGCTGGGACCTTCTGCCAGGCCCTCGCCTCCCGTGACTCCGTCTGTGGCTGGCGCCGCTTCCTGCCAGCATGTGCGTGGGGACGGGTGCCTGCCCCAGGAAGAGCACGCTGTTCCCGAGTCACTTTCGGGAGATGTGGATCCACTGTGTCCTTGGCCACCAGGGACAGGAGCCGTGCAGAGGGGGACGGAGGGCCTTCTCTCCCACAGCCCCCACCCCCTTAAGCCATCAAGGTCCATGCCTGGCCTCTGGCCGTGACGCAGCTCTGTGCCCTGTGCCGGGGAGTGGAGTTGGATGTGGTCGCTGGCCTGCAGTGTAGACGTGGCTTAATGAGAGTCCCCGTCGGATGGTCCCCCCAGCTGCATCCTCCTCCCCTTGACTCCCAGCGGGAGGAAGTGGGTGCTGCTCACTCACAGGGAGGCAGGGTTCTTGGCTGAGCTGGGATAAGGCGATGCCCTCTCTTATATAAGGCCCCTCCCTGGGGCCCACCGTCTCTGCTGCTTCCCCTTCCTTTGACCTGGAGATCCTCAGAGACCCACCTGGCCAGCCCTGTGTGGTGGTGGCCTGTAGGGGACAGTGAGGTCACTCGGAGGCCTTTGACCCCGGGTGACCGTTTCCCGAAACTTGGCTGCTTCTGTGGGTTGAAGGAAACGTCAAACTCCCTGAGAAACTCCGGGCACCTTGATACTAGGTTTTCTTGTCTTCCCTGTGTCTTCCGGTCACACTGCTGCTGTGTCCTTGGTCTGTCCAGTTTAACATTTGCAGAAACTGATCCACGAGGTGCTGACGGGAACCAGGGGTGTTAATTCGGGGGCACTCCAATCTTACCTGTTTGCCAAGTGGCACTGCCCCTGTCTAGGCCCTCAGCCCAAGCCCTTTCCCGTTTCCCTGTGTGTGGGGTGGCGTGTTCAGTGGGGCTCTTGGCCATAGATCGTGAAGAGGATTGGGCCGGGAAGTGACCCTGCAGCCCAGATCTATAAATAGTATTCAGTCCTCTTTGAAGTAAGTACTGTCACAAATTTGAGGTGGCAAGTAATTGTACTTCTGTCTGTTTGGGTGAGGGGCTGGGTAGGGATAAACTGAGGTTTCCCCCCCCGATTCTGAGTTGCAGCTAAGTCAGCATTGTGTCCTTAAATTGGGTCACCCAGATTGAAAGGTGTGTCCCCGTTCAGCATTGGGACAGTCCCTCTAGACACACCCAGCTCACACCCTTCCCCGTGTTCCCCCGGGGGTGGGTGTGGGCTACCGAAAAGGCAGAACTTCATCCCATGTGCCTGCAGCTTTCTGTGCAAACACATTTAAGAGGTTTTTAAAAAGGAGATTATTTCTTCTTCTAGGTAGAGGGGATTCTAGTCCCTCTCACTCACGCTCTGGCTAGATCAGTTGCCTCCAGAAAGGCAAAGGAAGTCAAATGGGAACCGATTAGTTTTCCTTCCTGTCACTTAAAAAACCTTTGGAAATAATTTCAAATTTATTGTTTACGTTTACCTCCTTTGCTGTATCCCTCGCACATTCTCTCTCTGTGTCTCTATGTGTAAGTTCTGAACCATTAAGAACCTAACAAAACAGTTATCGACTGCAGCCAATGTAAAATTGATACAATACCCTCATTAAACTGCTGTTCGTAGCCGATTTTGTCCGGCGGCCCAGCCGTGTCCTTCACAGCACCTCTGTACAGGTGTCTGCCCCTAGCTCCCTCAGTGTTTGCTCCCTTGTTGGTTGGTGTTTTTTAAAAATCTTTATTGTTGAAAGTATTACAGATGTCCCTTTTGTGTTTTTTTTGTGTGTGTATGTATTTTCCCATTGACCTCCTCCACCACGCACCGGCCCCTCCCCAGCCTTCACCACACTATTGTCTGTGTCCTGGGCTATGCATATCCTCCTATGTAATAAAAGCCGCATATGCAAATTGTCCCCTCGGGCGGTCATTCGACCAGGAGAGGGACCGGGAGTTCGCTTGCTATGATATGCGCTGACCACCACGGGGTGTCGTGGAACGTGGCGGGCGTTGGCGAGGCGTCGCTGGCAGCAGGTGGCAGTGGAGGCACTGCCCGCCCAGATGGGCCCTGAGGGGAGCGGGACCGTGGTGGGATGGTGGCGCAGGTGAGCGGGTGGCACCAGGCCAAGGCGGGTGTGAGGGGGGAGGGCTGCCACCCAGCTCCCAGGCGCTGAAGGAGCAAGGTGGGGGCCCGGCCCCCGATCGATCGCCCCACAGATGGGATGGTGGAGCAGGTGAGGGGGCGGCGCCAGGCCATAGCAGGGTGCCAGGCGGGGCTGCAGGTGCAAGCTGAGGCCTGATCCCTGCAGGCCACCCCAAGGGACTCCACCCATGCACGAATTCATACACCAGGGCCTCCAGTATGTGTGTACGTTCCATGGTTAATCTCTCCCCGTCCACTCCCCCGCCCCCCCTCTAACACACACACACCCTTGCTTTTCCTCTGAAATTCGTCAGTCTGTTACATGCTTCTGTGTCTCTGGATCTATTTTAGTCATCAGTTTGTTTTGTTACTTAGATTCCACGTATGAGTGAGATCATGTGATACTTGTCTTTTCTCTGACTGGCTTATTTCGCTTAGCATGGTACTCTCTAGGTCACGCCATGCTGTTGCAAACGGTCAGAGTTCCTTTTGTACTGCTGCGTAGTGTTCCATTGTGTCGATGCGCCACAGCTTTTTTATCCACTCATCTGCTGATGGGCACTGGGGCTGTGGCCAAATCTGAGCTATCACACACTGCACTCTGATGAACATCAGGGTGCATATCCTTTCTGGTTGGTGTTTTCCGATTTCTTAGGATATATTCCTAGAGGTGGGATCACTGAGTCAAATGGGGGTTTCATTTTTTAATTTGAGGAAATGCCGTACTGTTTTTCATAATGGCTGCACCAGCCTGCATTCCCAGCAGCAGTGCACGAGGGTTCCTTTTCCTCCACATCCTCCCAGCCCTTGTCGTTTGTTGATTTGTTGATGGCAGCCATTCTGACAGGTGTGAGATGGTACCTCATTGTCGTTTTAATTGGCATCTCGTATGGTTAGTGACTTGGTTGCTCCCTTGGATTTTGCTCCCTGTGAGCTTACAAACGTCTTTGCTTGCCTTGCATGTGTTTTACAAAGTTCAGCTTGTTCTGGCCCTCACTTTCCTGAAATCATTATTACGGTTTATGCCACTCTTTCTTATCTTCTTTCCTTATTCCTGGGTTGACTACGTCTCTTCCTCTCTGCTCTACCCAAACCCTGCCCAGAGTTTCCAGAGCTCACACTCCTTGGGAAATGCCCCACGCAGCCACGTTGGTTTCTCTTCTCTCTTGGGCATTCGTTGGCATTGGGCTGTGAGAGCCGTATTTAAATAACCCGCAGTCCTAAGTCAAGGGGAAGAATTCAGTGCTAAAGGTTTTTGGGTGTGGCAAAGGGAACTGATGAGAACCTCAGCGTAGCACACTGCAGGTTTGTCTAGATCAGCGCTGCTCAGCCTTAATGTGCACACACACCTCTGGGGACCCTGTTAAGATGCCGGGTCTGACCCAGAAGGTCTGGAGTGGGGCCCGAGATGCACTGTTAATAGGTTCCTGCAGTGGCCAGGCCCTGGAGAAGCTTTCAGACCCAGATGACATAGGTCCCAGGGCACTGACCTCTGGTAGGTGAGATAGCTTGTCTGTAGTTGGTGGTCGTAAAGGAATTTGAACAAAAGAGAGGTGTCGGGACCATGAAGACAAGATGTAAGTTCTGGGCATTTTTTTAAAAAGTTGCCAGTGGAGGTGCGTTCCAGAAATGACAGCCTGGAGTCGGAGGGAAGCCGGTCCCACGCTCATGCGCTGGCTGTTACTGACACAAACGCTGCCCTTTGTGTTGGCTTCCTTTTGTTAAGACGGGGTAACAATGCCCACTTCTTAGGGTTCCGTGGAGGTTATTTACCCGACGTGCTCCTTCCTCGTGGTGTCTGGCACGTTCTGGGCGAGCAGCGAACGGTAGGCGCGTGGCTGAACCTGGTCCTGAGGAGCGCAGGTGACTGGCCGTGGAGGTGAGCACTTCAGGCGTCGAGTTCATAGGTGGCCGGCGGGGCCTGCCCTGCCCTTTTCTGTTCAGACAGGCTTATCAGGGGAGAGGGTGTGGTAGAGACCCTTCCTAGCTTTCACACAGGAATCGGACAAAGCCTCACGATTTCTTGGTGGACATTGCAAAAAATAAAAAACAAAAACTTGCAGGTCACTTGGAATTGTGCCTGGTAGCACAGATGTACCAACACGGTAGCGAACACAGATGGATACACGAGCGAAGTGGTCCGCAGTGGCACCCCTGTTGCTTTTGGATTCTTTCAAACACACTCTTATTTTCTTAAAATACGTTTTTATTGATTTTTAGAGAGAAGGGAGAGGGATAGAGAGATAGAAACATCAATGAGAGAGAAACATTATCGATGGTTTGCCTCTTGCCTACACCCTACTGGGGATCGAGCCCCCAACCCAGGCACGTGCCCTGACCGGGAATTGAACTGGCGACCTCTTGGTTCGTGGGTCAGTGCTCAGCGGCTGAGCCACACTGGCTGGGCCAAACACACTCTTTTTAAAACCTTGGGTGAACACACAGCCGTGGCCCAGACTGACGGCGCCCGCGCCCTTTGGGCTGTTGCTGGGGGTTGTCGTGCGGCTTCTGTGCTGGGCTTCCCTTGAGGATTCTGGGTGCTCCCTCCCGCTGCCGCCTCTTCTGGGGCGAACCACTGCCCTCCGCCTCCTCGGTCTCCGGTGGGTGCTCCCTTGTCTTTCCTGGGCTCTGCGTCGCTCTCCTGACGATTCACATGTACGCATTGCCTGTGTGCTGAACGCTTTCCTGACAGTGTCATGAAGGGGTTGGCATCCCCCCAAGATGCGTGATGAGTGGAGACGTGCAGAGCCTCCCAGAGCACATGGCCACACGGAGGAGGGCCGACCTAGGGCTGCGCCCAGGTGTGTCTCAGCCAGAGCGGGCTTGACCAGAACGTCATTCTGCTTCCATCCCAAACGCCAGACATTCGGGGTGCAGCACAGAGAGCCCTCATGTGCTAGCCCCTTGCTCAGAAGCGCTCGGGGGAGAGGCCTGCTCACACTGTCCTAGGCCTCGGGGCGTGGCCCGGGTTCTCTCTCCGGCTGTGTGGTGTCGGGGTGCGATTCTGTGAGCAGGTCACCAGGCAGTAAGGAGGAGCATGGTGTGCGCTGAAGGGGTCTCCTGAGGCTACGTGGGCATGTGCACTAATAGCAGGTATGGCTCAGACACTAATAGCAGGTATGGCTCAGCCAGCGTGGCTCAGTGGTTGAGCATTGACCTATCAACCAGGAGGTCACAGTTCATTCCCGATCAGGGCACACGACCAGACTGTGAGCTCGATCCCTGGTGTGGGGCGTGCAGATAGCAGCCAATTAGTGATACTCTCTCATCATTTATGTTTCTATTTTTCTATCCTTCTCCCTACCTCTCTAAACTTCCTCTCTGAAATCAATAAAAATATATTTTAAAAAAATAGCTATGACCAGGGTCCCCAGTGGCACAGAGTTCCCCAAATGCTGGCACTGACCCCTAAGCCTAGGTGTCAGATTGCTGGAGCTTTGTTGTTGTTAGTCTTTTTAAAATATATTTTTTATTGCTTTCAGAGAGGAAGGGAGAGGGAGACAGAAACATCAATGATGAGAGAGAATCATCAATCAGCTGCCTCCTGCAGGCCCCCTACTGGGGATCAAACCCACAACCCGGGCATGTGACCTGACTGGAATCGAACCGTGACCACCTAGTTCATAGGCTGACGCTCAACCACTGAGCCAAGCCAGTCGGGCAAGAGCTGGAGTTTTGTTCCTTTGAGACAGCAGGACCCCCGGGCTTCACAGAGCTGTCCTGGGACTGCCCCTTACCGGCCCTGGGAGGCCAGTGTCGGCACTGGATGTGTGTCTGCTCGGGACACGCGAACTGTGGTTCTGTCGTGCTTTCGGTGGTTGTGCCTCAGCGTGTCCTGTTGCGTGGCTGTGGGAGGAGAAGGGAGGGCTGTTGCCTGGGAAGAAAACTAAGAAGTCACAGGACTTCCTTTATTTTTCCTTCCTAGTACTGAGCATGCTCCACAACCCACTGGGCAGTGTCCTGGGGAAGCCCCCCTTGAGCTTCTTGCCACTGGACCCCCTTGGATGTGACGTGGACAAGTTCCCAGCACCCTCGGTCAGAGGCTCCCGCGTGGACACGAGGCCCATCTTGGACTCCCGCTCCTGCAGCCCCTCGGACTCAGACACCAGTGGCTTGAGCTCCGGATCAGATCATTTCTCAGACTTGATTGTATGTCGCTTGTTGGGGCGCGGGGTGGGAGGGCCAGCGTGCTTGGCAGGGGGCACGTGCCTACTAGGATGCTGGGAGGTGTGGAGGCCATTGTGGGCACGTACAGAGCTTTTCGTCCTCGACAGAATAGGGGATGCCTTGTACACCCACCACTGGGCGATGCATTTCAGGACCTGAGCCCAGGACACTTTTTATGAGTTACTCCAAGAGCCGTTGGGTCGCAGTTACTTCACCGGCAGACATGGGAGTCCTGCCGAGTGCTGATTCCTGGCCTACACGGGGTTTTCTTTAGCCTTCACACAGTATCGTTTGTGTGCCTTTATGTATGATACCTCAAAATTCTTAAGTGGGGATTTTTAAATTACGGGGATGCTCTGTTTTACTGTGCTACCCAGGTGTTGCCGTTGTTGACAAAGGCAAGACCCTCCGCCAGCCAAAGCGGTGGTGACTGGCTTTCTCGCAGTGGTCTGGAGCCAGACCCGCCGCACCGCCCGGGGGTGCCTGTCGTGGGCAGGGCCAGGGTTTTAACCTAGACCTGACTGCCCCGGCTCCGAAAGCCTTTCCTGCCCCATGCCGGCTCTCCTCTCCGTCGGAGGCCACTGCGCACCTGTGAGGTGCTGCCCCGTGTTCACGTGGCCCCCAGGCTCCTCAGGGCGCCCAGGCCGCGTGGAGCCGGCGGCGGGTTAGGGGAGGAGCACCGTGCCGTGCAGCCTCAGCAGCCTCCTCATCCGGCCTCTGCTCTGGGTCCCTTCCTCTTCCCTTCCACACCCAGGACTGGTCACCCTGGTTGTGGGTACAGTTTCCCATTGATAGCCCGGCCGTTAGCACCCACCTGGTGGTCTGTCGGCTCACCTGGAGCATGAGCTGGCACTCCTGCTCCCCTCGCCCTGGCTCAGGCTGCTCCCAGAGGGGTCCCCGCTCCCGGTGGGCTCGGCTACCCTGGGCCGCCGTCTCCTCCTGTAAAGGGGGGAGATGGCGTGCTCCTAGTTACGGCCTTTAGGTGGGGGCTCAGTCTTGGAAATTTGCCTCATAAAGCTTTAATCTTGTGGGTTTTGTTGAAAGAATTTCCTCAGGCCTGGCCCCTGTGGCTCAGTGGTTGAGCGTCGAGCCATGAACCAGAAGGTCCCTGTTTTAATTCCCGACCAGGGCACGTGCCCGAGTTTTGGGCTCGATCCCCAGTAGGTAGGGGACATGCAGGAGGATGATTCTCTCTCATCAGTGTTTCTATCTCTCCCTCTCCCTTCTCTCTCTCTAAAAGTCAATAAAAACATTTAAAGAAAAATAGAACGTCCCCAGATACTTCACTCCTCACAGTAGAGGGAATAGAGGCAGTATTTTGAACTTTTAGAACATATTCTGTTGAGTGATTATTTAGTTTGTTTTTACGATAATGTGATATTATTTTACCCACTGAAACCAGTAGAATTTAAAGCTTTGGCACAAGCTTAGAGTAAACCCCGCGTTCTTACATATTTCTGATAGAACCCCCTCCCCCCCCCCCCAAATAGAAAGCATGTTGATTCTAGACCTAGGAATCTGACCAAAGAAAACACAAGATAGGAAGCTATATCTTAAAGCACTTATTTATAGCCCTGAAAACTGCGAGAGTATTTGGATGTTCATCAGTGGGGCAATAGGTCAGGGAAATGTAGCTTGTCCCCTAAATAGAAGAACGTAAATTAATTAAAAATGTTTACAAAGATTGGCAAAATGAAAAAAAAAAATGTTGACTTGGGGATAAAAGAATTTGTTTAAATTAGGGTAGGTCAACTCATCTTAAAAATGCTTAGGGAACTAACCCGTGTGGCTCAGTGGATATAGAGTCGGCCTGTGGACTGAAGGGTCCCAGGTTCGATTCCGGTCAAGGGCATGTACCTTGGTTGCGGGCACATCCCCAGGAGGAGGTGTGCAGGAGGCAGCTGATCGATGTTTCTCTCTCATCGATGTTTCTAACTATCTCTTTCCCTTCCTCCCCGTAAAAAAATCAATAAAATATATTTTAAGAAAATGCTTAGGGAGAAAGTCTGGAAGAGAGCAGACCCAATGCTTAATGGTATTTTTCATAATTTCTGCAGTGCAGTGTTTCCCCTTAAAACTAGACCGTCCTCTGAAAACCTGTCTCCCTTTTCCTCCCCCAGTCAAGCCTTCGCATCTCCTCCCCTCTGCCCTTCCTGTCTCTGACAGGGGGTGGCCCCAGAGATTCCTTAAAGATGGGGATTGGGTCCCAGATGGACCAAGAGCAAGCTGCTCTCGCCGCTGCCACTCCCTCCCCAACCAGTGCGTCGAAGAGATGGCCAGGAGCTTCCGTGTGGCCTTCCTGGGACCTGGAAGCCCCCAAAGACCTCTTCAGCATAGAGAGAGAGGCCCGGCTGCACCGGCAGGCGGCAGGTGAGTGTGGCCGTGGGCAGGCCTGGGCCCGACAGGGGACCTGACTGGAAGAGGACTGGGCTGTGCGGCGAAGTCCCTGGATCTGCAGAGCACCGTCTGTCCTCTGGAGTAAGTGCTGCGGGGGACAGTCAGGGATTCTTCCAGGCTGGCGGACAGGAGGGAGCGGTGACCTGTGTGCGGGGCCGTGTGGTGAGCGTTGGAGCCCTCTCAGCTGTGTGTTTCCCTGGAGACTGGCCGAGCTTTCTTCCCCGAGGCTTTCCGATGGGTAAACTTGGGGACACTGGGGTGGGCAGCCTCTAAGGTAAGGGGTGTCCCCAGGTGTCCTGGTCTCCCACAGACCTCGGCTCCCTGAGCTGAAATACGCACTGCATCTGTTTGTCATCTTCCGCCCGTACTCAGAGGTCACACAGTCAGTGTTTACCGAGGCGTCAGGCGCCCACCGACCCCGGTTCGGAGGTGCTGAGCTGATGACTGGACCGGCGTTCAGTGTCTCCCTTCCCTGTGTTTCCAGAGGCGTCTGTGTCTGACTTTCTGCTCACAGACCTGGACCTGATCTCATTCTCCTGATAGTGCCGCTGCCCTGTCCACTTTGTGGCCTCGGCCGCCCAGCTTTGCACTTTCTCCAGTGCCGCTGTTTCCTGTGAAGGGACGTTACCATGTGTTTGGACATGGCCGTTATATCGAGTTCTGTTACGCACTGACCATTGCTGATGGTTGCCGGTTTCCTGCTGGCATGTTGGACCTGGGCCTTTAGGGAATGGCTCCATGTCATGTCATCGCCCGAGTGGACAGGAGGCTTGGTTTCCTTGGCTCTCTGTCCCGGTTCTGTGGCGGGGAGTGCAGTGGGCAAGGCCTGGCCATGCCCACGAGGTCACTCCCCGATCTGGAACAGCACAGGCCGAGTGGGGACAGCATTAAAGGCCGCTAGGAGGCCGAATTGGTGACCAAGAACTGAGCCTCCAGAAAATGTAGGGCCGAACAGAAGGGCAGCCAAGGAGTTTTGAGTCGGAGTCAGACACATCACAGTGGGTTGGGACAGGCTTGTCACTGACATACCTTGGATGCTGGGGGGCCGGGGGTCCATTATCTAAGGAAGGCCTGATGTTTGTTGGGGCGTCACACAGATAGCTGTGAGTGGGGGGGCCTGGTTCTGGCTTGGGAACAGCTGGGACTCTGGTCTTGTTGGGCTGCTAGTGGGGGGTTTTATGGGCAGGGTCCGAACTCCTGTGATGGATGAGTTCAGAGCAAAGGCAGGGAAAGGAGAGGCAGATGTTTCCTGTGTGAACGTGTGGGGATGAGGCCCATGTGGGCCAGTCAGCCTTGGGGATCTCGTACACAAAATGGTTCTGTTTACATTCAAGTAATTTTATTTTAATTAGCATTGTAAGCCATGACTACACAAAACTGCTTTGTGGTTAAGTTACCAGTTACATGTTTGAAACAGCTTGGGTTGTGACCATTTTTACCTACACATCCCTCAGTTTTCGTGGAGACGGAATTCGTGACCAGAGCTGGGCTGACATGGTGAGGTGTAAGTTTTCCCGCCTTCTCCCGGCTATTGGGCCTGGGCCTTTTAGGGAATGACTTCATGTCATGTCATCGCCCGAGTGGACAGGAGGCTTGGTTTCCTTGACACAGGCCTGGCTGCACCTGGGGCCTGTCCAGCTCTTCCTGGACACCTTCACCCCAGGGGAGGGCAGAGATTCTCTGACCCCCGTTTCTCTTTCCCTTCCACCGAAGCTATGAATGAAGCTACCTGTACCTGGAGCGGTCAGCTTCCTCCACGGAACTATAAGAACCCTGTCTACTGCTGCAAAGTGTTCCTAGGAGGTGTTCCTTGGGACATTACGGAAGGTGAGCCGCCTCCAGACCGCCCGCTTCAGGAGCATGGCGCTGGGGCTGGAGGCCGGGCTGACCTCTGAGCTCAGGGCGCTGCAGGAGCCCTGGGGAGGGGCACTTCATCCACTCCCGTCGTGCTCTTGTTGGTACTTGCGCCTGCCCCTGAGACCAGGGTCCTCTCAGAGTTGTTTGTGGCGCTGGATGAGCCTGGGAGAGCCGGGCCCCCTGGGAAGGGTGTGCCTCAGCCCGCCACTCTCTTCTATCTCTTCGCAGCTGGATTGATTAACACCTTCCGTGTTTTTGGCTCTCTGAGTGTGGAGTGGCCTGGTAAAGATGGCAAGCACCCCCGGTGTCCTCCCAAAGGTAATAGGCCTAAAGGTAATACAGACATGGTAGGAGCTTTTTCTTTCCCCCCTGGCACATAATTGCACTGAGGGATGCTGGGATGTCACTGCTGCATGCTGGTACCGTGGTGTAGGCACCTGGAGCGCACAGCTTTCCACCGTCAGCACTGCTCCCCAACTAGCACCACCCCTCTGTTCTTCTGAGCTAACGGTCCGTCTGTCCAAACTGATCTGCAGTGGGAGCTGCCTCTGAAACCCCCGTGTGACACTTCCTGTGCCCTCCCCCACCTGGACCCCGCCGCTTCCCTCTCAGAGCAAGGCATTCGCAAGGCCCCCCTATTACCTGCCCCCCTGCCCCGTTCCGTTGTCGCTGACCTCATTCTGAGCTCCCTTTGGAGTTGGCAGGAATGAGGCCCGAGCCTCCGATCCCTCACTGGTCTGAAATGAGATCCCTTCCCGGTAGAAAGGAGGCAGGTGCTATTTTCACCCTCCCTGTCTCCCCTGGCAATGTCCCTGGGAACTGGGCCAGTGGTAACTAGGCTTCTAGAGCAGCGCCCCCACCCAGGAGGTCGGCTGCAGACTTGCCACTGCTCCCCCCGCCTTCTCCCGGCCAGGAACGTGCTCCGGTCGGGTTAAGGGCTATGTTGTATGACAGGCCCCGTCCTGCCTTGCCGACCTCCCCCAGCTCGGGTGGGGAGGTCCCCGCCACCTCCCCTGGGCCTGGGCTCGGGCAGAGCAGGGGCTCCTTCAACAAGACTTCCCAGGAGCAGGACACGATTGTGTCGTACGCACGAGGCCACCTCTCTGGAACCAAGAGCTGCAGAACCGAGGCTGAGGAGGGGCCGGGGGTTGCTAAAGCCCTCTCTCTTTCGTTGGGAATAGGGTACGTGTACCTGGTCTTCGAACTGGAGAAGTCCGTGCGGGCCTTGCTGCAGGCTTGCTCGCACGACCCGCTGAGCCCCGACGGCCTGAGCGAATACTACTTCAAGATGTCCAGCCGAAGGATGCGCTGCAAGGAGGTGAGTGAGCACTGCGTCCTCTCGGGTCCGGCCGCTGGCCTAAGAGGCCGGTTTCCCTGGGCTGGGAGGACATGACCGAGGCAAGACGCTCCTCTTGCCTCAGAGCAAATACAGCAAAATACTCTCAATTTCATTAAAAAAAAAAAAAAGAAGAAGAAAGTGACCTTTGGGTCTTTGTGGTACGTGTGTCTCCTGCCCATGGAGGTCAAACTGACTCCCACCACCTTCTGGCCCGTGGTGGGTAAGTCTGCGGCCCACACCCACCGGGGTCCCTGCTTCTCTCCCGCCCTTTGCTAGCGTGTGGTTCCCCCCACGGGTGACCTCTCTCCTCACCCCCTTTCTGTATCGGCCTGCGTGCCCTCCGCATCAGGGCTCTCTAGCCCAGATTCCCTACCTGGACCTCACTGCGTGTCCGGGCCCTTCTCAGACTCTCGGCGTCAGTGTGGGGGAGCTCCCCACGCGGTTCCAGCAAGCGGGTGGTGTTTGAGAAACAGATTCTGAAAACAGCACTGGTTCCCGAGCTCAAAACGCCCTGAGGTCACGAGGGCCCATCATGCCCTCACACATCTCAAAGGGGGTTGCTGAGCTGAGGGACCAGTGCTGCTGTTTTTTAAAATTCTGGTTCCAGAACACGTCCCTGCTGTGACATTGGACTAGATGTTTAGCATCTCTGAAACGTCGTTTCCTCCCCTGTCAAATGGGGGATTGAAATGCCTGTGTTAGCAAGAAGAGGCGCAGTCGCCAGGGTCCTGGGGAGGGGACGGATGAACAGGTGGCACGGAGGGTCTTTAAGGCGGTGAAACACCTCTGTGTGATCCTATAAAGGTTAATACACGTCCTTACACATGTGTCAAACCCATAGCATCCAACACTAAGAGTGAACCCTAATGTGAACTCTGGCTTGGGTGGCAGTGACGTGGCCACAGAGGTTCCCTGACTACCAAATGCACCCTGTGCGGGGGGCTGAGCTGGCGGGGTTGGGGGCGCAGGCGTGTGAGGGAACTCTCCTTTAGCTTAGCTTTGCTGTGAACCTAAAACTGCTCTAGAAAGTAAAATCTGTAGGGTAAGTGGGGAAATGTCTATTTTATTGAGGTGGTCTCATCAGAATTAAAATAAGGCACGTGCCCTACCTGCTTTAGCTCAGTGGATAGAGTGTCGGCCTGCGGACTGAAAGATCCCAGGTTCGATTCTGGTCACACACACACTCTCACTCAGAGTGGCCAGATTATGATGATCTCTGAACGCAAAATAATCTGGCCACTCAGTGTACTTCTCTTGAGCACCTCATTTATTTGATATCAAAGATACTATAAATCGTGCACCTGATCAGTTTTCCCCTTTGCACTGGCTGATAGAAAGCTCAGGGCAAATAGGTGGCTGATCTCCAGCAAAAGTCTAGAATACTTTTGGTTCCCATTTGAGATACACATACACAGAGTGGCCAGATCATAATAGTCTGGCCACTCGGTATGTATGTGTGTGTGTGTATATATATATACTAGATGCCTGATGCACGAAGATTCGTGCAGAATGGGCCTTCCTTATCCTGGCTGCCGGCACAGTCTCTGCTCCGGCCCGGAGCCGCCTTTCCGCCTTCCCACGCTGCCCAGAGCCCTGAGCGGCTGGGGCAGTTTGAAATGCCTGCGTCGTTGCCCTGGCGGCAATGCAAGCGTCCCGCCCCCGTCCACTGGGCGCCTGTGTATGCAAATTAACTCGCCATCTTTGTTGGGTTAATTTGCATACTCCTGATTGGCTGGTGGGTATCGCAAAGATACAGTCAATTTGCATCTTTCTCTTTTATTAGTGTAGACATACATACATACACACACACACTTAACATCCTATCTAATAAAGAGTAATATGCAAATTGACTGTCACTCCAACACACAAGATAGCTGCCCCCATGTGGTCAAAGATGGCTGCCCCCATGTGGACACAAGATGGCTGCCACAAGATGGCCAGCAGGGGAGGGCAGTTGGGAGGGACCAGGCCTGCAAGGGAGGACAGTTGGGGGCGATCAAGCCTGCAGGGGAGGGCAGTTAGGGGTGACCAGGCCAGCAGAGGAGGGAAGTTGGGGGCGACCAGGCCTGCAGGGAAGGGCAGTTGTGGGGGACCCAGGCCTGCAGGGGAGGGCAGTTAGGGGTGACCAGGCCTGCAGGGGAGGGCAGTTAGGGGCAATCAGGAAGGCAGGCAGGCGAGTGGTTGGGAGCCAGCAGTCCTGGATTGTGAGAGGGATGTCCAGCTGCCCTAAATGGGCAGCCAGACATCCCTCGAGGGGTCCCAGACTGGAGAGGGTGCAGGCTGGGCTGAGGGACACAACCTCCCCCCCCTCCCGTGCACAAATTTCATGCACCGAGCCTCTAGTATGTATATATTCTAAAGAAAAAATAAGGCATTTCACGAAGCTGGCTCTTTGTTTTATAGCTGTTTCCTGGTGTCCAGTCATGTTTTGTCTTAGTCACAGGGCAGGTTCATCCTCTGGCTGCCCTCAGTGACCCAGAGCTCCCCCCTCCTCTCCGTTCTCTCCACTGAGGCCCATGCAGTGACCCCTTGTTGTATCCTAGGACGTGGTGAGCATGCTCCTCTGCCTGTCCTGCTTTTCCAGCCGTGCCCAGGCCCCTCAGCCCCCTCCGTGCCCTGCCGCTTCCGTCCTGTCCCTTCTTCCCTCATTGCCCTGCAGTGACTTACCTCTGTCTTGGTGTGCTGACCGTAGGCTGCCCTGTCGCTCTGCCTCTTCTACTTCCTTCAGGTCCCTTCCCACCACCGTGTGGTCAGCACCTGACTCCCTCCTCTCTTCTTTCCGGATCAGATACATTATTCACCTTTGGGCTCTGCTCTTACCTTCAGACTCACTCTCCAGGCTCCTGCCTGCTGGGCCCGCCTCCCTGGGGCCTGCCTTCGGGAATGTCCTGTGGTCCTCAACGGTCTGTTCAGTGTAAGAAAAAGCTTGGCATGTGGACCAAGATGGTGGCACCTCCCGTGGGAGGGGACAAAGCAGAGTGGGCTTTTGCATCTCCTCGTGAAATGGGCCCTGGGTAACTTCTGCCAGGCCCTCTCTTCCAGGGCCTTCCAGGCCTGGACCCTGGCCAGGTTCCTCCTGGTCGTCCCACACGCCCGGGCCCAGGCTCTGTTGGCGGGTCTTCGGGCTTGGCGGCCCATGCCGGTGCTCCCGGTGCCCTGGCCCCTGGCCCCTGCAGGGCTGCCTCTCCGTCCTCCGAACCGCCTTCGCTTCTGCCTTTTGCTGGTTTCCACCTCATCTCTTCCTGCTTTGAGACAGCCTGTTAGGTCTTTACACACTCATCTTCCCGAACACTAGAGTCTGCACTTCACTGTGGATCTCTGCCTGCTCTGCCAGGTCGTGTCCGAGGCAGAGACGTGGTCCGCTCCTGCCCTGGTGCTGGTCTGCTCTGTGAGCTTCCGTGAGGGACCCCTGCCTGCCTTGGTCACGCCCCCGGCGCTGGCACCCGGGCCAGTGGCCACCGCGTACCTTAAGCGCCCCGGCCTCTGCCTCCAGCTCCTGCCTTAAGTCTCCCTGCAAACCCTTAGGCTCCTGGGACTCTGGCCGTGCTCTCTGCGCCTCAGAGTCCACGGCCCTCTGTCGGACCCACACAGGTGACGGTTTGCTACTGCTTCGCTTGCTCCCCAGGATGAGGGGCTGCATTTGGACACATGGACTCAGTGACAGCCAGCGCTGGCTGGGCTGGGAGAGGGAGGCCTGTGTGCCGGGGCAGCGTGCCTCTCCCCGCAGGAGCCGGCCTGGATCCCGGCCAGCGTGACACACCTTGGCGTGCTCTTCCAGGTACAAGTGATCCCCTGGGTCTTGGCCGACAGCAACTTTTTGCGGAACCCGTCTCATAGACTGGACCTCCGCCGGACGGTGTTCGTGGGCGCCCTGCACGGGATGCTCAACGCCGAGGCCCTGGCCGCCATCCTGAACGACCTGTTTGGAGGAGTGGTGTACGCCGGGATCGACACCGATACGTACAAGTATCCCATTGGTGAGTGTCCCACTTCCGTGTGGGGGAGCGTGCGGCCCCCGGGGGGCCGCCCAAGATGGTGATACTTCCCGTGGGAGCGAGCGGGAGGCCTGACCCAGGGCTGCAGATGGACGCATCCCGGCAGCAGAGCGTCTTTTTCCAGCTGAGCCACCGTCTGCCCCCACCCTCCCCCACCTCCCGTGAGTGGGGAGCACACAGAGGCAGGGGCCTAGGAGGTGAAAGTGGGACAGGAACTTGGGTGGGAAGCTCAGAGCCAAACCGTGTGGGACAGACAACAGGTCCCGTTTCACTAAGAGGCCAGTTCTTTCCTGAACTTGCCTGGCTTCCTTTATTAAGGGGTCCTGTGCAGGGGCAGAGCCCAGTCAGGCTGAGGGAGAACGGTGGGTGACCCCAGCCCCGGGCAGTCTGGGCCCAGCCACTGGGTCCTGGTCAGCCCCTCTGAGCAGGCAGGTCACTTCCAGACGCTGCACTGGAATCTCGGGGGCGGTTGGAGGTGGAGCAGAGCCTGAACTTCGTGATCGGATCGTGGCTGACCCACCCCCCACACACCTGGTCGGGGGGAGCCGTGTGCACTGGTGCCGTCGTGCCGCACCCCAGAGAGAGCGGCCTTCTGCGGGGCGGCGGAGGGGGCCCTTGGCAGGACGAGGCTCTCCTGGCTCCCGTCCAGGTCTCAGGGAACTCGGACGAGGGTGTGGCTGCTGGGCCCACCTTCAGAGAGGGGCTCTAGCTGAATCTTGGCTTCGCTCTGAGCCCTGTAGTCTCCCCTGTGCCCCTGCCCGCACCGGAGGGCTCTTCCCTCCCCAGGCCCGTGTTCCTGTGTGGCTGGGGCCTTTGTGGCCTGTAACCAGCCCTCTGAGTCGGTAGCCACCCACTGAATGCGGCTGCTGGGCCGCTGGAAGTGCGGCTAGTGCCACACGTCAGAACGACAAGGTTTTGTATGTATTGGGTTAAATAAAATATATTAGAGTTAATCCCACGACTTCCTCCCTACCCCCCACTTAAACGTGGCTACTAGAAAACTTAAAATTACATAAGTCGCTCACAGTACATTTCTATTGGACATCACTGGTCTAGAAACAGGGTTTCCTGAGTGTTGGCAAGTGACATTTGGGAGAATTTGGCTAGAACATCATTCTCGGGCCATAAAAATTATCAGCTTAAACATTAGCCTGCTATCTTTGGTCAGACAGTTAACTCACCCTCAGTGCCTGGGCAGGGCCAGACCAAACGGTTCTCTGGCCTCCACAGCCTGAGGGCTGGGCGTTCCCACCCGTTAGAAGGGGTTTGTTCTGCTGTTCCTACCACAGGCTCTGGTCGCGTGACCTTCAGTAATCAACGCAGTTACCTGAAAGCCATCAGTGCTGCTTTTGTGGAGATCAAAACCACCAAGTTCACCAAGAAGGTGAGGGGCTGACCTGTCCCTTCCTCCAGGCGGTTCCCACCGGGGCAGCTGAGACGGGTGTGCCCCAGGGACTCACGGGGTTCAGGTCTGGGGGAAGCCTGGTCGTGGTGACTCAGGAGATGGGGCTGTGGCTGCTGAGCCTTCCCAGCCTGCGGGGCGCCTTCCCTGGCTGGGCTATTGGGTGGCATTGCCTGACTTTCTCCTGATCTGTGTCCTCTGAACACTTCCCTGTTACTGGGTGGGAGACTGGGGGCGCAGTGTGCTGGGGGACCAGGCAGGAATGTGTGTGGTCACCCAGACTGCAGAGGCTGCCAGCCTGGCCCTGCGTGGTGAGCTCATCTGTCCCCTGGGGCCTCCACACTCTCCGCCCCTTTAACCCTCGAAGTGCCCTGCATTCCCGCGGAGAGCCCCATCACGCGGAGAGCCCCATCACGTGGAGAGCCCCACCTCCCTCCCAGGTACTGGCCGCCTGGCGGTAGAGCCACTTCCTTCTCCCGTCTCGCTTTGGGCAGGTTCAGATCGACCCCTACCTAGAAGATACTCTGTGTCATTTCTGCAATTCTCAGCCTGGCCCTTTCTTCTGTCGAGATCAGGTGAGTCCCTGTGCCCGGGAGGTGTCTAGGAAATCCCCCTTAATTAAAAACGGCCACGCCGGGTTCGTCACACCGAGTGTTGGGGTTCTCGGGCACCTTGTGGTTGTCTGAGCACAGCGGAGGTCTGGTGGTCAGGCCAGGGGCACACTGGGATGGTTTGACCCAAAACTCTTGGGAAAGCTCTCCAGTTGAGGGGTGACGCCCGGGCCTTCTCCTTGTACGCGATGTTGGCAGACACGTGGCTGCTGCTGATCATCGGTGGGCTCTGAGGGTGACGGGAACCTGGGTGGGCCTGGTCAGCGGGACCTGTGAGCCAGGCAGTGTTGTTCCGATTCTCAGGCCTCCGAGGCTGCTATTCCCCCACTCAGGGCCCCCTGGACTGCTTTGATGTCCATCCCTGGTTTGTACCCCAGTTGTCAGCCTCAGGCAGACAGCAGCACAGCAGCTTCTCGTTGACCGTTTCTGGGTGGCGGTGTTTTTCAGCAGAAATGCTTCTCACACTTGAATGTGTGTGCACGTCGTTTGAGGGCCTTGTTTAAATGCAGACTGTGACTCAGCAGGTCTGGGGGGGGGGGACCCGAGACTCCCTGTTTCTGCCACGTGGCCAGGTGGGCCGTGCAGCTGCTCTGTGACGTGTTGACGGGAGCCTGGGGCCTGGCAGTGCGTCCACTCTGGTGTTTGCAGTGGTCGCTCAGGTCCGGAGCCCCTGGTAGACGGTGGTTAAACTGGGCCCCCAGATGAGGGTGCAGTGCCTTGGATCTGAGGACGAGCACCTCTCTGGTCAGCCTCCATCACAGGTTTTGGCGAGCGGGGGAGGCCCCTCCATTATCGGGTAATTGCTCAGAGGTCAGTGGTTTGTCAGAGGTTACACAGCTCAGAGCAGGAGGTGGGACAGAGCCCCAGGTGCTGTCACCTGCCCTCACTTGGCTGAAGAAGGCATGTCCTTTACACTGGGACCTGGAGCACTGTCTTCAGCTGTCCCTGCACAGTAGCAGCCTGCAGGCGAGAGAAGGGCGGGGCTTGGGAGCTGCTGCAGCGGTGAGGGGTGAGGGAAGCTGTACACAGTGGGAGCCCTGAATGTTGGATGAAGTCAGGGCAGCTGCAGGAACGTAGCAGGTTTCCCGGGTCGATCAGGCCTGTTAGGGGTTCCAGGTTCCCCCGAGACCCTCTCTTCTAGCACCACGGAGGCCCCAGGTCTCCCCACTCCCTCGCACGCGAAGCCTGCGGCTGACACCGAGCGCCCTGTCTCCCCTTCTCCGCGCAGGTGTGCTTCAAGTACTTCTGCCGGACCTGCTGGCACCTGCGGCACAGCACGGAGGGCCTGCGCCACCACAGCCCCCTGATGCGGAACAAGAAGAACCGAGATTCCAGCTAGAGGAGCCGGCCTTGCCTGGGGGCCGGCAGCGCCCGTGGCTGGCAGGTCAGGCCGTGGCCTGCCCCACCTGGGCACCTGGCGACCAGGGAGCCGGCTTCCTGAGGACAAGGGAAGATCGTCGTCACCTTTGCACTTGCTGAGTCTGTCTTTGTTTCTGCACTAATTAACGCACAATGAGTTTTGTCCAGTTTGTTTTCAGGGGCTGGGCCAGGGCGAGGACCCTCTGGCTCACCCTCCAAGTGACTGTAGTTTTCCCAGATTTTAGTTCCTCATTTTGCCAATGAAAAGCAAAAAAAGAATTACATGTCCAGAAGGCATTGACACAGTGCCTACATCTAGGTTTATTTATTAAAAGCGCTTTTTTTTTTTACATTCCTTGCAATACTGATGCGCAGGTCTCGGTTTCATTCTTGCAGTTGCCATACAGTGCCTTTCCATTTATTTAACCCCCACCTGAACGGCATAAACTGAGTGTTCAGCTGGTGTTTTTTACTGTAAACAACAAGGAGACTTTGCTCTTCATTTAAACCAAAATCATATTTCATATTTTATGCTCAAGGGTTTTTACCGGTTCGTTTTTACACTCCTTAAAATAGTTTTTTAGTCATTTGGAACAAGAGTTGTTTTTTTTTTTCTTTCTGGCAGCTCTTAACATTATAGCAAATTTGTGTCTGGGGAACTGCTGGTCACTGTTTCTCACAGTTGCGAATGAAGAGGGGAAAAAAAAAATTGCAACCAAGAAAAAAAAAATGTTTTTGAATTGCAAACTGGACCCGGTAAAAGGTGTTTGAGCAGCTGCTGTATGTAGGTTTAAACGGTTTATTGCACCTTCTTAAGTTGCACTTATTTGTGGGGGGGAGGGTTGATAGAAGTTTTTAATCACAGAGTCACAGGACTTCTTTCTTTTGTAACTGAGCTAATAAGGGCTGTTTCTGGTGGGGGCAGAAGGAGGCTCACAGGGGCCCTTTCTCTCAGAGGGGACAAGTGTCCTTCCTTGTGTCTTTGATTTGAGAAATGTATGGAGCAACCGTGGTAGTGGATGGTCATGCTACTGAGGTTTGAAAACTTGACTTTTTCTTTCTTTTAAAAAAAAAAAAAAATCGACTTGCCCCTCTTTGGGAAGCTGTGTGCCAAAGAACCAGTGTCGCCCCCCTCCCCCCCACCCCCCTTCCCCGCTGAGCTGACCTTGCATTGTCGCATATCCCAGCTACTCTGTGGGTTTTGTGAAGCTGTGTGTGAAGTCTCTACCTCATTGTAGTATATGCAGGCAAGACTGCACTCTCCTACAGATGTGTGGAGTAAGCTGTGGTGTTGTTTCTTTTTGGCACATAATAAACACGTTGCAGCAGACTCCTGTTCTTGTCTCTTGTCTCGGCGGCTGAGGGGTGGGGGCTTGGGGGCAGTGGGGTAACAAGATTTCGGAGTTAAAAACTCACATTTCTGCCCTGGCCGATTTGGCTCAGTGGATAGAGTGTCAGCCTGCGGACTGAAGGGTTCCCGGGATCAATTCTGGTCAAGGGCACATGCCTGGGCTGTGGGCTTGATCCCCAGTGGGGGTGTGGGTGTGTGTGTGTGCAGAGTGGCCAATCATTGATTCTCTCTCATCGTTGATGTTTCTATATCTCTCTCCCTTTCCCTCTCCCTTCTGCTCTGAAATGAAAAAAAAAAACCCACAAAAAAAACTTTCCTCCGATTTTCGGTGATGAGTTTCCAGCCCAGGTGGATGGTGGGACCATGTGGGGGGCCTGCCCCTGCCCCTGTAAGTACTCTTGGTCACTTCCGTGGTCAAGTGCACCGTGGAGGTGCCCCTCTGGCAGGTGGGTACCGCTGGGCCAAGTGTGACAAGCTAGGGGCCCCTCCTCTCTCAGCCACAGGCCCAGCTTGGAGGACCTGGGCGCACAGCTGCTCGGCAGCTTTTCGTCTCACTTTGCCTTGAGCCTGTGTCAGCCTGTGTCTTCCTGTCGGAGAGCCGTCCCCAGCCCCTGTCCTCGCAGGCCCCCGGATTGGAGAGGGTCTGCTGGTTTCGCCAGGTAGACTGTGCCGGGCCCCTCTGCCGGGCTGGTCCTTTGGAAGGTGGCCTTTTAGTTTGAGGCGCAGGAACCCTGTACCCTCCGAAGAAGCATCCCTCCTGTGGCAGGTGCAAGAGCCCGCTCGTGGGGTGGGGAGTCCCTCAGCCAAGGGGAGCCTTCACCTTCCACTTGAGGCCTGGATGGCGGCGGCTTGGTTTGAAGTTTGCTGGTAAAATAAGTTCCTGCAACTCTCGGAGGGAGTCTGCCTCTCCCCTGCCCACATGTATATCGATTTCCGAGAGGAAGGGGGCGGGAGAGGGAGATGGAAACATCAAGGATGAGAGAGAGTCACTGATCCGATGCCTGCTGCACACCCTCCACTGGGGATCAAGCCCGCAACCGGGGCGTGCTCATAGGTCAACGCGCCAGCCACTGAGCCATGCCGGCCAGGCTTTATGCTCCTCCACAGAGAGGGGCTTCCCGCCCTACAGCCTTCCATTCAGAGTGACTGGACTGACTGAGGTGATGGGTAGAGAGGAGTTGAGGAATGAGGCACAGTGCTGTGCCCCTTAACTCATCCAACCTGGCCAGCCCAGCCTTACCTTGAGTCAGTTGTGGGCGGGGAGGAGGTGGCTAGGTTTCCCTTTAACAGAGTTGGAGGGAGGGGGCAGGGTACTCCCTCCACTCTCCTACAGATGTGTGACGTAAGCTGTGGTGTCGTTTTGTGTTTTTTTTAAATAAACACGTTGCAGCAGATTCCTGTTCTTGGGCCCTAGGCTCATGAGGTCGCCAGGGCGGCCTGCGCTGGCCGGTTAGAGGGCCTGGTTTTAGGATGGGTATGGCAGAAACAGCCTGAAGACGGTGGTCGTTGGAGAAGGAGCCTCAGTGGTCGGGAGCATTGCAGGTGAGCTGGGCCCCTTGGCTTACCTATCTGAGAGCTTGCTTTATGCTGGGCACCGTTCCGGGCACGGGGAGTAGCTACACCAAAGGGCCCTTGCCGCCAAGGAGCTCACCCCCCTGATGGAGAAGACTCGGACATCACTGTGACAAGGAGTAAGAAACATGAGCGCAGCCAAAACCGGTGTGGCTCAGTGGATAGAGCGTCGGCCTGCGGACTGAAGGGTCCCGGGTTCGATTCTGGTCAAGGGCATGTACCTTGGTTGCGGGCACATCCCCAGTGGGGAGTGTGCAGCAGGCAGCTGGTCGATGTTTCTCGATGTTTCTAACTCTCTATCCCTCTCCCTTCTCTCTGTAAAAAATCAATAAAATATATATTAAAAAAAGTTTTTATATATAAAAAACATGAGCGCAGTTTTAAGAGGATCGTGATGCCATGTAAGTTGGAGGGAAAGCCCCTCACCTAAGGACGTTTGAGCAAAGGCTGGGGAAAAATGAGAGAAGCTGTCCCAGGTGTACCGGGCCCCCACCAGGCTGGCCGGGCAAATCGCTGACCCGTGGACCAGGTTGGGGGTTCTGGGCAGGGTGCCCTCCTTCCCTCCTCACCTTTCCACGCCCCCGAATGGCTTCCCAAGGACTCCGCCTCCCTCGCCCTGGCCTGGAGCACAGCAAATAGGCGACCTGGTCCCAGAACCTGGGGGCTGGAGAAGCGGGCCCAGGGCGGGGCGGGGCGGGGCGGGGCGGGCCTGGCCTGGGAAACCGGAGACGCGCCCGCCGGCGGCTGCCGCCTGCGCTCCCGCCCCGCGCCGCCAGGGGGCGCCCGGCCTCCCGCGCTGGCTCCGCGTCCAGGGAGGGCGGAAGCGGCTGTCTAGCCGGCGCCTTATAGGCCTCTCTGGTGCTTCCTGTTTCCTCTTTCACCAGGGACCCGCCAACATGGTAGGTTCTCTAGGGCTGAAGCTGTTCTCTCCCGCAATCGGCCTCCATCCACGTCTTTCTGCGGCTTCTAGCCCCGCCAGGCCGGGGCCTCCGCGGGCCGCTGGCTCCCGCGTCGGTCCCCGCGCCCCAGCTGCGCCCGCTGCCCCTGCCCTCCCTCCCGGGCGCGGCCCCAGCCCGCGGCCCCCGGCGGCCGGCGCGCGACGCCGCGCTCCTTCCCGGAGGGGGTCCGGCTCGCGGTGACCCCGTCTCTCCCCCGTCCCGCAGGGCCGCGTTCGCACCAAGACCGTGAAGAAGGCGGCCCGGGTCATCATCGAGAAGTACTACACGCGCCTGGGCAACGACTTCCACACCAACAAGCGCGTGTGCGAGGAGATCGCCATTATCCCCAGCAAGAAGCTCCGAAACAAGATCGCGGGGTGAGGGGAGCCGCCGGGGCCTGGGTCTGTCCCGGGTCTGCCGTCCCCGGCTCGGGGACAGGGGGAGGGGGACCGTGTCCTGGGGATTTCCGCCCGCGCGAGCTCCCTCCCCCCCCCCCCACGACACCCCGGAGAAGGGCGCTCGCGGCGGGGGAGCGTTTGCAGGGCGTCCCGGTCGGGACTGGGTCGTGTTGGTGTCAGACCCGGCGGTGACACCTGGCCGCGGGCAGGCCTCCCCGGGAGACTGACTATTAATTGCAGTGCATTTGGGAGGAGGAGAGGAAATGAAGGCTGGGGAGGGGTCCCGGGAGTTGGAGGGGGAGGATTTGATGCATTTGCAGAATTTGATAAGAGGGCGTGACAGGCAGGCAGGCAGGCGGGCGGGCGCTGTGTGTGTCGCTTTCGGAGGAGTCCTGGCTCCTAGGACGGGGGTCCCCTCTCTCCTCACGGAGGAAGCTGCTCGTGTATCCGGATCGGGGCGCACGGGCGTTCTCAAGTGTGTTTCTGGGCGCTTGTGCTGCAGCTATGTCACGCACCTGATGAAGCGGATCCAGAGGGGCCCCGTGAGAGGCATCTCCATCAAGCTGCAGGAGGAGGAGAGGGAGAGGAGAGACAACTATGTGCCCGAGGTGAGCTCTCCGCGTCTTGCTCCGGGCCCGGGCTCGGGCTCCTGCTGACACGAGAAGCAGGTGCCGCCTGGCTTCTATAGGGACCTTAGCTGAGCTTGAGGAGGAGGTCCTTGATCCGTAAACCCTCACCCAGCTGCAGGGGCCTGCTACCTGCCTGCCTGGGTGTTAGTCTCTGTTCTGCCCTGTTGGGGCCTTTTTTTTTTTTTCTGGTAAATTTTAAAATTTATTTCAGAGAGGAAGAGAGAGGGTGAGAGAGAATCATTGATTGCTGCCTCCTGCACACCCCCTCCTGGGGATCGAGTCCACAACCCCGGGCATGTGCCCTTGACCAGGAATGGAACCCTGGACCCTTCCGTCCGCAGGCTGAAGCTCTATCCACTGAGCCAAACGGACCAGGGCTGTTGGGGCCATTTAAGTCCATCCTGGTTTTCACCTGAGAGTCCCTTTCGTCGTGTTTGCCTGCCTTGCCGGGGCTTCTGGTTCGATGACTTGCCTTAGCACAAGTATTCCCAAGACGTGAACATAGTCTTAAGGTTTCCTGAATACCAGTAAGAATGACGAAGGGCACACACAAAGGTAACCCCAGAAGTGATCTTTGGGGCCTGTGATCCTTCCGCTGAGTGCTCACCTAGTGGGATCCTGTCTCCTTGGCAAGTGCCCCTCGTTTTTGTTTTAAGAATTTTGGGGAAAGGGCAGGGGAGGTGAAAGAGAACTCACTGGTAGGTATTTGACGGGGCTCCTGCTCCTCTAGGTCTCGGCCCTGGATCAGGAGATCATTGAAGTTGATCCTGACACTAAGGAAATGCTGAAGCTCTTGGTAAGTAAGCATGTGCTCAACTCCTGAAGTAGGGTTTCCGGTAGCATCCTACTGTCTAATAATTCCAGGTGTTCTCTGTTTTCCATACATCATTTTCTTTCTTTCCATCCAGCTGGGTTTTTTTGTGTGTTTTTTAAAATATATTTTATCGATTTTTCACAGAGAGGGATAGAGAGTTAGAAACGTCAATGAGAGAGAAACATTCATTATGTGGGCTTTCCCTCAGGGACTTCATTTCTTCCTTTTTAAAAAAAAAAATTTTTTTTTATCTTTATTGTCGAAAGTGTTACATCGCCTTTTGTCCCCCCATTGGACTCCCCACCCCCAACTTTATTCCTTCTTTGTCTGTATGCTGACCACTTGAGTGAGCTGTGGTCTCATTTCCAGATGCTAATTACAGGGCACCACTTAGAGAGCTTAGCTGTCTTCAGTACCGGTGGCAAGTGTCTCTTCTGTGGCTTATCTTAGGACTTTTTACTTAGCTGTTGATTGCCTAGGGCAGTGATGGCGAACCTATGACACGCGTGTCAGCACTGACATGCGTAGCCATTTCTGATGACACGCGGCCGCATGCCGAGGATGAAACATTTGCTGCTCCTGAGGATGAAACATTTGCGACTAGAGTCTTGGAGTTAGTTTTTTCCTCAGAGTGACACACTACCCGAGTTATGCTCAGTTTTTTGGCAAAGTTTGACACACCAAGCTCAAAAGGTTGCCCATCACTGGCCTAGGGCCTGCCATTTGTAAGGCAGCCTGCCCCAGGCTGGTCCTGGAAAGGAAGTGGCTCTGTGTATGCCTAGAGAAATGATACCTCCACTTCTACCCCAGGGCATTTGGTAATGTCTGGACACACTTTTTTTTTTTTTATTATTAATATAGTTTCATTGAAGGGAGAATGAGGGCAATAGAAACATCAATGATGAGAGCATCATTGATCGGCTGCCTCCTGCACGCCCCACATGGCATCGCCCACCACTGGGGATCGAGCCCACAACCTGGGCATGTGCCCTGACCTGGTTCATAGGTCAACGCTCAACCACTGGGCCATGCCGGCCGGGCTGGACACATTTTTTCATTGTCACAGCTGGGCAATCCGAGTGGACAGAGGGCAGGGGTGCTGCTAAGCCTCCGACAGCGCCCGGGACAGCTTCCTAGCAGCTTCCTGTTGGAGTGCAGGGTCCTGGAGGTCATTCTGGGGTGGGGAGGAGAAGGCCCTTTGTTGGGTTTCTTCGAGGTCCCGCTGCAAGCTGGTAGAGGCTGAGAAGCGAGGCTCGGCGGTGGTCCTGGAGCCATGACCACAGATCTCACTGAACCCGTTTTGTTGTTCCAGGACTTTGGCAGTCTGTCCAACCTGCAGGTCACTCAGCCTACAGTTGGGATGAATTTCAAAACACCGCGTGGAGCCGTTTGAATCTTTTGCTGTGCTGTAATATTATCAATAAACCATGGACAGACAACCTTGCCCGTGTTTGTGGGTTTGGGTGCTGGTGGAGCAAAGGGCAGGAGTTCCTTATCAAGAAAGGGGGAGCCCACTGGGGGTAGGCGGTGCGTCCTGGGGGTAGGTGGCTCTGCCCTCTGGGTAGGTGGATCTGCTGAGGCTGTGGGTCCAACTGTGTGCATGGGGAGTGGGGAGAGCACTGGGCTGGGCGTCCCTCTTGAGTAGTGGGGAAGGAGCTGTTCTGCACACTTGTCTTTTTACTGCTGAGGCTGATCTGGGGGTGTGGATGCTGGGCATGTGTGTGGGTCTCTGCACAGAAGTGGCGGAGCTCAATGGATCCCACATGGATCCACTGTACACCTGCTTCTGTGAGACAGGTGCAGCAGACATTCTAAAAATACCTTGTAATTTCAAACTTGGGGCGGGGGGGAAAACTGCAAGAACAGTACGAAGGAGCTTCAAAATGTTCTGCCTAGATCTTGCGGTTGTTTACAATTTGCCCCAATTGCTTTATATTCTCTGTATGTGTACTTGTTTTTTCTGATTCTCAGGGGTTCGGGAGAATGTGTATATGCATAGACAGGTGCCCCCTTTTTATTGATTTCACAGACGGAGAGCTAGAAACATCAATGGTGAGAGAGACTGATCGGCTGCCTCCTGCACCCCCCCCCCCCCCCCCCCACTGGGGACCAAGCCCGCAACCTGGGCATGTGCCCTTGACCAGAATCAAACTTGGGACTCTTCAGTCCACACTCTACCCACTGAGCCAAACCGGCCGGCTAGGACGACAGGTGCCCTTTTGATTTCAGAGAATGAGGAAAAGATAGAAACATCAATGATGATAGAAACATCAGCTGGCTGCCTCTTGCATGCCTCTTACGGGGATGGAGACTGCAACCTGGGCATGTCCCCACAGAATGATCAAAACCAGGAAATAGGACATCGATTCAGTAATTCCATATTCCTTTAGCCTCCTTTCTGTGTCTTTAATGACTGACATTTTTGAAAAGTACTGGCTGATTTTGTGGACTGTCCTTCCGTTTGGCTCTGATGTTCCTCGCAGTTCGATGGACTAGCCTTCTGTGGTATTACAGACGGGGTGCTGTGTTCTTGGGGCATCTACTGAGGCAGACTGCCGCCTTGTCCCACTTGTAGTGATGGCTCTGAGCAGTTGTGTTGGCGTATCTATCCAAGTTCCGTTTCCCTTGGTAATTTAGGAGGTTTTGAGGGTAAGTAAATAAAATCGTCAATTTTTTGCTCACGGCTGTTAGCATTCACTCCATTTACTCCCTTTATTAGTATTGTAAGGAAGAGCCTCTTGTTTACAGCCAACTTGTTTCCATTTTTTGGTGTGGGGTCTGGTATTGTCAACACATCCTCCGTGAAGGCCTAGGGGGTGGGGGGGGGTAGGGAGGCGGGAATGGGGGAAAAGGGGGGGGCCATCTGTAATACCAATGGAGATTTTAAAATTGTTTGGAAAGGTCACCAAAGGGTTTTTTTGTTTGTTTTTTAAGAAAAACCTACCCACTCCGCCTTAGGTTTTTGGTGTCCGTGGTGAGGAAAGGGTGGCCTTTTGGTGCAGATGACCAAGGAGAGCCAGGTTAACCAGATCGACCCCGAAACTGCGAGGCTGTTCGCCACGCTCCCCACCAGGCGGCAGTGTGGTCACACCGGCCGGCGCCCCAGCACCTGAGGGCCGGGGAGGGGCGGGCAGGGACCGCGCCGGCCCCGCGCCGCGAGCAGGTGCCGTTCCGGCGCCTGTAGAGGAGCCCACGGGCCTCGGGCCTCACCTGGAGACCCCGTCGCGCTCACTATAACTTCCGGTGGGGCCGGAGGCCGACGCAGCCCCGCCCCCGAGGGCCGGCCTCGCGCACGTGCGGCGAGTGGGCGGGGCCGGCGCAGGTGTGGGCGTGCGCGCCGCGCCGGTGGGAGAAGCCGGGCGCCGCCCGAGGGCCCGCTTCGCCCTCGCCGCCGGCCCCCCCCCCGGGTGGCCCCCCCAGGGGACTCGGGCCCCGGGGACCCCTTCCCGGGGCTCTCGGCCTAAGACGGGCCGGAGGGCCCTCCGCCGGCGCCGGGGACTCCGCTCCGCAGAGGGGACAGCGCCTCAGGTCAGTTGTTTGTGTGTTTTTTTCCGTCTTCGGTTATTTGTTCCTCCTCAAAGTGGAATGCCTCGCCGTCAGCTAGAAAATGGACACATTAAACATTAAAAATAAAAAAAAATAAAAACAACGAGGGGACTGAGGAAAACGTTCCGAGGAGTCAGGGCCGAGTGAAGGGATGCCGAAGTGAGTTTACAAATGGGCGGACACTGAAGGGGCTTCCTGCCGCACCGGAGGCCGCTTTTCCCCGTTGGCTTTTGGGGCGGGGGGACCCCCCTCCAGTGAGGAAGGCGAGGAAAGCTCCTGTTCTCTCCGGCTGCTGGGCTGCCCGCGGCGGCCTCCAGCTGCGGGTGGTTGTCGCGTTTCTGAAATCAGTAAAAGTCTCTGAAATCAATAAAAATACTCTTTAAACCAGGGGTCCTCACACTGTGTAAACGGGGGGCCGGTTCCCTGTCCCCCAGACCGTGGGAGGGCCGGACGATAGTTTAAAAAAAAACTATGAACACATTCCTGTGCGCACTGCACATATCTTATTTTGAAGTAAAAAAAAAACACAAAAAAAGGGCAAAAACACCCGCAGGTGGCCCGCGGGCCGTAGTTTGAGGCCGCCTGGAAGCCACGGCCCCCGCGGGAGGACGGCGGCCCGTGGACGCGGGCGAGTCCACCGCAGCGGCGTCCGGGCGGGAAGCTTCGCGGGGCCTCCGGGTCGCTCCGCTGCTGCCTGCGGGGCGGGCGCATCCAGCCGCTGCCAGGGCTCGGGTCTTAGCATTTTGCATTAACTTGCACTTACACCTCTACAGCTCAATCAATAGTGTTTGCACCTGTCTCCCGGGCTCTGGAAGTTGCTTTTAAAAAGTGTGTTGGGGGCGCCGAAGCCGGTGTGGCTCAGTGGATAGAGCGTCGGCCTGCAGACTGAAGGGTCCCGGGTTCGGTTCCGGTCAAGGGCATGTACCTTGGTTGCAGGCACATCCCCGGTAGGGGGTTGTGCAGGAGGCACCTGATCAATGTTTCTCTCTCATCGATGTTTCTGGCTCTCTATCCCTCTCCCTTCCTCTCTGTAAAAAAATCAATAAAATATATATATTTTTTAAAAAAGTGTGTGGGGGGAGCTGGAGTGGACTAAAAGGGGTCAGTGCGGGGGAAGAGGGGACATAGGGAATGCTGATAGGGGCAGAAATAGAATATTGGGGACCAGCTATCCTCGTAAGAAATATTCATCTTGCTCCGTTAACAGTGATTGTTTTGTTCGGGTTAAAAAAAGGCACATGCCGCCCTGGCTGGTGTGGCTCAGTGGATAGAGCGTCGGCCTGCGGACTGAAGGGTCCCGGGTTCGATTCTGCTCAAAGGCACATGCCCGGGTTGTGGGCTTGATCCCCAGTGGGGGGGCGGGGGGGGGGGGCGCGTGCAGGAGGCAGCCCATCCATGATTCTCTCTCATCATTGCTGTTTCTATCTCTCTCCCCCTTCCTCTTTGAAATCAATAAAAATATATTTTTAAACTGAAGAAGTTTGGAGATTTAAATAACTACATTCCCATGAATAAATCAATAATGTAAATAGGAAAAAAAAAAGTTCAATAAAAAAAGCTTAATTTTCAAAAAAGGGTTGCAAGCCCTGGCTCGGTTGGAGCATTCATTGTCGCTTGTACTGGAAGCTTCCAGCTTTGGTTCCTGGTCAGGGCACATGCCCAGGTTTTAGATGCCAGGTCAGGGTACCCCCCGGAGGTAACCAATTTAGAGTTAATTTTCTTCCTCCCTCTTTCCCTCCTCTCTCTCCCTCTCTGGGAGTCAATAAACAATTTTTAGAAAGTCTTTTGAATGATTTTTTTATTTTTTAAAAATTATTGGGGCATAGCGACATGACAAAAAAAAAAAAGTGGGCTTTGAATGTTTTAAGGTCTGAGTAGCTCATTCATTCCCTAAACACGGAAAGCTGTTTTCCATTGTTGAGTTAATTTCTCTGGGGGAAAAAAAAAATGCCCAGAGAAGATAAACTTATTTAAGGCAACTAGTCTTTGGATGAGAATGGTTGCTTGAAGAGTTGAGAATCTTGAAAACAATATCGATAGTTAATTAAAAACAGGGCAAACCATTTTGAATAGTTTTCCTTGGCACTTGATCATTTTGTGGGCTCAATTGGAAGATTGAAGAATTGGCCTCTGAACAGTCTGCATAGAACCACTACAGGTGAGAATATTTTTGTGAAATCACTAATTTAGTATAACCTTAAGTGGGGATTGGCAGAACTAATGTTACAGATGATGGTTGAAAAAATATGTGTAGAGCAGGAAAGAGCTTATTTGGAGAGGTTTAAAACCTTGCAAAAGTGTAAGGTATTTAAAACCTATGCTACCCTATGTAATAAAAGGGTAATATGCAAATCGACCGAATGGCAGAACGACTGGTCGCTATGATACGCACTGACCACCAGGGGGCAGACGCTCAACACAGGAGCTGCCCCCTGGTGGTCAGTGCGCTCCCACAGGGGGAGCGCCGCTCAGCCAGAAGCCAGGCTGATGGCTGGCGATCGCAGCAGCGCAGCGGCGGTAGCGGGAGCCTCTCCCGCCTCAGCAGTGCTAGGGACCCCCTGGGGGATGTCTGACTGCTGGGTAAGGCCTGCTTTCCCTGGGGAGCAGGGCTGAGCTGTCAGTAGGACATCCCCCAAGGGGTCCTGCAGTGCGAGAGGGCACAGGCCAGGCTGAGGGCCCCATGCCCTCTCCCTTCCCCCCAGTGCATGAATGTTGAGCACCGGGCCTCTAGTTTATTATGTGATTCCCCAGTAGCTGTTCTGTAGAAAACACCTAAATCTGCCTTAGCTGGTTTGGCTCAGTGGATAGAGCTCCGGCCTGTGGACTGAAGGGTCCTGGGTTCAATTCTAGTCAAGGGCACATGCCCGGGTTGTGGCAGATCCCTGGTGGGGGTCGTGCAGGAGGCAGCCAGTCGGTGGTTTTCGCTCATCATTGATGTTTCTCTCTCTCCCTCTCCCTTCCTCTCTGAAATCAATAAAAATATATATTTTTTAAAAAGGAAAACACCTAAATCTGTCAGTTATTGAACAGTACTGTTAACAATGAATTTCACTCGCTCTTACAGGTTTTACCAAAATTCATAGAACTGATGATGTTTTGTTTTGTTTTAATATATTTTATTGATTTTTTACAGAGAGGAAGGGAGAGAGATAGAGAGTTAGAAACATCGATGAGAGAGAAACATCCATCAGCTGCCTCCTGCACACCCCCCACTGGGGATGTGCCCGCAACCAAGGCACATGCCCTTGACCGGAATCGAACCTGGGACCTTTCATTCAGCAGGCTGATGCTCTATCCACTGAGCCAAAACGGTTTCGGCTGATGATGGGTGTTTTGTTGTTGTTGTTGTTGTAATCTGTTAGTTCTGTGTTTAATTTTTTGAGTACATGCCATACCATTTTCCATAGCAGCTGTACTACTTTATATTTCTATCAGCAATGCACAAGGGTTCCAATTTTTCCACATAATTGTCAACAGTTATTTTGTTTTTTAAATAATCACTGTCTTTATGGTTGTGAAGTGGTATCTCATGGCTTTGATTTGCTTTACCTTGATAATTAATGATGTTAAGAATCTTTTAGTTCATTTACTGGCCCTTGTATATCTTCTTTAGGGACATATCTGTTCAAATTCTTTGCTCATGTTTGAATTGGGTTGTTTGTATTTTTGCTGTTGAATTATAGGAGTTTTGTGTATATTCTGGATATCAATTCTTTATCAGCTATGATTTGCAAATATTTTCTGCCATTCTGTGTATTGCTTTTTAATATATGTGTGTGTGTGTGTGTGTGTGTGTGTGTGTGTGTGTGTGTATATATATATATATATATTTACTTATTTATTTCAGAGAGGAAGGGAGAGGGAGAGAGAGAAACATCAATGATGATTGTGTTCCCTCCCTGAGCCCAGGCTCTACTGCCACCCAGTGTCACAGAACAAGGACTCAAATTCACTCCTTAGGGCGGCTTGTCTAACCCCACCGCCCTGTCCTGCGGCTCCTCCCCCGCTCAGGAGGGAGCTGGCATGGAGCTGGGCATTTGCCAGCATCCCCCTTAACCTCCTTCACTTCTTCCCGCCAGTGGACCCTGTGCTTTCTCTGGGCTCTCCCGTGCCCCCCTTTGCCTGGCCCTGAGCCCTACCTGAGGGAGGAGCTGGTGGTTCACTTATTTTGCTCTTTAGATACCACATGTAAGTGAAATCATATGGTATTTGTCTTTCACTGTATGGCTTATTTCACTTAGCATATCATCTCTCTGGTTCATCCATGTTGTCGCAAATGAGAGATAATATGGTAAGATTTCATTCTTTTTTATAGTCAAGTAATATTCCATTTACATATCTGGGGTTGCCCCCGTCTCTTGGCTGTTATAAATAACCAGAGGCCCGGTGCACGAGATTTGTGCACTCGTGGTGGTGGGCGGGGGAGGTCCTTCAGCCCAGCCTGCGCCCTCTTGCAGTCCGGGAGCCCCCTACTGGGGATCAAGCACACAACCCAGGCATATGCCCTTGACTGGAATCAAACCTGGGACCCTTCAGTCCACATGCTGACACTCTATCCACTGAGCCAGACTGGCTAGCGCTCTGCAAAATTTTTTAGATTGATGTAGTCCCATTTGTTTATTTTTGTTTGTTCCCCGTGGAGATTATTAGAAAAAAATATTACTAAGAGGGATGTCAAAGAGCTTACTACCTATGTTTTCTCTAGAGTTTTATGGTTTCAGTGTTACATTTAAGTCTTTAATAAATTTTGAGTGAATTTTTATATGTGGTGTAAGCAAATGGTCTAGTTTCTTTTTTTTTTTTTTTTGCGTGTGTCTGACCACTTTTTCCAACACTATTTCTTGAATAGTCTGTTCTTATCCATATTGTATATACTTGCCATTTTTTTCTTATATTAATTAACTGAACATGTAGATGTGGGTTTATTTCTGACTGTGGGTTTATTTCTGACTCTTCATTCCATTGATCTCTGTGTCAATTGTTATGTTAGTCCCATGTCGTTTTGATTACTATAACCTTGTGGTATAGTTTGGTATCAGGTAGTATGATACCACCAACTCTGTTTTTCTTTTCTTTCTCAAGATTGCTGTGGCTATTTGGGGTCTTTTGCAGATATATATATATATACATACACACACACACACACACACACACACATGGATTATTTGTCCTAGTTTTGTGAAAATTACCCTTGGTATTTTGATAGGATTGCACTGACTATAGGTTGCTTTGAGTAGTGTGGACATTTTAACAATGTTAATTTTTCCTATCCATGAGCACGGTATATGCTTCCATTTATTTGTATATTCTTTAATGTCTTCAGTGGCTCTTAATTTCCCAAGTACAAGTCTATTACCCCCTTGTTTAAATTTATTCCTCGGTATTTTTGGTGTATATTCATTTTAATGTGCTGATGGATTTGGTTTGCATATGTTTTGTTGAGGATCTTTGCATATCCTATATAATAAAACCCTAACGGGTGAGGCCATGTGTCCTGGATCCGGGTGAGGCCTCGTGCACCTAGGTCCTGGTGAGGCCACGTGCCCCTGGGTCTGGGAGAGGCCACACGCCCCCGGGTCCGGGTGAGGCCATGTGTCCCTGGATCCGGGTGAGGCCACGCGCGCCTAGGTCCGGGTGAGGCCACACGCCCCTGGGTCTGGGAGAGGCCACGCGCCCCCGGGTCCGGGTGAGGCCATGTGTCCCTGGATCCAGGTGAGGCCTCGTGCACCTAGGTCCTGGTGAGGCCACGTGCCCCTGGGTCTGGGAGAGGCCACGCGCCCCCGGGTCCGGGTGAGGCCATGTGTCCCTGGATCCAGGTGAGGCCTCGCGCACCTAGGTCTGGGTGAGGCCACGCGCCCCTGGGTCTGGGAGAGGCCACGCGCCCCTGGGTCCAGGTGAGGCCATGTGTCCCTGGGTCTGGGAGAGGCCACGCACCCCCGGGTCCGGGTGAGGCCATGTGTCCCTGGATCCAGGTGAGGCCTCGCGCACTTAGGCCCGGGTGAGGCCACGCGCCCCTGGGTCTGGGAGAGGCCACGCGCCCCTGGGTCCAGGTGAGGCCATGTGTCCCTGGATCCGGGTGAGGCCTCGCGCACCTAGGTCCGGGTGAGGCCACGTGCCCCTGGGTCTGGGAGAGGCCACGCGCCCCTGGGTCCGGGTGAGGCCACGAGCCCCTGGATCCGGGTGAGGCCACGCGCCCCTGGACCCGGGTGTGGCTGGGTCCCTGGGCCCGGGTGAGGCCATGTGCCCCTGGGTCCGGGTGAGGCCTTGCGCCCCTAGGTACGGGTGAAGCCGGATCCTGGGTCCGGGTGAGGCCGTGTGCCCCTGGATCCATCCGGGTGAGGCTGGGTCCCGGGCCCGGGTGAGGCTGGGTCCCGGGCCCGGGTGAGGCCACGCGCCCCTTGGGTCTGGGTGAGGCCACGTGCCCCTTAGTCCGGGTGAAGCCGTGCCCCTGGGTCCGGCCGAGACCAAACCAGAGGGAGTCGGACCTCCGTTACCACCATTTGTCCACCATCCAGAGCTGAGGGGTCAGTGCTGACATGTACACATAAGGAACTGGTGGACATTGAAATTGGCTCTCAAAAGAACTGTTGGTCCAGAAAGAAACTCACTACAGACTGATTCATTTGCCTGTCAGCATAACTATTATTGCTCGTCTCACATTCAGTTCTTATAAGTATATATCTAGTGACATATGATCTCGCTCATCTAGGGGAAATGATGAACAACATAGACTGATGAACAAGAACAGAACCAGAAACAAGGAGGCATCGATCGGACTAGCGGGCCTCAGAGGGAGGATAAGGGAGGGTGGGGGGGGGGGGGGAGTTCAACCAAAGGACTTGTGTGCATGCATATGAGCCTAACCAACGGTTAAGTTCAACAGGGGGTTGGGGCATGCGGGGGGAGGGGGGTGGGATGGGAATGGGGGGATGAGGACAAATATGTGACACCTTAATCAATAAAGAAATTTTTAAAAAAAACACCCTAAAATGCTAAGTGTCTGGTTATTCGGTTGGCTGTTCAACCAATCAAAGCATAATATGCTAATGATATGCTAAGGCCACTCAACTGCTTGATATGATGTGCACTGACCACCAGGGGGAAGACGCTCCAACTGGTAGGTGAGCTTGCTGCTGGGGTCCGGCCCATGGGGACTGAGCGAGATGGGCAGGACACGCCCTGGAGCCCTCCCATGGTCCCTCCCTGGCTAGCCAGTTTCCTGCGTCCCTCCCTGGCCCCGATTGTGCACCAGTGGGGTCCCTTGGCCTGGCCTGTGCCCTCTTGCAATCCGGGACCCCTCGGGGGATGTCGGAGAGCCGGTTTCAGCCCGATCCCGCAGGCCAGGCCGAGGGACCCCACTGGTGCACGAATTCATGCACCAGGCCTCTAGTATATTCATAGAGGATATTGACTTCTAATTGTTTTTGTGATATCTTAATATGGCTTAATAGTTTTTTTTTAAATGTCTGGTAGAATTTACTAATGAATCCATTGTGGTCCTAGAATTTTCTTTATTGGGATGCTTTTGATACTGAGGCAGTATTTTTACATGTTAAAGGTCTAGTGGGATTTTTTGCTCCTTCTTTAGTCAACTTAGGTAATTAGTTTCTAGGAATTTGTCCACTTCACCTACGTTATCCAATTTTTGGCATAGAATCCTTTTTATTCCTGTTTAGTGGTAATGCCCTCACTTTTATTTCTGATTTTAGTTATTCCATCTTCTCTCCTTTTTTCTCAGTTTAGATAAATAAAGGTTGGTAAAAAGTGATCTTTTCACAGAACACAGCCTATTTTATTCAGTCTCTTCTCTGGTTCCTCATTGGCTGAGTACTATGAGGTCACCTGTTTCCTCATACGTTGCCTAGGTCTTATTGTCTCCCATCGGGCCATTTAAAAAAAATGGGCTGAGGCCTTTTCTAGTTGCTTCCACCTCCCCGTGTCTAGTTGAGGCCGGCACCTCGGGGTTTCCACCATGATGCTGGATCCTCTTCCCTCCTCCTTACATTCTGTTTGCCGGGGAAAGTCAGCAAGTGTTCCCATTAGTTTGTGCGGAGATGGATCACAGAGGCCTGTTTCCTACACCCGGTCACACGGTTGGTTGGAGCATCGTCCTGTGTATCAAAAGGTTGCTGGTTTGATCCCAGGTCAGGGCATGTGTGAGAGGCAACCGATCGATGTTTCTCTTTCTCCCTTCCTTGCTTTCTGAAAATCAATAAAAACAAATCCTCTGGAGAAGATTAAAGAAAGAAAAGACTTCTAGACAGCCGGTTTATTTTGTTGTTATTGAACTGATCTTGTTCTGTTTTTACTTCGGCTACCATGGACCATGTTGCAGTGAACATGGGGATGCAGACATCTTTATGGACGTTTTTCAGGTTTTCGGGTCGATACCCAGAAGAGGGGTTGCTGGGTCATATAACTCTGTTGTTAAACGTTTGAGGAACCTCCCTGCTGTTTTCCAGAATGGTTGCACGAACTTCCATTCCCACCAGCAGTGCAAGAGGGTTCCTTTGTCTCCAAATCTTCTCCAACACTTGTTACTTCTTGTCTTATTGATAATAACCATTTTATTGTGATTTTGATTTGCCTTTCCCTTCTAGCTACTGAAGTTAACCATCTTTTCATATCTGTTGGCCATTTGAATGTCTTCTTGGGAACAGTGTCTATTCAGGTCCTCTGTCCATTTTTTAAATTGGATGTTGTTGTTGAGTTTTATGAGTTATTTATATATTTGGATATTATCCCCTTATTGGAGGTATAGCTTTCAAAATATCTGCTGTTCAGTTGGTTGTCTTTTTGATTTGTTGATGATTTCTTATGCTGGGCAGCAGTTTGTTTGTTTTGTTTGATGTAGTCCCATTCAATTCATTTTTGCTTTTACTTCCCTTATCTTTGGAATCAAGTTCACAAAAACCTAGTACTTATGTTTTCTTCTATGTATTTTTTTTTTTTTTTGGTCTTAGGTCTTCTATTCAAGTCTTTAATCCTTTTTGAGTTAATTTTTATGTACGGTGTCAGATGGCAGTCTGGTTTCATACTTTTGCACGTGGCTTTCCAATTTTCTTAAAGCTGTTTATTGAAGAGGCTTTATTTCTCCCTGGTATGTTTTTAGCTCTTTTGTCAAAAATTAGTTGCCATATATATGTGGTTATATTTCTGGGCTCTCAATTCCATTTCATTGGTCTGTGTGTCTGTAGTTCTGCCAATACCTTACTGTTTTGATGACTGTAGCTTTGTAGTATAATTTGAAGCCATGGAGTAGGATACCTCTGGTTTTGCTCTTTTCCCCTCATGATTGCTCTGGCTATTTGGGATCTTCTGTGGTTTCATACAAGTTGAGTATTTTTTTGTTCTATTTCTTTGAAAAATGTCATTGGTATTTTGATAGGGATTGCATTGACTCTATGGATTGCTCTGAGTAGTATGGCCATTTTGACTATGTTGATTCTTCCCATCCATGAACATAGAATATCTTTCTGTTTCTTTGTGTCTTCTTCAAATTCCTTCATGTGTTATAATTTCCATGTACAGGTCTTTCACATCCTATGTTAGGTTTATTCCTAGGTATTTTATCCTTTCTGTTCCAATTGTAAAGGGAATGTTTTCTTTATTTTGTTTTTGGATATTTATATTTCATTGTTAGTATATATGAACACTGGATTTTTAAAATCTATTTTTATTGATTTCAGAAAGGAAGGGAGGAGGGAGAGAGAGATAGAAACATCAATGATGAGAATCATTGATAGGCTGCCTCCTGCATGCCCCCTACCTGGGGATTGAGCCTGCAACCCGGGCATGTGCCCTGACCGGGAATTGAACTGTGACCTCCTGGTTCATAGGTCAACTCTCAACCACTGAGCCCCCTGCCCAGGTTGGATTTTTTAAAAATCCTCATCCAAGGATATTTTTCCATTGATATTTAGAGAGGAAGGGGGAAAGATAGAGGGGGAGGGAGAGAGAGAAACTTTATGTGAGACACTGCTTTCCATAGTGGCTGTACCCGTGCACATTCCCACCGGCAGTGGGTGAGGGCTCCCTTCCCCCACAACCTCTCCCACACTTGTTGCTTGTCTTGCTGCTCATGGCCACTCTAGCGGGTGTGAAGTGGTACCTTATTGTAGTTTTGATTTACATTTCCCTGATTGCCAGTGAGATGGAACATCTTTTCATATATCTATTGGCTGTTCGTATGTCTTCTTGGGAGAGGTGTATCTTCAAGTCCTCTGCCCACTTTTTGATTGGGTTGTTTGTTCGGTATTGAGTTTTATGAGTTCTTTATATATTTTGGAAATTAAACGTTTGTCAGAGCTACTGTTTGCAAATATCTCTCATCTTGTTGGCTGCCTCTTAGTTTTGTTGTCAATTTCTTTTGCTGTACAGAAGCTTTTTAGTTTGATGTAGTCCTATTCATTTTTTTTTTTTTGTCTTTATTTCCCTTGCATTTGGAGTCAAGTTCATAAAGTGTTTTCTACGATCATGGTCCATAAGTTTCATACCTATATTTTCTTCTATGTAACTTACTGTTTCAGGTATTATTTTAGGTCTTTGATCCATTTTGAATTAATTTTTGCACATGGGAACAAAATGCAATACAGTTTCATATGTTTGCATGTGGCTTTCCAGTTTTCCCAGCATCATTTATTGAAGACTAGAGGCCTGATGCACGAAATTCGTGCAATAGTAGGCGCTCGCAGCCCCGGCTTCATCCGGAAGGTGGTCCGGAAGGTTGTCCGGATAGTCGTTCCACTGTTCAGCTGTTCAGTCAGTTTGCCTATTACGCTTTTATTATTATAGATACTTTCTTTATGCCATTGTGTGTTTCTGGCTCCTTGTTAAAATTATCTGTCCATAAACAGGTGGTTTTATAGCTGGTCACTCGGTTCTGTTCCATTGATCTGTGTGTCTGTTTCTCTGCCAATGCCATGCTGTTTTGATTATCGTGGCTCTGTAGTATAATTTGAAGTCAAGGTAGCGTGATACCTCCAGCTTTGTTCTTTTTTCTCAGGATCGATTTGGCTATCTGGAGTCTTTTGTAGTTCCATACAAATCTGATGATTTCTTGTTCTATTTCTTTTTAAAATGACTGGTATTTTGACAGGGGTTGCATTAAATCTGTATACAGTCAAACCTCATTTCTCGAATATCTCCTATCTCAAACAATTCAGTTCTCAACCAAGTTGTTCACAGAAAAAAATGTCTTGGTTGTTGCTGGCAAAATAGAAATAGATGATTAGCACAATTTTAAAACATAAAGAGGTCATGCAGAGTGCTGATGTTGCTAAGGGTGTGAAGATGTTCACAAAACAACAATCATAGGCAACTAAATAGTTAGAAAAACTTGTTGTTGATTGGATAAATAAAAAAGCAGTTAGCTGGTGATAGCATTTCTGAGACAGTGATAGATGAAAATTTCCTTTAAGGTTAGTACAGATGGTTTAATAAATTTAAGAAAAGAAGTGTTTATTTATAGACAGTACATTAGATGTGTACTGTATATAAGAAATGTTAAAACAGGGAATCATTTGGGGGTTTGGAAGGGATTAATTCAATTTACATTATATTTAATGGGAGAAAATGATTCAGTTTTCAAGCAAATCACTTCTCGAACAGCCTTCCGGAAAGAGTTAAGTTCAGGGAACAAGGTTCTACTGTATAGTTTTGGGTAATATGGCCATTTTGACTATGTTGAGTCTTCCAATCCATGAACATGGGGTATTTTTCCATATTGTTGCATCTTTTTCAATCTCTTTTCATAATGATTTGTAATTTTCAGTATATAGGTCTTTCATGTTCTTTTATATTTCTAGGTATTTTATTCTTTTGGTTGCAATTGCAAAAGGAATTGTGTTGTTTTTTTCATATCTTTTTCTGAGGTTTCATTGTTAGTATACAGGAAGGCAATGGATTTTTGCACATTGATTTTGTATCCTGCAACTTTACTGTATTTGTTTCTAATAGTTTTTTTGGTGGAGTCTTTAGGGTTTTCTATATACAGAATCATATAATCCCCCAAAAATGATACTTTTACTTCTTCCTTCCCTATTTGGATGCCTTTTATTTCTTTTTCTTACCTTATTGCTCTGGCTAGGACTTCCAGCACTATCCTCCTGTCTAACAAAAGAGTAATGTGCAAATTGACTGTCACTCTAAGACACAATATGGCCGCCCAAGATGGCCTGCAGGGGAGGGCAGTTGTGGGCAGTTAGGGGTGACCAGGCCAGCAAGGGAGGGCAGTTGGGGGGAACCCAGGCCTGCAGGGGAGGGCAGTTAAGGGCAATTGGGCCGGCTGGGGAGCAGTTAGGTGTCGATCAAGCTGGAAGGGGAGTGGTTAGGGGTGATCAGGCTGGCAGACAGAAGCGGTTAGGGGCAATCAGGCAGAGGTAAGCTAGCGGTTGGGAGCCAGCAGTTCTGGATTGTGAGAGGGATGTCCATCTGCCCGTTTAGGGATCGGGCCTAAATGGGCAGTTAGACATCCCTCAAGGGGTCCCAGATTGGAGAGGGTGCAGGCTCGGCTGAGGGACACACACCCCCATGCACGAATTTCGTGCACCGGGCCTCTAGTGTTGAATAAGAGTGATAAGAGTGGACATCCTTATCTTGTTCCTGATCTTAGAGGAAAAGCTTTCAGTGTTTCACCATTGAGTATGATATTAGCTGAGGGTTTATCATATATGGCCTTTATTATGTTGAGGTACTTTCCTTCTATTCCTATTTTATTGAGTGTTTTAATCGTAAATGGCTGTGGTATCTTAGATGTTTTTTCTGCATCTATTGATAAGATCATAAGATTTTTATTCTTTTGTTACTGTGGTGTGTTACATTAATTGATTTGCATATGATGAACCATCCTTGTGCTCCTGGAATGAACCCCCCTTGATTGTGATGTATTTTTTATTTTTATTTTTTTGATGTACTGTTGTATTTGATTTTGCTAGTACTTTGTTTAGGATTTTTGCATTTGTATTCTTCAGAGATATTGGTCTGTACTTTCTTTCTTTGTGATATCTTTGTCAAGTTTTGGTATCACGGTTTTGTTGGCCTCATGGAATGTGTTAGTAAGTATTGTCTCTTCTTCAGTTTTTTGGAAGAGTTTGAGAAGGATAGGTTTTAAATCTTCCTTGAACGTTTGGTAGAATTCACGGTGAAGCCATCTGGTCCTGGACTTTTATTTTTTGGAAGGTTTTTAATGGTTGTTTCAATTTCCTCACTACTGATCGGTCTATTTAGATATTCCAATTCTTCATGATTTAGACCAGGAAGGTTATATAATTCTAGGAACTTTTTAAAAAAATATATTTTATTGATTTTTTTACAGAGAGGAAGGGAGAGAGATAGAAATATAGATGAGAGAGAAACATTGACCAGCTGCCTCCTGCACACCTCCTACTGGGGATGTGCCTGCAACCAAGGTACATGCCCTTGACCAGAAACGAACCTGGGACCCTTCAGTCCACAGGCCGATGCTCTATCCATTGAGCCAAACCAGTCAGGGCAATTCTAGGAACTTACTGAATTTGGTGGCATATAGTCCTTCATAATATCCTAGTACGATCCTTTGTATAACTGTGATGTGGTGACTTCTCTCTCATTTCTGATTTTGTTTATATGGGTCTTTTCCCTTTTTTCCTTAGTTTAGTCTAGCCAGTTGACATCTGTAGGTCTACTTCACTCTTTTTAGCTCTGATGTGTGGTACATGTATTAGTTATTTGTCACTATGTAACAAATTACCGTAAATTTACTGGCTAAAACAACGCCCACTGTCTCTCAGTGTCTGTGGGTAGGAGTCTGCCTCCGGGTTTCTAAGGCTGAAATCAAGGTGCCTACTGAGCTGTGGTCTCGTCTGTGACCACACCCGTGTGGGTGCTGATCACAGGATTCGGGTCCACAGCGGCCGTGGCCTGGGGCTACCTCACTTCCATGCCACGTGGGCGTCTCCAGGGCACAGCTCACATTATGGCAGCTTGCTTCATCCGAGGAAGCAAATAGGAACAATAGAGTGTGAGCGAGATAGATACCATGATCTGTAATGGGTTGAATAGTGTCCCCCACAGTTCAGATCCCCGAACCCCAGCACGTGAACTGTGTGTTAACAGGGTCTTTCAGGTGTAACTAGTTAGGGATTGTGAAATGAAATCATCAGATTCAGAGCAGAGCGAGCCCTGAATGACTCGTGGCCCCCTGAGAAGAGAGGTCAGACACACACAGATGCAGCCACGGTGGGAGGAGACGTGTCATCACGGTCCCACGAGGGGAGGGAGGGAGGATTGCTGGCAGTGGCCGCGAGCTGGGGGAGAGGCATGGGACGGTTCTCCCTCAGAGGCTACAAGGCATGACCCTGTTGACACTTTAACTTCAGTTCCTGGCCCCAGAGTCATGAGGAAATAGGTTCGTGTTCAGTCCCCAGTGTGTGGTAACTTGTCATGCAGCCCTAGGAAATGAGCCCCTGCCTTTGGTCGCCACTTCTGGGATGTGACACTTCACCATGTTGCCATGTTCTCGGTTCAGCCCCTGGTGAATTCCAGGAGGCAGGGTCACGGGCCGCGTTTGGAAACTGTCTACTAGTTGCCATACCCTAAGGCCACAATTTCATTGTTTTTTGTCTTTGTTCTTTTCTTTTTAACAACTTCACACAACATACAGTTCACCCGTTTAGAATTTACAACTCATTATTTTTTCAGTATGTTCATAGGGTTGTGCATTTATCACCAATGTAGTTTTAGGGCATTTTTGTCCCCTCGCCCCCACTCCCGAATACAATCCTGTGTCCAGTAGCTGTCATTCCCTATTTTGTAGTGAACTTTAGGCACCCCATCTTGTTAAAATCGCTATTTAGAAGTTTTCCACTGAATACAGATGGTCCCTTGTTCTGTTCATTAATTCCGCTATCTCTGGCTTCGGTAAGTACGCTTGCTCCAATCTCTGCTAACATAAGAGTCTGGCCTTGGTTCCTCCCATGCCAGGTGCCTCCTAGTTATCTGAATCGTATTGTGCTCAAGGCCACAAGTTTCCTGCAAGATAGCTTCTAAGCGCACTGCCCTCATCCCAGCACGAGACTTTTTTTACAAAGCCTACGAAGGTCCGGAAATCCCATATTTGGGAGACAAAGAAGCTAGGAAAGTATAAAAAGAAAACCTCCTCCATATTGTTTTGGCTCAGACTCTGGAAGCAATATTCCTCTGAGTCTGCCGGCATAATCAAGACCCCACATTAGGCTAAGGTGTCCCCTATGCAGCTCGCTGATTTATAACATAACAGTAGCCCTAGGCCAGTGGTCGGCAAACTCATTAGTCCACAGAGCCACATATCAACAGCACAACGATTGAAATTTCTTTTGAGAGCCGAATTTTTAAACTTAAACTTCTTCTAACGCCACTTCTTCAACATAGACTCGCCCAGGCTTTGGTATTTTGTGGAAGAGCCACACTCAAGGGGCCCTAGAGCTGCATGTGGCCTGCGAGCCGCAGTTTGCCGACCATGGCCCTAGGCAATCAGGTACCATCTGTCTGGAGGAAGGGAGAAAATCATATATAACAGTGGTTTGTGGTCCTCCAAAGCTTAACCCTACATGACAAAATTTAAAAAAAAAATTTCAATTACTGTTGACATTAAGTATTGTATTACTTTCAGGTGTACATCATAGTGATTAAATATTTTTATACCTTTCGATGTGATCCCATCCCCTAGGAAGTCTAGTACCCACCTGACACCACCCATAGTTATTCCAGTATTGTTATTTTTAATCCTGTTGGAGGGTATTTTTCCCATTGATTTATAGACAGAGTGGAGGAAGAAGGGGGGAGAAGAAAACAATGAGAGAGAGAAACATCGATTGGTTGCTTCCCCCACGTGCCCTTACTGGGGCTGGGGAACCGGCAACCCAAGTATGTGCCCTCGACTGGGCATCAAGCCCCACGGCCCTTCAGTCCATGGGGTGATGCTCTACCCACTGAGCAAACTGGCCAGGCTATTGATTGTATTCCCTGCCAGTTTGTGTTTTAATCCCCCCCCTTTCAGTTAGTCCCCCACCCTCAGCCCATCTGGCAGCCATCAGTTAGTTCTCTAACTGCACCTGTGAGTTTATTTTTTAGATTCCACATGTAAGTGAAATTCTGATATTCCTCTTTCTCTGTGTGATTTCTTTCACCGAGTGTAATACCCTCTGGGTCCACCCATGTTGTTGCAAATGGCAGCTTTGTTCCTTCTTATGGCCGAGTAGTGTTCTCTCATGTATACATATACACACCGCATCATTCTTACCCATCCATCCATCAGTGCACACTTAGGTTGCATCCATGTTGTAAATGCTGCTGCAGTGAACATAGGAGTACATGTCTTTTCAAATTAGTGTTTTGAATTTCTTGATATAAATAACCCAGAAGTGGAAATGCTGGGACATACGGTTATTTTATATATATATATATTTTTTTTCAATTGCAGTTTACTTTCAATATTATTTTATATTGGTTTCAGATGTACAGTATAGTGGTTAGACAATTATATACTTTACAATCCCTTCGATATTTCCAGTACCGAACTGCCATCATGCATAGTTATCACAATACCTTGTGACTATTTTATAACTACCAATCTGTACTTCTTAACCCCTTCACTTCTTTTTTTTTTCTTTATTGATTAAGGTGTCACATATTTGTCCTCATCCCCCCATTCCCATCCCACACCCCTCCCCACGGATGCCCCCACCCCCTGTTGACCTTAACCATTGGTTAGGCTCGTATGCAGGTTATTATATTTGTAATTTCTGAAGAGCCTCCACATGGTTTTCCTTGGTGGCTGGACCCATTTACAGTTCCGTCTGTGGTGCATGAGGGTTTTCTCCACCTCCTCGCCAATGGCTTAAATTCCATCTATTTTTGTTCCTTTGACAATTTCCCTTGTAAGTAATCATATTGAAGGTCTAATCTATAATACACAAAACTCTTTAGGATAAGCTGAACCTTTAGCTCCTCCTACTCCCGATGATGCATCACTGTGATTTTCCCCACTCAATATACGCTGAGTCGTCAGATTATTATGATTTCTGAACGCATAATAATCTGTCCACTCAGTGTATTTGTATCTCAAATGGGTACCAAAAGTATTCTAAACTTTTGCTGGAGATCAACCACCTGTTTGCCCTGAGCTTTCTATCAGCCGGTGCAAAGGGGAGAACTGATCAGGTGCACGATTTATAGTTTCTTTGATATCAAATAAATGAGGTACTCAAGAGAAGTACACTGAGTGGCCAGATTATTGTGTGTTCAGAGATCATCATAATCTGGCCACTCAGTGTGCTTTTAGCTTTGCTCTTGTGCTTACCCATCTCTTCATTTACCACTGGTTTCTACAACCAAGCTCTTCCTGGATTCACTTTATACACCTTTGGCATTTCTCCCCACAGGGTGTGTGTGTGAGGAGCTGTGTGTACATGGCTGGAATTACGTTTATTTTACCTTCTCTCTGAGTGCTAGCTCAGTTAGGTATATAATTCTAGGCTGACCGTCTCCTTCAGGATTTTGAACATGTTACTCCTTTGTCTTCTGCAGATGAGACGTCTGAGGCAGTCTAACACTAATTCCTTGTTGGTACAACGAACAAGGTCTTTTCTCACAGCTTTCAGGTTCTGTTCTGAACTCAGTGTGTCACGTGGATTTATTTTATTGGTCCCTTTAAATCTGAGCAGTTATGTCTGTCAAACCCTGAAGGCCTCTTAGGTTCCCTTTGGGTGGTGCATGTCCATATGTATTCTCCCCTTTTGAAACATGTCTTTCTATTTTTAATCTCTCCCTGCTGAATACCTTAGCCTTCTGACTCACTGGCTCTGTGTTTAGTAAAATCTCGTCTTCTGTTAAGTCTGTAGAGGTGTGTTTGTTTCAGTGATGATGTTCTTCATATCTAGAATGTCTATTTGGTCCTTTTTGAAATCTCCCTGTTGTTCTGTAAATTACGTTGGCTTACCTTCAGGTTTCTGTTGCTTCTTTCCTCTCTTCACATACGTGCTGCGGATTCCAGACAGTGCTGGACTGCTCTCTGACCTCCCCACCTCAGCCTACAATTACCAACAGGAAAAAGGGGTCTTTCTTTCCATGAGAGAGACCCCCGTGGGGTGGGCCCTGTCATCGCTTCGGGGTGCTTGGTATCCATGTGGTGAATTAAAGGTAGTTCTGAGGATTTTTCAACATATTCATGACCTTTTGTGAAGGTGAAGTAGTCACTAAACTATTAATCTTTTCTGTCAATAAAGGAGTCTTCATTCAGAGGGCAAAAAACATGAAATATTGTCAGTCTTATAAAACACCAAAGAAGAGGTGACACATGAATTCTTACAAATAGTTTAATTTCATTTTTATCTTGGAAAAAAAGCAGTGTAAGTTTAAAATGAAATAAGTACTTTGATATGTCATCATTTTTTCTGGTACTACATTTATTGAAAGTGTGAAGATACAGAACCTTTATAAATATCTAGAATTTAAAATTACCATGGAAGATAAAAACAGATTGGTTTAAAAAAGTCAATTTAGTAAATATTCTGTTTGCTATGTTTCTATGACAATATTTGGTATAAACTCTACAAAATAAGGCAAACTTCTGGAAAAGTCATTAATAGAATTTTATGAAAAAAGTGTTCAGTCTTAATTTCTTTTAATTTGTAGAATCACTAGCAAAGTACATCAGGCGAGTAGAGCAGTTTTAGAGGTCCAGTTTCCATACAGAAGGAGCCTTCTCCTGTAGAAGCAGGGTTTCCTGATTAGCGTCAATCGGATAAAAATTTCACACGTACAAATACCTCTATAGGGCCCTGGTGGGTGTGGCACGGTGGAGCATCATCCCAACACCAAAAGGTTGCAGGTCTGATTCCGTGTTGGGGTGGAAGGCAACCAACAGATGTCTCTCTCTCTCTCAATCAGTAAGCATGTGAGGATTAATTTGTTATGAAAATAAGTATAATATATTTAATGAATAAGAATCATGTAAATTTGGTCATACCATTTAAAGTTGGCTTTGAAGTATTTTTAAACTCAGAAAATATTGAAGTTGTAACAAACACTTTAGTAATTGATATTAGTAATCCCCCTCAAACTTGGTGGTTGAAGTAACCATCAGTGCATTCCGCAGGGAGTGGCTGTGCCCTCCATGGTGTGGGGAAGGCTGGAGTGCCGTAAGGTGTCCCAGGGCTGCCCCCGTGAGGAACTGTTTGCCACATCAGGATTTCACAGTAAGTGGGAGAGGTCTTCCTTCCTTCACAGCTTTCACCTTGACCTTCAATATCTTCACCTTCACCTACTTCACCCTCCTCCTTCACTACCCACCACCTTCACCACCTCCTTCACCACCTTCACCTGGACCATCTTCACCCACCTCAACCTTGAACATCACGTGCACCACCTTGACCTGTCCCCACCTTCATCTCTGCCCCTTCACCATCTTCACTCTCGCTTTGAATTTCACCTTCAATGTCAACACCTTCACCCTCACCAGGGCTATATTCACCTTGACCTGCACCCCTGTCACCTCCTTCACTACCTTCATCTCAATTTGAAATTAACTGCTTTACCTTCACTGATGCAGCATTCACCACCTTCACTGGACTTTCACCCATCACCTTACCCAACTTTACCACTTTCACCACCTACACACTCACTTTGACTTCCTCACCTTCAACACATCTTTTACCTTCACCCACCTCAACAGAAACAACATTCCCTCACCTTCCTCACTTGCGTAACCTTCACCATCCTCACCCTCACTTTGAACTTCACCATTCCCCTGACCTTCACCCCCTACCACACCACTGTTAACCCGAGTTTCACCTTTCACCCCCTTCACCTTCACTTTCACATTTACCGCCTTCATCTTTGCAGATCAACCTGACCACATTCTTTCACCACCTGCCCCATCACCACCTTCCTTACCATGTCACCATCTACACCTTCACCCTCACTTTGAACTTCACCACATTCACCTTTCATCCTGAGTAGCACCACCTTCACCCAACTCCTTCCCTGATGCAACCTACCTTTGCCACCTATACCTTCACCTTCCACCAAATTTTACTATTTTCACCACCTTCACCCTCACTTTGAACTTCACATTCACACCTTTTATCTTTTCCACCTGCTACGTGATCTTCACTGCCTTCACCTCCACCTTCCCTTTCACTCAACTCCTTCACTGCTGCACCCTTCCTCTTTTTTTTTTTTATATTTTATTGATTTTTTATAGAGAGGAAGAGAGAGGGATAGAGAGCCAGAAACATCGATGAGAGAGAAACATCGATCAGCTGCCTCTTGCACACCCCCTACTGGGGATGTGCCCGCAACCAAGGTACATGCCTTGACCGGAATCGAACCCGGGACCCTTGAGTCCACAGGCCGACGCTCTATCCACTGAGCCAAACCGGTTTTGGCACCCTTCCTCTTGACACCACCTTAACACTCTTCCTTCTCCATGGCAACCTTTGTTGCACTTGACTTTCACCACCTTTGCCCTCACTTTGAACTTAACCTTACCCCCTTCTCCTTGCCATTTTTACCACCTACATCTTCACATCGACCTTCAGCCACCTCCTTCACTATTGCAGTTCGCCTTCGCCACCTGCCCCTTGAGATTCGCTGCCTCTGAGTTGACCTGCAGCACTTCCCCCACCTCTTTCACTGCTGCCGCCTCTGCCTTCACCAGTACCACCTCCTTCCTTCACCTCGACCTGCACCACGTCCACCATCTTACCCTCATTCTGAATTTCTCCACCTTTACTCCCTCACTTTCATCCTCAGTCGAACTTTTCCATTTTCACCTTGACCTTCATCACTCACCTCCCTCACTACTGCAATCTTGACATTTGACCCCTTCATCTCCTTTACCTTTGCTGCTTTCAACTTGACCTTCACAATGTCTTTCAGCACCTTGAGATTCACCATTTTCACCCCCTTCATCTTGACCTGAACCAACTTTACCACCTACACCCCTTTTCATCCCCACCGTCAGTACCTGACCTCCTCCACCTGCATCCGCACTTTGCTGATGAGAGTGGTGAGGATCGAGGTGGCGAAGGGGTAGGGGGTGGGTGAACGTGATAGCGGTAAAGGAACCCTCTGCCCAGCAAGCTAAAAACCCACAGTGAGTCTGAGGTCAATGTTGGCTACAAAGTGTGGCTCTCACTGACTACCCAACTGCCTCCTTTTCTTATTCTGTATAAGACTGCGAGGCCCAGTGGTTGAGCATCGACCTATGAACCATGAGGTCATGGGTTCGATTCCCAGTTAGGGCATATGTCTGGGTTGTGGGCTCCATCTCCAGTGCAGGAGGCAGCTGATCAATGATATTCTCTTATCATTGATGTTTCCATCTCTCTCTCCATCCCCCTTCTTCTCTGAAATCAATAAGTATATTTTAAAAATACAAGGAAGAGGGTTCACATACTATTTTGATTCCAGAGGTGGTCGGAGGCCCCGCAGCTTCCTTTCGTCGAGTCCCTTCCAGTATTTAAAGTTGTTGTCCAGATGCTGCAGTAACTCCTGTAGGTCTACAAAGTCTGAAGAAATAGAGGGGAATGTGAGGTCTTCTCACAGCCTCAGCTTAGAGGTTTGGGCTTTCTACGGAGAGAGCACTCGGAAGAAGGGGGTAGGCCTGGCATCTGCAGAACGCCAGGAGCCCAGGTTACTAAAGGCAAGTCCTGCACTCAGGCCAGCAGCTCCTTCAGGACTTGCTCAGCTGACCACTCTGATCAGTGAAACAGGGAGCACCTCTGCTTAGTTACCCTAATCCGTACCTGGGGCTGGGGTGTCAGGACAAAGCAGCGAGAGCCCCCCACCCTGTGGTGTTGCCAGGAGACAGCAGGCCGTGAGTACCTCTCCCGCTGGTGCTCCCGCCCCTGGCACTGCAGCCCACATCTGCCTGCCCTGCAGCCCTGCCTCTCAGAGCAGTGCTGTGGCGGCAGAGCAGGTTCCCAGGGGGTCTTAGTGGGTCCTCTTTGCGGGAAAGGGTGTGCCTCTGTCAGGGACCCCCGGCTGGGGGCAAACGGCTCCAGGAACACCGTGGGGTGTGGAGTCCGGGTTCGTGGCTGTGAATCCTAGTTTCTCTGCTACTCGCTGTGTGGCCCCAGTTCAAGTCTCTGAAACGGGCGGGTATAACACCCCCTTGGAGGGGCAGTTAACGGGGGTGTGCACACAATGCCCTGGCCCTCAGGGCCCGGCGATAGCTTGTTCAGCTCAGTCTTTCTGGAAGGTCTAAGCCCCCAAGCATAGCCTGGAGTCACATACAGAACACAGCAGGTACGACATCTAGGACAAGGCCTCTAGATTCTTACCGTCCCAGGCATCGTACATGTCTGTGACGAAGTAGTCGATGAAGGAGATCTGGGACTTGGGGATGCTGCAGGTGTTGCGGTCAAAAGCTGGCATCATCACAGGTAAGTCCAGCTTCTTTTCCTCCTCGGTCTGCAGAGCAGAAAATACAGAATTACAAGTCTCAGTGCCGGCTCCACGCCCAGAGCGAGTGCTGAGAAGCCGACTGGGAGCACCTGCCGCCAGTTGTTCCCGAGTGGGGCCTGCTCTGGGCCAGGAGGGCCTCAGGACACCCACCCACATCCTCGCCCCTGGAAGCCTCTTGCCGAAGCTCCTCAGTTCAGATTCCGATGGCACCTGCGCCCACTAGCTGCCCCCCTGCCCCCAGCACAGGACGCAGGGGTAAGTGAGACAGCCCCTCACAGCACGGGGGCTGGGGGCTGGGGCTGTTCTCGTCTCCGGCCACGTCATCTTATTTGGGAAGATCTGCACACGCTGAGATACGTGCAGTAAAACAGAGCGAACATCAGCTCGGGGGTGAAGCGCTTTATGTGCAGTCACGTGTCGTTAGGACATCACAGAGCGCATGCACGCAGGCCTCGTGACACAGCTCCCGCCCCTACGCTACCGGCCTGTGCTAACTGCACCTCTGCCAGGTAAACATGGCGCACTTGACAGGGCGCTTAGCAGGCACGGAGCTGGCAGGGCTGGGCGCTGCTGTGGGTGAGCGGAGAGTGAGGCAGATTCCATCTACAAGCCCCTCCCTGCCTCCTGCCGCCAGTGCTGCTCGGGATTGACTGGGCGGATGCAGGAGACAGTGGCTACTGGGTGAGGCGAGATCCCCGTACACTGACAGGAGGGAGAGAGAGGTGCCTGAGGATCAGCAGGAACAGAAAATCAAGAGGGACAGAAAAATACAGGGGACTGGCACGGCCATGTGGTTTTGGCTGTTGCATGTTGGAACAGTGGTCACATTAAGGAATTTCGTGTTATTCCTAAAAAAGAGGGTGTTTAACCTGGAGAGGGTGTAGGACTGAGGACTCAGTATTTGGACTTTTTCGTTCCATTGGTCCTCTCTGCTCCCTCCTGCACTGAACTGATGGAATGTATCTATGCTTTACATCGTTACATCCCGAAAATACTTCCCCCGTGCAGGGCCAGGCTGGATCCACCCGACCGCAGGACGTCTGTGAGAAGTGGCCGTGGCCCTTCGCACCGGTTAAGGTCGGTCCTGACGACCTGTGACCTTGTCCAGGACCGTCCTCCGCACAGTTACCGCGATGCACCCCACGCCGTCAGCGAGAGCGGGAAGGGCTGTCACACGGGACGGGCTCCTCGGTGCTGAGACAGGTCAGTGGCGGAGCGAATGGGGTGGAACCTGTGCTCTCAGAACTGAGAGGCTGTGACTGGTGAGAGCGAATCTCCTGCCACCCCCACAGGTACGGCTCCCACCACAGGGAAGTGGAAACGGAGGCACGTAAGGGGCAGTGTCTGACCTGAGAAAAATACTCCTCCGAGATGCGTGCAGCCCACTCGATGCACTGCTCCAAGGGCCGGCAGGGGTTGGACACATCAGCGCACTTGATCATCATCCGCTTGATGAGAGTCCGGTTCTCTGGAGCCCTGAGCATCGTGTGTATGGCGTCAGGGTCTGCATCACTCTCCTAGAACATTGACATTCAGAGCGATCACAGTGGCCCCGGGGCCGTGCCCTGCCTCCCTGGCCTGGCTCCACTGCGAGCACGAGGCACTGTGTGAGGTTTCTCTCTGTGGCGGGCAGGGAGCAGAACAGGACCCGGTACGGGCCACAACCACCTCTGTCCTGGGGGCCGGGAGGGGCGTCTGCATCCTTGGAAAGGGGAGAGTCAAAGGCGGGCTGACAGGGAGACCAGGGAAGGGAGCCGAATCCTCAACAGGACGTGAGAAGGGGAATAAGCCTGAGAGACAGGAGCGCAGACGGCTTCGAGGGGGACACTCCATGTTTAGGTTCTATACGGAGTCACTCATGTTTATGGGGAGCCTGACCTCTGTGTACCTTTCATGGGGGACACTCAATGTTTAGGTTCTATAGGGAGTCACTCCTGTTTATGGGGAGTCTGACCTCTGTGTACCTTTCGAGGGGACACTCCATGTTTAGGTTCTATAGGGAGTCACTCATGTTTATGGGGAGTCTGACCTCTGTGTACCTTTCGAGGGGGACACTCCATGTTAATGTTCTATAGGGAGTCACTCCTGTTTATGGGGAGTCTGACCTCTGTGTACCTTTCGAGGGGACACTCCATGTTTAGGTTCTATAGGGAGTCACTCCTGTTTATGGGGAGTCTGACCTCTGTGTACCTTTCGAGGGGACACTCCATGTTTAGGTTCTATAGGGAGTCACTCCTGTTTATGGGGAGTCTGACCTCTGTGTACCATTCGAGGGGGACACTCCATGTTTAGGTTCTATAGGGAGTCACTCCTGTTTATGGGGAGTCTGACCTCTGTGTACCTTTCGAGGGGACACTCCATGTTTAGGTTCTATAGGGAGTCACTCCTGTTTATGGGGAGTCTGACCTCTGTGTACCTTTCGAGGGGACACTCCATGTTTAGGTTCTATAGGGAGTCACTCATGTTTATGGGGAGTCTCACCTCTGTGTACCTTTCGAGGGGACACTCCATGTTTAAGTTCTATAGGGAGTCACTCATGTTTATGGGGATTCTGACCTCTGTGTACCTTTCGAGGGGACACTCCATGATTAGGTTCTATAGGGAGTCACTCATGTTTATGGGGAGTCTGACCTCTGTGTACCTTTCGAGGGGACACTCCATGTTAATGTTCTATAGTGAGTCACTCCTGTTTATGGGGAGTCTCACCTCTGTGTACCTTTCGAGGGGGACACTCCATGTTAATGTTCTATAGGGAGTCACTCCTGTTTATGGGGAGTCTGACCTCTGTGTACCTTTCGAGGGGACACTCCATGTTTAGGTTCTATAGGGAGTCACTCCTGTTTATGGGGAGTCTGACCTCTGTGTACCTTTCGAGGGGACACTCCATGTTTAGGTTCTATAGTGAGTCACTCCTGTTTATGGGGAGTCTGACCTCTGTGTACCATTCGAGGGGACACTCCATGTTTAGGTTCTATAGGGAGTCACTCCTGTTTATGGGGAGTCTGACCTCTGTGTACCTTTCGAGGGGACACTCCATGTTTAGGTTCTATAGGGAGTCACTCCTGTTTATGGGGAGTCTGACCTCTGTGTACCTTTCGAGGGGACACTCCATGTTTAGGTTCTATAGGGAGTCACTCATGTTTATGGGGATTCTCACCTCTGTTTACCTTTCGAGGGGACACTCCATGTTTAGGTTCTATAGGGAGTCTGACCTCTGTGTGCCTTTCGAGGGGACACTCCATGTTTAGGTTCTATAGGGAGTCATTCATGTTTAGGGGAGTCTGACCTCTGTGTGCCTTTCGTGGGGGACACTCCATGTTTAGGTTCTATAGGGAGTCACTCATGTTTATGGGGAGTCTGACCTCTGTGTACCTTTCGAGGGGACACTCCATGTTTAGGTTCTATAGGGAGTCACTCATGTTTATGGGGAGTCTGACCTCTGTGTACCTTTCGAGGGGACACTCCATGTTTAGGTTCTATAGTGAGTCACTCATGTTTATCGGGAGTCTCACCTCTGTGTACCTTTCGAGGGGACACTCCATGTTTAGTTTCTATAGGGAGTCACTCCTGTTTATGGGGAGTCTGACCTCTGTGTACCTTTCGAGGGGGACACTCCATGTTAATGTTCTATAGTGAGTCACTCCTGTTTATGGGGAGTCTCACCTCTGTGTACCTTTCGAGGGGACACTCCATGTTTATGTTCTATAGGGAGTCACTCATGTTTATTGAGAGTCTGACCTCTGTGTACCTTTCGAGGGGGACACTCCATGTTTAGGTTCTATAGGGAGTCACACATGTTTATGGGGAGTCTGACCTCTGTGTACCTTTCGAGGGGGACACTCCATGTTTACGTTCTATAGGAAGTCACTCCTGTTTATGGGGAGTCTGACCTCTGTGTACCTTTCGAGGGGACACTCCATGTTTAGGTTCTATAGGGAGTCACTCATGTTTATGGGGAGTCTGACCTCTGTGTACCTTTCGAGGGGACACTCCATGTTTAGATTCTATAGGGAGTCACTCATGTTTATGGGGAGTCTGACCTCTGTGTACCTTTCGTAGAGGACACTCCATGTTTATGTTCTATAGAGAGTCATTCATGTTATTGGGAGTCTGACCTCTGTGTGCCTTTCGAGGGGGACACTCCATGTTTAGGTTCTATAGGGAGTCACTCATGTTATTGGGAGTCTGACCTCTGTGTACCTTTCGAGGGGGACACTCCATGTTTTTGTTCTATAGAGAGTTACTCCTGTTTATGGGGAGTCTGACCTCTGTGTACCTTTCGTGGGGGACACTCCATGTTCAGGTTCTACAGGGAGTAACTCATGTTTATGGGGAGTCTGACCTCCATGTACCTTTCGTGGGAGACACTCCATGTTTATGTTCTATAGGGAGTCATTCATGTTATTGAGAGTCTGACCTCTGTGTACCTTCGAGGGGGACACTCCATGATTATGTTCTATAGGGAGTCACTCATGATTATTGGTAGTCTGACCTCTGAGTACCTTTCATGGGGGACACTCTATGTTTATTTTCTATAGTCATTCATGTTTAAGGTACACAGAGGTCTGACTCCCAATAATATGAATGACTCTCTATAGAACATAAACATGGAGTGTCCCCCACGAAAGGTCCTCAGAGGTCAGACTCCCCATTAACATGAGTGACTCCCTATAGATCATAAACAAGGAGTGTCCCCCACGAAAGGTACTCAGAGGACAGACTCTCCATTAACATGAGTGACTCCCTATAGATCATAAACATGGAGTGTCCCCTCGAAAGGTACTCAGAGGTCAGACTTCCCATAAACATGAGTGACTCTCTATAGAACCTAAACATGGAGTGTCCCCCACAAAAGGTACACAGAGGTCAGACTCCCAATAACATGAGTGACGCCCTATAGAACCTAAACATGGAGTGTCCCCCTCGAATGGTACACAGAGGTCAGACTCCCAATAACATGAGTGACTCCCTATAGAACCTAAACATGGAGTGTCCCCTCGAATGGTACACAGAGGTCAGACTCCCAATAACATGAGTGACTCCCTATAGAACCTAAACATGGAGTGTCCCCTCGAAAGGTACTCAGAGGTCACACTCCCCATAAACATGAGTGACTCTCTATAGAACCTAAACATGGAGTGTCCCCCACAAAAGGTACACAGAGGTCAGACTCCCAATAACATGAGTGACGCCCTATAGAACCTAAACATGGAGTGTTCCCCTCGAAAGGTACACAGAGGTCAGACTCCCAATAACATAAATGACTCTCTATAGAACATAAACATGGAGTGTCCCACACGAAAGGCACACAGAGGTCAGACTCCCTATAGAACCTAAACATGGAGTGTCCCCCTTGATAGCACACAGAGGTCAGACTCCCAATAACATGAATGACTCTCTATAGAACATAAACATGGAGTGTCCCCCTAAAAGGTACTCAGAGGTCAGACTCCCCATAAACATGAGTGACTCCCTATAGAACCTAAACATGGAGTGTCCCCTCGAAAGGCACACAGAGGTCAGACTCCCTATAGAACCTAAACATGGAGTGTCCCCCACGAAAGGTACTCAGAGGTCAGACTCCCCATAAACATGAGTGACTCCCTATAGAACCTAAACATGGAGTGTCCCCCTCGAAAGGTACACAGAGGTCAGACTCCCCATAAACATGAGTGACTCCTTATAGAAGCTAAACAAGGAGTGTCCCCCTCAAAAGGTACACAGAGGTCAGACTCCCAATAACATGAATGACTCCCTATAGAACCTAAACATGGAGTGTCCCCCTCGAATGGTACACAGAGGTCAGACTGCCAATAACATGAGTGACTCCCCATAGAACCTAAACATGGAGTGTCCCCTCGAAAGGCACACAGAGGTCAGACTCCCTATAGAACCTAAACATGGAGTGTCCCCCTCGAATGGTACACAGAGGTCAGACTCCCCAATAACATGAGTGACTCCCTATAGAACCTAAACATGGAGTGTCCCCTCGAAAGGCACACAGAGGTCAGACTCCCTATAGAACCTAAACATGGAGTGTCCCCCACGAAAGGTACTCAGAGGTCAGACTCCCCATAAACATGAGTAACTCTCTATAGAACCTAAACATGGAGTATCCCCAAAGAAAGGTACTCAGAGGTCAGACTCCCCATAAACATGAGTGACTCCCTATAGAACCTAAACATGGAGTGTCCCCCACGAAAGGCACACAGAGGTCAGACTCCCTATAGAACCTAAACATGGAGTGTCCCCTTGAAAGGTACTCAGAGGTCAGACTCCCCATAAACATGAGTGACTCCCTATAGAACCTAAACATGGAGTGTCCCCTCGAAAGGTACACAGAGGTCAGACTCCCTATAGAACCTAAACATGGAGTGTCCCCCACGAAAGGTACTCAGAGGTCAGACTCCCCATAAACATGAGTAACTCTCTATACAACATAAACATGGAGTGTCCCCTGCGAAAGGTACTCAGAAGTCAGACTCCCCATAAACATGAGTGACTCCCTATAGAACCTAAACATGGAGTGTCCCCCTCGAATGGTACACAGAGGTCAGACTCCCCTAAACATGAGTAACTCTCTGTAGAACATAAACATGGAGTGTCCCCTACGAAAGGTCCTCAGAGGTCAGACTCCAAATAACATGAGTGACTCCCTATAGAACCTAAACATGGAGTGTCCCCTCGAAAGGTACTCAGAGGTCAGACTCCCCATAAACATGAGTGACTCCTTATAGAAGCTAAACAAGGAGTGTCCCCCTCGAAAGGTACACAGAGGTGAGACTCCCAATAACATAAATGACTCTCTATAGAACATAAACATGGAGTGTCCCACACGAAAGGCACACAGAGGTCAGACTCCCTATAGAACCTAAACATGGAGTGTCCCCCTCGAAAGGCACACAGAGGTCAGACTCCCAATAACATGAATGACTCTCTATAGAACATAAACATGGAGTGTCCCCCACGAAAGGTACTCAGAGGTCAGACTCCCCATAAACATGAGTGACTCCCTATAGAACCTAAACATGGAGTGTCCCCTCGAAAGGCACACAGAGGTCAGACTCCCTATAGAACCTAAACATGGAGTGTCCCCCACGAAAGGTACTCAGAGGTCAGACTCCCTATAGAACCTAAACATGGAGTGTCCACCGCGAAAGGTACACAGAGGTCAGACTCCCCAATAACATGAGTGACTCCCTATAGAACCTAAACATGGAGTGTCCCCTCGAAAGGCACACAGAGGTCAGACTCCCTATAGAACCTAAACATGGAGTGTCCCCCTCGAATGGTACACAGAGGTCAGACTCCCAATAACATGAATGACTCCCCATAGAACCTAAACATGGAGTGTCCCCTCGAAAGGCACACAGAGGTCAGACTCCCTATAGAACCTAAACATGGAGTGTCCCCCTCGAATGGTACACAGAGGTCAGACTGCCAATAACATGAGTGACTCCCCATAGAACCTAAACATGGAGTGTCCCCCTCGAATGGTACACAGAGGTCAGACTCCCAATAACATGAATGACTCTCTATAGAACATAAACATGGAGTGTCCCCTGCGAAAGGTACTCAGAGGTCAGACTCCCAATAACATGAGTGACGCCCTATAGAACCTAAACATGGAGTGTCCCCCTCGAAAGGTACACAGAGGTCAGACTCCCCATAAACATGAGTGACTCCCTATAGAAGCTAAACAAGGAGTGTCCCCCTCGAAAGGTACACAGAGGTCAGACTCCCAATAACATGAATGACTCCCTATAGAACCTAAACATGGAGTGTCCCCCTCGAATGGTACACAGAGGTCAGACTGCCAATAACATGAGTGACTCCCCATAGAACCTAAACATGGAGTGTCCCCTCGAAAGGTACACAGAGGTCAGACTCCCAATAACATGAATGACTCCCTATAGAACCTAAACATGGAGTGTCCCCCTCGAATGGTACACAGAGGTCAGACTCCCCTAAACATGAGTAACTCTCTATAGAACATAAACATGGAGTGTCCCCTGCGAAAGGTACTCAGAGGTCAGACTCCCCATAAACATGAGTGACTCCCTATAGAACCTAAACTTGGAGTGTCCCCTCGAAAGTTACTCAGAGGTCAGATTCCCCATAAACATGAGTGACTCCCTATAGAACCTAAACATGGAGTGTCCCCCACGAAAGGTACACAGAGGTCAGACTCCCCATAAACATGAGTGACTCCCTATAGAACCTAAACATGGAGTGTCCCCACGAAAGGCACACAGAGGTCAGACTCCCTATAGAACCTAAACATGGAGTGTCCCCTTGAAAGGTACTCAGAGGTCAGACTCCCCATAAACATGAGTGACTCCCTATAGAACCTAAACATGGAGTGTCCCCCTCGAAAGGTACACAGAGGTCAGACTCCCAATAAACATGAGTGACTCCCTATAGAACCTAAACATGGAGTGTCCCCTCGAAAGGTACACAGAGGTCAGAGTCCCTATAGAACCTAAACATGGAGTGTCCCCCACGAAAGGTACTCAGAGGTCAGACTCCCCATAAACATGAGTGACTCCCTATAGAACCTAAACATGGAGTGTCCCCTCGAAAGGTACTCAGAGGTCAGACTCCCCATAAACATGAGTGACTCTCTATAGAACCTAAACATGGACTGTCCCCCACAAAAGGTACACAGAGGTCAGACTCCCAATAACATGAGTGACGCCCTATAGAACCTAAACATGGAGTGTCCCCCTCGAAAGGTACACAGAGGTCAGACTCCCCATAAACATGAGTGACTCCTTATAGAAGCTAAACAAGGAGTGTCCCCCTCGAAAGGTACACAGAGGTCAGACTCCCAATAACATGAATGACTCCCTATAGAACCTAAACATGGAGTGTCCCCCTCGAAAGGTACACAGAGGTCAGACTGCCCATAAACATGAGTGACTCCCTATAGAACCTAAACATGGAGTGTCCCCACGAAAGGCACACAGAGGTCAGACTCCCTATAGAACCTAAACATGGATGGTCCCTCACGAAAGGTACACAGAGGTCAGACTCCCCATAAACATGAGTGACTCCCTATAGAACGTAAACATGGAGTGTCCCCTCGAAAGGTACACAGAGGTCAGACTCCCCATAAACATGAGTGACTCCTTATAGAACCTAAACATGGAGTGTCCCCTCGAAAGGTACTCAGAGGTCAGATTCCCCATAAACATGAGTGACTCCCTATAGAACCTAAACATGGAGTGTCCCCCACGAAAGGTACACAGAGGTCAGACTCCCCTAAACATGAGTGACTCCCTATAGAACCTAAACATGGAGTGTCCCCTCGAAAGGTACACAGAGGTCAGACTCCCTATAGAACCTAAACATGGAGTGTCCCCCTTGATAGCACACAGAGGTCAGACTCCCAATAACATGAATGACTCTCTATAGAACATAAACATGGAGTGTCCCCCTAAATGGTACTCAGAGGTCAGACTCCCCATAAACATGAGTGACTCCCCATAGAACCTAAACATGGAGTGTCCCCTCGAAAGTTAATCAGAGGTCAGACTCCCCATAAACATGAGTGACTCCCTATAGAACCTAAACATGGAGTGTCCCCTCGAAAGGTACTCAGAGGTCAGACTCACCATAAACATGAGTAACTCCCTATAGAACCTAAACATGGAGTGTCCCCTCGAAAGGTACTCAGAGGTCAGACTCCCTATAGAACCTAAACATGGAGTGTCCCCCACGAAAGGTACACAGAGGTCAGACTCCCCATAAACATGAGTGACTCCCTATAGAACCTAAACATGGAGTGTCCCCCTCGAATGGTACACAGAGGTCAGACTCCCCATAAACATGAGTGACTCCCTATAGAACCTAAACATGGAGTGTCCCCTCGAAAGGCACACAGAGGTCAGACTCCCTATAGAACCTAAACATGGAGTGTCCCCCTCGAAAGGTACACAGAGGTCAGACTCCCCATAACCATGAGTGACTCCTTATAGAAGCTAAACAAGGAGTGTCCCCCTCGAAAGGTACACAGAGGTGAGACTCCCAATAACATAAATGACTCTCTATAGAACATAAACATGGAGTGTCCCCCTAAAAGGTACTCAGAGGTCAGACTCCCAATAACATGAATGACTCTCTATAGAACATAAACATGGAGTGTCCCCCTAAAAGGTACTCAGAGGTCAGACTCCCCATAAACATGAGTGACTCCCTATAGAACCTAAACATGGAGTGTCCCCACGAAAGGTACTCAGAGGTCAGACTCCCCATAAACATGAGTGACTCCCTATAGAACCTAAACATGGAGTGTCCCCTCGAAAGGTACACAGAGGTCAGACTCCCCATAAACATGAGTGACTCCCTATAGAACCTAAACATGGAGTGTCCCCCACGAAAGGCACACAGAGGTCAGACTCCCTATAGAACCTAAACATGGAGTGTCCCCTCGAAAGGTACTCAGAGGTCAGACTCCCCATAAACATGAGTGACTCTCTATAGAACCTAAACATGGAGTGTCCCCCACAAAAGGTACACAGAGGTCAGACTCCCAATAACATGAGTGACGCCCTATAGAACCTAAACATGGAGTGTCCCCTCGAAAGGTACTCAGAGGTCAGAATCCGCATAACATGATTGACTCCCTATAGAACCTAAACATGGAGTGTCTCCCACGAAAGGTACTCAGACGTCAGACTCCCCACAAACATGAGTGACTCCATATAGAACCTAAACATGGAGTGTCCCCCTTGAAAGGTACACAGAGGTCAGACTCCCCGTAAACATGAGTGACTCCCTATAGAACCTAAACATGGAGTGTCCCCTCGAAAGGTACACAGAGGTCAGACTCCCTATAGAACCTAAACATGGAGTGTCCCCCACGAAAGGTACTCAGAGGTCAGACTCCCCATAAACATGAGTGACTCCCTATAGAACCTAAACATGGAGTGTCCCCTCGAAAGGTACTCAGAGGTCAGACTCCCCATAAACATGAGTGACTCCATATAGAACCTAAATATGGAGTGTCCCCTGTGAAAGGTACTCAGAGGTCAGGCTCCCCATAAACATGAGTGACTCCCTATAGAACCTAAACATGGAGTGTCCCCCTCGAATGGTACACAGAGGTCAGACTCCCAATAACATGAGTGACTCCCTATAGAACCTAAACATGGAGTGTCCCTCTCGAAGGCACACAGAGGTCAGACTCCCAATAACATGAATGACTCTCTATAGAACATAAACATGGAGTGTCCCCCTAAAAGGTACTCAGAGGTCAGACTCCCAATAACATGAATGACTCTCTATAGAACATAAACATGGAGTGTCCCCCTAAAAGGTACTCAGAGGTCAGACTCCCCATAAACATGAGTAACTCTCTATACAACATAAACATGGAGTGTCCCCTGCGAAAGGTCCTCAGAGGTCAGACTCCCCATAAACATGAGTGACTCCCTATAGAACCTAAACATGGAGTGTCCCCCTCGAATGGTACACAGAGGTCAGACTCCCCATAAACATGAGTAACTCTCTATAGAACATAAACATGGAGTGTCCCCTTCGAAAGGTCCTCAGAGGTCAGACTCCCAATAACATGAGTGACTCCCTATAGAACCTAAACATGGAGTGTCCCCCTCGAATGGTACACAGAGGTCAGACTCCCCATAAACATGAGTGACTCCCTATAGAACCTAAACATGGAGTGTCCCCAAGAAAGGTACTCAGAGGTCAGACTCCCTATAGAACCTAAACATGGAGTGTCCCTCACGAAAGGTACTCAGAGGTCAGACTCCCCATAAACAAGAGTGACTCCCTATAGAACCTAAACATGGAGTGTCCCCACGAACGGTACACAGAGGTCAGATTCCCCATAAACATGAGTGACTCCCTATAGAACCTAAACATGGAGTGTCCCCTCGAAAGGTACTCAGAGGTCAGACTCCCCATAAACATGAGTGACTCCTTATAGAAGCTAAACAAGGAGTGTCCCCCTCGAAAGGTACACAGAGGTGAGACTCCCAATAACATAAATGACTCTCTATAGAACATAAACATGGAGTGTCCCACACGAAAGGCACACAGAGGTCAGACTCCCTATAGAACCTAAACATGGAGTGTCCCCCTCGAAAGGTACACAGAGGTCAGACTCCCAATAACATGAATGACTCTCTATAGAACATAAACATGGAGTGTCCCACTAAAAGGTACTCAGAGGTCAGACTCCCTATAGAACCTAAACATGGAGTGTCCCCTCGAAAGGTACTCAGAGGTCTGACTCCCCATAAACATGAGTGACTCCCTATAGAACCTAAACATGGAGTGTCCCCCACGAAAGGCACACAGAGGTCAGACTCCCTATAGAACCTAAACATGGAGTGTCCCCCACGAAAGGTACTCAGAGGTCAGACTCCCCATAAACATGAGTGACTCCCTATAGAACTTAAACATGGAGTGTCCCCTCGAAAGGTACACAGAGGTCAGACTCCCCATAAACATGAGTGACTCCCTATAGAACCTAAACATGGAGTGTCCCCTCGAAAGGCACACAGAGGTCAGACTCCCTATAGAACCTAAACATGGAGTGTCCCCCAGAAAGGTACTCAGAGGTCAGACTCCCATAAACATGAGTGACTCCCTATAGAACCTAAACATGGAGTGTCCCCTTCGAAAGGTACACAGAGGTCAGACTCCCAATAAACAAGAGTGACTCCCGAAACCGGTTTGGCTCAGTGGATAGAGCGTCGGCATGCGGACTCAAGTGTCCCAGGTTCGATTCCGGTACAAGGGCATGTACCTTGGTTGCGGGCACATCCCCAGTAGGGGATGCAAGAGGCAGCTGGTCGAGTTTCTCTCTCATCGATGTTTCTAACTCTCTATCCCTGTCTCTTCCTCTCTGTAAAAAATAATAAAAGAATAAAAAAAAAAAAACATGAGTGACTCCCTATAGAACCTAAACATGGAGTGTCCCCTCGAAAGGTACTCAGAGGTCACACTCCCCATAAACATGAGTGACTCTCTATAGAACCTAAACATGGAGTGTCCCCCACAAAAGGTACACAGAGGTCAGACTCCCCATAAACATGAGTGACTCCCTATAGAACCTAAACAAGGAGTGTCCCCCTCGAAAGGTACACAGAGGTCAGACTCCCAATAACATGAATGACTCCCTATAGAACCTAAACATGGAGTGTCCCCTCGAATGGTACACAGAGGTCAGACTCCAAATAACATGAGTACTCCCTATAGAACCTAAACATGGAGTGTCCACTCGAATGGTACACAGAGGTCAGACTGCCAATAACATGAGTGACTCCCCATAGAACCTAAACATGGAGTGTCCCCTCGAAAGGTACACAGAGGTCAGACTCCCCATAAACATGAGTGACTCCCTATAGAACCTAAACATGGAGTGTCCCCAAGAAAGGTACTCAGAGGTCAGACTCCCTATAGAACCTAAACATGGAGTGTCCCTCACGAAAGGTACTCAGAGGTCAGACTCCCGGTAAACATGAGTGACTCCCTATAGAACCTAAACATGGAGTGTCCCCTCGAACGGTACACAGAGGTCAGACTCCCCATAAACATGAGTGACTCCCTATAGAACCTAAACATGGAGTGTCCCCTCGAAAGGTACTCAGAGGTGAGACTCCCAATAACATAAATGACTCTCTATAGAACATAAACATGGAGTGTCCCCCTAAAAGGTACTCAGAGGTCAGACTCCCAATAACATGAATGACTCTCTATAGAACCTAAACATGGAGTGTCCCCCTAAAAGGTACTCAGAGGTCAGACTCCCCATAAACATGAGTAACTCCCTATAGAACCTAAACATGGAGTGTCCCCTCGAAAGGTACACAGAGGTCTGACTCCCCATAAACATGAGTGACTCCCTATAGAACCTAAACATGGAGTGTCCCCCACGAAAGGTACACAGAGGTCAGACTCCCCATAAACATGAGTGACTCCCTATAGAACCTAAACATGGAGTGTCCCCTCGAAAGGTACTCAGAGGTCAGACTCCCTATAGAACCTAAACATGGAGTGTCCCCTCGAAAGGTACTCAGAGGTCAGACTCCCCATAAACAGGAGTGACACACTATACAACCCAAACATGGAGTGTCCCCCTCGAAAGGTACACAGAGGTCAGACTCCCCATAAACATGAGTGACTCCCTATAGAACCTAAACATGGAGTGTCCCCCTCAAAAGGTACTCAGAGGTCAGACTCCCCGTAAACATGAGTGACTCCCTATAGAACCTAAAAATGGAGTGTCCCCTCGAAAGTTAATCAGAGGTCAGACTCCCCATAAACATGAGTGACTCCTTATAGAACCTAAACATGGAGTGTCCCCTCGAAAGGTACAAAGAGGTCAGACTCCCCATAAACAGGAGTGACTCCCTATAGAACCTAAACATGGAGTGTCCCCTCGAACGGTACACAGAGGTCAGACTCCCCATAAACATGAGTGACTCCCTATAGAACCTAAACATGGAGTGTCCCCCACGAAAGGCACACAGAGGTCAGACTCCCTATAGAACCTAAACATGGAGTGTCCCCTCGAAAGGTACACAGAGGTCAGACTCCCCATAAACATGAGTGACTCTCTATAGAACCTAAACATGGAGTGTCCCCCACAAAAGGTACACAGAGGTCAGACTCCCAATAACATGAGTGACTCCCTATAGAACCTAAACATGGAGTGTCCCCCTCGAATGGTACACAGAGGTCAGACTCCCCGAAACATGAGTAACTCTCTATAGAACATAAACATGGAGTGTCCCCAGCGAAAGGTACTCAGAAGTCAGACTCCCCATAAACATGAGTGACTCCCTATAGAACCTAAACATGGAGTGTCCCCCTCGAATGGTACACAGAGGTCAGACTCCCAATAACATGAGTGACTCCCTATAGAACCTAAACATGGAGTGTCCCCCTCGAAGGCACACAGAGGTCAGACTCCCAATAACATGAATGACTCTCTATAGAACATAAACATGGAGTGTCCCCCTAAAAGGTACTCAGAGGTCAGACTCCCCATAAACATGAGTGACTCCCTATAGAACCTAAACATGGAGTGTCCCCTCGAAAGGTACTCAGAGGTCTGACTCCCCATAAACATGAGTGACTCCCTATAGAACCTAAACATGGAGTGTCCCCCACGAAAGGTACACAGAGGTCAGACTCCCCATAAACATGAGTGACTCCCTATAGAACCTAAACATGGAGTGTCCCTCTCGAAAGGTACTCAGAGGTCACACTCCCCATAAACATGAGTGACTCCCTATAGAACCTAAACATGGAGTGTCCACCGCGAAAGGTAGTCAGAGGTCAGACTCCCAATAACATGAATGACTCCCTATAGAACCTAAACATGGAGTGTCCACCTCGAATGGTACACAGAGGTCAGACTTCCCCATAAACATGAGTGACTCCCTATAGAACCTAAACATGGAGTGTCCCCTCGAAAGGCACACAGAGGTCAGACTCCCTATAGAACCTAAACATGGAGTGTCCCCCACGAAAGGTACTCAGAGGTCAGACTCCCCATAAACATGAGTGACTCCCTATAGAACCTAAACATGGAGTGTCCCCTCGAAAGGCACACAGAGGTCAGACTCCCTATAGAACCTAAACATGGAGTGTCCCCTCGAAAGGCACACAGAGGTCAGACTCCCTATAGAACCTAAACATGGAGTGTCCCCCACGAAAGGTACACAGAGGTCAGACTCCCAATAAACATGAGTGACTCCCTATAGAACCTAAACATGGAGTGTCCCCTCGAAAGGCACACAGAGGTCAGACTCCCTATAGAACCTAAACATGGAGTGTCCCCCACAAAAGGTACACAGAGGTCAGACTCCCAATAACATGATTGACTCCCTATAGAACCTAAACATGGAGTGTCCCCCTCGAAAGGTACACAGAGGTCAGACTCCCCATAAACATGAGTGACTCCCTATAGAACCTAAACATGGAGTGTCCCCTCGAAAGGCACACAGAGGTCAGACTCCCTATAGAACCTAAACATGGAGTGTCCCCCACGAAAGGTACTCAGAGGTCAGACTCCCCATAAAATTGAGTGACTCCCTATAGAACTTAAACATGGAGTGTCCACCGCGAAAGGTACACAGAGGTCAGACTCCCCTAAACATGAGTGACTCCCTATAGAACCTAAACATGGAGTGTCCCCTCGAAAGGTACACAGAGGTCAGACTCCCCATAAACATGAGTGACTCCTTATAGAAGCTAAACAAGGAGTGTCCCCCTCGAAAGGTACACAGAGGTCAGACTCCCCATAAACATGAGTGACTCCTTATAGAACCTAAACAAGGAGTGTCCCCTCGAAAGGTACACAGAGGTCAGACTCCCAATAACATGAATGACTCCCTATAGAACCTAAACATGGAGTGTCCCCTCGAATGGTACACAGAGGTCAGACTCCAAATAACATGAGTACTCCCTATAGAACCTAAACATGGAGTGTCCCCTCGAATGGTACACAGAGGTCAGACTCCAAATAACATGAGTACTCCCTATAGAACCTAAACATGGAGTGTCCCCTCGAAAGGTACACAGAGGTCAGACTCCCAATAACATGAATGACTCTCTATAGAACATAAACATGGAGTGTCCCCCTAAAAGGTACTCAGAGGTCAGACTCCCCATAAACATGAGTAACTCCCTATAGAACATAAACATGGAGTGTCCCCCTAAAAGGTACTCAGAGGTCAGACTCCCCATAAACATGAGTAACTCTCTATACAACATAAACATGGAGTGTCCCCTTCGAAAGGTACTCAGAAGTCAGACTCCCCATAAACATGAGTGACTCCCTATAGAACCTAAACATGGAGTGTCCCCCTCGAATGGTACACAGAGGTCAGACTCCCCTAAACATGAGTAACTCTCTGTAGAACATAAACATGGAGTGTCCCCTACGAAAGGTCCTCAGAGGTCAGACTCCCCATAAACATGAGTGACTCTCTATAGAACCTAAACATGGAATGTCCCCTCGAAAGGCACACAGAGGTCAGACTCCCTATAGAACCTAAACATGGAGTGTCCCCCTCGAATGGTACACAGAGGTCAGACTCCCCATAAACATGAGTGACTCCCTATAGAACCTAAACATGGAGTGTCCCCAAGAAAGGTACTCAGAGGTCAGACTCCCCATAAACAAGAGTGACTCCCTATAGAACCTAAACATGGAGTGTCCCCTCGAACGGTACACAGAGGTCAGATTCCCCATAAACATGAGTGACTCCCTATAGAACCTAAACATGGAGTGTCCCCCTCGAACGGTACACAGAGGTCAGACTCCCCATAAACATGAGTGACTCCTTATAGAAGCTAAACAAGGAGTGTCCCCCTCGAAAGGTACACAGAGGTGAGACTCCCTATAACATAAATGACTCTCTATAGAACATAAACATGGAGTGTCCCACACGAAAGGCACACAGAGGTCAGACTCCCTATAGAACCTAAACATGGAGTGTCCCCCACGAAAGGTACTCAGAGGTCAGACTCCCCATAAACATGAGTGACTCCCTATAGAACCTAAACATGGAGTGTCCCCTCGAAAGGTACTCAGAGGTCACACTCCCCATAAACATGAGTGACTCTCTATAGAACCTAAACATGGAGTGTCCCCCACAAAAGGTACACAGAGGTCAGACTCCCCATAACATGAGTGACGCCCTATAGAACCTAAACATAGAGTGTCCCCCTCGAAAGGTACACAGCGGTCAGACTCCCAATAACATGAATGACTCTCTATAGAACATAAACATGGAGTGTCCCCCTAAAAGGTACTCAGAGGTCAGACTCCCCATAAACATGAGTGACTCCCTATAGAACCTAAACATGGAGTGTCCCCCGCGAAAGGTACACAGAGGTCAGACTCCCCATAAACATGAGTGACTCCCTATAGAACCTAAACATGGAGTGTCCCCTCGAAAGGCACACAGAGGTCAGAGTCCCTATAGAACCTAAACATGGAGTGTCCCCCACGAAAGGTACTCAGAGGTCAGACTCCCCATAAACATGAGTGACTCCCTATAGAACCTAAACATGGAGTGTCCCCTCGAAAGGTACTCAGAGGTCACACTCCCCATAAACATGAGTGACTCTCTATAGAACCTAAACATGGACTGTCCCCCACAAAAGGTACACAGAGGTCAGACTCCCAATAACATGAGTGACGCCCTATAGAACCTAAACATGGAGTGTCCCCCTCGAAAGGTACACAGAGGTCAGACTCTCCATTAACATGAGTGACTCCCTATAGAAGCTAAACAAGGAGTGTCCCCCTCGAAAGGTACACAGAGGTCAGACTCCCAATAACATGAATGACTCTCTATAGAACATAAACATGGAGTGTCCCCCACGAAAGGTACACAGAGGTCAGACTCCCCATAAACATGAGTGACGCCCTATAGAACCTAAACATGGAGTGTCCCCCTCGAATGATACACAGAGGTCAGACTTCCCATAAACATGAGTGACTCCCTATAGAACCTAAACATGGAGTGTCCCCCTCGAAAGGTACACAGAGGTCAGACTCCCAATAACATGAATGACTCTCTATAGAACATAAACATGGAGTGTCCCCCTAAAAGGTACTCAGAGGTCAGGCTCCCAATAACATGAATGACTCACTATAGAACCTAAACATGGAGTGTCCCCCTAAAAGGTACTCAGAGGTCAGACTCCCCATAAACATGAGTGACTCCCTATAGAACATAAACATGGAGTGTCCCCCTAAAAGGTACTCAGAGGTCAGACTCCCCATAAACATGAGTAACTCTCTATACAACATAAACATGGAGTGTCCCCTCGAAAGGTACTCAGAGGTCAGACTCCCCATAAACATGAGTGACTCCCTATAGAACCTAAACATGGAGTGTCCCCCTCGAATGGTACACAGAGGTCAGACTCCCCTAAACATGAGTAACTCTCTATAGAACATAAACATGGAGTGTCCCCTACGAAAGGTCCTCAGAGGTCAGACTCCCCATAAACATGAGTGACTCTCTATAGAACCTAAACATGGAGTGTCCCCTCGAAAGGCACACAGAGGTCAGACTCCCTATAGAACCTAAACATGGAGTGTCCCCCTCGAATGGTACACAGAGGTCAGACTCCCCATAAACATGAGTGACTCCCTATAGAACCTAAACATGGAGTGTCCCCAAGAAAGGTACTCAGAGGTCAGACTCCCCATAAACATGAGTGACTCCCTATAGAACCTAAACATGGAGTGTCCCCCTCGAAAGGTACACAGAGGTCAGACTCCCCATAAACATGAGTGACTCCCTATAGAACCTAAACATGGAGTGTCCACCTCGAACGGTACTCAGAGGTCAGACTCCCCATAAACATGAGTGACTCCCTATAGAACCTAAACATGGAGTGTCCCCTAAAAGGCACACAGAGGTCAGTCTCCCTATAGAACCTAAACATGGAGTGTCCCCTCGAAAGGTACTCAGAGGTCACACTCCCCATAAACATGAGTGACTCTCTATAGAACCTAAACATGGAGTGTCCCCCACAAAAGGTACACAGAGGTCAGACTCCCAATAACATGAGTGACGCCCTATAGAACCTAAACATGGAGTGTCCCCCTCGAATGGTACACAGAGGTCAGACTCCCCGAAACATGAGTAACTCTCTATAGAACATAAACATGGAGTGTCCCCTGCGAAAGGTACTCAGAGGTCAGACTCCCCATAAACATGAGTGACTCCCTATAGAACCTAAACATGGAGTGTCCCCCTCGAATGGTACACAGAGGTCAGACTCCCCATAACATGAGTGACTCCCTATAGAACCTAAACATGGAGTGTCCCCCTCGAAGGCACACAGAGGTCAGACTCCCAATAACATGAATGACTCTCTATAGAACATAAACATGGAGTGTCCCCCTAAAAGGTACTCAGAGGTCAGACTCCCCATAAACATGAGTGACTCCCTATAGAACCTAAACATGGAGTGTCCCACTCGAATGGTACACAGAGGTCAGACTGCCAATAACATGAGTGACTCCCCATAGAACCTAAACATGGAGTGTCCCCTCGAATGGTACACAGAGGTCAGACTCCCCATAAACATGAGTGACTCCCTATAGACCCTAAACATGGAGTGTCCCCAAGAAAGGTACTCAGAGGTCAGACTCCCTATAGAACCTAAACATGGAGTGTCCCTCACGAAAGGTACTCAGAGGTCAGACTCCCCATAAACAAGAGTGACTCCCTATAGAACCTAAACATGGAGTGTCCCCTCGAACGGTACACAGAGGTCAGATTCCCCATAAACATGAGTGACTCCCTATAGAACCTAAACATGGAGTGTCCCCTCGAAAGGTACACAGAGGTGAGACTCCCAATAACATAAATGACTCTCTATAGAACCTAAACATGGAGTGTCCCCTCGAAAGGTACTCAGAGGTCTGACTCCCCATAAACATGAGTGACTCCCTATAGAACCAAAACATGGAGTGTCCCCCGCGAAAGGTACTCGGAGGTCAGACTCCCAATAACATGAATGACTCCCTATAGAACCTAAACATGGAGTGTCCCCCTCGAATGGTACACAGAGGTCAGACTTCCCCATAAACATGAGTGACTCCCTATAGAACCTAAACATGGAGTGTCCCCTCGAAAGGCACACAGAGGTCAGACTCCCTATAGAACCTAAACATGGAGTGTCCCCCACGAAAGGTACTCAGAGGTCAGACTCCCCATAAACATGAGTGACTCCCTATAGAACTTAAACATGGAGTGTCCACCGCGAAAGGTACACAGAGGTCAGACTCCCCTAAACATGAGTGACTCCCTATAGAACCTAAACATGGAGTGTCCCCTCGAAAGGCACACAGAGGTCAGACTCCCTATAGAACCTAAACATGGAGTGTCCCCCACGAAAGGTACTCAGAGGTCAGACTCCCCATAAACATGAGTGACTCCCTATAGAACCTAAACATGGAGTGTCCCCTCGAAAGGTACTCAGAGGTCAGACTCCCCATAAACATGAGTGACTCTCTATAGAACCTAAACATGGAGTGTCCCCCACAAAAGGTACACAGAGGTCAGACTCCCAATAACATGAGTGACGCCCTATAGAACCTAAACATAGAGTGTCCCCCTCGAAAGGTACACAGAGGTCAGACTCCCAATAACATGAATGACTCTCTATAGAACATAAACATGGAGTGTCCCCCTAAAAGGTACTCAGAGGTCAGACTCCCCATAAACATGAGTGACTCCCTATAGAACCTAAACATGGAGTGTCCACCGCGAAAGGTACACAGAGGTCAGACTCCCCTAAACATGAGTGACTCCCTATAGAACCTAAACATGGAGTGTCCCCTCGAAAGGCACACAGAGGTCAGAGTCCCTATAGAACCTAAACATGGAGTGTCCCCCACGAAAGGTACTCAGAGGTCAGACTCCCCATAAACATGAGTGACTCCCTATAGAACCTAAACATGGAGTGTCCCCTCGAAAGGTACTCAGAGGTCACACTCCCCATAAACATGAGTGACTCTCTATAGAACCTAAACATGGAGTGTCCCCCACGAAAGGTACACAGAGGTCAGACTCCCAATAACATGAGTGACGCCCTATAGAACCTAAACATGGAGTGTCCCCCTCGAAAGGTACACAGAGGTCAGACTCCCCATAAACATGAGTGACTCCTTATAGAAGCTAAACAAGGAGTGTCCCCCTCGAAAGGTACACAGAGGTCAGACTCCCAATAACATGAATGACTCTCTATAGAACATAAACATGGAGTGTCCCCTGCGAAAGGTACTCAGAGGTCAGACTCCCCATAAACATGAGTGACTCCCTATAGAACCTAAACATGGAGTGTCCCCCTCGAAAGGTACACAGAGGTCAGACTCCCCATAAACATGAGTGACTCCCTATAGAACCTAAACATGGAGTGTCCCCCTCGAATGGTACACAGAGGTCAGACTCCCAATAACATGAATGACTCTCTATAGAACATAAACATGGAGTGTCCCCCTAAAAGGTACTCAGAGGTCAGACTCCCAATAACATGAATGACTCTCTATAGAACATAAACATGGAGTGTCCCCCTAAAAGGTACTCAGAGGTCAGACTCCCCATAAACATGAGTAACTCCCTATAGAACATAAACATGGAGTGTCCCCCTAAAAGGTACTCAGAGGTCAGACTCCCCATAAACATGAGTAACTCTCTATACAACATAAACATGGAGTGTCCCCTTCGAAAGGTACTCAGAAGTCAGACTCCCCATAAACATGAGTGACTCCCTATAGAACCTAAACATGGAGTGTCCCCCTCGAATGGTACACAGAGGTCAGACTCCCCATAAACATGAGTAACTCTCTATAGAACCTAAACATGGAGTGTCCCCTACGAAAGGTCCTCAGAGGTCAGACTCCCCATAAACATGAGTGACTCTCTATAGAACCTAAACATGGAGTGTCCCCTCGAAAGGCACACAGAGGTCAGACTCCCTATAGAACCTAAACATGGAGTGTCCCCCTCGAATGGTACACAGAGGTCAGACTCCCCATAAACATGAGTGACTCCCTATAGAACCTAAACATGGAGTGTCCCCAAGAAAGGTACTCAGAGGTCAGACTCCCCATAAACAAGAGTGACTCCCTATAGAACCTAAACATGGAGTGTCCCCTCGAACGGTACACAGAGGTCAGATTCCCCATAAACATGAGTGACTCCCTATAGAACCTAAACATGGAGTGTCCACCTCGAACGGTACTCAGAGGTCAGACTCCCCATAAACATGAGTGACTCCCTATAGAACCTAAACATGGAGTGTCCCCTAAAAGGCACACAGAGGTCAGTCTCCCTATAGAACCTAAACATGGAGTGTCCCCTCGAAAGGTACTCAGAGGTCACACTCCCCATAAACATGAGTGACTCTCTATAGAACCTAAACATGGAGTGTCCCCCACAAAAGGTACACAGAGGTCAGACTCCCAATAACATGAGTGACGCCCTATAGAACCTAAACATGGAGTGTCCCCCTCGAATGGTACACAGAGGTCAGACTCCCCGAAACATGAGTAACTCTCTATAGAACATAAACATGGAGTGTCCCCTGCGAAAGGTACTCAGAAGTCAGACTCCCCATAAACATGAGTGACTCCCTATAGAACCTAAACATGGAGTGTCCCCCTCGAATGGTACACAGAGGTCAGACTCCCAATAACATGAGTGACTCCCTATAGAACCTAAACATGGAGTGTCCCCCTCGAAGGCACACAGAGGTCAGACTCCCAATAACATGAATGACTCTCTATAGAACATAAACATGGAGTGTCCCCCTAAAAGGTACTCAGAGGTCAGACTCCCCATAAACATGAGTGACTCCCTATAGAACCTAAACATGGAGTGTCCCCTCGAAAGGTACTCAGAGGTCTGACTCCCCATAAACATGAGTGACTCCCTATAGAACCTAAACATGGAGTGTCCCCCACGAAAGGTACACAGAGGTCAGACTCCCCATAAACATGAGTGACTCCCTATAGAACCTAAACATGGAGTGTCCCTCTCGAAAGGTACTCAGAGGTCACACTCCCCATAAACATGAGTGACTCCCTATAGAACCTAAACATGGAGTGTCCACCGCGAAAGGTAGTCAGAGGTCAGACTCCCAATAACATGAATGACTCCCTATAGAACCTAAACATGGAGTGTCCCCTCGAATGGTACACAGAGGTCAGACTTCCCCATAAACATGAGTGACTCCCTATAGAACCTAAACATGGAGTGTCCCCTCGAAAGGCACACAGAGGTCAGACTCCCTATAGAACCTAAACATGGAGTGTCCCCCACGAAAGGTACTCAGAGGTCAGACTCCCCATAAACATGAGTGACTCCCTATAGAACCTAAACATGGAGTGTCCCCTCGAAAGGCACACAGAGGTCAGACTCCCTATAGAACCTAAACATGGAGTGTCCCCTCGAAAGGCACACAGAGGTCAGACTCCCTATAGAACCTAAACATGGAGTGTCCCCCACGAAAGGTACTCAGAGGTCAGACTCCCCATAAACATGAGTGACTCCCTATAGAACCTAAACATGGAGTGTCCCCTCGAAAGGCACACAGAGGTCAGACTCCCTATAGAACCTAAACATGGAGTGTCCCCCACAAAAGGTACACAGAGGTCAGACTCCCAATAACATGATTGACTCCCTATAGAACCTAAACATGGAGTGTCCCCCTCGAAAGGTACACAGAGGTCAGACTCCCAATAAACATGAGTGACTCCCTATAGAACCTAAACATGGAGTGTCCCCCTCGAAAGGTACACAGAGGTCAGACTCCCTATAGAACCTAAACATGGAGTGTCCCCCTCGAAAGGTACTCAGAGGTCAGACTCCCCATAAACATGAGTGACTCCCTATAGAACCTAAACATGGAGTGTTCCCGCGAAAGGTACACAGAGGTCAGACTCCCCTAAACATGAGTGACTCCCTATAGAACCTAAACATGGAGTGTCCCCTCGAAAGGCACACAGAGGTCAGACTCCCCATAAACATGAGTGACTCCTTATAGAACCTAAACATGGAGTGTCCCCCTCGAAAGGTACACAGAGGTCAGACTCCCCATAAACATGAGTGACTCCTTATAGAAGCTAAACAAGGAGTGTCCCCTCGAAAGGTACACAGAGGTCAGACTCCCAATAACATGAATGACTCCCTATAGAACCTAAACATGGAGTGTCCCCTCGAATGGTACACAGAGGTCAGACTCCAAATAACATGAGTACTCCCTATAGAACCTAAACATGGAGTGTCCCCTCGAATGGTACACAGAGGTCAGACTCCAAATAACATGAGTACTCCCTATAGAACCTAAACATGGAGTGTCCCCTCGAAAGGTACACAGAGGTCAGACTCCCAATAACATGAATGACTCTCTATAGAACATAAACATGGAGTGTCCCCCTAAAAGGTACTCAGAGGTCAGACTCCCCATAAACATGAGTAACTCCCTATAGAACATAAACATGGAGTGTCCCCCTAAAAGGTACTCAGAGGTCAGACTCCCCATAAACATGAGTAACTCTCTATACAACATAAACATGGAGTGTCCCCTTCGAAAGGTACTCAGAGGTCAGACTCCCCATAAACATGAGTGACTCCCTATAGAACCTAAACATGGAGTGTCCCCCTCGAATGGTACACAGAGGTCAGACTCCCCTAAACATGAGTAACTCTCTGTAGAACATAAACATGGAGTGTCCCCTACGAAAGGTCCTCAGAGGTCAGACTCCCCATAAACATGAGTGACTCTCTATAGAACCTAAACATGGAGTGTCCCCTCGAAAGGCACACAGAGGTCAGACTCCCTATAGAACCTAAACATGGAGTGTCCCCCTCGAATGGTACACAGAGGTCAGACTCCCCATAAACATGAGTGACTCCCTATAGAACCTAAACATGGAGTGTCCCCAAGAAAGGTACTCAGAGGTCAGACTCCCCATAAACAAGAGTGACTCCCTATAGAACCTAAACATGGAGTGTCCCCTCGAACGGTACACAGAGGTCAGATTCCCCATAAACATGAGTGACTCCCTATAGAACCTAAACATGGAGTGTCCACCTCGAACGGTACTCAGAGGTCAGACTCCCCATAAACATGAGTGACTCCTTATAGAAGCTAAACAAGGAGTGTCCCCCTCGAAAGGTACACAGAGGTGAGACTCCCAATAACATAAATGACTCTCTATAGAACATAAACATGGAGTGTCCCACACGAAAGGCACACAGAGGTCAGACTCCCTATAGAACCTAAACATGGAGTGTCCCCCTTGATAGCACACAGAGGTCAGACTCCCAATAACATGAATGACTCTCTATAGAACATAAACATGGAGTGTCCCCCTAAAAGGTACTCAGAGGTCAGACTCCCCATAAACATGAGTGACTCCCTATAGAACCTAAACATGGAGTGTCCCCCTCGATTGGTACACAGAGGTCAGACTCCCAATAACATGAGTGACTCCCTATAGAACCTAAACATGGAGTGTCCCCCTCGAATGGTACACAGAGGTCAGACTCCCCATAAACATGAGTGACTCCCTATAGAACCTAAACATGGAGTGTCCCCCACGAAAGGTACACAGAGGTCAGACTCCCCATAAACATGAATAACTCCCTATGGAACCTAAACATGGAGTGTCCCCTCGAAAGGTACACAGAGGTCAGATTCCCCATAAACATGAGTGACTCCCTATAGAACTTAAACATGGAGTGTCCACCGCGAAAGGTAGTCAGAGGTCAGACTCCCAATAACATGAATGACTCCCTATAGAACCTAAACATGGAGTGTCCACCTCGAACGGTACTCAGAGGTCAGACTCCCCATAAACATGAGTGACTCCTTATAGAAGCTAAACAAGGAGTGTCCCCCTCGAAAGGTACACAGAGGTGAGACTCCCAATAACATAAATGACTCTCTATAGAACATAAACATGGAGTGTCCCACACGAAAGGCACACAGAGGTCAGACTCCCTATAGAACCTAAACATGGAGTGTCCCCCTTGATAGCACACAGAGGTCAGACTCCCAATAACATGAATGACTCTCTATAGAACATAAACATGGAGTGTCCCCCTAAAAGGTACTCAGAGGTCAGACTCCCCATAAACATGAGTGACTCCCTATAGAACCTAAACATGGAGTGTCCTCCTCGATTGGTACACAGAGGTCAGACTCCCAATAACATGAGTGACTCCCTATAGAACCTAAAAATGGAGTGTCCCCCTCGAATGGTACACAGAGGTCAGACTCCCCATAAACATGAGTGACTCCCTATAGAACCTAAACATGGAGTGTCCCCCTCGATAGCACACAGAGGTCAGACTCCCAATAACATGAATGACTCTCTATAGAACATAAACATGGAGTGTCCCCCTAAAAGGTACTCAGAGGTCAGACTCCCCATAAACATGAGTGACTCCCTATAGAACCTAAACATGGAGTGTCCTCCTCGATTGGTACACAGAGGTCAGACTCCCAATAACATGAGTGACTCCCTATAGAACCTAAAAATGGAGTGTCCCCCTCGAATGGTACACAGAGGTCAGACTCCCCATAAACATGAGTGACTCCCTATAGAACCTAAACATGGAGTGTCCCCCACGAAAGGTACACAGAGGTCAGACTCCCCACAAACATGAATAACTCCCTATAGAACCTAAACATGGAGTGTCCCCTCGAAAGGTACACAGAGGTCAGATTCCCCATTAACATGTATGAATCCATATAGAACCTAAACATGGAGTGTCCCCTTGAAAGGTACTCAGAGGTCAGACTCCCTATAGAACCTAAACATGGAGTGTCCCCCACGAAAGGTACTCAGAGGTCAGACTCCCATAAACATGAGTGACTCCCTATAGAACATAAACATGGAGTGTCCCCTGCGAAAGGTACTCAGAAGTCAGACTCCCCATAAACATGTGTGACTCCCTATAGAACCTAAACATGGAGTGTCCCCTTCGAATGGTACACAGAGATCAGACTCCCAATAACATGAGTGACTCCCTATAAAACCTAAACATGGAGTGTCCCCTCGAAAGGCACACAGAGGTCAGACTCCCTATAGAACCTAAACATGGAGTGTCCCCCACGAAAGGTACTCAGAGGTCAGACTCCCCATAAACATGAGTGACTCCCTATAGAACCTAAACATGGAGTGTCCCCCACGAAAGGTACACAGAGGTCAGACTCCCACTAACATGAATGACTATAGAACCTAAACATGGAGTGTCCCCCACTAAAGGCACACAGAGGTCAGACTCCCTATAGAACCTAAACATGGAGTGTCCCCCGTGAAAGGAACTCAGAGGTCAGGCTACCAATCAGCATGAATGACTCCCTATAGAACATAAAAATGGACTGTCCCCCTCGTAGGTACAAAGAGGTCAGACTCCCAATAAACATGAATGACTCCCTATAGAACATAAACATGGAGTGTCCCCCTCGAAAGGTACTCAGAGGTCAGGCTACCAATCAACATGAGTGACTCCCTATAGAACATAAACATGGAGTGTCCCCCTAAAAGGCACACAGAGGTCAGACTCCCAATAACATGAATGACTCCCTATAGTACATAAACATGCAGTGTACCCCATGAAGGTACACAGAGGTCCGACTCCCCATAAACATGAGTGACTCCCTATGGAACATAAACATGAGTGTCCCCCTCTAAAGGCACACAGAGGTCAGACTCCCTGGGGTCCTAGCCTCACAGGCCGTGGTGCTGGCGGGGGCTGGCCGCGCTGGGAAAGGCTGGGCGGTGGCAGCAAGGGCTTCAGTGCATAGAGCGAGGTGGTGGGCATATGGGGGCCTCGGAGGAAGAGGATCTAGGAAAGAATCGGGGCTTTTTGTAAAATCTCTCCTAGATCCATCGTGAGGATTGACAGAATGAACTCGAGGAGCCAACAACGCGGGGAGGATCCCCGCACAGGTCCCCTGGCCGCCGGTCCCCTCACCTCGCTCTCCTCCAGCTCTGCCAAGGGCTTGATGACGCTGTTGACAAACTTGTTGACGTGCTCAAAGTGCTTTGTCATCTCCGTGGCCAAGACCATGTCGATGATGGCCTGGCGCAGCGTCCGGTAGTCATTCCTGTTTCGGACGACAAACGAGAGGCCGCTGCAGATCGCACACCCAGACCAGACAGGCAGGGACTCCTGAAACCGGTCTGTGACCCGGCACATGTGTCCCCTGGGGCTAAAGTCCTGACGTGCCTGGGAGGCGCACTTTAGAAGAATGGGCAAGTTACAGGAGAGCACCCTGATCATTAGCAAGGGAAACCCCAACAGAAGTTAGAAGCTTAAGGCAAGACCTTCCAGATGCAGCGTCCATGCCGTCATCATCCCTGTCAGGCACCCGGTGCTCAGAATAAAGAAAGGACGTGGCGGGGTGAGCAGAGCCTGGTCTGTGAACCCGGAGCCTGTGGTTATGAAGAATTGCCCCACACAAGGACCCAACGGCTTCCGTGCCCAGAAACTCAGCCCTGACGGCTGAGCACGTCCAGGGAGTGCTCAACGCCTCTTCCCAGCACTGGCTTCTGAGTACTTTCAGATTTCTATATTCTGAGGACGCAAACCATATAATTAAAACCTCAGAAGGTGCAGAGAATGTGAAATGAAACCTGCATTCTGCCCTTTTCTCCGTCCCTCTGTTCCTTCCCCCGGAAACGGTCAGTGATCAGGGCCTTGTGTACTTTTCCACGGTGACTGATCCGTACACATCCACACACAGGTAACTCTGAATAAAACCTACTTTAAATCCACTCTGAAACGCTAGGACGTGGCAAAAGGGATTGAGTACAATTAGGAGTCTCTTTTTTATAAAATCCCGCATTAAAGCTTTTCTCCAAACTCCAAATGCATACGTACTTTAAGTACAGTTGTTCATATGGGAAATAATACAATAATTAACAAGTAGACATACAAGAATAAACTTACTTTTGCCCACCCCTGTATTTCTCATGACAGAATACGTTTTCCTTCTTCCCTCTGCTGTCCAGTCCCTGTCACTAGACACCAGGGGGCCAGTGGTGAACACAAGGCCCCATGCTCTTATGGGGCTTAGGAATCCGCTCGGCCCTGCTGGGAGCTCAGCTGGTTAGAGCGTCATCCCATACGCCAAGGCGCAGGTTCGATCCCCCGTCAGGGCACATACAAAAAATCAACCAATGAGGGCATCAGTAAGTGGAACAACAAATCGACGTTTCTCTAAAATCCTATCTTATCCTGTATAATAAAAGGGTAATATGCAAATTGACTGAAAGGCCCAACAACCAGTCGCTATGATGCGCACTGACCACCAGGGGGCAGATGCTCAACACACGAGCTGCCCCTTAGTGGTCAGTGCGTTCCCACGGGGAGCACCACTCAGCCTGCCTCCGAGGCAGCGCTAAGGAGCAGCGAGCAGGCGGGCGGTAAGGAGCAAAGGTTCTTGGACTGCGAGAGGGTGCAGGCCGGGCTGAGGCCCCTCCCCCCGCCCCCGAGTGCATGAATTTTCAATCTAGTCAATCAATAAAAAACTTTTAAAAAGAATCGAATCAGACATTAGACAAATAATGAAAAATGTGGTAAGCGCTGCAAAAGGGACTTGGGACTGAGTGATGAGTGTGAGGGGCCAGGGAAGGAACGTGTGGACCGAGCCCGGGAGACACTTGCTGGGCAGAGGGAGTGTCCCAGCCGGTGACAGGCGCTCGGAATGCCTGAAGGCTCCAGACATCAGCATTCCCCTTCCTGGTCAAGTGTCAGGATGCAAAGGAGCTGTGCTGAGTGGAGGAGGCCAGTCACACAGCCCACGCAGCGAGGATGCTTCCGTTCACTAATTGTCTGGAACTGGCCAATCTGTGGAGACGGCACTGGTCCGTGGTGGCCCTGGGCTGGAGGGCTAGGTGAGTGAGGAGTGACTGCTAATGAGTTTGACATTTTCATTTATTTATTTTAATCCTCACTCGGTATTTTTTCATTGACTTTAGGGTGAATGAGGGAGAGGGAATGAGTGAATTAGGGTGAATGTGAGAGAAACACATCGATTGGTTGCCTCCTGCACGAGCCCTGATCAGGCCCGGCCCGAGGAGGAGCCTACAACTGAGGCACGTGCCCTTGACCGGACTCAAACCCAGGACCCTTCGTCCACAGGCCGACGCTCTGTGCACTGAGCCAGACGGGCCAGGCCGAGTTTGATACTTTGAGAGGAGGAAGAAAAGGTCCTAAAAGTGATGGCGGTCAGGGCTCGCTCCTCTGAATAAAGACCACCGTGCACTCCCAACGGGTGAGCAGTGTATGGTGTGTGGGGAGGGAGAGAGAGAGAGAGAGAGAGAGAGAGAGAGAGAGAGAGGGACCAACACCCTTCCTCGTTGTCCTCACCTCTCCATGTTCTTGAAGATGTTGCTCTTGTCGTCCCTGGTGGTCAGCTGGAAGGCCAGGGCCGCGTGGTGGCTCTCCAGCACGGCGCAGTCGTTGTACAGCACGGCCAGCGCGCTGCCCGCGTTGCACAGGAACGGGTTGGTCCTCCCCGGGTGGTCCAGGTCGTGGACGGCGGCTGCGATGAGGGCGGCGGCCTCGTCCACGGAGTCTAACGTTTGCTGAAAGCGAGAGACCTTTTAGGAACCGCCCGGCACCGAGCGAGGGCTCCGTAGGTTCTCTCCGGCCCTCCCACTTCAGGGTAAGGGGAGCCAGGTTTCTGAGAAAAGCGTCTTGTTGAGCAAACCCCGTTTCCCTGTCGCCGCTGTGAAAGTTGTATGTGGGCATGTTTTTTAGGGAACGTTACTGGACTGTCACTCACACAAGTTAAGGACTTGCCCAAACGCAGGTGTCTTCAGCAGAGAGGCGTGAGTCACAGCCCCTCCTGTCCTTGCTGCCTTTCTCCCTGGGACCAACCCCGCCCTCAGACGTCTGGGAACGGCTGGGTCACGTCCAGAATGGACACCATGACTGCCCAGTGCCACGGCGCGGGCCCCTGTGGCCGCAGCCTTCCCGGGGGTCACTCCTGAGCAGCCACACTGCATGGAACAGACAGCACACCCAGCCCTCCAGCCCAGGCAGACAGCACACCGCGCACCTTGACCCTTTCCTGGCAGAGGAAGTAGGCAGTGGCATGGAGCACGTCGGCGGCGTGGGTGGAGTTGTGGTAGGGGTTGGCGGAGTGGTAATGGGCCTCGATAGTCTGCAGCCACAGCCGCAGCGTCGTCTCCGAGCACTTCAAGAATTCACAGACCCCGAAGCGAGCGAAGATTTTGAGACCAAGAAAAATCAAAGGCCTGTAAGGAGAAAGTCACAGCAGGAAAGCAACATGCTAGACCCCAAACAGCAAACCCGCGTCAGACGTCGGAGGGCGAGGCAGCGGGCCCTGCCTCCCGGGAGCCGGCACGGCTGGGCGGGGGCTCAGACGCCTGCTGCACTCGGCTCCTCAAAGCCAGCGTGTTTGCAGCCAAGCCCACGGGTGCCGCCTTGAACCTGACCTCCTCCTTTGTGCCTGTGCCACTGGCTGGGTATCCTGCCTGAACATGTAACAGTTCCCAACGACCCCACAAGAGCCAGACAGTCATCGCCCTCTGATGGGCTCGACAATCGGAAGGTGGACTATATAAGAGGAGGTTCCCCTTAGAAGGTAAGCAAGCAGCCAATCCGTGACCTGGCTTTGGTTCAAAGGTCAAGAAATTTGGCTCGGCTGAGGCCGTGCCCAGAGGCGATCGGCTGGCAGGACCCGAGCTGACCTGCCTTAGCCCGATTCACGTGAAAGCCTGGTCACTAGAGCGTCAACCAGGAGCTCGAAGATCTGTCTGCCGTGGGTTTTCTTTTCCACGGTCTTTGCCACGTTGGGGACGTGGAAGGAGACTGTCCCCGCGGCTGCCTCACGGTGAACACGAGCAAAGGCAGGCAGGGCTGCCGTGGGGACGGTTCCCCCTGATTGGGGTGCGACCCGACGGCTGTCTCCTGGTGATCCCAGGGGAGCGCCCCTCCCCTGACTGCCCTGCCCTCCACCTGAAGGGCGGCCTGGCCAGCACCGGCTCCGTGACACCCCTCCCGCGTGCCAAGCCAGCCCGCTTGGTGGACAGGCCTTTCCCAGCAGGTGCAGAGGTAACGGCAGCACCTCCCCCGACTGCCGTCACGCCCCGCCGCCATGCCTGTCGCCAACACAGCCACCGAGGCCTGGGGCCAGCTCTTCTCAAACGAGTGTTGGCATATTTGTCATTTTTGGTTCTGGGCTCTGAGTGGGGCTCTTTGCTGCGATCCCAACATATCACTACCTACAGGAGAAATCAATTCCCGTATTTTACAGGAAAAGCGCCTGCTGTTTGGAGAAGTCAGCCACTTGCTCAATCTCATGCTTCCGAGAGTCTGCTGTCTCCTCAGGGGTCGTGACCAGGCCCTCGTCCCCGGCTTCCCACGGACCCCTCGCGGAGGCCTGGCCCTGGTGATTGGGCGCCCGCTGCCCGGCTACTCCTTCCTGAGCCGCCGCCCCAGGACCAGGGACCAGCTCTGTGCAAACCCACCCCTCGGGGCTGTCTCCGCTCCGGCCCTTGGCATCGAGCTGTTCGCTGAGCGCCAAGTGGGCTCACCTTTTCTGAGTGGCAGCCTCCAGTTCAAAAATATTAAAGTCCCAGTCGTCCTCGTTCTCCATGGCCCGAGCTATCCGCGGCGGGACGTCGTGAAGGGACGCGGGGGGGAATAAGCCGCTCGGGACTTGCAGGTCTGGGGAGAGGCGGTTGGGAGCGCGGTGTTAGCGGGCTCTACGCGCGGCCACTCCTGAGGGCGCAGTGCGGGGTCAGGGCCGTTTCAGGGCTTTTAGGACAAACCGAGAAACGCCTTACAGAGGAGGAAAGCCATCGGGAAAACTAACTTTCATCATTTAAGCTTGACTGTAATGTGGATAATAAGGAAAACTCACTTTTTGTTGAGAGAGAATACTCGTTCCCAGATAGTCTTCGAAAACCATCCTGTAAAAATCAAGGAAACGAGAGAGAGGTCACAGCTGTTCTTTACTTCTTGACGCCCCCAGACAGCTGTTCCCAGAGGGCAGCAGGGCAGATTCCCCCTCACGCACCCCCAGGGCCGTCCCTCCCATCGCCTGGCACTAGGCAGCTTGGGAGACCCCAAGACCCGGCGTTCCTGCTGGCACTCCCGACGGTTCGGTTTCTTAGGGACAACCCCCCTCTTCCCCACCATTTTCCCGTCCCCATCCTCCTCACCCGAATGGACACCAGGCGTCCGTGTCCTCTGGAAAAAGCTAGAATCTTCCTGGCCCTCTAAGCACCCGACTCCGCCCCGCAGAGCTGGGGGAGAGCTGCTCCCAGACCCTATAGCAGCCCCCCTCCTATCCTGCGGGCCTCTCTCCCACCCCGTCCTGTGTCACTGTCCCCCGCCCCACAGGCAGGGGGGCCTCTGTCAACAGGCCAGACCCTGTTAGACATTAGTCTCAACACACATTCCCATCACAGGGAACCTCGCCATCTCTCCGCAGTCCTGTTGTCATAAAGATGGGGCTGTGGGCGGGTACCAGGACCTGCCTAAAGCCCAATGTTTAAGATGTCGAGTGACTTCAGAAAGCAGGAACTGAAGTTTTATTTCTGACCAACACCAGGATGACAGATAGTGATGGACTGATCTGCTGTCCACACAGCTGTTCTTCCGTGTGAGACCGCTATCCGGGCCGGGCCGGAAGGGCACGTGGGACCCTCATGAGCCCACGGCACGAGGCCGTTCTCCCCGGGAAGCCACCAGACTGTGCAGGACGTCAGGGAAACTGGGCCCGTCCCTGGGGCCTCTCTCTGTTTCTATGCAGCATCGAGCTTTTTTCCTTTTTTCTGCCCCGTTTTCAAAACCTTTCAAACAATTAGGTTTTATTTAAGTAAATTGCTCGTAGGACCTTTAAGCAAAAATGGAGCCCTGGCTCGGCAGACTGTCTGCCCTCCTCTGCGGAGGCGGCAGGGGGGCGAGGCTGTGACATGGCGTGCAGCGAGCCCCGTGCAGCAGCCCACGACCAGACAACGGGGGAGGGGGGGGGCGGCAAACAGGAGCAGCGGCTCCAGCCACAGCCCGGCCCGCGCACTCACAGATATCAGGCCCCCAATGAGGTCGTTGGCGTGAGGATCCTCGTCCTTCGCCCCAAACTGCGGTGAATACAGCTCAGTGGATCTCAGGATTTCCAGGACGCGGTCTAAGGCTTCCGTCACAGGCACGGAACTGTTCTCCTGGGCGGCGTTGATGATGTTGATCACCTACAGCATGGCAAGAAAAGGCACGAGGGTCACAGCCTTCACACACGGGAGGGCAGCCAGATCAGGCTGCCTGGTGCTCAGGGCCAACCCAGACCAGCCAGCTGTCCCGCCGCCCGTCCTCTCTCCGGAGGAAGGGCTCCATGGCCGGGAGGGCGCTGTTACCGCATCCTGCTCAGTGGAGACGGGCCAGCAACTCCTCACCTTGGTGATGGGCGCCTCGATGGTCATGGAGTGGATCCGGGCCATGGAGGAGTGTCGTCTCTGGCTGGCCACTGCGGGGAGATCCCACGGGCAGAGATTATGGCCAGCACAGCCTCGGGCACCGGTCTTGAGCCAGGGCTCCATGTCCTCCCCCTCCCTCCCCAAGGCCTCCGTGTGCCCAGCTGCATGGTGAGGGGGTAGGAGCAGAACTACCCGGTCGCTGAGCTTCCTTCCCATCCTAACGAGCCAGCTCTGCTTCCCTCAGTTCCAGGCACTAGGATGCACTTGGCCCAACTGAGCGTCTGATGTCAGAGAGAAACAGGAAACGATCCGCACGCCAAGCCACAAGCCTCGTTCTGTGTTTATGATAACGAGGCCTCATGCCTGCTCGGCTTGCTGCTACCGGGAGCCAGAGGCCCTGGGAGACAATGCCACACGGGCTCTCTGTGCCACACGCGCCGGAGCCAACACACAGCTCCCCGTCAACCGAAACCTTTGCTGTTTCCCACTGTCCTGCTTCATCCAGGCTAATTGGGCAGCTCCGAGGCCCCCGTTTATTTTGCTGTTGGTCCTGCCAGATGTGGCTCCTTTGGGGGAGGCTGAGCTGGGGGAGCCTGGGCAGTACGCAGGCAGGAAGACGAGTATCACAGAGTTCTGTGTCCCCCCGAAAGCCCCACTGTCAGGCCTTAGAGGGTCACAGTGTTCCCCGGCCTGAGGCGGCTTCCCGGGACCAAGCGGAGGCCCCAGGAGCAGCATCGCGGGACGAACCACCCCCAGGGTCCCAAATGCTTTAAATGCTGGCGACCAACAAAGCTCAGTCTAAACTTGGTGGCCAGCATAGGTGCCGACTTTCCCAACGTGGCCATTACACCAAAACCAAGAACCACTATTTTATCGCGATGTCATAAAAGGGCTTGTTCTCATTTAAAAATGTGATCGTGACATATGCTCACAGAAGCCATACCACAGAGTAAATGCAATGAAGCCGGGGAGAGAAATGCACAGATGGTTGTGACGGTGTGTGCACAAAGTCCCCAGCACCTGCAGGCCTCAACCATCGCTGAGCAAGCGTCAAGGTTACTCGGAAGGAGGTCAGTACAGGGTCCACTGTGATTCTGTGTGCTAGCAACAGTCAATCGGAAATTGAGGTAAAAACACACCACGTGACAGCATCAAGGAACTCCAGTATCTTCTATACATACAAAAGCCTAACATGCTAAGTGTCCCCTCGTCCTGAGGACTGGGAGTTCGATCGCTCACTCTCACGTGTGCTGACCACCAGGGGCGGCTCAGAATGAAGGCAGGCCCCGCCGGCAGTCACTAGGGACCCTACCTGTGCATGAATGTCATGCACTGGGCCTCTGGTTTAGGAATAAATCTAATGGAAGATTTCAAAATCTATACACTGAAAATGCAAAATATTACCGAGAGAAAATACAGACAAGCTACATAGAGAGACACAGCATTTCATGGTCTGCAAGACTCAATATTACTAAGATTTCCGTTTCCCCCAAATTGATCTATAGATTCAAGAGACTCCAAGATAAAACTCAGGAGATGGTGTGTGTGTAAACGAACAAGCTGATTCTGTCTGTCAGACAGAAATGCACAGAGCCCACAGTAACGGCCAGGAGCCGCGAGGAAGCGCACACTCTCAGGCGTCAGGACTTCCCGGGAGGCTGCGGGAATCGCTGGCGCTGCTCCAAGCACAGACGGAACAACCAGGGCCTGACCTGAGTCACGGGCCCTGATTTCGATGGCGCTGCTACAAGACGTGTATTGTTGTTCTCCAGTGCAGTGCTGGGCCAACGGGGTTTCCATGTTGGAGTAAAATTCATCCTTGGTCTCTACTCTCTCCTGATAAAAAATTAACTTGCAATGGATCACAGACCTCAAGTGAACAAAGGCTTCTAGAAGGAAACACGGGAGAACATTTCATGACCTTGGAACAGAGGAAGAGTCCTTAAACAGGACACGGAAAGCACTAGCTATGGAAGATGCACAGATAAAGTGAACTGGATTAAAATTAAAATTACGAACCTCTGTTCATTAAAAGAGTAAAAAGGCAAACCACAGAAAATCTACTTTTGATACATATATCCAGTAGCGGCCCCATATCTGGACTGTGTAATAAACCTGTCTCTCCCTCACCCTTCCACTCTCTAAAAATCAATGAAAGAAATACCCCCGGGTAAGGATTAACAAAATAAATAATAAATAAACTACTAGGTCATTCAGGCCACGTATCTACATAATCTTTAAAAATTATATTCCAATTAGAACTTAATAACATTTGCAGAATAAGCCTCTCACTTGCCAAAATACAGCTCACCTCCCCACCAGAAGGGAAGCTTATGGCAAACTCCTGCCCACAGTGACGCACAGTAGGTGCTCACCTAAAACCATCAATAGGTTCTTACTTCTTTTTTTTTTTTTGTATAGCAAAGGTGGAGATTTATTGAAGAACAAGTACAGACTCCCACGTGGGGAGAGGGAAAGAGTCCCACAGAATGGACTCCCACGTAGGGAGGGGGGAAAGGGTCCCCGAAACCTCTATTTCAGCAAAAATGGAAACAGTTTTACCCTCGGCTAACTGACATAAACAAGACTTGGATCCTGCAACATATTTCTGGTCACAAAAACATCACCAAACTTCTAAATAGAAACCCAAACACTTCTAACATTAGACACTGAAATAAGCATGGTGATACACATGGTTAAGAAAGGTCAATGAAAACAAGTGAGGTCATTCCTCCTAACCCGATTATTCCAGTTCAGGGTCAAAGGCCCGGCAGGACCTCTCCGCCTCACCCACACCCACTGGGACAGGGGCCTTCGGGCACACTTCCCCAGCGTGCTTTGCTGTGGGAGGAAACCCCCGCGGCCCGGGGAGAACCGGCACCCCCCCCACAGGCAGTGACCCTTTCCAGGACCTGCTGTGACGCTTTAGGAACTCAACGGTACAACAGACAGTAAACTGTCCCTTTTCTTCATTCCCTGACTCCCTCAAAAGGCTCAGCATGGAGCCCAAGACAGGTCGCTGGGGTGGGGGTGGGAGCAGTGGCCGGGGGATGAGGAGGGGAGTGACAGGTCGCTGGGGGGAGGGGTCAGCGGCCAGGGGATGAGGAGGGGAGGGGAGGGGAGTGACAGGTCGCTGGGGGGGTGAGGGGGGGCAGCGGCCGGGGGATGAGGAGGGGAGGGGAGTGACAGGTCGCTGGGGGGGGTGAGGGGGGGCAGCGGCCGGGGGATGAGGAGGGGAGGTGCACCAGGTGGCACCGGCTCCGGGTCCTGGGGACCTACCTTCGCTTGCTCGCGAGGCGACACTCCTGACGTCCAGGGAGCTTTTCCTCTTGTCTTTGTGTTTACCTGATTGGCTATCTGTGGGAACAAGCCATAAATCGCCTCATCAGGGGGTGGAATGACCAGTTACCATTGAAACACAATTTAGGAATTGGGCCCGCACGGTGCACAGGGAGACTGACGCGGGGGGAGGGAGCGGGGGGTCCGGGCGTCAGGAAGCCCCATGGACATCACAGACACAGACGTGCTTCCCAGGCTCCGGGTCCGTAACAAAGGTCCCGCTCGATGGAAAGTGGATGTGAACTGGGAACTCCTCACGCTGCTACAGACGGAGGGGAACACCCTGCACGCAATGGTTTCTGTGACACCAGGTCTGACGTCCGGGAGGGGCGTGCCTCTCCCGAGGGGGCACTGGGTTGGGCTCTGTCATCTCCCCCCCCCCTTTCTGCGAACAGCACCGACTCTGCTGGGCTCCAGGGGGGCTGCCTGGCCCCTCCCCCGACCCCGCACCAATGGATGACAGGCCGGCAGCCTTCCTGCCCCTCTGCACCTGCTCCCCATGGGTGGCGCTGAGCCCCTCCAGCCCTCAGCCGGCCCCCAGGTCACAGAGGAGGAGGGGGGGCGGGGGGGGGTTGCCTGTGGGGAGGTTCCCTCGAGCAGGCCCTGCAGGCCGGCCCCTGGCTCCCCGCTCAGACACAGCTTCACTGCTGTCCGCTCCCTGCCGGCCTCTGCGCTGCTGCAGCTGAAGGACACAAGTGCAGCTGACCCGACAGCCTGCGGTCCCACACACACCCGACCCCTTTCCGGAAACTCTGCCTGCACAGTCCTCCTCCCTGCCTTCCGGCTCCCACTCTGCTCCTGTCCCTCTCCCCGAACCAGCCGTCCCTGTGTCTCTCCTGGAAGACACAGTCTCCTTCGGAGCCCTCCTTCCTTCGCTGCAACTCTCTCCTGTCGCTGTCCTGCCCTGAGCTCCGGGCCTCCTCCTCCTGGCCACGCCACGCACTTCACCCGCAGGCACCGCCAAGGAACGCAGTCTCTTCTCCCAGCCCGCTCTGTCCCCGGCCACGCCACTGAGCAGCACCCAGGACTCCTCCCTCCTCCCCACGGTCGCTGCTGCTCGGGTAAGTCTGTGGGTTCCATCTCCTAAACACCCCTTTAACCTGCCGCCCTAGGCCGCAGCCGCGCCCGATCCTCTCGATTATGACGACAGCTGCCTTCACGGTCTTCCACCCCCTGTAAAGGCAGCCCAGCAATCCTCCTAAATAACCAGAACCTCCCAACGGCTCATCGCGGTTTTCAGGATAAGATTTAAGCTCCCGTGTGGCGCCCAGGGCCGTGATCCTTGGACCCCTCTGTTGGCCATCACGGCCCCTGTGAGGTGCTGGTCTCCCCCCCCCCGCCCCGCATCTTGGCACAGACCGCGTTCCTCCAGGGGAGCGGGCCTCTCCCAGGCCCCCTTCCCACCTGGTTAACTGCCAGCCTCCTTTGAGGATGCAGTCCAGGTGTGACCTCTGGGAAACCTTCCCCTAACGCGCCCCCCCCCCCGCCCCCCCAAACACTGCCGGTAACCGCCAGCTTCCGGTCTGCCTGGTCCCCAGGGGAATGAGTAAGCGCAGGAGTCTTCCTTTCTCCTTCCCAGGTGGCAGCACCACCCAGCACATAACAGACACAGGTCTGCCGTCCCAACGCCTGCTCGTCCTGTGCACAGGTGAGCACCACTGGATACAGCCTCTGCCGGCCCGGCTCCCTCCCTCCAACCCCTCCAGGCCCCCAAGACACAGCAACTTGCTGGCAGCCAGGATGGGCCAGGCGTGCATCCGCCTGCCCTTCCCCTCACCGGCCCGGACCACGCGAGGCTGGGCCGGCGGCTCCCCTCCTCCCAGGAGCAGCCGTGACATCTGCTGCCTCTGCCGCGGACAGAGCACTGCCCTCCCTGCCCTCCGTCCATCGCTCCTCCTCCCAACCACAGGCCCGTGTCCTCCCGCAGCTCCTCTGAAGCTGGGCTGTGACCTGGGTCCTTCCTTCATCCTTCTCCATCTGCCCACTCCACACACTCCTGGGCACCGCGGTCAGGCCCTAAGCCAGGCACTGGGCAGTCTAGAGGGGTCACAGGCCGGGAACTCAGGGCTACAGCAAGGATTCTGAAGGGCAGGAGCCCCGGGGGGGGGGGGGGGGGAGAGGTGCGAGCCGAGAAGAAAAGGAACCGGCCGACGGAGCAGCATGTGGTGGTCACAGCTACAAGCAGGAGGCATGTGCACCGAGGACGGGCTGTGGGGGCGACGAAGCAGGCTTCAGTTTCTACTGGGCATTTCAAAGGGACTCTCCCTCCACAAGGCTCTTCCTGTCCTCTGACCGACCTCTGTCTGTTCCAGGCACCATTCCCACCATCGCCATGAGGCGTTCACGTCAGGGCCGGGACCAGACACTCGTCACACGGAGTGTCTTTGGTGCGACCGTGTCGTGTGGAAACAACACGGGCAGTTAAAGGGGACCATGCTGGGACCTGTGGGTTTCCTGTACCTCCCACTGGAGGGGTGGAGCCTTTGCCTCATTCCCCATCAGGAAGCCGCCAATGAGCGCTTCGCTCCAGAGCCTGGGCCAGTCTATGTTGAAGAAGTGGCATTAGAAGAAATTTTAAAAATGTGGCTCTCCAAAGAAATTTCGATCGTTGTGCTGTTGATACTTGGCTCTGTGGACTAATGAGTGTGCCGACCACGGGCCTAGGTTTATATAGACATCCAAGGAAAGGCGCTCCCTGACCTGCAGTGCGAGGGTCATGGCCACGCGGGGCCTCGGGCAGCTTCCACTCCTCCAGCCCCTCAGGCTGCCTCTGCCCCCTCCTGAGCCTGCACCCCCTCTGGCTCTGCACTCCCCTCCCCTTCTCTGTGCCACCCAGCCCCGACTCAGCTTCCCCGCCGTTCCCTCCAGCTCCTCCTGGGGCCCCTCCACCTCCACCCCTCCACCATCCCTGCTCAGTCTCACCAGGCCCACATCCCAGCCACCTGCGGACGCTTTGTGGGCAGCAAAACTTACACCCCAGCCCCTCTCTGCGGCACGGACACAAGGGCCCGGCGCCCGGCAGGCACTCAACAGACTCTGTACGGTGAACGAGCCGACGAGCACACACAAACCCAAGGAGCCATGCCTTCGCCTCACCTTCCCAGCCCGTCGCCCCTCACCATCCAGGCCTCCCGACTGCGCTTCCTCGCTCTCCTCGCTCTGGTCCCCACCACCTTCCCACCCGGCCTCCGTCCTCCTCCTGCCACACTGGCTGCTACGGCGAAGCTGGCATTTGTCTGGTCCCTCCTCGCACCTCGTCTGTCACACTCCTGCCCTAAGAGCTCGGACGGCAGGCTATCCCGGCTCCCGCAGGCTCAGGCTGCACTGCCTGCAGGGGAAACCCTCCTTCCTATGTAGCACCCGGGGATCCTGCGTGACCCCAGTTCCTCTCCGCACACTGACCCTCCATACCGGTTCCCTTGAACCCGTGCTCTTTCCAGAACACACTAGACTTTCCGTCTTCTGTGCCTGTCTTATTCCTGGAATACTTTTCCTTCCACACACTCTTCTTAAAATTTTTTTTAAAATTGATTTTGAAAGAGAGGGAGAGAGGAGAGAGAGAGAGAGAGGGAGAGGGAGGGAGAGAAGAAGAAAAGGAAACACCCATTTGTTGTTCACTTATTGACGACTCACTGGCTGATTCTTGGATGAGCCCCCAATGGGGATGCAACCCACATCCTTGGTGCATCAGGACGACGCTCAAACCAACGGAGCTGCCGGGCAGGGCTCCACCGCCTCTTCTTCAAACCCACTGTCCCTGCCTGGACGCCCCTCTCCTGAGGCGCCACGGCCCCGCCCCGTCTCGCCCGCCCCGTCATCTCTGATCACTCCCTGTGCGCCCCTCAGCACCGGACTCTGCCTTTCCCGGCATCACCCGGCTGGGCGAGCGGACACCGGGAGGCGGGTCTGAGGGGCCCGGCGCCTCCTGTCGGAGACAAAGCTGTCCCCGCTGGAGACCTGCGTCCTAGAGCACAGAGCAGCCAACAACCCACACGTCACCCAAGAGGCCTCCACACTGAACTCAATGCACGTGAGGTGGCCAGTGCTCCCCCCGCAGGACGCCTGTCGGAACGCCCTCAGGGGCTCCGGACCTGGGCCTGGGCCGGAAACAGACCCGCCGGGCAGCGGGCAAGCCGGCCAGAGGGAGGAGAGCAGGGGCGCCTACCTGTGGGCGTGTCAGACTGAACCGATTCCGTGATTTTCTCAGCCTGGAAGTGAAGCGGAGAAGCCGTGAGTGCCGCGGCCTGCGTGCGGAGGGGCCCCGCCGGCAGCCGCCCCGCCCGCCCCGAGGGCCCGCACACACCTTACTGTTGCCGTTGCTCACTCGGATAATGGACACATAGTGTCTAATTTTCCTGCAAGTAGAAAAAAGGGTCATTTCTCCGCGCTCTATGCTCACGGGCGTCGCTAGTTCTCGTTATGAAAAGAGCGTCTCTCGTCCACATACACAACCTGCTCTGAGAAAAGCGCCCTGTGGTCCCCCCACGGACCGCGTCTCCACAAACGCCCTTCGGTGCCTGCAGCAAGGAAGTGGACTCTTCGGTAAAAACAACACAATCCACAAAAATAAAAAAATAAAATAAAATAAATAAAAACAACACAGTCCTTCCAAGTCGCCGTAACATACAATTAAAAACGCCTCTTTAAAATGAGCTGCATGCTAACCCAGCGGGAGCCGGCGGTCACCTCGCGTGTTTCATGCTCACGATCCCACATGCTGAAGGGCTTCCGGGTCCCCTGAGCCATCCGACCCCGTCACTCGGGGAAACGGCCAGAGGCCCCGGGGCCTCGGCTCCCTGGGAGCAGAGGGCAAAGCACCCGGGGCTCCTCACGGAAGCCGCCGGCTCTCCCTACGGCCTGTTCCTTCCATTTTTCTGTCCCCCTGGATAATCGCGTCCGTATACACTTATCACACCAAAACGTGGAGAGGACAAAGGCAAAGCATCAGAACTGTCTCCCCGAGGCATCGCCAGCCGCAGCGGAGCCTGGCGACCACGCACATGAGCCGCGCGGTCAGGGCGGAGGTCTCACCGCTGGGCCTCAGTTTCCCCATCTGGAAAGTGGCCACGGTCAGGACCCACGTCAGGGCGTGGCGGAGGAGATGAAGTGTGAGGCGGGCGCGGAGGGAGGCCAGGGGCCACTGCCACACCGCCTCCCCTTCCTTCTTCCTCGTCACCCGTGAGCGGGTCACACACGAGGTGTGATCCTGCCTTTATATAAGCATCTTCCTTGCCACTGCCTTGGCCATCACCTCTGCTAACGGGGGCACATTTGTGGCTGGGTGTTCTAGAACGTGCTCATCTTTCCCATCGGTCCTCTTACTTAAGCTAGATTCGGAGACCAACCAGAGGAGCCTTTTAGGCTCCTGACAGACAGACAGACACTGCCTTCCGACCTGCGGTCACATCTGTTTGATGAGTTTCCATGAGGGGTGGTGTTGGAATTATTCTGGTGTAATCTGCTCGGTCTGTGCAGGGACACCACAGGCGATTAGATCAGACACAACTCTTTCAGCCAGTGCTTGTCACGGCTCAGTAAGCTGATCTCACGTTCTGACTCCGATGCGTTGGGCCCGTGTCTGTGCAGCACAAGCAAGAGGGCCCAGAACCTGGGGGCCCGGAACGTGGGGGCCCGGAACCTGGGGGCCCGGAACGTGGGGGCCCGGAACGTGGGGGCCCGGAACGTGGGGGCCCGGAACGTGGGGGCCCGGAATGTGGGGGCCCGGAATGTGGGGGCCCGGAACGTGGGGGCCCGGAACGTGGGGGCCCGGAACCTGTGGGCTCAGAACCTGGGGGCCCAGAACGTGGGGGCCCGGAACGTGGGGGCCCGGAATGTGGGGGCCCGGAACGTGGGGGCCCGGAATGTGGGGGCCCGGAACCTGGGGGCCCGGAACCTGGGGGCCCGGAACCTGGGGGCCCGGAACCTGGGGGCCTGGAACCTGGGGGCCCGGAATGTGGGGGCCTGGAATCCGGGGGCTCCGAGTCGCCAGCTGGAGTCCGGCTGCAGCCCTGGGGTGTCACCTGACCTGTCCCACGTCTTTCTCTCCCATCCCTGCAGGCAGCCCTTACCTTACCAAGCACTCACAGCACACTTTGCCATCAGCCAAACACAGCGTGCTGATTGGAGCACGTGTTCATGCCACTTACCCTCCCTGTCCAACGACAGGTATGATCTTCACATTCTGTTGAACGTTATCTCCGTTTTTGGAGCAGTAGACGCCTTGCCACTCCTGTAAGTGCAATGCAGCATCGTGAGACCCTGTGCACATCCCCCAGCATCCTCCTCTGCGGCCCCGGTCATCACCACGGCTACAGTAACGAGCACAGGAACCGCCCACCCCAAACACAACTGGGATCCTCTGCAAATTCTTTCTCTACCTCCCATCCACCTCCTCCCGGTTGCTGACACAAGCCCGGCCACCAGTCTACGCGGCCCTGTTTTCAGTGGCTGCCTGCTGGCTCCCCAGCGGAGAGCACCCCCACCTGCCACGAGGGGGAGGGGGAGGAGGAGGGGGAGAGGGGCCTCTGGCCCTGCACTGGACAGGGGAAGAATAAGGACTAGAGAGAGAAGGAACACTCTGGCACTGGCATGGTGGGCTGCCACCGCCCTCAGGGTTGTGGGAGGGTTTTGGACCCTCTGCATTTGGGGGGGAGCTGGGGGAGATGATGGGGTAACAGCCAGGTCTGGGCTCAGGCGGAACAGATCGGTGAGAGCTTCAAGCCAGGGCTGCAATTGTGTTAGTCGAGCTCTCAGATCAGACAAAACAGGGATTCTTTCCCGAGGGAACTGCGGGGTGAGGGCAGGAGTGAGGGCAGGCGTGTGCGGGCCGGGCTGCAGCGGGAGGGCGGGTGGTGCAGAGAAGCCGGGGGGGGGGGGGGGGGGGGGGGCTAGGTTTGTCACCGCCTAAAGGGTTCTCAATTCTCTAGGAGTCACCAAGGGCTCCGAACTATAAAAGTCCTAAACCCGCTGCAGGACGACTCCCAGGGTGCCACAGCCTCCCTGACGGTCCGGAGCTGAGCGGGCAGAAGGGGACCCCGGGGAGGGTAGCCGTGCAGGCTCAGGTCTCCCGCCCAGACCCTCGCTCTTCTCTGCGGGCGGCCTGGCGCCAACGAAGGCAGCACCTCCCTCCGGCCTCAGCGCGAGCACCCACCGCACCGGCTCGGCTTCTCCTCTACGGACAGCCCCTCCTCAGTGCCCATCGCCGCGGGAATCCAACCACCATCCCCACGTCCTACCCCAGGGCAGCAGTGTCTGTGCCTGGTAAGCAGGAAGAACACGGGGGGTGGGGGGGGGGGCTGTTTCCTGCCTGGGAAAGGGAGGCCGAGGTGAGAGGCAGAGTCCCGGCCCCCGGCCAGGCGATGTGAACCTACACCCCGAGGGAGTGACAGGCCCAACCCGACTGATCAGTGTCCGGCCGGCGGCTCAGCGGTGAGCGTCCACCTACGAACCTGGCAGTCACCGGCTCCGTCCCCATAGGGGGCGCCAGGGGCAGCTGATCAGTGATTCTCTCATCACTGATGTTTCCATCTCTCCCTTCCTCTCTGAAATCAGTAATTTTTTTTTTTTTTAAAGACTGACCACTCAGGAGTTGGTGGACTGACTGAAGGTGGGGCCGTGCCCCCAGGGACGGAGCGGCTCTCACCGAGGCGAGGCGGTGTGCCTGGCCCCCGAGGGTCCCCGCCCCCGCCTCAGACTTCATCTCTCTGGTTAAGGAACCACCTCCTTGACCGGGAGCAGAAGGTACAGTGAGATGGAGCAGCGCCCACTTTCATTTCCCTGAGGCCGACCCCGGGTCTGCACAGGCCGGTGTGTCCGTTCTCCCTGCAGGCAGCCTGCGTGCTCAGAGCTGTGGCAAAGCGAAGGGACACACACGCGGGGTTTAAGCGTGGCACGGCCCTCCTGCCCCGACGGCAGACTATTTCCTGCGACAGGAGAGCACGGGCCTCCGGGTGAGCAGAAAGGCAGGTCACGGGTTTCTCCATTTTTTCAATAATCATATTAATAGTCCCCACCCAACTTCCAAAAGCGAGTGAGTCCAACAGAAACAACTGAAGCGGGACCATGGGCAGCAGGAGCCTCCCCCTTCTCTCTCTCTGAAACGCAGTAACGTGTCTGAAGCTCCTGTTCAGAGAAACAATCCTGCAGACTGAGCCGGCCTTTCTCGTCTGCCTTCAGCACCACGATGACGCGACTTCTCACGCGACTGAGTCATGCTTCCTCTTACCCATCTGTTTTGCACCCTGGAATAGGGGTTCTCAGAGGCAGGACTTTGTGTTTTGTTTAGTTTCTCTATATCAGAATGGAGCAGAGTGCCTGGCATATAGCAGGCATTTTATTTTTAAAAATATTTTTATTGATTTCAGAGAGGAAAGGAGAGGGAGAGATATAGAAACATCAATGACAAGAGAGAATCATTGATTGGCTGCCTCCTGCACACCCCCTACTGGGGATCGAGCCCGCAACCTGGGCATGTGCCCTGACCGGGAATCCAACCCGAGACGCTTCAGTCCACAGGCTGACGCTCTAGTCACTGAGCCACACCAGCCAGGACCACACAGCAGGCATTTTGAAAATGCTGAGAGAACGAACGCGGCTCAGAGGACTGCTGGGCTCAGGTGTGTTCTGAGAGCGTGTCACCTTGCAATCCTTTACCCAGAACCATGTGCCCATGTCACCACTTAGGTCAATTATTAGAAAGATCAGCGTGTTATAAAGATGAAAACCATGCCCGTAAGTGTCAGTCAGAGTGACTCTGATCGCCAGCGAATCGTACTCTCTACTTCCATGGCCTGTGTCCTCACCTGCAAACCGGGACCCACAGGCAGAACCCCACCCCTCCCGCCTGCTGCGAAGAGCAGGCAGGGCACCGGGCACACGCAATGCTCAGTGGCCGCGCCGTCTCCTTCCGCCCCGACGAGTGATAGGAAAGTCAAAAAGGTACTAACCTCTTACTTACCTTGCCCATCTTCATGCATGAGTTTATAGTAGTGAACAAGTCAGCCTTTTTTTCATGTACAGGTATTTTTGCTAACTCCTTCCCTATTAATTCACCCGACTCATAGCCCATTGTTGTTTCAAATGCTGGATTTACATACTGGGGAGGGGGGATGGAGGGAGGGGGAGACAAAAAAAAGAAAGCATCAAGTGAATTAAAAGAAATTCTGAAAAGAGTACAATGAATGCGGACACTTTCCCCTGAGGCGCAGGAGCCTGAGCTCAGCGCGGGCCTGAAGCCGAGAGAACACAACCCCCGAAGGGCCCTGGAGGGTCACTGCTGGGCCTCTCCCATGTTCTCCTGAGGCTGCAGGCAGTTGGCAGGTCCCCGTGGAGACAGCCCAGGGGCTGCTGCAAAGGGCTGCTGGGGTTAGGAACTGGGATAGAGCACCAGACTGGGATGGGAAGCAGCAGGCTCCATTCCCACAGTCCCTTGGGCTCCACGTCGCCCACTGCGCATCTGTTTAATGGGAAGGAAACACCTCCCCGCTCCGGTGGGGCGAATGAACTATGTACTTGGGAAGCAGGCTGTGAACTGGGGAGGGTTTGCAAATACAAGGCTTTATGCTTGAATTTCCAAAGGGCTTAGAAGACATGTATGGGGAAAGCTGTACATGTGCTAATAATAATAATAATCTATACTAATAAAAGGGTAATATGCTAATTAGACCAGGAGACCTTCTGGATGTCCTTCTGGACAAAGCCATGGTGGCGAGGCCAAGGCAGAGGCAGTTAGGGGCGATCAGGTCAGGAGGGGAGGGCAGTTGGGGGGCGAGCAGGCCGGTGGGAGGGGGACAGTTGGGGGCGATCAGGCTGGCAAGGGGGGGCAGTTGGGGGTGAGAAGGCCGGCAGGCAGGTGAGCGGTTAGGAGCCAGCAGTCCCAGATTGTGAGAGGGATGTCCAACTGCCAGTGGGATCAGGCCTAAACCGGCAGTCGGACATCCCCCAAGGGGTCCCAGATTAGAAAGAGTGCAAGCCAGGCTGACGGACACCCTCCCCACACCCCCGTGCACGAAATTCGTGCACCGGGCCACTAGTAATAATAATGTGAGGACGATGACAAAATCATCATACTGTTAAGGCCTATTTCCAAGGCCTATAGCAAGCATTTCACACACATTAACTCATTTAGTCCTCAGCACCCTTACAAGAGGGAGGCTGCTGTCTGTATTAATATTTCTCTCATTCGTACAGATGAAAGAGCGGATTCAGACAGAGTAAGTCAGACGCTCAGCTAGGAAGGGGTGAGGTCTGACACCAAGCCCGCGCCCTCGCCCGCTGGCCCGTGCTGCCTCTGAGGGCGCCGATTCCTGAACGTTCCTGAATGTCGGCATCATCAGCTCTTTAGCGAGAAAGTCACAAGTTGGGTTACAGAGCCTGGGGTGCTCAGAGCTACACCAGAGGGGGGCTGTTCTCAGACAAAAGGGACATTCTCTGGCACAGCTCCCTCCCCTGTCATCTACAAGTGTCTCCCGTCACTGACAGAAACCCACTTTGCTAATAATGGACAAGTTGTTCGGAAATTACTCGGCTATTCTGAGTAGTTTCTCGGAAATTTCTGTCAGTGTAAACTACCATCAAAGGCCGTGAGGAAGGTGAGAACTCGCAGGCCTGATGGTCAGAGCCATTTCCCTTTTCAGCGTCCTTCCTCCCCCCACCCCCCGCCCCCCAACCCCAGTAACAACCCTCCCGGACAAAAGGCTCTCCTTAAACACACAGTAACTAGGAGACCTCTTCGTACCTACAGGGCGCTTATTTTAAATTACATCTCTTGCAGATTTTGTTCTGATCATCCTCTATGGGAAAACTGGTCTCTTGAACTTCAAAAAGAAAAAGAAAATCTTCCTGGAGGGTTTCAGTTCTAAAAACGAGAACAAGCCCCCCCGAGACCCGGGACAGCCTCCCGAGGACAAACCTGTATGTAGTTGTCCTCACTTGTGATCTTAATGGCGTCCTGGCTTTTCTCCAGTGCGGTGAACACTGACTTACAAGCCCTTCGTGGAGAGGGAAAGGTGGGTTAATGCAAACACTACAGAATCCGATTCAATCTTGCGGTGTTACATTAACTTATTTAAAGGTGTCTTTTGATTGATTATAAAGGTAACGAATGCTAATTCAAAAAAGAAGGGAGGGCGGCCCTGGCCAGTGTGTGAGGTGGTCAGAGCATCCGGCCGCGACTGAAGGGTCCCGGGTTTGATTCCCAGTCACGGGCACGTGTCTCAGCTGCAGGCTCACCCCCGGCCCCGGGTGGGGCGTGTGCAGGAGGCAACCAATCGATGTGTCTCTCTTACATTGATGTTTCTCTCTCTCCTCCTCCTCCTTCTCCCTACCTTCCACTCTCTTTAAAAAAAAAAAAAAAATACTCAGGTGAGGATTAACAACAAAAAAAAAAGAGGCAGAAGTTCCCACCTCTGGTTGCAACAAGTTTAGAGAAGATGGATCTGTGAGAAGCCCTACTGGTTTTATCACTCTTTAAATTTCTACAGAGATGGTAAATAAGACACGGTATATAACTTTCATTTGCTTTAGTACTAGTGAAGCTGAACACCTTTTCGTGTTTACTGGCCATTAACATACATCCCCTGTGAACTGCCTGACCATGTCCTTTCTCTTTTTTTTACCCTGTGTTTCCATTTTTAAAAAAATACATATTTTTATTGATTTCAGAGAGGAGGGGAGAGGGAGGGAGAGAGAGAGAAACATCAGTGATGAGAGAGAATCATCTATCGGCTGCCTCCTGCACGTCCCACCCTGGGGATTGAGCCCACACCCAGGCATGTGTCCTGACCGGGAATCGAACCGGTGACCCCCTGGTTCATAGGTCGATGCTCCACCACGGAGCCGTGCTGGCCGGGCTGCAGCCCCATCTTTACATCTGAGTCTCCAGTTACTAACATGACCACTGACTGAGACACCCAGGCAGACTCCGAACGTCTGTATGTGGACAGGAGCCACTCCATCACCCCAGGCCATCTTGCAGGAGGTCAGTTACCCCCAAAAGGGAGCCATCCCCGCCAGGTGCTCCCTGGCGACTGGCCTGTGTGGAGCGGGGACCTCGCAGAGGCAGGAGTACCTGAGTTTCAGCTGTGACCGCACCTCTCCGAACTCCAGCTGGAGCAGCTCCGCGTAACAGGCCAGGAGGCTGGGGTTCTCCACGTACCTCTGCAACAGAAGGGGTTGTGGCTAAACTGTGCGCCCTGCGGTTACTGTGTCTACCCGTCAAGTAATTCTTTCCACCAGGCTTCCCAATCTGGTAACTGAAACTAGAGGATGTGGGTCGTGTACATGTCACTCGCAGAGGCTAGAATCTGTAGAAAGAAATTTACCAAAGTCCTACATAAACTTCCAGAGCATATTCACTTGAGAAGTATGTTGTCCTCCTTAAAGTTACACACACCAATAATATGCCCAAAAAATGCATGCCTCTCTCTGCACCTGGATTTCACGAGGTAACCCCTCAGGTAACCTTCACTGACCTCCCACCGTGGCCCAGCTAAGCCAACAAACCATCACCCTCCAGAGCAGAGGGAGCAGGAGGCTGTGGTTCACACGTGCTCACTCTCACCTGGACACCCACCTCTGGGGTAGAACAGCGTGCATCTTCTTACCCAGTGAAAACCCAGGCTATGTGCACAGGAGGCCATCTGTTGCCTTGTATGTAAGCACACCTGTCTCCATGGCACAAGATCTCACCTCCTGGGAGGTAGGCCAGCCAAGGCCTGGGACGGCTGGGGACCCCAGTGCACCTCAAGCCTCCCACGCCCTGACTTGGTGTGGGCAGGGGCACAAGCAACGCGCCCCGGGATCTCTCCTCCCTGCGGTGAGCAGCGGCACCTGTGCAGGCGGGCAGGACCCTCGGTGCTCTGTGGTCAGGGCTGACTGATGAGTGAGCAGCAGGCCCAGCACTCTCTTCCCTCTCGGGAGACGGGCTGGTAGGCCTGTCACCTCGCTCTGATTTCCGCGGTGAGAAGGGCTGTGTTGGCCTGCAGGCATGAATGAGGACCTACATGTTCGTGGCCAGCAGTCCCTGATTTCCCTCCCTATCTTTTTTTAATATATATATATATATTTTTAATCTTTTTTATTGATTTTTTACAGAGAGGAAGGGAGAGGGAGAGAGAGATAGAAACATCAATGATGAGAGAGAATCACTGATCAGCTGCCTCCTACACATCCCCCACTGGGGATGTGCCCGCAACCAAGGTACATGCCCCTGACCGGAATCGAACCTGGGACCCTTCAGTCCACAGGCCGAAGCTCTATCCACTGAGCCAAACCAGTTAGGGCTTTTTAATATATATTTTTTATTGATTTCAGAGAGGAAGGGAGAGGGAGAGAGAGAGAGAAACATCAATGATGAGAGAGAATCATTGATCGGCTGCCTCCTGCACGCCCCACACTGGGGATCAAGCCCATAACCCAGGCATGTGCCCTTGACTGGAATAGAACCCGGGACCCTTCAGTCCGCAGGCCAACGCTCTATCCACTGAGCCACACCAGCCAGGGCCCTCCCTATCTTTTAATGATAAGTCAGCCCCTTCACATGCACATGATTTTACCCCCATCTCACTTTGTGTTTATGACTGATTTCACACCGTGGTTTTCCCTTCCTGTGTCTGCCAGTTTAATCAAGTTGCTGTAAATTCCATGTGTACTCTTTTAAAAATATATATATATTTTAACCTTTTGCACTCGGATGTCGAGATTAAAATTACTCTTTGAATGTATCAATAATTTGAAATATAAAAAAAATCCAAATAAATAAGTTTGTATGAAAAGAAACTCCAGTTTTTTATTCTACTGCCGCGCTTTGTAAAATCTGGGGTATTTAAAAAATTAAATCCCGAGTAGAATAAAGGGATCGAGAAAAAAGCAAGCGAGTGCAAAGGGTTAATTGATTTCAGAGAGGAAGGGGAGGGAGAGACAGAAACATCAGTGATGAGAAGGAGTCATGATCAGCTGTCTCCTGCACACCCCCCACTGGGGATCGAGCCTACAACCCAGGCATGTTTCCTTGACCAGAACTGAACCTGGGACCCTTCAGTCTGCAGGTGGACACTCTATCCACTGAGCCAAACCAGCTAGGGCCATATGTCCTCTTGTTAGCTTGGAAGGTTTATTAAACGTTTCTGTTCTGTTAATGGTTGCCTTACTTTTCATTGATCTCAAAAGCAGACAGAGACTTCATTACTATTACTTGAAAACAAGATACCAATTACAAAGTAGCTCCCCAGAGCAATGCTGTGGTCTGCACCTTTCCCACAAAGACGAAATGTCAGAACACGCTCGTGCCCACCCACATTCCATGTCTGCCTGATAAAGGCCATGAGAATACTTACATCTCCACCTCCTCCCACAACTCTGGAGACACCTAGGCTTGGCTAAGATAGTCCAGGATTTAAATATTGAGCTGTTATTAAAACCTCTCTTCTGGTATGTCCCTTCTGTTAGAAGAGTATTATTTATGTCAGTCTGTATTTTTTCACTTAGGTCTAATTTTATACACAGATATATTTTGTTTATGTATAATCCTATATAATAAAAGCCTAATATGCAAATTGACCGAATGGCAGAACAACCGGTCGCTATGACGCACACTGACCACCAAGGGGCAGACACTCAATGCAGGAGCTGCCCTCAGCCCACAGGCCAGCCAAGGCGGGTGCCAGTGGGCCCCTCCCCCCATCACCCCGCCGGTCACCCCACAGATTGGCCCTGATCACTGGCCAGGCCTAAGGACCCTACCCGTGCACAAATTTTGTGCACCGGGCCTCTAGTCCTTTATAATAAAAGGGTAATATGCAAATCAACCAAACAGCAGAACAACTGAACAACCAATCAAAGCGTAATATGCTAATGATATGGTAAAGCTGCTCAACCACTCGCTATAACGTGCACTGACCACCAGGAGGCAGACAGATTGACCAGTCACTATGACATGCACTGACCACCAGGGGGGCAGATGCTCTGACCAGTAGGTTAGCTTGCTGCTGGGGTACGGCAGATCGGGGACTGAGCTAGATGGGCTGGGCACGCCACGGAGGCCTCCCACGGTCTCTCCCCAGCCAGTGGGGTCCCTCAGTCTGGCCTGCACACTCTCGCAATCTGGGACCCCTCGGGGGATGTCGGAGAGCCGGTTTCAGCCCGATCCCACAGGCCATTCCCCTTGGGAGGGCGCCAGACACAGGGCTCAGGGCTGGCGAGCGCTGCGGCAGTGCGAGCCTCTCCTGATTGAGACTGTTTGGGTGCAAGCCTGCGGCAGGCACAGTGGGGCTGGGATGAGTGGGAGCGGCAGGTAGGAGCTGCAGGCAGGAGTTGCAGGCGGCCTTGGACTGTGGGTTTTGGCCTGATCCCTGCAGGCCACCCAGAGGGACCCCACCTGTGCACAAATTTGTGTACTGGGCCTCTAGTGTCCTATAATTACATATAACACATATGCACATCTGTGTTGGTACATATGCAGAGAAGAAACAGAGCATGTACCCATGGCAGGCCCATCACTCACCACGTCTCCTCACCACTGCATCCTCCCTCATCTTCAAGTTCCTGTTCTAGTTCATCTGCTGTGTGGCTGGAGTCCTTGCTCTTATTTTCCCCAGATTGGGCTCTGAGGGAAACAGCCCAGCAGCCCGGCTGGGGTGTGTTTCTCGGCTTGCACCTCTCCTAGGTGTAATCTCTAGACATTGTCATTACTGTGTCACACAGGGAATGTGTGCTATGTTCACCCCACGTTCACCATTTTCTTGCTTGCCATCCCTTCTTGCATTTCTGGCCTTCCTCCTGGTATTCACCTTCCCTCTGCCCGAGGTACAGCCTTTAGAATGTGCTTGTGAGGATTTTCTAGTTACAAACTCTCTAATGTTTCCTGTTTCTCAAAGTCTATACTTCAACCTCTTTTCTGAAAGGTATTTGTGCCAGGTATAACATTCCCGGTTGGCAATTATTTTATCACACTGAAAATATGATTTCACTGTGTGCTATTTTTCATTTATCGCTGCTAAGAAGCTAGCTGTTAGTCTGTCATTCTTTTTAATCTGTTTTCTCTGGTTGATTTTAAGCTCTTCTATTTTACTTGCTTTTTCACTATGATGCATCCTTTTTATTGACTCTATTTTGGATTTGTTGGAATTTTTGAGTCTGTGGACTAGTCTTTTGTCCACCCTGGAAAATGCTCTTCAAACATGACCTCTACCCATTCTCCATCCTGTCCTTCTGTACTGGTTAAGCCTGTGTCTCTAGCTCCACATTTCTCAGGCTCTCACTCATATGCTATTAGCCTATCTCTGTGCTACATGTTGAATTTTTTCTGACTTACTAAGTTTTAAGATTTTCATTTATTATGTGCTCGTTTCTCCAAATTCCATGCCTGCTCAGAACCTGCTATGTCCCTTTTTATAGCTTCCTACCCCCTGCAGGTATTTCCAAGCTTTTATTTCTTTACATATAGTAAGTGTAATTGCTTTAAAGTCACATCTGATAACCCTCGTATCTGAGGAGCGTGAGGGTGTGTCTGCGCCTCCCCACAAGTGCTCCCTCGCAGTGCCTTTCCTCTTGTGGGCGCTGAGCTGTGACTGAGTGCTGCCTGCTGCCCTCCAACCATTGCTGGTGAGATCCTCGGAGCACAGAGTCTGCCTCTGGGGAGGATCTTACGGCTCCTGCAGGGACCTGGGGGGACTATCACCCACAAGCCTTGAAACGCAATTCATCATTTGAGGTTTCTTGACTACCTCTACTTCACTGATATAAATTTGGGCTACAAATCTGGTTCTCTCCACCCGATTCCCAAGGCAACCAACGGACCAACGCCTCCAGCCTTTTGGCTCAGGAGAAACCAGTAGACTGGATCTGGGGGGTAGAGAGAAGGGAGATGTGTTTGGGTTGCCTTATTTCCAGAATCCTTGAACTGACTTTAAGGCATTATATCAACACTCCTGTGGTATAACTATTTTTTTTTTATTGATTTCAGAGAGGAAGGGAGAGAGAATCATTGATTGACTGCCTCCTGCACACCCCACACCGGGGATCGAACCCACAACCAGGGCATGTGCCCTGGACCGGGAATCGAACCATGACCTCCTGGTTCCTAGGTCGATGCTCAACCACTGAGCCACACCAGCCAGGCTGGTATAACTTTTAATGAGTATGCCATTAAAGATGACTTTACCAGGCATAGGTGTGTTTTTTTGTGTGTGTTTTTTTAATCCTCACCTGAGGGTATTTTTTCCATTGATTTTTAGACAGAGAGTGGAAGGGAGGGAATGAAAGGGGGGGAGGGGGAGGAAGGGAAGGCAGAGAGAAAGAGAAACATCGATGTGAGAGAGACCCATCAACTGGTTGCCTCCCACGTGTGTCCCAATCAGGGCCGGGGCTGGGATTGACGTTGAGCCTACAACCCAGGTATGTGCCTTTGACCAGGAATTGAATCCACCATCTTTCTGTGCACGGGCCGACATGCTAAACCACAGAGACACACAGCCATGGCAACAGGCATACCTTTGACAGATTAAGAAAGCTAGGTATTGTAGAATTAATAATTACCAGGTTATAAATTTAAACCAAAATGGAACACAGCACAAGGACAACACATTTTTCTCTTCAAACTAATCCAGTTGCTCGCTCTGAACTAAGATAAAATACTCCCTCACGTTGAACCACACTTGCATAATGAAGAAGGGGGTACATACCCTCGTAAAGCCAGCACTAATGAGGGGCATCACAGACTCTTCTCCATCCCGCCTTCAAAAGGACAGAGCAAATGGTTAGAGACGATTCTTACCAATGACAGCTCACCTCTTTATGCACTGATGCACGTAACACTGTAACTGTCCTATAATGGGTACTTTTAGATAAATCAGAGTAATATACAAATCAAAATATACAATTAAAAATAGTTTTCTGTTTTAGTTTCATATGTAGCTTTTTGGCTGTATATATTAATAGCTGAAATATAGAAAGTTATACTAACAGCCAGAATACAGGAGTAACCACATTATCTACTAGTATTTGATATGTAAACATTTTAATTTAAACTAAATTCTTTCCTATTTTATTCTACTGCCTGCTTATTTTTCTTTTGATCACGTAGGAAAGGTAAAACAGATAAAGGGTGATGGAAGGAAACTAGAGTTTGGCGATGAGCAAGAGGTGGTATATACAAATGTCGAATTTTAGATGCTGCACACCTGAAATGTATACAATGTTATAAGCCAATAAATAAATAATTTTAAAAGCCCTTCTCCCCCCAACAAGGCTCAGAAAAAAATAGTTTAAAGGGCACAGCAACATTTCTCCTATCTATAAAAATATGTAAGCTAAGTAACATTTATTTGAATACTGCCCTTCTCACATATTTTTATCCTTTCCTTACTTTCAACTTAAGGATGAAATGTAAGATTTCTTCCATTTATGTATAATTCTAAATCTTCATATATATATTTGGAGTTAGGTGCCCTAGGAAGATAGCCCTGGGAAACGTGGAATTCTCTAGTGCTGTGCCTATTTCTAAAGTGAAAGGCAGTCCAAAATCACAAACCCAAGCATGAGAGTAGAAACTCTCCTATGATGTTAACTGGCAAAGCAGAAGAAAATAAGAAAAAATAAAAAAGAAAGGGCCAAACTAGAAGGGTCATGTAGGACAGCCTGCAAGCTGTTATTCAGGCCTCTGTTAAGAGCAAGCATGATGTTAACACACAAATTTCCAAGTAAAAAAAAGAAAAAGAAAGCTTACCTGCGTACTACACCAATAATAACTGTGTTTTCCGAAACTTTTGACGCTCGAATAGACCTATTAAAAAAAAGAAATTTTAAAATGAATTTAAAACAATTCTTTAAAAACTAAAAGCACTTAGAAGCTCTGGTGGAACAATGGATGTTGCGGGGAGAGGACGAGGGGGAGCAAAGGCTCCCCTCACTCTGGACCCACCTTCTTGGCTGCTTTGGCCCTTTCTGCTCCCCAGCTTCTGACTTATCTGCCATCTTCACTTTGGTTCTTTAATTGCGGGGCCAGTCCTGCCTCCTGGGTTTTCGGACAGGAAGCCGGGAGAAGGCGCCGGTAACAGGCACCGCAAAAGGTGGCCTGTGACAGCGCACAACTGGCTGACCTGCCTCTGCCCCTCCAGAGGGCGGCCAGAGGGACCTTCCATTCTGCTCTTGCCACTCACCTGCACAGAACACGCCAGGGTCTCAGCTGCCGAGGGGTGAAGTCCAAGGCCTTGGGCTCAGCCCACAAAGCCCACATGACCGGCTCATGCCTGCAGCCCCACCCTGAGCCCCGTCCCATCCCTGCCTGGCCCAGCAGCCATCCAACCCACTGGAGTCGAGGAGCCTACACACCCTGCCTGTCCCTACGAATGCTGCTCCCTCTACCTGGAATGTCCCCCCACCCCCGCACCTCTCTTCCAATCTCCTGCTCGTCCATCAGGACTCAGCCCAAATGTCCTATGTGAAGCCGCCCTGACACGGGCTCTGCAGCACTTGGTATGTGCATCCTCTTTGGGCACATACTCCGAGTGGCCAGATTACTATGATCTCTGAACGCATAATAATCTGGCCACTCAATATGAGTGTGTGTGTGTGTGTGTGTGTGTGTGTGTATAGGCCGGGTGCATGAATTCGTGCATGGGTGGGGTCCGGCCAGCCTGGCCAGGGGGAGGGGACATGGGCGGTTGGCCGGCCTGCCTGCTGGTCGAGTGGACAATTTGCATATTAGCCTTTTATTATATAGGATGTACACTGAGTGGGCAGATCATTATGCGTTCAGAGATCATAATCATCTGGCCACTCGGTGTATGTGCCTGTACTGACATCACTCACTTGTCCTGCCAACTATGGCCTCCGCTCCTCAGAGGCAAGACCCACATCTTCTTCACCTATGTGGCTCTAATACCAAATGCAGAGCCCAGAACTGAGGAGACATGAAGATAGGGCTCCTCGACTGGTAGATTTGGAAGTACAGCAGACGGAATATTTGGCCTTCCACAAGACAACTGATAAAGTGTAAGAAGTTATAAGCATCCCCAACGAAGAGACACAGGTGAATGCTAGGCATTTAGACAAGTCAGCCACTGGTGAAAGGCCTTCCACGGGCCGTGTGATTAGTACCCCAAACGGAGGCTGACGGGAAGGGCAGGGCTCTGCCAGGGCTAAGCTCTCGGGCGTTGTGTAAGTCAGCGAGGAGAGAGCGAGCGAGCGAGCGGATCAGGAGGGAGAGGCTGGAAATAAGCCAGGTAAGGGCCAGGATCATGATGAAACTGACTTAGGAAACCACAGAGTAAGAACCCAGTTCACATTCCTTATTTTAAAATTTTAATCTATATAGCAAGAAAAATGTGCTGGATGAATTAACCCAATTTTTTAGAATATTCCCAAAATGTGTAACAATTGTACAATTTCCTCCCTTAGAAGGTAGAGCATGTTCTGTGTCCTGTGTGTTGTACCACAATAAAGAAGCGCAGCATCACTATAACCTCACCTTCCTTTTACCACAAGGAGGACCTAGCAGGGCGTGGTTTCCATCACCCAGACGTACCTGAGGCGAGGCCTGGGCCCGGACACGATGGGGAAAGAAGCCGTTTCCCCGGGTGTCGCACTCCCCCCTCTGCTATCGGGCTCGTGGCCTCCTGAGGTGCTGCCTCTGCCTCGCAGCGCCCCACCAGGACGACCAAGCACATGGGCCTCAGACAGGCTCTGCCCTTCCTGGGTGACAGCCTTCTAATGGAGGAGACACATGACCTGGGAAGCCACGTGTTCCGACTTTGCCGTTGAGAAACATATCCCTGAGAAGGCCAGGAGCTGGTGAGGGCAGGAGCTGAGCACAGGACTGGGACCTCCCTCCGCACAATCCCTCATGGAGGTGCCAGGTGACAGCCAGATGGCACGTCAGACAAACCTGGCTACAGTGACGACAGCTTACTGCAGTCAGCCAGACAGAAACGGTCAGGGGGAGGGGACATGGGCAGTTGTCAACCAGACAGAAACGGGACACAGGTGCCAGATCAAGACCAGAGGTGGGTCACACCTGTGAGAGTCGCCCAGTCTGACTGCCCAAAAGTTGGGGTCCCACCACCAAGGAAATAAGTGCATGAAAATCACCATGATTCTGCAAACAACCTCTTAATAAAATGTGAAGCCTTGTTATATTTAGTTTAAATCTTTTCTACTTCCTAAAAGTGTAGATTTAAATGTCCATAAAATTAATATTATAAAATGTTACATTAAAATTATGATTTATCTTCCTCCAAATAAAGTTTTCTATTAAGTAAAAATGGATGTTTCCCTTTGCCTCACTTCCATCAGCAGCAAATAATTTTCTTTAAAAAGTACTTTCCTGCCCTGGCCGGTGTTGCTCAGTGGATAGTGTCAGCCTGCGGACTGAAAGGTCCTGGGTTCGATTCCGCTCAAGGGCACATGCCCAGGATGTGGGCTCCATCCCCAGTAGGGGGCGTGCAGGAGGCAGCCGATCCTTGATTCTCTCTCATCACTGATGTTTCTCTCTCTCTATCCCTCTCCCTTCCTCTCTGAAATCAATAAAAACATTTTTTTAAAAAAGTACTTTTCTTATATTTGTTTGCTACCCAGAATTCTCTCATGCTACTGATATTCTGCAAGTATTTTAAACAAGGCACATTCAACTGTCACCTAACACTAGAGGACAATTGTCAAACGTATGCAAAGTTATAATAACTTGTTGCGGTGATATGCGGGTGACAGTTGTGGTTAGTTACATATTGGGTTTCATCCTAACACTTAATGGTTAGGATTCATACTTTCTTACCGTTTTTAACAAAGCAAAGATAAAGCCAGAGGCAAAGACCAGACAATAAAGATCAGTCCTAGACGTAATGCTATGGTAATCTAACGACTTGTTTATTTACATGCATGAAAGCAACTTAAAGGACACTGAATTAACTCCATGTGTTTCTGGGTGGCATTACTGTCACAGGCGCCTGGGCCACTCAGCACGCAGGCCTGAGTCTCGGGCTCACCTGCACAGCGCCGGTGCATCCAGCTGTTGGGGGTTCCTGTGGTCGATGATGATGATGTCGTGATGTGCAGCCAGGAAACAGGTCAGGACGGCCTGGACCTCCTGGGCCACCGTACACTTAAACCCCGCTTTTTCACACGCCTTTCGGAATCCTTTACACTGGCTATCTTCTTTGATAAACACTAACAGTACCTGAATCAAAAAAGCATAAACACTTAAAAAAAAAAAAAAGAGGTTGGAATATCATTTCTTCACAAGCCACAGAAAACTCCCATGTGTTTTAGGGCAAGCACACAGATGTGAACATGTAACTCAGGGGCCGGGTCCCGGCTCCTGGAAACCTGGGCTATTCTATCTGGAAGCCGCAGGGCATGGAACACATACTTCCTTCTTTTGCTAGTAAACCTCTGGCAGAATGCAACGAAGGATTGACCAAACACTTCATTTTGAAATTAAACCAATTAAACCACACAAATATTTGTTTTAGCTAACAGTAAGTTAACTAGGCAGTCCTTAGATGGGAAATGCTAATATTTCAGTCAAACTCCTAGAACACTTAATATTTATATGATGTATTTAAATGTTCTGACTCAATGTAATTCCTCCAAGTTGAAAAAAATTATTTTGATTATAAGAGAGAAAATTTAAAGCAGATGGAAATGTTATAGTTCAAAACCTGTCAGTGGAGTGACACAGGAATAGCACCAGGTCTAAGAGGCAGGATCTGTGCCCGGGATGCCGCTGGCTGTCCCCAGGCCTGGCCTGGGTGAGGTGAGGCCTGGATCTGCTGCTCCCCCTATCCAGCCAGGGCACCCCCACCCCCCATAGATGTGGTTCAGCAGCACAAACAGCAGCCCCTTTACACCCAGACTGACTCCTGGGAGCCAGGGTGGTCAGGGAGAGGCAGGGCAGCCTGTGAGAACGAGGCTGCAGAGCGGAGAGAAACCCTGTGCCCCAAGGCGTACTAGTTCCTCTAGGCTGACCATGTGTGCAAACACCCCAACTGCAAAGAACCGAGAGAGCATATCTCCGCTGGCCTTGTCCCACATTTCAAAAAACATGGAACAGTGAACATGGGTTTGTGTGCGGGAAACACCAACAAACTTGGGGGCTAAATTTCAATTGGTTATTTTTGTCTAATATTTTGGATTAAATAATTTCCAGGTATTTTTCTCTGATAACAGCTATTCAGAAACACAGGGAAGGACATGCTTTTACGTTTTTATATTAGAAAATTTCAAACCTACAGAAAAGTTGTGAACGATAATGAACGCTAGTATACACTTCTTCTAGTTTCAGCAGTTGTTAAAATTTTGCCGCCTTTTGCCCAGCCAGTGTGGCTCAGTGGTTGAGCATCGACCTATGAACCAGGAGGTCACAGTTCGATTCCCAGTCAGGGCACATGCCTGGGTTCCAAACTTCATCCCCAGTCGGGGGCATGCAGGAGGCAGCCAATGAATGATTCTCCCTCATCACTGATGTTCTTCTCTCTCTCTCCTCCCCCCTTCCTCTCTGAAATAAGAAAAAAAATTAAAATTTGCCACCTTTACTCACTCCCCCTCCCCACGCCCCCAGTACACATGCGCCCAATTATACACATTCTTTATTTTACTGCTGAACGTTTTAAAGTAGGCTGCAGACATTTCTTCATCTATGAATAGTTCAATGTGCATTTCTAAGAAACGTATGCTCTCAGATAACTCTAGTACTGATAATGTTATCTAACACAGAAGACAATTAATTTCAATGTATAACTTGAGGCCCTCTCCCTCCCGCCTTTTTTAAAAAAAATCAACATGAGGAAACGGCGTGGCTTAGAATTACCTGGAGTTGGTCTGCATGAAACCTCATGGGGCCAAACTGCACCTGCGATGCTGAGACCTGTAAGAAAAAGATCTGCTGACACCTTCCGTCTCCATCAGAGCTACAGCTGGGATGGAAACACAGGCTCCGGAGAAAAATGACAGAGAGTGAGTAATTATTACACAGAGGAATCCAGGGGTCTCCTTAGCACCCAGGGAAGGTGGAGCGCAAGGAGGGGGCGTGAATGAGGGGGTCCCGGCTTTTCTTTTCCTCACTGTGTGTGGCTTGTCATGAAACAAGAGTTAAGGAAGTAAGCTTTCGAGTCTCCGTTGGAGAAAGTCAACAGGACAAAATTAAGGCAAACAGGAAGAAAAAAAATAAAGCTAAAGGCAATAATTAATGAAAATGTCAAATGCTAATGACTAGTATGATTTTAAAAAAATACATGTATGTGCGTATACAGTGTTGGTCACAAGCTGAGGGCCCAGACGAAAGCGTGGCTGGCTCGGGGCCACAGCTCCCCCCCCGCTCCCCGGGAAACAACTGTACATGCTACACGGAAAGTGGTGAAGTGACAGCTGGCACAGGCCAAGCACAGCACAGCTCTCTGTCTCGACTGACGTCAGCGACTCACCCCTGCATCCAGGGTAAGAAACAACAGAAGCTACGGATTAATTCTTTAGGGAGGATGGATGTTGCCTCAGTGTAAGTGTAGCAATATCTTTTTTTTTTTTTTAAATATATTTTACTCATTTTTTTACAGAGAGGAAGGGGGAGGGATAGAGAGTTAGAAACATCAATGAGAGAGAAACATCGATCAGCTGCCTCCTGCACACCCCCCACCGGGGATGTGCCCGCAACCAAGGTACATGTCCCTTGACCGGAATCGAACCTGGGACCCTTGAGTCCGCAGGCCGACGCTCTATCCACCGAGCCACACCGGTTAGGGCAGCAATATCTTTTTAAGACGTTACTGTTTTGGCGATTCTCATTTACCACTGAACACTTGATTTACTCAATGAGGCTGCATTCTGTCCTTACGTCCTGTCTAGGGGGTATATCCGGCTCTCAGGTCCCCTGTGGAGCAGCGGCCCAGTCAAGTCCAACAACTGCTTACCCCGGCCGCCCCCCCAAAATCACCACCAGGAAATGTGATGACATTACTCAGGGAGCGGACGTCAGCCGTGGGCCCTCGAAGAATAGACAACCTCCCAGCGGCTCTGGATTGGGGATCAGAACTCCTGGAATCCTCCTGTTTGCCCTTTCTCTGTGTATGAACATCAGTGTCAAACTGGCCTAGTCAGCTCTTAATAATATTTACTTTTTACACTAACACTTAGAAGGGAAAATCATTTTCCAGTTACATTCAGTAATGTAGCTCGGATTTAATCTTTCAGCTTCAAAAGCAGCTGATATTTTTAGGTAACATAGAAACAAACAGTATGTTCATAGGCTGATGCAGGTAAATTATACAAGTTGTTGCGTTTAGTCTTTTGGATTTTTAAATATTCATGTATTTAAGATTCAGTTATAAAAAGGATTGTAAAATTAGGAATATCAGATAAGGATGATGTCCATTTGTATTTTTAATATTTTTTGAAGTAATTTCTTTGAATATGGCTATCAGAAACATGAACTAAATTAGAAGTTTTGATGAAACACATCAGCTTTTTGCTTTTTTTTTTTTTTCCCCTTTTGCCTAACTGACCTATCATTTAGATGCGACTCTAGAAGGCAAGGTTACTAGGTTACGAATCCTGATCATGGTAGGGGTGGGAGAGGAAAGAAATCATTCCAACCTGTCTAAAGTTCCGACACCCTGACCCTCCCTATTCCTTTGCCTGCTTTGTTTTATTCTCTGTAGCTCTCAGTCACCATTTACCACGCTACGAATTTTATTATTTATCTTCTTTATTGTCTGTCTCTCCCACTAGAATGGAAGTTCTATGAAGACAGGGATTTACCTGCTTTATTCATTGTTCTATTTCCAATACCCAAAACAGCCCGGCGCCGGCAAGCATTGAAAAGATATTATTGAACGAGTGTTTACACAACAGTTACTCTTTTTGAATCCATCTAGAAATCATATTCATACCAGCTTTTACATATACGTGTACATATTATAGAACTTCCAGTTCTCAGAATATTTTCATATTCAGAGTATACTTCATAAGGGAACATGAAGGAAGGAATCTGACCACAAGAGAATCATGTTTCTTTCTCTCTCTCTCTCTCTCAACAAAGAGTGGTCATTTGATCAAAGGGACACAGCCTGGATAAGAATCAGGGGACACCAGTTCTTAGCAGGGAAAAGTCAAAATTAATCCAGCCACGTGTGTGTGTGTGTGTGTGTGTGTACCACCCACTGCTATGTTATAAGCAAGCACAGAGCTAGGTACCGGGAGTGCAAAGAACGAGTGTCGAACCCTGGCTGTGAGTAACAATGACAGTGTGGCTCAGTTTTAATGGAGAAAGAGGTTGTGTGCTTCCAATCACATTTAAATCCCGCTTAGTCCTTACCCTATGAGTAAGGTGAACTCATTAACTCCATTCCACTGGTGAAGAAACTGCAGCTGAGAGCGGTGTGGTTAAACAGCTGAATAGGGGCAATGGTGGGGACAGAACACCATTCACTACAATTTAATTCCCGTGGTCTTTTATTTTTATTTTATTGATTTCAGAGAGGAAGAGAAAGAGAGAGATAGAAACATCAATGATGAGAATCATTGATCAGCTGCCTCCTGCATGCCCCCTACTGGGGATTGAGCCCACAACCCAAGCACGTGCCCCCGACCGGAATCGAACCTGGGACCCTTCAGTCCACAGGCTGATGCTCTATCCTCTGAGCGAAACAGGCCAGGGCAATTCCCGTGGTCTTTTCATGCTCCATTGAGAAAGACCCAAAACCACCCGACCCTAACCTGTGTCTAGCTGAAATAAGCCCAAGAACCCGGAAAGCAGCATTCATCCCTTCAACAAATCTTTGTTGCGCAGCCACATTATGTTAAACTAGAGGCCCGATGCACGAAATTCGTGCAAGAGTAAGCCTTCGCAGCCCCGGCTTCGTCCAGAAGGTTGTTCGGAAGGATGTCCGGAAGGTTGTCCGGCTATCCGGTCTAATTAGCATATTATGCTTTTATTATTATAGACTAGCGTTCCCATTGCAGGAAAAATCCTGCAATAGGGTTTCCTGCTGCACTCTACCCTGCCCCGCCTGCTCTCCTCTCTTCTCCCCCGCCCCGCCTTCTCCGCCAGCCCGCCTGCTTTTCTCCCTTCTCCCCCGGCCCCGCCTCCGCTCCTCCCTTCTCCTCCCCCTGGCTTGCTTGCTTCTCCACAGCTTTGCTCCCTTCTGCAGCTCTTGGCTTCTTTCTACGCTGTCTTGATATGCAAATTAGCCGCCATCTTGGTTGGGGTAATTTGCATGCTCATCCTGATTGGCTGGTGGGCGTGGCTTGGCTGGTGGGCGTGGTCTGGGCGTAGCGAAGGTGCAGTCAATTTGCGTATTTGTCTATTATTAGGTAGGATGGCTTTTTAGGCACTGAGCAGTCAACAGAGAACAAGACAGACAACAAGGAGAGATGTGACAGAGTCAAGAATCAAGTCAAGGAAGGCCCCTCTGAAGCAGCAATGGAGGAGGAGAGGTCTGAATGACAAGGAGGAGCCAGCCACAAAGGAAGGAGCTCCAGGCAGAGGGAACGGAACAGTGGACCTATGGTGGGGGGACGGGGGGGGGGGAAGGGGAGACAGGAAGAGCAAGAGGGCAGGAGTGAGGGGGTGGCTCGGCAGGAGCCATACATGCAGAGCTTTCGATACCAGGACAAGGAACTTGAGTTTCATTCCATTTTCATGAAAAGCCACTAAAGAGTTTTATACAAGGAAGTGGCATGACCTAACTTTTATCTGTTTTAAAGATCCCTTTGGCTCCGGTGGAGCACGGACAGTGGGAGGAGAGAACAGAGGCGAGGATACCAGTAAGGAGGCTTCCAGGGAAGTCCCAGGGGCAGAGGGCCGCAGCTGGGCTGGCAGGGTCCCTGGAGGCAGAGTGATTAGGACTTGCTGATGGAAGGACACAACCCAATCAGACGAGAGTGCTGACATGTGACTTGCAGTTTGATATCACTATTGCGTAGAAGTTTGGGGCTTTGCATGGCATCCTAATAGAAGCTGGTGTGGGTCTGTTCCCAGATCCACCCACAAGATGGCACTAAGATCTACTCGGAGGCAAAGCTTCTAACCCTGCCCCGTCCTTCCCCGAGCAGGGGAAGCGCTGCATATCCATGCCTACTGTCCTCGTCTCTCTTCCTCTCGCCTCGCCTGTTCCTGATTTTCTCTTCAGGCAATTTAAACAGCAAATATTTACGATGAGCCTTTTGTATGTTACTCTAACTGAACAACAAAACTGAGTCGCATGCCAGGGTAAAATCACCCAGACCCTTTTCCCCTAGCCACAGTGTTGGGCAAAAAAATGGTGTCTGGATTAAATGAGCTATTTTTAAAAGTATGTTTTTATTGATTTTTAGAGAGAGAGGAAGGGAGAGGGTTAGAGAGAGAGGAACATCGATGAGATGAGAGAGAAACATCATCAGTCAGCTGCCTCCTGAATGCCCCCTACTGGGGATTGAGCTCAAAACCCAGGCATGTGACCTGACTGGGAATTGAACGGGGTGGCCTCTTGGATCCTGGGTCAATGCTCAACTGCTGAGCCACACTGGCCGGGCTAAATGAGCTACCGTATTTTCCAGCATATAAGACGACTTTTTAACCCAGGAAAATCTTCTATACGCCCAGTTGTCTTATACGCCAGAAAATACGGTATTTAAGGAACAGTTTGAGGCTTATAATAAAATCGAGAGGGAGGCACGGAGATTTCCCTTACACCTCCTGTCCCCGCACATGCATAGCTCCCCCCCATCATCAATCTCACTCACCAGAATGGGACTTTTTTTTTTACCAAAGATGAACCTATACTGACACATCAGAATCACTTCAAATCCATATTTTACATTAGGACTCACTCTTGGCATGTACATTCTGTGGGCCTGGACAGATGTATAATGAATGAGATGTATTTGTCATTAAAATATCACAGAGTATTTTTTCACTGCCCTAAAATTCCTTTGGGATTCACCTCTCCCCAGCCCCCACCTTGGCAACCACTGTTCCTTCTACAATCGCCATCGTTTTGCCTTTTCCAGAATGACATATAGTTGGAATCATACAAGTATGAGCCTTTTCAGATTGGCTTCTTTCACTTCGTAAGTAACATGCATTTAAGGTTCCTCAACGTCTCTTGGCCAAAGGCCCTAGAGTCAGGAAATGAAAAGGTAAGCCACTGAAAGGGAGAAGGTATTTGCAGAACATATAACCAACAAAGGACTCAGATAATCCTATATAATAAAAGGCTAATATGCAAATCGACCCAACGGCAGAATGACGGGTCGCATCACGTGTACTGACCACCAGGGGGCAGACGCTCAATGCAGGAGCTGCCCCCTGGTGTCAGTGCGCTCCCACAGGGAGCTGCAGGTGGGTGGTAAGGAGGGAGGGGTCCTGGACTGCAAGAGCCCTGGACTGAGAGACGGATGTCTGACTGCCGGGGATCAGGCCTAAGCCAGCAGGCAGACATTCTCCCCCTGGTGGTCAGTGCACTCCCACAGGGGGAGCACCGCTCAGCCAGAAGCCCTGAGCAGGGCTCACGGCTGGCAAGCGCAGTGGTGGTGGCGGGAGCCTCTCTCACCTCCACGGCAGCGCTAAGGATATCCAACTGACAGCTTAGGCCCACTCCCCCTAAGCCGGCAGCTGGACATCCCCCAAGGGCTCCCGGACTGCTAGAGGGCACAGGCCAGGCTAAGGAAACCCCCCGAGTGCACGAATTTCATGCACCAGGCCTCTAGTATATAAAGAATGATTGAAGATCAGTAAGAAGAAATCGACCACCCAGCTGGAGACAGCCTTGCACAAGCAGATGACGCCAATATCTAAGGACTTAGAAGGATAATAATCCTCTGCATCAAGATTCAGCTAGGAAAAGAAAGGGAACTCACTCATCAACGATCTCTAAGTTTTAACAATTTTATAAGAAAGTTTTAAGCAGGAAATCTGAACAGATATTTCAAATTTGACAAAACAAATGTCACCAGCTAGAGTCTCCTCTATTGTAAGAGAGTTTTGAGAAAAACATGGAAAAAGAAGCATCTGCCTCTTCCTTGTGTGTATGGGGGGAAAAGAGTTACTTATGCAACGACTACACAGTGGAACGCTTTGTTTCCATAGAGATTATGACACAACTTAAATTAGAATATTCCGATTTGAATTGAGAAATGATCTTTTTGTCTAAGTGAATGGTGTATTCAGTGTGAATAAAAGCTCCGCACATCTGCTGATATCATTTCCTCTTTACTTCAGTAATAATTAATCATGAGAATACATCCACACAGTCCTAAAATGGAATTCATACCCCCAATTTAACAAGTGCCTCAAAATATGTAGTGAATGGCAGATTTTTCTACAGGATGTACAAAAATACTGAACACAAAATATTTAAAAATATTTTTTGCTCATTTCACATCTATTACACTTAAGCATTCCCTGTACTCACTGTCTGAATAAGACAAAAGTTAATTTAGTCTGCCTTCTGCCGTTACTACCTGAATTCAACAGATAAACTGTCTACCGGTGCATGAAATTATTAATCTGATGCACAAAAATATCAGAATGTTAACTTTCAAAAGCAGCAAAATAGATGATCTATAAATACAGTCTATTCAGGGGCTCCACACTGCCCCAGATAAGGCCTGGACTCTCTGAGATTGCATTCAAGGCTCCAACTGTCCCCACCACTCAGAACTCCTGACACCCCGTCTCTCACCACTGTGCTGTGGCCACGTGGCTCCCTCAGCGTGGCACACTCCTGCGTTCTTCCTAACTCCTCCTCATCTTTCAAGACTCAAGAGAGGCTAAGCTCTACCCAACCTCCACCTGGAGGAGGTGTCACGCCCAGGTGTCCCCCATGGGCCCTGGTTTCTCTGCATCTCAGTAGAATCATATTCTGTTTGCCCGACCAAAATGAGCTTCTGAGTTCTATTCACTTGCATAAAACTGGCACCCCAAAAAGTCCAGTGTTTGGTAAAGGCCGAATGAACCCATTACCGAGTAACTGACATCCCCAACACTGCTTCACGTTTTGATAATATATCTTCCTAAAGGAAATAGCTAAGAAAAAGGGATAATCCAAATCGTTAGAGTAGAATGAAGATGGGCTAGGTTTCCTGACTGGTTTTTATTACACATCATTCTGCTCTTTTTCTCATTTCACTGTGAAATCTTTCCAGTGAATGGATATTCTATCTCATTCTCAAAGGTCTCCAAAGAAATGATGCAATTTTTAATTTAGTTACAGTTGAGTATATCCTCAATTAACCAAATACTAGTATTCAAACAATATTCTGTGTGATCAGATTATCATCTGTTGTTACTTTGTGCATAATGGCTCCTCATATCAATTGCTATTTTCAACCATGTTTTGTTTAGATATTTTAGAATGTGCCTCCTTTGAAAAAATTATTTCCCATTTAAATTATAATAAGTGAAAAACAGCACTGGTTTTGAGCAACATAACTGAATCTGATATGAAGCATGATGCACAAAACAGGAAGTAAACCTTCTACTTCAATCAAAGGCACAATTTTCATATAAAAAAAGTTAGGATACCATCTTGTGATTTTGTAAAAAAAAAAACACAACAAACCACAAAGAGTGTGAAACCACAACAAAAGCAAAAATATTTTGTACATTAACAATAAATTTTGAATGTACATCTATATACACTTCAAATATTTTTACCTATCAAGCAAAATGAAACTCAAATTTTTCATGCTGATTTAATAGTGTACAAAATTTTTCCTAACAAAAAGAGGACTTAGAAATAGAGAAGGTATCAAACATATATGGCAGTGATAAGGAATAAATCAAAAACACAAAGTTATAATTACCCTCAGAGAATGAAATAAAGCAGACCATTCAAGTGGCTGGTTTCACTTACTACATGTTGATTTTCCCCAAAGCCCTCAGTAAACAGAGAGCTGGAAGACTTGGGCAGGCACCCAGATTTCCAGCACACCAAGCCTTCTCAAGAGAGCAACACTGTCCTGGCCGGATGGCTCAGTTGGCTGGAGCATCGTCCTGCACACCAAAAGGCCACGGGGTTCGAGTCCCAGTCAGGGAATCTGTTACGTACGTACCTAGGTTGTGGGCTCAATCCCTAGTTGGGGTGCATATGGGAGACAACTGATTGATGTATCTCACATCAATGTTTCTCTCGCTCCCTCTCCCTTCCTTTCTAAAAATCAGTTTCAAAAAAACAACACATACTCGGGTGAGGATTAAAAAAAAAGGGCAAGAGAACAGGTAGACAACAGTCATTGGATTTAGGGTGCGCTCTAACCCTGTGTGACGTTATCTAACTATTTACATCTGCAAACACTCTATTTCCAAATATGGTCAACGATCTGAGGGTCCAGTGGATATTAAGTTTGGGAGGATACCACTGGACCCAGTACACTCATTAAGTCACAAGTGCAACCTCAATTAAGTAATTAAAAGTGATGAATCCACTTCATTTATATAAAGTTCAAATCTGCCAAAACTAATCTATAATATATTTTGTAGGGATGGAGTGACTGAGAGAAAATTCAAGGCCAAATAGGGTCCTGGAATGTTCTATTTATTATTTTTTAAAATATATTTTTACTAGAGGCCTGTTGCACGAATTTGTGCACGGGTGGGGTCACTCGGCCTGGTTGGCAATCAGCCCATCTTGCCCAGTCCCCGATCGGGGCCAGCCGGCCAGGGGGAAGGACCATGGGAGGTTGGCCAGCCGTGAGAGGTTGGCTGTGGGTGTACACTGACCACCAGGGGGTCAGCTCCTGTGTTGAGCATCTGCCCCCCTGGTGGTCAGTGCACATCATAGCTACCAGCCAGTTGTCCGGCCGTCACGGTCACTTAGGTTTTATATATATACTAGAGACCCAGTGCACAAAATTCATGCACGGGGGAGGGGGGTGTCCCTCAGCCCTGCCTGCACCTTCTCCAATCTGGGACCCCTTGGGGGATGTCCAACTGCTGATTTAGGCCCAATCCCACAGGCCTAAACCGGCAGTCAGACACCCCTCTCACAATCCGGGACCGCTGGCTCCTAACTGCTCACCTGCCTGCCTGCCTGACTACCCCTAACCGCTTCTGCCTGCCTGCCTGATCGCCCCCTAAATGGCTCCCCTGCTGGCCTGATTGATGCCTAACTGCTCCCCTGAAGGCCTGATCGCCCACAACTGCCCTCCCCTGCTGTGACCCACCTCCTCCACCGGGACCCGCCTCCTCCATGCAGTGCAGAGTCGCGGGACCCCCAGGCCTCACCGCGCGGAGCAGCCACCGGGCCCTGCCTCCGCTGTGCGCGTGGCCATCTTGTGACGGCCATCTTGTGATGACATAAGGGCGTGACGCCACATAGGCTATTATTAGTATAGATAGATTTATTTCAGAGAGGAAGGGAGAGGGAGAGAGAGCTAGAAACATCAATGATGAGAGAGCCTCCTGCACGCTCCCCACTGGGGATCAAGCACACAACCCAGGCATGTACTGTGACCAGGAATCGAGCCATGACCTCCTGGTTCATAGGTCGATGCCCAACCACTGAGCCAGGCCAGCCGGGCTGCAATGTTCTATTTCTTAATCTGTGTGCTGGTTACATTGAGAAAAAATCATAAAGTTGTACACTAATGATTTATATATTAACTGCATTAACTTTCAAAAAGAATTTACTTTAAAAAGATACCTTATCAGCACTTCAGCTTTCATTGGAAGAGAAGTCCTCTCTCTCCAGCAGCAGGGCCAATGGCAGGGCAGCACGCCTTTGGGGCAGGGGGTGGGGCGGCTTCTCTCCTCCTCCCTCCCTCCCTCCCTCCCCTGCTGGCTGCTGAGTCTGAGGCAGGGGCAGAGGACAGGACCAGGGAGGTGCTACTAGACAATCTCTCACTGTTGGGGCCTGATGGATTTTTAAAGCATTTTTGTCGTTTCTCTGGAGACTCTCCAGCTGTGTCCCTCCCACTGCAACTCCCTTCAGGTGGGCAGTGCCTCTCTTCCAGGTTTTTTCCAGTCTTCCCTCATTTTCTACCCTGGTATAGACACTCAGCCTTTGTGCTGGGGTCCCCTCTGCCTGGTAGGCTAACATCTAGGCGGGAACCCTTTAAGAAGGACCCCATGTCCACATTCCCTCTAGATCCAGCACCTGCCAAAGCCAAGCTGTGCTCACAGCTCTGCTCTCTGGCACCAGCGATTGCTTAGTGGGAGGGGAGGTGGTCCATTCAGCTTCAAGCCCAATAGGCTTTCAGGCAGGTGGTGGCTCTGCCGCTTGAGGTGCAGACTCTGTCCTTTAATGGCTGGGGTATCTTCTGTTTGCACCCCCTTTTACTTATAGGGACCTCCAAGAAAGGATCTCCATCCACCGCTCAGATGTCAAGAGCTGCAGTCTGAATGAATGTAGAATGAAAAAACAGCGGGGAAGCTGGAGGAAGGAAAGGAATGCAATACCTGTGACTAAAAGCAGCACCCACAAAGTGCCCGACTGGCCTGTTTTTGGTGCCATACATTTTCTTTTTCAAACATATTTTTATTGATTTCAGAGAGGAAGGGAGAGGGAGAGAGAGAGAGAAACATCAATGATGAGAGACAATCACTGACTGGCTGCCTCCTGCACACCCCACACTGGGGATCGAGGCCACAACTTAGGCTTGTGCCCTTGACCGGAATCGAACCTGGGGCCCTTCAGTCCGCAGGCTGACACTCTATCCACTGAGCCAATCCAGCCAGGGCTGGTGCCGTAAATTTTCAACCTCAAATAATTGAGTTGAAGATTTGGGGAGCTAGTATTAGAAACTGCGAGGTGTCACTTAAACTGGAATCCCGTGTGTGCTACTGTCTGTTACATACGTTCACTACTTCCATGAAAGCAAGGACTGGATAATAAATGAGGCTTTGGAGAGTGTCCCGCCCTCCTGCCACCTCAGGTCAGATGCTCCCTGCAAATGTCACTGCACAAGTCCTCCCTCAGTCCAGCTCCTCTGCATCTTGGGGTCCAGCTGGACCCTGTGCAGCTCTGCCCCCAGCTCATGTACTCATGGCCACTATTTCAAAGAAAACCCCAGGGTGTATCTCTCACCTTGGAAAATGTGATTTGCTTATTGTTTTTTCTGTTGTTTTTTCCCCCGAGATCTGCAGCTGCAAGTGACTTCTATCCACTTCCTCTCATACTCCTAGTTCAACCTGGCTTGGGTTTCAGACATCTAATTTCTTCAAATATAAAGTTTGCATTTCTGTTTCTTCTTCTCCTAGGTCAGTGATGGCGAACCTATGACACGCGTGTCAGCACTGACACACGTAGCCATTTCTGATGATACGCGGCCGCATGCCGAGGATGAAACATTTGCTGCTCCTGAGGATGAAACATTTGCGAAATAATGTTTTTTCCTCAAAGTGACACACTACCCGAGTTATGCTCAGTTTTTTGGCGAAGTCTGACACACCAAGCTCAAAAGGTTGCCATCACTGATCTAGGTGCTCGGGATAATTTTCCAGGGCAGGATGGAGAAAGGCTGACTTTACCATGTTCACATCTTAAATTCTACTTCTTTTTCCTCCAAAAAGAAAACCACTTTATAATCTCCTTGAATATAAAGTAATACATGATCATTCCAAAGACCAGGCAGTACAGAAAGGGTGCAAGAGGAAAAAGTAAAATGCTGTTACCTGAAATCTCATTAACCTTAAAGTAATCCCAGTTTAACACATGAGCACATATTCTGATGCATATAAATCAGCCTTTTCCCAGGCCTTTTTTTTAACTTAAAACTGGGTATTTTCTTGAAGAAGAAAAAAAAAAAAGATCTAAATTATAATTTTAATAGCTACACAATATTCATGAGAACTTCCTTTTACCTAGAGTATCATGAGACACTAGAATGTTTAATTTTTAAAATAAACAATCCCATAAACCAGAAGTCATGCCCTTGAAAGATCAAATTTTCCACATTTTAGTTTCCTTGTAAATCAGAGAAAATGAGGGTTTATTCCACCAGCTTTTAGAAATACAACACGCAGACCTGGGTCTTTAAAAGCTAGGTAACTAAGGCTTCTTTTTTTAAAGTTACTGTTCCCACGACCTTTGTTCCTTGTATAATAAATACCCTGTGTTTTGCTGGCTTTTCATTTACAAGACAGAGAAAATCCAAACAACCAAATTATCCAAGTCTTACACCGAGGACAGACAATCTCCACAGGTTCTTCATCAGGAGGGCGGTCAGGAGGAGTACAGACTGCTGCCTTTACAACCTGAGCTGAGCTCGTACGACGGAGCCCAACGAGGGAATGTGCACCATTGCCTGCAATCTGAGTTTCATTAAACTGTCTTTTCTAATCCACTTCCTTAATTAATAGAGACTTAGAGCTATACAAGCACTGAGCCTCAAAGCTGGTTGTGGCAGTGAAGTCGAGAGAATACATTCTGTTCCTTCTCTCAGCAGACCACAGAGACAACAATTTTTTTTTTCAGCAAAACATCCCCCACACAAATGAGCAAAACTGCAGATGGCAGAGTGGCACGTGCCAGGGTTCAATGGCTTTAGGCAAGTGTTATCCACAAAAACATTCCGACAAGTATGTTGAAGGTGAGTGAACTCTAAGTTAGGATATGCTCCTTGCAAAACTGGGTAGCCTCGGATTCAGCAACAGGCCATCAGGCACGAGAAGAACTGGACCTGGAGAAGGCCAGCAGTCAGCCGCCGGTGATTTATTCACAGTAAGCAAGCCATCGCCAACAACAGCGTGTAACACATGGCTATTTACTCTGTACCCAGGAGTATCTAACTTAATTCTTACATCAACCATACAAAGTAGAAACTGCTACTCTTCTTCCTAATTATAGCTGAAAACAGAAACTCGGTAAGGTTAATCTACTTGTCAGTCACACAGCTAGTAAGTGTGTGTGTGTGTGTGTGGGGGGGTGACTTGGACCCAGGGCTGTATGACTCTCAAGGCCCATCCTTGTCACTGCACATATCGCCTCACGAGCTACACAGCAATGGGAACACAGAAGAGGGGTCAGTGGCTTTGACCAAAGAAGGCAGGAAGGGCAGGAATCCGGCTGGGTCTGGAAAGGCAGGTAGGACTTGGGTAGCAAAGAGGCAGACAATGGTCCCTGTGAGCAGAAGCACACAGGCGAAGAGAACAGAGCAGAGTCTTTGACAATCACATGGATGACGCTAATTACTCTGCCACCCGCTCAAAACTACCTGGCAAGGTGGTGTTACAGAAACTGGAAGACAAGGCATGTGAGAGACAAAGGCAGAAGTATAGCCCCAGGCCTGCCTCTCAGCATTAGGTGGCCTGAGGTAAATCACTTCCACTCTGGGCCTCAGCCTAGGGTGCCAAATAAGAAACGGAATGGTACAACAAGAGGAAAATTACAGGCCAATAGCCCTGATGAACATAAATGCAAAAATCCTCCACAAAATATTAGTAAACCAAACTCAGCAATACATTAAAAAGATCATACACCATAACCAAGTAGGATGTATTCCTGGAATGCAAGGTCAGTTCAATATCCTCAAATCAATTAACATGATACACCACATAAACAAAATGAAGGATAAAAATCGTATGCTCTCAACAGATACAGAAAAGCCATTTGACAAGATTCAGCATCCATTGATGGTAAGAACAAAACAAAAAGAAAAACCTCTCAGCAAAGTAGGAAATAGAGGGACTACACCTCAACATAATAAAGGCGACCTGTGACAAACCCACAGCTAACATCACACTCAACAGTGTTTTCCTCAAGATCAGGAACAAGACAATGAGGTCCACTTTCACCACTTTTGTTGAACACTAGGGACCAATGCATGAATTCGTGCAAGAGGAGGCCTTCACAACCCCGGCTGCCTGGGTCGGCCTTGCAGCCCTGGATTCGTCCAGAAGGTCGTTCGGGTGTTCCGCTGTCCGGCCATTCAGTAGATTTGCATATTACACTTTTATTATTATAGATATTATTGGAAGTCCTAGCCACAGCAATCAGAAACAAAAAGAAATAAAAGACATCCAAACTAGAAAGGAAGAAGCAAAACTGTCATTATTTGCAGATGGCATATACTATATAGAAAGAACCCTAAAGATTCCACACAAAAAACTATTATAATAAATGAACTAGCAGGATATAAAATTAATATGCAGAAATTGGTTGCATTTTTATACTCCAATAATGAACTATCAGAAAGAGAAATTAAGAAAACAATTGCATCAAAAAGAATAAAATACCTAGGAATAAACTTAACCAAGAAGGTTAAGGACCTGTATTTGGACACTGAAGAAGATACAACTAAATGGAAACATATACCAGGCACATGTGTAGAAGAATTAACGCTGTTTAAATGGCCATACTACCTAAAGCAATCTACAGAGTCAATGCAATCCCTATCAAAATACCAATGGCTATCATCAATAAATCGACAAATAACAAGTATTGGCAAGGATGTGGAGAAAAGGGAACCCTCATGCACTGTCAGTGGGAATGTAAATTGGTGCAGCCAATATGAAAAACGGTATGGAGGTTCCTCAAAAAATTAAAAACAGAACTACCATACGACCCAGCAATTCTACTTCAAGGTATTTATTTTTAAAAAATCCAAAACACTAAGTTGAAAAGATATATGCACCCCTGTGTTCACTGAAACATTATTTACAATAACCAAGGTATGAAAGCAACCCTAGTGTCCATCGATGGACAAATGGATAAGGAAGATATAGTACATATATATATATATATATATATATATATATATATATATATACACACACACACACACACACACACACACACACACACACACAACCATGGAATATGACTCAGCCATAAAAAGAATGAAATCTTGCCGAAACCGGTTTGGCTCAGTGGATAGAGCATCGGCCTGCGGACCTAAAGGTCCCAGGTTCGATTCCGGTCAAGGGCATGTACCTTGGTTGTGTGCACATCCCCAGTGGGGGGTGTGCAGGAGGCAGCTGATGGATGTTTCTCTATCATTGATGTTTCTGACTCTCTATCCCTCTCTCTTCCTCTCTGTAAAAAAATCAATAAAATATATTTTAAAAGAAAAAAAAAAAAAGAATGAAATCTTGCCATTTTTGACAACATGGATGGACCTAGAGGTGTTATGCTAAGTGAAATAAGTCAGACAGAGAAAGACAAATACCATATGATTTTACTTACATGTGGGATCTTAAAAAAAAAACAAAAATAAATGAATAAACAAAAACAAACTCATAGATACAGAGAACAAATTGATGGTTGCCAGATGGAAGGGGGGATTGTAGGGCTGGGTAAAAAAGGTGAAGGGATTAAGAAGTACAAATTGGCAATTATAAAAAAATAGTCAAGGGGAGGTAAAGTACAGCATAGGGAATCCTATATAATAAAAGCGTACTATGCAAATTGTCCCCTCGACCGGGAGCTCTTCCGGGAGTTCAACCAGGGGGTGGGGCTGGCCAGGGGAAGGGAGGGAGTACCCAGCTGGCCACCGCCAGCCGCTAGGGACCCTATCAGTGCACGAATTTAGTGCACTGGGCCTCTAGTATAGTCAATAATATTGTAATAACTATGAATGGTGCCACATGGGTACCAGACATTGGGATGATCACCTTGTAAGTTATATAAATGTCTAATCACACTATGTTGTACAGCTAAAACGAACATAATATTGTTGTCAACTGTCATTGAAAAATAAAAAATGTTTTTAAAAAGAAATGTATAAGTGAAATCATATAGTACTTGTCTTTCTCTGACTAGCATAACGTTCTCCAGGTCCATCCATGCTGTTGCAAAGGGTAAAATTTATGGAATCTAAGGAACAAAGTGAACTAACAAGCAAAACAGAGACAGACTCATAGAGAGCAGGCTGACAGCAGGGTGGGAGGGGGAGCTGAGGGATTGAGCAAAAAAAGAGCTCATGGACATGGACCACAGTGTGGTGACTGCTGGGGGGAGGGTATAGGTGGGAGTACATGGTGATGGGGAAAAAATAAAAGAAAAAGAAAAAAGTAAAGAAATAAAAAATAAAAAGAGAATGAAATGAAATGGGGCTTTCAGATTCTGGTTTAAGGAACATAACAATATCTTATGTTTTTTAAAATTTACTAGAGGCCCAGTGCACAAAACTCGTGCACGGGAGGCGGGGGTGTCCCTCAGCCCAGCCTGCACGCTCTCCAATCTGGGACCCCTCGAGGGATGTCGGACCGCCCGTTTAGGCCCGATCCTAAATGGGCGGTCGGACATCCCTCTCACAATCTAGGACTGCAGGCTCCCAACTGCTCGCCTGCCTGCCTTCCTGATTGCCCCTAACCACTTCTGTCTGCCAGCCTGATCACCCCCTAACCACTCCCCTGCCAGCCTGATTGATGCCTAACTGCTCCCCTGCCAGCCTGATTGCCCATAACTGCCCTCCCCTGCAGGCCTGGTTTCCCCCAACTGCCCTCCCCTGCCGACCCAGTCACCTCTAACTGCCCTCCCCTGCCAACCTCATTGCCCCTAACTGCTCTCCCCTGCAGGCCTGGGTCCCCCCCCCCACCCGCAACTGCCCTTCCCTGCAGGCCTGGTCGCCCTCAACTTCCCTCCTTTGCCGGCCTGGTCACCCCTAACTGCCCTCCCCTATAGGCTTGATCGCCCCCAACTGCCCTCCCTTGCAGGCCTGGTCCCTCCCAACTGCCCTCCCTTGATGGCCATCTTGTGGTGGCCATCTTGTGTCTACATGGGGGCAGCCATCTTTGACCACCTGAGGGCAGCCATCTTGTGTGTTGGAGTGATGGTCAATTTGCAAATTACTCTTTTATTAGATAGGATAGAGGCCTGGTGCACGGGGAGGGGCTGGCTGGTTTGCCCTGAAGGGTGTCCCAGATCAGGGTGGGGGTTCCCTTGGGGCATGGGGCAGCCTGGGCAAGGGGCATATGGTGGTTTGCAGGCCGGCCACGCCCCCCAGCAACCATAGGCCAGGGCCAGCTGGAAGCAGGTGTCTGGGATTTATTTATCTTCTATAATTGAAACTTGGTAGCCTTGAGTGGAGGCCAGGGCAGGCCAGGGCAGGTGGGAAGCTTGACTTCCTCCATCGCCAGGGGCAACCCAAGCCTCCTGCTCGCTCCAGCTCCGTGGCGGCCGCCATCTTAGTTGGGTTAATTTGCATACTTGCTCTGATTGGCTGGTGGGCATAGCGGAGTGATAGTCAATTTGCATGTTTCTCTTTTATTAGTGTAAATAATCTTTTAACATATAGATTTCCTATTGTAAGGAGGATATAAAGTAGCTGTTCAATCAGCAGGTTTGGATGTGAAATTGTCATTTGTTCATTAATTTCAACAAGTATTTGTAGAGCACTTTTAAATGCACTAAACCTATAATGAGTGCTGAAGTTATAGAAATAAAAATATGAATTCTATCCTCTGGAAACTAAATATCGAAGGATAGAGAAATATTAACAAATAATTACAACACTTTGTGAATGTTTAACAACAAATGCTTGTACAGAGCGTGACTGAGAAGTGACTGATTAACTCTGCAAGGGGGGGCGGGGATGAGGGAAATCAGCAAAGTTTTCAGAAGAGTGATGCCTACAAAAAGGTAAATCTTGAAGGAAATGTAGGGCTCTGTCAGGTTAGAAGGGGGAAAGGAGCATTCTAGAAAGAGAAAATATTATGTGCCAATATTATGTCCACCCAGGATGCTCAGAGACAGTAGACGGCTAAGTGGGGTTGAGATGGAAAGTTCCATAGATGAGGCTGCAGAGAGGGGGCAGGGGCAGGTGACAGAGAACCCAGTTCATTGGCAGGTCTCAAGGGCTGCAGTCAGGTAACCAGGTACAAAAACCAGGTCACAACGGATGACAAACACCAGCAGCTAGTAAACTAGCAACAACTAATTGGAAAGGACAAGACAGGGCAGGAGGGGCAACTTCACCTTTCTGGCTGGTGAAAAGGAGGGGCCCGCTAGGAGGTGGCGTTTGAGATGTGCCTTGAAGGGCAGGCAGATCTTGAGAGGCAAAAATGGCCAAGAGGAAGTTTTAACCCAAATAAATCCCAAAATTAAGCAAGCAAGGTATGACTGTTTTTCCTATCAAATCGTCAAATACTAGGATTAGATAATACTTTCAGTAGGGGTATAAACTGGTACATTTGTAAAGAACAATTTAGCAGTATGTACATCAAGATTTTAAAACATTCAAGCTCTTTGATTTAGTAGTTCAAGTTAGACATACATCTCCTGAAGAAAAATAATGATATTTTATACAGGTGCATATTTTGCATATTTTTAAAAAGACTTAGAAAAACTTTAAGAATAAATATGGTGAAGGGAAAAATATTTAATTATGTAATTATATGGATGTTCCCTACAACATCTATATAATAAAGAGATAATATGCAAATGGTCATCACGCCCTCAGATACTCAACACTGGGGAGAGAGGAATGGGGACCAGCCAGGCACAAATGAGCTTGCGAGAGAGGAATGGGGACCAGCCAGGCTGCGACCCAGGAGGTACATGTCGCCCGCCCCGTGGTCCCAGGCGCCAGCAGCTGATGCTGCTGCCCGGGAGAGGAACAAGCTGTCCGCCCCACGGTCCCAGGTGCAGCAGCAGCGCCTGTGCCTGCGGCCCGGGAGAGGGACAAGCCGCACGCCCCGCGGTCCTGGGCACCTGCAGCTGCGGCCCAGGTAAAGCCACCCACCCACGGTCCCCTGCGGCTGCAGCCAGCCCGGGTGAAGCCGGCCCAGGTCCTGGGTGCCTGCAGCTGGTCAGAGGGAGTGAAGCCCAGGTCCCAGGTGCCTGCAACCAGCCGGAGACGGAATCCTGGGTCCTGGGTGTGGGACAAGGCAGAGGCGGTTAGGAGTGATCAGGCCAGCAGGGGAGCAGTTAGGGGCGATCAAGCAGGCAGGCAGAGAGATTAGGGGTTAATCAAGCAGGCAGGCAGGCAAGTGATTAGGAGCCAGCAGTCCCGGATTTCGAGGGGCAGTCAGACATCCCCTGAGGGGTCCAGGATTGGAGAGGGTACAGGCCGGGCTGAGGGACACCCCCCCCCAATGCATGAATTTCGTGCACCAGGCCTCTAGTTGTTTATAATAGTCCAATGTTGTCCCCAAGCAAGTAGTTAAATACAATCTGTATGCAATGTAATACTATGATGTGTTTGCAATGATAGAAGTACATTAATTGACATAGAATGTGAAATAAGTTTTAAAAGCAGATTTCAGAATAACAAACTGCAAGAGACGATCGTTTGTTTGTTTTTTAAGTATATATATATCCACAGGAAATATTCAACAACAATAAAATCAACCATTTTCTCTAAGTGGTAAAATAACAGATGATCTTTATTTTATGTTTGCTTATCTGTACTTTCTAATTGCCTGGAGTGAACATATATCATTTCACATTTTAAAATCATGCAAATTTTGTAAGCTATTTGAGTAAAAATGTAGTCATTTTATAAGGTGACAGTGAATAAATACCATTGCTCAGTCATCTTTGCACGTTTCCTTGAAAGGGTAGAAGCAACTACAGAGGACGGAGCAAACGCAGATTGCTTTAGCAGAGCCCAGTCTCAGCAATTAACTCCATTTTCAACACGGATGGTGGGACACCTCTCCTAAGACACCACCTTCCTCAGACAGGGGGCTGTCACTCCATATGGATTGGTTATTCAGCCTGATCCTTAAGTATATTCATCTGCAAAGAGCAGTATGCCCTGCTCCTTTCATATTTGCTTGCTACACTTTTATTTTTTTAAAGTATATTTTTATTGGTTTCAGAAAGGAAGGGAGAGGGAGAGGGAGATAGAAACATCAATGATGAGAGAGAATCATTGATCGGCTGCCTCCAGCATGCCCCCTACTGGGGATCGAGCCCACAACCCAGGCATGTGCCCTTCACCAGACTCAAACCCGGGACCCTTCAGTCCGCAGGCCAATGCTCTATCCAATGAGTCAAACTAACTAGGGCTGCTTGCTACTCTTTTAGAAAACAGATTGATAAATATTAGATCAAAATTTTTGGGAAGGCCCTAGCAGGTTTGGCTCAGTGGATAGAGCGCTGGCCTGTGGACCAAAGGGTCACAGGTTAGATTCTGGTCAAGGGCACGTACCTTGGTTGCAGGCTCCTCCCTGGCCTGGGCCCTGGTCAGGGCGTGTGCAGGAGGCAACCTATTGATGTGTTTCTCTCACATCGATGTTTCTCTCTCTTTCCCTCTTCCTTCCACTCTCTCAAAATCAATGGAAAAATATCCTGGGATGAGGATAATAAATAATTTTTTTTTAATTTTTTTTCCGGGAAGTCTGGCTGCTAGTCCAGACCACAGCTCATTTGAAAGTGCAGAGACTCTCCGATGGGGCCTTGAAGTTCTGGTAGGTGATGACAACAGATGCAAAAGGGGAGACCATTCTTTTGTCCTTACGGGCAAATGACAATCAATTCCTTGGGATCTCATCTTTCAAAGTGACTAAGAACCACATCACAGTAACCTATTAACTGAGAAAGGGCCGACAGTCCTTACCCACAAAATTTGTTGTTCATAAACCAAATCAGAGGTTACTACAGTTAGGTAGAGTTTAACAACAACAACAACAACAAACACCTGTAATACACAGCAAGAAAAATGTTAGATCATGAACCAGAATATACAGACACACATAACTGAAACACACGTTTCATAGTACTTATTCTCACTACATACAAGGTACTCTGCTATTTTACTAGTATATCCAATCTCATTTAAAAGTCACCTATACACCATTTGTCCACCATCCAGAACTGAAATATCACTGCTGTTATGAACACATAAACAACTGTTGGACATAGAAATCGGGACTCAAAAGAACTGTTGGCCCAGAAAGAAACTCACTACAGACTGATTCATTTGCCTCTCAGCATAACCATTATTGCTTGTCTCATTTTCGGTTCCTATAAGTGTGTTCCTAGTATCACATGAGCTCACTCATCTAGGGGAAAAGATGAACAACATAGACTGAAGAACAAGAACAGCATCGAGCCGAAGCCGGTTTGGCTCAGTGGATGGAGCGTCGGTCTGCGGACTAGAAGGTCCCAGGTTCGATTCCAGTCAAGGGCATGTATATTGGTTGCGGGCACATCCCCCGGTGGGGGGTGTGCAGGAGGCAGCTGGTCGATGTCTCTCTCTCATCGATGTTTCTAGCTCTCTATCCCTCTTCCTTCCTCTCTGTGAAAAATCAATAAAATATTTTTTTAAAAAAAAGAACAGCATCGATCAGACTGTCAGACCTCAGAGGGAAGGTAGGGGAGGGTGGGGACAAGGGAGATAGATCAACCAAAGGACTTGTGTGCTTGCATATGAGCCTAACCAGTGATCACGGACAACAGGGGGGTGGGGGCATGCGTGGGGGGGGGGGGGGTTCGGGATAGGGAAGGGGGGGTGGTTGATGACAAATATGTGATACCTTAATCAATAAAGTAATTAAAAAAATAAAATAATAAAATAAAAGTCACCTATAGCTTTTAAGGCAGCTGCAAAGGTTCTGAAGGACTCCTGTCTGCTTCAACCAATGGAGAACCTTGCTCTCCAGACACTTCCTTTAGGACCCTCTCCCTTGGACCCAGGCACCACACTGTGAGATGCCCAAACAGAGAGAGGCACCCTGGTCAACAATCCAGCCCAGCCCATCAGCCTCAAGGCACCCCGGCCCAAGGACCAGACACGTGAGTGAAGGAGCCGCCAAACAATTCTAAGTCACAGCCATTCAGGTCACTTCCTGCCGCATGCACGAGTGCCCGGCATCCAGGAACAGAGACAAGCCACGCCCTTCTAGCCCTGCCCAAATTCCTGTGCAGAATCCATGAGCATCATAAAAAGGCTGGTGCTCAGTGCACGGAGGGTTGGCACACAGCAGTAACTGGGACGACGGTGCTGGGCATAACCTGCCAAACTGATGTCATGACCCAGGCGTGGCAGTCTGACAACCGCCGGTTCAGAGGACACGGATTCAATACCTGGAGCCTGGCACTCAACCCTGCGAAGTTACGGTCCCCCCGAGTCTGCGCATACCCAGGCTGACATTTTTGTAACTGGCAACGGATGGGATGGGTGAAGTGGAGTAAAAGGCTTCGACTCACTGGGGCCAAACTCTGAAGTGCAAAGGTGGGTCACGCCGTTCTGGCCCGAGTCCCGTGGTATCCCGGCTTCCTAAGGGTGGTCCAACGTCCCTGAGTAACTATTTGCCAAAACACATCTGTAAGATGCCCAGGCCCCACGGGATTCGGTCTGAAGGTTGCCTGTTAACTTCTATCCTTCAATGTTGCCAGCCCTGTCAACAGTTTCAAACTTCTCTGTTAATGGATAACTTTCATCTAAATATAAAACTCAGATCAATCTGTTAAGGATTAGCAGATTCTTTAAAAAAAAAAAAGGGGGGGGGGGGAGCGGGAGTGAAGAAGCATTTCTGGTGGATGGAGAGTTCCCAGCAGGCCTGGGGGTCAGAAACTTAACTTAATTGGTTAATTGGGTTTTGGTTTCTTTATTTTAAAGTCACTAGTTATGCTAATGTTATAGTACTAACCCTGAGGGGGAAAAAAAAACAGGAAACTCATGACTAGGATAGGACTCTCAGAAAGGACAGCCTCGAACAGGAACACTGGGGTAAGCCCCCATAGGAAGGGAACATTTTTTTTAAAAAAAACTTGGTAAGTTTATTGTTGTTGTTGTTTTAATATATTTTATTGATTTTTTACAGAGAGGAAGGGAGAGGGAAAGAAACATCGATGAGAGAGAAACATCGATCAGCTGCCTCCTGCACACCCCCCACTGGGGGGATGTGCCCGCAACCTAGGTACATGCCCTTGACCGGAACCAAACCCGGGACCTTTCAGTCCACAGGCTGAGGCTCTATCCACTGAGCCAAACCGGTTTCGGCAAACATTTTTTTTAAAAAAAAATGTTTTATTGGTTTAGAGAGAGAGGAAGGGACAGGGCTAGTGAGAGAGAAACAACAAAAAGACTAACATCATCTATCAGCTGCCTCCTGCATAACCCCACCAGGGATGGAGCCTGCAACCTGGGCATGTGCCCTGACTGGGAATCAAACCAGTGACCTCTTGGTTCATGAGTTGATGCTCAACCACTGAGCAACACAGGCCAGGCAGGAAGGAAAGATCTTTAAGCAAGTACTCCTCCTAAGAGTTAGTCATCTCAGGGTACTGGCTCAAGGGAAGGCCCCTCGAAAGACCAACCAGAACAGAGAACTGGAAACCACTAAAAAAGACCTCAACTTAATTTAGTCACAGCATGACTTCCCTTGCCTTATCAATGAAAATGTTCTACTATTACATCAGATAAACCTGAGGGGTTTTTGTTTTTAATCGGGATTTAATGTTGCTCACGCATTCTTTGATGTGTAGTGCAATCAGGTCATTGGTTTCTGCAAAACTGTGTCTGGGGCAATTGGTAAGGAGGGACTGCCAGCAGCAGGCCCCTGCACACATTCAAGCTGACAAGCACCACACGAGACATACGAGAAGCAGAGAAACTAGAGTGAGTCCCGATTTTTGCCAGGCATGTGGGGACCAGTAATAACCAATGGGAGAATGAAATGCATGGACAAACAGGCTGGAAAATTTGGGGCGATTGACAAAGACGGAATACAAACGATTTTCTTTTTACCTCTTCTATCATGTGTAGAGAAAAGCAAAAAGGAAGCTAACAAAACAAAAAACAAAAGCTAAGCAGGGTGAACAGATGGACTGTGGCACACATAGAAATTAGTTGGCTCTCAAGAAACAACTCCGGCCCTGGCTGGTTTGGCTCAGTGGACAGAGCATCGGCCTGCAGACTGAAGGGTCCTGGGTTCGATTCCAGCCAAGAGCACATGCCCAGATTGCAGGTTCAATCCCTAGTAGGGGGCATGCAGGAGGCAGCCAATCAGTGATTCTCTCTCATCATTGATGTTTCTCTCTCTCTCTCCCCTCTCCCTTCCTCTCTGAAATCAATAAAAGAAATAATTTTTTTAAAAAAGAAAGAAAAACAACTCTCATGGAACATGGCTGAGGCCATGCTAAGAAAGAGCCTTGTGTGGTTTCCTAAGTGGCAATTTCATACAGTTCGACACAATGCGTGTCAGACAGTGTCGCGGAAGCAAACACGCAGTCCCTCCCGTGACCAAGGAAGTCAGGTCTGGAGGAGAGCAACGAGCAGACAATGATGACATGGGAGCTACCTGTTAAGTTACAGGTGAGCACAAACCAGAGGCTTCAAGAAAGAGTCTTGAAAGAAGTGAGCTCAGACCTGAGTGCTGAAGGAAAGCAGGAGGTAGCAGGGAAAGAAGGGGACTAACTACGGAAAGAAGGGGACTAACTACAGAAAGAAATACCGCATTTTCCGGCGTATAAGACGACTGGGCTATAGAAGATTTTCCTGGGTTAAAAAGTCGTCTTATACGCCGGAAAATACGGTAATACAAAAAGAGACCCAAGACCAACCTTTGTTTGGAAACCTGAGCAAATGCTTCTCTCCATGAGCTTCAAGGCCTCGATGGAGGCTTGTGGAGAGCCAGCACACCTCGAGATCCAGCCATCCCGATCCCTTGGCAGACAAAATGCCACCTTCCTTTGGGGTTGGCCACGGCATTCTACTACCATGCTTCATTCCTGCTCAACTCTCCCTCTTTCCCGGAATACTCTAGCACCTCCCTGAACATTTGGATCACAGTCATCCCCTCTCCACCAACGTCCACCAAGGTCCTGCCACCAATCTGGGGTGTCAACGTCCATGTAAATAACCCATCAGCACCTTCAACGAGTTCTATTACAATGCCGTGACCTTCACCTCCACCCTACTTCACTCCAACCCATGAGCCAGGACTGCCTCACACTGGAAATACTGAACTCCAACATCCACCTCTCTATCCTGCCAGCTCTCAGGAACTCTTATTCCTTCCCCTACAATCCTCCCACTTCCAACCCTTTCCTTCTTCTACTTTTGCCCAACTCACCACCTCTCCCATCCTGCACAGACCACGTGATCCACTACTTGAACCACCTCTCCGAAGTTCCACCCTCTCGTCCCACCTTCTGCTTCCCACTTCCCCTTCCTTGTCTTTCCAATACAATATGTGGCAAATCAATGCAACTGTCCACTTCCTTGTTTCTACACCTGGGCCCCTGGGTCCTGCTGGAGAAAACCACAGGGCCCTGTAGACTGAGGTCACCAAACACTCCTGCTCTCCACCCCCGGCTGGGACTCTTTCAATGAGCTCTGACAGCTCTTACTCCCTAGACCCGTGGTCGGCAAACTGTGGCTCATGAGCCACTTGCGGCTCTTTGGCCCCTTGAGTGTGGCTCTTCCACAAAACACCACGGCCTGGGCGAGTCTATTTTAAAGAAGTGGTGTTAGTAGAAGTTTAAGTTTAAAAAATTTGGCTCTCCAAAGAAATTTCCATCGTTGTGCTGTTGATATTTGGCTCTGTTGACTAATGAGTTTGCTGACCACTCCCTATACCCTTCCCTATTCAGTGATGTCCTCAAGATCTGTACCCACTCCCTCCTGGGATTGAACTCCTTACTCTCAAGATTATGAGCTCACTATTTCGTAATGAAAAAGGAGACAAACAGGCAATAACTCCTTAAAATTTGTACCTACTCCTAATCTACAAAAACAACAGTGTTCATTCCCATGCTCACTTCCTTCCTTCAGTCTTCCTAAAGAATCGTCCTTCCTCTTGCCCCCAGGTAATCAGGTAATCCCACCTCCTAGGCCCACCTCTTCAAGGATCCCAACAATAGCTCCCTATGTCCTAATCACTAACTCCTTCTCTCTTTCCCTTTAGCATGTCAACATGCTTATATAGGACAAAGCTTCCTCTGACCCATTACATATAAATCCATGACATGCTACCCTGCCATGGGCCTTTCTGGAAAAGGCAGCCTCAGCTGGTTGATGCTAGTTGATATGATACCATCTGAGTCACAGACATCACACAAAACCACTCCCAATATCCAGACACGGCTGCCGAGACTGTGGATTGGTGCTAGAGCTAAAAGGGCAGCAGAGAGGCAGAGCAACGTGGTACCCAAACCATGCAGCAGGGGTGAGAACTGGACCGAACCAAGTTCTCTCGAAGGACAATTGCAAAGCACCATGTGTCCTGACCAACGCTGAGATCTAGCTGTTCTTTTCCACAGAGCTGCTGTATGAGTAGCTGAACAACAAACTGTCAAAACATGCTACCCAAGGGAGCATTTGAGATCTTGCTTCCTGACATAGGTCATCGATTTGGCTCAAATACATTCTTATTATTTTTTTTAAATTTAAACAAAAAACACATGCTACCCAGCATTGAAAACTCGCCACTTGGTAACCATCATGGTAATAACTGTTTCAGGCACAAGTCATCAATGGATGATAAAACTAATTGGTGAAAGTTTAATGAGGAAAGGGATAGATACACGTCTCAAAGTACCAGTGACTGCCCCTAAGACGGTCACTGATTTCAAAGGGAACACCAGCGAGGGAACCAGCAGACACCAGCCTAACCAGGGGATCCCAGCACCAGTGATGGCAGAGACAATGGGCCTCTGATCTGATGCACCGAGAAGGACACGACGTCGCTTCTGTGGCATTCCTGCCCAGAATGCACAGCCGGGACCTATCATGAGAAAACAGCAGATAAACCTAAAATAAGGACAATTCTACAAAAAATAACAGGCCTCTACTCTTCAAAAATGCCTAGATCCCAAAAGACAAACACCCAGGGATTCCTCACATCGAAGACTAATGTACATGACGACGTGGGTGATCTTGGATTGGATCCTAGATTAGAAAATAATTTTTTCTTTTGTTATAAAGGAAATTAGTGGGATAACTGGTTATGTTTGAATAAGGTCTATGGCTTAGATAACAGTACTGTAGCAATATGGATTTCATGACTTTGATCATTGTGTTGATTATAGAAATTTTCAGTTTTTAGGAAATACGCACTGAAGTATTTAAGGGTAAAGGGGCATCATGTCTGCAACTGACTTTCAAATGGTCTCAAAAACAACAATATGGATGGAGAATAAATGATAAAAGCACACAGTAAGATGTTGCGATTTGGGGCAATTTGTATAAATAGTATGCAGGAATTCGTTGTACTATACTTTTTTCAACTTTTCTGTAAGTCTGAAATTATTTCAACATTTTAAAAGAGTTTTCCACCCTGACCGGTTTGGCTCAGTGGAGAGAGCATCGGCCTGCAGACCGAAGGGTCCCAGGTTCAAGTCCGGTCAAGGGCATGTACCCAGTAGGGAGTGTGCAGGAGGCAGCTCATCGATGTTTCTCTCTCATCGATGTTTCTTACTCTCTATCCCTCTCCCTTCCTCTCTGTAAAAAAAAAAATCAATAAAATATATTTTAAACATAAAAAGAGTTTTCCTTTTCTTTTAAAGCCCAGAATTGTGGGAGGCACAAAGAGAAATCGTCCCAAACCAACGCTGTGGTTGCAGACTTGAAAATGCCTCTTTCCTGCTTTGGCAGACTAGGCCCCTCCAAACAAACACAGACGCGGGATCTGGAAGGCTAATAAGCTTGATTTAACTGATATACTCAGAACCTTGTACCTGTGAGAGAATATGCGTTATCTGCAAATGCCCATAGACATTTAAATAAGGGGCAATAATGAGCCTCCTTCTTGGACTCGTTCCTAGCGGAAAGGGTGGCTCCATCCGTGGTGTGGATCACCGCGGCACTTTCAGAGTGCCAGGACACGGGGGCTAAGAGGAGAATCGCCGCCAAAAGGACTTCAAAGGCCCAAGGCCCTTCAAAATCTTTATTATGAACATTTTCAAACATACACAAAATAGAGAAAAGTATAAAGAATCTCCATATGCCCATCACCCAGATTCAATAATTATTATAATTCTAACATACTTGCTACATTCATCCCTTTTTTTGCTCTAGTGTTCCAAAGCAAATTGACATTTTTCACCCCTAAATACTAGTGTGTGTGTGTGTGTGTGTGTGTGTGTGCAGACTTTTCTCCCCAACCACAATTCCATTATAACTAATAAAATTTAAAAATGATCTCTTAATATCACCCATCACAAATTTCCCTGACATAAGAGCTCTTTTTTGTGTTTTTTTTAATTGATTTCAGAAATGAAGGGGGGGGGAGGAGGGAGAAGAGAGAAACATCAATGATGAGAGAGAATCATTGATCAGCTGCCTCCTGCACGCCCCACACTGGACAGTGAGCCCGCAACCCGGGCATGGCCCTGACCGGGAATCGAACCGTGACCTCCTGGTTCATAGGTTGATGCTCAATCACTAAGCCATGCCGGCCGGGCAGCGGCAAGGACTTTTAATGTTTCCCCACCTATACCTGCCCTTTCTTTCTTGGCACAGGATGACTACCCTTCCCACCCCCTGCAGTTAAGCCATTGACTAGACTGGGTGGAAGTGACATGTGTCTCTGAAGTGTTTCATTGATGGCGTTCGAGCCTTCCAGTATCTTCTGTCCCCACCACAGCGAACCCTGAGATTAGGTGTTGAGAAGGCAGTGACAAGACGGTGAAGTCTCTGGGGGCTCATTTTTAAACCTCCTTTCATCTTATTTTCCTATGCAATTACTTTCAAAATCAGAATTACATACATAGTAACAGTCCTCCAATATATTTATCACTAAAATATATTCTTTTCCTTGGCAAGTAGTCAAAAATAACTAATTTCATCGACTACTGAGAAAATGAGAAAAATATACTATAGAGTTGGGAGTAGTATAATCACATTTACTACCAAATATTGAGTATATCTCACTCATACTATGAAAAAAAAAAAATAGCAAAAAAAACAAAACACACTTTCTCTACGTAATTTCCTTCCACTGTTTCTTTCAGTGCAGCGGTCGCCAACCTTTCAGACCTCATGGACCACCAGTTGGCAACCACTGTTTCAGTGAATGTAAAAGTCTGCTAAATCTTGATGGGGAAAAACTACAACTTTCCTGCCAGAGTTAGAAATACGATGCTATCAATATACATAAGGCTAATATGCAAAGCGTCCCTTCAGGAGTTCGACTGAGACAGGGAGTTCGATCACTCGCTATGACGTGCACTGACCACCAGCGAGCGGCGCAGAATGAAAGAAGGCCCCCGATCAGCATCTGGAAGGAAGGCCCCAATCGGTACTGATCGCTGGCCAGGCCTAGGGGCCCTACCCGTGCACAAATTTCATGCACCGGGCCTCGTTTTATAATAAAAACAAAACACTATCTTCTCACGCTGGCCAGGTAGCTCAGTTGGTTAGAGCGTCATTTCAATACGCCAAGGTTGTGGGTTCCATCCCCAGTCAGGACACATACAAGAATCAAGTAATGAATGCAGAAACAACAAATCGATATTGCTCTCTCTCTCTCACTCTCTTCCCCTTCATCTCTCTCAAAAATCAATTAAAAATTTTTTTAATTTAATACTATCATCTCTACTTTTTAACATTGCACTGGAGATAATATCCAAATGAAAAAGGAGTGACAGAATTGGAATATTACCATTTGCCACTTTGAATGAATTAAAGATGTGATGGTCACCACAAGATCTGTGTGGTCTTCTTCTTCACTGAGTCAGGACTGACCTATGTGACCAATAGGATATGGTGGGACTGACCGTACACAAGTTCCAGACTGGATCAACCCTGTAGCTTCTGTCGTGGCCTACCGGATGGCTCTGGGGGAAGCCAGCACCCACGTCATGAGGATACTTGAAGACAGTGCACATGGCAAGGAACTGAGCCCCGCCCCAAGGCATCCAGCACTCACTTGACCAGCCAGGTGAGGGAACCACCTTGGAAGCAAACCCTGTGGTCCAGGGAAGCCTTCGGGGGACTGCGGCCCCAGCTAACACCTGGCTGCAAGAGACTGTGGACCAGAACTACCAAGTTCTCTAATTCCTGACCCACAGAACTTGGGGGTAATTTGTTCTGCAACAAATGTAACACTGTGCTCTCTACTTCTGTGCATATTTTAAATTCTCCACAATAAAACATTTCAAAGTAATAAGCCAACTAATTAGAGAATCTGTTAAATAGAATTCATTTATTTCTGTCAGAACAGACAAGAGGTTAAAATGATGGAGAGGAAGGAAGAGCTAATAAAAACTCACTCTTATGTATATCTCACTGTCTCTTAGGAAAAAGTTATTATATGATATCTCAGCTAATCCTATTTAAAAATCTATAAGGTAGAATGTATTTATTCCTATTTTGCAAATGAGAAAGTTGATGCTCAGAGAAATTACCAACTGGCTCAAGTTACACAGTGGTAGAGGGAGGATACAGAAACTGTTCTTTCCCCCACATCTCGAAGCCCTTCTGACCTTATCATTTCTCCATCTAGCCCTTCAGGACCAAAGTTGCTAAGGTCTAAATCTGTAAATTCTGTGTGTCAATACCATCTTCCATCTCTTACGAAACAATTCTCTGCTTCCCCTTTCCCACCAACAAATGCAGTGTCATTTAGCGTCACCGTGAATGCTAAGCAACCAGAAATTGAAGGAAGGCAAAATGACAGGAGCTCAAAGCTCCAGTTCACATCCCAGATTTCTGTGCAACTCTGGATGGGGCTGTTCTTCAGGAAATGGTTTCAGATTCTCCAAAATTCTCCACCACTCTGCTGTTTCCAAGTTAACGGGGGGAGGTGAAGGGTTATACAAACCAATATAATGATGCTCTATTTCCTTCCTTGTTCCCATGGGTAAATTGTATAACTGGGTATTGTATAATCGTTTAAGTCACCAAAATTAACTTCCAAATATATCCTTAAAAAGAAAGCCCTAAATACTTTTTAGAGTATAATAAATACTATATATTAAAGCCATTATTTTTCTAATAACAAAATTGAACCTTCTGTTATAGATAATTACTATATCCATAGTCATTGAGTGTTTATAATTTTTAGGCACTGAACAAGTTGTTTAGATTTACAATTTAATCCAATTAACAACTACACCCATCCTATATAATAAAAGCTAATATGCAAATTGACCGAATGGTGGAACAGCCGGTCGCTATGACGCGCACTGGCCACCAGGGGGGCAGACGCTCAACGCAGGAGCTGCCCCCTGGTGGTCAGTGTGCTCCCACAGGGGGTGCGCCGCTCAGCCGGCTCACGGCTGGCAAGCTCAGCAGAGGTGGCGGGAGCCGCTCCTGCCTCCGCTGCAGGCAGGTGGTAAGGAGTGAGGGGTCCTGGACTGCAAGAGCCCGGACTGTGAGAGGGATGTCTGACTGCCAGCTTAGGCCCAATCCTAAGCCGGCAGGCGGACATCCCCCTGACGGGGTCCCAGACTGCGAGAGGGCACAGGCTGGGCTGAGGGACACCCCCCACCCACCCCCAGTGCACAAATGTCATGCACCAGGCCTCTAAGTTTTACAAATAAAAAGCTTGGGCCCACAGAGGTTATGTGACTTGCCAAAGGTCAAGGGCTAGGGCTCGAACCACACTGTCTGGCTCCAAAGCCCATCTCCTGACCACTCTTTTTTTAAATATATATTTTATTGGTTTCAGAGAGGATGGGAGAGGTAGAGAGATAGAAACATCAATGATGAGAGAGAATAATTGACTGGCTACCTCCTGCACGCCCCCTACTGGGGATCGAGTCCACAACCCCAGGCATGTGCCCTGACTGGGAATCAAACCCAGGACCCTTCAGTTCACAGGCCAATGCTCTATCCACTGAGCCAAACCAGCTATGGCTCCTGACCACTTTCCACTTGATTCTGTCAGGTTAGAATGGCAAATGAGAACATGCCATTTTCCCGTATCTAGGTGAAAAAGAACGACGGAAGTGCAGAGAAAGTGAATTTAGAATATATATACATTTCTTTCAGAGCTATTTCCGAGAAGAGTTTCGTGGGGAGGGGAGAGGGGGTTTAGGAAAGAAAAAGGAAGTAGGGACTCTGGAGCTAACTTCCAGGGCATATTTCTCAGGCTTAAAATAGGCTTGACCTTAGAATTGTCATGAGAAAAGGCAGAACAAATTAAGTCCCATATAAACTGTTTGTTCTCAAGAACATAACTAGTGGGCACAGAACACAGTACTAGGTTAAGGGACACTGACCGATTAACTAACACTGCCTCGCTCTTCCAGCTGGGAAGTTTTCCTAAGGTCACACCTTAAGGCTATTAAACTTAAGGCTATTCAAGTCACTATGTATATTCTCCAAAATGTTCCATCATCTTCACGGAGGCTTCCACCTCAGGACCCCTGCAAGCTCACGCTTCCCTGAACTGGAAGCTGAAGAAGGGCGGAGAGAGAAGGCTGCTCCCTGTGAAGTCCGCCCACCCGGTCCATTCATTTGGCAAATACCAGGAGGTATAGACACATGGCTGGCAAAGGAAGACCCAGCCCCTCTCCTGGACCGTACACGTATCAGATGTATGGACAGGCCATCAAATGCACACGCAGACATGTAAAATCCGTGCTGGGCTCCAGGACATGGTGCTGACAGAGCACATAAGAGGAAACTGGACCCTGCATGTGTGGGGCAAGTTTCTCAGGGGAGACCCACAGCATGAGTAGGAACTGAGAAGTAAAGACATTTTAGACCCAGGGAAAGGCACATGCCACGTCCAGAGACCAGGAGGACATTCATGAAAATCCTGGCTCAAGCATGATACATGCTGAGGTTTCTAACACACATTTTTATTGGAAGTTCACATACAGAAAAAAAGTATATAAATCCTAAGTGTGTAGCTTGGTGAACTGCACAAAGTAAACTCACCCGTCTGACTACCATCCGGGTCAAGAAACAGCCTTCCCAGACTCAGAAGCCCTCGTGTTCTTTCCAAAAGGCCAGGCCATCATAGCTCCCAGCACCACACCTCGGCCTGAACTTGGCGTAGATCAAATCATGTAGGAGTATGGGATCGTTTTTGTCTGGCTTCTTTCATTCAGCACTTTACTTGTGAGATTCACCCATGCTGTGGCATATAACAATAGTTCTTTCATTTCCACTGCTATTTCCAGAGCATTTCATTGTATACTTTTATCACAACTTATTCTCCTTTGAGTGGACTTTGGAATTGTAGTTTTTCACTCTTATGAATAATGCTGCTATGAACATTCCAGAATGTGACTGTGGCAAACATGTACACACCTCTACTGGGTATCTATCCAAGGAGCAGAATTGGTGGGAGACAAAATATGCATATGTTCAACTTTAGCAGATACTGCCAAACAGTTTTCCAAAATAACGTTACTAATTTACATTCCTACCAACAGCATATGACATCTGTTTTTTGTTTGGCTGGTTTTTGTAATAACAGACAAGATAACCCACCACTGTCTGGAGAAAATCTAAACTTTTGATGAAAACTGGCCATGTAAAAACAATGGCTAAGGATCCTTCTCCACCCTGAAACCCACGAATATACTCCCTTTAGATGAATTTTATCATCTGTCACTCAAAATGCCTAAATTTTACAATGGGTAAGCTCTTAGGACAACAAATTCCATTACAAAAAGAGATCTGTAACATCCTTATTCCTAGGTCATAGAAAACAAACGTACAGGTATAGTTTTTTGTTGGCCTGATTATAAAACATTCTCTATCACCTGCAGCCAAAAATGACTTTCTAACAGTCACTTTCAAAAGAAAAAAGGCCTGCCCTAGCCGGTTTGGCTCAGTAGATAGAGCATCGGCCTGCAGACTGAAGGGTCCCAGGCTCGATTCCGGTCAAGGGCGTGTGCCTTGGTTGCGGGTACATCCCCAGTGGGGGGTGTGCAGGGGGCAGCTGGTCGGTGTTTCTCTCTCATCGATGTTTCTAGCTCTCTGTCTCTCTCCCTTCTTCTCTGTAAAAATTCAATAAAATATATATATATTAAAAAAAAAAATTAGAAAAAAAGAAAAAAGGCCTGCCCTAGCCGGTTTGGCTCAGTAGATAGAGCACTGGCCTGCAGACTGAAGGGTCTCAGGCTCGATTCCAATCAAGGGCACAAGCCCTGGTTGCGGCTCAATCCCCAGTGGGGGGTGTGCAGGAGGCAGCTGATCAATGATTCTCTCTCATCATGGATGTTTCTATCTCTCTCTCCCTGTCCCTTCCTCCCTGAAATCAATCAAATTATATTTTAAAAAAGCAAAGAAAAAAAGGCCTGGTTTTTACATCAATAGTGTTAAATGAGAAGGTAGAGAGACGAGAGCTGGAATGGTCTCCAGGTTGGCTTTTAGACTTCCTCCCTAGTCACACAGTGAAAATTACTCTGCGACTCTCCCACCCTTCTCCCTGCCCTAAACAACAAAGCATTACCCACAACCACACGCACCCCCAGGACGAATGAGGAAAAGGAGGCAGAAGTTGGGTGAAGAACACTTCCTTCCTTTTCCTCTCAGCAGGACTCACACTCCGAGCCTGCCTCTCCCAGGTGCCCATTACGGAACAGGAGCCCAGCGGACAAACAGGCTGGCCTGGGAGGAGAAGGCTGCGCAGCCCCACGGGCTCTCTAAGGCGGAGCGCGTGCCTGGCCATCAGACACTGGAGAGAGGGCTCCCCACCGCGTCCCCAGCAAACCATGCTCCAGCCCTGCTTTAGGGACATTTAGCAAAAGGCAGATGGTTCGGCAAGCAAGGGCAGGAGGAGTGGGGTCGGGAGGGGCGGAGGTGGTAGGAAAGGATTCAGGCAGACTCATCAGCAGTGGGAGGAAACCCGTGTCAGGGGGCAGGGTTTCCGGAGTCAGGAAAAGGGGAAACCAAGGCGCTGGCAGGTAGCCAGGAGAGGGTGTAAGAATTTAAGATGAGGCTGTGTGCACACCAACAAGGCCCCATCATTAGAAACAGGACTGAGTCCCAGAGCGTGGAACTAGAATCAAGTCCAACTGAATGGGGGGGGGGGGGGCGTAACACACTTAGGAGGGGGGTTGGTGGGGCCAAGGTGTCAGGAGAAAGGCAGCGACAGGGAGCCAGACAGGCCGTTATAGGTCTCAGCAGACTGAGGATGGAATTCTGCAAATAGACTCAGACTATACTCAGAGAGACATAATTAACCTGCATCTCAGTGTCACAACACAGGAAAGATCACCTGGCTTCTGACACCTCCCTGGGCCACTAACTGCGCCGGCATTTTTTTCCAGATGGAGGTGCTACAAAATCAACAAATCTGACAAACTGTTCAAGTTACCAAAGGGCTTGGAACATTCCAAATCAAGAAATACAGAATTCCTACATAAAGAGAGAGAACCCCCAAGTATAAACCAAATGCATTCTGCAGTGTGTCTATTTACTCCAAACACTTCCCCGATGTAAAGGCAAACTTTAGAGAAGCTGCTAAAACAACATGTGAGAAAAGAAAGCATATGAACTATGTCCCGTTCATCTTGGTGGAAGACAAATAAAATGCCGTTATTTATTCTTCAATGAAACTATCACTCAACCCAAAGACAAACCATTGTCTAAGGGCAGAAGAGCGTTATCCCAGCTGGAATTCTGGGAAACTGGAAGTCAAACTAGGGTCACATCCACTCAGACCCTGCGTGGGGGTTCGAGTACCCGAAGAAGCATCACAGATGTGCAGGACTCTGAGATCCAGACTCTACCCTTCCTCTCTCCCTGCTCCTCTTCCATTTCAGAAGCTGTATCAATCAGGATGCTTTTGGTTGCAAATTTTAAAAATTTGACCTCAAGCCCTAGCCGGTTTGGCGCAGTGGGTAGAGCGTCGGCCTGTGGACTGAAGGGTCCCAGGTTCGATTCTGGTCAAAGGCACATGTTTGGGTTGCAGGCTTGCTCCCCAGTGCGGGGCGTGCAGGAGGCAGCAGATCAATGATTCTCTCTCATCATTGATGTTTCTCTCCCTCTCCCTTCCCCTCTGAAATCAATAAAAATGTATTTTAAAATTTTTGTCCCTCAAATTACTATGCCATAAGGTGGGTTTATTGACTCATGTAGATGCAAAGCCCAGAGTGAGATCTTGTGAGCTTCAGGCGAGATTCAACAGGACTAGGAACTGGGACCAGGGGAATTTCACGCCTGGCTCAGGCCTGGGCTATGTATCTGTTACTAAGACAATGTCAGGGACCAACCTCCACAAATGCTGCGCAAGCGCGAGGGGAAAAGGGGAAGAGTTAAAATAGTCACCAAAGAGGTGGGGCAGACCAGGCTGGCTGGCCAAGCCCAGTTCCCCTTCTCCCGGGCACACACACACCCAGATGCCATCTCCCAGGCTTCAGTGAAACTAGGGGTGGCCAAGTGACCAACGGAACAAACGGACACGGACCACGTCCAGGGCTGGCCCCTAAGGACCTCTGCCCCACGACCCTTCGCGCTCTTACCCCTCCTTGTCTGTGCAGACGTGCTTGGTGACCTTGGCAGCCACAGATGGAAGGAGCCTCCGTCCGGGCATCGCCACCTCGAGGGGAGTCCTCCACTAATCGGGAACACCCCTTCAAATGGGACAGGACTGAGAAACGTTTATCACGGCTGCGACTTCCATGTACCTTGGCGTGTGGTACGACAGTCGGCCTATCCTACCAGGTGAAGAGATGAAGGCCCACAAGGTTGGGTGGCTAGCTCAAGATACAGCCAGCTGACGAAAAGAAACCCCAAAACACAGGCTGCGATGATCTTACCACTGGAATGCAAAAACAGAATTGAAAACAAGTAATAACCCTGAAAGCAACGGATGAAAAGAGAAGTAATGCGCAATACGGAGTCATTAAATATCCTTAAGCAGAATACACAGGGGAGGGTCAACTGGGAAGCCCTTTCTATGTCAAAACTTGTTGAAATGTTCTTCTCTTAGCAAACAGAACAAGTGGAAAGTTTCTCTGATAACGCAGAACACAAACTGTCTCACAATCAGAATTAAGAACAACCCTCATTACACATAAAAGTGGTATAAATTCTTAAGATGAAAAGCATCTAGGGCAGTGGTCGGCAAACTCATTAGTCAACAGAGCCAAATATCAAGAGGACAACGATTGAAATTTCTTTGGAGAGCCTAATTTTTTTAACTTAACCTTCTTCTAACGCCACTTCTTCAACATAGACTCGCCCAGGCCATGGTATTTTGTGGAAGAGCCACACTCAAGGGGCCAAAGAGCCACATGTGGCTCTCGAGCCGCAGTTTGCCGACCACAGGTCTAGGGGCTTGGGCTGAACCCCAGGGCAGGAGCATGGGTTGTTCTGTGACCAGCACCTTCCCTTCCTCTGAGAGCTGCTCCTCCCCATCCAACTCCCCCCATCACAGACGCCACCACTGGCCGAGGGGGCGAGCAGGTGTCCTAAGCCAGGCCGTCTTGGTCCTTCCCAGGACTTCCACGCGGGAATGAAAGGAAGAGATTCCCCACTGATGCAGGTGGGAAAGGGGAGCTGTTGTTGGGCACAGCTTCCTGCTGAGCAGAAAAAAAATCAGCCCAAGAAAATGGGAGATGACAGCAAGTGAGAGGGGAAGATGGAGAAAGAGTGCTGGTCTCCTCTGTCCCAGAGGCTGGCGTGCCCCGGTCCTTCCCTGGGGCTGGTTACGTACGGCAGGCTGGAGTGGCCCACAGCTCTCCCTTCTGGCCTCAGCTAGATTAGGATGCTGTCACCTGCAGTCAAAAGCATCCAGACCAATATAATCAGGAGAACTGTCTCAAAACAAACAAAACCATTCATGGCATCTCATGAATCTCAAAAAGTAAAATGAAAAACGACAGAAATAGCAAAATCTAGTGCGGACTCAGAAACCAGGCTGCTGGCTAGGACACCTTGGGCAAATTCACCTCCCGCTGGCTCAGTCTTCTCATTGCTGAAGGTGAGCCACTAAGGTAATACCAAGCCCACTGGGTTTTCTTAAGGGTTCAGTTAGTACAGTGGTCGGCAAACTCATTAGTCAACAGAGCCAAATATCAACAGGACAACGACTGAAATTTCTTTGGAGAGCCGAAAACCGACTTCTGCGCATGGGCCACGAAGTTTCAATCGCACTGTACGTGCGCGCCCGCACGTGGTATTTTGTGGAAGAGCCACACTCAAGGGGCCAAAGAGCCGCATGTGGCTCGAGAGCCGGGGTTCGCCGACCACTGAGTCAGTAATACATGGAAGTAGCTTAGAACAGTGCCTGGTGTGTGGTAAGCATCCAACACCTGGTCATTTGTTTGTTACAGCGATCTTGGATTTCTAGGTTAGTGACCATGTTTTTGTGGGTTTCAGTGTAACAAGCCAGATGAACAGAGGTGTCCAGGGGATCACAGGAAAGCCTGCTTGTCCCACACAACCCGGCACTCAGCGGGGCACCACCAAACCCAGAAGCCCTTCCGTTGGTACTGGGTGACCTCTCTCCGCAGTCAGACTCCCTCCAGGCGCTCAGCGAGGAGAAAGCTGTACCAGCCACAGCTGGCTCCTCTGGTCCCGAGGGTATCCATGCTCCGCGGGAGGAAGGAAGTCCTTCAACCGGGGCCTCAGGGCCACAGTGAACAGCCCCGAGGGTCAGCACTGTCCCAGAGCAGCCACAGGGACCTCTCTATCCTGGGAGCAGGCATGACCTTGACAGTTTGAACCCTGCATCCTATCTTAATCTGTTTTTTAATGGAATGAATTCCACAAACACAAAAAACCGAGGGCATTCGTTCCACACATAAAATACTTCCTCCAGCAGTTACCTACTTCCTTCTCAGAGCTCCGCCTTCACCCGGGTTCTTTTTCTAATTCTGCTGATTCCGCTGGGGAGACATTCTCAGCAGAGCGCTTGTGAGGAAATTGCCCAAAGTCCAGAGGGCATCAAGGCCCTGACGTGCGGGCACTGGAGGCGTTCGGTGTGTAAGGCATGGGCGACAGCTGGGGAGGGCCAGGAGCCACATCAGCCTGGGCGCTGAAGGTCAAGGGAAGGAGTCGGGATTTTGAGCAGGAAATGGCACAGCTGGATTGACATCTGATCACTCTGCTCCCCCTCTTTGAAACTCTGCTTCTAGAGCAGCAAATCTGGACCTCCTGTATACGGGGTCTGATTGTCTAGGAACTAAAATATGAGGCCTGGCCTGGCTCGGTGGTTGAGTATCGACCTATGGACCAGGAGGTCATGGTTTAATTCTCGGTTGGAGCACTGCTCGGGTTGTGGGCTCGATCCCCAGTGGGGGGTGTGCAGGAGGCAGCCAATCACAGATTCTCTCTCATCATTGATGTTTTTCTCTCTCTCTCTCCCTCTCCCTTTCTCCCTGAAATCAATAAATATATATATTTTTTTATTTTTTTTAATTAGGTCTAAACATATGTTCTTCAAAAGAATAGCTTAGGTGGGCTAGAATTCCAAAAAATGTCCTCACGAGGGAGAAATAATAACGAGGTAGATCACTTTAGCAATCTGGCTGTTCTTAGCAAAGGCTAAGAACCCTGAGGACAGGGGCAAAGCCCTCACGCCATCATTTAGACCAGGGGTCCTCAAACTTTTTAAACAGGGGGCCAGCTCACTGTCCCTCAGACCGTTGGAGGGCCGGACTATAGTTTAAAAAAAACAAAAAACTATGAACAAATTCCTATGCACACTGCACATATCTTATTTTGAAGTAAAAAAACAAAACGGCGAAAACACCCGGCGGGCCGGATAAGTGTCCTCGGCGGGCCGCATGTGGCCCGCGGGCCGTAGTTTGGGGACGCCTGGTTTAGACACTGCTCACTCCCCAAAGCAACCTGGTGGGAAGGAGCCTGGTGTGGGACCGCATGCTGCTCCAGCGGGCCAGGGCCTGCACCCTGGGAGCGCGAGTTCAGGCCACAGCAGCCCTGACCAGCAGACCGCCTCCAGCCGGCAGAAGCAGCACGGTAACCGAACTCTCCCTGTGGCAGAGCCAGCCCTAGAACAACCGAGCCTACACCAAAACCACGCGGTGACCCGTCACTGTGGGATCCGGGGCTGACCGACGCGGCAGAAATAGTCTTGGCCTCTCAAGACAAACACAGCTTTGGCTCGGTAACTGCCTTCTGGTTTACAGGCCAGCAAAGCAGTACACCCTGTTTATTTTTCCATTATCGGTATATTTAGCCGCTCTGAACGGATTACTGAACAGCGCTTCCTTCTCTAAGGCCCCGGCGGTGAGAAAACAATTCTGATTAATAACCACAGGAAAACAAGGGAGTCTGACCCTTCTCTGGGCTCTTCCCGCACCTACTCCTGTACATGCTCATCTTACAGCCAAGGAACTGGGGCCCCCAGACGAGTGATTTGCCCAGCTCACAGTTAAACAAGCACCAAAGCCAGATTTCGAACCCAAGCCTTCTGACTCCAATTCCCCTGCCCTCTTTGTACCACAGTCACCGGTATGTTCCGATTTCTGAACAGGCCCTGGACAATCGGGGGACAGGGCAATTAGAGACAAGTCTTCTCTCCAATGAGAGCATCATCCAAAAAGAAGGCTCATCTTTTTGTTGTTAATCCTCAGCCGAGGATATTTTTCCCACTGATTTTGAGAGAGAATGGAAGGAAGAGGGAGAGACAGAGAGAAACATCGATGTGAGAGAAACACATCGATTGGCTGCCTCCTGCACGTGCCCTGACCAGGGCCAGGGAACCTGCAACCCAGGTACGTGCCCTTGACTGGAATTGAACCGAGGACTCTTCAGTCCACAGGCCGACGCTCTATCCAGTGAGCCACACCGGCCAGGGCAAGTAGGCTAACCTTACATCTCCACGTTACTTACAAAAGCCACGTGCAGCTCCTGGCCCTCAGTGAGCACTAAGTGAATGTGTGCTGAATGAATGAAGGAATACTTCACTGATCCAATAAAGAACGAGTGCCCTCCCTATCACAGAACTTACCAAACAGGAGCTCTCTGTGACGGAGAAGGGAGACTACGAGGCCACTAAAACGGGGGGGCGGGGGGGGGGGCATTTTAACAGTATCTACCATGAGCTTTCAAAAGTTAATAGAATACTACGAACTACTGATATATCAAACAGATAAATCTCAAAACACATAATGCTGAGTGAAAGAATTGTTACATAAAAAGAGTACTGTAGCCTAACCGGTTTGGCTCAGTGGATAGAGCATCGGCCTGTGGACTGAAAGGTCCCAGGTTCGATTCCGGTCAAGGGCATGTACCTTGGTTGCGGGCACATCCCCAGTAGGGGGTGTGCAGAAGGCAGCTGATCGATGTTTCTCTCTCATCGATGTTTCTAATTCTCTATCCCTCTCCCTTCCTCTCTGTAAAAAATCAATAAAATATATTTTTTAAAAAATTAAACAAAAGTACTGTACATAGTATACAAGTCTACTTATATGAAGTTCTAGAACAAACAAACAAAGCTAATCTACAATGGGAAAAAAATTAACACAAATGTACAACTGTTATCATTTTTGATGTGTATTACCTTCATGTTTTTTTCATATGCACATATTTTATGTGGTGATAATATACAATTTGATTTCATATATCATTGCTTATTAAGTCATTCTCTTGTTTTTTTTAAAAAAATATATATATATATTTTTATTGCTTTCAGAGAGGAAGGGAGGAGAGAGAAACATCAATGATGAGAGAAAATCATCAATTGGCTGCCTCCTGCACGCCCCCACCGGGGATCGAGCCCACAACCTGGGCATGTGCCCTGACCAGGAATCGATCTGTGTCCTCCTGGTTCATAGGTCAACGCTCAACCACAGAGCCATGCCAGCCAGGCTTGTTTTGCATTTTTGAAAATAATTAGGAGGATAGTTGCAGGGATGGTGGGGAGAAACTGCCTGGGAAGGGGCACAAGGGAACTTTCTGGCTGATGACAATGTTCTATAACTTGAGAGAGGTTTTGATTCCACAGGCAAATGTATGGATTTGTCAAGACTCAGCAAATGTACAACAAATATTTGTGCATTTTATTGTCCGTAAATTACAAAAGAAAAAATCTAAATAATGAACCTTAATTAATGACATTCATGCTATAATACTGAAGGGGAGGTGTACTGATGATTATAATTACTTTAATATGCATAAAAGAAAAAGGAGGTGGCTAGACAGGATTAGATAGATAGATGGATGATAAAGCAAGTACAGTAAAATGCTAATGTAAAATTCTTCCGGGAATGCTGTATATTTGAGATTTTTAATAAAAAAATGTTAAAAATACTGGAAAATAGTGAACAGTCATGAGGCAAACTTTTGGAGTGCTAGCCATGTTTTATCTCGATCTGGGTGGCAGTTACACGCATCATACATGTGTAAAATCTTATCAAGCTGCCCACTTTAAGACTGTACATTTTTCTAACTGCATTTCTTATTTCACAAAAAATGTTTTCAATAAACAGCAATCAGAATAGGACTTCCAAGTGTGTATAATTTATATCCTCAAATAGATAAGGTAGTAGTATGCTACAACCAAAAAAAAATGCTATATAATAATCCTATATAATAAATAGGTAATATGCAAACTGACCATCACTCCAACACACAAGATAGCCACCCACATGTGGTCAAAGATGGCCACCACAAGATGGCCTGCAGGGGAGAGCAGTTGAGGGGGGACTAGGCCTGCAGGGGAGGGCAGTTGGGGCGACCAGGCCTGCAGGGGAGGGCAGTTAGGGGTGAACAGGCCTGCAGGGGAGGGCAGTTAGGGGCAATCGGGCTGGCAGGCAGGTGAGTGGTTGGGAGCCAGCAGTCCTAGATTGTGAGAAGGATGTCCGACTGCCCTCGAGGGGTCCCAGATTGGAGAGGGTGCAGGCTGGGCTGAGGGACAATCCCCCCATGCATGAATTTTGTGCAACGGGCCTTTAGTGTAAGTTATAAAGAGAACCATAAATCTTGAACACAAAAACTGCCCAGCCCTCGAGCCCATTTTAAAACTCAATGGGCTCGAGGGCTGTGCAGACCTTGAGGAATGAGTCAGTAGCTGGAAGAGCGGACTAAAAAATCCTCCCACATTGTGATGCAGAGATGGGAAGAGAACAGTGCAGAGACATGGAGGGCAGACCCAGATGTGTCAAAACCCTATCATTTGGCCCTAGCCGGTTTGGCTCAGTGGATAGAGCGTTGGCCTGAATACTGAAGGGTCCCGGGTTTGATTCCGCTCAAGGGCACATGCCTGGGTTGCAGGCCTGATCCCCAGTGCGGGGGGGTGCAGGAGGCAGCTGATCAATGATTCTCCTCATCATTGATGTTTCTATCTCTCCCTCTACCTTCCTCTCTGAAATAAATAAAAATATATTAAACAAACAAACAAACAAACAAAAAACCCTATCATTTGGAGGGAGCTGCAAAAGAAAGAAAATGAGGAAATGGAAAGGGAACATTTGAGGAAATAACAGCTAAGTGTTTCCTAGAACTAAAGAACAAAACAATTTTTAAAGTCATTCTGAATTACAGTTATTTAAAACTAGAGGCCCAGTGCACGGAATTCATGCACTGGTAGGGACCCTAGCCGCTACTGGCTGCCAGCCAGGTACTTCCTCCCTTCCCCCAGCCGCCTGCTGCCACCGCCACCCCCGCCCAGGGCCTCCCTCCCTTCCCCCGGCCAGCCCCGCCCCCTGGTCGAACTCCCAGACAACTCCCGGTCTAGGGGACAATTTGCATACTACGCTTTTATTACATAGGATCATCTACATGGAGGGAGGAAGCATACCACCATTTTATGGGACGCTCTCTCCCGACTATGCAACTTAATTGTGCAACTGAAGTAATCCTGGTTCCTTTCTGTATTTTTCAAGTTTTCCACAATGAACATTACTGTCTTAATAAGGGGAAAATCAAAGTTTACTCTTATAAAATGATTCCAGAACCAAGAGACCAGAAAGGCTTTTTAAAGAGCTCCCTAACCTCTCTCCTCTGGCTTCTGCCCTGTGCTATTACAGTGAACCTGTTTCTGGAAGCCGTCACCACAAACTGGGGTAAGTCATTTGATCTCCTTACATTTCTGCCTCTTTAGGTCTTCAAGAGGGAAAATAAAATCCCTCCTTCCTACGTCACAGGAGTTTGGGGAACATCAAATGAGATGCTGTATAAAAATAGCGCTTGGTAAACCATAAAGCACTGCACAAATTGTGGCAGGCTATCTATCAGTCCTTCTCTGCTGGTAAAACCCAACCTCCTAGTCGCCCTCCAGTGACCTCATCCCTCACTCCCCAAACCCAGTCTGCCTCTAGCCTGCCAGCTTTCCTTCCCTCATTCCCTCCCTGCCCACGCCACCCCACGACATCAGCTGTGCCTGGCCACACCTTGGGCCTACAGTAAGGTCCACCTTGAGCTCTTCCTCACTCCAAGCGCTGCCATTTCCCCTGAAACTCAGTCTTCATACAATATGTTCACCCTGATGAGAGTGAAAGCGCCTCGGGGAGTTCTCTAAGGTTTACAGGATGGACTTCAAACGCCTCAACCGGGCTTCCAGGCCCTCCATCCTATTCCTGGTCAGCCCCGCCCAGTCTGCAAAGCAAGCCACCCCTCCACCCTCACACCAGTGACTGGTCTACCTATCCAGGTCCCCCCAGCCTTCGTGGCCCAGGTCCAAGTCCTCCCTCCCTTCCTGTCTCTATACCTTCCGACCAATCCAGACTAAGCTCCTGGCTGTTCTCTGAGCACCATCCATGCCAGTGGCACTACCATCACTTCCAGGGCGGAGACCTGCCACACCTCCCAGAGAGGAGTCTAGGCAGGGCCTGGTATCCCTCCTGTACCCTCTAGACTAGGCACTCAAATTGACCTGCTCATCATGTTAGTCCCTGACATAGAGTTTCTTTACCTAACTGAATTTTGTAGTAATTTTTTTCTTTATAGCTTTATATCTATGTGTATATTATATACATAACCCCACATAATATAGTTTAGCTATTAAAATTTAAATAAAAGAAAAACAAAACAAAAACAATAAAGATAAAAAAAGATTTTAAAAATTTAAATAAAAGGAATTATGCTTCATAAATTCTTATATAACTTCTCTCCATATTAAGTTTTTGAAATTGATCTGTGTTGATACCTGTGGCTACAATCCATTCATTTGCAAAGCTGTAAACTAGTCAGCCCACTGTTTAAGCACATCACAACTTATTTACGTGGTTGATGGACATTTGGGTTTAATCAAAAAGTTTGCTTGCCCAGCCAATGTGGCTTGGGGCGCTGAGGTTCAGTTCCCAATTGGGGTACATGCTCGGGTTATGGGCTTGATCCCCGGTGGGGGAAGAGGGGAGGCAGCTGATGGATGATTTTCTCTCATCACTGATGTTTCTGTCTCTCTCTCTCCCCCTCCCTTCCTCTCTCTGAAATCAATAAAAACGTATATTTTAAAAGTTTGCTTATTAAAACCAATGCTGTTGCCCAGTCCGTGTGGCTCAGTGGTTGAGTGCCAACCTATGGACCAGGAGGTCACGGTTCAATTCCGGTCAGAGCACCTGCCTAGGCTGCAGGCTCAGTGTCTGGTAGTACATGCCAATCAAAGATTCTCTCTCATCATTGATGTTTCTCTCCCTCTCCCTCTCCCTTCTCTGAAATCAATAAATTTTTAAAAATAAATAAATAAATAAATAAATAAAAGGAATGCTGCTATGAACATTCTTGGACATGTTTCCAGTTCATTGGTGTAAGAGCTCCTAGGAGTGACACTGCTAGGTCATATGCTCAACTCGACTTGACAATGACAGTGGTTTCCCCAAGTGGTAGCACTGACTGACACGGCTACCGACAGGGCTGAAGAGTTCCTCAAAACACTGTCAGGCTTTTCAATGTCTGCCAGTTTGGTGGGTGTGAAGTGTTACCTCACTGTGGTTTTCATTTGGATTTCCCCAGTGAGGATGAACAGCTTTGCATACATTTATTAGCCATCTGGCTTCCTCTTTAACGACATGCCTGTTCAAGTCTTTGCCTATTTTTCAAATGGGCTGTCTTTTTCCTATTGACTTTTAGGAGTTCTATGATATTCTGGATTCTCATATTTTATTGGTATTATGTGCTGCAAATTTCTTCTTCCTGCCTATGGCTTTCCTTCATTTTCACTCTCTTTTGATGAGAAGTTCTTTATTCTAAAGAATTTATGAACCCTTTTATTTCTGGTAAATAGTTTGTGTAACTTGTTTTAATAAGTCCTTCCGTTCCCAGAGGTCATGACAATACTTATATTTCCTTTTAATAAAAAAAAGTGTTAAAATTAAAATTTCAAAAGGAAGTTATATAAAAGATCAATAAGCACATAAAAAGTACTCAAAATTATTAGCCATTAAGGAAATGGAAATCAAAACCATGAGATACCATCACACACCCACCAGAATGGCTAAAATTAAAAGACTGATAACACCAAATGGGGGCAAGAATGTAGAGCAACAGAACTTTTATTAGACATCGTTGGCAGGAGTATGAAATTGTACAACCATCTTGGAAAAAGTTCAAGCAATTTCTTAAAACACTAAACAGGTAGATATCCTATACCCAGCAATTCCACTTCTTGGTACTTACCCAAGGGAAATGAAAGCATATGTCCACAAAATAATACATATAAGAATATTCATAGCAGCTTTATTCTTAACTAGAGGCCCAGTGCATGAAATTCATGCACTTGGGGGGGGGTGGGGGGTCCCCTCAGCCCGGCCTGCATCCTCTCACTGTCTGGGAGCCCTCAGGGGATGTCTGACTGATGGCTTAGGCCCGATACCCACAAGGAGCAGGCCTAAACCAGCAGCCAGCAGTCGGACACCCTTAGTGCTGCTGCGGAGGCAGGAGAGGCTCCCGCCACTGCTGCTCACTCGCCAGCCGTGAGCCGGGCTTCTGGCACACTGACCACCAGAAGGAAGCTCCTGCACTGTCTGCCCCCTGGTGGTCAGTGCGCATCATAGCGACCTGTCGTTCTGCTGTTCGGCCAATTTGCATATTAGCTTTTTATTATATAGGATAGTGCACAGAAATAGAAATAGCCCTAGTGTCCATCAATAAGAGAATGGATAAGTGAAATGTGACCTACTCATACAAAAGACTACTAAGCAAGAAAAAAAAAAAAAGCCTACTGATTCATGCAACATAGATGAATCTCAAAAACACTACGCTGAGTGAAAGAAGCCTTACACCAAATACATACTTGAATATTCTACTTATGTGAAGCCTAGAATAGGCAAATGAAATTTATAATGGAAAAAATCAGAACAGTGTTTGCCACTGGGTGGGAGTAGGAATGGGGGAGACGCACAGAGAACTTTCTGGAATAATGGTAATATTGTATTATCTTGACCAATTTGAATTAAACAGATGTATACCTTTGTCAAAAAAAAAGAGAAACAAAATTTGAACTCTAAGCGATATGCATAATAAAGTGTTTCGGGGTTAAGTATATTGATGTGTGAATTTACTTTAAAATGCATCCAAAAATAAAACAGACTGCTGGGTGGACTAAGGAATGGAGAGATGTGATAAAGCAAATATAGGAAATTGTTAGCTGCAGAATTCAGGTGGTAGCTAGGTAATTAAACTTTGCTGTATGTTTGAAATTTTTCACAATAAAATATTAGGGAAAAGACAAAACACATTTTATTGATTTCCAGAGGGTGGGGAAGGCAGGGCGGGAGGGCGAGAGAGGGAGGGAGAGAGAGAGAGAGAGAGAGAGAGAGAGAAACATCGATGTGAGAGCCCAAGATGGATCTGCTGCCTCCTGCACACCCCCTACCAGATATCAAGCCTGCAATCTAGGCATGTGCCTGGACTGGGAATTGAACCGGCCAACTTAGTCACACAACAAAAATATATTTTAAAAAGGAAGAGATCTGCTTTTTAAAAAATAAGCAAATATACTTTAAACAATAAATAATTTAAAATTTTTTAAAATTAAGCAAATGTACCTGAGCCAAGTTTGCCTTTGAGAAAGATAACTGAAAGAAAGGACCCATCCTTACATGTGACAGTGCCTCGGGGTTTACAATGCACTTTCACACAGGTTATTCTCAGGGACCCTCGCCAAGACCCAGGTATTCTAGTCCCATTTTATGCTCGAGAAAACGGAGGGTCAGAACTGGGCAAACATCCCACAACCAACACCTGGTGGACCTGGGCCTTTGTCTCTGGCTCTTCCTTCACCTGTATCCTTACAAACACATCTCTGTGGGGAGCTGCCATCCACTCCAAACGTTTGAAGACAAAGTGGACACCCACGTGGCCCCAGCCCTTTGGGCTGTCCCAGGAGCAGAGTGAGAAAAACTGAAGTGGCTGCTGCACTCCTCAGCGGCCATGAAAGGGAGACACAGAGACACTAAGGAGCAGGGAGCTAACGCACAGAAGGCTTACTCCAGCCGCACAGAACACAAGCACGGGCGAGCACCCGCTCCCTGGGCTCTTCAGGGCCACCCTCAAAGTCGGGGGAGATTTATGACATCCTTCCTGCCTGTGGGGATGAGCAAGCTGCAAATGATGCCTGCAGCTGAGAAACTGTTTGTAAAACGTGTCAAAAGAAACCAAGAAAAACGTGTCCAAGCGGCTCTCTGACAACATCTTCAACCACACTTCTCACCAGAGCAGAACAGAGAGAGAGAAGGCGGCGGGCAGCCAGGAAGAATGCTCAACCCTAATATGGCCAAAATTTTAGAGGCCAAACTTTACTATCCACCCCAGATTAATCACTGGCTTAGGGTAGATTGGCTTTTTGTTAAAAAGACATACAACACAGCCCAGCTGCTGTGGCTCCGTGGCTGAGTGTCGACCCATGCACCAAGAGGTCACCAGTTCAATTCCTGGTTGGGGCACATTTCCGGGTTTCGGACTGGATACCTGGTGGGGAGCATGCAGGAGGCAGACGATCGATGTTTCTATCTTTTTCTCTCTACTGGCACACGGCTGAATACAGCTTCGACTTCCACAAACATGGGAACCTAATGTAGGGCTGGAACCAAGTTCCCCCGGAAGTCAAGACTTAACAAAATCCCCACAACGTAGACTGAGGACACCTGCTTAAAACCCAGGTGACCTTTGACATCTGTAGCCTCACAGCCAGCCAGAGAATGGGAGATGTAGTGGAGACAGGTAGTTAAAGAGAGCAGCAACCCCGGGGGGTGAGAGATCAATGGATTTGAATCTCAGCCGAAGGCTATGGCCTTGGGCGAGCTTCCAACATCAGCTGTCGGTCTGCAAAAGGGAAGTGGTAGCAGCCACCTCACAGGACGGCGGCGAGGATTAAATGAGGCAATATCTGTAAGGCATCCAGCCCAGCGCCTCCAACAGAGAAGGCATCCCAGAAATGGTGGGTATTATTAATATGAAGAGTCTGCACTCGAAGAACCTCGGAGTCCAATGCCTCCACTGTCTTAGTGCATTGAGAAACCAGGCTGAAGTCACTGACCTTGGAAAAGACCAGGGGATTACTCAAGTCCTAAGCAACCTCTCTCTCTCTGTTCTTTGATTTTTTTTTTTTTAAGTTTAAAAAAAATATTTGGTCCTTTAAGGCATGTTAGGTTATTCTGAGATGTCTGCCTCACCCTGTGGCCTCATCAGGAACCTTCTCTATTGAAGAACCCAAGCCAAATGGGCAAGCCATCCAACGGAAAACCAGTGTCACAAGCTACTTTATAGGGAACACTTGTGCTGAAGGGGCCTGTGGTCCCCCCTTCAGCAAGGAGAGGGGCAAGGCCAGCCCAGGGCAGATCTGAGCTGATAAGAGTTGTGACATTCGGCCCTAACCGGTTTGGCTCAGTGGATAGAGCATCGGCCTGCCGACTGAAAGGTCCCAGGTTCGATTCTGGTCAAGGGCATGTACCTTGGTTGCGGGCACATCCCCAGTGGGGGAGTATGCAGGAGGCAGCTGATTGATGTTTCTCTCTCATCGATGTTTCTAGCTCTCTATCCCTCTCCCTTCCTCTCTGTAAAAAAAAAATCAATAAAATATAAAAAATAAAAAAAGAGTTGTGACATTTGTAACATCTATCTTAAAAACCAGTTAAAATTATGGTGGTAATATCAAGCACTAAAATAATATGTAGTACAAATGCAGATTTTTGTATACATAGAATAGGTATTGAAGAAAATATAAAAAGCCAAATCTCTGTAACTAGGCCTGGCAAAAAAATAAGATTCTGCATACCGAAAGGTGTAAGTGCACAATAATGAGAGAACTCACAGCCCATGAGCTCCAGAGATAAATTACAGTCACTTATTTCAGAAACAGAACGGTGTCTCTTTTCTCAATTATATTTTCAGAGGGAAACTTTCTATACTGCCATATAATCTACCAAGGATCCATGACCTCTAGTGGGGGGGAAATCAGTCAGGTCACACAAAGAGAGACATCTGCTTTAGTTTAGGGAAATATAAAGATTTGATTAATCCACTTGGTATATTAAGAGCAGGAAATACATTTTATTCCATAGCCAAGAAGCACTGAGAAACTACTCAACGTTGGTTGACTAAGATGGTTAGTTTGGCCAGCTTGGTGGAGGAAGGTGGGGCTGGCAGGGAGGAAGATGGGCAAGCTGGTGGGGAAAAAGAGAGAGAGAATAGAGGGTGAGGAAAAGAGAATGGCAGAAGTAAAGACTCGACACGGCCCAAACAGAAATCCACCTGAGAGGATTCCAAATGCGGGAGGCAGTGACCCTGGGTTAGTGTGTGGCTATGCTATTATCTGTCACCTGTTGTGTCCTGTTCATCCAGCTACACTAACCCTTAAATCTTTATAGGGAAATCCACTCTGCTCACCAAGGTGAAAACAGAGTGTTCCCTGGGTACAAATAACCAGAGATTTCCTCAGAATCAAATCCAGGTTCTACAGCCTCCACTCTGGTTAACGCTGGTTTCTATTTCTCCTTTTTTATGGGCTGGGTGGGTTTTCCACTTCTACAGCCTGGTGCACACTTCAGCAAATGGTTGTGAAGACCTGTCAGAGGTTTGGGGTACAGCAGTGAACGAAACAGACATGACTGCCACCCACACAGCTGACTAGTGACAGAGGGGGAAGGGGTATCAATCACGGGCAGTGCTTTGGGTGTTTGCTAAAAGGGAGGGAGGGTGAGCATAGGGTCACTCCTGCCCCACACTCAGCTCCTTTAAGGGCAACTCAAGTCCTAGCTAAGGAAAGGGGAAGCAGGAAATCCAAAGACTGACAAAGAAAACATTGAACTGTTACAGTTAATGCTCACCCCAATCAAAAACAAAACAAAAATGAACACAGCATTCATCATCTGTAACCACATAGACTGTAACTCCCGAAATGAATCAACAGTCACAGAGTATTTTTAGTTATATTTAAATAAAGTTCATAAAGATGACCCAGCCTAGCGTATTACAAGATCCTAAAGTACCTTTGGAATCATTAAGGAGCATATGATGTTTATTGAGCTTTACTGTTAAGCATATTCCTTGTACTTTGAATACTCGTGTCCTAATACACGGCCTAAGATACATCTCAACAGAAGGGCACCATAATCCAAACAAGTTTGGGGAATGTTGCATGCTCTAAATGATTTGGGGATTCACAGTGTGTTTTTGAAAATTCAGTTTTATGACAAATCCTGCATGCAAGAATTCTGCAGAACGTAGTCTGAGCCAGTATTTCCCAAACTTATTTGACCACGAACCATTTTTTTATTTAATACTTATTAAGAGTACACAACTTGTTTCAGGGAACACATGTGGGATACACTAGAATATAGGGGATACACTGCTTAATAATTCATCTGAAAATGCAATTAATTATCACTCTCCCAAGCATGCTGATGAACGGCTACAGGAATAGAGAAACTTCCCCCAATGAATTTCTTACTGAAAATCACTCAACAATATGCTGACTTACTGTATTTTTAAGAAGAAAAAATTTTAATGAACAGAAATTGGATCTTGATATGTGAATTAAAAAAAATTCAAATTAATTGTAAAATAATGATTTTGCTAAATTGCTGGCAGCTTATCTTCTCTAAGCATGCATTTTTATATTTCCAGAGTGTATTTAATATATTCCCTTACAGAAACAATACTGAACAAAAAAAGGCCAATATTTACCTCTGCCCTATTACCGGAAATGTCTAATTATAAATACCTGTATCTGAGATGTGGTATCAACACGTACAGTTCGTGAGTCACAAGCATGAGACTAGTATTTCTGTGGTTGTGATGTTGTTACTTATCATCTGACCCCTCCTCTGGGTATAATAATATAATATAGTCTTAAAGCCTATGTTGGAGGTTTTACGGAATCGAATTCCAGTGACTGAAAATGTTTCATCCTTCAGTTACCAATAAAAAAAAAAAAACCACATACAAACTCGGTCACCATTTATTTAGCACCTACTATATGCATGCCGCTGGATTAAGCACTGTCATGGGTACTTTTGTGGGACCCAAATCAAGACAATGGTCTGACAATAGGACAGAAAATTTAAGATTCTTGGAAACTCAGGAAACTGTATAACAGATGAGTAAGTTGCTGCACTGGAGATGCTTATAAGACACCAGGCGAATTTAAAGACATCCACACCACCACAAAAAGGCCTCTTTCTAAAAAGGCTACTGTAATGACCTAAAAGCTTAATATTAGTTAATGCAAGATAAACCAATATTAGACTCGGGCCCAAAACACTTGAAAGCTGTTAAAAGTTTCCAGATTCAACTTCACTTGTGTAATGCTTTAAAAAGAAGAAGAAGCCTTAGCCGGTTTGGCTCAGTGGATAGAGCGTCGGCCTGGGAACTCAAGGGTCCCAGGTTCGATTCCGGTAAAGGGCATGTACCTTGGTTGCGGACACATCCCCAGTAGGGGGGTGTGCAGGAGGCAGCTGATGGATGTTTCTCTCTCATCGATGTTTCTAACTCTCTCTCCCTCTCCCTTTCCCTTCCTCTCTGTAAAAAATCAATAAAATATATTTTAAAAAAATAAATAAATAAAAAATAAAAAGAAGAAGAAGAAAGCCAGTTAGGTAGGCTTAATGTATAAACATTATGCGGATATTCAGAGCAGCTTAGGTCAACAGTCTAAATTAAAACCACTGCTGGTGTGTGTCTTTGAAGAACCTGCCGAAAGAGTGCGCACCTTCTGATAATGAGAAAAAGGTGAGTTCTCACGTGATGTACGGGAGGGGGTGGGGAAAATCACTTCCACCTATGTTATAGGAAAAAAAAAAAAAAAGTATCATGACTACTGATACAAACTTAAGACACAAAGCGGCCCTAACCGGTTTGACTCAGTGGATAGAGCATCGGCCTGCGGACTGAAGGGTCCCAGGTTCGATTCCGGTCAAGGGCATGTACCTTGGTTGCGGGCACATCCCCAGTGGGGGGAGGGGTGTGTGCAGGAGGCAGCTGATGGGTGTTTCTAATTCTCTATCCCTCTCCCTTCCTCTCTGTAAAAAATCAATAAAATATATATATATATAAAAAAAAAAAAAAGACACAACGCGAACGGAACTGTAGCTCTCCCGCTCAGGAGGTCTCGCAGTTCTCAGTTATAAAAAGAAAAGCAGGTTTAAGTTTGCAAATGACTCGAGCAGCTGCGGGGAGAGGGATGCTCTCGACCACCTGTGGCCACGCGCGCCCATGGGTCCTCCCTCGTTTAGTAAAACATCAACCACGCACACATCCCAGCTGTGACAGTTCAAGTCGGAGCCCTGGAAAAACTGCTGCTGCGTGCCCTACTGAACTTTATTTATTTTTTTTTATTTCTTTTTTAAAATAAGATCATTCTTTAAAAAAAAAAAAACTTAGCAAAGATGAAGGCCCAGAAACTTCGACAAAACATAGCCAAGGCAATGCACGTTGGAGAAGACATGCAATTAAAAAAAAAAAAAAGAAAAAAAAAAAAAAGTCACCAATGTGTCCCACCAGTCAGATCGCTTAAGAAAATGAACTTTGCTCTGATGTGTCAAAAACGGCGTTCCTGGTCGGATTTTGTAATTCCGTGCACTTTACACACATGTATGTATGCTGAGAGACGGGAACCTCCAATGCACGCGCAGCGAAGCAAAGAGGTTGGGGTCCCAGGGGCAAGGGGTCCCCACGCAGAGGACCAACAGCAGCGCGCGGGGCGCCCAGCAGGACGGCGGGTGCAGGGCGCGGCGCCCCCTTCCCCTCCCTTCCCTTCCCTCCCCCGAGAACCAAGTTCGCTCCGACCAGGCTCCGGGGGCTCCCCGACCCGCTCGGGGGGGAAGGGAACGGCCTCAAGCGCCTTCGAGAAGTTCCCAGAGGACCCCGGGGTCGGGGCGTCTGGTGTCTCCCCAAAAACCTCCGCCACGGCTCGGACGCGTCCTCACCCCACAACACCCTTCCTTGGGGCCCGGGACCGGGTCGCCGACCCGGCAGGACGGGCTGCGGGCGCCCGTCCGTCACCCAGAGCCGGCCCCGCCCGGCCCGGCCCGGAGGGAGCGCTCGCTCCCGCCCGCCCGCCCGCCCGCCCGGCGCCCTTACCTTCGAGTCGCGAGGCTGGGGGGGCTCCGCGGGGAGGGCGCCGCTGGTCGCGGCCAAGGCTTCGGGCTCCGGACGGAGCAGGGCGCCCGGCCCGCCCGGCGGGGACAGCGGCGCCGCGGGGCCCGGCGCGGCCTCGGCGTCCCGGGCTCCCGGGTACACGGTCTGGGTCTCGGAAATGTGGATGCTCGGGGCGCAGCCCATGCTGGCGGGGCGCGGCGGACACGCTGGCGGCGGCCGCTCTCCGGTCAGCAAACGGTCAGCAAACGGCCCGCCCGGCGCCTCGCGGGCCCCGCCAGCGCCGTGTCATCGCCGCCTGGGCGCGCGGGCGGGCGGGCGAGCGGGCGGGCGGACGGCGGGAGCGCGGGTCTCACGTCAGGAAGCGCGGCCGCCGCTTTTATTTATCACGGGGCGGCGGCGGCGGCGGCGGCGCGGAGAGGGCGCTGGGGCGGGGGCGCCGCGGACGCCCCGCCGAACATGCCCTCCCCGGGCGCCCGGCCGCCCTCACATCGCCCCCTCGCCGGCCGCGCTTCCGGGAAATTCCGGGGAGGAGATTCGCGTTCTCTCCCCGCCCGGGAGTCCCGCGGCGCCCGACACCTCGGCTGCTCCGACCGCCGGGCCGCCCGGCCGCCGCGCCGCGCCGCGCCCGCCCTGAGGGCCGGGGCTGAGGGGAGGGAGCCCGTCGGGCGGCCGCCCGCTGAGAGGCAGGGAGCGCGGATCCAGGCGGCCCGGGCCGCGCCGTCGAGAACCGCAGAAACGACGATGCCCGCCACCCCCGGGAGCTGCGGGCTCCGGCGCGGGCTCCGCGGGTTGGGAGGCAGCGCCACGCCCAGCGCCGAGCGGCAGCCTCCGGGGCCGGCGTCTGGGCACCGCACCTGGGTCGCCGCCGCCGCCGCCGCCTCCCGCGCGCCGCACTGCGCATGCGCGGCCCCAGGGGGCGGGGGCGGGCGCGGGCGCCGCGGGGAGCAGGGAAGGGACTCGCCCAAGGACATCAGCGGCGCCGAGGGCGGTGACCTCGAGCCGCCGAAGCCCTGGTGGCCACCGGGAGACGTCGTCCGTCCCTCTGACTCCATCCTGTTGCTTTGAGAGTTGTGCCAAGCCGCCCCTCCCGGCCGCCCCTGGCCGGGATCTGAAAGCAGCCTGAGCCCCGTCCGCGCTCGCAGGTGGATCGCAGGGACTCCCGGGGCTCCCCTGATTCTGGGCGCCTCCTCCATCCATACACCTTGCCTCGCGCAAAACTCGGGTGTTTGGAGTCTGGCACACACACACCGGCAGGGGTTCAGATCCCAGCTCTGCACCCTCGCAGCTGCATGACCTCAATCAGGCCACTGCCTCTGAGTCAGAGAGGCCCTGGAAGGATCCCCGTTTGGAAAGGGGGAGGGGGGGCGATGAGAGGGCCATGAGGGTGCCGCACGGAGCACCATGCCAGGCTGCCCCTGCCACGGGGAGGCTCCGCTGCTTAGAACCTACGCTAGCGGCAGGCCAGTCCCCCCTCCTCCCCCCACCCCCACCCCTATCCCACTCCCTCCTCCTCGCATTTTAACCAGAGGACTGGTCGCTCCAGGCGCTGGAGACTCCAAGGGCTTCCTGCTAGTGGGAGCAGAGCCAGGCCTCTGCTGAGCAGGGAGAGACCTGTGAGGACCCCAGACTGGACCCTCATGCACCCCTCGAGCAACTTGCTGTGTGACCTTGAGCGAGTCCCTGAACCTGTGCCCGGAGGGCTGCAACCCTGAGTGTCCAGGGCGTGGCTCCCCAGAGCGGCCCACCTCGGACCCACCCCTGCCCCTGCCCTCCCTGTGACTGCGGGTCCACAAAGACCCCCGCAGGGGCTGGCCCCTGCCCCCCCCCCCCCCCTCCCCACTCCCCCCCCCCCCCACCCCTGCAGTCCTCGCTTTTCCTAACTCAGGGCTAGCGTCCCTGCTGCAGCTCCGGGGCTGGGTCTCTGGTGGTGGCTCAGGCTCCGGGGACCCCGAAGATCCGCAGCCCAGGGCCCCTCGAGCCTCAGTCTTCCAGCTGAGGTGCGAGGTGTGCACCCGGCGGTTCCCCAACAGCAGGGGTTCCCCCGACAGTGGCTCAGCAGGGGAGGCCCAGGATCCCAAGGGCAGCCTGTGCCGTTCAAGTTCATTACTAGCAGCCGGAAACCACCAGCGCCGTGACTCCACGATCAGGTTTAATTAAGCACTTTGAACAATAGTCATGGTTATGCCTCTGGGCCTTATCAAAGGAGCAGCCGATCCAGGAAGAGGTCTGGAAAAAATTCCGGAGGAGGTTTTTACTTATCACCCCTTATGCCACCTACATTGTAGAGTGTCTTCTACCTTTGTTCTGGGCAGGTTTTAGAAGGTAATTTTCCCCGGCAGAATCTGGACTCTTAAATAAAGAGGAATTGCCCTAGCTGGTTTGGCTCAGTGGATAGAACCTCCGCCTGCCGGGCCAAAGGGTCCCGGGTTCGATTCTGGTCAAGGGCATGCACCTTGATTGCAGGCTCCTCCCCAGCCCCGGGCCCTGGTCAGGGCTCCTGCAGGAGGCAACCAATCAACACATCCATATATCTCTGTGTCACACTCTCTCTAAAAACCAATGAAAAAATATCCTTGGCTGAGGATTAAAAAAATAAAATAAAAATAAAGAGGAATTCATGAAGAAAACGCTTTGAACCACCAGCGTGCACTTCGGTGGAGCGTGCGCCCTCTGTCCTCCCCTCCCCGCCTTCCCGACAAGTCTGGCCTTGATGATTTCCACTGACCTTGCCTCCCCTGGGGCTCCAGGCTGCCGCAACCTCTGCGCCCTCCCCTGGCAGGCGCCCTGGCTCCCCGTGGAAATCCTTGAGCCCTGTGCTCCTGTGGGCGGTGAGGATGCTTTTCCCCGCCCCCACCTCACTGTCCTTCTGGGCCGCCCTGTGCCATCCCAAGCTGGTCAGTTACCCTCTCTGTTCCCAGAGAACTGCTGGATAGCAGCATTTCCTGATTTGGAAGTCCAGGGGTTAGCAATCAAAGACTGCGCCCCTGGCACCCAGTTCCCTACTCTTCCCCATTGAAATGGGCCATTTGGGGCCCTGGACTTAGGCTGAGAAGGACACAGGAGCAGACAGGAAAGATAGACGTCACCTGCCAGCTTCTGGAGTCACAGAGAGCCACCCCTCACACGCACACTTTTCCACACTCAGGAGCCCAGCCTGGGACACTCCAGAAGTCACAGGCCCCCCCGTCTCAGCTTCAACCCCTTGACATCAACTCCACTCCACCCCCTCCGCTTCCCTGGCCTGGCCGTAACCTGCACTTTGAGGTCCCTGAATACTTCTCTACCGTGTGAAACCAGTCCCCAGGCCTCAGCGACAGGGGACACAAAAGAGTTCACATTGGCCTTGGCCGGCGTGGTTCAGTGGTCGAGCGTCCACCTATGAACCAGGAGGTCACTATTTGATTCCCGGTCGGGGGCACATGCCACATTGTGGGCTTGATCCCCAGTAGGGGGCGTGCAGGAGGCAGCCGATCCATGATTCTCTCTCATCGTTGATGTTTCTATCTCTCTCCCTCTCCCTTCCTCTCTGAAATCAGTAAATATATATGTGTGTGTATATATATGAGAGAGAGAGAGAGAGAGAGAGAGAGAGAGAGAGAGAGAAAACACTGATTAAAGTAACCCATATGCGACCCACCAGCTCACCAGGACTCTCAGCCCCGCCCCCCCCGCCCCCCCCCCCCCCAGCAGAATCCCATCACTTGGAGGTATCTCAGGAACTCAATGGTGCCAGTCCTGCTGGAGGAGGGGAACCCCCTTTATGCCAGCCATGTGGGCACCTCGAAGCTCTGTGGCACGCAGAACGTACCTCCACTCCTCCAGTCCATTCCCCTTGGTTGTGGGGACCCCCCAAACTCATCGGCTTGACCCCCCCATGGCTCAGAGTCACAGTTGAATGTTGGCTGCAGTTCTTACTCCTAGGACTTAGTCATGAGATCAGTGGCGCTAAAGGAGCGAAACAAAGGAACAGAAGCCAGCCTGTGCCCAGCCCCTCTCCCCCCCCCCCCCCCCCCCCACTGCCACAGTCTACATGAAAATGCATGGTACCACACAGCTTTGTTCATCTAAAATCAAAACCTTGTCGGATTCTACACCTCTTCCGCCTAAGCCGGTCCTACCCACCCGCCCACCCCCCGCCCCCCTGTATATTTTTATGGATTTCAGAGAGGAAGGGAGAGGGAAAGAGATAGAAACATCAATGATGAGAATCATTGATCGGCTGCCTCCTGCACGCCCCCTGCTGGGGATCGAGCCCACAACCCGGGCATGTGCCCTCAACCGGAGTTGAAACTGGGGACCTTCAGTCTGTAGGCCGATGCTCTATCCACTGAGCCACACCGGCTAGGGCTAAGCCAGTCCTTTCAACAACTGTTCTCCCTCCTGGCTTCACTTCCTTCTCCACCTAAGGGTTAGCATTCAAAGACGGCGCCCCTGGCCCTCCGTTTCCTACTCCTCCCCGTGGACGTAGCTGGAAGCAGCCGAAAGGGGGAGAGCCCCTGCCTCCTGAGGTCTGAAACCCAGCCCTCCGGTCGCCTTCTCTCTGAGCAGCTTTCTCCTTGTAAATCTGGGATTAGTGATGTCTACCTCACAGGGATTAACTGGGCGAATGGGTGTCACATGCCTGGAATAACTGCTGCGCCCCAGCCCCTTAGCTCACCACCTTCTCCTGGGTCCATTCCACATCGCTTCCCCCAGACCCGCCCCCAGATGGCTAAAGACCGCCGGGGACGGGAAACTGCCATGAGGATCCATTACCCTGCCAATGCCTGGAATTAGACTTCATCCTGTTCATTCAAAACTTTGTAAGATGTCTATTTATTTATTTATTTTATTTTTTATTTTTATTTTTTAAATATATTTTATTGATTTTTTTACAGAGAGGAAGGGAGAGGGATAGAAAGCCAGAAACATCCATGAGAGAGAAACATCGACCAACTGCCTCCTGCACACCCCCTACCTGGGATGTGCCCGCAACCAAGGTACATGCCCCCGACCGGAATCGAACCTGGGACCCTTCAGTCCACAGGCCGACGCTCTATCCACTGAGCCAAACCGGTTTTGGCTTTATTTATTTTAAATCCTCACCTGAGGATATTTCTCCATTGATTTTTAGAGAGAGTGGAAAAGAGAGGGAAAGACAGAGAGAAACACCAATGTGAGAGAAACACATCAATGGGTTGCCTCCTGAACGAGCCCCAACCAGGGCCTGGGCCAGGGAGGAGCCTGCAACCGAGGTACATGCCCTTGATTAGAATCGAACCTGGGGCCCTTTGGTCCGCAGGCCGATGCTCTATCCACTGAGTCAAACTGGCTAGGGCAGATGTGTTGTTTTTAAATTACACATTCTATAATTTACACATGAATATGTGCTGGAAATAGTAAAAAAAAAAAAAAAAAAAAAAACTAAGCAGAAACATATAAAGTGAGCAGAAGCACAGGAAAGTTTCTCTTCCTCCCCCACTCCCTTCCTTCTGTGGAGGTAAACCATATGCTTCCAGACCTATTTCTATGTTAAACATATCACACACACACACACACACACACACACACACACGCACGCACGCACACACACACACACATACAACTATTGCAATATCACAAACAGGACTCGTAAAAATTCAACTTTTAGGAGTCTACCCTATAAAAAATATATACCTTTTTTTATAGGGTAGACTCCTAAAAGTTGAATTGCTTTGTCTAAAGGTCTGTACTCCCCCTACCTCCCCCTTCCCCACCCCTGCTCCAGGAGGGATTCGAGGAAATGAAAGCATAGAGAGCCTGGCTGGGGGGCTGAGACAAACTCCCTGGGCACCCCACCCCCTCTGCCCCTGGATGAGGGGGATCGAACCAGCCCCAGTTGCAAAGCCTCTGTTGATCATCTCCATATTCATGGGCCTCCTTATCTTTTTCTTTTTTTTCCAGTTTTTAATTTTTAGAAAAGGGATAAGTCTGCTGCTTGCAAACTTATTAGTCTTTCAACATTTAAAAAAATATATTTGGCCGAAACCGGTTTGGCTCAGTGGATAGAGCGTCGGCCTGCGGACTGAAAGGTCCCAGGTTCGATTCCGGTCAAGGGCATGTACATTGGTTTCGGGCACATCCCCGGTAGGGGGTGTGCAGGAGGCAGCTGGTCTATGTTTCTCTCCCATCGATGTTTCTAGCTTTCTATCCCTCTCCCTTCCTCTCTGTAAAAAATCAATAAAATATACTTAATATATATATATATATATATATATATATTTGTATTGCTTTCAGAGAGAAAGGAAGAGGGAGAGAGAGAAACACATCAATGAGAGAGAATCATTGATCAGCTGCCTCCTGCACGCCCCCTACTGGGGATTTCTCCTGCAACCTGGGCATGTGCCCTTGATCGGAATTGAACCTGGGACCCTTCAGTCCGCAGGCTGACGCTCTATCCACTGAGCCAAACTGGCTAGGGATCAACATTTTTTAAAATATATATTTTTTAATTGATTTCAGAGAGGAAGGGGGAGGGTTAGGGATTTCGCCCGCAAGCTGGGCATGTGCCCTTGACCGGAATCGAACCCGGGACCCTTCAGTCCGCAGGCTGATGCCCTATCCACTGAGCCACACCGGCCAGGACTGGACCTCCTTATCAAATTTATTTCTCTTGGTGCTCACGAGCCTTTAGTGAAGTGTGTTTGAATGTCCCCATCTTTCTCAGATACCGAGGGACTGGGTGATCCCCTTAGGCCAGAACTGTAAGGAGAGAGCAGCGCCCCCTAGAGGCCAGAACGGCGGCGGAGTAAGCAAGCCCCTGTGACCGGGACCAGAATTCAGGTGTGCCCTGCGTTTCTCTTTGACTCCAGACCTTGGTACTTGTGGTTCACCTAGACGCAGGCGTCTCAAACTACGGCCCGTGGGCCACATTCGGGTGTTTTTGCCGTTTTGTTTTTTTACTTCAAAGTAAGATATGTGCAGTGTGCACAGGAATTTGTTCATAGTTTGTTTTTTTTTTTTAACGTTTTTATTGATTTCAGAGAGGAAGAGAGAGGGAGAGAGACAGAAACATCAATGATGAGAGAGGATCATCGATCGGCTGCCTCCTGCACGCCCCCTACTGGGGATCAAGCCCGCAACCCAGGCATGTGCCCTTGACTGGAATCGAACCCGGGACCCCTCAGTCCACAGGCTGACGCTCTATCCACTGAGCCAAACTGGCTAGAGCCATAGTTTTTTTTAAACTATAGTCCGGACCTCCCACGGTCTGAGGGACAGTGAACCTGGCCCCCTGTTTAAAAAGTTTGAGGACCCCTGAGAGCCTGGGATTGACAACCCCATGTGGACTCCCTTCCTCAAAACCACCGTATTAACTCCTGTAACCTCAGGCTCCTCCCCTTCCCCGCTGAGATCACCCCGCTGGATGGGGCAGGGCCAGGACCCCAGGCCCTCCACCTCTTGGCCCTTCCCTTGGGCCTCATTGCAACCCATCTGCCCTCCGGACCGCTCAGCCTGTGGCTCCACCAGAAAAGAGCACCCGGCGTCTGGGGGGGCCAGGGTCACTGCCGGTCACCCCTCCTTGAGCAGGGAGAACAGGGAGCAACACGGGGGTCTCCTAGTCTGGAGGACGACAGCAGTGTGTCAAGACGGCTCTGGGGGTGGCAGCGATGACACCGGCCAGCCTGACTGTTGGGGTCTCTCAGCCACAAACTTCATGTGTGTGAGCTCACTTGGTCCCCATCACAGTCCCTGAAGTGGGGTACTGTGATCCTCCATTCCTCCACCCCTGCCCCCATTTTGCAGATGAAGACACTGAGGTGTTTTCAAACCAGGGTTGGTGCAGGGCTTTAATAAAACCCAACACCCATCCCTTATAAAGACTCTTTTAGAAATAGAAGGGTGCTTCGCCCAGCCGGCATGGCTCAGTGGTTGAGTGTTGATCTATGAACCAGGAGGTCGGGGTTCGAGTCCCAGTCAGGGCATATACCCAACATGCCGGCTTGATCCCCAGTGTGGGGCATGCAGGAGGCAGCAATCAATGATTCTCTCTCATCACTGATGTTTCTATCTCTCTCTCCCTCTCCCTTCCTCTCTGAAATCAATAAAAAAATAAATAAATAAATCTTAAAAAAAAAAAAAAAAGAGCCCTAGTGGGTTTGGCTCAGTGGATAGAGTGTTAACCTGCGGACTGAAGGGTCCCAGGTTCGATTCCGGTCAAGGGCATGGACCTTGGTTGCGGGCACATCCCCAGTGGGGCGTGTGCAGGAGGCAGCTGATCAATGTTTCTCTCTCATCGATGTTTCTAGCTCTCTGTTCCTCTCCCTTCCTCTCTGTAAAAAAAATAAAATAAAATATATATTTTTAAAAAAGAATGAAAACGAAATAGAAAACAAACAAGAAATATTTTTTTAAAAAAATAGAAGGGAGCTTCTTTAATACAAGGAAGCATGTTTGTTTCCAGCTAAGAGCTTCCTAGAAATGTAATCGGAGGGCACTAGAACACAACCCAGACCTGGGACCAAGCAGGGCCACTTCTTCTTTTTTTCTTTTTTTAATATATTTTATTGATTTTTTACAGAGAGGAAAGGAGAGGGACAGAGAGCTAGAAACATCGATGAGAGAGAAACATCGACCAGCTGCCTCTTGCACACCCCCTACCGGGGATGTGCCCGCAACCAATGCACATGCCCTTGACCGGAATCGAACCTGGGACCCTTCAGTCCGCAGGCCGACGCTCTATCCACTGAGCCAAACCGGTTTCGGCGTAGCAGGGCCACTTCTAAGGAGGTCCCCACGACCGAGGAGCACTTGACGGAGCATAACTAACGGGATCAGAGGTAAGATGGAGGGCAGCCCCGTCCCTGCTAGTCCAGCATTGTCTAGAGCAGTGGTTCCCAACCTTTTTTTGGCCACACCCCACCTAAGCATCTCTAACATCCTGATACCCCTGCCCCGCCCCCCATGACATATAATTCTTATTATTCAAAAAGTGGACTCCTATTCACGTGGAGGAAGCCTAAAAGGCCATGAACTTGGTCTTGGTCTAAACAAGCTTCCAAAGAACATGGCATCCATGAAAAATAAAAGAACGAAAGGACAGTTGAAAGACTGAGGAAGAAATCACTAAGAAATTGTTTAAAAAAAAAAAGAATATGAAGTGATATGAAAAAGTAGCACATCAAGTTTCAAAACATAATAGAGAACTGAAATGCATAACTATGTCACAATATATTTTTATAGGCTGTATATGAGGCCCCTAGAACCATAAGACATGCAAAAAAATTCACTGTTAATAACTCATTCTCAAATTGACCCCCTTAAACATCAAATTGCCCCCCTAAGGGGCATGTGCCCCATGTTGGGAACCACTGATCTAGAGGTTCTGAATGGATATCGGAGATAAAATGTATAATTCTTAGCAGATAACATAGCATTGTGTCCAAGACGCTTTAAATCAACTCCCAAGTTATTAAGATGCAATATTTCTTTAAAGTGTTCAGATTCAAAGTTAAAAAAAAAAAAAAAAAAGTAGCGCTGTGGACTACCCAGGACCAGTTAGAAAATCCAGTGACACTAAGTGCCAGGCGCTGGGTGGGCCCTTGTATGGAAGCCAAGTCTCCCCAGGCCTCGCCTGGGATCTCCGTGGCAGCCATAACCCACACTCGGCTGACTCTTCCCCCCCTCTGCCAAGACAAGCCCTCAGCCTCCTGCAAAGCGTCACCCCGTTACTTGTGGGAGTGTCTGAAGGTGGGTGTGAGGTGGGGAAGTGAGGTCACCCGCCGTGGCCCTGTTGCTGGGCTCCTGGCACTGACTCCTGGGGCCGTGAAAGCTGGGGCCCTGGCGTCCTCAGGGTACAGGGGTTCCTCTGGGCTCCAGGCCCAAGTGGGAAAAGACACACTTACAGGGTGGCCAACCGTGTCTCTGTTTGCCCCAGACTCTCCTGGGGTTTTTTTTGTTTTGTTTTAAAACATATTTTATTGATTTTTTACAGAGAGGAAGGGAGAGGGATAGAGAGTTAGAAACATCGATGAGAGAGAAACATCGATCAGCTGCCTCCTGCACACTCCCTACTGGGGATGTGCCCGCAACCAAGGTCCATGCCCTTGACCGGAATCGAACCTGGGACCCTTGAGTCCGAAGGCCGATGCTCTATCCACTGAGCCAAACCAGTTAGGGCCAGACTCCCCTGGTTTTAATCCTGAAAGTCTTCAGTCCCAGGCAAACCACGCTGGTTGTTCACCCTACACATCCTTCATCACACACCCACACACACACACACACAAATGCACACACATGACATCTTACATTGTCTCCAGGCCCTGAAGCCATGCTGTTTGTACCCTATGTTTTACAGCAAGCATGTCAAACTCGCAGCCCATGGGCCGCATGCAGCCCACAACGAATATTTTTGCAGCCCAGCCAATATGACAGTATGTAAGAAACGTTTTAATAAAAATTTTGTAACTTAATTTTGACAATATCCTGTTATACATAATCCTATGTAATAAAAGGCTAATATGCAAATAGACAGAACGGCAGAACAACTGGAACAACCGAACAATTGCTCGCTATGATGTGCGCTGACCACCAGGGTGTGTGTGAGGAACGTGGCGGTCGTTGGTTGTGGTGGGATGGTGGAGCAGGTGAGCGGGGGCGCCAGACCAAGGCTGGGCACTGGTTGCTGTCATCGGGGTGAGCCTCTGGTGGTTAATGAAAATTCTTTGCTCCTGTGCAACGCAGTCCCGCCCGGTGCTCACACCCACTGCCAGCGCCGGCCCACTGCTCGTACCCGCTGCTGGTGCCTGGCCCGGGTCCCAATCACTCAGCGCCATCAGCAGGTGCGAGGGGCAGCTGCCAGCCCTGATCTCCCCTGGGGGCTTCTCCACCTCCTCCTACTCCTGAGGGGCGATCGGGGCAGCAGCCGCTGCTTGCACCCACTGCTTGCACCCACTGTTGGCGCCGGCCCCAATCACTCCACACGGTCAGCGGGTGCGAGTGGGGCTGGTGCCGTCAGCATGTGGGAGCGGTGGAGGCGGTGGCAGGAGCAGGGCTGCCAGCAGACTGGGAACCGGGGGCTGGGCAGGGGCATGGAGGATGGGCCGAGACCCGCCCCTGTGCCTACCACAGCCTCTCGGCCCACAGTTCCTTTCAAGGTGCACAAATTCGTGCACTGGGCCCCTAGTTATTAATAACAAACTACAACATTCCCTAATGACTGATTACTATAATCATGCTGCATTCATTTCCCTTACACACCTTACACACAGGTGCACCATTTCTCTCCACTAATACCAGCAGCGAATATTTTAGCAGCCGACTGACTAATGGCATGTCATTAGTCTTGGACTGACTCGTTTCGTGTGAGCAACAGGAAACACTTTGCTTTCAGAGAACAAGAAAAATAGGTTTATGGGCGTTACGCTTATTCATTTGTGCAGTTATTCAGTGTCTGGTAAGTTAATGTTCAAGAAAAAAATATTAATTTTTATTAAAATGTCCTATTATTTTATGTTAATGATGACTCATTTATTTCAGCCCTTTGTATGCAGCATGTTTTTCTATCGAAAATAAACGCACGTTTCTATGAAAATGGAAGCTTTTTTTTTTTGGCGGCCCACATACACTTAAACCTTGTTTATTGGGCCCCTGTTAGCCTTTGAGTTTGACATGCTAGCCCTACACATCCTTCACCACACACACACACACACACACACCACACACACACACACACACACACACGCTCCAGGCCCTGAAGCCACGCTGTTTGTACCCTATGTCTTACACGGTTAATATCTGGGCAAGGAATCCTTCCAGCCTCTGTACATAGACTTTCTCCTGCGGACTCCGACTCACGCCCACCGCTGGGCAGAACCGAGAGAGTACACAGCCCTGCGGCTTCCCCACGCTCCTCCCCCCCACAACGCACTCGTCTCTTCCGACTCCTTCCAAAGTTTAGGTGAAACGTGGAACTCCCGCTACACAGAAACATCCCCTTCTGACTCCTAAAGCCCTGTGAGGTTGGCACTATTATCCCCACTTGACTGGAGAGGAAGTGGAGGCTCAGAGAGGTTAAGCAACTTGCCCGACATCACACAGAAGGCAGAACCAGGTCGCAAACGGTGCCCTATCTCACAGCAAAGCCCAACTCATCTCACCTGTGCAAATAAGCGTTGGCAATGACGAGTTACATACAGAGTCAGGGAGGCCTGGGTTTGGGTCCTGACTCTATGACCTGGGGCCAGTCCCCTTTGTCAAATAGGGGTGACAGCTCACCTATCTCGGAGCATTGTTGTGAAGGCCCCGAAGAAAATTGTTAGAAAGAGCTTTCGTCCGAAATAAATGAAAAGAAGCTTTCACATGAAAAAAGAGGCTTTGGCGATAATGAGTTACATACGGGAAACCAAGGAGCCAAACTCCACTGGGGCTTGAGAAGCAGCAAGCGAAACATGATACACCCCAGCGCCGCCACGGAGGGCTGCTCCATCCCCAGGACCAATGTGGTGCCAACTGCAAAGTGGCACCCTGCTTACCTAAAGCATGCAGGGCTTTTGAAATGCAGGCCGCAGTGGTCATGAATCACTCCTCTTAAAGCCCTTAATCCAAAATCTTGCTCCGTTTCCCCCCACCCGTCCACCCCCACCCCCCCTCACCTCCCCTCATTCATCACGTCATCTCTGCCCAACATTCTGGGCCGCAGGCCGCCCCTGGGAAGATTTCCGTTCTTGTTCTCATTGTCTTCTCTGGGGAGTGTGTCCTGTGTAAGTGTCCCCAAGCCTGCTTGCAGGGGAAGAAGACGTTCAAGGAAGGAGGGGGAGGCGGGTAAATTCTGACCTCAGTGGCTGTGCAGCTGGGGACGTCAGGGTAGCAGGCGAGGCCAGGTCCTAACCAGGGCCCCCGAGTCATCCCTTCACGTCAGACTCTGTTGAGTGTCGAGTTTGTGTAGGCGCCGGGCTGGGCCCTGCTGATGACCAAATTAGCCCCTGGAGCTCAGAATGTGGGGCGGGAGAGGCGTATAATTGCAGGCTGATGAGTGCCGTGACGTCCAAGGAGCGCCCAGAGTGTCGGTAGGAAATGACTTCATCTTGGACCCAAGGGGGTGAGCACCAGGCCCTTGGGTCCTGACCTAAAACATGCGCCACGGCTCTTTGTCATGCCCAGCACCCGCTCATCCTTCTGATAACCACGCCCGCCCTCCCTCTGGGGCACCACAGACACCCCTCGCATCAGCTCAGATGATCTGGGCGGAACTGTACCCCTTCCCTGTTTGGCCTGTGCCCCTTCCCTGGCCACAGACATGGATTGAGAGATGGGCACCTGAACCAGCCCAGAGTTAATGAGTGGTGTTGTTTTTTTGTTTGTTTTTTTTTTTTAAAGATATTTTTATTGATTTCAGAGAGAAGGGAGAGGGAGAGAGAGATAGAAATATCAATGATGAGCCCTAACCGGTTTGGCTCAGTGGATAGAGCGTCGGCCTGCGAGCTGAAGGGTCCCGGGTTCGATTCCGGTCAAGGGCATGTACCTTGGTTGCGGGCACATCCCCAGTGGGGGGTGTGCGGGAGGCAGCTGGTCGATGTTTCTCTCTCATCAATGTTTCTAGCTCTCTATCCCTCTCCCTCCTCTCTGTAAAAAATAAATAGAAATATATTTTTTTAAAAATTAAAAAAAAAAATTTGGCCCTCAAAAGAAATTTCAATCGTTGTCCTGTTGATGTTTGGCTCTGTGGACGAATGAGTGTGCCGACCACTGCACTTACCTACACCTCTCCGGGTTGAAGGGGAGTCCGGGATTGGACGAAGGTGACCCTCGACCACGTCCCACCCTGCAGCCAGCCCCTCTGCACGTGTGCCCTTGGGGCCCAGCAGAATACAGAAGTCTGGGGGTGGGGGGGGCAGGGCTCTTCCCTAGCACATAATTAGCATGCTGGGCTTGGGGCTGTGCCCGCTCCTGTGGGCACCCGGCTGCCGTGCTCCCAGCTACAGCTGAGCCAGACGATCAGAAGGGGTGAGTTCCAAAGGCTCCTCGTCCTTCTGAAATGTGAGAGGCCGCCAGTGCCCACATGAAGGCAGCAGAGCTCAGTGAGTCTGGGCTTCCTGGCCTACCTTTTTTTAAAAAAATAATATTTTTATTGATTTCAGAGAGGAAGGGAGAGGGATAGAGAGAGAGAAAATCGATGGCGAGAGAGAATCATTGGTTGTCTGCCTCTTGCACACCCCACACTGGGGACCGAGTCCACAACACGGGCATGTGCCCTGACCGGGAGTCCAACTGTGACCTGCTGGTTCATAAGTGGATGCTCAGCCCCAGAGCCATCCTGGCCGGGCTGGCCTACCTTCGGGAGGAGAACAGCCTCCTGTCAATTCAGTGTGGTCCCGGGCCCCGGTGGAAATTTCAGAGATTGTCCTGGTTGCTGGCCATCCAAGGGTCGGAGCCTGGGAATTTCTGCTGGAAAGAGTCCAATCCCAAAGCTCAGCAGGAAGTCTAGTCAGGAGAGGAAGAAGAAGAAGGATTCAGTTCCTCCGCGGAGAGTCGGCCACAGAGCTCGCTGGAGACACAGACAGAGCCAGTCTTGTCGTTACAGCAAGCCTTTCTCTTCCTCTGTTTTTATTTTTAACTCGCCAGGACTCCTTAGGCCTGCTGACGCCGGGCTCTCTCTCCTCTCCTGGGGCTTGCTCTCGGATCCTGGAAGGCCAGGTCAGACCCGTGGGGCTCAGAGTGACAGCCCAAGAGCCCACCCTCCCCTCTTCCCTGAACAAGGCCGACAGCCGAGGCCTACTCTGCGTATCAGCCAAGGGTCCCAGTTGTCAGTCAGAGAATCAACCCTGCCTACCTTAAGCCAAAAAGGAACTTGGGCCCTAGCTGGTTTGGCTCAGTGGACAGAGTGTTGACCTGTGGACTCAAGGGTCCTGGTCAAGGGCACATGCCTGGGTTGTGGGCTCGATCCCCGGTAGGGGGCATGCAGGAGGCAGCTGATCAATGATTCTCTCTCATCACTGATGTTTCTATCTCATTCTCCCTCTCCCTTCCTCTCTGAAATCAATATATACATACACACACACACATACACACACATACACATATACATATATATATATTTTTTAAAAAGGAACTTGGGGGAAGAGTTAAGGATGCTTTGAACTACAAACAACACAATAGCAATAGGTAACACAATCCTATCTAATAATAGACAAATATGCAAATTGACCATACCTCCGACACACCCACAAGCCACGCCCACCATCCAATCAGAGCGAGTATGCAAATTAACCCAAACCAAGATGGCTACAGCCACAGACAGCAAGGTTTCCTAGGTAACAGAGGAAGCCAAGCTTTCTGCCAGCCGTTGCAGACCTAAGCCTCCACTCAAGCTACAAAGTTTCAATTATAGAAGGTAAACAAATTCAAACAAATGGCGGAAGAATCGAGCTTAAGAGAGCAGGCCAGGGTTGCCGCCGGCAACAGGGGAAGCAAAGCTTTCCGCACACCCTGGCTGGGCCCACCCGTTTAAGGCAACAAAGTTTCAATTATAACCCCAACACAAATGATTGCGGGCCTTGGAGGGAGCCCCAGGCTTGGCTCTGCTCCAGGCTACAAAGTTTCAATTGTAGAAGGAAAATAAATTCCAGATACCAGGGCCTCCGCTTGCGTTGCCAGGGGGCGTGGCCCGCCTACAAACCACCACAGGCCCCTCGCTCAGGCCACCCCCGCCCCAAGGGAACCCCACCCTGATCAGGGACACCCTTCAGGGCAAACCAGCTGGCCCCCACCCCTGTACCAGGCCTCTATCCTATCTAATAAAAGAGTACTATGCAGATTGATCATCACTGCAACAAACAATATAGCTGCCCCCATGTGGTCAAAGATCCTACCCCCATGTGGACACAAGATGGCCACCACAAGATGGCCAGCAGGAGAGGGCAGTTGGGAGGCACCCGGCCTGCAAGGGGAGGGCAGTTGAGAAGGACCAGGCCTGCAAAGAAGGGCAGTTGGAGGTGATCAACCCTGCAGGAGAGGGCAGTTAGGGGTAACCAGGCCGGCAGAGGAGGGAAGTTGGGGGCAAACATGCTGGCAGCGGAGTGGTTAGGGGGTGATCAGGCTGGCAGGCAGAAGCGGTTAGGGGCAATCAGGAAGGCAGGCAGGCAAGCAGTTGGGAGCCAGCAGTCCTGGATTGTGAGAGGGATGTCCCAGATTGGAGAGGGTACAGGCTGGGCTGAGGGACAACCCCCCTCCATGCACGAATTTTGTGCACCGGGCCTCTAGTCCTATCTAATAAAAGGGCAATATGCAAATTAACCATCACTCCGCCACAAAGATGGTGGTGCCCATAGCCACAAGATGGCGGCACCCAGTCCACTCAGTCCCACGCGGGGGGCGGGGGGGACGGGATGTTCTGCGCCTGGCCACGGAGAGCCTCTGGGCAGTGGGCGCGGAGCAGCCAGGCCCCGCAGAGAGCTACTGGTGCACTGATTCGTGCGCAGGGCTACTAGTTATTATGTAAGTCAGGTGACAGGTGTGGCAGGATTGGTTCACAGCTCAATGAAGTCATTTTGGTGCCAGCCTTGAAGATGGCCCCAATGATCCCCACCTCCCGGTACTCATGCCCTGGTGTAGTCTCTCCATCAATAAGGGTGGCCTGGCCCTAGCCAGTTTGGCTCAGTGGATAGGGTGTCAGCCTGTGGACTGAAGGGTCCCAGGTTTGATTCCAGTCAAAGGCACATGCCCGGGTTGTGGGCCCGATCCCCAGTAGGGGACCTGCGGGAGTCAGCCGATCAATGATTCTCTCTCATCACTGATGTTTCTCTCTCTCTCTCCCTCTCCCTTCCTCTCTGAAGTCAAATATATATATATATTTTAAAAATAGGGCTGGTCGAAACCGGTTTGGCTCGGTGGATAGAGCTTCGGCCTGCGGACTGAGGGGTCCCGGGTTCGATTCCGGTCGGGGGCATGTACCTTGGTTGCGGGCACGTCCCCAGTGGGGTGTGTGCAGGAGGCAGCTGATCGATGTTTCTCTCTCATTGATGTTTCTAGCTCTCTGTCCCTCTCCCTTCCTCTCTGTAAAAAATCAATAAAATATATTTTTTTTAAAAAGAAAAAAAAATAGGGCTGGTCTGTATAATTATGAGGAAACTGCAGAAATGACCGTGTGTGACTTCGAGGCTAATCATAACAGTCACCATGGCTTCCACCTGGCTCTCTCCCGGGATCCCTCACTCTGGGGGAAGCAGCTGCCATGTGGGGAAGACACTCACATAGGCCATGTCAGAGGCGCTGAGGCCTCCTGCCCCCAGCCTGTGAGTGTGCCATCCTGCAAGTGAATCCTCCAGCCCCCACCAGGCCTTCAAAGGACTGCAGCCTTGACCGGCAGCTGGACCGCAACCTCATGAGCAAACCTGGGCCAGAACCACCAGGTCGGACGCACCAAAGGAGGCGTCGGACTGAGTGTATGCACCCCACCCTCACAGCACCTGTGAAGTCAGCTTTATTATTCCTCCATGCTATGGAACAGGAAGTGGCTGAGACGAGATACAACAAAGCCCTCTCTTTGAGGGTTGGCCTGGGAGAGCCGGCCCAGTTCTGCTTACCTGTGTGTCCTTCAGAAACCCCCTATTCTAGGCCCGGCCAGCGTGGCTCAGTGGTTGAGCATCGACCTATGACTCAGAAGGTCACGGTTCAATTCCTGTTTGGGGCACATGCCCAGGTTGCAGGCTTGATTCCCCCAGTGTGGGGTGGGCAGGAGGCAGCCGATCAATGATTCTCATCATTGAGGTTTCTATCTCTCAATCTCATTCTCCCTCTCTGAAATCAATAAAATACATATTAGAAAAAAAAACAACACCCTATTCTATGCCATTTGCCCTGAGTGCCTTGGCCCTGATATTCCTGTACAGGCCTCTGCTGCCACCTCCAAACCACCCAATAGGGGCCAGAGGGAAACTGTGTCTGTACACCAAGCATGTCAAACTCGCAGCCCGCGGGCCGCATGCAGCCCACAAGGAATATTTTTTGCGGCCCAGCCAATGTAACGGTATGTAAGAAATGTGTGTTTTTTTTTTTTAGTTTTAAAAACTATTTTTATTGATTTCAGAGAGGAAAGGAAAGGAATAGACAGATAGAAACATCAATGATGACAGAGAATCATGGATCGGCTGCCTCCTGCACACCCCACACTGGGGATCGAGCCAGCAACCCAGGCATGTGCCCTTGGCCAGAATTGAACCTGGGACCCTTCAGTCTGCAGGCCGATGCTCTATCCACTGAGCCAAACCGGCTAGGGCTGTAAGAAACATTTTAATACAAATTTTGTAACTTAATTTTTACAATATCCTGTTATACATAATTATTAATAACAAACTATAATGTTCACTAATGACTGATTATTATAATCCTGTTGCATTCATTTCCCTTACACGCCTTATGCACAGGCGCACCATTTCTCTCCACTAACACCAGCAGCGAATATTTTAGCGGCCGATGGCCATGTCATTCGTCTTGGACTGACTTGTTTGGTGTGCGCAACAGGAAATATTTCGCTTTTGGACAACAAGAAAAATAGGTTTATTTGCGTTACGCTTATTAATTTGTGCAGTGATTCAGTGTCTGGTAAGTTAATGTTAAAAAATTAATTTTATCAAAATGTTCTATGATTTTTTAAAATATGTTTTATTGATTTTTTACAGAGAGGAAGGGAGAGGGACAGAGAGTCAGAAACATCGATGAGAGAGAAACATCGATCCGCTGCCTCCTGCACACTTCCCACTGGGGATGTGCCCGCAACCAAGGTACATGCCCTTGACCGGAATCGAACCTGGGACCCTTCAGTCCGCAGGCCGACGCTCTATCCACTGAGCCAAACCGGTTTCGGCAAAATGTTCTATGACTTTATGTTAACGATGACTCATTTATCTCAGCCCTTTGCATTCAGCATGTCTCTACCGAAATAAACCTACGTTTCTATGAAAATGGAAGCTTTTGTTTTCTTGCGGCCCACGTACACTTCAACCTTATTTATTGGGCCCGAGTTAGCCTGTGAGCTTGACATGTTTGCTGTACAGAAACCTGCCTTGGGCCCTCAGCCCCGGCCTGACAACCCACCCTCAGCCCAACTCACAAACCCAGGCAGTTCCTGGGTGGCACAGGTGTGGCTGAGGCCAGTATTTCCAGGAACAGCAATGCGTTGTTAGAAACAAGGCCAGCGGGGCCTGATGCAACACCCCCGGGAGTAGGTTTCCTTCCCGCAGTGGCCCCTGGAGTGGGGCCTGTGGCAGCAAGTCCCCCAGGTCTGCTGCCTGCGACACCGGCTGGTGCTAGCTCTCTCCCGAGGGCTTAGGCTTATGCAACTTTTAAAACAATATGTATTTTTTATTTCAGAGAGGAAGGAAGAAGGAAAGAGAGATGGAAACATCAAGGATGAGAGGGAATCATTGATCTGCTGCCTCCTGCACGCCCCCTACTGGGGATCGAGACTGCAACCCGGGCACGTGCCCTTGACCGGAACTGAACCCGGGACCCTTCAGTCCGCAGGCTGATGCTCTATCCACTGAGCCACACCGGCGAGGGCTGCAACTTTTCCTAAGATTTAAACTTTTTCTTTGTGGCCTCTCTGTTCATTAGCCTGTCTCTGTCTGGCTGGATCCTGTGCAGTCCGTAGGTGAGAGGGTGAGAAGTGGCTAAACAGCAGGGAAGGGGAGGATCAGAGTAGGACAGCGGGTCAGGCTGTCACGGTTCCTTTAAGAAGCAGGGGCTTTCAAACTGCATCCCTCGCAGCTTAATAAGTGTCTAACCACGGAGCTGTACGCCGGAAACTAATATACTATTGAACGCCAATTGTAATCGAAAAAATAAAAATAGCCCTAGCTGGTTTGGCTCAGTGGATAGAGCGTCGGCCTGCAGACTGAAGGGTCCCGGGTTCGATTCCGGTCAAGGGCACATGCCAGGGTTGCGGGTTCGATCCCCAGTAAGGGGTGTGCAGGAGGCAGCCGATCGGTGATTCTCATCATTGATGTTTCTGTCTCTCTCTCCTTCTCACTTCCTTTCTGAAGTCAATAAAAATATATTTAAAAAAAAAAAATACTAAAATAAACCAGGGGAGTCTCAGGCAAACAAGGGCTTTAGTTCAGAAGAAGGGCCTGGAGCCTCCCCTAAGGACGCTCTTTGGAAGTCATACAACATGTAGGCTTTTCACTCCGCTTGACCTTTCCTTCCTGCTGGGGGTTGTGGGGGAGGGGTGAGAGCTCTGTGTCTGGGACCCACCCCGCCTGGGTATACCTGGCAGCCACTCCACCCACAGCCTTATCCCCTCCTGGACACTGCCTGGGCGCAGGGCCTGGGACCTTCCCACGCTTCCTGCCTCATTCCTCTCCACCCCTTTGCCTCTGGAGTAGAGGTCTCTCCTTCCTCCTTGCTGCTCTCCAAGACCCACCCGGCCCTCCTTCTCCCTCAAGGGGCCCCCATCATGGGGCACCCAGTGGGGATGCAGAACCCTGTCCGAATTTCCTTTTCAGGTCCTACCTTCCTTCAAGGCTGTGGCCTCCTCTGACCTCTTGGGGCTCTGCCCTCTGCAGCCTCGGAGCCAAGTGGAGCCGGGATCCAGCTGGGGGAGGTCATCCACAGTCCTGAGCCACCAGGATCCCGCTCCCACCGGCTGCGGGGAGCTGCGCAGAGACGGTGGCCAGTGCATCCACCCCACCTGGTGGAGGAAGAGAGATTGCAGCCCGACGCGGTGTGTGCTTTTTGCAATAGCTTCCCTGCTGGGGGGAATCACTACGTTTTGTGGGCCTGCGGACTGAAGGGTCCCAGGTTCTATTCCGGTCAAGGGCACATGCCCAGGTTTCAGGCTCGATCCCCAGTGTGGGTTGTGCAGGAGGCAGCTGATCAATGATTCTCTCTCATCATTGATGTTTCTCTCTCTCCCTCTCCCTTCATTCCTGAAATCAATACAAATATATATATATATATGTATGTGAATATATATATTTATATGTGTGTGTGTATGTGTGTGTATAAATATATATATATCAATATATATATATATATATATATATATATATATATATATTAAAAAGAATCACTACTTTGCCCTAACCAGTTTGGCTCAGTGGATAGAGCATCGGCCTTCGGACTGAAAGGTCCCAGGTTCGATTCTGGTCAAGGGGTCTGTACCTTGGTTGCGGGCACATCCCCAGTAGGGGGCGTGCAGGAGGCAGCTGATCGATGTTTCTCATCGATGTTTCTAACTCTCTCTCCCTCTCCCTTCCTCTCTGTAAAAAATTAATAAAATATTTTTTTTTAAAAAAAGAATCACTACTTTTGCTACTTTATTGATACAAGACAATCTTCAGTCTCATCTCTCTCTTCTCCCAAGCGCTCCATGACCCGACGTTTTTGGTGTCTACTCTGGAACTGTTCCAGGTATCGGATCCTGTGTAATAATCCATTCCAAACCCAGTTGCATCAAACCACCAGATGGGATGGGGTACCGGTGGGATGGCGTCTCTGTCCCGTGATGTCGGAGGCCTCAGCCGGGGAGACTGGCATGGCCGGGGCTGGAGCCATCTGCAAGCTGCTTCCCTCACACCTGGCATTTCGGCGGATGCCTTGGAGGCTGGTCTCAGCCGGGACGGTGGACCCAGCGCCTACCTGTGAACGTCCGTGGGGCTTAGGTTTCTTCACAACGTGGCAGCCCCGGGGTGGTGAGATCTTGTGCATTGCAGGTCAGGGTGCCAAGGGTGGGCATGCCAGTGAACATGGCCACAGCTGTCTGGCCTTTTAAGCCCAGGGCGGTGGACTGAGTGCACGAGTCTCCTTAAAATCCACGTGTCGAAATCCTAACCTCCAATGAGAGGATGTTTGGAGGTGGGTCCTTTGGAAGGTAGTTGGGTTTGGATGAGGTCATGAGGTGAAGCCCCCACGATGGAATTAGTACCCTTATAAGAAGAGAGACTAGGCCCAGCTGGTGTGGCTCAGTGGTTGAGCATCATCCCATGCACCAGCTTGACCTTTCCTGGTCACGGGTTCTATTCCTGGTCAGGGCACATGCCTGGGTTGCCAGCTCAATCCCTAGTAGGGGGCGTGCAGGAGGCAGCCGAGATGTTTTTATCTCCCTCTCCCTTCTTCTCCCTGGAATCAATAAAAACATAAAAAAAGAAAAAAAATAGAAGAGAGATTAGAGCTCACTCTCTCCCTGCCACGTGAGGTGTCTCGCTGAAAACACGGAGGAGTGCCCTCACAGACACTGAGTCAGCTAGCACCTTGATCTTGGCCTTGTTGTTTTAGCAACCGAGTCCATGGCATTGTGTGACTCAGCCTCAAAAGGCACACGGCATCATTCCCACCAGACTCAATGGGTCAAAGTGGTCACAAGCCCGCCCAGGCCAGAGGATGGGGACACACAATGGCCTCTTGATGTGCACCCGTCTTTTATTTTATTTTATTTTATTTTATTTTTTTATTTAAACTTTTTATCTTATTTATTTATTTTAAACATTTTTCTTTTTAAATAGGTTATTTTTTGAATCCTCACCCGAGGATATTTTTCCATTGATTTTAGAGACAGTGGAAGAGAGAGGGAGAGACAGAGAGAAACATCCATGTGAGAGAAACACATCGATTGGATGCCTCCTGCACGCACCCTGACCAGGGCCTGGACCAGGGAGGAGCCTGCAACCGAGGGATGTGCCCTTGATCAGAATTGAACCCATGACCTCTTGGTCCATAGGCCGATGCTCTATCCACTGAGACAAACCAGTTAGGGCTTTATTTATTTTTTAAAATAATTATTTATTGTTTAAAGTATTAGATTTTACATATGTCCCTTCCCCCCCCCCGCCCCCCCATTGACCCCCTCTAGCCAGTCCCTCCCCCTCCCCGCCCCTCGCCCTCACCACCCTATTGCCTGTGTCCATGGGTTATGCATTATGCATGCAAGGCTTGGCGGATGGCAGTTGCTGGTTGAGGAGTGGGAAGTGTCCTTCTAGTGCCACCTTCCTGCTCAGGAGGATCTGATTGGTTTGAGTGCACATTGTGGGCGGGGCCACCATAACAGGTTATGCATAGCAGATCAGCCTCTTTTCTATTTCCTGCTCCTGTGAGCTTGAGGCATGGAGCTGATAGGATAGGACCCTTCTTTCTTGCTCTCTCTGGTGTTCTCCTGTTGTTACCGGGAAACCTCACTCCCCCCCCCCCCCCCCACCCCCACACACACACCGTTGGGCTCCGGCTGCCTGTCGCTGTGTCCAATAACGAATCTTATTGAGAAGGCCAGCCAACCAGGAAGACAGGGCGCTTACAAGCATCAAATCCTGTCTTGCAGCAAGGTGTGGGGGCCAGGACTATGAAGGGGAAGGGGCCGGGGTGCTACATGCAGCCCTGGGGGTCCGCAGACAGCAGCTGTTGTCCTCAGCCATCAGGCGATGAGATGATGTTGATGGGATGATGTTTTGACTCCTGGTGGGTCAGTCTGACCCTGCTTACTAGATCTGCTTGCTGGATTCACAGCTGAGTCACCTCCTTAACCACTTCGCCCAGGCCTTGAAAAAGAAACTTAGGAAAAACTTAACCCCCTATTCACATAGAAGAAACTTAACTCCCTAGTCACATAAGTATGTGTGTTCTAAGATTTAAAATAATATAATTATTTTTTCAGATTGTCTCTTCACATGTGTATCAGGACTCTCCTCTCTCAGGTCTTGGTGGCCAGCGGGCGGGTATATTTTAGATGTGGACTCTGTCACATTTTGGGAGTGGCCCAGAGAGTCGCAGGGATGCCAGGGAACCAGGTGATGGGCCCCTGGTTAATAACACCTCATTTCCCATGTGTTCATCCGGAACCCCACAGGGAAGGGGTCAAGACTGTCTGTTTTGCTTTCTCTGGGTGTGCCCCAGAGATCCCAAGTAGGGTCATAAACAAGATCGACATTGTCCCTCCCTCACACGAGGTCTGCCCTATCCTGGCAGCCTTGCTCCTTCTAACCCATGGCTGCCCCATCCCCAGGGCGTTACCTTTGTCTTCATGGTCCAAGTGGGCTCCCCTTCTCGTTTGTATTCCAACTGGCACCGAGCAGAACTGTGAAATGGACCTGGGACATGGAGGGTGAGCCCCTCTGCCTGACTGCAGCCTGTGGGCCGGACACCTGTTTTCATAAACTCGGTTTTATTGGAGCATAGCCACGCTCATTTGCTTAAGCATTGTGTAAGTTGAGTAGTTGCAACAGAGATAACATAATATGGCTAACAAAAACCTAAAATATTTACTTCCTGGCCCTTTAAGAAAAAGTTTGCCGCTGAAACTGGTTTGGCTCAGTGGATAGAGCGTCAGCCTGTGGACTGAAAGGTCCCAGGTTCTATTTCGGTCAAGGGCATGTACCTTGGTTGTGGGCACATCCCCAGTAGGGGGTGTGCAGGAGGCAGCTGATCGATGTTTCTCTCTCATCGATGTTTCTATCTCTCTCCCTTCCTCTCTGTAAAATAATCAATAAAAATATTTGTTTTAAAAAAGAAAAAGTTTGCCGACACCTTCATTCAAGGCAAGATCCAGAGCCTGTTTACTTGATTTCTGCTCACACTCCATTGACTAGACCTTAGTCACATGGACACATCTAGCTGCAAGGCAGGCTGGGAAGTGTAGTCTTTATGCTAGGTGGCCAGTGGCCCATCTATTCTATACGATCAGTTATTTCTAAAAGGGGAAAAGGGAGAATGACTTTTGCAGGACAACCAGTTATCTTCCCTATGCTGGATCATGTGTCCTTTGGCCAGACTTTGATGCCCGTTATTTTATTTTTTTAAAATATATTTTGATTGATTTCAGAGAGGAAGGGAGAGGGAGAGATAGAAACATTAATGATGAGAGAGAATCATTGATTGGCTACCTCCTGCAAGTCCCCTACTGGGGATCGAGCCCGCAATCCGGACATGTGCCCTTGACCAGAATCGAACCCGGGACCCTTCAATCCACAAGCCAACACTTGCAGCCACTGAGCCAAACCAGCTAGGGCAGTGCCTGTTATTTTAAAATTCTGAGCTTGTAAACCAGGTTCCTATGCTCATTTACAGCATGTTGATTTCTTCTGTCACCTGTGCTTTCCTTTCCTCCTTAGGATATTTTGCCACATCAGAACCAGAGTTCCTCTCAGGAGCTGACTTACCCTCAGAGTCTCCTTCCTGAATGCCTTTGTCCGCAAGCGCAGAACAAGTGCCTGGCTGTGCCGGCCGCCCCGTCACCCCCAGGCACAGCCTCTGTTGGCGTGATTACTCCACTCCGCCGTCCCACATCTCTGTCTGGCCTGGGTCCAAAGCAGAAATCCCCTTCACCTCTGAGAATGGGAAGCACCTCTCAGGCAAGTTAGGCACTTGTGCTCTGGATGGTGGGTAAGCAGGAGTCCGAGCACAGGTCCCAAAAGGTAAGGTGCCACCCACCCGTCTCAGGCCATATCCTACCTCTGATCGCCTTTGTGATCCGGGCCAGGACTTTCTCTCATTCTCTCCCTCAGTGACAATTCTTCCTCATGGTTCACCCTTAACATGCAAGCCCTCAGCTCTGAGGCCTCCTGAAGCAGGCATGCAGCTTCTTCTTTTTTTTTTCTCATGTGTCAGTACTTTTAATGTTGTATACATAAAATTATAGCAAAAAGACGACTATAAACAAGATGTAGCCCCTCCATTTCCATGGTCAGCTCAGTGCGTTACAGTAAACCACGTTTATATTCCACCATCAAGTGTGGTTCTCCCATTAGTTCACTTTGTGATGGGTCATGAAGAATATCTTCAGCCGGGACCGGTGTGGCTCAGTGGATAGAGCGTCGGTCTGCGGACTGAAAGGTCCCAGGTTCAATTCCGGTTAAGGGCATGTACATTGGTTGCGGGCACATCCCCGGTGCGGGGTGTGCAGGAGGCGGCTGGTCGATGTTTCTCTCTCATCGATGTTTCTAACTCTCTATCCCTCTCCCTTCCTCTCTGTAAAAAATCAATAAAATATATTTTTAAAAAAAGAATATCTTCAAACCCAACAGTCTCATCATCACCCCTCAAAATATCCAGTGAAAGGTGTGAGCTTGGAAGAAATGGAAGACGCTGAGCCTGTTGCACTGCCTTGAATTCCATTTGCAATTTTAGTGGAGCAAATAGACCCCGGATGTTTCTCAGTGTGGAAAAATTCATTTTATCTTGGCTGAGCTGGACATTGTTTTCTGATAATTCAAGAGGATGACTGGGCAAAAGTTCATTTTTCACACAAGAAAAACCTTTTCGAAGATCATGACTTTCCAAAGGTCCGCTTGCTGATGGCTCAGTAACTGGAATACTGTCCTTTAGCTGAGCTCCAAGTCCTCTGGTATTCATCTTCAGCTCACTCTGCAAACAGCCTCTCGAGCCCGGTAGCGTCAGCCTGCCCCCGGCATGCAGCTTCTTAACACGCCTCCTTCCTCGTTGGTCTGCCTCTTTCAAATACCCTCCCGTGGCTATATTCAACCTTTAGTCTCATCACAACATCTCGGTTTACACACATGAGATCATATTCACCTCCCTGTGTTCTGGCTGAGTGCAGAACAACTGAGAATCAGATCTGGGGCAAAATTTGGAATTACTGTGGAATGTGTGAGAAACGAGGCAAGAACTGAGGGTTCCCCGCTCAGAGAGAAGCTGATGGTCACCATCGTCAAACCTTGGAAGGGCTGTCATGTGGGAAGGGGATTAGAACACCTGGCAAGGTTTCTCTAAGAGTTTTTTCTTAAAAAAGTATATATATATATTTTTATTGATTTCAGAGAGAAAGAGAGAGATAGAAACATCAACGATGAGAGAGAATCATTGCTTGGCTGCCTCCTGCATGCCCCCTACTGGGGATCAAACCCACAACCCAGGCATGTGCCCTTGACCGGAATCGAACCTGGGACCCTTCAGTCCGCAGGCCGAAGCTCTATCCACTGAACCAAATCAGCTAGGGCTAAAATATATTTTTATTGATTTCAGAGAGGAAGGGAGAGGGAGAGAGAGAGAGAGAAACATCAATGATGAGAGAGAACCATTGATTGGCTGCCTCCTGCACGCCCTCTACTTGGGATCGAGCTCACAACCCAGGCATGTGCCCTTGACCGGAATCAAACCCGGAACCCTTCAGTCTGCAGGCAGATGTTCTATCCATTGAGCCAAACCAGCTAGGGTGGTTTCTGTAAGATTTGACTTTTTAAAAACTCTAAGCAAGTATTACTTTGATAAATAAAAAATAAAACAATAAAGATAGACACACAATGCCGAAACCGGTTTGGCTCAATGAATAGAGCGTCGGTCTGCGGACTGAAGGGTCCCAGGTTCGATTCCGGTCAAGGGCATGTACCTTGGTTGCAGGCACATCCCCGGTAGGGGGTGTGCAGGAGGCAGCTGGTCGATGTTTCTCTCCCATCGATGTTTCTAGCTCTCTGTCCCTCTCCCTTCCTTTCTGTAAAAAAAAAAAAAAATCAATAAAATATATTTAAAAAAAAAAAAAAAAAAAGATAGACACACAAAGATGGGACTTGTTCTGAAGGGCCCAGAATGGCAAAACTGGGATGAAAAGGAACACTTCTTGATGCAAAATCAAAAAGAACCATCTAAGAAGTGGAGCTGTCCGACTTTTGCAACTCCGCCGCCCCCGCAGGCCGCCCGGCCCGGGACGCTGGGGACGCCGCCGCAGCGGCGGCGCCCGGAGCCCGGCGGCCTCCCAGCACCCGTCCCCCGCCGCGCAGCCCCCCGCGCGCCTGGTGCCGCGGGCCGCGCGCCCCGCACACCGGACGGAGGCCCGGGCGCCCTCTCCGTGCACCTCCCGGCGGCGCTAGACTTCAGTAGAGTTGACTGAATTCAAGGGATTAAGAAGTATAAATTGGGGGGACGCCGCGGCGGCGACGTCCGGAACGCGGCGATGGTGGTGCCTGGAGCTCGGCAGCCGCCCAGCGCCCGTCCCAGCCGCGCGGCCCTCGCGCGCCTGGTTCCGCGGGACGCGCGCACCGCGCACTGGACGGAGGCCCGGGAGCCCTTTCCGTGCACCTCCCGGCGGCGCTAGACTTCAGTAGAGTTGACTGAAATGAAGGGATTAAGAGGTACGGATTGAGAAGTTTGAAAAAGATGGCGGCGGAGGTTAGGGGCTGTTCTGTTGCCTCGCACCCAGCGAAATCGGAGGGGATGAGGTGTGGAGGTGCGTGGGTCTGGCTGGTGGCGGGGGAGAGGGGCTCTTGTTCCAAACCTAGGGGAGATTGGCTCTCCATCACCCTGAAACCCAGCTTCTGGCGAACCCCGGGAGACCCAGATGCCTGCGGGGAGAGGCGGGACTCTTGCGGAGGTGCGCCCAGCAATCAGTGTTTGCTGCGCTGGAGTGCGGAACGAGGGGACTTAGATACGTGGAAGGCAGAAGGACCAGACTCACAGCCATCTCGGCTCGCCGCACCATGGCCTGTGGGCGCCCTGAGACCCCGCCCCACCCTGGGACCCGCCCCGCACGTTTTGAAGACCTGCCCCGCAAGTCTTGCAGGCACACCTGCGCCCCAAGCAACGGCTTATGCATGTGGGTGGCCTGCCCTCTGGCAGCGGACCAGATGATCTGCTGTTCTAGTCGGACTGCTCCAGGGCCACTCAGACAGGAGGAAGAAACTACAGTTTTTGCTGTAATCCTTGCTGAGTGCCTAAGGCAGTAGCTGAGCTACACCCCATTGGAGACCCAGAAACAAGGGCATCTAGTGGTCTGTGGGAGATGACACCAGATTTCAACCACGTGCATAAGGGACACATTCAACGGGAATATTCAGTGAGCGCCAAAGCTTTGCTGCACCAAGACCCGGCCCATAAACGTGTCTCCTGCACAGCAACTCTTCCTTTATAGACAAAGAGAGCCCCCCCAGTGACACCAACAACAATCAAGACTTAACTATACAAAGGAGGACAAAGATGGAGGCATAGGGCGGAAGCCTGATTGTTGCCTACCACAACAACTTTGAGACTACGACAAGAGAGCAGAGCAGACACCATCCAAGACCACCATAGGGCTGGCTGAGTAGATGCTCTACAACTAGAATAAAAGAGGGGTATGTGGGATGATGCTGATGCCGGTGACCCAAAGACCACACTTTAAGAACTACGGCTCAGGCGACACAAAAGAACTATGGCTCAGGCGATACAACAGCGGCCTGGAACGTGCTCGGCGCAGTTCCCCCGGCGGTCTCCGGCTGAGGGGACGGCTCCACTGGCAGCCAAGCACGGACAGACGAACCCCTATGAGACATGGGGTGGGAGACTCCGCGCTTGCTGACCTCTGAGTCCGTCAAGAATCTCAACGCCCCGGAAGCGGCCAGGTGCGCATGCTCGGCGACCGGCCACCAATGCAGACCCAAGGGCCGACGCAGCGACGCCAGACTGGCCCACCGCCATGCACCGGGTGCACCGAAACTTCGCCGAGCCACCGCCCGACAAGTTCTGCAGCAGCCATACTGGAGCTCTGGAAGGATGGCCAGGGGAATTGCTGAGGGGGGATTGACCGGCAGGAATTGGGATCGGGAAGACGGGGCCCCGCTGAGACCCGGGTGCGGGCGGGGTTGCGCGCCTCTGGGCTCGGGTGTGGTCACATGCCTCTGGGTATAAGTGAGGCCTCAAGTCCCTGGGTCTAGGTGAGGCCACATGCCCCTGGGTCCAGGTGAGGCCGGACTCCGGGTCCGGGTGAGGCCAAGCGCCCCTGGGTCTGGGAGAGCCCACACACCCCTGGGTCCAGGCGAGACCATGTGTCCCTGGATCCGGGTGAGGCCGCGTGCACCTAGGCCCGGGTGAGCCCAAGTGGCCCTGGGTCTGGGAGAGGCCAAGCGTCCCTGGGTCCGGGCGAGACCATGTGTCCCTGGATCCGGATGAGGCCAAGTGGCCCTGGGTCTGGGAGAGGCCAAGCGTCCCTGGGTCCGGGTGAGACCATGTGTCCCTGGATCCGGGTGAGGCCTTGTGCACCTAGGCCTGGGTGAGCCCAAGTGGCCCTGGGTCTGGGAGAGGCCAAGCGTCCCTGGGTCCGGGTGAGACCATGTGTCCCTGGATCCGGGTGAGGCCTCGTGCACCTAGGCCCGGGTGAGCCCAAGTGGCCCTGGGTCTGGGAGAGGCCAAGCGTCCCTGGGTCCGGGTGAGACCGTGTGTCCCTGGATCCGGGTGAGGCCTTGTGCACCTAGGCCCGGGTGAGCCCAAGTGGCCCTGGGTCTGGGAGAGGCCAAGCATCCCTGGGTCCGGGCGAGACCATGCGTCCCTGGATCCGGATGAGGCCTCGTGCACCTAGGCCCGGGTGAGCCCAAGTGGCCCTGGGTCTGGGAGAGGCCAAGCGTCCCTGGGTCCGGGTGAGACCATGTGTCCCTGGATCCGGGTGAGGCCTTGTGCACCTAGGCCCGGGTGAGCCCAAGTGGCCCTGGGTCTGGGAGAGGCCAAGCGTCCCTGGGTCCGGGTGAGACCATGTGTCCCTGGATCCGGATGAGGCCTCGTGCACCTAGGCCCGGGTGAGCCCAAGTGGCCCTGGGTCTGGGAGAGGCCAAGCGTCCCTGGGTCCGGGTGAGACCGTGTGTCCCTGGATCCGGGTGAGGCCTTGTGCACCTAGGCCCGGGTGAGCCCAAGTGGCCCTGGGTCTGGGAGAGGCCAAGCATCCCTGGGTCCGGGTGAGACCATGTGTCCCTGGATCCGGGTGAGGCCTCGTGCACCTAGGCCCGGGTGAGCCCAAGTGGCCCTGGGTCTGGGAGAGGCCAAGCGTCCCTGGGTCTGGGTGAGACCATGCGTCCCTGGATCCGGATGAGGCCTCGTGCACCTAGGCCCGGGTGAGCCAAGTGGCCCTGGGTCTGGGAGAGGCCAAGCGTCCCTGGGTCCGGGTGAGACCATGTGTCCCTGGATCCGGATGAGGCCTCGTGCACCTAGGCCCGGGTGAGCCCAAGTGGCCCTGGGTCTGGGGGAGGCCAAGCGCCCCTGGGTCCGGGTGAGACCATGTGTCCCTGGATCTGGGTGAGGCCTCGTGCACCTAGGCCCGGGTGAGCCCAAGTGGCCCTGGGTCTGGGAGTGGCCAAACGTTCCTGGGTCTGGGTGAGACCGTGTGTCCCTGGATCCGGGTGAGGCCTCGTGCACCTAGGCCCGGGTGAGCCCAAGTGGCCCTGGGTCGGGGAGAGGCCAAGCGTCCCTGGGTCCGGGTGAGACCATGCGTCCCTGGATCCGGGTGAGGCCTCGTGCACCTAGGCCCGGGTGAGCCCAAGTGGCCCTGGGTCTGGGAGAGGCCAAGCGTCCCTGGGTCCGGGTGAGACCATGTGTCCCTGGATCCGGATGAGGCCTCGTGCACCTAGGCCCGGGTGAGGCCACGTGCCCCTGGGTCTGGGAGAGGCTAAGCGTCCCTGGGTGCGGGTGAGACCATGTGTCCCTGGATCTGGGTGAGGCCTCGTGCACCTAGGCCCGGGTGAGGCCACGTGCCCCTGGGTCTGGGAGAGGCTAAGCGTCCCTGGGTCCGGGTGAGACCATGTGTCCCTGGATCCGGATGAGGCCTCGTGCACCTGGGCCCTGGTGAGCCAAGTGGCCCTGGGTCTGGGAGAGGCCAAGCGTCCCTGGGTCCGGGTGAGACCATGTGTCCCTGGATCCGGATGAGGCCTCGTGCACCTAGGCCCGGGTGAGGCCACGTGCCCCTGGGTCTGGGAGAGGCTAAGCGTCCCTGGGTCCGGGTGAGACCATGTGTCCCTGGATCTGGGTGAGGCCTCGTGCACCTAGGCCCGGGTGAGCCCAAGTGGCCCTGGGTCTGGGAGTGGCCAAACATTCCTGGGTCTGGGTGAGACCGTGTGTCCCTGGATCCGGGTGAGGCCTCGTGCACCTAGGCCCGGGTGAGCCCAAGTGGCCCTGGGTCAGGGAGAGGCCAAGCGTCCCTGGGTCCGGGTGAGACCATGCGTCCCTGGATCCGGGTGAGGCCTCGTGCACCTAGGCCCGGGTGAGCCCAAGTGGCCCTGGGTCTGGGAGAGGCCAAGCGTCCCTGGGTCCGGGTGAGACCATGTGTCCCTGGATCCGGATGAGGCCTCGTGCACCTAGGCCCGGGTGAGGCCACGTGCCCCTGGGTCTGGGAGAGGCTAAGCGTCCCTGGGTCCGGGTGAGACCATGTGTCCCTGGATCTGGGTGAGGCCTCGTGCACCTAGGCCCGGGTGAGCCCAAGTGGCCCTGGGTCTGGGAGTGGCCAAACGTTCCTGGGTCTGGGTGAGACCGTGTGTCCCTGGATCCGGGTGAGGCCTCGTGCACCTAGGCCCGGGTGAGCCCAAGTGGCCCTGGGTCGGGGAGAGGCCAAGCGTCCCTGGGTCCGGGTGAGACCATGCGTCCCTGGATCCGGGTGAGGCCTCGTGCACCTAGGCCCGGGTGAGCCCAAGTGGCCCTGGGTCGGGGAGAGGCCAAGCGTCCCTGGGTCCGGGAGAGACCATGTGTCCCTGGATCCAGGTGAGGCCTTGTGCAACTAAGCCCGGGTGAGGCCACGTGCCCCTGGGTCTGGGAGAGGCCAAGCGTCCCTGGGTACGGTGAAGCCAGATCCTGGGTCCGGGTGAGGCCGTGCGCCCCTGGATCCATCCGGGTGAGGCTAGGTCCCAGGCCCGGGTGAGACCACGCGCCCCTTGGGTATGGGTGAGGCCACGTGCCCCTTAGTCCGGGTGACGCCGTGCCCCTGGGTTTGGCCGAGACCAAACCAGAGGGAGTCGGACCTCCGTTACCACCATTTGTCCACCATCCAGAGCTGAGGGGTCAGTGCTGACATGTACACATAAGGAACTACTGGACATCGAAATTGGGTCTCAAAAGAACTGTTGGTCCAGGGGGAAGCTCGCTACAGATTGATTCATTTGCCTGTCAGCATAAATATTATTGCTCGTCTCACATTCAGTTCTTATTAGTATATATCTAGTGACATATGATCTCGTTCATCTAGAGGAAATGATGAACAACATAGACTGAGGAACAACAACAGAACCAGAAGCAAGGAGGCATCGATCGGACTATCGGGCCTCAGAGGGAGGATAGAAGAGGGTAGGGGGAGGGTGGGGGGAGGGGGAGAGTTCAACCAAAGGACCTGTATGCATGCATATAAGCCTATCCAATGGTTGAGTTCAACAGGGGATTGGGGCATGCGTGGGGAGAGGGGTGGGATGGGAATGGGGGGATGAGGACAAATATGTGACACCTTAATCAATAAAGAAATTTAAAAAAAAAAAAAAAAAAAAAAAAAAAAGAAGTGGAGCTGTCCAATACGAAACGGGTTGCGTGGCAAAGTGAGAGTCTTGTTTTGATGGTATTCAAGCAAATGGTGAGTGACCACAACCCCCTGACCCCAAGCGGGATGGGGAGTTTAACAGAGTGGCTCTCCTAGCCAGTGTCCTTTCGGTTACAAAGTAAGAGTGACCTTCTCACGGCAGCTCAGGTGAGGTGGGATTTCCGGAGAGAGGTCAGCTCTCACGGGACCCAAGGAAAACCCGAGCAAACTTGGCTGCGGGCGGAGGGGGATGAGGTCAGCTCCAGGCCAGCCCCCCTGTGGTGACTCAGCTCTCAGCTCTGATTCCGGGGTTTGTTAGTTCATATTCTTTCCCAAGAATCTGGAAGGCCATTGGCAAGACTTTGGATTTGGCTTCCTCTGAGTCAGGCGTCAGTCCTGGTTCCATCAGTGGTGGTCATGGGGGTGGAGTCTCGTGATTCAAACATAAGAGCCTGGTGACAGAGACGTCCATGCTGTGGGGGTAAAAATTCTCAGAAAAGTTGGGAGGGCAGACACCGTCAAAATGATGGTCCTGTCCAAACTCATTCGGAGTCAAAAAATAATTCCATGCAGATGATGTTCTTCATGGGGTTGTAAAGAGGTCAGGACTAATTCCTATTCAGCTGAAGGCGTCCACTTGAATGAAAGTGAGGGGATGGTTTGCTCAGTGGATAGAGCGTCGGCCTGCTGACCAAAGGGTCCCGGGTTCGATTCTGGTCAAGGGCATGTACCTCGGTTGCAGACTCCTCCCCAGCCCGGGTCCTGGTCATGGCACGTGCAGGAGGCAACCAATCGATGTGATTCCCTCACATCGATGTTTCTCTCTGTCTTTCCCTCTCCCTTCCACTCTCTCTAAAAATCAATGGAGAAATATCCTTGGATGAGGATTAAAAAAACAAAAAAATGAAGTGAGGGGACAGGAGAGGTGAGGGCAAGGCCATGGGAAGAAGCGGTGAGAAGGGAGTAGACGGAGCCCACGGGGCAACTCATAGGCCTTGGCAGGTTGGCTGCTGAGACACACGGAGTCTGGGTCAGAACCACCCACTGGCTGAATGGCAAGTTACACTCCACCCGTGTCAATGCAGATCTTCCCCATGCAGTTTTAAAATTAACTTTTATTTTTTTAAATATATTTTATTGATTTTATTACAGAGAGGAAGAGAGAGGGATAGAGAGTTAGAAACATCGATGAGAGAGAAATATCGATCAGCTGCCTCCTGCACACCCCCTACTGGGGATGTGCCCGCAACCAAGGTACATGCCCTTGACCGGAATCGAACTTGGGACCCTTGAGTCTGCAGGTCGACGCTCTATCCACTGAGCCAAACTGGTTAGGGCTAAAATTAACTTTTAAATTTGAGAATACTTTTACATTTACAATAGGCTGCGCAAATAATCCAGTTTCTATATAGCCCACACCCAGTTTCCCCTGCTGTTCATATCCTACATGACTCTGGTATACTCTCACCACTAACAAACCAATATTAATACGATATTAACTAAATGCCAGACTTTATTTGGATTCCATCAGTTTTCCACTGAGGTCAATTTTTTCCATTTCAGGATCCCATTCAAAATACCCGTCTAAGTTTCCCAGGGCCGCCAGAACAAATGGCCACGAACGTGGTGGCTTAAAACAATCAGGATGTATTCTCTCACAGTTCTGGAGGCCGCAAGTCCAAAACGTGTAGGGCGTCTCCATCTGAATCCTCCCACATCTCCTCCAGCTTCTGGCGGCCCCTGGCGTCCCACGTGGAGCTGTGCCTCAGAGCTGATGACTCCGGTCTCGGCTCCCATGTCTTCATGGCCTTCAGTGCACGTCTCGGTGCCTGTCTCAAATCGCCCTCTCCCTTCTCTTCTAAATCGTTGGATTTAGGGCTCACCCCGCACTCAGGATAATCTCATCCTGCAATACTTAGCTTAACTGCACCTGGAAGAAACTATTTCCAAATGAGTTCACGTTCACAGGTACCGAGGTTAGGACTTGGACATATTTTTTTTTGGGGGGGGGGACACAATTCGACCCCCTGTAACACCACATTACACTCCGTCTCCTACGGTGGTGCATACGCTGATGGCTCTGAGAGAAGGTGCGATTCAATTCCACGAGCATTTACCCAGCACATTTCCTGGGCCCAGCACTGGGCTGGGTACTGTGAGAGGTCCTGGGTCCTGGGTCCTGAGCCCGGTCTTCCCGCGGCTTACAGTCTTCTGGGAATGACACCAGCCATGTGCTGAGTGAGCAGGGAGTCCAGGGAAGGAGGGCAGCTCATGACCCCACAGTCATGCGGGAGAGGGACCAGGGTCCAATGCTGGGAGACAGCTGTGCAACCCACACCCGCAGGATGACCTGTGACGGCCTGAGGGGAGTTGGGGAAGGATAGGGGCAAAGTGGGGGACTGCAGAGAGCAAGGCAAGGATCTGGCCATGGGGTATGAGAAAGAAGCAGGCCTAGACTCCACTATACAGAGCTAAGCGGAAGCACTTAGACTGTAAGGTCAGGGGCCCCAAGCTAGCCTGTGGGGCTTGCAAGGAGCCAAGCCAGTGTTGTCCAGAAAACACTGACACTGAGGAAGCAGGTGAGTGCTGACCAGGCTCCATACGCCCTCTGCCCCAGGCCAGCACTGGCCACCACTGGGGAGCCCAACCTGACAGAGAGGTGAGGAAACAGGGCTCAGCGATCACTGGGACAGGTACATCGGAGGTCACTGCGGCCACAGCCACGGGGGAACTGAGAATTGGGATGGAGCAGCAGAGACAAAGGGGAGAAGGAGGGGACAGGTGCATGACGGGACTCCAGAGATAACAGCTCAGGGCAGGGGAAACACGTCAGAAGCCTGGTCAGAGGGGCAGAGTGGAGAGAAAAGGCGGGGTAAAAAGGTGAGGGCAGCCCTAGCTGGTTTGGCTCAGTGGATAGAGCGTCGGCCTGTGGACTGAAGGGTCCCAGGTTCGATTCCATCCAAGGGCACATGCCTAGGTTGTGGGCTCGATCCCTAGTAGGGGGCATGCAGGAGGCAGCTACTCAGTGATTCTCTCTCATCATTGATGTTTCTATCTCTCTCTCCCTCTCCCTTCCTCTCTGAAATCAATAAAAATATATTTTAAAAAAAGAAGGTGAGGGCAAGTATACAATAGAGTTCCTTGATTCCTAGCAGCCCAGCAAAGGCATTAAACGTCATAGCTTGTGGAATGGGGTGGCCTGGGTTCAAATCCTACCTCTTCCTTTCCCAGCTGTGCCACTTGGGGCAAGTTACTTAACCTCTCTGGGCCTCACCTGGGGGTAATAATAGTCCCTGCCTTCCCAGGGTTGTTGTAAAGATTGCCTTAGAATGTATGAAGCCCTGAGAGCAGGACCTGGCACATGGTGCTATGTAAACATTTGTGAGTAGTACACTTAGGTAATTTGCACATTAATCAATATTTCCCAAATTGTGTTCCATGGAATCCTCCACTAAGAAGTGTTTTTTTCCATCAAAAAGATTCTTACAGTTAAATAAATTTGGAAAATGTCTTCTATCACATCCACAACAAGCTCTGACATGTCTGGAGTTAAAAAAAAAAAAAAAAAGGCCCTGATCAGTTTTCTCAGTGGTTAGCGCATCGGCCCCTCATGAATGAAAGAGTTCCGGGTTCGATTCACAGTCAAGGGCACGTATCTGTACCTCAGTTGCAGGTTCCCCAGCCCCAGTAGGGGTGTGTGCAGGAGGCAACCAATCGATGTCTCTCTCTCACATCAATGTTTCTCTCTTCTCTCTCTCTCTCTCTCTCTCTCTCTCTCTCTCTCTTTCTCTCTCTCTCCGCCCCCACCTCCTCTCTTCCTTCCACTCTCTCTAGAAATCAATGGAAAAAAATATCCTCAGGTGAGGATTAAAATAATAATAATAATAATAATAGTAATAAATAAAAGTGTTTGGGTTTTTTTTAAAGAAAGAAAGAAAAAATAAACCCATCCCAAACCTATCTAACTTTATTTAACCTAGTGTTTCCCAAATGTAGTGGACCATGGAAGCTCTGGACACCTTGTGGGAGTGTTCCACGGGACCCCAGTTTGGGAAGTGCAATGCAGGAAGGCAGTGGGGAGTCTCTGGAAGTAGGGGAAGGGGCCTCCAGGAGAAGCCATGGGCAGGGGTAAGCCACAGTAAGCCCCAAGTGCCAGAGAAGAGGGAAGGAGGGGGCCTAGAAGCCAGGGACGAGGGGCCATAAGAGAAGGAAAGGGAGCATGGGAGAGGCCCATGGTGGGAAGGGGACTAAAAGACCAGGGTGCTGTTGGATGTGGAGGGGAGAACAGAGGAGGCTGATGTGATCCTGGGAATTCACACTTGGGAGGCGGGAAATGAGGAGTGAGGGGCATCATTCACTTACACACCCTCTCAGCCTCCGCCCACTCACGCCACCGCTCCCTCCCAGTGGGGTCCCTGAGGACAGGCCTGGAGAGGGAGAGGTGGGGTCCGCTGCCTTCTGGGGAAGAACAGCCGCCGGAAGGCACAGAGGCATGCTGCCCCGCTATGCACAGATCGTGTGGTTGTAAAATCGACAGCAGTTGTCCAGGGCCTCTGGGCTGAACTCCGGGCTGGTGCTGAAAGAAAGCAAAGGCTGCAGTCTGACCTCCAGGACTGACTGCTGGCCCCTAAAGGCTGTGCAACCCTGGGAAAGTTGCTCCACGTCTCTGGTCCATCTTTCCTCCCCAAGTTTGGTTCTCAAGCCCCACTTCCTCCTGCCCTGGCCACATCAACCACGGCCATGACCTTTCTATCCCTTGCCCAGGTGCCCGCGCATCCCCTGGCCCTCACCTCTGGAAGGCCTCGCGGCAGCACTGGTACACCTCAAAGCTGCTGCTGCTGAGGGTCGTGTTCAGGAGGCTCGTACAGTTGACCTCGGCCCCCCAGGGCACGTAGAGGATCCCTATGCAGGGAAGGCAGATGGTGAGCAGGGTCTCTCCCCTCACTTCCCACCCCCGGGGACTTCCGAAGAGTCCAGAGCCCCAGAGCCCAGCCCAGCGAGAAATCGGGGCTCTGCCAGGCAGGGGCTCACCTGCCACACAGGCGTTCACCAGGGACACACAGGCCCCTGTGCAGAGCGCCCGCAGCACAATCTGGGAGAAGTCGCTCTTCCGTTGGGGGGCCATGGAGGCTGCGAGGGGACAGGAGTGCTCAGGGCCAGGACGCCGTGGGCCTCTCTGTGTGCGCTCTGCACCGCGGGCTGCAGCTGCTGACTCTCCTTCCTCTTCTCGGTGGGCAGGGGGTGGCCACTGTCCTCCTGACCCTGGCTGAGTTTGGGAGTCCTTGGCCTGACTTGGGCCATGAGGTAGCACCCCACACCTCTCCACCCACATCACCAGAGGCGGATGCAGGAAAAGAACCTGGGTCTGGAGTCAGGCGGACCTGGGATTAAATACGGGCCTAGCCATTGGCTAGCTGTGTGACTTAGGCCATCACTTCACTTCTCCACGAATCGGTGTCCTCCTCTGTGAAATGGGGAGGTTACAAGCCCAGGCAGGGGGACTGCGGCCAAGAGTGGAAGTGGTTTCTGCAGAGAGCCGAGAGCTGGGCCTGCTGGTCCACTGGGAGCGGGAAATGGCAAGCCAGGGTCTCGGGAGAGATCAGCACTGTGCTTCCGGTCCCTCCCCAGACCCCAGAGCCAGGCTCGGCCTGGGCGGGCCGCTCCCAGAAGCCAAGAAATCATGGAATTCCCGGGCTGGGAGGAACCTCCATGGCCATCTCGCTCAGGCCTCGGCGTAGACAAAGCGGGGAGCTGAGGCCTACAGGTCCCCAGGAAGCTGTTTCATAGCCGGGACTAGAGCCCAGGTCCCCGACAGTCCAGGATGCCCAGGATGCCCCCGCAAGACTCACTCAGGCCTCCCAGCATGATGCCAATGGAGCTGAGGTTGGCAAATCCACAGAGGGCGTATGTCGTGAGGATTTCTGCTCGGACCTGGAATTACAGAGGATGAGTGAGGAGGGGCTCCCTCAGCCGGGACGGGAGCACCCTACACCACCCGGCTCCCTGGCCTTCACATCACCCACTTGCTCTGTGTGTTTTGTGTTTTTTTTAAAAAAATACATTTTATTGAATTTTTACAGAGAGGAAGGAAGAGGGATAGAGAGTTAGAAACATCGATGAGAGAGAAACATCGATCAGCTGCCTCCTGCACACCCCCCACTGGGGATGTGCCCGTAACCAAGGTACATGCCCTTGACCGGAATCAAACCTGGGACCTTTCAGTCTGCAGGCTGACGCTCTATCCACTGAGCCAAACCGGTTAGGGCTGTTTTTTTTTGTTTTGTTTTTTTAAATTTATTGATTTCAAAGAGGAAGGGAGACGGAGAGATAGAAACATCAATGGTGAGAGAGAATCATTGATCGGCTGCCTCCTGCACACCCTACACTGGGGATCAAGCCCATAACCCTGGCATGTGCCCCTACCAGGAATGGAACCTCGACCTCCTAGTTCATAGGTGGATGCTCAACCACGGAGCCACACCTGCTGGGCTGCTCTGTGTCTTTGACCTTGGGAATACTCTGGTGCTGCCCCCTGCCAGGCCTTGCACATCCACCTCTAAGTCAGGTCAAGCTGCACCACCTCAGGCGCCCTTCGCTCTGCTTAGCTTAATCCCCAGCCCTTCTGGGTGTGATTCAGGCTGGCTCAGTCCTACCACGCTCTGCACCCAGGGGGCACCTGGGTGACTGGCCCCTTCCCAACACTCTACAGTCCTGCACTCCTGTCTCCTGTGGACTCTCCGCGGAGAGCTCTGAGGGTGGAGGGACTGCGGCCTAGTGTAGAGAGTGAGGGACATGGAAGCCAACCAGCTTGGGTTCCAGGCCTGTCCCCAGGTACGATCAGGTTGAGCAAGTCAATAGCCTCTTTACGTTTTTGTTTCTCCACCTGGAACGCGGGGAAGACAGCACCGGCCTGGAAGGGCTATTGCAAGGATCGTACCGTGTATGGGAAATACCAGGCACACAGTACAAGTTGAAGCAAAGTAATTCTTCTTCTCTTTTGCTCTGCACAGTTACCTCATTTTCTGGAAAGAGGTGTTTTGAGCCAAAATGCAACAGTTTGAGAGGAGGGGGGTGGGGGGGCTTAGACCCATACTTCATATCATATAAAAAAAAAAATCAATTCGGGGAGGGGGGGCGCAGGTGAGGGCATGTACTGGGGGGCAGGGGAGGCCAGGGGGAGGTCAATGGGGAAAAAAAGGAGACATATGTACTACTATTTGTAATACTTCAAACAATAAAAAATAAAAAAAATTTAAAAAAAGAATCATAAAAAATAAATAAAATAGTCACAAAGATGTAAAATATAGTATAAGGAATGTAGTCCATAATATTGTAATAGCTACATATGATGCCAAGGGGGTACTAGACTTATCAGGTGATCACTTTGTAAGGCATATAAATGTCTAATCACTATGCTGTACATCTAAAACTAATATAATATTGTGTGTCCTCTCTGAAATCAATAAATATATATATTCATATTTGAAAATAAATTTTTAAATGAACTAAAAAAAAATCAATTCTAGATCATTGAAGCAGATAAATATTGGTATTTTAAACAGCAAATAATACAAAATATAGGATAATTATTATAGTTACCATGTAGTGTTGTCACTCTCATTTTGGAGAGGGGAAAGCTGAGGCTCAGCGTGGTTAGGTAACTGAGGAAGTTCACACAGCAAGAATGCGGCTGTGTCAGATTTTGAACTCAGTTCTGCCTTCAAAGCTCATGCTTTTAACACCACCATAATGTTCCAGAAATGTAACACTTAGCAGATTTCTGGAATGGAGATAACTGTCTAAGTTTAGAAATACTAGAAGAAATCCCAAAGGAAAAGATTTGGTGTAAAATGTGTGGTAAAAGAAAAATAACTGAATATAAATAAAGGGAAAAATAAAAGACCAGAAAAATATATGTAGACAATGTAACAGAAAACGTTTAATGTCTTTATGCAATAAAGAGTTTATTAAAATTGATATAAAAATATAGCTCTAGTTGATTGACTCAGTGAATAGAGTGTCGGCCTGCAGACTGAAGGGTCCCGGGTTCAATTCTGATCAAGGGCACATGCCCAGGTTGCAGGCTCAATCCCCAGTAGGGGGTGTGCAGGAGGCAGCTGATCAATGATTTTCTTTCATCATTGATGTTTCTAACTCCCTCTCCCTCTCCCTTCCTCTCTGAAATCAATAAATATATTCATATATATATATATATTTTAAAAAACAGACTTAAAAAAAATAAATATTAAGACTCCTGAATCCTGCTTGCTCACCTATAGTCACCCTCCATATAGCAGCCCAAGTAATCTCAAAATGTAAAATGTCAAATCTTCAGTAATATCCTACAGCTCCTTGGCCTGTGCCACTGTCTTTTATGATTACCACCTTCTCTACCTGCACTCTCTCCTCTCAGTTCTCTAAACAAGTGCTTTTCAACCTCAGGGCCTTTGCACATACCTCTTTGCCTGGAATGCTCTGCCCAGCTTCTCCTGGCCCCTTCTCCTCCCTCCAAGTCTTGGTCTAAATGCCATACTGCAGAGAGTCCTTTCCTACCAGCCCAGCCAATAAAGACCTCCCCCCTCCCCCATTTCCTCCTGGTGTCTCCTTCATAAAACCACGAATTGTAGTCATTTTATTTTTTATTCCTTTGCTTTCTTTTGTTTTACCTGTGTCCTTCACTAGATGTAAGTTCCATGACACCAGGATCTAATTCCCTTTCTATGCCTGGTACCTCACAGAATGCATGGCACCTCAGAAGTCTCAACAAATACTTGCTGAAGTAATGAAGTTCATTAAAAAAATGACCCTGCTCTGGCTGGGTGGCTTAGTTGGTTGGAGCATCGTCCCATACACCAAAAGGTTGTGGGTTCGATTCCCGATCAGGGTACATACCTAGGTTGCAGGTTCGATCCCTGGTCAGGGGGAGTATAGGGAGGCTAACAGATCGATGTTTCTCTCTCACATCGATGTTTCTCTCCCTCCCTTTCACTCTATAAAAATCAATAAACATATCCTCGGGTAAGGATTTTAAAAAATGGTCCTGTACCATCCACTATCTCTAGAGAAGAGACTGAGAGAGGAGCTGAGGATGAGGAGTGAGGAGGGATCTGTGCTTTTTACTCCATATAAACTTTTTTTTAAAAAAAAAATGAGTACATTCCTTTACAATTAAAAGACAAAAAGACTATTTCATGTTAAAAGTTCCTAGTTACCCAAGAAACATAAACGAACACAATGCGCTATTATTTGCCCATTCAACTAGCTGCTAGCAGAACTTCTTTTTTTAAGAGGCTGCTCAGTGCTGTTCAGTGTGTGGTGAAGTCACTGCTCACAGGCACAGCTGGGGGTGACTGCAGTTGCTACAGCCCTTGGGGAAAGTTACTGGCGGCAACCACAGGAGGACTCGCCCTGTGACTGAGTCAGCCCACATCTGGGAAAGCTCCCGAGGAAATGATCCGAGAGCAGGGAAAAGTTCTGTAAACAAACCTATCCCCTTCTGCATCGTGCATACTCGCCGAATAACGGAATTAACCTGAATTGATGATAAATCAATATCATTTTTGATACATGCAATGTGTGAGGATAGAGACATCAAAAATGAAGCTTAGCCCTAGCTGGTTTGGCTCAGTGGATAGAGCGTCAACCTGTGAACTGAAGGGTCCCTGGCTCAGTCCCAGTCAAGGGCACGTGCCCAGGTTGCAGGCTAGATCACTAGTGGGGGGTGTGCAGGAGGCAGCCGATCAATGATTCTCTCTCATCATTGATGTTTCTATCTCTCCCTCTCCTTTCCTCTCTGAAATGAATAAAAAAAATATTTTTTTAAAAATGAAGCTTAGCCCAGTCGGTGTGGCTCAGTGGTTGAGTGTCAACCTATGAACCAGGAGGTCATGGTTCGATTCCCGGTCAGGGCACATGCCCAGGCTGTAGTCTCAATCCCCAGTAGGGGGCGTGCAGGAGGCAGCCAATCAATGATTCTCTCTCATCATTGATGTTTCTATCTCTCTCTCTATCTCTCTCCCTTCTTCTCTGAAATCAATACAAATATATAAATATATATATATACTTTTAAAATGATGCTTATGTCATAATAGTAGGTGAGAAAAGCTGGCTACAATAGAGTTTGAATACTAAAATGAAAACTATACAAATTCTCTTTAAAAGAATAGAAGAAAATGTATACAACAACAGCTCTTATTTTAGGATGGTGAGATTGGTAACTTTTTCATTCCTGATGATGTCACATAGAGCCTGAATTCTTTTACATAGAGCCTGAATTCTTTTACCCATTTTATAGCTTTTATAGTTTTTCAAATAAATTTTAACAGAAAGAGCCAACCCCTGAACTGAATGCAATGCACTGACAGTGACTGTCGTGGTGAGGTCTCCCTACTTCGCCCCCGGGGCTCCCTGGAGGCTCACACCTATTCCTCCGGGGTAGATAGAGCAGGTGTTACAGCAGTTTTTCTAGAGAGGCAAGGAGCAGCGGCTGGCCCACGGCCACACGGGATGGTAGCCCATCTACAGCCAGATCTCCCACATCTCCAACAGGCTCCTTCCCGCACCTCAGCCTCCGGAGGTCCCAAGGGGATGGCCGTGAAGCCCAGAGTAATCTTGGGCCCGGGGCAGTAGGCTGGGGGAGGTGGAACGCAGGGCCCAGGGAGCAGGAAGAGCCGCTGGGCCATGCTCCTGCCTCAGGGAGGGGACCGGACACTCACGGAGATCCACTGCTTCTTGGCGCCGATCCACTCCTCAGCCCCAGCGAGGCGGCGCTGCTTGTACTGGGAGAGCTCCTGATAGGCCACGAACTCGTTCAGAAACAGCTTGATCCCCAGGAGCTCGGCCACCACCGGGCAGTCCTCCCAGGCCACGCCCATCAAGAAAGCCACGGGCCGCAGGACGTAGGAGCAGATGAGCTGAGTGAGATACAAGGCCAGGGGAGCTGCTGGGACCCGGGCTGGCCTGGGCTCTGCTGGCTGTCCACCACCACCCACTGCCCGGGACTGTTCCCCCTCCCCCCGCCACAGGCCGTGCGGGCCGGCCGGAGCTGTACCTGGAAGCTGAGCCCCTGGATGTCCACCATGTCCCCCAGCCAGGAGAAGGCAGCGTTGATGAAGGCCAGCACGGCCAGGAAGGCGATCAGGTTGGCTGCGATGTTGGCAACGACCTTCACGGAGATGGCGGCCCCGTTGCTGGCGGCTTCTAAGAGGTTCTGAGCATCTCTGTTGTTGGGATCAAGAGCCATCTTACTGCCCTGTCCCCACAAACAGCAGGGCCTCTCATCCCATGGGGTCAGAGAAGAACCCTGGACAATGGAGTTCAGAGCCGAAGGTCCTCGTTTTCCCTTTGACACCCAGAGAGAAGGGCTGGTCCCAGCACCGGGGCGAGACCCAGACTTCCAGGGCAGAGCTGCCCACGGCAGGAGCCACGAGCCACATGTGGCTTCAGATCACTCGAAAGGAGACTGCTCAGAACGGAGGTATGTTGTAAGTAGAAACCACACACTAGGTTTTCAGAGGTTTAGTACCAAAAAAATCAATATAAGAACAAGTCATTTTATAAAAATGTTGAGCCCTGGCTGGTGTGGCTCAGTGGATAGAGCGTCGGCCTGTGGACTCAAGGGTCCTGGGTTCGATTCCTGCCAAGGGCATGTACCTTGGTTGCGGGCACATCCCCAGTGGGGGGTGTGCAGGAGGCAGCTGATGGATGTTTCTCTCTCATCGATGTTTCTAACTCTCTCTCCCTCTCCCTTCCTCTCTGTAAAAAATCAATAAAATATATATTTTTTAAAAAAGGTTGAGAAGATAATATTTTGGATATATTGGGTGAATAAAGTATTTTATTAAAATTTCCTTCTTCTTTTTACTTTTTTAAAGACTGCGACTAGAAAATTTTAAATCATATTTCTAGAGGGCAGCTCTGCTCTGGACCTTCAGGGGGTTGTGAGGTTGGGGCTGGGTACTGTAGCCCCAAGCACATTTGTCAAAAGTGATATCTTTTCAAGATTTTTATTTCTTTTTAAAAAATATTTTTATTGATTTCAGAGAAGAAGGGAGAGGGAGAGAGAGATATAAACATCAATGATGAGAGAGAATCACCGATCGGCTGCCTCCTGCACACCCCTTACTGAGGATCGAACCCGCAACCCTGGCATGTGCCCTTGACTGGAATCGAACCTGGGAGACTTTAGTTTGCAGGCTGATGCTCTATCCACTGAGCAAAACCAGCTAGGGCTATTTTTATTTTTTTATTTTTATTTTTTAAAATACATTTTTATTGATTTCAGAAAGGAAGAGAGAGATAGAAACATTAATGCTAAGAATCATTGATTGGCTGCTTCCTGCAGGCCCCCTACTGGGGATCGAGTCCACAACCCGGGCATGTGCCCTTGACTGGAATAGAACCCAGGACCCTTCAGTCTGCAGGCCGACGTTCTATCCACTGTGCCAAACTGGCTAGGACGCTTTTCAACATTTTTAAAGGATAGATGTTACTCGGGGGCTGTTAAGACCATGATGAAGAGATGTTAGGAGGTGAGTGAGATCCGGGACAGCGTTCAACAAGTGGATCTATGACAGACACACTGGTGGTCAGAGCTCAAGGTTTGTGGAGAAGGTGGCAAGACCCTCCTCACCACACAAGACCCAGGCCACTCTCCCAGGCCTTGACCAGCCCATTGTTTCCTGCTGGTCCAAGATGGAGATTAAGATGCAAGAACTGGAGTTCCTGTTTTTCTAAGTGAAGCCACAAAGAGGGCAGTTTAAGGCCGGAGGTGAGCCTGGGCTTGGTGGAAGGGCAGAGAACAGGGGACCCCCTGCTGCGCCCTGCCTCTGCTCCTGTCCCCCCCACCCCACCAGCACGAGTCCTGCTGTGCTCACCCGGAGCTCAGCTTCACTCCTTCCTCGCTCCTGAACTTGGACTCCTCCACCTCCGGGTAGACCAGCTTGGAGAGGGCCAGCGCGCAAGGGGCGGCCATCACAGAGGCGGCAATCAAAGAGGCGGCGTCGATCTGCGAGAGTGAGAAGGGGTTACGGCGGGGGGGGGCGTGGGGGCCGAGCGGTGCAGCCAGGGCAGCAGGGGCCATGGCACTCAGCCCCACTGGGGTGTCATCATTGTCAGAACTGCTGCCACCGTTGTCAATTGTAATTCCCTTTGTGTGCAGCGGGTCCCCGGCTGTAGAACAGAGCTCCTATTCCCCCAGTGCGTCTGTCAGTCAGGCGGATGAGGACAGCTGGCCCTCGAGAAAGCAGCGGTCAGGGACACCGAACACCAACATGGTCAAAAATCTGCACATAACCTTTGGCTCCTCCAAAAGTAAACTACCGTATGTTCCGGCGTATAAGACGACCTTTTAACCCAGGAAAATCTTCTCAAAAGTTGGGGGTCTTATACGCCAGAAAACACGGTATTTACAATTTAGAATTAAAGTGAGTTATTGCCAAACGATGGGTGGGTTACTACTAATAACTCGCTGTTGACCAGAAGCCTTACCAATACCAGTCAATGAATACATATTTTGCATGTTGTATCCTTACAATAGAGAAAAGAAAATCACAAAAAAGGGAAAATACAGTACTTATTGAATAATATCCCTGTAAAAGTGGGTCCAGACAGTTCAAACTCATGCTGTTCAAGGGGAAAACTGTAGTGTTACCTCATTTTACGGAGAAGGAAACTGAGTCCCCAAAGAATTAAGTCTGACTTGCCCAATATAGAGGAAGAAGAAGAATTAGAACCCACCATGTCTTTTGGCTCCAAGTTCGAAGTTCATCCTTCTCTTCTGGGCTGTCTCCCTTTGACCATTAATACAAGGGCTCGTTGGCCACTGGTGGAGGGGTTTGTGATGGTTTCAGACAAAGTTCACAGAACTTGAGAGTTGAAATGGATCTAAGAGGTGACCTAATTCAACCTCGGACTGTAGGAATGTCCTTCCTATATAAGATCTTAATATATTTTTATTGATTTCAGAGAGGAAGGGAGAGGGAGAGATTCATAGAAAACATCAATGATGAGATAGAATCATTGATCGGCTGCCTCCTGCATGTCCCCTACTGGGGATTGAGGTCCAAACCGGGGCATGTGCTTTTGACCAGAATTGAACCTGGGACCCTTCAGTCTGCAGGCCAATGCTCTACCCACTGAGCCAAACTGGCTAAAGCAAGATCACTTCTTGAATACTCACCTCTTCAAGGCAGCCCATCACACCCACTCCTGGGTTGGAGAGCTCTTCTCAGGAAATCTACCTCCCACCACAGCCACCCTTTGGCCCTGGGTCCTGCTGTCTCCTGGAGCCATGCTTAGAAACCCTTCCCAGCAAGATGGCAGAGCCACCTGAGCCCCAGGAATGTCCCTTCCGGGATCTCTCTCCTCACGGTGGCCCCAACCCCTCTGCTTCCCTGTTCTCTTCCGCTGTGTTATTTACCAAATGGGGAAATTAGAGGCAAGCCAAACGCAGAACAGTGGGGCGTGGCCAAGCATTGTCAAGCTGCCAGAGAAAACAATGGTTACCGAAGCCTCACAATCACAGGGGAAATGACCACAAAATGGCATAGAGAGCACAACCACAATGATGGGGGAAAGTAAACTCCGAAGCTGTGCATGAAACGAAACACACCACAATGTCAACCAGTTTTCGTCCGTCCCTGGAAAGTCAAGGGTGATTTTCTTTCTGCTTTTTTTTGCGTCTTTTGAAATGTTCACAAGGATATATATTGCTTTTATAAACAGAAAAGTAAAATAGACTTCTTCTTTTTAAATTTTATAGTAAGTCAACTGCAGTTCTTAAATTGTATTTCATTTTATTATTATTATTTTTTTTTTTTAGAGAGTGGAAGGAAGGGGGAGAGACAGAGAGAGGGAAACATGGACATGAAAGAGACACATCCGTTGGTTGCCTAACACCAGAACCTGCAACCGAGGTACGTGCCCTTAACCGGAATCGAACCTGGGACCCTTAAGTCGGCAGGCGATGCTCTATCTGCTGAGCCAAACCGGCTAGGGCTGCAGTGCTTACATTTTAAATAAAAAGGACAAGAAGGAGGGGAGGTAAATTTAAGCCACAATGCTGTGAGGCAGTCATGGCCACAGCCTCAAATGCCCCAGCTGGACATGTCCTGCTCATCTTGAAAAGGGGGTGGGTCCTGCACAGGCCGGGCTCCCTGGGCCACTGGGTCAGCCCATACTCCTCCCCCCCCCCCGCCCCCGTCCCAGGCCAGCTGCTCCTCAGGGCCATGACATCCCAGATACCCGGTCAGAAATGCCTTCTGTTTCAGCCCCCCAAGGCCCAGGTTAGAGAAGGATACAGGGCATGAGTTCTCCACTTGAATTTTCAAAAAGATCTTTACTGAGGCCCTGGCTCAGTGGCTAGAGCATCAGCCGGGGGACTGAAGGGTCCCGGGTTTGATTCCGGCCAAGGGCACATGTCCGGGTTGCAGGCTTGACCCTCAGTAGGGGGGTGTGCGGGAGGCAGCCAATAAATGATTCTCTCTCATCATTGATGTTTCTATCTCTCTCTCCCTCTCCCTTCCTCTCTGGAATCAATAAAAAAAAAATTTATTTTTTTTAAAGAAAAATCTTTACTGAGAAAGAAAATACATCCAGACAACTCCAGAGCATGAAACGGGCCTGTTTCAGGAGGAGGGATTTCTGATGCTAATATGTCAGAGAAGTAACTACCACGTCTTTAATACCATGCAAAGCGCTTTCTGTCCGTCATTGCATTTAATTCTTCAGCTACTGTGCGGTGGGCAGTAATGCCACCCATTCTACAGATGTGGAAACTAAGTAGTGGATGTTCAGTTGGCCTCACTCAGGACCCCGCTGACCTGTGCCAGGGGCCCCCCTCTTGCACAAGTGACTAAGGAGCATCAGTGGCACTGCCCGCTCCTCAGTGTCACCCTGCCTGGCCGTGTCCACAGCTCCGGGCGCACATCTAATCTCCTCTCACGGTGGCTCCTGAACCAGAGGGGGTGGGTAGAGGGACCCCTTTCCAGGATTCGCGAAGACAGCGGGTACCTGCTTTAGAGCTTTTGGGAAGAGGGAGATGCACGTGCAGGCCACCGTGACAGAATTCAGTCACGTGACCCCGGGGTCTCAGACCAGAGAGAAGGTCGAGATCAGCATTGTCCAAGGCAAATACAATGAGAACCACATCTTTGATTTTAAAGTTTCTAGTAGCCAATTAAGAAGAAAAGGTAAAATTAATTTTAATAATGCATTTTATTTAACCCAATCTATCCCAAAGGTTATCTTTCCACCCATGTCATCAATATTAAACTTATTAATAAGACATATGGACTTTTTGCCAAAACCGGTTTGGCTCAGTGGATAGAGCGTCGGCCTGTTGACTCAAGGGTCCCAGGTTCGATTCCGGTCAAGGGCATGTTCCTTGGTTGCGGGCACATCCCCAGTAGGGGTTGTGCAGGAGGCAGCTGATCGATGTTTCTCTCTCATTGATGTTTCTAACTCTCTATCCCTCTCTCTTCCTCTCTGTAAAAAATCAATAAAATATATTTTAAAAAAAAAGACATATGGACTTTTTCCATTCTGAGTCTCATAGCAGATCTCATTTCAGACCAGCCCCACTTCAAGTGCTCCACAGCCAGCCATGGGTGGCTTCATGGCTACTGGATTGGACAACGCGGGTCTAGAAATGACCAGATATTAGCGATAGGAGGGTGCAGGGCAAAGGGAGCCAGAAGCTGAGCAACAATGAGAAAGGAGGAGAGAACAAGAGGGATCTTCCCGTAACTCAGAGGCTGAGGGCAGAGCAAGGATACAGTGAGGAAGGGCCTTGAGGAGGGAGTGAAAGGAGAGGGTTTTCGGGTGGGTAGTAGGCAGGGCTGTGGGAGAAGGTCCGAGGCTGCTGCAGTGGCGGCCAAGAGCCAGGTGGGGGCAGAAGAGAGCTTCTCTGATACCAGACTTCTCTAGTAGGTGCTTTTCACCTGGGCCAGCTGGGCGGTGGCAGCCTGGGGGCTGCCAGATATAGGCTGTGAATGAAGACCCTGGTCATTGGCGGGTCCTGGCAGCCTCTGCACATTCTGTAGAGCTACAGGGAAGTGGGCACCCAGGCCCCTACTGCCTGGGGCTGCCCTGGACTTCTGCCCGAGAAGGGGAAAGAGAGCAGGATGAGTTGTAAGGCAGGTTGTGGAAAAGGGACAGAATTCTTCCAGGATTTTAGTCTGAAGTAACAGCAGCCAACTCATACAGCAGAAAGAAGAGGATTTTTTTTTTTTAAACTGGCTGTGAGACCTAGAACCAGGTTAAGACAGTCAAAGGCCCTAAGTCCTGAAAATATTATGGCATTCCCTCCCCTCATACACCACCGTGAAAAAAACTTCGGGAACAGTTTTGAGTTTCCAGTTTTTAAATATCAAACACCTTCCTAAATCAATTGGAGGTGGAGTGGGTGGTGGTGGTGGGGGGGGTGCCCCAGCTCCGATGCGCCTTTCCTAAGCCTCAGTGTGAAGCAGGTGACCTCGAAAATTCTAGATGGGAGGGTGCCAGGCCGGAAGACAAAGACAAGAGAACTTCTTGAAGTCACAGAGCCGCCTCTCTGCCCAGGCAGCTCTGTGGGGTGTGGAGCTGAGCTGACTAGTGCAGCCCCATGTCCTGAGGGAGAAAGTGCTGAGGGGCAGCCCAGCCTGGCTTGTCCTCAAGCCTACCCCTCGGCCACCTCCAAGGACAGAGATGAGAGGTGGAATTTGGGACCACAGAAGAGGACAGTGGATGTCATTCTGACATCCCCCGACCCATACACACACAGCATCAGGGACAGTGAGAGGCAGACCACGGCCCACTCACTCTAGGACAGTGGTTCTCAACCTTTCTCATGCCGCGACCCTTTAATACAGTTCCTAAGACCATCGGAAAACACAGATATTTACATTACGATTCCTAACAGTAGCAAAATTATAGTTATGAGGTAGCAATGAAAATAATTTTATGGTTGGGGGTCACCACAACATGAGGAACTGTATTAAAGGGTCAAGACATTAGAAAGGTTGGGAACCACTGCTCTAGGGGATAAATTTACCCAACTCATCCCCTCCCTGCTTGACATTTAGGTCAGTTTCTTGTTTTGTTTTGTTCTTCTATTGCAAATAATAATGGAATTTTGCATATCTGACCACTTGTGGAAATATTTCTGTATCCCAGTATTCCTAAGCGGATCAAAGGAAAGTCTTTTAAAACGGACGGACAGATGTTCTCCGGAAGGTTTACAGCCAATGACACTCCCATCAGGAGTGTGTTCATACCCCAAAGGAGATGTAGGCACCCAGCAGGGAGCCGGCAATGGTGGCGTACCCTCCGGTCATGACAACGTGGATTTCAGAGAGCGTCATGTCCTCCAAGTAGGGCCGGATCAGCAGAGGAGCCTCAGTCTGCAAGCAGAAAAGATGTCAGACCAACAGAACTGGCCGGGCCAGCACAGGTACCTGGGGAGTTCCCTCCCCACCGGAGTGGGCAGCTCCCAGTGAGTGCTGGGGTCCCAGGGGAAGAGACAGCAGGTGGGGTGAAGACTGTGGTCTGTACTTGACGGAACCGCTCTGAACATCAGCGTCAGCCTGGCTCTGTACAAGGACCCCGGCCCTGCCACTTGGCCTGATAATGCTCCTGTGTCAAGCAACTACCACGTCCAAGCACCTCACAGTTATTACTCACAACCTTCTGAGAAAGAAGACATCATGCCCATTTTTCAGAAGAGCAAATAGAGGATAAGAGAGGTTCAAAGAATGACCTCTTTTCATGCAATGGGCCAGGAGCAGATGTAACTTGGGCCTGAATTTTTTGTGTGTTTTTTTAAAATATATTTTTATTGATTTCAGAGAGAAAGGGAGAGAGGGAGGGAGGGAAGGAGGGGGAGAGAGAGAGAGAGAGAGAGAGAGAGAGAGAGAGAGAGAGAGAGAGAGAGAAACATCAATGATGAGAGAGAATCATTGATCGGCTGCCTCTTGCACATCCCACACTGGGGATTGAGCCCACAACCTGGGCATGTGCCCTGACTGGGAATTGAAATGTGACCTCCTGGTTCATAGGTTGATGCTTAAACCACTGAGCCATGCCAGCCAGGACTGAGCCTTTAATGAAGACTGCGGGTTGCCAGAAAGAAAGGCAAGTATGTCTTTTGGTGACACATGGGCCTGGATCCTGGAATGGTCTGCAGAGACTCACCCTCGGGAGGGTCAGGCCTTCTGAAAGGGACTCAGGACTAACAGTGCCTTCAGAGTCACACTTACTATGAAAAATACATTTTCAGAAAGAGGAAGGGGAAAAGAAAGACCAAATGATGTAGTAGAAAGAACCCCGGTCAGGAACTAAAAAAAAAAGGGATTCTAAGTCCTGGCTTATCTTGTTGGATCTTAGCCAGTCACTCCTACCCTTGAGCCTCGGTTTCCTCGTGTACAAAAGGAGAAAGTTCGACTCCATCTCTAGGATTTGTGAGTCTCTAAGCTGACGAAGGCAGTCTAGGCCCAGAGCAGTAGGAGGTGCCAGATCCCAGCCTGCCTAGCATCACCCAGATGTGCATCCCTGGGGCAGCCGCCTTTGGTGACCCTGGGAAAAGGCTCAATGGCTCTTGTATGGACTAAATCAGAGCTCCAGGGACCCAGGGCAGCTGGTCTCCATGGGGAGGGTGCAGACGGGCATGAGGGCAGGAGGCTGCAGGACCCACCTGGCTCACAAAGATGTTTCCAGCCACACTCAGGGTCTCCGTGGCGGTGGTGCCCATGGTGACCTGCATCAGCCAGGCAATCTAGAAGCAAGCAGGGCTGGCATCAGCAAGTCCCAGAGGCAGACAGAGGCAGGAATTACCTCACGAGGCTTCCTTCCAACTCCCAACCCGCGCAGGAGCCTCCTCACCCACATTTCCTCCAAAAGGTCCATTCATCTCCCCCTTCCAACCTCCATGGACGGGGACTTACTATCCATGAAAAAAGGATTCCTTGGTCAAATATATTTGAGAATTACTGTACACACACACACACACACACACACACACACACACCTTGGAGATAACTACTACATATTAGGTCAGTAAAGGCTCTGAGAAGTCCCGCACAAGACTTGTTTAAATTTGTTAGCATCAAAAAAACCACTTGACTGTGGGATCCCTTTACCAAGTAGCATTTATTAAGCTGCTATGGAACCAGGGTTTCGTGAAAAAGGCTTTGGAATCGCTATATTAGAAAGTTCTTCCTTTCAATCAAGATTGAAATCTGTTTTCTTAGAATTTCTCCTCACTGTAGGTTCCTCCTAGGCTGCCCCTTCCCTACACGTTTGGAGACAGCTATCCTATCCATAACCTCCTCCACCCTGGCCTTCTCTTTCCGAGGCCCGTCATCCCTACCTCCTCCCCCGAGTCTGTGGAGCGTATGTTCGGCCCTGCACTCTCCCTCTGATGGTTCAGTTTGTCATAGCCCCTTGGTTAAACCCATTCTCCAGATTGAGGCGTCATTGCCTCCCTCATGCCACACTCTGTGAACTCTTAACCTCAGGCTGTTTCTGCATTCCCGGCAGTCACCTGATGGTATGGGTTTATTCTGAGCTCAATCAGCTAAAAACTCAAAATCTTTTGCCCGGCGCAATGCTGTCTCCTGCATCCTGGTTTTGTGTGGCAGATTTTATGATAATAAGCACAGGATTTGGCATTTACACCCGCTAAATCTGGCCCATGTGGCCCCCTGCTCCAGTCTCGCAAGATTTTTTGGTATGAATTATTTTTTCCTCTAACATTTCTTCTCAATGCACCCTCAGTTCTACAAACTTCCCTCCCACAAAGATTACCCTGGATGGTAGTGCCATTTCTGCCCAGTATCATGACAACAGACTCTGTGAAAAGATGTTTGGTTAGCAGCAGATTTGAGAAAGGGTAAGGGGTTGGGGAAGGGTTTGAGCCATGGGAGCAAGGCCTTCTGGGAGAGTGTGAGCCCCAGGGGCAAGTGTCTCTGGCCCAGGCCACGGCATTGGGACTCACCTTCAGGATCAGCCACTGCATGAGGCCCATGTGGTAGAGAATGGACATGACACAGCTGAAGAAGACAATGATGGGCAGAACCTGCAGGAAGAGCGGAGGCCTGGGTGAGAGGCAGGCAGGTGGCAGGGGCCAGGCAGGGCCTCAGAGATACCAGGCAGCCTCTCCATCCAAGGCCTTGCCACTCAAGGCCTGACAGGGTCAGGGAAGAAGCTCTGAATTCAGTGCGTGGGATCGTAGATGTGGCCTCTCCAGAGGCACGTCTGTCCCCTCTAAATATTGACCATCTACCCAGTCATCCCTCTTCCTCCCCTCACCACAGACGAGGCCTGTAAAATGGGGATAAGATGTCTTTCTCTCGCTCTTTTTTTTTAAATACTCACCTGAGGATATTTTTTCCATTGGTTTTCAGAGAGAGTGGAAGAGAGGGAAAGGCAGAGAGAAATACTGATGTGAGAGAAACACATCGATTGGTTGCCTTCTGCACGAGCCCGGACCAGGGACTGGGCCGGGAAGAGCCTGCAACTGAGGTACATGCCCTTGACCAGAATCACACCCGGGACCCTTCGGTCTGCAGGGCAACGCTCTATCCACTGAGCCACACCGGCTAGTGCTCTTTCTCTCTCTTTGCACACTGTCTGTCCTTGGCTGTGAGCTCACTCCCTGGCCCAGGACTCTGGCCTCAACCTCCTTCCTGTGCTTTGGGCCTGAGTTAGGGGCCCCGCATCTGGCTCAGAATGAGACTCCTCGTGGACCTGCAGCCAGCGTTTCCTCCTATCACCTTGCTCCCTGTTACACAGCTTATCCCTTCTCTTCTCTCATTCCGAGCCTCACCAATTCTTCCTTCGAAATTTCTCTCCCGCCATTGCCCCGTCTCCCGGCCAGGGCCCCACCCCAGGGCTGCCTCTCCGCAGGCTGATTTCCCATCGCCAGGACAGGCAACAATGCAGATGTGTCTCGGGGGAGGGTGCGTTGAACAACCTGCTGTGCGGCCACACAGTGGAGCACTAAGGTTGGGAAGCAAGAACGAGGCAGCTCTCTCTGGAATGATTTCCAAGAACAGTCGTTAAATACAAAAAAAAAGGGAAGGTGTGGAACAGGGTGCTCTTATATGTGTAGAAAAGGGTGGGTGGCATTGTGTGTGCTCCTGTGTGGGCATGCAATATCACTAGAAGGATCTGCGAGTGCCTGGGATGGCAGCTGCCTTGGAGAGGGAACTGGGTGACTTGGGGGCGGGGGGGGGGTCGGGGTGGGGGAGAGGTGGGAGGGAGACCCACTTTTTACTCTATCCCCTTTTGTTCTGTTGGAATGTGTGATCTGTTCCAAACAGGTTTAAAAGAATAAGTCGGGCAGAGTTGGTCACAACATGGGAGCCTTCTTATGCTAAACTAGAGGCCCAGTGCACGAAATTCGTGCATGGGTGGGGTGTGTCCCTCAGCTCGACCTGCACCCTTTCCAATCCGGGAGCCCTCAGGGAATGTCCTAGGTTGCCTTGGTGACAGACAAGCAGGCCTTGCTGGGTGCTGCCTGCGGGCCCGCTTGCCTGCTTGCAGGTCGCCGCGGCTACGGCCAAGCAGGCCCTGCTCTCTGCTGTCAAGCTGCGCGGCCGCCCTCGCCTCCCGGGGCCGGTGATGGTCCCGGGAGCCTGCGGGCGTGGCTTGACACCGCCGCCCTTGCCTCCTGGGGCGGTGATGGTCCTGGGAGGCTGCGGGCTTGGTGTCCACCCCCGGGACCCAGGCAACTTGGCGCCTGCGTATGCAAATTAACCCACCATCTTTGTTGGGTTAATTTGCATACTCCTGATTGGCTGGTGGGCATCACGGAGGTACGGTCAATTTGCATCTTTCTCTTTTATTAGTGTAGATGGTAAGTGGGAGAGTTGGAATATCACCACCATCGGGAGGGCATTAACACCAGTTCACCCGAACGTTGGAGGAGCAGCTTCTGTGTGCTGGGACGGTGGGCGTTCTGTTTGCTTCTTTACCTATGTCCAATTTCTCATCTGCTCCTCCCATTTCCTTTCTTTCTTTTTTTGTTAATCCTCACCCGAGGATATTTTTCCACTGATTTTTCAGAGAGAGGGAAAGGGACGGGGAGAGACAGAGAGAAACATCAGTGTGAGAGACACACACATGGATTGGTTGCCTCCTGTGCATGCCCGATCAGGGCCTGGGCGGGGGAGGAGTCTGCAACGGAGGTACATGCCCTTGACCGGAATGGAACCCAGACCCTTTCGTCTACAGGTCGACGCTCTGCCCACTGAGTCAAACCGGCCAGGGCTGCTCCTCCAATTTCCTGTACCGGGTGGACATTCTCAGGGGAGGGAGCATGGGCAGAGGAGAGGTCTGGGGAAAGCTCATCAGTTCAGGTTTGAGTGCTGGGTTTGAGATGCCTACAGAACATCCAAGTGGGATAAAAGGACAGGAGAGGTCTGAGCACAGAAATACAGGTGGGGCCCTGGGGCAGATGTGATTCAGAGGAAACTGCCCTGAGTGAGAAGAGATGGGACTAAGGCCAGGCCCTGGGGTCATCGTCATGAAAGGGTGACAGGGCAGGGTGTGGTGCATGGAGGAGACAGAAGAAATAGAGACGTTGGAGGAAGTCCAGGAGGTAAGGACAGCTTTTCCAGAAGGCACGGTCGGTCAGCTGTGCCAGGCGCACCAGAGAACTCTAGGAAAATAAGGACTGAGATGGGCCCTCGGCACAGCGATTCCGTGGTCCCTGGTGCCTAGGTGAGAGAGTGTCAGACCAGGGGCGGGGACAGAGGCCAGGCATCAGGGAACCACGGAAGAGCGGGACAGGAAGAAGTAGAAACAGCTCCGGCTGGTGTGGCCCAGTGGGTAGAGCGTCGGCCTGCAGACTAAAGGGTCCCGGGTTCGATTCTGAGCAAGGGCACGTACCTCAGTTGCTGGCTCCTTCCTGGCCCAATTGGATGTGTTTCTCTCACATCAATATTTCTCTCTGCCTTTCCCTCTCTCTTCCATTCTCTCTGAAAATCAATGGAAAAATATCCTCGGGTGAGGATTAAAAAAAAAGAAAGAAAAAGAAGAAGAAGTAGAAACAGCAAGGGTGACAGCTCTGTGGAGAAGCTTGCTATGTGGGAAGGAAGAGGGGCTGGAGTAGAGAGGGGTGGAGGAAGGCTTGTTGTTGTTTTCCAGAAGAGAGAATCTTGAGCAATCGGAATTAGGCTCTAGTTCAAAATGCACGGGGATGACAGAATGGCCCTGTGAGAACACAGCCTGCCCCGGGCAGCTCCCAGGGAGACGAGACGAGAGGAGAGGGGTTTTCCTTTGCTCTCCTTCCCAAGGAGGCCGCGGGGTTTATCTGGACCTGCTCCACTTGGCATCTGTCACCCACGTCACTGCCGTGGGGGATGTCGCCTGACAGGGAGCAGGGGCACGGTCTGGATAAACCCTTCCCTGTCCCGTGACGCCTCGTGACTGCCTGGTGCTGGACACACCCCCAGCACGAGGGGCGCTGACATCACTCTGCTGTACCCTTGGAGTAAAACGCACAGAGGATCACGTACTGTCTAGACAGCCTGTCCTATTTATCATGCGAGGCGACCGCTCTGCAGGTTGGCAGGGCTGCGGGGAAGGCTGGAGCCAGGAAGGAGGGTGCCCCGGGCGCTGGACCCAGCTGCAGAATGACTTTCTCGGGGGAGCAACCAGAGATGGGGATCGATGGTGGGAGGGAGGCTGCGCTTTGGGTTAAATGGTGCCTGTCTAGGGAGGGAAGGTGCATGGGAGAGAAGAGAGATGGACTTGATCTCTCTAAGGTGGGACATTTCATCCTAAACAAGGTCCCTGAGGCCAATAGGACCCCCCAGCCAGGAAACTTCACTCCACAAGTGGGGACACTGAGGCTGTGAGATGCTGGGTACCTGCCCAAGGTCACACCCCTGCCAGGAAACAGCGTACCCCCTGCCAAGACCCTGCGTGACCCTGAGGAGCTCTGCTCTCTGCCAGCCCTGGGGCCGCGTTTCTCTGTTGGAGGGCAGCACCCATCCCCTCCCCGGGTACCCTGAGCCCAGGGAGTAGCTGCCCCAGTAAGTCCTGACCACCGCTTTGTGGATCCTCAGAGCAGGCTGTGCCCGCTGGAACCAATGTTCACCCACAACTCAGGGTCTACTTAGCAAATTATGCTTGTACTATTATAGATGGGGCCAGTGAGTTGATTCTACGTTGTATGAGGCTGTTGCTGTTACTCGGCAAGTGGTTCTCAAAGTGTGGTCCCCGGACCAGCAGCACCACCTGAGAATTCATTAGAAATGCAATTTCTGAGGACCCCCCCCCCCTTCACCCCCGTCCGAGGCGGGCCTCTGCAGACACTGCCGGTGCTGTGGATCTGGACACCGCCCTCTGAGAACCACACCTCTGAGCAGATGTCCTGTCCTCACCAGGAAGCAGATTCCACAGGCAGGACTGAACCCATCTGGACAGGGCCCTGCTGCTTCCCCTCCCTGGAGGGAGCTGAGCAAACCGTACACCCCCAGCCCCGAGGCCCAAGCACTGCAGCCCCCGGCAACCAGGCACCACAATGACCCAAAGCGAGAAGATGCCTCCGACTGATGGCTGCCGCACCACCAACGTACAGAAAAGCAGGTAAACCGGACGTGCCTCCTGACTTCCTGCTGACCTCACCACCCACGCCTCCGCCTGGCCCTGCCTGTGCGAGTCCGCTTCGGAGGCCCCGCAGATGCCACACTCTCACAGAGCTCTCCTGGCTCAGATGTCCCAACTCCCTCCTTTGGTCTCCATTTATGTCCCAGTCCCTCCCCTGAAAATGGTAATTACTAAATCCAATGGTACTTTTTAAAAAAAATATGCTTTTAAAAATTTATTTTAGAGAGAGAGGAAGGAAGAGGCATAGAGAGACAGAAACATCAACAAGAGAGAAACATCATCAACCAGCTGCCTCTTGCATGCCCCCTCCTGGGGACAGACCCCACAACCTGGGTACCTGCCCTAACAGGGGATTGAACCATGACTTCTTGGTTCCTAGGTTGACGCTCAACCACTGAGCCACAGCAGTCAGGCAAGGCAATGGTACCTTTCAGTCCTTATTTTATTTGGGGTGTTTTTTGTCCTTGTCTTACTTATTATATATATATACATTTCCCCCCCCCCCAAAAAAAAAATGTGGCACTGTTGACTATTGGGGGTTGCAGCAGCTGCATCAGGCAGACACCCCGAAACCCCTGGGAGGTGAGAGCATTTCCTTCTCCCTAGGGCTTCCTCAGAAAGACCGTGTGAGCAGCACGGCTGAGCTTAGCAAGCGGGCGCACGTTCCAGAGGCCGGAGTGTTAGTGAAGAGATGAGCAATCGTGTGCTCCAGCTCAGCCAGGCCCAGGAAGGATGCAGGAGCCTGCGGGGAGGCCATCATGTGGGTGGAAAGTTACCAGAAGGGAGATAGAGCCAAGGTGGAATGACTAATCAAAATGATCCCGCCAGGCTGCCACCTCAACTGTGCTGGACTCCAGGCCAGGGGCGGTGGGGGCTGAAGGAGCCTCCCGCGGGGGCTCAACTTCCTGGAGGAGTGATGAGCTGGACTGTGGCCCAGCTGGGAGCAGCTTGGATTCCGAAAATCTAAACGAGCCCAGAGAAGACTTCCCCGGGCTGACATGGGCCCAGGGCCTTGGACTAGGTCCACATGATTCATGGAAAGAACCAAAAGAAAGCTTCTGAGTCTTCTATTCGACTCAGCAACAAAGCCACTCCTACACTGAGGATAAGTCCCAAGCCTGGCAAGTGTGTGTGTGCGTGCGCGCATGCGCACATGTGTGCATGTATGCATGTGTGCATGTATGTGCTTATGTGTGCATGTGCATAATGCAGGGAGGAAGGAAATTTGTGACTCGTAAATATTGTGAGAGAGGGAATTCTGTGGCCAAGGAGCATTTGTCTGACGTCCTCCCTCGCCTGACCCATCCTTGCTCAGAAAGCCCTGGCTAATCCACTGACAGTCTGTCCCCAGCGCAGGGCCTTGCAGTGGCCAGGAAACAATTAGTGTTTGACAGGGAAATGCTGAGGCTGGTTAATGATAAGCCTCCCTCCCTCCCTTGTTTTTTCTCTCTTGACAGAACATCCAATCTCAAAATCTTTAGCAACCATTAATATGATTTCAATGTATTACTGCTGCGATTAGACATGCTCTTTGGAAGGGAGGCATGACGTCACTGACTTCTACTTAGCGCATGAGGAGGAAACATCACGTGACTGCAAGTCCAAGGACCCAGCTCTCAGCCTGGCTCTGCCCTAACTTGCTGGGCCTCTGTGGCCAGGTCACCGCTCCTCTCGGTGTGACCCCCTGTAATATAAAGGGAGGCCCAAGATCGCTGAGCATCCTCGTAGCCTGACGGGCTATGAATTCCTGGTCTGAAGGATGCTTAGCGGGGAGATGCAAGTTGCAGGTGTGTGCACATTCTTCCAGAAAGGGAGAAGAGATGAAGGATGCAGCTAACAGAACTAAAAGCAAACCGCTCAGCCAAGCCATCCCACTGCCAGGGCCCCTCCCAGGACCCAAAGGCTTAACTTCAGTAACTTCTAGAAGCCCCGCCCAGGCCTGGCCCACACAGCTGGCTCGGGCTCCCCACTGGCTGGAGGTGCCTGGAAGAGGCTGCTAAAGGCCTTGTGGGCCAACAGTCAGCTGACCTGAAAGGCAAAGACATCCTTGACCAGAGCCTCCCCAAACACGAAGCTGGAGCCGGCCTCGGTGTAGCTCAGGAAGATCTGAAAGGAGAAAACAAGACAAAATGACATCCAGAGTGAGCCCATGAAGGAGGGAGGGAACAAGGAAACAGGGCAGGTTGGTCCAAGGACTAGGCCCCCAGGCCTTGGCCTTGTAGGGGCTGGGCACCACGTGGCAGTGTGCGTCGTTAAAGCCACGTTCATGGACACTCTCTCCAGAAGATACACCCTCTCAATAAATTTTAAAGAAATGTTCTGAGATGAGAGTTACTTAGATAATAAAAAAACAACAACAAAGGGAGCCCTGACCCGTGTGGCTCAGTGGATAGAGCGTCGGCCTGCGGACGGAAGGGTCCCAGGTTCGGTTCCGGTCAAGGGCATGTACCTTGGTTGCTGGCACATCCCCAGTAGGGAGGTGTGCAGGAGGCAGCTGATGGATGTTTCTCTCTCATTGATGTTTCTAGCTCTCTCTCCCTCTCCCTCCCCCTTCTCTCTTCCCCTCTGTAAAAAATCAATAAAATATATGAAAAAAAAACAACAACAAAACAATGAAGGGAGCCAGACAGTGAGAGGTGAGACAGCTGTCAAGGGCTGCCTCACGTGCCTGCCTGCTCCCCCCTCCCTCCTGACCAAGGGCACAGCCCCCATCTGTCCCTGTCCCAGGCTCGGGGCTTTGGTGTTTGAATCTGGTCACACTTCCACAGAAGACCGGATTTAGGTCCAGAACTTGCATTGCGGCTGCAGGGACAAGTCACTCCTCCTATCCAGGCCTCGGCGTCCCCATCTATAAAATGGGGGACACGACTGGAGTAGCAGCTCTGTCTCCTCCCCTCCACACCCACACGGAGCCAGAGCCCGGACACGCAGGGCTTTCTCCTCCAGGGCACGTGGAAATGTGTGTGTCAGGGCTGAGTACAGGATTAACCTTTTGTCCTCCGTAATTCACATTGTACAAAGTAAGTCATGATGATTGCACAACAATGTGAATAAACTCAATGACATTTAAAAATGGCTAAAATGGGCCCTAGCCGGTTTGGTCAGTGGATAGAGCGTCAGCCTGCAGACTGAAGAGTCCCAGGTTCGATTCCGGTCAAGGCACATGCCTAGGTGCGGGCTCAATCCTCAGTAGGAGGCATGCAGGAGGCAGCCAATCAATGATTCTCTCTCATCATTGATGTTTCTATCTCTCTTTCCCTCTTCCTTAATTTCTGAAATAAATAAAAACATATTTAAAAAATAAAAATGGTTAAATTGGTAACTGTTATGTTATGTGTATTTACTACAATAAAAAATGAAATTTAAAAAGTGTAACTTCAATAAACTAAACATTGTCTTTAAACACACACATACACAAAGTAAATCATTTGCAATTTTTTAAGCACTCCCATTATAAATTCCACATCACTGATGACTGCCGAGGACCGCATGCCTTTCTCCCGAATCAGACCCAGCCTCTGAGTCTGTCTGGGGGCACCGGGACGGAGGGAAGTACCAGCTGCACAGGCTAGCCCCCAGCTGCCTGCTTGGTCTGGGGCCCACTACACACAACCACCCTGGTCCCACTCCCTCTCTGAGGCCTCACCTCCCACTGTCCCCCAACAGAATGGCGTCTCCTCCATCCCCTGGCACCCAAGATGCCCTGGGAAGCCGGGCTCCATGTACACACCTGGATCTGGTCGCCCAGCCACTGGAACGCAATAAATCCAGGTTCTGTTCTGATGACAAGGAGGCCAAGTACAAACTGTAGCCCAAGACCCCAGGACACGGCCCGCCAAGACACCTGCCGCCGATACAGAAAGGACCTGATGAGCTCAGCTCCCCGGGGGCGATCCACTGGGGACAGGGTGGGGTGAGAGCAGAGGCCAGGGGCTGCTCTGAGGGGCTTTGGCCTGCCTGCAGGACAGGGCTGGACCTAGCCAGAGGTTGGACCTATTGCTAGTGGTCACATCCTCCCTGGAGTTCATAATAGGCCACACCCTTGGCGGCAGTGAGACTGGGGCAGCAGGCAGAAGTGGGCAGGTCTAACCGAGGACCCAGGTAAGCCTTGGGCATGCCATGGCACTTGGTCCCAGGTCATCGCTGGGTGGGCAGAGTTGTGGCCTTGGGGTCTGGTCTCAGTGTAACCTCCGTCTGCCTGGACCCTCCCCCCATTCCTCCTCCATAGGCAGGGCCCCTGCTACCCTAATCCCCCTCTGTCAAAGCCCTCACTCCAGCAGCAGGGAGCTGGATGCCTCTCAGCATTTAATGATTCCTTAGTGGTGACCCCCAAACCCAGGTGTGCATCAGGATCTCTGGGAAGCTTGGCTGGAGCCGGGGGGGGGTGGGGGGGGGGGTGGGGAGGAAGGTGAGGTGTTAGCCACACTGTGAAACCAGGAGGGGTCCTGATATTAGGGTGGTTGCATCACCAAGGAGGCAGAGGGAGAGAAAGGGCTGAGCCCCACTCACGCCTGACAACTAAGCACTCACTGCGTGGTGATGCTTTGAGCAGGCAAAGAGGATGCCGATGAACACGCAGATTCCTGCAAAGGACACCAGCTGCTCAGGCCGCCGGGCGGTGTCCAGAGCCAGCCACAGGACCAGGCCCAGGAAAGCAGCGAGGGCTAGACCCCTGCAGGGGAAAGGCAGAAAGACATCACCCTCAGCATCTTCCCCAACCCCACACAGTAGACCACCTGGGCTCCACAGAAAGCACACTCAGGGCTGGTGGGAGGAGAGAGAGCTGTGTGACTTCAGGAAAACCACCTAGCCTCTCTGAGTCTAATTTCCTCACTGGGAAAAGGAGGCTAAAGGCTCCCCATTTCTCAGGGTTGGGAGAGGACTAAATACTAAATACAGTGAAATCAGATCCCACCATTATATACTCTGTATGTGTTGTTAGGCCCGGCGGCATGGCTCAGTGGTTGAGTGCTGACCTATGAACCAGGAGGTCAGGGTTTGAGTCCTGGTCAGGGCACATGCCCGGCTTGCGAGCCCAAACCCCAGTAGAGGGCGTGCAGGAGGCAGGTGGACAAGGATTCTCTCTCATCATTGATGTTTCTCTCTCTCTCCCTCTCCCTTCCTCTCTGAAATCAATAAAAATATACTTTAAAAAAAATTCCCTGTTGCCCTAACCAGTTTGGCTCAGTGGTTAGAGCGTCGGCCTGCGGACTGAAGGGTCCCAGGTTCCATTCTGGTCAAGGGCATGTACCTTGGTTGCGGGCACATCCCCAGTAGCGGGTGTGCAGGAGGCAGCTGATCAATGTGTCTCTCTCATTGATGTTTCTAACTCTCTATCCCTCTCTTCTCCTCTGTGAAAAATCAATAAAATAAAATTTTTAAAAAATTCCCTGTTGCCCTGGACGGTGTTGCTCATGAGTTAGAGCATCGGCCTGTGGACTGAAGGGTCTCAGGTTCAATTCATAGTCAAGGGCACCTACATGGGTTGTAGGTTTGATCCCCGGTCCCAGTCGGGGTGTGTGCGGGAGGCAACCAATCAGTGTGTCTCTCTTACATCGATATTTCTTTCTCTTTCTCTCCCTTTCCCTTTCCGTTGCCCTCTCCCTTTCCCTCCTTTTCTCCCTTCTAGTTTCTGAAAATCAATGGAAAAAATATCTTTGGGTGAGGATTAACAACAACAACAACAACAACAAAATCCCCTGAGGGCTACCTGAAAGTAATGACACCTGGACCCCAGCCCAGCCTGCTGATTCAGACTCCAGGGTGGTCACCCCGCAGCTACATGTCTCACACGTGTCCCCGGTGATCTGATAGGAGGCAATGATATGGGCCCTCCCTGCCGGGATGAGCTGGGATCTCTCACTTTAGGAAACTGTTGAGTCCTGTTCTCTGCTGTCAGTCAGCTGTTGTAACTGGGGCAGAGAACCAGCCAGGAACTGGCAAATCTCCACAAAGATTGCTGCCACCTTTGAAGCCACCCAGCCACGCTTGCCCTGGGGCTTCCAAAAGGCAAGCAGGGTGGAGCACGCTCCCCATGGCACAGGAACTGGCCGGTGGGATGGGCCGAGGCCCTGCTCACCCAGCCCTGGCTGTGCCCCAGGAGCTGAGTCAGAGGCCCTCAGCCTCTGTGCCCCACTCCTTCTCACCCCGCCCCACCTGGGGGCTGTGAGCTCACTCACCTCTTCAACCAGAGGCTCAGGCGGGAATGCCTCAGAGGCGTGGCACACCTCCGCAGTTTTGGTCCCAGCAGCCTCTTCAACAGGCCGTGGGCCAAGAAGGCCAGGACCACACAGGTGAGGACAAACAGGGCCAGGGCCCTCTGGAAATTCAGGAGGCAAGCAATCAGCAGGAAGGCCGCAAACGCTGGGAGTGGGAGGGGAAAGTACGAGAAGGGGGTCAGTGATGACATGGGTCCCTTCGGGTCCCTGAAGCCCCGCCCTCTGGCTCCAACTACCCAATCTGGAACTTGGAAGGCAGGAATTTCACCCAACCCCTCTGAGCCTCAGTTCCTCACCTGGAAGTGAGAACCAATCATCCCTCCTGTGTTGAGGGTTGTTACTGAGTTAACTGATAGAGTGTGTATAAGGCAGGGGTCCTCAAACTTTTTAAACAGGGGGCCAGTTCACTGTCCCTCAGACCGTTGGAGGGCCGGACTATAGTTAAAAAAAAAAACTATGAACAAATTCCTACGCACACTGCTAAGTCGGCTGCTAAGCAGGACAGGCAGTGGCGGCAAAAACACCCAGCGGGCCGGATAAATGTCCTCGGCGGGCCGCATGTGGCCCGTGGGCCGTAGTTTGAGGACCCCTGCTCCAGAGCTAACTGGGTTCCACAGAGGACAGAGGTAAATAAGTCAGGTGTTCCAGGAAGGATCCCACTCTGAAGTATTAATCAGTGACATTTTCTTCCTGGAATCTCCTTTTCCCCCTTTGCCCTCCTCCCCCTTGAGGAGTTAAATCAGTCTGTGCTGTGCCTCCAGAAAGGAATATGAGCCTGGCCGGTGTGGTTCAGTGGTTGAGCGTCGACCTGTGAAATAGGAGGTCACAGTTTGATTCCCAGTCAGGACACATGCCTGGGTTGCGGATTTGATCCCCAGTGCAGGATGCAGCCGATCAATGATTCTCTCTCATCATTGATGTTTCTATCTTTCTCTTCCTCTCCCTTTCTCTATGAAATCAATAAAAAAAATTTTTTTAAAGAAAGAAAAGAGAGTAGATAGCAGAGGGGAAATATCTCTCCCTGGCTTCTGAGTTTCAAAAGCCAGGGCTCTTGAAGAATGAGAAGATACGCGTAGCCTTTCCATTGGATAAAAGATGTGGGATGGATGAAGCACTGTCAGTGTAAGCTCTACCCCACCCGCTCAGCTACCAGACTAGTTGGAGGGTATTAGTTGGAGGGTCTGCACTTGGCTTTCTCCCACGTTTAGGTAATCGTCCTTGCGTTCCCTCCTTAATCTCAAATGCATAAAAGAAACTGCAAACGATTAGTCTCAGAAGTGTTTGTCTCAGTCTGTTGAGATCTTGCTTGCAGGCCTATCCTCTGTTTGGCTCCAATAAAGTATCATAAAAACTCTCTACAGGTTTGGATGTTCTTACATCGACACAATATCAGCCCTTTCTCATCTGTCCAGCCTCACCCTCTGGCTCCTTGTCCAGAACATTACCCTCTAGCCACACTAGACTGTTGATCAGCTCCCTATCCACACCCTGTCCCCTTTCACTTTTGCTCCTGGGGTTCCTCTGCCTGGAGTGCCTCTCACTCCTTATGGTCCTTCCCCTCCACCTGGCCAACTCCTGCTCGACCTGTGAGACTCAGGTGCCACCTCCTCCTGGAAGTCCTCCCTGATCACCCCCATCCTTCCTTGGTGCTCCCAGATGGCACGCTGCGCTACGTGGACATGGTTGTTGCCCTCTCCCTTACTGATCAGAGTGCCTTGGGAACAAGGTCTGGTCTGCCTTAATTCTGCCGACCCTGCTTCCGGCATGGGCGCTGGTCCCAGCTGGCGCTCAGCAAAGCTCTGTTGAATTACTGGGTAAGTGAACGACCCTGCCCTGAGACATGGGTGGCTGGGGTGGAGGTGGCTGACATGGGGGGTCGGGGGGGGGATTGGGGTGGTGGGGGGGTCGGTCCCAGGCTCACCGGTACTGAGCAGGCCTGTGCAGATCCATCGAAACAGCTGTGTGTGCTCCCTGCAGAAGCGCCTCACTCTCAGGGCGGCCTGCAGGCTCCTCCTGGGGAGAAGACCAGAGGCTCCACAAGTGGCCCCCAGACTCCCGTCCCCATGGGGATCCTCAACACCTCCAGGTGGAAGCCGCTCCAATAAAAGGGTGACATGGGGTGAGCCAGGCCCGGGCCTTGACATCCCACAGCGCTGAAGAGCAACCCCAGCCCAGAGCGCAGGGAGGAAAGGCTCAGGCACTCGGCACCACCCCAGGGATAACCCTGCCTGCAGGCCTGGAGGGGAGCTACCTGCCAGCAGGAAGAACTCTCCAGCAAACAGCTACCAAACCGCATGCACAGATCATTCCGGCCGCCTCCCTCCCGCCCCATGGAGCAGGGGGGAGAGGCTCCCATCTCTGCATTTACTGCCTTGGGACCCGGGACACTGCTCGCTGAGTCAGCGGCTCCCCTCGGAGATATGGGAACAGCCCACTGTATGCCAGCAGCTGTGGCCCACTGCCCTCCAGGCCCAGGGCAATGCCAGGTCTTGCCTGGTCATTTGGTCACTGGCCTATCCCTGCAGTGGAGGCTGCAATCTGAATAGCCTCGGGGGTCTCACAGGCTGCACAGCTGCTGCTTTAAGGACCCTCTCTCCCCTCTCTCTGTCCCATCTCCCACCTCCTAAGTGCATCTTCCCCAATCTTGCTCTAAGACAGACAGATGGAACCCCCGCCTCCTGTTCTCCTCAACTCAGGACTGGCCAGTGAGGACCCCAGCGGGCCTAGGTATTTGGGAGGCCCAGTTCTAGGCTCCTACTTGCTGCCTGTGTGACCTGGGCCCATCCCTTTCCTTCTCTGGGCTTCAGCTGCCCCCTGTGAGAAGAGGGGGCTGGCCAAGGCCAGGGCTTTTCAAACTAAGCCTCGAGGTCCCCCAAGTTGCCCAGAGACTGAATAATTAAGAGGGGGGGGCCAGTCTGGTTTGGGGGTCCCGTCCAAGTGAAACCACATTTTGGGGTTCCCAATGGGATTTCACTCTGGCGGCTTCACAGCAGGTTGGGAGCCTCGGGCCTGGCTTGCCTCTGAGGCAGAGGCCAGCAGAGCACATTCATGGGCTAAATCGTGTTTTCTCCTTCCTTCAACAAAGATACAGGGAGTCGCCTTTCTACCTGGCAGGGAGCACGCTCCCACCCCTGCTCCCCGTGGTGGCTTCCTCCCCTACCCAGCCCGCGTCCCCTCCTGGAGACCACTTACCCTGCTGAGAAGGGCTCCTGGCTGGCTTTGCTCGAACTGTTCCTGCCCTCTGCAGGGCTCAAGTCGCTGCCCGGGGTCTGGCCTTCCTCCTAAAGCCAGCAGAGAGGACCACAGTGTCTCTGCCACCCCAAGTGAGAACTAGAGCTGGGGCCCAGGATGGGAGAGGCCCTGGCTGCCACCGAGTGTGCCCACAGGCACCTCGGGAGTGGGCCGGGGTGGGGGCTGGGCTTTTGCACAGGAAGTAATCGGAGGGCAACTTAAATTCTGCAGAGCATGCATTGAGCACCTACTGTGTGCTGGGCTCTGTGCTAGGGAGGAACACTCAGCTGTGCCTGAGCTGTGGCTGGTGGGGAGTCCCAGGCAGGGCCACCTGGTCGCGTAAGCCCCAGGACACCAATAGCCTCACAGTCTGTGGAGTTGGGATCTGACATGTAGGGGGGTTACTCTTGCAAATTACAATGTGAAAGGTGCATCCTGGGTTGTGCCGTGTGGTGAAGGGGAGGGGATTTGTGGGGGGGAAGAGGGTGTCATTTTAGGCTCCAGAGTTCTGGGTGGTGGGGCCTGACCTGGCCGTTCCAGAGCAAGGACAAGCCTGCCAGCTCCTCAAAGGCTGAGACTTCCTCAGGGACCCCGACCCCCACGCCACCCCGACCCCCACGTGCTTTCTCCTTCTCATCCTTTAACTCGCAGCCCGATGGCTCCTCCTTGTTGAGACCTTCCTGACCTTTCAGACTAGGGCACGCCCTGCGGGCACATGGTGGGCACACACGTGTTTAAGAAGTGAAATAAGGGGCTGCTCTGCGCTGAGGAGGCCAGCACACTGGGGTGGGTGGGGTGGGGGAAGGAGAGGAAGATGGTGAACAAAGGCCCTTCCCACCAGGGGACCAAGATGGGGCTGGGGAGGGGACAGACCAGGCTTTCCGAGAGCTCAGCCCCCATGTTGTCCAGACCGTTGGCCACGGATGCGAGAGAGATGGACTCTTTGGGTCTGGGTGTGTTGTCCTCCATGTGCCAGACCTTCCAGCTGAAAAACAGAGTGAGGCCCAAAGCTGAAAGGGGGCGGCCAGGGAGGGGCCTGCGGAAGGAAGGTGGATGGGAAGGGAGAGGGCTAGCAGGGGGGACCAGACACCTAGCGTAGCTCCTACCATCCCAGAACCCAACCCTCACCATGGCTGGGGGCATGGCCGTGACTCTCCAGGGACAGCGGAAGGCATCCCTTCCTGTGCTCACTTCTCAGAAACCCACGAGGCCAGGCAGAAACAGGGAAAGCCTGCCCACTGCACAGGGAGGAGGAGGAAGGAATTCTGTGTAACACGTATGTGTACTTGATACAGGTATTTTTGTGAAGAGAGGCCCTAGCTTTCAACGCTCCCCACAATACGTTAAAACCATTGCCACTGCGTGGCTCAGTGGTTGAGCGTCGACCTATGAACCAGAAGGTCACGGTTCGATTCCCGGTCAGGGCACATGCCCAGGTTGCGGGCTCGATCCCCAATGTGGGACGTGCAGGAAGCAGCCAGTCAATGATTCTCTCTCATCATTGATATTTCCCTCTCTCTCTCCCCCTCTCCTTCTCCCTTCCTCTCTGAAATCAATAAAAATACATTATTAAAAACAACAACAACAACACCCACCATTGCCATTAAGTGATATTTTCATTGTATTGTACTGTTCCACCTCTGAAAGGTGGAGACACAATGCCCTGAAGACTTCATTCTGGTCCCTGTACCCAACTGTCCCTGAAATCAGCCCTACCCCTGGACTTCTCAATGACAAGAGCCAATATAGTCCTCTTTCTTCCTTTCCTTTTTTTTTTTTTTTAACTGAAGCTCAGTTCATAGACTTAAACTCACCTGTAAGTATGAGACCCCATGTCTCCCCACTTCTGTTCCCTCTCTTTTCCTTTCCCTTGGGTGGCAAGCTACACTATCCAAACAGCAGCCCGGTGAAGCTCAGACCCAGAGGTGTGCACACAAGAGCAGGAACAGCTGTGGACATGCACCCAGAGGGAAGCCCACCTACCCGTGCACACACAGACACACACACACACACACACACACACACACACACACACACACAGACACACACACACAGCCGCACAGGGGGAGGCAGGATCCTCTTCCTACTCACCTATTTGTGGTGAACAAGCCACGCTCAGGCACAGGCGGCGGCGTGGATTTCTGTGAGGACAGGCTGGGTGCAACCTGCTTGCACTTTGGCCTGCGTTCTCATTTTAGTGGGAATTCCTGGGCAGAGTTCAGATTTGGCGTAGGTTGGGCTTCCCACCCAGCTTGGTCACAGCAAAGGCAGGGACCCCAACCTCTTTCAGGGAAATGGGGAACAGGGCAAGTGGGCCCCACACTAGGCCTGACCCACTGAATTCGGCCCTCTTACTTAATTTGTCTTCCTCCTCTGAGATGCCCTCCTCTCCACTCTCTTCTGCTCCCAAACACTCCCACCTCTTCCAGGAAGCCCACCCTGATTATTCTCATCCTTCCCACGGCCCCTCCTGTGGCCTCCTTGTCCCCCTGCCCTCAGTGCTACTCAGTGTCTCAGACCCTGCACCTTACCTTTCATTTTACCTCTTATCCAGTCTCCCTTTCTCACTCAATCAGTAATTGTAACAGCAATCTGTTTTCCTGAGCTTGAAGAGAAAGGACGCAGTGCAGCTGTCACAGATGGTAAAAGTGTTTCAGGTCTAAACATCCTACGCACAAAACAAAATCACACAATTTGCCCTTTTGTTCCATTTTTCTCTTTGATACCTAAGCAACCATGTGCAAAGTCAAGGGACAAACCCTTTAGTGTTTCAATCCTCAATCTAATCATTAAACTTATCTGACAGGATTTACATCTCTTTAATAATTAAACACACACACTCAGGACAAAACCTTTTATGACACATGAACACTACCTAGTAGCAGAGTGCAATTCCTGCACGTGCTGGTTGTTCGGAAAAAACTGGAGATTGATGGAAGGAGGGCAGGGTACCCCTCTTTTTAAAAACTTTTTGTTGCCTGGCTGGCATGGCTCAGAGGTTGAGCGTCAACCTATGAACCAGGAGTTCACAGTTCGATTCCTAGTCAGGGCACATGCCCAGTGTGGGGCATGCAGAAAGCAGCTGATCAGTGATTCCCTGTCATCATTGATGTTTCTATCTCCTTCTCTCTCTCCCTTCCTCTCTGAAATCAATTTATATATATATTTAAAGAAAAAGGAAAAAAAAATTTTTGTCTGTCATTCTGATTACCAAAACATGAGCACTGTTAAACATTTAAACGTTATAGAAATATACAAAACAAAGGAAGTTAAAAATTCCTCTAATGTGAAACTTCCAGAGATGAATCACCACAGAGTTTGTGGCATTTTGGTCCAGACTTTTTTCTTAAGTGAATACTATGAAATGTTATTCATTTTACAAAAGGGGCTCAGACTATACCAGCTTTTTTGCAAACTTGCTTTCCTGGGCAGAAAGCCACACTCTGTCCTCCCCACTCTGTGTGTGTGTGGGGTGGGGGGGACGGGGTGGGGGGGCAATGTGCTGCCTGATTCTGTAAAAAGTAATACACAGAAACCCCATTTAAAATGAAGTTGGGAGGCCAGAAGGGAGAGCTCTAAGGCGCTTGGTCCCTGCAGCCCAGCAGGAAGAGGTCTCTGTTTATCTTAGCTTTCCGGAATTCCTCTTCTACAAAAGAATTTCCTCTCCTTTGTCGGAACTTCCAATGGTTTGCTATTAGGCCCCCTGCCCTGAATTGCAATTCTTTGTTGTTTCCAAATAAACGCATTTTGCTGGGGAAATATCTGGCTGACTATGTATTACAGGTCAGCAATTGTAAACTCAGTGACCGTGACGTCATCTGGTGTGTCCGGAGAGGGACACCTGCCTCTGTGTGCAGCCTCCGCGAGGGTGGGCGGAGCTGCCCTCACGGTGGGGCCTCATCAAGTAAGTCACAGTCGAGGCAGAGGGGACTGAACCTGTTTCTCTGCCTCGGTCCCCTTCTAACCTCTCCCTGCTTCTAACCTCTCCCCCTTCCCTCCCTTCTCTCTGCCCTCTCCCCTCCTCTCTTGGTGTCCAGACAGACGAGAGCCTGGAAGCACAACACATCCAGAAGCAGCCAAGCTTGTTTCAAAGCATTCCCGATATTGCAGCTTACGACCTTGATCTCTTTCTTAAAAGTATTTTTTTAATTGGTTTTAGAGAGGAAGAGGGAGGGAGAGAGAGATAGAAACATCAATGATGAGAGGGAATAATTGATCCACTGCCTCCTGCACATCCCACACTGGGGATCCAGCCCACAACCCAAAAATGTGCCCTGGCCTGGAATCAAACTATGATTTCCTGGTTCATAGGTTGATGCTCAACCACTTAGCCACACCGGCCAGGCACCTTGACCTTTTAATGTGCCCTAATCTCCAAAGCAAGGACTTACTAGGCTGTGTGTCATGAGATAAAACCCTGAGCGTGGAGCTTAACCCTTTGCACTCGCTGGCTTTTTTCTCGATTCCTTTATTCTACTTGGGATTTAATTTTTTAAATACCCCAGATTTTACAAAGCGCGGCAGTAGAATAAAAAACTGGAGTTTCTTTTCATACAAACTTACTTATTTGGATTTTTTTTATATTTCAAATTATTGATACCTTCAAAGAGTAATTTTAATCTCGACATCCGAGTGCAAAAGGTTAAAGCTCTGGATTCATTCCTGTCTCTCCAAGTCAGCCCGTTTCCTCATCTGTAACACAGTGGGGGTGGGTAATCGTACCTGCCTCTTAAATATTCATGAGGAGTAAGTAAGCTAATTCTGGTGGGTGTTTGGCAGACAGCCAGGCACCCTCAGGCCGGCAGGTGTCATCACTGCCACAGTCCCATCTCAGAGATGTCTTGGCATATTCTCCTCCTCCAGGCCAGGAGACCCTGTGCTTCTCCTCTGCTGCCCCCATGCAAGGAGGAGTGACCAGGAGTGACCCTGGCCCCCAGAAGCCAGATGCTCTTTATTTTTTAAACATATTTTTATTGATTTCAGAGAGAAAGGGAGAGGGAGAGATAGAAACATCAATGATGAGAGAATCATTGATCAGCTGCCTTCTGCATGCCCCCTACTGGGGATTGAGGCCGCAACCCTGGCATGTGTCCTGACCAGGAATTGAACTGTGACCTCCTGGTTCATAGGTCGACGCTCAACCACTGAGCCACTGAGGTCAGGCACCAGATCTCTTTTCAGGTGGTATTCGGCTGAAAGCCACAGGCTGGGCAGTCAGGAGGCTGGGTGGGTTGAGTTGAGGCCACCAGGGAAAGACCAAGAGCTGGAGGACCGCAGGGGTCCTGGCTCTGCCCCATCCAGCTGTGTGACCTCAGCACTCAGTGCATTACTTGATCCCCCGTGGCCTGTTTCCTGAGGAGGCCGTTCCTGAGATGTTTAGCTCTGAGGCCTACCCCACCCACCAGATGGTAGAGTGAGGCCTGGGTCTGATCCAGGCAGAGGAAGACAAGGAATAAATATACATATACACTGAGTGGCCAGATTATTATGATCTCTGAACGTATAATAATCTGGCCACTCTGTGTGTGTGTGTGTGTGTGTGTGTGTGTGTGTGTGTGTGTGTGTGTGTTAGAGACCCGGTGCATGAATTCGTGCATGGGTGGGGTCTGGCCAGACTGGCCAGGGGGAGGGGACATGGGCAGTTGGCCTGCCTGCCTGGTGGTCCAACTCCTGGTCGAGGGGACAATTTGTATATTAGCCTTTTATTCTATAGGATATACACTGAGTGGCCAGATTATGATGCGTTCAGAGATCATCATAACCTGGCCACTCAGTGTATATTTCCTTTCCAATCAAAACAAAATAGCACTTGGATTTATAATGAAGAGGCTGCTCCACCTCTCCCATGCCTGGCCCACTCTTTAGAGGCAACCACTTACCTGTTTCTGGGTTTAGTTCTTTGGGGCCACTTCCTGTTTCCAGGGAACTCTTGGCCAAGGCATGGGAAAGAAACCCTTCTCCTTGCCAGGCTTTGATACAATAAAGAGGATATGTTTGTAAGTGGTGAGTGAAACATTCAGGGCTGTAAGAGGCAACCATCATCGGAAAGGGTGTTCAACAATCTATTTTCTTTTCACAATCTTGCCCACACTCATGTCTTGGCTCTTCACAGGTGAGGTCTCTTTCATTGCATTGATTCATGTGTCCAAGCACTGGACAAAAAGTTGCAGGAATATGACCTTGTCATTCTCTCCAATACCCAAAAGGTCGAACACCCCTGCCATGGCTGCTTGGCATGACTATCCAAGTGTCCCCTGATATGGTCCACCCCTTGACTCTGTTCACGGAGAACAGATGGGCACAAATGGCCCTTATCTAATACAAAATGAAAGAATGGGTCTGGGGCTCATCTCTATCTCAGCCAACAAGAAAGGGCTGGTGCCCAGCTAGCGTGACTCAGTGGTTGAACGTTGATCTATGAACCAGGAGGTCATGGTTTGATTCCTGGTCAGGGCATATGACCAGATGTGGGCTTAATCCCCAGTGTGGGGCATGCAGGAGGCAGTCAATCAATGAGTCTCTCTTATCATTGATGTTTCTCTCTCTCCTCCCTCTCCATTCCAAAAGGAAGGAAGGAAGGAAGGAAGGAAGGAAGGAAGGAAGGAAGGAAGGAAGGAAGAGGAGGGAGGGAGGGAGGGAGGGAGGGAGGGAGGGAGGGAGGGAGGGAGGGAGGGAAAAGAAAGGACTGGTGACATAAGGACACCTGGTCCCACATCCAAGAGGGTTCAAGGCCACCAGGCAGGGGGAGTTTTCCCCAAGCAGGTAGGAGATCACTGTTTCAAAATATTTAACTGGTTACTATTTTGTGAAGAATATTCCCTTTGTTATTTCACTTTCTATCCTTCTTTCTTCTCTATTTCATTAGCTTTTTATATAACGAGAGATTGAGATGTTTCATTTTCAGTCGGATCCAGGTTAGGATGTTCTACAAACCAAAGTAGTTCTTAATGCACATCATCCCTTCGGGTTCAAATATATCATTTATGACTTTTAGGCCATATCCTCCATCTGAGGTGCACCATTTTCCTCCAGCCTCTGGGAAGGGCTGTAGGGCTATTAATTTGGATTTCCATTGCTTTGTTGGCTTAGAGCCTGACACTGAGTCCCAGCTGACAAGCTGGTTATTTATACAGGCAAAAATAATTCTTTGATTGCTCCATCTTCTCTCCCTGTCAGAGAAGTGGTCTGGTGTGGCACCCACTGAGCCTTACAGCAAAGCCAGAAATTTTTTACAAAAGTTTGCATGAAGAGGACTTCAGGCCTCCCTGGGAGGAGCTGGTAAAATAAATCTACCCACAGGCCAGAAGTATCCATAAGGAAGGTGCTGACAAGTGAGGCATCACAAATTAAACACAATTGTTAGGAAGAATAAAAACGGACACCTCTGAGTGTCACATCTAGACATTGAAACTTTCCAGGCATATCTTGGCTCCCTCCACGCAGGTGGAATTCCACTGGTAACAGTGCCAAAGACGGAAAGGCCTGGCCTCATCTCTCACTAGTGCCAAGTGTCCCTCCTGTGTGGACCTGGCAATCATACACCATGACTCATTCGGAACCACTCCTTTCCATTGAACCACTCCTTTCATTTCGCTATGCCTGTAGAAGCAAGTGTCACTATTCCAAAGGTTGTATCCAATTCCCTTCAGCTCCATGACAGTGGCGGTTTGTGGAGAACATGACCCAACACGGGAGCTAAACACTGCCTAGCGTGTGGGCCGGGAGGCAGTGCTATTTCCCACAGGATGAGACCATTTCCAGGGATGAAGCAGAGATGCTGGTTAGCCGCCTCATCTGAGCGAAGGGACAAGCCCCGGGTCTCCCCGCTTGGAGAAGAGCAGTGTGTGAGTGGGCCCTGAGATGGAGCCTGTGGTTCCAGAAGATGGTGACAACTATGGCACCAGCTGACGGCTTCATGCCTGAGAGCTTGGTATGTGCCAGGCTGTGAGAAGAGCTTTCGCCCTACCTGATTTGGCTCGGTGGATAGAGTGTTGGCCTGTGGACTGAAGGGTCCCAGGTTCAATTCCCGGTCAAGGGCATGTACCTTGGTTGCAGGCACATCCCCAGTAGGGAGTGTACAGGAGGCAGCTGATGGATGTTTCTCTCTCATCGATGTTTCTAACTCTCTATCCCTCTCCCTTTCTCTCTGTTAAAAAAAAAAAAATCAATAAAAGATATATATTTTTTAAAAAGAGCTTTTTTCTGCAGTATCTCAATTAACCCTCATAACAATTAGTGAGGTAGGTACTGGTCACCATGTCCCCCACCTGTCCTCCATGGAGGTGTATAAGGGGGAGCCAGCATCATAAATGGAGCAACTATTGAGAAGTTGAACAGGCTGAGGTAGACTGTAGGCAACTGTCACCTGATGTGTCCACCCCATGCTTGCACTTCGCCTGCTGCTTGGCATACACAGTAATACTGCAGGCCCTAAACAGATAGCAGCAGAGTGCGCTTACTGTGCTGATGCCTCAGAACCTGAGCGATGCCCAAAGGTGCCTTAGTGGACACTGGCTCAGAGTCAGTGTTTGAGCAGTCCACTCCAAAGACGATTATAAACGAGGCACTGGGACAAGCCTTGGAGGGGGTACCTTTCTGGGCTTATGCGGCTTATTGGCTGGCTGTGAACGTTTTAAAGAGGCTCGTGAAACGGCACCCAAAGGTGACAGCACCCAAGCTGACAGCTGACAAGCTGAGATATGCAGGAGACTGTGGGAGATTTGGCCTGCCGGGCTGGGCTGTGGCATCTAGTTTTGGCAATATGATTGGCAATGTGATTTATAAGGGGAAGCAAGGATCTGTTAGTAAAGAAGATCTAGCAAGAGCTACTTTCGTTACCATCACCAGTAACCTTTGTTGTGTGGCAGGAACGTGTGCTGCTAATGAGAAAATAAACAGAGCTGTCACTGTTGGAAACTTATGAGTCAATACTCTCTCGATGAAACTTGGCCTATCCACTGGATTACTGGTCAGAAGGTCAACTGAAAGCATTGTTTTCAGCACATGGGGCGCTTTGGAGCAGTTGGTGTACTTCTTGGGCTGCCAAATTTCAGCTAAAGCATCAGGTTTCTCTCTGCTAATAAATGTCATTCAAGAGGAACTGAAAACCGCAGGCCTTATTATTGCATTGTCACTGGGAACCAAAGGATAAAAGAATAGCACTATGCCTGCTGATTTTTAAATGTCAAAATAGTAAGATGCTAAATGTTGCTATATTAGCAGCAAGAACTTGGTAACAGGTGAAGTATTTCTAACTGAAATGCTGTCCCTTTTGTATAGCCAGTGTTAAATCCTTAAATGCAAAACAGCCTCTGGTTGTTGAGCTTTCTCACACACACAAAAAGAAAAAAAAAAGAAAAAAGAAATGTCAGTTTTAATCCACAGGGACATGTCCCATATTGGGCCTGGATGTGCTATTCAAATAATCAAAAACCAGTGGCCAGCCCCAGCTGTTTTGGCTCAGTGGATAGAGCATCGGCCTGGGGACTGAAGGGTCCCAGGTTCAATTCTGGTCAAGGGCACAAGCCTGGGGTTGTGGGCTCAATCCCCCGAAGGGGGCATGCAGGAGGCAGCCATGCAATGATTTCCTCTCATCATCGATGTTTCTCTCTCCCTCTCCCTTTCTCTCTGAAACCAATTTAAAAAGTGGCCACAGGAGTTGACGGCCATTTCCTCAGCCCAGGAATCCATATAATCATGTCCTGTTATAACTCTACCATCCAGGTATGCGCTGCAAGTGCCAGGGTCATCCTCGTGTGTGGTGTGTCCCCTGAGGCTGAGTGTCTGGTAGCTGCTGTCCCTTGAAGCCCTTTGGAAGTAACAGGAAAGAGCCATCTCTGAACCACATCAGTTTTGAGGTCAGAGGACAGTGCCTCCTAGGTTCCAGGACCTTTGGGTGTCAGTAGGTGCCCCCTACCCAGGCAAGCTCCATCCATATAACCACCACCTCCTGCTGACAGACACTCCTGTCTAGCTGAGTTCCATCAATCTTGTATTTGCCTTTGCAATTTAACAATGAAGCTCCAATTTGCCTGGTTGAATAGCATACAATCCAATCTCTGAAGCCAGAGGAGGTGGGTCTCTCTGGAGAACTTTCTGTTTCAAGAAAAATCCAAATGAATGACCGGCAATGGAAGCTCATCACGGGGCAGTCTCAGGAGTACCAGAGCTGAGAAAGCTGGAGACCAGTCCCATCTCCTTAACCCCCACCCCAGACAACTACAAACAAGCTGTTCTTGTTTTTCACTTCTGGTAGTAAGCTCTGTAAGTAAGTAGATGATAGATAGATAGATAGATAGATAGATAGATAGATAGATAGATAGATAGACAGACAGACAGACAGATGGATGAATAGATGATAGGGTAGATGGATGGACGGACGGACAGCTGATAAATATAAATATAGATACTATTTTTATTTATCTATAGACATTATCTGTTGACTCTATACAAACAACAATTTAGTTGTCTGATGTTTGACAACTATATCATTATAGTTCTTCTACTCATGACGTTGCACTTGGGGTCAATCATTTCTCTTGCTGGAGTTGACGGGAGAGAGCAGAGAGGAGCCTTGGTTCCAACGACATTCTACAGCCGCTATGCCCACCCCAAATGGATCACGCCCAGCTCTCCTGTTGCCTACAGACTTCTACAGAAGAAACAACTTTCTCTTGCTTAAGATCACTGTCATGTGAGGGCTTCTCTATTATTTCCACTTGTAGCTGATCCTAACTGATGCATCCCCGCTTTTAGGGCTCAATGCAAACTGAGCCTGGCCCTGCCCCTCTCTGACTGAACCTCCCACTGCAATACCACAGTCCTCTTGTTTACCACACACCACCCACCCAAGCTTCCATTCTGTCCTGTACGATTGCACAGATGGTTTCCTCTATCCTCTGATCAACGTCCTTCAGATCTCAGCTCAAGTGTCACTCCCTTAGATTAGCTTCTAAGAGCCCCAGTCTAATGTACGTCCAACCCTCTGCTGGTATTCTCTCCCATTTTTCCTCTTTGTAGCACTTAATACTATATTTGCCATTTTACAAGTATTGGTGTGTTTGTTTCACCTGGACTGTAAGCTCCATGAAGGAGGAGCATATGTCTGTTTTGTTCACTATTATGTACACAGGAATACTAATTCCAACTCCAACTTGTCTGAGAACATACAGAACATAGGATAGATCTGTATTAGTGAAATTATATTTTTAAAATGAGGGCCTGGCTCAGAGGTTGAGCATCGACCCAAGAACCAGGAGGTCACGGTTCGATTCCTGGTCAGGGCACATGCCTGGATTGCGAACTTGATGCCCAGTAGGGGACATGCAGGAGGCAGCCGATCAATGATTCTCTCTCATCATTGATGTTTCTATCTCCCTCACTCCCTTCTTCTCTCTGAAATCAATTAAAAATATATATATATATATATATAATTTTTTTTTTTTTTTAAAGAGGCATCTCCACGGCCCATGGCCACAGACAATGGGGCAATGAAGGACTGGGGTGGGGGGTGGGAAGGGCTAGAGGGGGTCAGTGGGGGAAAGGGGAGGACATATTGAATACTTTCAATAAAGAATTATTTTAAAAATAAATAAAATAAAAAAGAGGCATCTCAGTTCAGAGAGGTTAAGCAACAAGTTCAAGTTCACAGGGCTAGTAAAGCTGGATTTGAACTGAGGTTTGTCTGATTTGTTCTAAGCTCAACAAACAACTTTCGAATAATGTGGCTTGCCTTAAACTTTCCCTCTCAGAAGAAGAAGGGAAGAATTTACTTGTTAGGTAAACACTAGTGTCAGCTTCCTGGATGGTTAAAATTTCTCATTAAAAATTAGCAAGGTGCCGAAGCCGGTTTGGCTCAGTGGATAGAGCGTCGGCCTGGGGACTGAAGGTTCCCAGGTTCGATTCCGGTCAAGGGCATGTACCTTGGTTGCGGGCACATCCCCAGTAGGGGGTGTGCAAGAGGCAGCTGATCGATGTTTCTCTCTCATGAATGTTCTAACTCTCTATCCCTCTCCCTTCCTCTCTGTAAAAAATCAATAAGATATATTTTAAAAAATTAGCAAGGTGGTGGGTTTTGGGTGTACAATTTCCATTTTCTTGTAAGTTAGTCAATGAGACAGCCTCCCTGAGTTTGATCAGCTCCGGGGTACCTACGGCATGAGTTGCAAAATGGAGACCTGCCCCACGCTATACTGTTGATCTGCTAGTAACCAGAACCCACACTCAAAATAGCCCAGGGATGTGAGGCAAAATTAGAGCAGGAAAAGAAGAGTTACACCCAGAAGAAACTACGAACTAGATACATTGTCAGAAAATAAAGGAAAACTTTATGGGAACTTCTTTAAGGCTATTTGACCAAGATAGCAGAACATAATTTTGGTGCAGGTTCTATTTTATATTTGTTTATATGTTCACTCACCAGAGATTCTACATTCAAAGTAGAAGCTCAGTCAGTCAGTAATCTATATTGCTTACCAGAGTTTTTTGGGTGGTGGGGGTTGTTAAATAATACAAATCTGAACCAAATGTTGACCATGCATGCAAAATTAAATGAAAAGACCGAAAACCCAAGAAAGGCAGGAACTCACAGATTTCAGGAGACAAGAATGCTTTATTGGGTCCTTGGCATGCATCCAGTCCATCCACCCTCTCACTATCCTCTGGCAGGACCCGCCGGTCTCGCTCCTTGCCATGAGAAATTAACTGGCGAGTCTCTGCTGGCTTTCCTCTCCAGGCCCGGGAGCTGCTGTGAAAATGAGCTCCCTGGTCTCAGCAGCAGAGACAGGGAGGAGGAACAAAGTAGGGAGTCATCATAAGGCACACAGGCATGAAAACCAGAGCTCTAGCTGTGGCTAATCAATCACTGGGTCCCAGGAATGAAAAAGACCAGGCATCCCCTAAGATAATACCTAGTTATTGCCATGACTGAGGACTTCTGAGTGGGCAAACAGGTCTTTCTCAAGATGCCAAGGTAGAGTCAAAATCTTCTATTTAATTTCCAGACCTTCAATGGAGAGGAAGTCAAGTATCTTTGAAGAGAAACGTTATTTTAGCACTTAGGTATATAGTGTAAACCTTTCTTGCAGCCTTCCCAAAGGGATCTGTTTGGGCCTTTATCTGGGGACTATAGACGGAAAGGGTAAACACCCCAACCTGGGGGGAGGGGTGTCCTCTATAGGACACTGGCTCCAAGCTAAGGCCAGTTTCTGGGAACAATAGAAAAGCATGTAGTCTGCCAATCAATGGATCATTCATAGATCAAATTTTATGCTATCGTGAAATCCCAAAGCCAACCAGGGGCCGAGTGTATAGTTGAAATGGATGTACCAGTATTATAGGTATAAACCTCACAATGGCCCTCTGGTTTGTGGGGTAAGAGTGACTATAGTAGGACAAGTGCAAGCCATTAGAATTTGCCCTCTCTAGCAAAATGGTAAATCAAAAGTAATACCAGCCGAAACCGGTTTGGCTCAGTGGATAGAGCGTCGGTCTATGGACTGGAAGGTCCCGGGTTCGATTCCGGTCAAGGGCATGTACATTGGTTGTGGGCACATCCCCCGGTGCGGGGTGTGCACGAGGCAGCTGGTCGATGTCTCTCTCTCATCGATGTTTCTAGCTCTCTATCCCTCTCCCTTCCTCTCTGTGAAAAATCAATAAAATATATTTTAAAAACAAAACAAACAAAAAAACAAAAGTAATACCATATTCCTGGGGAAAGTGTAAACAGTAGTGTTACTACCAAAGTCTTGAGAGTGAAGTCACAGTGATTCCATTCCTACCACAGTTCAGCTTGGCCAGTGCAAGACACCAGGTCTTTGGACCGCTGTCAACTTTCCAAAGCGATGACTCCAATTGCAGGTGTTGTTTCAGAGTGGTCTTCTTGCTAAAGCAAATCCATCCAGCTCCTGGCATTTGGTATAAATCCTCTGATCTAGTGAATTCATTTTTTTTCTCTATTCTGAACAGAGAACATCAGAAGCATGCCATCTTCATCTGGCAGGGAAGCAGTACTCTGCTGCTGTCCTGGCTTCGACATACAGAATGTCTTAGCTGTCTAGCACTGTGCCACCACCTGGCTCACAGGGACCTTGACCCCATCACCGCTAAGTCCCATCACACTGACAGCATCTCCAGTTTCCCTAAATGCCTTGTAAGGCTTTTGTGAATCAGAGGTGGGAGATGAACCGGATTAAAATGCAAAGGCCTACCCCCCTGATAAGTTCCTGGGGGCCAAGGTCAGAATATTCTTCCATAATGTGGAACAAATTATTGTACTTTGAATATTTTACCACTGAGACCCAATTCTAGTAAAAAAAAAAAAAAAGTCACTCTGGGGCATCTTGCTCCAACCCGCTTACTGATTGACCTAGAAAGGCTACCAGCTTTGGGTTGGGCCTAGAGCTGGGAAAGCCTTTAGTAGAAAGGGTTCTGCCCCCAGTGGCAGATTCCATGATGTATGAGGTGTATGTCTGTCTGTCTGTCTGAAGCATGCTGGGGAGCCACTTAAGAGTCTGAGACAGAGCAGAATGCTCTATGAAGCTTGTGGCAAGTACTGACTAGAAAAATACAGCAGAGAACCCAGGGTTTGGAACCGAGTGGTGCTCTGGCCAAAAACCATCACCTCTTTGAGACATGGCCCTCTGGTTTGCCTCTGGGAGAGCCTAAATGCTTGGCTACAGCATCCAGGTGGCTAGGCTACCCCTGTGAACTGGGGTCCACCCAGCCAGAGTGAGGCATGGCCAGCAGCACCCCATCATAGGGTGGGCACTCCAGAATAGGTCTCTGAAGGCACTGGACAGCCATGTATATGGATTGCTCACTCCATCTCCCACAATGCCTCCTCCTGCACTATTGGTGAGCTCCCCTCAATCTACACGCAGTGGCTTTAAGAGGGCAGGAATTTTTTTATTTTTATTTTTGCCTGTTATGGACCCTTCTGGGTTTAGATTTGCTTTCCTTACCCATCACACCTCTTCCACCACCAATATCCAGGGAATTATGAAATGCTGTAAACATCACCAGAGAATGCACTTTGCAACACAACTACAGTACAGTAATGGGTTGATGCCTATGGCAGTTACTCATCTTGTCAGGATCCCCATAGTCCAGAAGCAATTGGCTTGATAGTATAATGAAATGGTTTATTGAAAACGCAGCTATAGCCCCAGCTGAGAAACAATACCTTGCAAGGTTGGGTCAGGCCTGCAGCTTATAGCATAAGCTCTGAACTGGCAACCAATTCATGATGCTATTTCTTCTACAGGCTAGGTAGGAAGTTGAGAGGAGAGGGGTCTGTTATCACTACATCTCAATACTTTTTTCAGATGTGAGGTTTGGGACCAGGCTGGTGTACAGGTTTTAGTCCCCAAGGAAGTATCTCCTCAAAAAGTCACAGTAATGATTTTAGTGAATTGGAAGCTGAGGTATCTGGCCACTTTGGGCTTCTATACCTCTGAGCAACACACAACAGGTTGTGGTAGTAGCTAGTATGATTAACTCTATTAAGGGAAAGTATGCTTGCTGGTATGGAAAAGGGGCACAGACGGACATGGGGATTCCTAGAGCCTTCCTAGTACTGCCATATCCAGTGGTTAATGCCTGCGACCCGGCGGGACCACTAAGGAGCTGGATTTCAGAGCTGAAGACCTGGGTCACTCCGACAGGCAAAAATCCCTAGTCACACACACTAGTTCCCATGACCTGGTAGAGAAATGGATGGTAGCCTTTACCCATACTTACTTTCTTGCTGGGTTATATTATTTTGGTTGAAAATGGTTAATTTTACCAGCTAATCCACAGGTTGCAAGATTTCAAAATGGGACTGTGATAAAAGCGGGTGGAGTATTACTGGTGACACTGGACTTTGGAGAATGGTAGCTGGTCATTACCTGTGGATTCAGTCATGGGATGTAACCCTGAATGGTCTCCCTAAGCAGGCAGAAATTTGCGTTTGGTTGTATGTGGAAGAGTCGCAATCAGATGGGAAGAACAGTGTGTGCGCGTTGGGGTATCATTTGTCGTCGCCCACCAAGCCTTTTCCACCCTCCCACTCTGCACCATTCTTCTGGAAACTGCACTCCTCCCATTCCAGGAGCCCCATGCTGGGAATGTGAACGTTAGAGGGAGACCCACTGGGACCAATGGCTGGATGGTGTCCACCTGACAACAGCAATAGCTCCTGGGAGGCAAGCTCTGGAGCTACCTGGCCCCCCTCCCTTCTCAAGGCTAATTGTCCAGCTATTCCTCTGTGAGCTACCCCAACACTCTCCTCATGAACCCTTTTTTCTTTAAGTGGGTGCAAGTCCATTTCTGTTGTTAAAAGCCCAAGAAACCTAATGGAAAGGGTCTCTTTTGAGACTACATCATGCATCTTTGATCCCCAACAACTGTTAATTCAGAGTCTGGCTTAAAGTAGGGAGGTGCTCACTATATGTCTGCTGAATGAATGAATGAATGAATGAATGGAAAATATTCCAGCTCTAGTTCACCAGGGCAATCTGGATAGGCAGGTGGGAGAGTTGGGGCACAATAGGGCAAGTGGGGCAAGTCACAAGAGGAGATAGAGAAGTCCGAAATATCAGCATGGAGAGGGCAGACATCAGGCAAGGAAAATCCCAGACCATAGAGGGAAGGGAACAGGTTGGGGATGAGAAGCCTTCCTGCTGCTTGGGAGGCAGGAAGTGGTCCGTGAGTGGCTGGGAGGCAGACACTGGCTGTCCCGAGCTGGTTTGGCTGCAGTGGAAGAAGCCAGACAGCGGTGTTTCCGCAGAGCCCCCAACTCTGCTTTACCCTCTTGGGTTCCTTCTTCGTGTTCCTCTCCCAGATGAATGAGCAATTCCAATCTGGCCCCAAGTTCATAGACACCCTGCTAAGGGGCACAAGCCATGAGCCCACTTGTATAAGAAGCATGGACTGTCTAGCTGTGGCCACAGAAGGCTGAGACTAAATGTCAACCCAAGAGCTAAAACATGGGTTCATTTTTCCAGTCGGCCCAGGGAGAACCTGCCTGGGGAGAGGGGACCCTGAGCCCATACACCTACAACCACACCAGATGAGGGAGAGCAGGAAACACAGTTGCTGCCTTTATTGCATTCCAAGGGGAGCAGGCTAGCTCCAGACCCGCCCCATCGGGGGTTTCCAGGACAGGCGCTCAGGAAGGACACAGGGTGCTGGGCTGAGCACAGCAATTCCTTGGGAGTCCATAAATGAGGTCCCGGAGCTGGAGCTTCAGGATTAAGAGCTAATGGTTGGGGATAGGGGTCCTAAGTCCCAGGCTCAGAGACAGCCCTCACAGCAGGTGGATGGTTTGTATCCTTCCTAAAACTCCCATGCCATTTCCCCGTGGAGAGGAGTCCCAGCTCTCCATCCCCTGCCAGGAGGGGATGTGAAATTCACATCTCCTTCAATATGGAGCACAAGTTCCTCAAAGTCCACACTTTCCCTCTGGCCACAGCTGCTGACACAACCCTTGTTCCAGTTCTCACCTCACAGGCAGAGGGCCTGGGAAAAGTAGGGGAGGCGTAGACTGGGGTATACCAGAGGCCAGAGGGTCTGCTCATTACCTGGGTCCTAGGGGTAGGGGGGTAGGTCAGGCTAGAAAAGCCATCAGGCAAGAGGACAAGCAGAGTCAGTGAAGGGCAGGCAGCGGGCTGCAACTGTGCTCAAAGCCAGGGATGGTGGCTGGGATGCAAGAAAGCATGGGAAGCAGGCAAGTGAGTGCCTGAGTGAAGGGGGAAGAAAGCAAGAACACGTGCCACCAAAGACCACCGCATAAGGACTGAACAGGCCCAAAATGGGGCACAGGAACAGGTTAGTTGCAGGGTAAGCTGGGATGAATGAGGCAAAGTAGTCTGAAAGAGAAGACACCCTGAGAGTCACACAGCAGAGGCAGCCCAGAGCCCTGAGGTCAGGGAGAGGTCAGGGAGAGGTCAGGGTCAAGCAAAGGGCAGAGGGTAAGTGCTGGCCTGCATGGCAGGGTCTGGCTGGGGCAAGGGGTCAGGGTGCAGAACTCATGCAGAGGACTCGGGGAGCCTCCAGCAGTGGCCAGTGTAAACTTCAAGGAGGGCCTCAGCCCCTGGGAAACATGGAGGCGGGGCCTGGGAGCCCTGGTGACATGGCACCAGGAGAGGCCACTGGGCTGTGTGCCAGGCACCAAAGCCGTCTGATGCGGAGCGGACTGAGGAGAGGCTGCGCAGAGAGGCCCCCACGTGGTGCCTGCTCAGTGCACCTTCTCCGCTTTGTCTGTATTGGGAAAGTCTCCATCGGTTCAAGCTGCTTCCTTGTTGGTCTGCTGCTGGGCGGAGGCCCCCAGCCTCCTGTAGGGGCTACCGCGTGCCCTGGGCCTTGGAGCCCCCCTCTTGGATGGGAGGCTGTCCCAATAACTGAGTGGCGACTGCCCCTGAGGCCTGAGAAGTGGCTTTGGAGCTTGGGGTGCTCTTCCGGGAGCCCTGGGGACTGGGGAGGCCTTTCTTCTGGGGCTGAGGACTCAGTTGGGGGCCCTTCCTGCCGGCAGATGGACTCTTGGAGCCTTTGGCCTTGGCTTGGGAGTGGGCAGCCTCGGGGCCCTTGAGGGGTTTCAGCCCCAGCATCTCACAGAAGGTGTTGCACTGGTGGGAGGAAGCAAACTGGTCCAGCAGGGCAGGGAAACAGCTCTCCTTGAGGCCTTGGTATCTGTAGCCAAACAGTAAGAGCTGAGTGCGAGTCCCACCCAGACGGAGGGTCCTTGAGGGGCTGGCTTTGGGATGGCCATGGCCAGGGTATTGTGGCCAAGGTACATATGCCCTACCAGGTAGTACTGGGGAGTCTACCTGGTACTACCTCAGGTGGCAGGATCTAAAACCTCAATTCTAAACTGAGATCTCATTATGCCCTGGCACATGGATTTCATCATGTGGGACACGAACTGGTGTGAAGACGATCTGCCTTTTTAATATAAATTAGAGCAGTCTCCAGGGCATCACTCTGCTCAGGGGCCCTTGCTAATCTGTGTCGTGGAGCTTTCTCGAGTGAGAAGGAAGAGGAGCAGGTACAGTCAGAGGGCAGAATTGCAGGTGCCCCTGTGTGTAGGTGTCACTAGCTGTTGGTCCCGATCTGGGGCAGGGGCACAGCATGTGGGGGGACCAGCAACCCCTGGGGTGTTACTACATGGCCACGGGTGCAACTAGGACCATGTGGCCATAGGCCTAGCACGTCAGGGATGAAGAACCAGGAGAACTTTGACATGTTAGACCCTTGAGAAGTACTCACCCTCGCAGCTTGGTGGCAATCTGCAAATCAGTCATCTTCCAGTCAACCCCTGAAAAGAAAGTTGGGAGCTGAGTTGATGGCAGCCAGGGCTGGTTCTAGGCCCCCATGTCTCCAAGATGGAAACTTGCCAGGTTTCAGGGCATATCTTTAGGCATCCTGTCAGTAGGTCATCACCACTGGCCTATCTCACTGGGTATTTCCGTATTAGTAGTAGTAATAACATTCCCATTTTTACAGGTGAGGAGCTAGGCTCGGAGTTAAATGACTCAAGCAAAGTCTCATTCATTCATTCATTCATTCAGTAACTGAGCATTTTCAAACAGTCTGACAGTATTCTTCTTGAAACCTGCCTCTCACTAACAAGGCTGAGTACCGTAGTCAGCATAAATGTGGGCTTGAGAGTCAAGACGGACCTGGATTTACATTTCAGCTCTGTCATTTGAGCTGTTTGAACTTGGTAAGTCACTCACTATCTCCATGTAGATGGGGTAATACTGCCCATCTCGCAGGGGTATTGGGGAAATCAGAGCATGTAGGACTCCAATTTAGTGTCTGAAACACAGCAGTTATGCAATAAATATTAATTCTGTGATGTCTCTTTCAGCATTTACCACATTCCATTTTGCATTACAATAATGATGCTCCCTTACACCTGCACAGAATTTTAGTTTGCAGAAGGCTTTCACAAATATGGTCTCAGTTAATTAGAACAAGTCTTAGAGCCAGGCAGGGACAATATTATTATTCCGAAAGAGAGAAAGGAAACTGCAGCTCAGAGAGATTAAAGACCAAACTTGTCTGAGCTTCAGTTCTCTTCTCTGTAAAACATAGACCCAGCTAGAAAACAATGAGGTCTAGACTTAAATCTATTTCTTTAACTCTCAAGTCTTTCTACTATATCATGTTACTCATTATAGAAATTGTTATACTGATCACAGCTTCTTAAGGACAATGACCATTCCTAATTCACCTTTTACCTTTCCAATACTTGGTAAAGTTAAATGGATGGATGGATGGAAGGAAAGAAGGAAGGATCAATTCTGAGTTTACAAATACAGTGAATGACAATGGCTAAATGTGTTACTAGCCTCCCTGCCCCTAAATATATGGAGTTATAAAAACAATATTTATTATACAGTTTACCCTCACTGAAAAGCACATTTGAGCCAGTTTTCTCTCTGGCCTTTAGTTTCCGCACTTATTTACACCAGGGGCTATATGTAATAATGTGTGATATTCCCAGCATTCCTCTCCAACCACTGTAGAGAGAGTTTTATCTTTTCCTGTTTCCTGCCCAGTCGGGTAAAGAGAGTAGGCCTGGAGAGGATGGTCAGGGAAGGAGGGAGGATTCATGCTTGCTGGCCTTCCTTTGCTGGAGAAGAATCTGAGTAATGAGAGAAACTGGAAGAAGCCAGATAGATTATGTTGGTTACATAAAAAAAAAAAAAAAAGCTAACGAGGATGGAGGAGGAGGAAAGGGAAGCGGGGGACAGTTAAGCTCCGCTGCTGGGGTGGGAGAGTTTGGGTAGTATGGAGAGTGAAGGTCCAGAGCAAAGCTGCAGGGAAAGGAGGAAGGGAGATTTTGAAAAGATGGTTATAGGTTTTGAATTAGATCCTATGTAATGTTTTTTAAACCAATTCCTTTAAAATTTTAAGTGGAGCTTGGAGTGCATGCCTTTAAATACAACCGTGATTACAGACTAGGCTACAGGAGGCCCTGGTATGTATGAGGCTTGCATACAAAATGGTGCCTGTCCAATTTACGTCACAAGCTTATTGCCAACAGCAAAGGAAAGGGAGAAAGTGGGTTGTAGACTAGTACACAAGCACCCTCCTCTGACGCTGGGCCTGCTCTCACACAGGTGCACACGGACCTTCACACCCTCATACCTGCCAGATCTGTGACCAGGAAGCTGCCATTCGTCCACAGGTACAGCCAGTGCTGGAAGGCCTGGCATTTCTGTACGGCCTCCGAGCTGCCTGATGCTGGTGCAGCAGCACAGCCCCATTCCCGGGAACAGTAAGGCTCCAGGGGCTTGCCCAGGTCCTCCTCCAGCGTAGCGTATGGGATATTGTTTGCAGGCCGGTAGATCAGATACAGTGGAATGATCCTAAACACAATTTCACCCTGCAGTGAGCAGAAGTAGGGTGGCAGAAAGCTCCCACTTCCATCTCAACTGGATCTAAAAGGAGGACCCTTCCAAGAAAGAAGTCCCAGCTCTGAGCCTGGAGGGCAACAAGGGAGGAGAGCTCCGCCCTGAGTGCAGGAAAGGAAATGGAGGCACTGACTTCAGAGTCCTGTCTATCCTCTGAGGTCAGAGGGAGTAGAACTGGGCCACGCTATGGCCACAGGAGGACTCTGTGCTTAAGGCAGGAACTGAGAGCAGCATGTGGCAAACAAAAAGGAACCCCTCTAGAGAAGATTCAACCAGACTGTGGCTCAATGTCAGCTAGACCCCAATATTCAAGAGTAGGGGTTCAGGTGTCAAAGTGAAAACAATTACTTTTTAGAGCTGACTCCTACAAACGCACTCGACTCTGCCGGCTACCACAGAAGAAGCCTGACCAGTGTGCCTACCACCTTCAGAGAGGCCCAGAACCTGCTGGGTTCAAATTCTGCACTTAGCAGAAACTGGATGACGGGAAAGGGAATTGAGGGGGCTAAGAGGAGACGGAAGACAAGAGCAGAGGCTTTCCTAAAGCAGGCAGTGAATCCTGGGGTGTTTGTTTCTAGATTTTGTAGGACCATCAAGCTGAGCACAGGGTTGGCTGTGGGCTCATCTGCACGTGGCCATCTCAGGATGCCCCTGAGAGGCTGTGAGATCACTACCCGCCCCCTCCTTGTGCACTTACTCAGGCACCTCCCCAAAGCCAGGTGCAGCCCGGGCTTCAGCTGCGAAGATTTTGCAGTACTCCCGACTCATGTTCTGGATCTTGCACCCCTGTGGATTACAGAGAACCCATCCTGATCAGCAAGGAAGCTCCCTGTCTTCTCATGCCCAGCTCCACGTGGGAAGGCCATCTGCCAGAGGATGCCAGGGGGCCCTGGTGGTAAGTGCCAGTGCCCCAGGGCCACGCTGTGACAGCAAGGAGGCCGCTGAATGGGCACAACACAGACCACCCACCCAGGCACTCCCTTCTTCTCTCTCATATAAGGCTTCTGTGTAAGATGTATCTGGGGGCAGTGGGAAAGGTTTCTGCTGCAAAAATCCAGTTTGAAAACTAAGGCCCCAAAGATGTAACCTGAGCTACGCCTCAGGCTTTCAAAGATCATCCCAGGACCCTCACAGGTTGAGGCTGAGATGGCTTCTGCCTCTGTACTGGGCTTCCCAACAGGACCCGGGCTGGGAAAAGGGAGGAGGGGAGAGACTGCAGGATGGCAGTGGGAATGGGACACAGTACCTGAATGGTGACATCATAGTTTCTGCCCAGGAGGGACGTCTCACTGCTGGGCCCAAACACCAGCGGGCTGGACACCTTGATGACACACGTGCGGCCTGACTCGAAGATAGGCTCCAGCCCGTAGATGACCTTGGCCTGGGAGGCCTTCCGAAGGCTGTACCTATGTCCACCCCCTCGTAGATCCTCGCTCACCAGGCGCCCAAAGAGCTTGTCTCCCCAGCAGCCAGAGTCAGCCAGACCCTTAGCAAACACCATGGGAGTCATTTCAATCTCTTCTCCAACTGAAGGGAAACAGGGAAAACGTGGAAAACTACAAGCTCCTGCCTCCTAGATGTGGGGTCTATAGGGCAGGAAAAGGCTGGAATGGTCTCCCACCCGCCACCCGGTGTGCTCACTCTGTCCGTTATTGCTCTCTGGTGTACACTGTGGGTCCCCTACCAGACTGTGAGTTCCTGAGGGCAGAAACTATATCTGATACATGCCTGTCGTGTAAGTGCTAAAGAGTGCCCATCACATAGTAAGAACGTGGTTAGTGGTATGGAAGGCAGGGGTTTTCTGTGGAAGTGGCAATCTATAATAATAAAAGGGTGATATGCTAATTAGACCGGATGTCCTTCCGGAGGAAGCCGGGGCTATGAGGGAAGCCCGGGTCCCAGGTGCCAGAGGGAAGCCAGTGCCAGCAGCCAGGGGAAGGAAGGCCTACTCATACACGAATTTCGTGCATCGGGTCTCTAGTCAATACAGAAAACCAGAATTACTTTGTTTTAGAATTAGGTGTTTTGACCAAATGAATAATTGATTCCATTTCAAGCAACATCTTAGACTCAAACAAAAAGTGTGCAGGACCAATCCAGTAGCAGGGTACCCCCCTCGTGCTCAGACTGTAACCACTAAATACCATTTCCCACTAAAAGGAACCAGGGCTCCCTGAAGAAATGGTTGATTCCAGGCCTGGGGCAGAACGTCTACTGGATGGACCTGAATCATCTTATCAGACCAGAAAAGAAAGAAGCTATTGAAAATGACTGGAGCCTAGCCAGCGTGGCTCAGTGGTTGAGCATCGACCTATGAACCAGGAGGCCATGGTTCGATTCCCGGTCAAAGGCACATGCCCACGTTGTGGGCTCAATCCCCAGTGGGGGGTATGGAGGAGGCAGCCAATCAATGATTCTCTCTCATCATTGATATTTCTATCACTCTCTCCCTCTCCCTTCCTCTCTGAAATCAATAAAAATATATTTTTAAAAAAGGAAAAGAAAATCACCCTTAACATATGTGTGTGTGTGTGTGTGTGTGTGTATAAATAATATATATATATTTTTTCTTTTTTTAATAAAACAACTGGAGGTCTGTCAAAAGGACAGAGGAACCAGCCTTCTGAAGGGGCTTCCACTCGCCAAAATTAGACAATCTTACCAACAAAAATGAATAATCTCTACAATATATTAAACATATCAAATATATCAAAAATCCCTATGTTCACAATTATAACTGAACCCTCTCCCCCTGCACAAAACAAGCCTCCTTGGTGACCTTTGGAGGATGCTAGGGCACCAACTCCATGTTGCAAACTCTAATGAAGTAATGGATTTAGACAATAATGAGTGACTATTAAAACCCCTAGATAACAACATGGATGTATCAGATACAGTTTTTTAACTTTTAAAGGGGATGGATCACACAGAAAACACCTGAATGGACCCAGTTATCAATCTTAACGTTACTAGAAGTAAAACAATCAGATGTTCCGTGAGTCCCGATAAGATGCAAAAGAAAACACACTGCACGTGTGAAGTGGCCTTGCCAAAACAATTATATGCGACTCTGACCAAGAGAAGCACATGGATGGGGGAACATGTTCAATGATTGTATAACCAACAACATCTAGAATGTAAGAATTCTACACAGCACGTGACTTCAACAAATAAATAACAAGGAGGGCCTGGCTGGCATGGCTCAGTGGTTGAGCTTCAACCTATGAACCAGGGGGTCACAGTTCGATTCCTGGTCAGGGCATATCACCCGGGTTGTGAGCTCAATCCCGTGCGGGGTGTGCAGGAGGCAGCCAATCAATGATTCTCTCTTATCATTGCTGTTTCTCTCTCTCCTTTCCTCTCTGGAATCAATAAAAATATTTAAATAAATAAATAAACAGCAAGGAGGAAAAACAAATGAGAGTTAAAGAACTTATATATCAGAGGGACTTATGAGATATGTCAGCTTAACGCAATGAGTGGTTTCTAAATCAAATAACCCAAAACTTGTGAGACAACCAGGAAAATAGGATTGGATATTTGATGATATTAAAGAATTACTACAGGCATACCTCAGAGATACTGCAAGTTTGACTCTAGACCACCACGATAAAGCAAGTATCGCAATAAAGGGAGTAATAATATTTTTGCTGGTAAAGGGTCTTGCCTTCAAATTGTAAAAAATGCAACATCTTTGGAGCACAATAAAGGAAGGTATGCCTGTACTGAGTTCTTAGGTGTGAGGTTAGATTTGATATTATATTTGATTTCATAACTCAACAAAAACCACTGATTGAATGAATGAAGGAATTAATGCTTTAATTGGCTAATGAAGCTCTAGGAATCTTTCCATCACCAGCTCCCTTCACAGTCTAATCCTTAGCATGTCTCCTGCAGGAGCAACACAGACTCTTCCTCTCACGTTTGGACCTTTAAAATGCTTATCGAATGTTGGGGTATATCACAGTCACCAGGGCACCGACTGGAAATGCAATTTTCCTAGGTCTTTCCCCAGAAATGGTGATTCAGGAGATCTGCAGCGGGACCTAAGAAATTGCATTTTCAGCAGGCTCCCCATGTGAATCTAATGCACAGACCACTGTGAGGAATCCTGGGAAGGGTGCTGGGCAGGGTAAGATGTGTCCTGGAGGCCTGTCCTGCCCTTCGTCAAGCACTCTGACAAAGGCAAAGGTGAATTAACTCCTTGTGGAATGGGCCCCCTTACCCCCCTCTGCCCCCACCATCTTCTGAAATAGCCATCCTCTTCCATTCTCCTCCTCAAGCATCTCCTGAACTAGGAGGCAAAGAGTAGCTGTCTGTGAAGGCAAACATAGCATTTGGAACAGACTCCAAGTCCTTGGAGAAGGGCCCCCTACAGATGACAGGGCAGGGATGAAGGCCACCCACTCCCACAAGGGGCTCCGTACCTTCACCTTCTTCTCTGGAGATGAATCCTGACAACACTGTGTGGAGCGAAAGAAGAGAAAGCAGCTGTCCTCAGACTGGTCTGCCCAGCGAGAGCACCATCTCTGCAGATGACTGCTGCCCTCCCTCGGGAGCGAGGCCAGGCAGAGACCCAGGGGCACACTCACCCTCGGGGCTGAGGCAGAAGTCAGTAGAGGCCGAGCCATGCTCATTGTGGATGGTGCATCGGTACATGCCACAGTCCACGGGGGACGCCTGCACGATGGCCAAGGCCGCTGGCCCCTCGTCCCCTGCACTGCAGAGAGTGGAGACCCTTCCCGTGAGAGCCATCACCACGGCACAGCCAGGGCCAGAAGGAGGTCCTGGGGCTCCTCAGACCCAGCTCTCAGGCTGCTGGGAGCCCTGGGACAGGCAGCAAGGCACTGTGGTTAAGATCACACAGGTCTGGTGTGCGGTCCTGACACTCACTAGTTGTGTGACTTTGCGCAAGTGACTCAATACCTCTGAGCCTCTATTTTCCTCCTCTCTACTATGAGAATGCTAGAATCTCCCTCGTACAGTTACTGTGAGGGTTAAGTGAGTGACAGACCTAAATGAGGACAATGCCCAACATTATGATTTTATGATTGCTATAATTAGGGAGCCAGTCAGGGGAGCTAGCCTCCAGACAGCTTACCTCCTGCCCACTTCGCCCACTGGGTGCAGATCCTTGGCCCATGTCAGGACTGAGTCACTAAGAATGTTGAAAAACTGGCACCAGAGCTTCAGGCTCCCCGAGGCATCAGGAAACTGCTCCACTCGAATCTTTCGAATTACCTGTGGGGCTGGGAGCAGGGGACCAGGGGAGAGGACTGAGCTCCTCCCCTCCATCTTGTGTCCTCTCTGGCCCTGCCCCTGCTTCCCTGGGTGTCCCTGCTGGAACAGGCTGAGAGAAAACAGGATTCAAGTCTCCACACAAGCCCACTCCTTCACAACCCCCAGCTGCACCCCACCTGTATCTCTGAAGCATCTTCCCTGACCCCAAAAACATACATCCTAGCTAGAAAGAACCCACTATAAAAACCTTTGCACAAGCCAGGGAGAGCCTTCCAGCTGAGGATACAGACAGCAGTCAAAAGAGAAACTTCTGGCCCTGGCCAGCGTAGCTCGGTAGAGAGAGCGTTGGCCGGTCAAGGGCACATACCTGAGCTGCAGGTTCTGCAGCCCCAGTTGGGGTTCGTATGGGAGGCAACCAATGGATGTGCCTCTCTCTCATATCGATGTCTGCCTCCCTCTCCGTCTCTCACTCTCTCTTTTCCTCCCTCTTTCCCTCCCTTCCACTCACTCTAAAAAGCAATGAGGAAAAATATCCTCGGGTGAGGATTAAAAAAAAAAAAGAGGAACTTCCATTTGCATTCCAGGCTCCTAACTCTAGGAACCTGCAGTTGAACCCTGCCCCTACCACTCTATACTCATGGGACAAGTCTGGAAAGAGGGGATTATGGTGATGATGATGACAGAGGAAGGATGCCCTGGATGACAATCTCTGTGCTAAGTACTTGATTTATTCTATTTTACTTAACCCCTTGCAATGTTACAAAGCTGCTACTATTACCATCTCCAAGTGGCAAAGCCAGGAGGAGAGAAGCAGGCCTTCCTGATTGCAGAACCTGTGGGATTCTGACGTAAGAACATCTTTAGGCGGTCTCTGTGTATCCCTAGCAGGCACGTGCCACCCCAGCAGCTGCAGCAATGTCCTCGGCTGGGCAGCCCTCTCTGTGGAGCCACGCCCCAGTCCCCACCGTTGCTCACCTTTGAGCAGGTCCTTGGCTTTCCTCGGCTTGCCCGGGGTTTCCTGCTTGTCTTCCTCGAGGGTCAGCTCTGCATCCGGCCCACTGGGCTTGGGGCTGGAGCCCAGGTCTGCTGCCGCCTGCTCCTCCTCTGGCCGTGGCACCTCCAGCAGGCCTGCCTTTCGGCCCTGGGTAGGAGAGCGCTTCTCCCGCCCTAGAGTCCCTGGGGACCCAGGTGCAAGGCCCTTTCGGGGTCCCCGGGGGGAAACCGTGGGGCTCTCCCTCTCTTCGGGCTTGGCTGCCTCCCCGTCCCCTGCTGCTCTGGCCTTCGGGAGAAACCTCTTCCTCCGGGCCCCCAGAGCCAGTTCCTCCGGGGTGGCTGCAGGGAGCCCTGTTGGCGCCTCCTGTGGGAACTCCTCTCGGGAGGGTTCCTGGGCTCTGCTCTCTGCTGAGAGGGGTTCCTGATTGGAGGGTGCCTGCCCACCTGCCTCCCCCAGCAGACCCCCGACACCGCTCTCCTGAGAGGTTCCCAGGAGACCAGGGCTCTCAAGGGGAAGCTCCCCCTCCCCCTTACTGGATTCTTCGGAGGTCAGCCCAAGGCCCTCCTCCTCGCCTACCACGATGGCAGGCACAGTGAGGGGGCTGGAGCCAGGGCTCCGGGCAGCAGCCAGGGCCTGCTGGCCAGCCTGCACCTCACGGTCCAGGAGGCCAGTGATGCGGCGGGAGGTACAGGGGCTGAGCAGTAGCGTCTGTGCACTCTGCACCAGATGGTCATTTTCCACACGCTCCAGGATGCGCCGTGACGTCTGCGGACTCAGACCAGCCACTTCCAGAGTGGGGGCCAGCGTGGGGGAGGGTGCCAACCCCCTGGGGGCAGCTCCTTCCTGGGACTTTGTGCCCCCTCCACTCGTCTCTGTGCTGGATAGCTTTAGCAGGAGAAGCAAGTAATTCTTCAGGGAATCTATGAGGCCAGGGTCACAGCTCTGGGTGCCTGTGGGCCTCCCTCCCACATCGGACATCTTGGCGCAGGCTCCCTCATTGCTGGCTGCTATGGTTTCTGGTGGGTGATTGTGGGTGGGGGTCCCAGGCCCCAGGTGCGCTGAGGGTGCGGAACTCAGCAAGGCCTGGTCCCCAGAGGGCAAGAAGGCAGCTGCACTCCTGTGCTGAGAAGTGGGGGTGCTGGGCAGCCCCTGCTGTGAGCTGTCGGTCAGGCCAGTGTCAGCAGGAGAAGGCAGAGTAGGCACGTTTGGGCTCAGGCCTGCGGGAGGAGAGCCTCCCAGATCCACAGACAGTACTCCCCCCGGCTGCTCCTCCTTGGGGCACTGGAACACGCTATCCTCTGGCTTGTCCTTGACTGGGCCTGACCACTCCGGCCCCCAACATCTCCCTCCTCCCGTCTGCTCCAAGCTACCCTCAGGAAGCAGCTGTGCTGGGAGCCTGAGGCCCCCTGACAGGGAACCCAGCACCGTTTCCTCTTGGTTACCAGAGGCCGTTTCTGCTGCCTCCCCAGATCTGAGCATGAAGCCAGGTTTTTCTGGGACAGAGGACCTTTCTGGGCTCTGCTCAAAACATGCACTAATCTGAGAACTGGGACCCTCTGGAAGTGAGAGTTCAGGGGCTCTGGACCTTGGGCTGAGGTTGGTCACTGACTTCTCTGACTGAACTTTAAGGGCTATGGGTACACTCCCCTCTGACTGTGTCCCCCTGACTTCCTGTGTCCTGTCTACCTGTGTCTTCTCACCTGCCTGTGTCTTTCTGTCTTCCTGTGTCCTTTCCACCTGTGTCCCTGTCCTTCCCTGTACTACCACATCCTTCTGGGCACCCCTGTCTGACTCTGTCCTCTCACTTTCTTGTGCCACAATGTCCATCTGTGTCTTCCTGTCTGCCCGTGTCCTCCCGTCCACCTGCATCTTCCCATCCGCCTCTGTATTCTTCATGCCTCCATGTCTCCAGTCAGCATATGTTCTACTCTCCTGAGTTTCTGTATCCATGGGCTCAATGACGCCCTGACTTCTGGGGGTGCTGCCACCAGCAGAGGCTATACCAGTGCTGCTGCTGGCCGATACAGTAGGAGCCATGGTCGCCTGGGACTCCGGGACCTGAGAATACATGGACAAAAGCAAGAACTCAACTCATGGCCTCAGGATCTCAAATCTGGCATCCCAGCCTCCTCTGACCTTATCCAAACTGCCTTGATGGGAATCCTGCCACCTGGTTTCTGGGGCCCACAGTGGAGACAAAGGCTATGTGACAAAGTGCCAAAGCTGCCCACCCCAACCTGATCCCAGAATCTAGACCAGGGAATCCCAGCATCCAGGTCCAGCCTGGCCCTTCTCCCCTCTCCCTGAAGAAATCCTGCCTTTCCTGAAAGACCCTGCTCGTGTGTATCCCACCCGCCCCTGGCATTTGGAGGGGAGCTGTCCCTCAGGGCTTCTGAGCAATCCTTCGGTCCCTCATTGCCCTGGATTGAATTATTATGGGCGAAGAGAGGATACATATCACCTCACTCTTCACAACAATGTGAGATAGTTTTGTGATAATCTTTTCGATATGAAAACACTGATGGTCTGATTTGTCCGTTATCAGATAGTAAGTGGCAGAGTTTCGTTTAGGAGCCAGGTGTGTCTAGCTCCAAAGCCTATGTTCTTTGCTGTTACACTATAATGCCAGCCATTTAAATTCTAATTAAAGGACTTATTTAAACATAAACATAGTAGTCTAAGATAGTAATCTGCCTCTTTCCTCCTGGATGTCATCAAAACCAACAAAGTAAACAAGAAAACAAACAAACTCTACTGTTATGAAACTGGAGGCAAATAAAACTCTTTCTTAAAAAAAAAAATGGGCCAGGGTTGTCAAAAGCAGACAGATTCAACCCCGGGGGGCTGAGCTGGAACCAAAGCTGTATGGAGGAGATAATCAGTGGAACAGCTCAGCAGGTGAATAGTGACACTGTTCAGCACGTCTCAGAATATGGCAGCAGAACAGTTACTGTACATAAAGGACTCATCCTAGGGTAATAAGCCCCCAAACTCCACCTACAAGAGCTATAGGATCCTGGAGGGCTGGGCGGAAATCAAGCAGAAGGCCTATAAGGGAGGTGTCCAAGGAAACAGGGAAAGGGAAGTGGCAGCAGATCTCAAAAAACACCATCAAAAGTACACTACTGGCCCAGCCGGTGTGGCCCAGTGGTTGAACATCGGCCTATGAACCAGGAGGTCATGGTTCAATCCCTGGTCAGGGCACATGCCCGGGTTGTGGGCTTGGTCCCCTGTGGGGGACCTGTGGGAGGTGGCCAATCAGTGATTCTCTCTCATCATTGATTCTCTCTTCCTTCCTTTCTGAAATCAATAAAAATAAAAATTTTAAAAGTACACTACTGAAGAACCCTCCTGAAAACTGCTAAGCTAAGAAAATTATTTTTGAACATACAAGGAGTTAAGGACTATTGTTCCCAGGTGCCCTGCTTGAGGAAACTTCTAGAGAACAAACTTCAGTCAACTAAAGGTGACTAGAGAAACCACAGCCAAAGAACGGACGAAAAGCATTCAATATATAACTGTAGAACCAAGACTAAAATCATAGGAGCTTGGCGTGGCAGATCGTAATGTCACTGTTTTATGCCCTGACAATACAGAAACTATTTAACGAGCACAAAGCGGGAAGGAGGAAGAAGGTGACGAGTGGAGTAAATGTCTGACACATACAAGCCAGGAACCAAAGACATGACTCAAAGCTGAAAAGCCAGGTAATATAGAAATAGAAGATATTTAACTAATACAAAGAAAATCACTTAGAAATAAAAATTTAGAATAATAGGAGATGGAAAATAAAAGGGGAAAATGGTGGGAAGGAAGTGGAAACTATCCTTGCCCACTATAAAAAATTTAAAAAGACACTGACAGAAAATATAAATTAATTAATGATATATATATAAAATTTAAATTACAGCCTTGGCCAGTGTTCTCAATGGTTATAGCATCATCCCAAGAACCAAAGGGTTGTAGGTTTGATTCCCCATCAAGGGCATGTATCTGGGTTGTAGGTTTGATCCTGGGACCCAGTCAGGGCGTGTGCAGGAGGCATCCAGTCAATGTGTCTCTCTCACAGTGATATTTCTTTCTATCTCTCTCTCTCTCTCTCCACCCTTCTCCCTCCATCCCTTCTACTAACAAAAAATTAATGTAAAAAATATCCTTGGGTGAGGATTAACAACAACAAAATTTTAATTATAAATTACTATATACAAATACTTCTAAGTATCAGAAAAAACACACACAAAAAAACCAAAGCAAACAGATCATATAATTATTTTTTAAATATATAATGAAAATATAAATTAATTGGGAAATTTACCGTTACTTTACTGAATATAGAATTTTGAATGAATGATATGAGTAGAGAAAAATAGAAGAGTTTGGTAAATATCAGGAGCCATCAAATATTAAGTCTGACTGAGCAAAGAATTTTAATAAAAACACTCCTCCAACTTCTCTTATAATCAGTAAGGTATTAACAGACAAAAATACCTTGGAGCCAACAAACAGAAATTAGTAATGTATTAGAAACTTCTTTTAATTTCTGATATTCTAGGATTAGGAAATATTAATATGGACATGAAATCTATAATTTACAAAGAAAATTCTGACTTTGCATACAAGGCTCGTGAAAAGAGAACTTTTGGCTAAAGCTATCTTCACTTCTCTCACCCCAGCTGATCAGTACATAAGTGCAACTGAAGACACTTCCTCAGTTTCTCAATGTCTGTTCCCTCTGTCTCCACTGCCAATATTCATTGCAGCGCAGTTTACAATAGCCAAAGATTAGAAATTACCTAAATTCCATCAACATAGGACTGATCCAATGAATTATGGTACAACCCCATTCCAAATAAATAAAATAAACATACAAATAAAAAAGAAGCAAGGTTCAGCCCAGCCAGCATGGCTCAGTGATTGAGCATCGACCTATGAACCAGGAGGTCACGGTTCAATTCCTGGTCAGGGTACAAGCCAGGGTTGTGGGCTTGATCCCCAGTAGGGGGTGTGCAGGAGGCAGCCAATCAATGATTCTCTCTTATTAATGTTTCTCTCTCTCCCCCCGCTTCCTTCCTCTCTGAAATCAATTAAAAAAAGATTTTTTTAAAGCAAGGTATGAGCTAGAAAGTATCATATACCACCTTTATGTGGAAAATACACAGACACACACACACACACATATATGTAAATGCACAGAAAACAGCTCTGGACGGATGCTCAAGATACCAGTAATGGAGAGTGACTTCAGGAAGAGGAACTGGGTGGTGGGGATAGGGAAGGAAGGAAGATTTAATATTCTCTAATACCTTTCATACCTTTTGAGTTTTATACCACATGCATGACACATACCCAATGAAATTAAATTAAAATGAAAATAAATAAGTAAATGAACCTTTCTATGATCGAGGCCTTTCCATCAGCAAGGGTCCCAGCAGGTCTATCTCTCCAAGTTCACCTCCTGGGTCCCTCCACCCAACACTAACTTACTGTACCAACTATAGTAAGTTGGTGCTATTTTATAACCGCTTTGGTTTTTCCTCTATTAGACATTCTCACCCTTTTCCTTGCTCACCTGGAGGACTTCTTCACTTCCTTGAAGACCTCATTCAAGTTTTTTCTTCTCTGAAGACTTATGAGTTCACTCCTCTACTCCTGTTCTACCCCTCCACCCCCGCAAAATTAGTGACTTCCTACCCCATGTACCCATGGCAAATGTACTTGGTTGTGTTCAGGATGCAAGTTCCTTTCGGCCTCTGAGGTTGTGGTTGCAATGCAAATTCTGTTTTCAAAGCCTCTGCTGTGCTGGCCTCTCTGTGTGCCATCCAGTGGCCAGTCTGGGATTTGAATGATGGTCTCTTAGTTCCAGTCTCAACACTTTTGATATGCTGTTCAGAACCAGATCGATGCATGAACAGCTTGGGAATAAGTCCAGGACTTTAGAAACAGCTTATGAAGTCACTTTCCCAAACTTCCCCCTCTCCAGGATCTCCCCTGTACTTTCTGGGTCCTTCTGGTCATATAACAGGGTCTTCATTTATCCCTCTCTGTCACATACTTTCTTACGTGAGCCTGATTCCTGGGCCAAGGAAGAGACCCAGGAGTAAAAACAAACAAAAATAAAAACAGGGGTTCATCCCACCCTCTTGAGACCAGAGCTCCTCTGAAGGAGGGGAAATACTGCCTCTCTTAAAACTTAGACACCTATGGCCTCTGCTGCCACTACTACCACTACCAGGAGATCCCTTTCCTAGTCCTCAAGCCTGATCTAGAGCAGCCGTCGCCAACTGGAGGTCCGAAAGGTTGGCAACCACTGGTTTAAGGAAACCTTTGGAGCAGCGGTCGCCAACCGGTGGCCCGCGGACTACTGGTGCTTACTTCTGAATTTTTAATTACATTAAGACCAGGCCAGGAAATACTAGATTAAAAAAAAAAAAAGTTAAGCACTGCTCTGGCCAGTGTGGCTCAGTTGGTTGGGCATCATACCATGCACCGAAAGGTTGCTGTTTCGATTCCCAGGCAGGGTACATGCCCGAGTTACAGGTTTAACCTTTTGCACTCGGATGTCAAAATTAAAATTACTCTTTGAATGTATCAATAATTTGAAATATAAAAAAATCCAAATAAATAAGTTTGTATGAAAAGAAACTCCAGTTTTTTATTCTACTGCCGCACTTTGTAAAATCTGGGGTATTTAAAAAATTAAATCCCAAGTAGAATAAAGGAATCGAGAAAAAAGCAAGCAAGTGCAAAGGGTTAAATCCCAGGAAGGGGGCATGCAGGTGGCAGCTGATAGATGTTTTGCTCTCACATTGATGTTTCTCTCTCTCTCTCTCTCTCCCCCTCTCCCTTCTTCTATCTCTTAAAAATCAATTTAAAAAATAAAAATAAAAACAGCATGCATTGCTAGTTCAGTAGTACTTTGAATTCTGGTCTTCTTCCCCAATATGTGTGTTGCCATTTGCTTATCCAAGTTATCAAATAATTAAACCAAGCATTTTGCCCATATCCTCTGCACTTAGATCTGGTATAAGTCTAGACCCCTTGATTGGATAATTCCTTAAGGCAAGAATCATGTCTCTCCTCAACCTCCACTCCATTCAATGCTCTCAGAAAATATTTATATTCACGTATTCTCTAAAAACTAAAGAGCCCTTATTATGGGAGGGGAGTGTCCACATTTTGGGATCATTATCCTCAGGACTTAATAGGGTTTTTCAAGAGACACTCTCGCCTGGCTGGTGGGGCTCAGTGATGGAGTATTGACCTATGAACCAGGAAGTCACGGCCTGAGTTGCAGGCTCCATCCCCAGTAGAGGTGTGCAGGAGGCAGCCAATTGATGATTCTCTCTCATCATTAATGCTTCTATCTCTTTCTCTCTCTCCCTTCCTCTCTGAAATCAATAAAAAAATATATATTTTTTTTAAAAGGAGACACTCTAGCTCTGGCTGGGTAGCTCAGTTGTTTAGAGCATTGTCCTGATATGCCAAGGTTGTGGGTTCGATCCCTGATCTGGGCACATACAAGAATCAACCAATGAATGCATAAATAAGTGGAATAATAAATCAATCAGTGTTTCTATCGCTCTCTCTAAAAATCAACAATTTTTTAAAAATTAAAATAGCCCTAACCGGTTTGGCTCAGTGGATAGAACGTCAACCTGTGGACTGAAGGGTCCTGGGTTCGATTCCGGTCAAGGTCTTGTACCTCGGTTGCGGGCACATCCCCAGTAAGGGGTGTGCAGGAGGAAGCTGATCTAGGTTTCTCTCTCATCGATATTTCTAACTCTCTATCCCTCTCCCTTCCTCTCAGTAAAAAAAAAATCAATAAAATGTATTTTAAAAAATTAAAATAAAAAAGAGACACTGGTATGGTGCCAGGTGGATATGGTGCTAGGTGAGTACTTGAATTATTGGGGGGATCACTTCATAAATTATGTAATTGTCTAACCATTATGCTGTATACCTGAAACTAGGACAAAATAATATTGAATGTCAACTGTAACTAAGAATAATATTTTTTTAAAGAAGAAACACTCAGGTCTCAAGGCTATACTGTCCCTCTGAGGTAAGATGTCCCCACGCTGCTATACCTCAGCTCCAGAGAACTGAGGCAGTCCCAGAGAAGGTATCACTAGAGCACTAAAAAGCAGCCTTTGAGAACACTAATGGCCAGTTCCCATTCACCAAATACCTGCAGGCAAGGCTCCTTCTGCCCAGAGAGAGAGCTGTCTGAACAGCACGGCTGGGCTGGAGGGAGGGTCTCTGGACAGTCTTAACAACTCCAGAGGCCTCTGTCTGGCATCTGCTCCTCATCCACATCCAAGATGGAAGCCTAACTTGCGTTGCCAGAGAGAACCCTTATTTTCAGGAAAGGAAGTCAAGGCAGACTGCAGTAGGAGGGAGCGGTGGCAGCATATTCCAGAAGCAGAGACCCTTAAAGTACTTAACCCTCGCAGGAGACATGCTGGACCCATACGAAGTAGACAACAGAGCTTTAAAAGATATAAGAAGGTTTGAATAATTGAAATAAATACCATGCTCCCAAATGAGAAAGATAAATATTAAGATATAGATTTTTTCTAAATTAATTCTTATATTTAACGCAATCCCAATCAAAATGCCAATGGTATAGAGACAGAAAGCAGAGAAATTGGTGCCTGGGTCTGGGAGTGGGAACAAGGATTAACAGCAAAAAGGAAGAGGGATCTTTTTATAATGATGGAAATGTTCTAAAACTGGATTGTGGCAATGGCGGCACAACTCTAAATTGTATACACTGAATTATATACTTTGAAGAGGTAAATGCTATGGTATATAAATCATACTTCAATAAAACTGTTTAAAAATATATTATTTAGCAAGTTTTACTAAGAGACCATCCAAAATGCAAATCTGACTTTAGTTTTCCAGGAAAGTATTGAATAGGCTTTTGACCTTGTTAAAAATAATTCATCACTATTTTAACCATTTCCTCCATAAACACTATGGAGGAAATGGTTAAAATATGCATACTGTGGCATTGTATACAACCATTAAATATGAAGTTTTTTCAACTAATTTTTAGGAACCATGAGAAAATGCTCATGAAATAATGAGAAGTAGAGTGCCATGCCCAGAATAACTGCACAAATTAAATTTAAAAACTAATAAACTACATATGCAAAAAGACTGGTAGATATATCAAGATGTGTCTGTATGGTAGAATTATAGGTGAATTTTTAAGGCTTCGCCCCATATTTTCTACTATGACCATGTGTTTCTTTCATAATCCAAAAAATAATGTGTTTTTTAAAAAGATTTGGTACTGTGAAAATATGAAAAGCCAGTCAAATTCAGCCACTAAAAAGCAACAGCTTCAAAATATACACAGATGTTAAATGCATCTTTCACTTTTTTTTTAAGTGTAAAAAACTAAAAGCCACACACACTTTTTGCAGGAACAGCAGAACCACTGCAGCCAGCCTCTCCCGTGCCCACATGGCCTGAGCCCTCTCCTCTCACCTTGAGAGGCAAGGAGGACCCTGCCAGGATCCTGGCTATGGTGCTCCCCATCCCTGTGGGTGGAGGAGCCAGATTCACTCCCAGACCTGGATGCCAGCCTGGTCACTTCCCAAATGAAATCCCTAGGGCCCCAGGAGGGCCATCCCTACAGGAAAACCCTGCTGTCCAGGCTGTGGGCTGTCAAGTACATGAGGCGGCCCCACCTGGGCCATTAGAACTCACCAAACCAGCTGCTAAAATCTCCTGAGACCAAGCATGAGGGTCATAAACAGATTCTAAACAGACTGGTTTGAGGTTCACTGTACTCCAGCGCCCTCTGAACAACTGTCCACACAGACTAACCTCAGCATTCACTGAAACAAAACCATTTCCCCTGTTCACCCTTGAAACTGATCTCTCCCTCCTTCCCCCATAAAAGTTCTCTCCATGGGAAAGACAGCCCCTCGCTGCTTTCCATGCAGCATCCCTTTCCCCTTGCCCTCCCTGAGGTGCTGTAGCAGCTTGTCCCTCACGTGATTAGCTCCCAGTTCCAAGAAGCCGTCTGTCCTCTGCCCGACCCCTGTAAGCACTGCTTCCAGATGCTCCTCCTGTTTCCTGGGGCCCCGGCTCTGCTCCCTCAATCCCAAGCAAGTCTTATCTTAGTTCCCGCCAAAATGCTGTTTCCACTTAAGGTTGCCAGATTTAGCAAGAAGAAACACAAGACACCAGGTTAAATTTGTATTTCAGATAAACAACCAATAATTTCTCAGTATCAGTGTATCCCATATCTCTTATCCACACTACCACTACTCTTGAAACACTTTTTTTCCTGCCACTCATAAGAAATACTGCCTTCTTTCTGCCCCACTATAAAACACTGTCTCCCTAAACTCCTGTGAAATACCGCCTGCCCTCTGCCCCCTGAAACATGAAGCAGTGATCACACAGGACAAACTCCCTTCTGTCCATCCTCTCAATCCCAGCCCTCCCACCCTCTTTCCCCACCCCCATTAAACCCCTTACTGTTGTCCCACCCCCATCAAGTGCCTTAATGCTGTCATTCATCTGCCCATCTCCACACAAAACATCACCTTTTCTCTGTTGGCTACCTGATCCCCAGAAAACGACGACACTCCTGTTCCCAGGTAACACAGTCTACCTCTGTCTTCCTCCAGAGTACTATCTTATACCTCCTGCCATTGACTTAGTTCTTAATATGTACTAAGCCCTGTGCTAAGCACTCTAATTCTTGCAACAGCCCTATGAAGTAGGTCTTGTTATTATGATGATGTTACAACTTGCCCAAGATCACACAATGTTAAGGACAGTCAAATTTGTACACAGATAAAAACCCACATTAAGCCAGAATTTCCTGGACATCTGGTATTTTTTAAATCTTCTAATGAGCATCCAGGTTGAGACCCCCACTGCATACTACAGCACACTCCTGCTCCTGTCTCCCCCAGGAAACTGGTGTCTAAGGAAAAGCCCACAGAAAACTCTCCACTGACTTTTTCCTCAACAAAAACTATCGTCTTCCTCCGCCTCCCTCTGGGGCACAGGCCTCTTGGCTGTGAACTCCCACACTGTCAGAGAGGGTCACAGTCAGGCTGAGTTGCCCACATGCCTGGCATCTGGAGACTGGCTGGGGCAAGGGCCCCTGCTCCAGGCTGGCACTCCATCCCTACCCCACCCCACCCCTTCTATAAATATCCCACTGCTCACTGGCTGCCGAGCTGTTGTAGCAAGAGTTTCCATGAAGTCAGCTTCCCAGAGCGACCCCCAGGCACCCAGCACCCACACTTACCTCTCCTGGAGTCCTGCGTCCTGCTTGCCCCTGCAAGGGGCTGTCCCTTGTGCTGTGTCTCCGCCGGGCAGGAGGTGTAGGCACCTGGGCAGAAGCCTGAGGTGGAGTCTTTCCTAAGCTCTGGGCTCCGGGTTCTGGAACTTGATTCAGGGAAGAATCAGGCTTGCTGTTGGTGGTGGGCTCTCCTTTGGGCTTCGGAGGGGCAAATCTCTTCCTGTTGAAAGGCCTCGTTGGCTGAGGGGCTGAAGGTACCGGCTGGCCAGGGGCAGGAGGCCCCTTCTCACTTTTTGCCTCACTGGGCACCTTCCCTGAGGGCATCTCTCTAGATTCCCTGCCACTTAGTGTGTGATACCCTTCTTCCCCCTGAGGCCTGACTGCCTGCGTGCTCTCCAGGTACATGTCCTTCAGGGAGAAATATACTTCCTGGTCTGGGCCTGGGACAGGGGCTGGGGCATTCTGGGCCTGGTCTGGAGAGCCCATGGCAGAGGCTGGCTTTCTGGTGCTTTCTACTCCTGAGGACCCGGGCCCCCGGGCAGCCCTGCCGCTGGACCAGGTCTGGATTTGCTCCGCGTCCATGGGCCCCTGTGTTCCACGGGCGTCAGGCTTGTCTGAACTAGGGACGCAGTTTTCAGAACGGTGACCTCGAGCTGCCTTCTCTAACTCTGGCTTCCGCAGGCCTGGCTTAGGTTCCTCATCTTTCTTTTTCTTCTTGGCCCCAGACTCCTTTTGGGGGGCTCTCTGAGGCCCCAGCTCCATGGCCTCACAGATGTATGTCAAGAGGCCATGATCCCCGTCCTCCCCATTCTCAGGGACAGCATCTCCATTGGTGGTCACCTCTCCGGGGGCAAAACTGTTGATCAGGCTCAAACCTGGGTGCTGACCAGGCTCAGTCTCCCCCTCCTGCCAAGCTGCTGAGGTCCTGTCCTCAGCCTCCCTGGTGGGGGCTGAGGGGACTGGCATCTCAGCCCCACTCAGCCGCCGCTTTCGCTGGAAGCGGTCGGGGCTGAGTTTGCGCAGAGTATCGGCCTCTCCCACCACCTCCTTCCCGCGCTTCCAGCTCTGCTCAATCTCACGCATCTTTGCCTCGGCCTTGCACTTCAGCTTGGCGAACCAGCGCTGGTGGATCTTGTACTCGGTCATGGTGCCCACCTCCAGAACCCCCGAACAGGACACGATGCCCTTGGTGTTCCGGGCAGAGGCCTGGTAGATGGCAGCATCTTCTTCTTGACACCTGGAGGCAGGAGCATTAGATGCCAACTCTTCCCTCTGGGATGTGAGAGGCCCCCACTCCCCACAGCCAGAGCCTCTCAGAGCTGAGCAAGCTACCCCAGTCCCTAAAAGTCCTACTGTGAGTGCCGCGCCCATCACTCTTCAGTACAGTTGAGGAAACTAAGGCCAGCAAGAGGATGGAAGCTGATCAAGATCATGCTGTTCCAGGGGGGATTAGACTTGGGGCACAGGAGAGTTCCCTTCAGAAGCAGGTGACCCACACAGCCCCTGGGGAAGGATGACACAGGAGCTTTTTTTGGCCACAGACCTCATGGAAAATGTTTCCATGGGTCAGGACCTCCTCTTGTTGCACTCCGCTCTTTGGCTGTCACAAACACTCCCACCCTGGCCTTAGGAGATTCCAGACACTGGCAGGCAGACACAGTTCACCAGGTGGTTCAACTCAACAACATAACCCCAGCCTCCAGGCTGACAGCCTGCCTGGACATCTTCATCCAGCTGCCTCTATTGCTGAGGGCAGGCCTGGGCCACAGAACCCTCAGCAGAGACAGAGCAAGCCCTGCCCCCTTACCTGTAGAGCTGCAGTGTGTGGCGTTTGCCCTGATGCGTGATCTCATATTTCGGCAAGCCACAGTAGCGGTCCAGCTCTGTGTCATCCTTGTACCAGGTCACCTCTGGCTCGGGGTATCCTAAGAAGGAAACAGGAGATTGGGCTGCAGGAAGACCAATTTCAAAAGAGTGAGATGAGAGAACAGGATGTCATGGCTCCCCCAAACCACCTGAAGAGGCTGGACTGGCACACTTGCCCCAGGCTTGCTGGCAGAACAGGGCTATCATATGGTTCAGCTTATTTTTAGAATCTAGGCCCTGTCAAAGATGAAAACTGCTCCTCTTCAGCATCTGGAAGGCAAATACAGAGGAGAAACTTCCTAGCTTCCTGGTAAGAAGAGAAGGAAGAAGTTTCTAGAAAGCCTTGGCTGGTAGTAATAAGCTTCCTTTCTTCAGTGGCCTGTTCACATCCTCAACTGTAATGACGGCTCTATCCTCAGAAATCTCCCCCAACACCTCACCACCAACACCATTGCCAAGAGCCTCCTTCTTGCATTCCAGGTTCCTGAGCAATTATTTGATGCCATGGCTAAAACATCCATCCGTTCACCTATCCACCCACCAAACCATCCACACCTACCTACCCTACTGCTGTGAGGCTGGCTAAAGTGTCTTCCCAGCCCCTCCTCTCTGGGGACTTCCAGCTCTACCCACAAGGAGAGATTCTAACTATTAGAGTCACATAGCTGACTGGTCCAGTGATAGACACCCAATCCGCTAATCTAACCCAAATCACTGACCTAGGATTTGGGAGTTAGGACCAAGAGACAGTCTTCCCTTGTTGTCTGGAAATACAACTTCAAAGGGGTACAACCATGCTCTGCCACATGGACTGAGGAGAAGACAAAACTGGTCTGCAGCGAGATGGAAAAATGAATTCAATGTGCAGGATAGAATAAGAGCTCGGAGCCAGAGAGAGAGTCCCAACATCCTTCCAAATATTGGCTCCATTCCTTGCTTGGGCATGGCCACCCTCCAGTCAATTTCATAAAAAAACCTGGCTAGCCTTACCAGTGAATTCAGCTAACTACAATTGATTTGCAATACTTATTAGAAAACTCAGACTCCTAACGTACATCCCCCTCAAATATATATATTATGTGCTGACTGCCAAGTGAGGGTTATGAAGATAGAGAAGCTTGACGGAGAGGTATCTGCTCTCAGGGAACCTATTGCACAGCAAAACAAGACAAGACAGGTCCTTACACACCTGCTCTCCCTTCCCTACTGTCTATGGGTAAATTGCCCACACTGGATCCCACCTCCTCTTGTCTCATCAGGGACATCTCTCCAACAATTGTTCTGTTCTCTCCTGTATCACCAAACTTTTCCTCTCTATTATATTATTGCCATCAGCACACAGCCTGCTGCACTGTCTCCCTTCTTAAAAAGAACTTCATTTGACCCCAAACCTCTTCTCCTGCCCCCATTTCTCTGTTCTCTCCTTTACAGAAAAAACAAAAAACAAAAAAACTTAAGACTTGTCTGTACATGATCTTCCGTTCTCTCCTCCAATCTGGCTTTTGTACCCACCAGTGCACCAGAATTGCTCTTGTCCAGGTCACCTGTGACTCCAACAGTGCCAAATCCACTGCTAATTCTTATGCCTTATCTACCCAATCTATCAGCATTGACCCCGCACCCCCACCCTTCCTGAAACCTTCTCCTTACTTGGTCCTTCTGAGGGCTCCTCCTGCTTCACTGGCCAATTTTCCTAATCTCTTTCATCCTCACCACCTAGGCCTATAAATGTGAGATGTTCTAGGGCTCAGGCCTCAGAACCATTTTCCATTCTTTCTGCATGTAATTTAGGGGATCTAATCCCATCCTGTGGCCTTTAACCATCTATATGCTCATGACTCCCATATTTATATGTGTAGCCCAGACCTCTCCCCTGAACTCCTGGTTCTTGTTTCTCACCTGATATCCAAGCTCCTATTCTCTCTCCCAAGCCAGTTCCCACACAGCTCAGTAAATGGCAACTTTACCCTTCTACTTTGGCTCAGGCCAAAGCCTAGAGGTAATCCTTTATTCCTCCCCTTTCTCATGTCCACTCCATCAGACAAACGTAAGGGCCCTCCCTTCAGAATAACCAGAATTGATCACTTCTTGCCATTCTCACCATCGATCTGGTCAATCAATATCATCTCACACCTCAATTTCTGCAATAACCTCCTCTCTGGTCTCACTACTCCCACTCTGTGTCTCTTCAATCCATTCTCAGCACAGCAACCAGAGGGAGCCTTTTTAAATAAAGTCAGGCCCTAGATGGTTTGGCTCAGTGGACAGAGCATCAGCCTGTGCACTGAAAGGTCCCAGGTTCGATTCCGGTCAAGGGCACATTCCGGGGTTATAGGTTCAATCCCCAGAAGGGAGAGTGCAGGAGGCAGCCAATTAATAATTCTCTTTCATCACTGATGTTTCTTCTCTCTCTCTCTCTCTCTCTCTCTCTCTCTCTCTCTCTCTATCTCTCTCTCTCTCTCTCTCTCTCTCCTGTTCTCTCTCTGAAGTCAGTAAAAATATATTAAATAAATAAAGTCAGGCCATGACGCTCCTCTGCTCAAAACACCCCAATAGCTCCTATTTAATTAAGGCCTCCTGATCTGGGGCCCATTAGCACACTGACCTCACCTCCTACCATTTGGCCTTGCCCAATGCACTCCAGCCCACAATCCTGCAGGCTCCCTCTCACACACCATGTGAACACCTCACAGCAAGTCCTTGTCTGTCCTCAGAGAAGCCTCTCCCTGCCCTTCTTAATCCTCTTACCCTGCTTAATCTTTCTTCACAGAATGCATGGCTACCTGACATATTATACACTATGACTTTGTTAGTTTACGTCCATCCTCTCCAGGGTGCCCATGGAAATATCAGCCGCATGACTTATGTTATTCACTGTTGTGTCACCAGTTTCTAGAATAGTGCCAGGTATGGAATCGCTCATTAAATATTTATAGATGAATGAATGAAGCAATGCACTAAGTGTTCAGGGTGCAGAGAAGGGAGCAAGCACTCCTGGCTGGGGAATCAGGAACAGCTTTATGGTAGGAGTGGCTTTTGAACTAGCTTTGAAGGGCAGACCAGAAAATGTGGGCCGCCCACACTGGATCCCACCTCCTCTTCACTTCCCCTTCACAGCACTGTAATTGGCTATTTCCTTGTCTGCCTCCCCTCCTTGACTTTGCCCCAAGTGGGCAGGAATCATATCTTCCTTACTGCTACTAGTATATCCCCTCCAACTAAGACAGAGCCTGGTACACAGCAGTCACTTCATAAAACCTGCTGGATAACTGAGTATATGAGTAAGTAAGAGAATGAGTGAACAAACAAATCAGAGGTGACAGGAAGGGCATGCCTGACAAAGGAACACAGCAGTAGAGTGGGGGGGGGGGATGGGGGGAGCAGAGTGGTGGAAGCACAGGGCACCCTGGGAACTGTGCACAGAAGCTGGGAACAAGAGAGGCAAGGCTGCAGCCAGGTCGGCCAGGAACAAACTCTGGGCAGCCCTGGCTGTAAAGTGAACCCCATGTTTCCACTGTGAGCTAAAGCCCCTGGTTACATCACTATGCATATGGCCAGGACCAGCATGGGTGCCCTCACCATCCTGTGGGATGATCTCATCCCTACAAGGGCCCGGCTCAGAGCCTCCCTGCCCCATGACCTGACCAGTAGGGCCTCGGCGTCAGGGCATCTGAGTCCAGCCAGGCGGGAGGGAGGGGGCAGGGATGGGAAAGAAGGTGGGCACTGATTGAACTCCACAGCCTCCATCTGGGGCCAAAGCCCCCATGACACCCACTGTGCCTCTTCACAAAGTGGGACCAACCTGACAGCTGAGGGCTCCATGGCAACAATGAGTTTTGGAAACCACTTTAATTGGGGAGAAAACATGTCTTGTCCCCTGTATAATATGAACTGTATTCTAAAACAGACAAAAGCAGGAGATCCTTCGTTCCCTGCTGCACACACGTGCATGCCGAAGTATGTGCCCAGAGTGGCACTGGGGCCGGTGGCCTTCCCTTTCCCTGTCACACTCTGTGACCTCTGCTTCACAGCCAGCAGACCTGAGTCTGGAACCCAGCTTGGAACTTGCAGACTCCTCCCAACCATTCCCAGTTTGGAGAAGCTCAGATTCAAGAGTCATAATGGCCAAATCCGGTTTGGCTCAGTGGATAGAGCATCGGCCTTCAGAATGAAAGGTCCCAGGTTTGATTCCGGTCAAGGGCATGTACCTTGGTTTCGGGCACATCCCCAGTGGGAGGTGTGCAGGAGGCAGCTGATCGATGTTTCTAACTCTTTATCCCTCTCCCTTCCTCTCTGTAAAAAATCAATAAAAATATTTTTTTAAAAAGAGTCATAATGAATGTATATCTCAAGTTTTCAAAGAGCTTTCAAGTACAGAGTTTCATTTGGCCCTCAGGACAACCCTGTGAAAACAATTGCTAATATTTACTGATGACTTACTTTGAGTCAAGCACTGATCTGAACATTTTTCATGTATTATCTCATCTAATCCTCAAAAAAATCCTGTGAAGAATGTTATTAATTCCCAATTTGAGGAAGAGAAAATCAAGGCCCATGAAATGAAGGCTCCTACCCAAATTTATCCAGCTCTAAGTAGTCATTCTTCACCAGTAGTCATTATTTAGACTTATGTCTCTAATAAGGTTTCTTCAGGAACTTGGTTCTGTCTAAAGGCTCAGTCCCTTGACCCATCTGGCCTGCCGCTAGTATTTCCTCTTCCTCCTGCCCTAACATATGCGCACACACATTCACACACAGTCCAACACTGAATCTACAACAGTATTGAGGAGAGTGGGGAAGGAGGCCACTATGCTAGACAGCAATGGACTAGACAGCTTCAAGGAAGATAGTAGCATTCTGGCTTGAGGGGCTCCTGGGGGAGAGAGGAGGCAGAAGGACCAGTCAAGGTCCACTATCCTCCTACGTGTCAACTCTGACAGAGAAGAATCTCAGGTTAAACATTTCCTCTCTGAGCCTCCAAAGGGCATCCCTCACAGCTCAGCCCACATGGGACCAGCACAGCCGCCTCTCCCTCACCTGGACTAGGTTCTGACCCACCAGGAAAGCATCACCTGCTCCTGGCAGGGGCTGACTCATCACAGCCTAGTACAAAAAGTGCTACCAGCAGGGTGGAGGAAGAGAGGCAACTGTGATTACTGTCTCCATGGAAACGAGCCAGGATTACCATGCCAGTCTCACACACAGACCAATCTCAGCCATCCACCCATCCACCACCACCCACCTTTCCAATATGTGGAGAGCCAATATTTTTCACTGAATTTATTGAGGTGACAGAGATTAATAAAATTATATAGGATTCAGATATACAATTCTATAACATACCATCTATATTGTAGTGTGTATTCACTACCCCAAGTCAAGTTTCCTTCCATCACCATGTATCCCCCCTTTACCCACGTCTATCTCCCCTCTTGGATAGCTCATTTCTAACCCTGTTTCTTTTGTTCTCTGATCTTTCTGCACTACCCTTCCCCCTCTCCTACAGTCTATATTTTCTCTTTTCTCATTGCTAATTGGAAATGGCTTATTTACAGTTTTACTATGGTGATCATAGAGAATTCTTTCCTAATCTGCTGCATAAAACCCAGGTAACCTGAGATAGTTTGTATGTGTGGAGGTGAGAGGGGGAAGAGGGAGTTAGATACAACAATGGACAAGGGTATGGAGGTTAGAGATACAGAACCCTGGAAATCTTACAACCTTATTGATAGTGTAGATCTCAGCACGGTAGGGGCTCCTGCACAGAAAACCCTAGCCGGTCTCAGGAGACATGGGTATCATGGCAACTGAAGGGAGACAAGTTTGCCCCTTTGGGTTGGGCTTGAAGCAGGGAAAAGCTTACTCCCTTGATGACATTGGAAGTGTCCAATAAAACATCCTAAGATTCTGTAAGTCAGACTCATGTTGGGATCTCTACGTTGCTCTCAGAGTCCATGGCTACAAAGGACAGAAGGACCAAAGGAGAAGGGAAAGCCATCCCTGAGGCCGGCACCTCTCAAGTGGCCAGAGGCCTCCACAGCAGGTGCTGTTGCCAAGGCACCGAAGCTGCAGCTGAAATAAATGTATAGGCAACATGGAAAGTGGAAAAGATAGGGATATTGTTCACAGCATGGTCACTGGGCAAAAATATACTGAGCACCTTTTTTGTGCCTGCTCCCAAGAGGCACAATGTGTCAGGTGTGTGCTCTAACCTCACAGATCACACGGTCTCGTTGGAGAGAGAGACGTATAAACAAACTGTGCCACTGAGGAGAGAGCAAGAGCTCTAAATGCAAATACTAAAGATGACCCCCTGGAGATGAGCCATTTGAGCTGGGCCTTAAAAGATGAGAAGGAGTTTGCCAGGCAAAGAAGTAGTAGGCTTTTAGGTAAAAAGGCCAAATAAGCAGACCATCTATTTTCACTCTCTCCCCCAAACCGCTAAGACTACACTGAAGAGATTTTTTCTTAAAGATATAAAACCACAAGTAAGGGAGAACAGTCAAGGAGAGCAATAGGTACAACACTGAAAGTTGGAAAGCAGATGGATGAGGATAAACTGCTTAGCAGACCCAAGACCGCCTGACCCTACCCCAGCATGAGGAAAACTGACAACCACACTTCCTACACTAGAAAACCCCCAAAGGGCATAAGAACTGGCCACAGGTCCCTTTAAGACTGGGGCTATAGGAGGAGCTGGAAAGGTAAAAAGTTATTTGAAAAACAATCAGATCTCTGGGTCCCTTTATCCACTCTGTACCACTGGGTGACAGCTCCTTCCCCACCACGGCCAAAGGTGAGATTTATAACTAGAAAGATAAAACTTAGCCCTGAGGATAAGCCACGGAGGGCATGACTATTGTGTGGAAAACGGAAAAAATGTAATAACCATACATATAAAATAAATGCTTTATACAGAAAGCCCACTCAACCCTTTCATCTGTGTGTTTCCCATAAAACCTTTACCCTCTATACAAGATACTGGAGACTACACACTGAGGAATCTTGCTGGTCCAAGAGGAAAGAACTAAAGACACAGTGGCAATTCCCAACAGTGGCCCCCAAATCACCCTACAGAGAAGACCCAAGTTTTCAGGCCCCTCCTACTTGCTAAAAACTTCCAATCAGCTTTTTAGTCTCCCACTCTTAATCATTACCACCCAGTCATCTCCTAGATATCTAAGGAAAGCCTGTAAGTAGATGATTATGGACCCAAATAAATTTTTAAAAAGCCAACCGGAAGAAACACAAGCTATACATGGAGAAGGAAACTCTTAGAAAAGTATCATTAGTAGTCTCAGAGAATAAAGAGAAGATATTACATTCATGAAAAGAACAGGATGCTATAGAAAAGGATTTAAGCCCTGGACAGCTGAAATGGTTAGTGGTTAGAATGATGGCCTGCGCACTGAAGGGTCTTGGGTTCGATTCCCGGTCAAGGGCACGTACCTGAGTTGTGGGTTCACTCTCCGCCACCAGTTGGGGCCCATGCAGGAAACAACCAGTCAATATGTCTCTCTCATACTGATGTTTCTCTCTCTCTCTCTCTCTCCTTTCCTCCCTCCCTTCGACTTTCTCTAAAAAAGCAATGGAAAAAATATCCTCCTGTGAAGATTAACAAAACAAAACAACAACAAAAGGATTTACAAAGATATTTTAGAAATTAAAAGTTTTTAGAAGAGTTGAAAGTTAACAACTGAGGAAATGTCCCAGAAAGTAGAGCAGAAAGATAACCAGATAGAAAGGGGAAAAAAGGACCAGAAAAGAAGAGAATGAGTCCTTGGGAGCAGATGTCCACATGACAGGAGGAAGAATCAACATCAAAATAATCTCAAGTTTCTCAGAACTGAAGGCATTCAGTTTCCAGGTTGAAAGTGCCCAAGCATGCCCCAGGATGAAAAGAGACCCATATCAAGATACATCATTATGAAATAGCAGAACATTCTTACAAGCTTCCATAGGGGGGTACGTGTGTGTGTGGGGAAATGGTCTCATGCAAAGAATTAGGAAGCAAACTCTCCTCCTGCTCCAAAGAGCAACACTTAGGAGCAAGAAGGCAATGGAACAATCTCGTCAAATTTCTAAAGGGAAATTATTTTCAATTTCAACTTCTATACCCAGCCAAACTCTCTATCGAGAGTAAAGTAACTAAAAAGACATTTTCAGACATAAGTTGTCTGACATCTACTTCTCATATACTCCTCCTAGGAAGCTACCAAAACAAAAATGTAAATCAAGAAAGAAAAACCTGGAATACAAAACAAAGGAAATCCATTACAGGAGAGAAATAAAGGGAATCTACAGGATGACAGTGAAGTGAGATCCTAGGATGTCAATCATGCACTGGACACAGAAAGCAACTAAATGATATTGGTGCAGAATGAATCACAGGAAAGACAGGTTGAGATCTGGTCATCACAATGCCTCCTGCTATTGTACCATCTTTAGGACCTGCTGAAACTACTGAAGGATGTTGTTCAATAAAGCCATACAATAAACAAAAAAAAAAGGGAAGATGTGAGACCCAGGAAACTGAGTCAACCCAGGAGAAAGGCAAAGGGAAGACCCAGGAGAAGAGCTGTGGACCAGGCCTAATAGGCCACCAGTGGATCAGACCTAAGAGGCCACCAGTTCAGACAGAAGAATAGAGATCTGCAAGAGAGATGTCTCCAAGGAAGTAACTGACAGAGTACTGAGGGCAATGACTTAGCAGAAAATTGTATTAAGGAGGCTATTAGGGCCTCGCTGGGTTGCTCAGTTGGTTGGAGCATTGTCCCACGCACTGGACAGTTGCCGGTTCAATTTCCAGTCAGGACACATACCTAGGTTATGGGTTCAATCCCCAGTTGGGGCACATGCGGGAGGCAACCGATCCACATCAATGTCTGTCTGTCTCTCTCTCTCTCTCCCCCTCCCTTCTACACTCTCTAAAATCAATTTTTAAAGGCTATTAGAAAGTGTAAAAAAAAAAAATTAGTAATAGGTACCAAAAACTAATTAAGTGAAAAACTAAAGAAAGTACTAACTTTAGGAAAAATAAGAAATACAATCATAGCATACTACAATGTCAATTATGAATAATATTGCATAGGCATAATAAGGTAAACAGTAAATATTGATTTAAACAAAAATTATGATATAACTATATTGAGAAAATAAGGGGGAGCAGAGAAAATTATGGTAAAGAGAGCTAATTCCCCATCTACCATAAAAGGAAGATGAGATAGCATCTAAACTTGAAGACTCAGGGAGGAAATGAAGATGGCGGCATAAATAAACACTGGAACTTGCTGCCTCACACAACCACTTCAAAACTACAACTAAAAGACAAGACGGACATCATCCAGAACCACAGGAAGACTGGCTGAATGGAAATTCTACAACTAGAAGGGAAGAGAAAAGCACACTGAGACTCAGAGGAGGTGTGGAAGTAAAGTGCAGAGGTACGGAGGAGGCACATGCGCGGAAAGGGCTGGCAACTGAGAACGCTGTTGTCTTTTTCAATCGGGAGGGAGACACAAGCTCCCGACTGCTCTGAACTCCAGTTCCGGGAGAGACTCTGGGGACCCAGACTCATACAGGGAGAAACTGGACTGTCTGGCATCGGGTTGGAACATGAGGGCGGCTTTTTCTCAGAGGTGCTTGCAGCAATTACCGCGGAACACTAAGACCCGGGGGCCTCTTAGGGCAGGGCTGAAGGTCAGCCATTGCTGTTTGCTCCGCCCTGTTGATTCCCTGAGACCCCCACTCCACCCAATTTACAACCCCACTCCAGCTGTGCGCAGAGGCTTTTGCATATGAATGGCCTGGCCCTTTGCGATCTAAAATTACCTAACAAACTGCAGCTGGGTCAGAGAGCCCCAGAACATCCAAAGAAGGCCCAAGGCCCCACAGCAGCTTGCATTGCTTCACAGCTGGGCCTCGTCTGGGCACCTCCAAACCCCAAACAAAGAAGAGAAATCTGCAGATCTCTCCATAGCTACTGCTGGGTGGCCTCAGGCAGAGCTAAATTTGCACCTCCTTGGAGATGCAAGAGCCATTGTACCCAGTGGTCAGAGTGGGACCATCCAGATTACAACTCCTCAGATTCATAAGGGACACACTCAGGAGGCAGACTCAGTGAGCACCAAAGCCCCACTGAAGCAAGTACTACTACCCCATAAGGGTGTCTCCAGCACAGATGTTCTCCTATCGTAGACACAACTGATCCTCACAGCCAATTGGCCTGGAGGTCAATTCCTCCCAGTGATGCCAACAACAATCAAGGCTTAACTACAACAAGACTGCACACCCAGCCCACAAAGGGGTGCACCAAGAGTGTCCACCTCAGGTAACTGGGGAGGCTGAGCCATTGGGCCCTATAGGACACCTAGCACACAAAGCCACTCCATCAACACAGGGAAGCAGCCAAAATGCGGAGACAAAGAAACAGGTCACAAATGACAGAAATGGAGGAAAGTAAACTACTGAATATAGAGTTCAAAACCACTGTTATAAGGTTTTTCAAGAATTTTCTAGAAACTGCCAATAAATTTAGTGAGACCCTCAAGGATATTAAAAAGGACCAAGTAGAAATTAAGCATATACTGACTGTAATAAAGAATAATATACAGAGATCTAACAGCAGACTAGAGGATCACAAGAATCAAGTCAAAGATTTGAAATACAAAGAAGCAAAAAACACCCAACTGGAAAAGAAAAAAGAATCCAAAAATATGAAGATAGTGTAAGAAGCCTCTGGGACAACTTCAAGAATACCAACATCCGAATTATGGGAGTGCCAGAAGAAGAGAGAGAGCAAGATATAGAAAACCTATTTGAAGAAATAATGACAGAAAACTTTCCCTATCTGGTGAAAGAAATAGACTTACAAGTCCAGGAAGCACAGAGAACCCCAAACAAAAGGAATCCAAAGAGGACCACACCAAGACACATCATAATTAAAATGCCAAGAGCAAAAGACAAAGAGAGAATGTTAAAAGCAGCAAGAGAAAAACAGTTAGTTACCTACAAGGGAGTACCCATACGAATGTCAGCTAATTTCTCAACAGAAACTATGCAGGCCAGAAGGGAGTGGCAAGAAATATTCAAAGTGATGAATAGCAAGAACCTACAACCAAGATTACTCTACCCAGTAAAGCTATCATTCAGAATTGAAGGTCAGATAAAGAGCTTCACAGATAAGAAAAAGCTAAAGGAGTTCATCACCGCCAAACCAATATTATATGAAATGCTGAAGGGTATTCTGTAAGAAGAGGAAGAAGAAAAAAAAAGGTAAAGATAAAAATTATGAACAAATACATATCTATCAACAAGTGAAGCTAAAAATCAAGTGAATAAAAAAATCTGATGAACAGAATAAACTGGTGAATATAATAGAATCAGGTGCATAGAAAGGGAGTAGACTGACAATTTTCGGGAGGAAGGGGTTGTGGGGGTGTGGGAAGAGACTGGACAAAAATCGTACCCCTATGGATGAGGACAGTGTAGGGGGGTAAGGGCAGAGGGTGGGGTGGGAACCGGGTGGAGGGGAGCCATGGGGGGAAAAAGAGGAACAATTGTAATAATCTGAACAATAAAGATTTATTTAAAAAATAAACAAACTTGAAGACTCAGAAGTTAGCAGTGTTCACATATTACTTAGTCTTATGGAAATGTATGCACACCAGAAGAAGAAGCTAAAAGCTGAAAACAGTTGCTTCTAAGAAGGTAAGTTTGGTGGGAGGGGTGAACTACTACTATATTTTGATAATATGCCTGTTAGTATAATTTGAAGTATTAAACAATGTGCATGTGTTAAGTTTTGTTTTGGTAAAATAAAATTTAATTTTCTTCAAAAAGAAGGATTAAGGATTTTTTGTATAGGGAAAATATCATATGCAAAAGCCTGAGTTGTGAGAGAGCCACATTTAACAGTTAGTGCCACAGTTAGTGCCACAGTAAGGTAGGAGAAGCAGGCATAAGCCAACAGCATCAGAAGCTGCAGCAAAAGCTGTATCTCCTCCTTACCAGCTTTGTAGGCTCTAGCAAATCACCTAAACTATTCTAGTTTCCTTCTGTGTAAAATAATAGCACTTACTTCACTGGGTTTTGTAAGAATTCAATGACGAATGAAACAGATAAACGTTACAAAATATGTTAGGCTGTACAAAGGTAAGGGAAGCAGGCACATCTCTGTGTCCCCTGGAATAGACAGTGTTCTCAAACTGGAGCTCAGAGGGTTCTGGGTAAGGGTGAGAACTGCCCAGGGGAACCCAATCCCAGAGAAGTGGTTGAACTGGCTGGAGCAGACAAGTCCCCCAGAATCAGGACATATCACAGCTGGAAACCACCAATGCCCTTGATATAAAACATGTGCTTGTCCTATAAAAAGGAAGGCTCTCTTACCCTTTGAGAAAGTATGGAGGAACCTAGGGAGTATTATGTAAGTGAAATAAGCCAGTCAGAAAAAGACAAGTATCACATGATCGCACTCATATGTGCAACCTAATGAACAAAATAAACTGCTGAACAAAATAGATCCAGAGACATAGAAGGAAATATAACATCTGAAAACGTTTCTTGCTGTTCTTGTACTAACAGCCATTTCTGACTTTGGGGAATACTAAATCCCAACCAACAGTTTCTAGAGGAAACTGCCATTCCAAAACAGACTATAGAATCTCAGAGGGAAGACAAAGGTTGGTGGGAAAAGGTCAGCCAAAGAACTTGTATGCATATGGGCATAACCCACGAACACAGACAATAGGGGGATACAGGCCTGGGGCAGGAAGTGGGGACAGGCTATAAGGGGTCAATGGGCGAAAAAAAGGGACATATGTAATACTTTCAACAATAAAAATTTAAAAATTAAATAATAATAAAATATGTGCTTGTGGAGGGAACCTTGACCTAGAACCCTTGAATTGCTGACTGCACAGCTGGGAGGGGTAGGCATCTATTGGTGAGTCCTGCAGGACCTGAAGTGGATCAGGTTGGTACAGTGGGAGACTGCTGAGAAGTTTGAGGGAGGGGCAATGCCTGGTCCAGCTTTCCAGTACTCTCACTCCTCTACCCTCCCCTTCTAGGGAACATCACTTTGCTTCCTATTTTACCAACCTGATGCTTCAGATTCTACCAGGGAGCTCAGTGAAATGCAAATAATAATGGCCTTCTATTCTAACACTTATATGGTACTTACTGTATGCCTGATACTATTCCAAATGCTTTGCAGGTATTGATGCATTTCGTTTCATAATAACACTATGAAGTTCATATTATTATCATTCCCCACTTTGCAGATGAGGCACTAAGAGGTTATGTAACCTACTCAGTATCACATAACTGAAAAGGGGGAAAGCCAGCATTCCAAGCCAGACAGTCTGCCTCCAAGGTCTACAGTCAGAATCATTGTACATTAGTCTCTAGGCTTGGGACTCGCAAGCTTCAAACTACTCAACTGTAAAAAAGGGATGTGGGGGAGAGATGGTTTCAAAAACTTCTTTCAACTGAATTGCCTCTTCCCTTAGAACTAAGATTCATCAGTCGTGTATGTATATGCTTGAAGGTGAGGAACCTTTACTAAAGACGGGTTTTGAAGAAGGGCAGAGTGTATATATGGTTCCAGAATGGGAGGTGAAAGGGACCCCAGCCCACATAGGGTGATTAAACTGGAGAGAAAACTAAGAAAACAAATGTCAACGTACATAATTGTGTGCATATGGCCAATCCCCCTCCACGTCCATCCCACAGCCCCCTTGGACTCTGCCTGTGGACGGCCTCATTACCTGTGATGATGCAGGTGAACCTGACGTCGCTGTCCTTGGACACAGCTTGGGACTTGAGTGTGGTCTCGAATACTGGCTGGGTCTCCTCTGTTAGCTGAGCAATGATGGAGCAGAAGGTGCTCCTAGGAAAGGCAAAGAACTATTCAGAGCAGCCTCCCCACAATACACCACAGCCTGGTGTTGTCCAAGGCAGCTTAAATCTTACCATTTCCATATGTCATCCTGGGGCCATGGCCGGCACTTAACTAAGTCTTTCTTCAAGGAAGCCTAGGCCTCTTAGTCAGGTGGGGACAGCCATGGTACCAAGGGCTAAAGGGAATCCTGACCCAGACCCATTATAATAGGAAGCCTTCTGACCACAGGCCAGACTCCTGAGCATGCCAGACACCCGCCTGGAGTCCCACCCCATCCTTATTAGGGGCCTTGCTTCACCCTCCACCTTTCGCCTCCATAGAAGCTCGTGCATGTATAGACGCAGCCTCAGAGAGGGAGACCTCAGCATAGCAGATCCTCCACTCATGCCAGAGAGGGAAAAGCTGGCCAATTCTCAAGGATACATAGGTCCTAGGAGCTCAGGAGCCTATTCTAAAGCTTGGGTTCAGGGAAGAAAAAAAAAAAAAGCCTGCATTTGCAAGCACAGACCCATAGCAGACAAAGAATAAGCCAGCCAATGCCAGGGGTCTAGACCAGTGGTCGGCGAACTCATTAGTCAACAGAGCCAAATATCAACAGTACGACGATTGAAATTTCTTTTGAGAGCCAAATTTTTTTAAAAACTTCTTCTAACGCCACTTCTTCAAAATAGACTCGCCCAGGCAGTGATATTTTGTGGAAGAGCCACATTCAAGGGGCCAAAAGAGCTGCATGTGGCTCGCGAGCCGCAGTTTGCCGACCACTGGTGTAGACCCAAGTTCCTAGGGGTATTGAAAGAGAGACTTAAATGAATTCTGACCCTAAACAGAGCTATGGACCTGTCGTGGGAAGCCAGCCATGGCCCCCTGCTCCATCCCTGGAGACCACATGCTCAAGTGAACACATGGCTGGCAGCTCCAAGACCAACCAGCAGGACTGCCAAACTACAAACAGGACTTTTAGTTCCCTGTGACAGTCCAACTCCCAGCATTCAGAGGCATGTGTGGGCTCACTGAGTCCAGCACAGACTCACCAACACTGTTCAGCATTTACAGTCCTCTCCTTCCTGGGCACAGGAAGCAAACCCCCATGCCAGACCTTTCCATGGGCCAGCAGAGACTCAATGCGTCCCTAGGCGTGAAGCGTAACCACATAGCCAGGTTGTATGGTGCACAAGCTGTGCCCAGCCTTTCTCCCCCTCCAAATTCACACACCCTATTATGAGCAGCAGGGAGGACTGTGAGGGGTAAAGTGAAGAGAAGCAGTAAGCACTGTGATGAAAAAGACAAATCATTCAAAGCTGCCTTTCTCTGTGCCTCAGAGGAGGGGGTGGTCACCCACAGGCAGTGCGTGTCTCCCCATGATCTCTCCACCAGGAGCAGGCAGAGTGAGAGTCTGTGGGAACAAGCAAACAAGAACTACAACCCTATACCTTTCACATTCAATTTGTCATTTCCGTGGAGATCATTCTGGATTTGAGTTTGAGGAGAAAGGATGCATCCCAAAAGGAGTATCTAAAAATCAAGTAAGACTTCTAGACTGATGGATGCAGCCATGGCATCTCTACAGGAATCCAGATGCCCAGACCTTTGGGGAGGACAGGAGTCCTCCCCCACAAAGACCACCTAGAAAGGGGATCCTGACCTCTCAATAACGGAACACTTGAGTGAGGTCACAGTTAGACACTCCCTGCAACCTTCTTACTTACAACTCCTCTGTCCAGTAAGTGTCTTTTCCTTTCCCTTTAATCCACTCAGAAACAGAGGGTCCATCAGGACCTAGACTATCAACTCCCTGACACTCCGGAAATGTAACATCTGAAAACATTTCTTGCTGTTCTTGTACTAACAGCAATTTCTGACTGGGGAATACTAAATCCCAACCAACAGTTTCTAGAGGAAACTGCCATGCCAAAAGCAATCATATTTCTATGATTTTGCAACTAACTCAAACATTCCTAATTATGTCCTCCCTACTTAGTTTGAATCCTACCTTACTCATGAACATGAGCCTGGATGTAATATTCAGCTTAGGCTCTTAGGATGAAGCTCCTTGAGCAAGTCTAAGAAAATAATTTCAACTATTGGGTAAGAAAGAAAACATGGAAATCAAGCTTCAAGAAAATGTGCAGAGACAAGCACTCATGCTAGATACTCAACAACACGTAGTCATTTTGTGTTGTTACTTTTTGTGAAGGGGAAAAAACACATCTCCCCACACTTTCCACACTATGTCCTAAGCTGTATTATAAAAAATATGTTTAAATTGGAAAATCTTAGGAACTGCTGAAGGGCATGCCTGGATGAGGCCCTCCAGGGGAGTGGGTCTGGATCCATGTCAGGGGACAATAACTGCAGACACTGTCATGTTCCACTGAAGGTCACATGCTTTCTGTCCCCATCTTCGTAACCACTCTGACATGGGATGGAGTCAGTGTGCTTCCAGTCCCCTGGAAAGCCAGGAAGTCCACACACCTGGAAGTGGTCTTTTCCCACCCTGATACCTATAAGTCCTTCCAACTCTGTGACTTCATACGGTTATCACAGCCTAATCATGTGTTCTCTAGAGCAGCAGTCACCAATCTTTCAGACCTCACGAACAACTAGTGGTCCGTGGACCACCGGTTGGCGACTGCTGTTCTAGAGAACCAGAATCAGTGGTTTACATAATGTTCAAAGGAACCTAACTTTGACCTTAGGTGTGGTTATTTTACCATGCTTTAAATGAACTCCATGATGGTCTCTTTCAGCAGTGACCATGCTCCACTTTGAACTAGTTGTAATACCCTTTCTTCCATCCAGAACCAGGTTCCTCACTGTCCTCCCCATCAAAGGAAACCTACATGGTAGGTACCAATCACCTCTGTAGACATTATTAGCTATTGAGACCAGTTAGCTACTTAGAAATCCTTCTCTGTTTAAAGAAATTATAGCAAACTCCCCAAATCTACCAGTCTGGGATAAGGTCCAAGTGGTGGGAATAGGCAGGAAATGCTCCCAACTCTGATTATAATAGTCAGGGGTAAAGAGCTGTTCCCAGCTCAGAAGGCAGTCATTCAGTGGGCAAACCCCATCTATGGCCTGCTCAGGCCCTGCCCTGGCTCTGCAGCCAATTCAGAGAACAAGCTAATGCAGGAATACACTAACATGGTGTCCCCTGACCTCACAGAGTTCAGAGTCTGCAGGGGTATAGAGGAGCTAACGGAAAGGGAAATTCAGAATGAGAGGTGGCAGGAGGACTTAAGTGACTGAAGAAAAAAAAATGTAAGGCAATAGCCATGGTTAGAGGAAAACTACACCTCCTTGGAGAGTGTCAAACCTAGATATGTGGTTACAAAAACCATGAAAACCTAGGATGAAGAAGTGGGTCACATGACTAGTGGCTCCCCGTTCTGGTTCCATGATGCCTCTCCCAAGTGCACAGAAATCTAGTGCAGGCATCCCAGAACCCATGCCTACTTCTGGGTCCCTGCGCCCCTTTCAAATGGTCCATGCAAGCATCATGTGTGGCCCCTGTGAAACCCATGCTCACGCGAGTATCTCTCACATCCTCCACCACCCACCCTCCACCCCTCCCCTCATTCCATGCAGCCTGGTTAGTAGTGCACAAGCAGTCACCCAAGGGCCCCTCAGTGTCCATACCCAAGAAAAAAAGGCAGTCAGAGAAATGTAATGCAAAGTGCATTTACCTTCCAGAGCTGGGGAGAGACAACCGGCTGCTTGATAAGCTAAGCAAAAACAGCAAATGGAATCATTAGGCCACAAAAGCAAGGAGGGGAGGAGGCGAAATCGACAGTCTGCAAAGTATTAACCAGCCATCATCTAGGGCCCAGAGGCCTTTCTATTAAAAGGGACCAGCTGTCTTAGCTGGCCTGTTCCGGTTAGCAAGTGGCCTCACCACCAGACACCAGTCTATCTGAAACCAAGAGCTCATTAAATGCAGCAGAGTCCGGGGAAACGGTTAGGCAGAAAGGAAGCCCATTAGGGCTGCGCTTTGAGAAAGTTGTGTCCCAGGCACTTCAGTCACTGCCCCCAAGAAAAGGCTTAGAGCTGCCTGGCATGGTTCTCCGCCCGCAGCACAGCATGCTTGGGGCAGCTCCTGCTTCAACCCTCAGCCTTTTGAGGGGAAAGAGCCCCCATTCCTAGAAATCCCCTAATAGGCTGGGAAGGATTCAGGTGGCTTGGAGAACACCCATTAATGTGTTAAAGTTCGGTTAAAGAGGCCACACAAGGCAAATCAGCTGGGACAGTGATGAGGAAAAAAAAAACAAAGCAGTTAATTCAGCAGGAACCAGGAGGCACCCAGTTCAGTCAGACCAGCACAAGGGCCGTTATGCCTAGAGCCTTGATCATCCCTCTGCCACGGGGCAGCTGAGAGTGGGCACTAGCTAGGGGCTGTGTAGGCCACTGGCTGGTGAGGAGGACCCACCTAGGGCTGCCCCATAGTGGAGATCCAGCCCACTCGATATGAGCCAACTTTTACCTCTCCCTCCTCCTTCCTAACACAAATATCTCCAGTGAAGTCTAGGACCACCATCTCCCACAGCTCTTGGGGAGACCTCAGGGGCCACCCCATCCACACTCACTCCTTACAGCCGTCCCTACCATGGGAATAGCTCTCCCTTCATTGTCAGCAGCCCAGTCTGCTCAATGGCACTCGAGGTGTACATCTTTCACCACAAGAAAGCTCTACTGACAGCCTATCTCTTTAACCAAAATACCAAACTCATCCTCTCTATCCAAAAAACCTGGCTTCCACTCCAGTGAGTTTGTGGATACCACCAGCACTCACCCAAACTCAGGAGCTCTAACCCAGGCCATTCTGGACTCCTCTCTCCCCTTCAACCACCAGGTTCAGTCAATCAACACTTCTTGGCCCTTCTTTCTCCCTTTCTCTCTACTCCAGCTATTGTGTTCTGACCTAGACCCTCATGGCTCTATATCTGATGACCACCTCAACCCCCTTCTCCTTCACCCCTCATACCACACCCCTCCTCTGAAAAAAAAAAAAAAGCTACAGTCCCCCCACCATATATTATATTGAGTCTCTACTCCTTGGCTGGGCACTTAAGGCCCTCCCTGATCTGCTCACACCCCCACTACAACCATGGTTCTCTGATTTCCAACACTTAGTCAGGTTCTACTGTAACCAGGCCTGTTCCTAACTGGCATGACACATCCATTACTGGACTCCTAGCCCTCACTTTTGTCCTCCACGCTTGGAAAGCCCTTCTTCTTTCCTTCTGCTCAACTAAATCCTGCCCATCCAGCCTTCAACCCAGATCTTTTTGTGGTTTCTACAGCCCCTAGCACAGTGCTAGGCATACGGTGGGTATTCAACAACTGTTGAATGGAATAAAGAAACAGAAAAAGGGGAGAGGAGGGGAGGAAAGAAGGGAAGTGCATCTTTCAAACAGGAAAGGTCCTGCCTCCCAGAAGGAACTGCTACTCCAGAAAAGATGGGAAGAAGAAAGCAAGAATGCAGCTGTCTTTACTCAGAGCTTTAAAAATCCTCTCGAGACAGCGTGGGAGGAATCTCCCATGGTTCCAAGGCACTGGCCAACTCCATCATTTCCTGACCATGAACTTCCTTTGCCTTTCTCCTCAGAATCGAGAGATTTCTCCTTTGTTGGGTCTGGATTTCTTCCCTGAGAAGTAGAGGGAGAGAATCATCTAAATTACAGAGAAAAATGACAGGTTCCACAGCTTCCACCTGCAAGTGGGCAAGGCACTCAGCTGGGAGTGACCCTCCCCGGTTCTCTCTCCAGGGCTGGTTGGGAGTTTCTGCTCCCTCACCCCACTGTCCTGCTTTCTCTAGGGCCCACCCATAGATGTCAGCCAGATCAGGAGGAATCCCGGGCGATGGAGGCACCCTGTCTTCAGAAGGTGGAAGATGTGACTATGCCCTGCTGATGCTCAGGGATCTCACAGGCAGGGAACTCCGCGTTTACTGGCTCTGAGGGGTCCGAATCAGAGATGTCAAGCATTGGGGCAGAAAGGCCTAAAAGAGTTCTTAATGTCACTTTAACTTTAAAGAATGGAAACTCAGGGCTCAGGAAGGAAATGTCTCTTCATAAAAATAGAATTGGGCCTGGAGAGAACCAGGACTGGCCATGGAAGCTGGAGGCCTCCCATCCTTCTGGCTTTCAGATATTTGGGGCCATAAAGGACCCTTGGAAAGTCCTGACCTGAAAGCCCTAGACAACCTGCCTGACCGAAGCAAAACAGGTGTTACAAAGTCATCTGTAGCAAACATCATAGGTTCTGCTGCTCCTCTGAGCTCACTTGGTTGGACCAGGGCCTCCAAGAAATGAGGGGGTGAGGACTTCTGGGACTTCTGAGTGTCCCTCAGAAATGAGGTAGCTGTAATTGCATCCATCCCACTGTAAGTTTCTTAACCTACCCTAGCCTAACCTGCCGATAGGGCTGAAGTTCTAGAGGCTGGACTCCCTAGGAGGCTGGGCCTACAGTTTGGCGGGACTATTTATATGTTGGATCTCTGACCCCAGGGGACATTAGAAATACCCTTGGGCTGACTATGGACTAGAAACCTCTCCAGGGCCAGGGGTTGCGGGGAGGGGAGGTGTGTACTGGGAGACTCCTGCTCGGCCGGGCAGCTGGATAGTGAGCATGATGTCCACTCTCCAGCCTTTTCCCTAACAACCCAGACCCCTGCCCCCGCCCCCCCATTCTGCCTGGTTTTGAAACCACCCTTTTCCCCCTCCCTCCAGTGCTGCTGTCTCCAAGAAAGACCCTGCTTCTCTCTCCTACTTGTTCCACGGGTATTGACACAGGCCAGACATGGGAGGCAAAGCTCAGATAAGTCACTGTGACAAGTGTGAGACAAGTGTGAGGTTCCCACAAGGCAGTCGGCTTCCCCACAGGCTGGAATGCCAGTTTTTCCGTAGAGCCGGGAGTTAGGAGCAAGGGGCATTTTTTCCTGGCAGCCGGGGGCCGTGTCCAGTCTGACTCAGTCACTAACACAAGCCCTCAGCCCTGCCCCAGACATGTGATACCATTCGACGAGTTTTATGCAGAAACAGGTTCCGGTTACATTTGAACTTTTCCAACTCCAAGGTCAACAGAACTCAGCCAATTCACGAGGAAGTGCCTGGGACTATTTCCTAAATGCCCTTGGTGCCTATTTTGGTGCTGTTTCAGGAACCGAGAACAAAGAGAGGTGTCCAGGCAGCTTTCTCCCGAGTGGCCGTTTTCTGCACGACCACGAAGCCAGGCTCTGGGGCCAACCTCCACAATTCCCTCTGGAAAACATGCTCCGGAGTGGGAGGGACACTGAGCTGCCCAGAGGGGTCAGGAAGGGTCATCTCCATGGCAATGCACGTGTCCCTGTGTGTCTGCGTGCCTCCGAGTGCCTGCCTGCTTCTCCCACTGCCTGTGTCTCTACACCTGGGATCACACAGGTCCTAAAACAAAGCACCCACACCTCTGAGACTCCCCGGAAAGGAGTCAAGGGCACATCAGTTCGGCCCCTCCCTTAGCACCCCGCTCCCCAAAACTGGGCAGGGCAATCTTCAGACAGGGCCAACCAGCATCCCAGCTCACCCCCTCACCTCACTAGCGCCCCCCCCCCCCCCCCACAAAGATCCCGGGGAGACTAGAACCCTGGGCCCATAGGAAGAACCTCACGGGCTTTGGTTTCTTTCCTTCCGGTGACCCCCGCCCCAGCTAAGAGCCCCCGCTCCCCTCCCTCCAGCCCCAGGAATTTCAGGCGCTCGGGCTTCCTTATCTCTCACTGTGGAATCCGAGGCCCGAGCAGCCAGTGTGGGGCGCGGGGGGCCACGGGCGGGAGTCAGGCAGGGGGTGGTAAGATCGCCTTCGGGGCCCCTGTGAAATCGCCCCCAAAAAGCCCTTTCTCCTCTGGAGCCTCGAGGAGCGTGAGGCCTGAGGCCCACGGGCTGTGAGGGGCCGTGAGGAGCCTGAGGGGACCTGAAGGCCACTGAGGCCCGGCCCCCCCGCTCCCAGGCTCAGGCCTCCAGGGGCCGGGGACCCACCCAGGGCCTTGCCGAGGCCTCAGTGCCCCCCATCTTACCCCTCCCGCACCGCCCGCCGACCCGCAGGGCGCCGCTCACCTGGTCTCCGGCCGCACACCCAGCAGGTAACTGCGGCTGGTGGGGCTGGGAGTCCACACGGGCCCGTCGTCCTCGCGGTCGCCCCGGGCCCAGGCCCGTCCGCCCGCGCCCCAGGCCCGGCTGGGGGCCCTCCGCGAGCCCATGCTGCTGCCCCACCGTCGCCGCCCGCCTGGCCCCGCGCGCCCTCCGGCCCAGCGCGCCGCCCGATCCGCCCGCGGCTGACGCGCGCCCCTATTTATAGCCCCGGCGGCCGTCACCTGCCGCTGTCCCTCCCCCGGCGGCCCTGAGGCGCGGGGGCGCGGGCCCGGCCTGAGGGGCCACTGCGGCTGCTCCGTCGGCAACGTCCGACGTCCACTGCGGGGTCGTCCGGCGTCAGGGCAGGGGCGCGCTCTAGAGACCCCGAAGGCGATTGCTCCCTCAGCGGCTGCTCCCTCCGCGACGCCCGACGTCTACCGCGGGGTCGCCCGGCGTCGGGGCAGGGGCGCGCTCTAGAGACCCCAGCGGCTGCTCCCTCTGCGAAGCCCGACGTCCACCCGCGGGGTCGTCCGGCGTCGGCGTCGGGGTAGGGGCGCGCTCTAGAGACCCCGAAGGCTGCTCCCTCGGCAACACCCGACGTCCACCGCGGGGTCGCCCGGCGTCGGGGCAGGGGCGCGCTCTAGAGACCCCCGGCGGCCGCCCCCTGCCTGCCCTGCTGCCGGCCCGCAGGCAGGCGTGGAGCTCCGCAGACGCAGACGTGGAGGCGCGGGCTCCGGGCCTGGACGAGCGGAAGGTGCCGAAGTTCCGAGGAGCTGCGTGGAGGGTGCAAGGCCGGAGGCCAGGAGAGCGGGGAGGGGGCGGGACGCTGCTGGGCTTCCAGGCGCAGGGGCTGTGGGTCCAGCCCTGGGACAACCCCGCTCACCTGCCAGCGCCCTCAGCCCCCCAGGAGGCCACGCGTCCTCTGACTACACATCTCCCCTCCATTACCTAGCACAGGTGAGGGGCTCAGCAAACACTTCCGGAGTCGTTGACCCTCCTCCTCCCACCCCTTCAGCCTGCATTTCCCAGCACCTGACGGGGAAATGGGCTGAGTCCTAAAGCCCAGAAAAAAAAAAACACCCATTCGCCAATTTCTGAGTGCCGATTCTCTGCAACTTTCTACCCTTTTCCTTCCCATCACCTGCCCCCTGCCCCCACCTGTCCTCCCTCTCCTTTTCCCGATTCAAAAATCATATCCAGCTGAAGCCGGTGTGGCTCAGTGGATAGAGCGTCGACCTGCAGACTGAGGGGTCCCAGGTTCGATTCTGGTCAAGGGCATGTACCTTGGTTGCAGGCACATCCCCAGTAGGGGGTGTGCAGGAGGCAGCTGATCGATGTTTCTCTCCCATCAATGTTTCTAACTCTCTCTCCCTCCCCCTTCCTCTCTGTAAAAAAAATCAATAAAATATATATTTTTTTAAAAATCATATCCAGCCCCACCAGCGTGGCTCAGGGGTTGAGCATCGATCCAGGAACCAGGAGGTCACAGTTCGATTCCCATCAGGGCACTTGCCCGGGTTGCAGGCTCCATCCCCAGTGTGGGGCGTGCAGGAGGCAACTGATCCATGATTCTCTCTCATCATTGATGTTTCTCTCTCTTCCTCTCTGAAATCAATAAAAATATATATTTTTAAAAAATCATATTCAGTCCTAGCTGGTTTGGCTCACTGGATAGAGCCTCCGTCTATAGACTGAAGGGCCCCGGGTTTGATTCCGGCCAAGGGCACATGCCCGGGTTGTGGGCTCGATCCCCCGTGGGGGGCGTGCAGGAGGCAGCCGATCAAGGATTCTCTCTCATCATTGATGTTTCTATCTTCCTCCCTCTCCTTCCCTCTCTGAAATCAATTTTTCTTTTAATTTTAATTATGTTATCCCCTGAACCACACAGCAGGAAAGTCAATTTTAAAAAATATATATTTTATTGATTTTAAAGAGGAAGGGAGAGGAAGAGATAGAAACATCAATGATGAGAGGGAATCCTTGATCGGCTGCCTCCTGCGCGCCCCCCACGGGGGATAGAGCCCACAACCCGGGCATGTGCCCTTGGCCGGAATCAAACCCGGGACCCTTCAGTCCGCAGGCGGAGGTTCTATCCATTGAGCCAAACCATCCAGAGCTGAAATCAATTTTTTAAAAAATCATATTCAAAGCCCTCCTCCGAGCCAGTCTAGGGTAGAAATAAGAAGCTTTCTTCTTAGGCAAAGAGCTTCTTAGAAAGTAGAACCCACCCTCCTTCTCAGATACCAAACCTATTCAGCCTTTCCCATCTACGCACAATGAGTCTTAGGGCAAACCTCCAAGCAAATTAGTCTAAGGACTAGAAAACCCCCGGATGGAAACAGGAAGTGTGTACAGTGGGCCCTGGGCTATCGAAAGGGGAGGCCTAGAAACAGAGGAGCTTCCCAGTTTCATGAAAGCCAGCTTTCTCGAGCAGCTTAATCCCGCTCTTCACACATCAAAGGCAAAACCAACTATCCCCATTTTCGAGGAAAAGAGAGGCAAAGGCTACGGGATTAACCTTTTGCACTCGGATGTCGAGTGCAAATTACTCTTTGAATGTATCAATAATTTGAAATATAAAAAAATCCAAATAAATAAGTTTGTATGAAAAGAAACTCCAGTTTTTTATTCTACTGCCGCGCTTTGTAAAATCTGGGGTATTTAAAAAATTAAATCCCGAGTAGAATAAAGGAATCGAGAAAAAAGCAAGCGAGTGCAAAGGGTTAAGCTTTAGAACACCTGGTCGATTTTGGACGATCTGTCTACATCTGTATAGATGTAACACCACGCCCCCCCATAAAACGAGATGGTGCTGCTGAGCCACAGGATGGGGGCTTTTCCCGGTGAGAAGTGACTTACATGACTTTATCATATCCTTTTGCTTCATTCTCCAATCAGTGACACATGTGTTGATTTGTTAGTATTTGTGCACTAAAAATTCCGTTTGCAAATAATAAATATGTTCTTTTTTTTTTTTTTTTTTAAAAAGGCATTTTAAAAGGCCGTAAGGCATGACCCACTGAACTAGCTCAAGAATTCATCTGGATCAAGCATGTCAAACTCAAAGGCTAACACGGGCCAAATAAACGAGGCATGCGGCCCGCAGGCCGTGAGCTTGACATGCTTCATCTGGACCTAGGTCCCTACTTAACAGAGATCTGAGTAACAGAAGGATTTGAAGATGTTTGGGAATTATCAAGTAAACAGTTCAAACTTGGAAAAGCCAAAAGAAATAGGTGTTCATAAAAGAGTTCAAACTATTTGAAGAAGCATACATCTAATGAAAATTGAAATATAAATAAGTACAAATTAAAAATGATACTGCCTTGCGGGGAGGGGCAGAGTAGGAGGGATCTTTTCCATTTGGGGATATATCTAGACCAATAAATAAAAATATAAGACAAAAGAAATTCAGTAAGAGTTCTTGCCTTTGAGATGTCCCCTATTTTGCCATAAACATATACAAGAAGATAAAATCTAGCCAGACTCAAGGTTCCCAAAAATTTCACCCCCTCTTCCCTGTTTGACAGATGCAAGAACTGAGGCCAAGAGAGATCAAATGACTGAGTTACAGAGCCCAGACTGGAACCTAGCTTCTGATTTCATCATTCTGTCACACTGCTAGTGAGTTTATTTAAGAGAAATAGGGATATGAAAAACAAAAGGAAATATATATAACCACCACACAAAAAATAATAATAAAATATATATATATATAATAGTGTGTGTGTGTGTGTAATATAAAATATATATATATTATATATATATATAATAGCCCTAGCTGGTTTGGCTCAGTGGATAGAGCGTCAGCCTGCGGACTGAAGGGTCCTGGGTTCGATTCCAGTCAAAGGCACATGCCCAGGTTGTGGGCTCGATCCCCAGTAGGGGGCATGCAGGAGGCAGCCAATCAATGATTCTCTCTCATCATTGATGTTTCTATCTCTCCCTCTCCCTTCCTCTTTGAAATCAATAAAAATATATTTTAAAAATAAATAAATAAATTTTCAAAAATAGGGATAAATACCGAGGAAATACTTCTGCAGAAAAAGCTATATGCTCAGCTCCATTCCCTGTAGTGATAAAGTGGGACTGGAAGTGGGTAAGTACATTACATTGATTTGAAAATTATTACAATTATTGAATATGGTGATTAAAAGACTATGGAGAGCCCTGACTGCTTTGGCTCAGTGGATAGAGCATCAGCCTGCAGACTCAAAGGTCCCAGGTTCAATTCTGGTCAAGGGCATGTACCTTGGCTGCAGGCACATACCCATTGGGGAATGTGCAGGGGGCAGCTGATCAATGTTTCTCTCTCATCGATGTTTCTAGCTCTCTGTCCCTCTCCCTTCCTCTCTGTAAAAAAATCAATAAACTAAAAAAAAAAAAAGACTATGGAGAAACATAGAAATGTCCAGACATAATGTTAAGTGTAAAAAAGCAGGGTACAAAATCCAGGGCAGTGCAGTAAATGGAATTCATTCACACCTGAGTGAATCCCAGCTCTGCCCCTTTCCTCACTCCTTGGTTTTAGGGAAATTACTCAACCACTCTGAACCGCCAAGAAATAAAAGTAGCATTTGTCTCATAGAATCCTCGTAAGGCTAAATAAGAAAATGAATGTAAGAAGAATGTTTGTCATGTAGAAATGTTCTGTTAAGCACTGACATTATCATAATTATACCATAAAGTTAGCTATTAACTGCACAAGGATTGAAAGGTGATATACAAAATAAAAACAACTGCAAAGGTAAGATGGGATTATAAATGTGCATGTTTTTTTTTTATTTCTTCTAATCATTCTATATCATTTTCCAAAGGAAAACTCAAGTTTTAATAAAGACCTCAAAGAAATCCCATACTTGGGACCTGGGGCCCATACCCCCAGTTCCTAAGGCTTCTGTCAGATGATAGAAAAGGTCAACATGACCTGATTCTCTTAGAGAAGGCTGGGGGGGGGGGGGGGGGCGGGGTTGGAGGGGGCATGTTCTAGAATCTAGAAGATCCTGTCTTGCTCAGATCAGACCCTGAGAAAATCTGATTTTTCCACTCAAGCATTCATTCATTCACTTACTCAAACACTCTTTGAACCACTACTGAATGCAAGGACCTGTGCTAGGGACGTTTAAAATATTAGACTGACCCACAGGATGAATTTGGAACACTCTCCATTATATAACTGAAAAAAAGCAAGCTTCAGAACACTTCGTGTAGAATGCTACCATTTGTATTAAAAATAGATATATAAATATACATATTTATAAAGTTGTAAATTCATAGAATTGCTCAGAAAGGATACACAAGATATAGATAACAGCAATTAACTCCGGAGAGGGAATAGGGAACTGAAAGCTGGCCTCCATTAGGAAGCTTACGTTTTTTTTTTCCATTGTATACTCTTTTGTATTGTTTGAATGTCTTACCATGTATATGCAGTAATTTTTCAAAACACACAAACATTTTAAAAACAAGTAAAAGAAGGTGTGCTCAGTGCTGAATACGCAGAGGTGAAAGGGCAGGCGGGGGTGGGGGAGGCTAAGTGTGTTGGACTTGCTGAGCCACAAGTGTTAAGTTTTCAAAACCCAGACTGTTTACCTAAGTGAAGGGAACAGTTCTCTCTACCACACTCAACGAGCTTTATAGTCACTCAGCATATCATTTCACAGAGATAAAGCAGTTGGAAAATAAATACTAGTCATTTGTCAAGCCTCGGCATGTGTTAAATTGTAGTTTCTAGGAGGGTGGGGATTTTATCTGTTTCACTTCATCAGGAGAGCACTCCAGCTAATGTGCAGGTAAGTGCTTCTTACGGCAAGACTTTTCTGATAAAAACGATAGCACAACCATTAAAGACACCTTGAAGAAGAAAAGATCAAAAGGTACTGGACCCTGAGGGAACCAGGTTCCCTACGAGGGCTCGGCAGCCTTCTCCGGGACGGACCCCCCCGCCCCCCCCCCCTCCCCAGAAGGACGGTCTTCAAATGGCAAGTTAAATCCCTATGAGAATCAAAGGTCATAAAGACACTGCCTGTGCTTTTGTCACAAGCAATGGTGATGTGCAGGGCTCGCCCTGGGGTGACGGGGCCCAGATCGACTCCAAAGAGAACCTGGCACTCCACCCGCAGGGGAGGGAGGCGTGTGGACGTCTGGATGGCTGCAAACCCGACAGGCTGGCCTCCGGCCAAAGCAGCAGGTCACGGAGGCAGCACAGTGGTTGACACCACGGACTCAAGACACCAGACAAGCCTGACTCAGCACCCTCGCTGCATACAGGTGGCCCGGCCACTTGCTGAACCTCTCTGCGCCGGTTTTCTCCTCTCGAAATGAAGCATAACCGCGAGATCGATCATCGTGAGGACTACGAGAATCACCAGAAAGTAGTTAGCGACATGCTGGGGCACGGGCGCAGGGCTTAAAAGTGCTCTTGTCATCGGGATTACTACATAAGGGAGAGGTGTCCCAGCTTGGTCATAACTGACCATTGGCGTCCAGGTGTGAATGGCAGGCGGGGTGCTCTGAAGTCACAGTAAGAATCCCTCACTTTTGCCCGGCTGGTGTAGCTCAGTGGTTGAGCATTGACCTGTGAATCATGGTTCGATTCCTGGTCAGGGCACATGCCCGGATTGTGGGCTTGGTCCCCGGTGGAGGGCATGCAGGAGGCAGCCAATCAATGATTCTCACCATTGATGTTTCTATTTCTATCCCTCTTGGAAATCAATACAAATATTTTTTTTAAAACAAAGAATCCCTCACTTTTATCTCGTGTTTCGTAAAAATGCTTTCACACTCATCATCTCACAAAAGCCGGAGAAGCAAGTTGGATGGGAACGACTACCTCTGTTTTGAAGGGGTGGGGCCGGTGCAGTGAGGGGCTTTGTCCAGAGCTGGTTATAGCAATCACTAAACTGTGGAGTCTCTCTGAAGCGGAGGCAAGCACCAACCTTTCCCAGCGCCATTAGCGTTTCCACTGAAAACGTGGCATTTGACAGAGGAAGAAAACGATTTCTGTTTTCAACTGTGAAAAGGTCGCGCGTGTTTATCTAACTTAGTAATGTATAACTGATATTCAATACCTCCCTTGAAAGATCATCTCTAAGAACTCAGCCAGCACTCACTTCCCTTTGCTGTGCTAGATCCTGTCAGGCAGTCCCACATCCCACCCAGCAGGACGGCAGCAACCCCGTGGGTCAGAGGTCAGAGGACACCCCCCACACCTCCTGTTCCTTGTGCTGGGTCAGGACCTAACTCTGCCGTCAGTGAAAAGGCAGCCCAGCCTGGAATATCTAATTCCAAGTCTGTCACAACCGAGTTCCCTGTGGCAGTGGCAGTGGCAGAGGCCAGTGTCCAGGCCTCTTGGACACTGCAAGGACATGACAGAATTCCTCCCTCCAGTAAAGGGTTCTTTTAGGATGAAAATCCAATTGGAGGAGAGATGGAGGTGCCCAGAAAATTTCAATTGGCCCTAAAGCCAATGCCACTAGCCCAGGGTAGACCTTGAAGGTGACTCTTGACCGGCATTAAGACCTTCCCTCACGCCTTCAGACGCTCTCTAGAGAGTCAGCAAGTCCCAGGCTCCCAGGGTCCTAATCACAGCTCCAGAGTCCAGAGGACCCCGTGGACAGTGGGGACACAGCTCTCCTGCAGCCATGGGACATGAGGGGTGTCTGGAAAGACCCTCGGGGAGAGCAGGGTGGGGCCAGGCTCACCTGAAGAGGAATACAAGAGCCCACCTGCATGGTAAGAAGATTTTTATTTGAAATATAGTCTGAGCAACATGAGTGTAGCCAGGAGGAGGAGGGGCTGGCCTGCCTGGGGCAGCAGCCTCTCTAATGGCACAGGAGCAAGAATACAAATACCCCAACGTCTGTGGGCCCCAAACTCCCTGGTCAGGAGAGGCAGGGCGGCCGCGGACACGGCGGACATTCCTTCTGAAGGGTCTGCCCTCAGAGCCTGCCTGCCTGGGCCGCACTGCGGCTCCCCGGCCCCCACCAGGTGTGCTGCAGGGGTTTCTCCCAGCCACGCAGGGAGCCAGCGGGACAGCCAGTTCTCCGGGGCTACTCTGGGGGAAAGAGTCCGAGAAGGCAGGGAGGATGCGCAAGGGGGCTGAGGGCCTCGGCAGGCCAGGCTGGGCCAGCCCCCCTGCATCCCCCTCCTCAGGCTCTGTCCGCCCAGAGAGCTGGGAAGAGTCCCCTGGCTGAAGGCAGCAGGTGGGGAGCCCCCCCGAAGAGCACAGGAGTGGACAGCACTGGGCTGGAAGGATGCAGACAAGAGCCGGGGTACTGAGAAGCAGCACAAAGCCATAAATAACAGAAACTCAGATCTGTGAGGGTCCTGGGCGACCCCGCATCTCCTGGGGCCGGGGCACACCCATCTCCCCGCAGCTCAGGGCAGACCCTGCTCCAGGGCACAGCCTGCCACGCACACTGGGCAGGGCCTTCTATTTCCCACTGTCCACACGGCAGGTGCAGCACCCACAGCACCACCCGGCCTCCGGTCACACCTGAGGGGACGGTGCGTGGCTGTCCTGGTCCTGAGAGGCCAGGGGTTGGCTCTGAGCGTCTCGGACAATGTCCTCCTCGGGGGCCGAGCCCGGTGACCTCCTGGCCTCTGGGTCGCCTGACAAAGGCTCGCCGGTACATTCTTCCAGTCCGTTTTCCCTGGTCTCCATGGATCCCTCCTCCCCAGAGCCCTCTTCTGGCTCGGCCGCCTCCTCTGCTGCCTCGGCCGCCTCCTCCTCGTCCTCCTGGTCTCTCACCTTGTGGACGATGAAGAGGTGGCGGCTGAGGGAGCCGGTGGAGGTGTAGCACAAGCCACAGAAGGGACACTGGGCCGTGGAGCTGTCCACCTGGTGCTGAGGTATGTGGCTCTGGAACTCGATCCCCGAGTCTGTGGCAAAGCTGCATTTCGCGCACTGGAAAAGGGACCTGTGCCTCTTGACAGAGGAGCCGGTCTCGCCGTTGTTGGTGCCTGGAGCATCCTCCGCCCCGCTGACCCGTCTCTTCAGATGGTTCACCTGAAAGGGACACAGCGTCAGCCGAGTCCAGGCCGAGCTGAGCCCGACACAGGAGCCCCCAGCCACCACCAGTGTAGCCCAAGGCCTCGCAGAATCTCCGCCCAGGCCAGGGTCACCCCGGCCCCGAACGCTTGCTTGACTTTGGTTTGTCTGGGGGTTTTGATTTGCTTTTTAAAATGTGACGTATGCTGTGGCACAACATTCCAAAGATACAGGAAGGGCATAGAGATTACATCCCTCCGGCCCACGCCCCAGGCCTGCTCTCCAGAGATCGCCAGATCGCCCGGGCTCAGGGGCTCCTCTACGAGATATTCTACACGTATACCAACATAAAGCTGCTCTTCTACACGCTGATAGCGCTGCACGCACGCCTGCCTCCGCCCTGTTCTTTTCACGGCACATGACTGGCGCTCGTCTCCATGAGGCTGAGACGCAGGCCACGCTCTCCTAACAGCAGCATGCGGGCCCACTGTGGGGATGAGCCGTCCCCACTGGCGGGCAGTGAGTCACGTTCCATCCGTCATGCACTCGGTGCTGCAGTGAACATCCTTGAACACACTTCTTTGTGTCCAAGGCCAAAGACACCGGATAGATAAATCCAAGAAGCTGGCTTGCTGCATCAAAGGGCGTGTGCTTTTTGAGGGCAGGGGAGGGGGTGCATTTTCATCGCAGACAGATGTTGCCAAAATGCCAACTAACACCCCACCTGCTATGTGGGCAAGGGCCCTTGCCGATCAGCGAGAGCCCTTCTCTGAACCTCCAGGAGTTCTCAGCTCCCCAGGTGTGCGGGGCCCCTCTGAGGCACAACCCCCATCACAGGGTGGGAAGAGGCTACAGTGAAGAGGGAGGCCAGGCTGCCCCTGAAGTTCACCAAAAATGGGCCTGGAACAGGGATGAGGTCACAGGACAAGGGCCCAACCCTAGCTGGTTTGGCTCAGTGGACAGAGTGTCAGCCTGTGGACTGAAGGGTCCCGGGTTCGATTCCGGTCAAGGGCACATGCCTGGGTTGCAAGCTCGATCCCCAAATAGGGAGCATGCAGGAGGCAGCCGATCTATGATTCTCTCTCATCGTTGATGTTTCTCTCTCTCTCTCTCTCCCTCTCCCTTCCTCTCTGAAATCAATAAAAATATATTTAAAAATAAATAAACAAACAAACAACATAGAACAAGGGTCCAGGAGAGCAGGTGTTGGAGTATGGCTCTTCCCACAACCAGTGTAGGAGTGGGGGTGGGGATCAGCAAAGCTTGGCCATCGTCCCCCGACAATCAGCCCCCGCCCACTCCTAGGACTGCAGTGAGGCAGGAGCAGGCGGGCCTGTGAGAAAGGCCACCCCCACCCCACCCCACCCCCGTCACTGAGCACAGCGCACCCCTAAGGAAGGGCTCCCAGCGACAGGGAAACAGCAGGACCAAGAGGCAATGCGTTGCCTCGCGGGTCTCTGTCCCTGTCCTTCACTTGTGGGCAGTCCCAGGTGGGGTCCCACAGGCTCGAGAGCGGCCCACATTGAGGGAAGTCGTCAGGGCTGCTGAGACATGGCCACAATGACCAATGGGCGCCCTGTGGCCTTCCCGGTGCCCCTCCAGCGCCAGGCCTCACTGAGCAAGCTGCTCTGGTGGGCAAGGGCCCCACACTCACCTGAGGGGAATGTCCACCCGGAGGTCTGACTTTGGACGTCTGGCTCAAATCAGGGTTTCTGATGCCATGCATAAGGCTGATGTGGCTCTCCAGGAGGGAGGGCCGAGGAAAGCTGGGGCTGTCCTCTGTGCAATACCTGCGAAAGGACGGCCAGCGCAATGGTGTGAGCTGGCAGGCCGCAGCGCCCAGCGGAGCCAGGCAGGCGGGCAGAGGGTGACGCAGCTCTGGCTCCAGGGCTGAGAGTCTGGAGCGGACAGAGAGCGGGCTGGGTGGTCCTCAGGGTGGCGGGGAGCGCTGGGTACTCCCCAGAGCACTCTGGGCAGCAAGCCAGCCGCGGGGACAGACAACAGCAGGTCAGAATGTGTGCACTGGCCCTCGGCCGTGAGCTTACCCTCCGCTGCCTGGTGACACTGCCCAGAGGTCCGGGTGCTGGGCCGGTGGTCAGCATGAGGCCAGCGTATGTGCTGGAGCACAGGCAGGTGGTGCTGCCGGGCTCCCGGTCACACCACCGCTCCTCGTGAACCCCAGAGCCCTTCACCACTGACCGGCAGTGCAGCCGGGGTTAGGGGAGCGGGAGGGGGGAGGCCTCAGAAGCCCCCAGGTTCTGGGAGCCGGTTCTGACCTGCCCTGATTTCTGAGCTGGCCACAGCACTTTTCCGTGCTTCTCTCTTGCCTCTGCTGGCTGATCTCAGAACAGAGAAACGCCATGGACAGTCTTTCTGGGTCTCAGACCTCCCGGCTTCCCCCCGCGGAGACTCACCCACACGTGTAGACCTTCTTGACGGTGTCGTGGTTGTTGCGGATGTGTTTGCGCAGGCTGCTGGGGGTGTGGAAGGACAGCTCACACTGCCGGCACGGGTACCGCTTCAGTGTCTGCAGGTCACAGAGAGCGAAGCATCGGAACTGTAGCGGAGTTGTGGGTGTGCCCCCCTTCTCAGGCGACACGGGCCGGAAGGGTGCCCCACGGACCCCGACATCTGGGGAACCCACCCTGCCCAAAGCACCAGGCACCCTAAGGGGTCGGCCACCTGAGGGGCCGCCGACCCCACAGGAGAGAAGTCCGGAGAACCTGGCGCGGCCCTGCGACCCGGGGCGGCACTTACCCGACCGTGGCTCTTTTTCATGTGGGACACATAGCTCTCCCGGTCAGGAACCCACTCCTGGCACTCCTGGCAGGTCCAGCCAGTGGTCCTCAGCCGGGGCTTGCCCTCAGCCCTGCGATGGGCCTCAGACCTGCCCCAGCGGCCGGACGGCAGGGAGCTGCCCCGAGAAGCCACGCTAGCGGCCGGGGGCTCTGTGGAAACTCGAGAACCAGGGCGGCTGGAGGACGTGTCTGCGGACGACTGCAGGCTCGACAGCTCTTCCACGTTTCGGGGAACCCCGTGCGTGCTCTGGGGATGGGGAGAGCGGTTACTGACTGGGCAAGGGGAAAGAGGCACAGAGTCAGACACCCCCCCGCCGCCCCCCGCCGGGCCTGAGGCATGCGCCCTCCTCTCAGCCTCCTCCCCCAAGGCCACCCACCTTGACGTGCTGCATCAGCTCCGGCTTCTGCAGGAACAAGAGCGGGCACTCGGGGCACTTGAAGACGCCCACCTGTGCCTGGCTGGCATTCTGGTAAAAATGCTGCTGCATGTGCCTCTTCTTGTTGAAGATCATCTCGCAGGAGCACTTGTACATGAGCCTGTGGGACAAGCCCCAGGGCGTGAGGTGGCCAGGGCTCTGCTGGCAGAACCGCGCGGCCCTCCGCCCCGTCTCCGCTCTCTCTGAACCAGGGTCGGGCTTGGGAAAGCACGACTCTGAGCCAGTGCGCCTTCTCCCCGGTCTTGGGATGTCTTCGGTGGACTCCAGACATCTCTGCCACTAGCCCCGGCTCCCAGTCGGACCCAACACCTTCCCCGACAGCACCCAGGCCACTGGGCTCTGCCCCCAGGCCTGCTGGCCCCGAGGCTGCACTCACTGGGAGGGTTTGTGGGGCTGGGTGGGGTGCTGGGTGGCGCTGTGGTCCGCGGTGCTGCTGGCCGTCTTGAAGGCCATGGGGCAGAAAGCACATTTGTGGAAAACCTGGCAGTGTTTCTCCTGGATGTGGCTTTTCAGCAAGGCCAAGGTCAAGTGGACGACCCCACAGTGGATGCACCTGAATGACAGGGAGGGGGCGGGGAGGAGTGGAGGTTAGATCCAGAGATGGTCCTGGAAAAGGAGGGACAGGGGAAAAGAACAGAGCCGTGTCGGGACTCACGGTCACACCACCACTCATCTGAGAGGCGGGTGCCCCCGAAACTATCCTACGGTTCTGAGGCTTCACTTTCCATCCTTCACTCGCACATGCTGAGAGCCTGCCTGCTGCTGTCTGGCATAATGCGGTCGCTCAGGGCCCCCCCCCCAAGCCCAAGGCCACACCTGGTAGAGAAGGGGGGAGAAACCCTCCCCTCCCCTCATCGGCCAGAGGATATTCATCTGCAAACCAAAAACTTGGGCCTAGCTAAGAGAAGTTGGTCGGGGTGGAGAAGGGAGGGAGTGGTCAAAAAAAAACACGACACAAACAGTATTCATTTAATGTGGTACAACTGCAAGAGGAATTTCAAGAGGCTGTACAGAGCCTGTGCCCTCCCACAGGCTGGTACTCGGTCAGCAGGGATGGTCGCCGAATAAAAAACAGAAAGAAATGCTAAGCTCCTCGTAACAACCACATTAAAGCAAATGGCCCCCAGCCCAGGAGTAAACACTCTAGAGCATCCCTGTCCAGTGGCACTTGCTCGGATGACGGAAATGTCCTATGCTGCAACGTCCATGTTGCTCTTCAAATTTAAATCGATAAAATGAAACGGCCAGCCCTAGCCGGTTTGGCTCAGTGGATAGAGCGTAGGCCTGCGGACTGAAGGGTCCCAGGTTCGATTCCAGTCAAGGGCACATGCCTGGGTTGCGGGTTTGATCCCCGGTGGGGGGCATGCAGGAGGCAGCCGATCAATGATTCTCTCTCATCACTGATGTTTCTATCTCACTCTTCCTCTCTGAAATCAATAAAAAAATTAAAAAAAAAAAAGGAAACGGCCAGACTTACTGGCCACATTTCAAGGGCTCAGCAGCCAGGGGCTGGTGCCATCCTGGACCATGCAGCCCATCAGTGCTGTGATGAGTCCTTGGTGGGCAACTTTTCATTTCTGTTTCTCCCTACTCATTTCTATTTTCTGAGTTGTGTTTAGCGGATATATCATTTTTTATTATGTATGAACTTTCTGCAACCGTTTTTCTGAAATTGAGGCCGTGTTGGACTCTTCTTTTGACTTCAGATCTCTCTCTATAAACGCTGCCTTTCAGCATGTGACCTGCCTCCTTGCCAACCTGAACCCACAGTCACACCCTCTCAGGCTCAGTCCTTCCTCCTGCCCATAGACACACACAGGGCTCCCTCCAGGGGCAACACCGCCTGCCACATGCCTGCCCCGTCACCATGACCTCTGGGAGCTCTCGGAGAGGGGCTGCCGCGTCCCTGAAGGAAAGGACGCGCCTTCACTTAAGAACTCGTTCATGATCCACATAAACCGTCACAGAATCCTGACCAGCGTCTTCGTTTCCCTTCCGCGTGTGCGTGTGTGTGTGTGTCTCTGTGTGTGTGTGTGTGTGTGTGTGTGTGTGTGTGTGTGTGTGTGTGGAGGAGGCGGGGGTTGCGGAATCGCCTCTGCAAACGTCTGAGCAGTGAGGAGCAGCCCGCAGAACCAGAGAGCTGTCTGCAATGAACGCCGATGACCACTTATCACGAAACCTGCATGTGCCGCAGTTTCTATACAAACTACTGACTTATATTTTTTACTTTTCTCTCCTGTTTCACAATATAGTGACCAACCTTAGCACACAGAGTAACTTCCACACCACAAGGTATTCTGAGGGGAAAAAAATCCACGTATTTCCAAATTCCTCCACAGTGGCCAGGGACACCTGGTATGTGTAAAGAGCCTCCTAAGTGGCCTTATTTGTGCAGTTTGACCGAATTCCTGCAGGAACAGCATAAGTATCCTCTTAAAAATTCGCCTGAAAGTACATCCTCTGTACCCAGTAGACACGCTATTCAGAGAGACCGCACTGAAAGTAAGAATGGGGGGGGGGGGGGGGGGGGGGGGGAACGCACGCCAAGCACCCTCAGTGGAGCAGAGAGAGAAATCCAACCCCATGACACAAGTCTTTACCAAATTGTTAAGAGAAAACAGACAATGATAGGATCATATGCTGTGAGATATGTAGTTTTACAAAAGAGAAAGAGCAGTAAAAACTTTAATTTTGCTAACAATCACAAATAATAAGAAAATAACATATTATTTAAGATAGCCTAAACTTGCTTCCTTATGACATCATTGGCCACTCTCCAAGTTATCAAGAGAGAATAATTTATACAATTCTAAATATATATGTAATATATATGTACACATTGCGCATAGAATACATAAACATAAAAAACATAAAATATACAGGCTTTTTACATTGTCTTCAAGAAAAAGCAAAAGTAATATAAAAAAATAATACTATAAAATTGTAGTAAAGCTCAATGAAATTGAACATAGGTACTTTTTGAGAATTTATTTTAAAATATTAATACTTACAGAACAAGAGAAAATATTTGCAAATTATGTATCTGACAAGGTGCTTGTATCCTGAATATACAAAGAACTCTTACGACTTGATAATAAAACCAATAACCCAATTTAAAAACGGGCAAAAGATCTGAAGAGACATTTCTCCAAAGAAGATATACAAATAGATGCTCAACACCATAAGCCATCAGGAAAAGCCAAATAAAAACCATAATGAGACACCATTTACACCCGCGAGGATGGCTAGAATCAAAAGTCAGAACGAGCCAAAACCGGTTTGGCTCTGTGGATAGAGCATCGGTCTGTGGACTGAAAGGTCCCAGGTTCGATTCCGGTCAAGGGCACGTACATTGGTTGCGGGCACATCCCCAGTAGGGGGCGTGCAGGAGGCAGCTGGTCGATGTTTCTCTCTCATCGATGTTTCTAACTTTCTATCCCTCTCCCTTCCTCTCTGTAAAAAATCAATAAAAATATATTTTTTTAAAAAAAAAAAAGGCAGAACGAATGCTGGCGAGGATTAGAAAAAGCAGAGCCCTCATGCACTGCTGGAGGGAACGTTAACATGGGACAGCCACTCTGGGAAATAGTCTGGCAGTTGCTCAGAAAGTTAAACTGAGTCCTGGCCAGGCGGCTCAATGGTTGGAGCATCGTCCCCTGCACCAGCAGGTCTCAGGTTCGATTTCTGGTCAGTTCACATACCTAGGTTTCGGGTTCGATCCCCAGTAGAGGCATATGTGAGGAAACTGATCAATGTATAAAAGTTTTCTCTCTCTCTGTCCCACCCTCCTTACCCCACTTTCTCCCTCCAGCTATTCTACTCCTAGGTATGTACCCACAAAAACTGAAAACATAGATCCACACAAGAACTCGTATATAAATATTCATTAGCAGCATTTTTTGTAATAGAAAAAAGATGCCTATCAGATGACAAATGGATAAACAATATGTAGTATATACATCCAATAGGATATCATTCAGCCATAAAATAGAATGAAATACTGTATATATGTTACAGCATGGATGAATCTTGAAAATATTATGCTCAGAGCACATATTATATGATCCATTCATATGAGATGTCCAAGATAAATCTACAAGACAGAGAGTAAATTAGTTGTTGTTTATGGACTGGGGGATGGGGCAGTAGGAGAATAGTGAATATAGAGATTTTTGGGTTTTTTTGTTTTTTTTTTGAGATTTTTGGGGTGAATATATAACTCTGAACATACTGAAAATCATGAGATTGGACACTTTAAGTGGGTGAACTGTATGGTATGTAAGTTTTATCTGAATAAAGCTGTTATCAAAAAATCTATAATAATAAAAGGGTAATATGCTAATTAGACCGAGCATCTCCCGGACGTCCTTCCTAACAAAGCCGGGAGAGAGGGAAGCTGGCCCGGGTCCCGGGTGCCTGCAGGTGGCCGGAGGGAAGCTGGTGCCAGCAGCCGGGGGAAGGAAGGCCTACTATTGCACGAATTTTCGTGCATTGGGCCTCTAGTATATTAATAATAGAAAGTCTTAACTGTAATAAAGAGTGTATTAGTGTTTATGTCTTTGGAATGCAATAACAGATCACTAGAGATTTTAATGTCTGTTATATTCAGTAACCCTTCCAGAATACATAGCTGACTCTCAATACATTTTTAGCTGACATTTCTTACAAAAGGGCTTGAAAAACTATTGCTTTTGAAACAGTTTCCTTTTATATAAGAAAGTAAATAAAATAATTAGAAAACAAAAAACTCTATTAACCCACCTGTATAGATTCAAAGTTAAAAATCTTAGTGTTGATTGCGTGTCTATTGGATTGGATCTGGGAAGTAGTAGCACACACTTAAGTCACAGTTAACACGGTATTTATGTTACAGGACACGGTAAAAACCGTCAGCAGGTGTTTGGCTTAACCCTTTGCACTCACTTGCTTTTTTCTCGATTCCTTTCTTCTACTCGGGATTTAATTTTTTAAATACCCCAGATTTTACAAAGCGCGGCAGTAGAATAAAAAACTGGAGTTTCTTTTCATACAAACTTATTTATTTGGATTTTTTTTATATTTCAAATTATTGATACATTCAAAGAGTAATTTTAATCTCTATAATTTTTCATGGTGTGATATTTTTTGAAACATTCACCCACATGAAGACCTGGTTTACATTCACATGTTTCGCAAATATAAATCGTCTCTCTTCTTCCTCCTTTGATTTTTCTGTTAGAACAAACAACACTATCTTTGTGTTTTTTGTTAGGGTGAGGTGTGATTATATGGAGCTTTCCATCTAAACGTTGCTCTAAGTTAGTGGATAATTATCTACCCCTGGAAGTTAGTGTACCATCTCTGAATTCTCCAACAAGATCATGTACTAGTTTCCTAATAAATTTCACATGCGTTATCGGTTTTTCATTTTTTCTTTTTTGGCATTCTTTGTACTATATATAGGAATTTACAACACTGACCTCAAGCCCCCAGAAAAACAATTTACGCCACCATTTTAGAGTCCTCCTCATGAAACAGTATGTGCCTGTGTAGTGATCAGCTATATCAACACCCCCCATAAACTTTGTATAGTTGGTCACGACCTTGGGTTTGAGAACTATTTCCTTCCCACCACCACGCACTCTCCTTTCCACAGACTCAGTCTCTGAAGTGTCCCATGTACTGAGCATTGTGACTATCCTCTTGTCTTTCCACGCAAGAAGCATTACATTTTCATCCCTGAAAGCCACTATCTCTCCTTTCATTAGCTTTGGATGTTTGATAACAGGTGGATTATCTTTCCTATTGGGCATTATTGTCCCTGTCAAGTGTGTTTTTTCCTTGAACAATTCCTTTGCAAGAGTGACACTATTGTAATACCTGTCAGTGAAGAAATGATAACCTTGAGAACCAGGTACTGAGTTCTTCAATCTTTCATGAAGCTCTAAAACTATTCTGCTAGTAAAAGGGAGATCAGGTCTCACCAACGTTTCAGATGTTATTCCTCCATAATAAGGGACAAATGAATGTACGTAACCACATTTTGAATCTGAGAGGACATATAAACGAATACCCCATTTTGTTGGCTTTTTAGGATTATATGTGATGAAGTGTATCTTTCCCTTGGAACCAACAACAGCCTCATCAACAGCAATCTCTCTTCCAGGACAGAATCTCTCCCTAAATTTCATTTCAAGGTATGACAAGAAGCAGTTTACCTTCTCGGTTCTTGTTCTCAAATCTTTACTTGACTTTTGGTCGTTTTTCAAGTGTAACATCCAAAATATTTGCAAGAACCTTTCTCTTTTGAAAACAGATCGAAAAAATGGTATATGAGACTCAAAATCCATGGACCAATAACTCTGCAAGTTGGGGTGATTCAATACACCCATATTTAGTATTACACCAAGAAAAGCCTTCATTTCCTCTATCGTCACATCTTTCCAATTATTCCAAGTGGGTCGCTGGGATAGTTCTTTCTGGCTAATTTTATGCCTAGCATACTCATTTGTCTCATCCGTTATATTTTTTATCAATGTCTCAGTAAAAAACAACTGAAAAAAGTCTATTGGTGTGGCACATCCAGAAGGAACTTGAGGCCCAACATGTAACTGACCAGTGGAGAAAGGGATTCTGCTAGGCTCTTTGTCACTCACAGATGTAGATGTCCACTTTCCTTTTTCCTGTTTTCCCCTAGAAACGTAACTTTCACTGGGTCTTATACCCGATTTCTCAATGATATCACCTATATCTCCATTACTCGAATAAACAATTGTGCGTCTTCGTTTTGCCTTTATGAATTCAATGTCACTGTCACTGTCACTGTCAGTACTTTCAGCCAGATCTTTGGGCAAAGCAAGGGACTTTTTCCTTTCTGTAGTTCCACTAGGACCAGCGACTTGTTCATCATCGCCACTCGCATCCTCGGAGAACTCACTTTCGTCACTATTACATGTTTCACTTTTTTCTTCGTTTTCGAAGTAAAATTCATCATCGCTGCTTTCTATGTCTTTGGAAAACTTATCCATCCTGAGGAGGGGAAATTCACTCAGAACGTGCGACTGCTAGGGGGCAAACCAATCATCCAACTAAACCCTGTGTCATGACAACATCTGTGATATGCTAAATAGAAACCTAAACAAACCTAGGAGACGAAAAGATAAGGAAGGTTCTTTACCAAGGGAAGATGATGCAAGCTCAAAAAGGCCTGATGCTACGACTCAAGCCTTGGACCCTCCTACTCAAGATCGCTGCCTGTGCAAAAGATAAGCTTAGGTGGTGGCATCAGTTGAGGCGGCATTTACATTTTACTTGTCCTTTCATGCTAATGAAAACAAGAAAAGATATTGGAAAAATAGACAAAAATCCCCCTTCCCCACGCGGTGAAACTACGTGTCGAGTGTGGCTCGACATACGAGCTGCTACCGATGCTAACCGTGTCGAGTCACACTCAACATCCGAGTGCAAAAGGTTAAAATGTGGCCTGGGAGGCTGCCAATCCCTGCTCTTCTGCAACATGGCGGCAAGGGCTCCACACAACCTGTCTGGCCGTTTTGTTTCTCATGCACTTTAGAGTCTCTGTTCTCCATAACATGCAAAGAAACCAGTCTTCATTTGGAAATGTTTATAGCAAGGTAGAAAGCTGGAGTCATCACTAACCCTCCCCGTCCTCACCCCCGTCACAAGCTATCACCGAACCCTAACGCTTACACTTCCTGGATTTCTCTCAACTCTACCTTCCCTCCGTCCCAAGTCCATGCCTGAGCTGAAGCCCTCGGCATCTCCCCTGGACCGTCACACTTGCTTCTCAAACAGTCTCCAGTCTCCACCCTCTTTAACATAACGTGTCAGCTTCCCAGAAACTTTTAGCCAATCAACTGTCCACTGGATAAAGACCAAATGTTTACCAAGGAATGCAAGGCTGTGCAAGGCCTGGCCTCTACCAATTCCGGGTCTCGTTCCTCACCTCTCCCCCATTCATCCTGACCCCACCCTTTCTTCTGTCTGAAAACCTCCTGATATCCCCTCTCTCAAGTTTTCCTGGACCATTCCTCCATAGGGGACTTCCCACTCCGAGTTACAATTTCTGTGTACGTGTTTATAACCTACCAGACTGAAGCCCCCTTGAGCTCAGGGGATGTGTCTTAATCATTTTTATATCTTCAGTGTCTGGCACAATGCTAAAGACAATAATAAGAACTAAAGAAAAGTTAAATGGACTAAATAAATTTTTTTAAATACCAACGAGAAGAAAACCTTACTAAATTTGGGCAAAATTAAGTTTCAGAAGTGAAAGTGGTAAAATAAACCATGAAATGTAGGAACTCCCAAATGCAGTAAGCCAGCACAGGAGAACTGATGGGGGCGATGTGAAAGTTAGAGATCAGTGAGCTTTGGAGGGAGTTTACCCCCTGTTCTTTTTCCTGAAAATGACTTCCTGCTTATACATGCCTGACACAATGGAGGAGATTCAGTCTCAAATAGACTTTTCTTGCTCTTACTCTGAGGCCGACCATTTTTTCCATTCTCAGGTGTCACTTGCTTCTCACAAACTGACAAAAACGAATCAACACAAAGACACTAGATAGAGCCCTTCAAGTTTGGAGTCTTGCAGCTCCGTTTGTTAACGGGTAGTGGGAACATTTCAAAGTGCTGCAATTAGTAAATTTATCATTGAAACTGTGCTTTCCATTTCATACGCCAAACACAATAACCCTGTGAGCAAATTAAATTAGCATCTTTTAAAGCACCAAGCTGACAAAGTGAATGTTATACCTTCCCCTTGGAAGCGATTTTTGCTAATATTTAATTTTTTTAAGCTCCGTATTCTTCTCCCGCTTGCGCTTCTTGCTCTCTAGAACACATACCGATCAGCATGCTTGTCTGGTTAGGCTGGAGCCGCCCAGGACTCTGCAGACCAAGCTCAGTGGCAAGTTCTGGGCCAGGAGAAGGACCAGCCCCTGGGCCACCCCCGGACGGGACAGCGAGCCAGGCAGCACCCACCTGTAGCCCACCTTGCGGGCATAGTGCAGGCAGTTCTCCTTCACGTGCGTCTGGAAGTAGGCAGAGCGACAGAGGGCGCCACACTCCGGACAGCAGTACGGGGACTTGTGCGTGTGGATCCGCTGGTGGGCACAGAAACTGCACTGGTTGGGCAGCAGCATCTGGCACACCGGGCACGTCTAGGAAAGAACGCGGAGAAGACGGGTCACGCAGGTGCCGCAGGCCGTGGCTCTCCAACCCCGGCGGCCTGGCTTTCCCAGGCATGGGGCAGAAGGACCCTCCACACCCTGCAACTATTCTCTTAGGGTGCTTGACACCCTAGACCTCATTCAGAGTGTTGATACCGCCCGGCCGGTGTGGCTCAGTGGATAGAGCGTCGGTCTGCGAACTGGAAGGTCCCAGGTTCGATTCTGGTCAAGGGCATGTACATTGGTTGCGGGTACATCCCCCGGTGGGGGGTGTGCAGGAGGCAGCTGGTCGATGTCTCTCTCTCATCGATGTTTCTAGCTCTCTATCCCTCTCTCTTCCTCTCTGTGAAAAATCAATAAAATATATATTTTTTTAAAATAAAAAAAAAAAAAAGAGTGTTGATACCGCCTGGCCGGTGTGGCTCAGGGGTTGAGCATCAACCCATGAACTAGGAGGTTACGGTTCCATTCCCAGTCAGGGTTCCGGCCTCGATCCCGGGTAGGGGGTGTGCAGGAGGCAGCCGATCGATGATTCCCTCTCATCACTGATGCCTCTCTCTCTCTCTCTTTCTCTCCCCCCCCCCTGACCTCTCTTTGAAATCAATTTAAAAAAACATCTATTTTTTTAAAGTGTTGATACTGACCCTGGCAAGCCTTATCTTGTTAATCACAGACAGAGCTGACCCTGTTTTCCCGATTAGTCCTGCGCGAGGGCTGTGCGTTTCTGCCCTCTGGCTTGGCAGAGGGCCAGCTTTTCCTCCCCAGAGGCCTAAGGCCCTTCTTGAAGTCGAAGATCTCACTTCACTGCCAGACTCGCCAGGTCCTCACCCTGGCTTGGCAGAGGCGGCTCCTACTCAACACCCCGTCAGATGGTTGGGTGACTTCCTATGGGGACGGAGCGTGCCCCGGAGCGTGCCCCGCCGGCCTGCAGAAGCCCCAAGGGCACGCTGACTGAGGGGCCCTGCCAGCTTCCATTCCCTCCGCCCTGTCTCTCCACTCTGGGTGGCAGGGGTGGGACCAAGGGAAGGAGTCCCACAGCCAGACTCACTGAAGTTCTAATGGGCGGAGCCCAGACAGCCAGAGGGGGAGCACCGGGCTGAGCGGTGCCCACATCTGGAGAAGTCCTTCTTAGCAAAGAGGAGGCAACGGTGCTCTCACTGGGGGGGGTGATCTGGGTCTGAGGAGTTGTGCAGAAGGACAAGTCGTTAGGGAGGACAGAAAAGGATCTCTGCTTTAATCAGCAAAATCCAGAAGGGAGGGGGCCCTCTACAGGACAAACCCAGCTCTTTCTACAAATAAATTACAAGGGGGGGAGGGGGCGGGTAAAAAGAAAGTGAAGGGAACTTTTGATTTAAGAGAAATTTTCAATAACTCCAGTGTATGGCACTTATTTGGATAATGATTCAAGCCAGCCAAGTGCAAAAAGAAATGAGATGCTAACTTTATTATATATTTTTATACTAGAGGCCAGGTGCACGAAATTCGTGCAGGGGGTAGGGGGTGTCCCTCAGTCCAAGAGGGAGAGACAGAGAGAAACACTGATGTGAGAGAGACACATCGATTGGTTGTCTTCCACATGCCCCTGACCAGGCCAGGAGCCTGCAACTGAGGTACGTGCCCTTGACCAGAACTGAACCTGGGAACCTTCAGTCCGAAGGCTGACGCTCTATCCACTGAGCCAAACTGGCTAGGGCGGAATCAGATGTTTTACATAATTTTTAAGTAATATGAAATTAAACTAAATAACCAAAAGCATTCCCTAAAAGTTGGAAAACAGAAACATATAACCTAACTATACCTCAGGTAACTATACCAACTACATAGAAAAAAAGGATTGCTGTACTCCCAGTAACCTTTCAAATACAACATTTTGACCTATACGTCTTTAATGAGATACATCCTGAGGGCAGGAAGGCTTACAAACACACCTTCACCTTTCTGCAGTTGTCTTCATATTACAAATAATATTGGTTTTGATACTTTGAAATTTGTGTGTATATGTGTGTGTGTGTGTGTGTGTGTGTGTGTGTAAAAGGAAAATCTTAGGAACCAAGATTTTTAGTAAAAATCAGTTCCATAAGCGCTTTATAATCTTACATCTGAATACCAGCATAAACTCATGATCTTTCTTTTCTCTTCTTTTTATTTTAAAATATGACTTCTTTATTGATTTTATAGAGAGAGGAAAGGAGAGGCATAGAGACATAGAAACGTCCATGAGAGAAACATCAATCAGCTGCCTCCTGCAAGTCCCCTACTGGGGATCGAACCCAGAACCCGAGCATGTGCCCTCACCGGGAATCAAACCATGACCTCTCAGTTCATGGGTCAATGCCCAACCACTGACCCACACCGGCTGGACTCTTTCCTCCTTTTAAAAACTTCTATTTCTTAGCTCTCGCCACTGAAAAGGCCTAGAAACAAAGATATATCGAGTAGCAATGAGCATCTCTGCTGCCCAGAATGTGGCCTCTAAATCCCATTCCGCAGTAAAAGAAACCTAGCTTCTTGGGGAGATGGCTGATTCTGGGTTTAGCACAAGAAATGTACCAGGGCACCTTGCTGGGGCTGAAAGGAAGGAAGCTTCTCAAGACTTAACTGTTTTGTGTCAAAAAGAGACATCGGAGTCACCTTGGAGAGACTCCCAGGGACCAAAGGTGAGATAACCTGAGCATCAAAATGTATGACGGAAGCCCAGCTGGCATGGCTCAGTGATTGAGCATCGGCCTATGAACCAGGAGGTCACAGTGTGATTTCCGGTCAGGGCACATGCCTGGGTTGTGGGCTCCATCCTCAGTAGGGGGCGTGCAGGAGGCAGCCGATTAATATTTCTCACTGATGTTTCTCTCTCTCCCTCTCCCCTCCTCTCTAAAAATCAGTTAAAGAAACATATTGTAAACAAATGAATGAGTTCATGATAACACTAAAAATAACAGAGTGTCGCTGACACCCATTAGGATGGCTACTATTTAAAAAAAAAAAGAAAATGACAAATGTCGGTGAAAATGAGGCAAAACTGAAACCGCTCTTCACTGTTGGTGGGATTGTAAATTTGTGCAGCCGCCGCTGTGAAAAACAAACAGTATGGCTATTCCTCAAAAAGTTAAATACAGAACTCCCATATGATCCAGCAATTACACTTTTGAGTAGTATGTACCTGAAAGAACTGAAATCAGGATCTCAAAAAGGTATTGGTACACACACGTTCGTGGCATTATTCGCAATACCCAAAAGGCGGAAGCAACCCAAGTGTGCATCAACAAATGAATACACAAAATGTGGTTTTTACGCACAGTGGAATATTATTCAGCCTTAAAAAGGAATGAGATTCTGACACATAGAGGACATTATGCTAAGTAAAATAGCCAGTCAGCAAAAAAAACAAAAAAATACTGTATGATTCCACTTATATGAGGTACCTAGAGGAGTCAAATTCATCGAGACAGGAAGTTGCCCAGGGCTGGAGGGGGAAGGAGGAGGAAATGTTGTTTAATGGGGAAAGAGCTGCAGTTTTGCAAGATGATGAGTTCTGGAAACTGATTGCAAAAGAGTGAGAATATACTTAATGCTACTGAACTATACACTAAGAAATGATTCGGATGGTTAATTTTATGTGTATTTTGCCACAATTTTAAAAAAACAGAGGAGGGACCCTTAAAACACTACTTGAGATTGTTAGGGTATCAACTCACTACTGTGAAAACTATTAACTAAGGCAAACAAATTACCCCATTTTCCAACATAAACTATAATCAGTCCTTGTGGAAGAGGGAAAGATAATGTATAAGGGATCCCAGCTAATAAACAAAAAGAAAGAATAACATTAGAAAAGAAAAAACACCTTTCTACAAGTCGTAATATTAGTGACTCAAGCAGCAAGTATTGGATATTAAAATCATTAGGTAAAAGATAGGGAACTTTACAATGAAGGGATCAGGAAGCCACTGTCTAAACTCCCCCCTAAGGTTTGCATCATTAAAACGGAGACAATCAGACCCTTTGCACCTCCCTGAAGTCATGAAATGTGAAGGACACGGGACTCCCCTCCTCAGCACTGACCCCGAACCTAATGGAGTCTTTACTGCCAATTTCTAGTCTACAAAGTATGGGATTGAAAAAGAACAAGTTAATTATCTGAGGAAGCAATCAGGCAAAGCCAAAATTATCCTGGAAAGTTCTCAGGAAGCAATCAAACTCAGGACTGTCCCGGAAAACCCTCCGGACACATGGCCCAGTTTCCTCAACAAACCAGGGACGTGAAAAAAGGGGGGTCCAATCGAGTGGCTGGGACGAGGGACTGTTCCAGACGAAAAGCCGAAAAGGCTTATTAGCAAAGGTAAAGTGTGCTCCCTGTTTGGCTCCTGATTCAAAGACAAGTTTTGCCATAAATGGGGAAATTTGAATATGGCCTTGTATTAGGGCATATTAAGGAATTGTTATTAATTTCGTTAGATAGGATAATGACCATTAAGAACAAGAAGAAACTGTCTCTCTGTGCTGACATCCCACCCAACAGGGTGGCTTGGAATGTCAGGGGAAGGACCCCGCCAGCCACTGCACAGGGAAGCAGCGGGGTTCAGGGGTTCAATCTCCCAGGAAGGAGACAGAAGGGCTGCACATGCTGTCCTGCAGTCACTCAACGACCCCAGAGTGGAGGCCTCCCCCCTCCCCTCCGCCCCTCGCCTCCCCCCTGCCCTGGACATGACCTGAAGCTAGGGCACTGTTCCGGGAAACCCAGATCCAAAGCCATCCAGGCTAGTTTTGATCCCAGACCTCAAGCCTCACCCTTTCTGTGAGACTCAGAGGCCACTTTCACAGGCATGAGATTTTGAGGGATTAGAACGAGGCTGAGAGAGGCCTGACAGCCCTCCTGGGTGCTCCCTCCCCTCCTCTCTGCTGGGCCCTGCTGTCAGCTCCTATGAGAGGAGAATGACATAGAGAAGATGCAGGACAAGCAGGTCACCAGCGGGGGGTCCTATACCCAGACGTCCCTCACATGTTAGAAGACACCAGTGAGGAACCGTGTAGGAAAAAAAGAGGCCCAGGCATCAGACCTCCACTGGCAATGGCTCTGGTCACGGGACTCAGAAGGTGCGATCCGGGACCAGGAAACCCCCTGAGGAGACGGCTGGAGAGGCCATACTCCACCTGACTCATCGGAAGGAACATACGAACAGAAACGGAGGTGAACATGAGAGGCGACAGCGACCCGTCGGCACCTTCTGGTCCCTTTTGGAGCTGCAGAAGCCCCATCGTCCCGCCAAATTCCTCCCCCTGTCTCCACCCCCGTCACCCGAGGCTGCCTCACTGGTGACAGCTCCCTGTTCTCGAACACACGTGGCGCTTCACATACTGCTGTGCCTCTACCTGAAGCCCTGCCTCTCCCCTCCTCCACGCTCAAATGTCACGTGTGGCGTCACGATGAATTGTCCCTCTGAGGCACTTTCTGCAACGATGTTGACAAGCCTGTTCCCACCCGGCTCTGCGTCTGCGCACACTCGGCTGTCTGGGCGGCGAGCCCTGGGCTGGCTGTGCCACCGGGCGGGCACTCCAGGAGGAACAGCGCGGCGCCCTCCGGCAGGCACCGCTGAGCTCAGCTGGGAACACCCGTGCAGAGCTCAGAGGCCGCCTGTGCAGGCCCCTGTTGAACTGACGTAAAAAGAGCTACTGGCTCAGCCAGCGTGGCTCAGTGGTTGAGCATCGACCTATAAACCAGGAGGTCACAGTTCAATTCCGGGTCAGGGCACATGCCCGGGTTGCAGGATCAATCCCGAGGAGGGGGTGCGCAGGAGGCAGCCGATCGATGATTCTCTCTCTCATCATTGATGTTTCTACCCCTCTCTCCCTCTCCCTTCCTCTCTCTAAAACCAATAAAAACATATTTTTAAAAGAACATAAAAATAAAAAAAAATTTAAAAAGAAGCTACTGCCGAAACCGGTTTGGCTCAGTGGATAGAGCATCGGCCTGCGGACTGGAGGGTCCCAGGTTCAATTCCGGTCAGGGGCATGTACCTTGGTTGTAGGCACATCCCCAGTGTGGGGGGGGGTGGGTGCAGGAGGCAGCTGATCGATGTTTCTCTCTCATTGATGTTTCTAACTCTCTATCCTTCTCCCTTCCTCTCTGTAAAAAATCAATAAAATATATTTTTTTTTTAAAGCTACTGTACTTTCGCCCCAGGCTCTGCAGCCCTGGCTGAGGGAAGCTGGTGAGGGGCGGGCTTGGCTAGGTCAGAAGAGACTCCTTCCACTGAGGAGGAGGAGGAAAAGAGCCTTCTGGAGGCGTCTGGAGCCCCGGGCGTTGCTAACTCAGACAGCCACGGGCACAGAGGGTGCCAAAGGGTATTCTCAGCACAGATGCCTTTTTATTTTTTTTAAGTAAAGCCAGATCTCATCAAACATAACCAAGAACGGGGAGCAGACAAGCGCAGCGGCTTTCCTAGAGGGCTGAGAACACGATGGAAGGAAGAGGCCCACAGGTCAGCCTGCTGCGCCTCCTTCCACATCAGCCCTGACACAGGCCCGCCTGCACTTTCCACCACGGATTCTGCCCAAAGAGCCGAGTCCACGGCGGGCAGCACGCAGTCAAGGATGGTTCTGAGGAGGGCAGAGCGGGGCGCAGGGCAGTGTCACACTCCCTCGGCCCTGAGTCCTGCGGGCACCTGGGAGGACTGCCCGGACACCTGCCAGAGACCTAGCCCGGGCCTGACGAGGGGCCCTGACAGCCCACGGGAGCGGGAGCTGAGTGAACTTTGGGGCACGTCCATATAAAGACTCACCCACTCTTCAGGGCCTCCCATCAGCTGTGGGCGGGACACTTCTTTTTTTTATATATATATATTTTATTGATTTTTTACAGAGAGAAGGGAGAGGGATAGAGAGGTAGAAACATCGATGAGAGAGAATCATCGATCAGCTGCCTCCTGCACACCCCCTACTGGGGATGTGCCCGCAACCAAGGTCCATGCCCTTGACCGGAATCGAACCCGGGACCCTTCAGTCCGCAGGCCAATGCTCTATCCACTGAGCCAAACCGGTTTTGGCAGGCGGGACATTTTTCTCAGCAAACACCATCTATTCAAGCAGGTGGCTAACCGTCAAGCAAACATCCTGTTCGAAGACTACTGAGATGCCACCACTGCCCCCACCGATGAGCTTCTCTCTCCCGGCCCAACACGGAGCCCGTGGGAACCAGGGCCCGCCCCCCGCCCCGGGAAGGGCCACTCACTCACCAGCCCCTCGGTCTTCTCCGTCGTCCTCTGGAAATGTGCCGCCATGACCGTGTGGTCGCGGATCTGCTTGTGACACTCGAGACACTTGACCCCGTGCCGGATGAGCCGCACGGGGTCCGGGTAGAGCGGCAAAGCTGGAATGGTGGCGCTGGCAGTGTCCGAGGCGGGGCCGTGTTTGGGGGAGGGCGAGGGCGGGGGCGGGGGGGCCGCGGCCGGGGCCAGCGGGGCCGAGTTCGCGGGGGCCGCCGCCGCGAACATTTGGTCCGCGGAGATGGGCTTGACGAGCAGCTGCGAGCACTGCATGACGAGTCCCCGGGTCTTGTGGTCGCGGGCGTGCCGCAGCAGGCTGCACTTGTTGAAGAAGACCAGCGTCTGGGAGCAGAGCGTGCACAGCACCTCGATGTGGACGCTCCGCCGGCCGTAGTGCTGGCCCAGGCTCTTCTCTAAGGCAAACGCGTCCCCGCACTCCAGGCAGCAGTACCCGCTGGCGGGCACGTGGATCCTGCTGTCGGCGGGCGGGCTGAGGTTGGGCGCGTAGAGGGGCACGGGGTTGGAGCTGTGGAGGACCTTGTTGAAGACCTCCACGACCAGCGGGGCGGCCTTTTTCACCTGGTGGACCAGGGGCACGGACATCTGCGGGGGCTGTGGCTGGCTCCGTCGCTGCGCCGCCGAGGACTTGGCCGTGACCGAGGCGGCCACGCTGTGGGGGACCAGGTTCAGGTTGGCCAGGTGCACGGCTTTGGGCAGGAGGTTGGCCGAGGCCGGGGTGGCCGCCTGCAGCGCGATGCTCTGCTGCTGCTTCTTGGCCGCCTGGGGGCCCGGGGCGGCCCCCTTCGGGGCCCGGGACCCAGAGCCACAGCTGGGAGACGGAGATTCACCGGCCTTGGTCACGCTCTCAAGCCCTTTCCTGTCGCCCTGAGGGCTCCCCGCATCTGCGCCCGCCTCGGGAAAGTGCTCGGCGGCGACAGGCAGGGCAGCGACCTCGTCCTCGGGCCCCTCGCTCGGGGCCTCGGCAACGGCACTCCCTAGAGGTGACCCAGCAGGGGACCTACTGGGATCGTCTGGGTCCGGCAGGATCCTCGTGACGGTCCGTTTGATTTGCCCCGACGATGTCTTAATGGTTTTGATCCTGACTCTGGGGATGGCTGGTGGGGAGCTGGCGGCCACCGAAGGGGAGCCCTTGCCGCTGCTGTCGCTGCAGACGCTCCGGGGGCTGTCCGATGGCTTCATGCTTTTCCGAGCGGCCTCCAGAGGGCTCCGGGGACTCTTTGGTGACTTGGGCATTTTGGGGCTGCCTTTGGAGCCCTCTTTCGTGGGCCCTGCGGGGTCCTTGGTGTGGCCTGGAAGGTCCTCCTTGGTGACACTGGCGACCCTTTTGGCCTGCAGGGCCACCAAGGCGGCAACACAAGAGGACAGCTTGGAGTGAGCCGGCTTAAGCCGCTGCCGCGGGGGCACTGACGAGCAGGAGCCGAGCTCGGCGGCCAGCCCCTTGGGCTCTGCAATACTGTTGCCGGGGTGACTGTTGAACTCCAAAGCGTCCCCGAAGAAGCGACTGGCGTCCAGCTCCTTGTGGGGCTCCACCGCCTTCTGCGCCCCGCGCTCATGCTCCTGCTGGCTCCCCAAGGGCAGGGGCTCTGGCTTGGGCTCCTTCTTGCAGAAGTGATCGAAGATATGCAGCTCGGGGACCGGAAACTTAGCCAGAGCCTCCAGGACGGGGCCCCCGACAGGCCCGCACCCGGGAGGGGGCGCGAAGTAGCTGTCGGAGTGCTTGGGCTTCAGCCCAAAGCCGTTATCTTTGATGGCGTCCTCGGACTCTGGGCTGGAGATCGGACTGAACTGGCTGAAGGTGGGTAGTGGCTCTGGCTTGCAAGGTTCCAGCTTGCCCGGGAAACTCCTGGCACTGTCTCCGTTCATGAAAGCGGAGTCAAACTTCCCGCAGTTGTGGCCCAGGCTGTGGGCCTCTGCAGGCAGGTCCGGGCCCCGGAACCCATTGTGCAGGAGGCTGGGAGCGATGTGGTCTTTGTCCGCCTCGAAGGACTCCTGGCGGCTGGTGTTCTTGACAATGACACTCACGGCAGGCACGTCTGAGGATGACCCCGAGTGAGACAAGGACACGCTGTCATCCATACACATGCCCGGGGGCTTGAGGGGATTCTCATTCTCCTCGCTGGGGGTCTGGATCGCCTCCTTGGCATCGAGGCTGGTGGCGTCTGGGATGTCAAAGGCAGCCAGAAGGTCATCGAAATCTGGAGTTTTCATGTCCCCCATGGCTGGGCGCCGGCCAGGGCTATGACAGAAACAGAGAAGAGATCTGGTCACCGGGCTCCTGCTGGACTCCGCCCAGCGTCATCTTCTTTGCACACCCACCACACTCACACACACACACACAGCCAGCACGCCCACGCACGAACCCTCACACTCTGGGAAGTCACACACTTGTGCTTCACCCCAACAGGTTGCCAAAAGGCTAGAGACACCGAGGGAGGGGCGAGGAGGAGGGGGGGTGTTTATATGCAGGGACAAGCCTGGCAAGGCCTTACACCTCAACACCTAGAAATTCCTGGCTGGTTGCACAGCCAAGAGGCGCAGGCGGAGCACACTCCCTCCACCTGTCAGGGAACATCATCTCCATGGCCATGTGTATTGGCAAAGTCAATCACCCAGCCCCCGGAGAAAAGGCGTGGCTCAGCACCTCCCTTCTTTTTTTTTTTTTTTTTAATATATTTTTATTGATTTTTTTACAGAGAGAAAGGGAGAGGGAGAGAGAGCTAGAAACATCGATGAGAGAGAAACATCGACCAGCTGCCTCCTGCACACCCCCCACTGGGGATGTGCCCGCAACCAAGGTACATGCCCTTGACCGGAATCGAACCTGGGACCTTTCAGTCCACAGGCCGACACTCTATCCACTGAGCCACACCGGTCTTGGCTCAGCACCTCCCTTCTTTAGAAAACTTCTGGTTCACATATGTGACGTGGCTATAAGTTCTGCTAATTTACTCGCAGTTATCACTGGCTTTGTATAACTCTGGTTTCTTGCTGCATAAATTTCAATCATAAGTACGCGCTAGAAAATTATATTAACCCCTTGGTATTTTTTTATTCTAGTCAGCATCTACTTAATTCCTTCATTTTCACTCTAAAACTGTTATTGGTTGGTGAATAGACCACTGAACCTGAGGGGCAGGGTGACTCTTAAAGTGCCACGTAGTTATCAAATCGGCCAGGAACGGTTTGGGAGGAGCCTTGAATTTCATTTTAACTTAATATACAAGGAAAAGAAAATCCACCTGTTTCCTTCATCATCTGGAGAAGCAGAGCTACAGAACTATCACAACAGAGGTGAGGAAATCCCTATGACACTCCCACTTGGTGGACCTCGGAGCTGGCTAGCTCAAACCTGCCAGAGAGAGGAAGAAAAACTCACCTCACTGCCTCCCCTGCTCAGCCTATGAATCCTGCATCTGCTTCAGCATCTCACTGACACACAGAGGAGGCAACCAATTGACCTGTCTCTCTCACATCGATGTTTCTCTCTCTTTGTCTCTCCCCCTCCTTTCCACTGTCTCTAAAAATCAATGGAAAAAATATCCTCGTGTGAGGATTAACAAACAAACAAAAAAATCCATGTACAGTGTAAGTTTTTTTTTAATTCTAATTATATTAAGTGTCCTTCCACAGATGACTGGACAAGAAAGAAGTGGTACATGTACACAGTGGCATACTACTCAGCCAAAGAAAGATTAATCACTGCCATTTGTGACAACATGCATGGATCATGAGTCCTATGCTAAGTGAAACAAGGAAGACAAAAAAGGACAAGAACCCAATTTCACTTCTATGGAGCATATAAAACAAACAGCAACAAACAGCCCGGCCTCCATGGCTCAGTGGTTGAGTGTCAACCTATGAACCAGGAGGTCACGATTCAATTCCTGGTCAAGGCACAGGCCCGGGTTGCAGGCTCAATCCCCAGTAGGGGGCGTGTAGGAGGCAGCCGATCAATCTCATCATTGATGTTTCTATCTCTCCCTCCCTTTCCTCTCTGAAATGAAAATAAATTATTTCTAAAAAAAAAATCAACAAATTCATAGATACAGATAACAGAATGGAGGTTACCAGAGGGAAGGGAGGGGGGGAGAAGAGAATAAAGAGGGTCAAATATACAATAACAGGAGGAGGCTAAACTTTGGGTGAGGAGCTTACAATGCAATATACAGATGTTGTATTATAAAGCTATATACCTGAAACTTACATAATGTTATTAACCAATGTCACCCAAATATATTCAAATTTTTAAAAATCCTAATTGTAACATCTACACAGCAACATGGAAAGTTACTTATAATGTTAAGTTAACAGGTATGTCATGTCAGACTATGATTATAATGATGTAAAACTAAGTCTGCATTTGAGTTAAGATGAAAAGAAAGAGAAGAATAATTATACAGGGTGGTAGGATTTCTGGTGGGTTATTTTTCCAAAAGATTTTTTTTGTGCAGATAGACGGCTTTTATAACTTTTAACTGGGAAAATAAAGAAAAAACCCTCAGAACCGCAGGGAAGCAGGTGGCGTGGTGGAGGTACACCTGTTACCGCCCCAGGGGATCAACAGGTTTGCAGGTTTGCTTTCTTGTCCCCCTCCCAACCTCCGACCAACAAAACACATCTGCCTGCTTAAGAGTTCCCAGGAAATAAAAACCGCCCCATTGGAAAGCCGCCTGGTTATGGTGGATAATAATGAAGTGAACTGTCTATCCCAGTGGTCGGCAAACTCATTAGTCAACAGAGCCAAATATCAGCAGTACGACGATTGAAATTTCTTCTGAGAGCCAAATTTTTTAAACTTAAACTTCTTCTAATGCCACTTCTTCAAAACAGACTCGCCCAGGCCGTGGTATTTTGTGGAAGAGCCACGCTCAAGGGGCCAAAGAGCCGCATGTGGCTCGCGAGCCGCAGTTTGCCGACCACGGGTCTATACAGAATATGGGTTGGCAGAGTAGCTTGCTGAATGCCTGTGCCTGGACTAGGAAGTACTGGAGCCCATAAGCAGGAGCAAGATCCTGGGTATCAGTGACAGCACTTGGCATCCCAATACCATGGAAACACCCGTGTGATATTCGCTTTATAAGCTTGCCCCTCCCACCCTACCCCGCCACACTTTTTATTTTTTTTATTTTTTATTTTTTTACTGTCTAGGAAAAAAGGTTGAGGAAGGCAGAGAGATTGGTCTTTTTAAGGAGCTGGGGAGAGCATGTGGGGAGGAGGGGTGTTGGCGGTGCGAGGGGGAGATAGCGGGGAGCCTCCTATTGTCTCACTCTTGAAGCAGAGAAGTGTTACATCAGAAGAAAGCAATGTTCTCCGCACAGAGGAATCTCAGGAACTGGCTCAAAACAGTAGGAGGTGAGATAAGATATCTTTTGCTAGGAGAATCAGAGCTAGTAAAGGATGTGGCAGCTCAACATCAGCAGCAGGAGAAACATTTATAAACTTTGGATTTTAAATACCAAAGCTGATTATATATATATATATATTATTGATTTCAGAGAGGAAGGGAGAGGAAGAGAGAGATAGAAACATCAATGATGAGAGGGAATCATTGATTGGCTGCCTCCTGCACGTTGGACCGAGCCCACAACCCAGGCATGTGCCCTTGACTGGAATTGAACCTGGGGCCCTTTGGTCCACAGGCCGATGCTCTATCCACTGAGCCAAACCGGCTCGGGCATAGCTGATGCTTTTTAAAAACCCAAGATCCAGCCGAAACCGGTTTGGCTCAGTGGATAGAGCGTCGGCCTGCGGACCGAAGGGTCCCAGGTTCGATTCCGGTCAAGGGCATGTACCTTGGTTGCGGGCACATCCCCAGTAGGGGGTGTGCAAGAGGCAGCTGATCCGATGTTTCTAACTCTCTATCCCTCTCTCTTCCTCTTTGTAAAAAAATCAATAAAATATATTTAAAAATAAATAAATAAATAAATAAAAACCCAAGATCCAGCCCTGATTTCTGTTTTGCCCTTATAAGGAAAACACAAAACACTAGTCATCAATAACAGAGATGGGACTCACTGTGTACCTAAGTATTTGTATTTCTTTAAGTTTTTGCTGTAAACTATCACACTGTTTGTAAGTAGAAAGCAGAAATCAATCAAAATATACCCTGGCCCTAGCCGGTTTGGCTCAGTGGATAGAGCATCAGCCTGCAGACTAAAGGGTCCCAGGTTCGATTCCAGTCAAGGGCACATGCCGGGTTGCGGGCTCGATCCCCAGTACGAGGTGTGCAGGAGGCAGCGGATCAATGATTCTCTCTCATCATTGATGTTTCTATCTCTCTCTCCCTTTTCCTTCCTCTCTGAAATCAATAAAAATATAAAAGCAGAGAAAGAAAATATCAAGAAAAAGTCTATCAATAAAATTAGAAAAATTTAAATTAAAATAATGAGAAACCACTTTTGGCTCACCAAATTGACCAAGGTTTCCAGATGTTCCCTGACCCACAGGGGTTTTCATTTCCCAGGATTCAATCTCAGTAGAGAATTGTTGTGGCTTAAAACAGTAATATTTATTTCTTATAAAACACTTGCAAAGCATTCTCTAGCACTAACTTTTTTTTTTTTTTTAATTCTCACCGAGGATATTGTGTTTCTTTGTTTGTTTGGTTGGTTGGTTTTTTGTTTTGGAGAGAGAGAGGAGAAACACAGAAACATCAATCAGAGACCCCGACCGGGGATCAAACCCATAACCTAGCTATGGGCCCTGGACGGAAATCAAATCCACAACCTTTGGCATATGGAACGACACTCCAACCAACTGAGGTACCCGGCCAGGGCTCCTGCACTAATTTTACGTCAATCGTGTTCATGCCTTAACTTAGGTTCATCATGTGACACATATATCCATGTTGACAGCCGCCGAGAGACCTCACTTTTAAGTAAAAATGCCTTATTGAACCCCCCCACTCCCAAGAAAACATAGCAAGTTAGTAATGCATACACAAGGCCCAATAATTCCACTTCCAGAAACATATCCTAAGGAGGTTGATATGCACATGGCAAAGATGATTATACGGGATTATTTATAACACAATCCTATATAATAAAAGCCTAACGTGCAAATTGACCAAACAGCAAAATGACTGGTTGCTATGATGTGCCCTGACCACCAGGGGGCAGATGCTCAATGCAGGACCTCACAGACCACCAGTGGTCCACGGACCACCAGTTGGCGACCGCTACTCCAAAGGTTTCCTTAAAACAGTGGTCGCCAACCTTTTGGACCTCATGGACCACCAGTGGTCTGTGGACCACCGGTTGGTAACCACTGATGCAGGAGCTGCCCCCAGCCCACAGGCCCCAGGCCAGCCAAGGTGGGTGCCAGCAGGGGCCCCCCTAATCACCCTGCCAGTCACCCCACATATTGGCCCTGATATCCAGCCAGGCCTATGGACCCTACCCGTGCATGAATTTCGTGCACGAGGCCTCTAGTTCTTTTATAATCAGCATAGACTGTTTCCTGATGACACCACGTTACATGTCTCATCACGAAAGGCCCAGAACACACTGGGCATCACCAAAAAGGACCCTGGAAACAACATGAAACCTGTGATCCTGCCCTCGTTCAGTACCTCGCAGGGCCCGGGCCTGAGTGTACTATGCAGTTTGCAGGACCCACAAGCTGAGAAAGACACACCAGAGCTGGAAGAGGGTCTGAGAAATGCTGAGGCTATCAAGTGGATGAAGTGCTTTCTGATGAGAGCCTTAAAAATCAGAACTCTATTTTATTCTGCAGAAATGAAGATTTAGGGGACGGGGAAGCATAACCGAAACACAGGTTTGTTCATCAAACCTCAAAATACTAGGGAGAAGAGGGCAGCATCTTGAAGTTTGAAATAAAAGATGCAGACAAAAGACAACTTGATCCATGAGTCAGAAAACATATGGAAGTTGTTACAGATAAACGATATAAATGTGAAAATGACCACACTTATTCAAATTGAGAAATAAAAATAATAAAAGGCTCTGAGGAACTAAGAACAAGAAATGTCACTGCACCGATGAGCTTTCTTTCCCTTAGTATTGAAGCTTTTAAATTTTAAATAACATTAAACTTGGTTGTCTTTTTTTTTTTTCCTTAGCAATATTAAGTTCAGCAATAGTAGATGAATAAACTTTCAATAACTGGACATGAGGAGCGCACCCTGAAAGCATTAAGAAAAATCTGATCGGTACTGAGAATAGTGCTTACTGAGACAAGGAGGCAAACAGCTCGTCACAGATTTACACTGTGAAAGTGAGAGCCGAGTGACGAAGAGGCCCTGGGCTATGAGACAAGAGTAAGGTTCCCTGAACTGGTGACTGTTTGTTGGCTCAGGACTAGAAGAAAGGACCCGTGTACGTGTGTTTTAGGACCTGGGAGTGAACTCTTTACTCTGCTCCCCCAACTGAATATGGCTTACATATATGTATACCATCTGGGTTCAATGGTTAAGGATTTAAAAATGGGTAAATGAGCCCGGCCGGTGTGGCTCAGTGGTTGAGCATCAACCTATGAACCAGGAGATCACGGTTCAATTCCCGGTCAGGGCACATGCCTGGGTGTGGGCTCAATCCCCAGTAGGGGGTGTGCAGGAGGCAGCCGATCAATGATTCTCTCTCATCATGGATGTTTCTATCTCTCTCTCCCTCTCCCTTTCTCTCTCTGAAATCAATTAAATATATATTAAAAAGTAGGTAAATGAAAAGTTGCCCTCAGCTTTGCATTTTAGAAGAAGAAACATAGCAGGGGCAAGAGAGCAAAGAATGACTCAAGTGTGAGAGACAGCCAGACAGAGATAGACTGAAAGAAAGAGATGGGGTGAGGGCGAGGGACAGAGAGGGAGGGATGAAGGGAGGGAGGAAGAGAAATTACTCAGCAGAAGCTGGGACCAGAAGGAAGGGCTTGAGTTGGCTGCCAGGTGGAGGAGCTTCACCCAGGAGTGGAAGCTGGCGAGGGGCAAGAGACCGAGCAAGCAGGCACGAGGTCAGCCGCCGCTCCCGTGACCTGCAGGGGCTTCTGTTGGGACTGTGGCTGGAACACAGACCACAGAGAGACTCTGCATCCATGGGTGGGAGAGAAGGGAGAAACTTGAGCTGGACCAAAGGACATGGAAAAGAAAAAAAGAAAAGAAAAAAGGTCCCCTAGTCCTCCCGGGTCGATTCCTAAGGCCTCTCCAAACCCCTGGCGGATGCCCCTGCCCCGGGTGCCCTTCACCTTCACCCAGAGGCAGCTTCTCCTCTCCCCCTCCAGGCCCTTCCACCCCAACCGAAAATCCCACGTCCCAACAACAGAGTGATCCTGCAGGCACTCTGACGAGACTCACAGGACACTGGAGCTGGAGGGGCCTCAGGAGGTATCTGGTCCGGTGGCTCCCGGACCCCCGTCTGGGGACCACTGCTGCACCGACTGCAAGAGAAGAACACGTGATTGAAATACAGTCCAGGCTCCCAGCTCCCAGCTGGAAATTCTGACTCAGTAGGTCTGGGATGGACCCCTGCATTTTTTTTTTTAATTATTGATTTCAGAGAGGAAGGAGAGGGAGAGATCGAAATATCAATGATGAGAGAGAATCATGGATCGGCTGCCTCCTGCACTCCCCACACTGGGGACCGAGCCTGCAACCCAGGCATGTGCCCTGACCAGGAATCGAATCGTGACCTCCTGGTTCATAGGTTGACACTCAACCACAGAGCACGGCAATCCCTGCATTTTTTAAGCTTCCCACCTGATCATAGTGCACTGGTCTAGTCTACCTCTGCATCTTACACATGGAGAACTGGGGCTCAGGAAGGGAGGGTCACCCACCAAACCTTTACCAGGTGCCAAGACTGACACCTGGCACTGAGGACAAGAGGGAAGGCCCAGACCCTGTTCTCCAGTCCCCACCCAGCCTGCTGGGCACACCCGCAGCCACACATCTGCGGGACCAGAAGGCTCCCCCAGGGCACAAGCGTCCCACACGATGGAAGGAAGGGGCCTTTGCCCGCCCAGCACAAGCCACCTCACCCTCCCTTGTGCTTGCTTCACTTATTCCTCCTCACAGCATGGTTCTCTACCTTTACTGCAGTTATTTCAGTAAAACGTTCTGCTGTCTGCTATTTCATAATCCCTCCACAGGCCCTCACTAAATTATTAATTAGTATCCCTGCGGATTTCTACTCGGATAGGCATCCCACACCTACTATGTCCAAAATCTAACCCTCAATTTCCTCCCAGGATTCCTCATTTCAGGAAGTGATAACTCCATCCTTCCAGTGGCTTAGGCCAAAACCTTGACATCCTTGAGTTCTCTCTCCTCCGACCCGTCTGGAGGAGAGCCACAGGCAAATCCTCTGAAACCGCCTCGCCTCAAACTGCCTCCAAACCAGCCCTTTCTAATGAGCTCTGCCACCACCTTCTCTCCCCTGGGTCCCCAACAGCCTGCGGACTGGCCTGCTGGCCCCCACCTTTGCCTCCTCTCTTCACGCTCCACAAAGCAGCTAGAGCACTGCCTTTAAACTCCCATCAGGCCATGTTCTTCCTGTCCTCAAACCCTTCAAACCCTTACCCTGTGTCACAGAGTAAACCCAGTCTGTACCCCGACCTGCCCGGTGGGTGATCTAACGGCCCTCCTGTCCCTCGGTCACCCCATCCGCTCCAGGTGTGCACAGGCCCCCTGCTGCTCCCCAGGCACGCTGGGCACCTGCTCAGAGCCCTTGCACTTAATACTCCCTCTGCTTGGGATGTCCTTCCCCGCAGGCCTCATGGGCTCACTCCTCGCTCCCTCAGGTCTTTACTCAAATATCACCAGGTCTTACGGTCTTCTGACCACTGTACCACTCCCCAGGCCCACCGTCAATCTCTGCCCCTTTAATCCGCCTTATTTTTCTTCACAGCACTTACCATCGCCGGGCCTGTTATATACAGGGTGGGCAAAAGTAGGCTTACAGTTGTTTGTATGGAAAAAGATGTGCACGTTACAATTGTGACAATCTACACTAATAAAAGAGAAAGATGCAAATTGACCATACCTTTGTGACACCCACCAGCCAATCAGGAGTGAGTATACAAATTAACCCAACAAAGATGGCAGGTTAATTTGCATATGCATGGCAACGACACAGGCGTTCCGCACCACCCCAGCCACTCAAGGCCTCTGGGCAGTGTGGGAAGGTGGGGCTGGAGTGGAAAGAGGCGGCTCCAGGGCTGGAGCGGAAAGGCAGTGCCGGCAGCCAGGGAAAGGCAGGCCCATTCTTGCATGAATCTTCGTGCATCGGGCTTCTAGTAGTTTTATAACTCAAAAGAATGTCACAGTGGCACAGTGCACTGAGGTACAATCTCATGAGTGTTCAAACAAATAATGCAATAACTAACACATAATAATACAAGAATAAACTCTGTGCTTCACGTACTCACCACTGTAAACCTACTTTTGCCCACCCCTGTAATTGCTCATTTCTTTGTCTGTTTAGAGCTCCTGTGTGTTTACTGGAAGGGAACCCGCCATTAGGAAGGGACAGTGACTTGACAGGCTCATCGGTCCAGGACGAAGATTGTTCAAGGATAGTCACAGAGTCCTGAGCAGGTCCATTACCAGTCAGGCAGTTGGCAAATTTGCAGTGTTATTCGTGTTTAGCCTTTAAAATGTTGCTATAAATAAAGAGACCTTGAGTCGTGGTGGGGCCTTGCCAGCGGGAAAGGGGCTACCTGAGGAGCACCTGCCTGAGTCCTGGGCTCCTGCAGGGTGATTCCGTTAAATATTTTAATGGTGGAAAGTGCCTGCTGGCCAACGTCCCCACAATAAGGCCATGGGTCTTGAGGATGGGATCTGTGTGACACCAGCGGAGAGAGAAGGCTGGCTCTGAGAGCCACAGGAAGAAGAGGGCTTGGCGTGGTCTTGAGTCTTAAGAAAAGGGGATACAACTCTGTGAATTGAACATACTAAACACCACTGAATGGTATGCACTAAATGAGTGAATTATATGCCATGTGAATTATATCTCAATCGAGCGATTATATTTTAAAAAAAGATAAAAAGGAAGAAAAGGGGATAGGACCGTGCAGCTGACTGAGCTGCTGCAAGTGGAAACTAGGTACAGGCAACAAAGTTTAAATAGAGCTGAGAAGCCCTAGCCGGTTTGGCTCAGTGGATAGAGCGTCAGCCTGCAGACTGAAGGGTTCCAGGTTCAATTCCAGTCAAGTGCACGTGCCCGGGTTGCGGGCTCGATCCCCAGTTGTGGGGCATGCAGGAGGCAGATCAATGATTCTCTCTCATCATGGATGTTTCTATCTCTCCCTCTTCCTTCCTCTCTGAAATTAATTAAAAATATATATATTATTTTAAAAAGATATTATTTAAAAAAATAAATAGAGCTGAAAACTGAGAGATAGACCGACACTCTATAACTGGTGCCTCCATTACCTTTCATTAATGGGGAACAGATCCCAGCATTCATTGGGCACCGAACTTTGTTCCAGGGGAAAAAGACCCAGAGCCTGAGGCAAAAAGGGGGATAGGACACCTCCTGTTTCCACATCATCCTTGAGGAGCCTCTCCCACTGAACTCTGTAAAAGCGTCATCTCTTAGGGGTGGGGACTCCTGAATTGAAGCAAGAAGCCAGGAGCCTCGGGCCTGCTGGGAACCACGCCTCCACTCCCTGACCAGAGGGCCCAGGAAAGAGAAAGCGGCGGTGCCATGGGATCACTCCGTCCCCAGCTGTCACCCATGTGTCTGGTGCCGCCCAGTGAGCCCCCAGTCTCATCACCACAGGTGAGCTACACTCCCACAGATTCCAAAATCAAAGGTTGGAGGGGACACAAGGAACATGCTATTAGTCCTGGGTATCTCTGTGGTTCCCTTAGATGACTTCAGCAGGAGTTTAGCAGCTGGTAAAGTTTCTCTCCCATCCCTAGCCAATTTGGCTCAGTGGATAGAGCGTCAGCCTGCGGACCAGAGAGTCCTGGGTTTGATTCAGTCAAGGGCACGTACCTCGGTTGCAGGTTCCTCCCTGGCCTGGGCCCTGGTCAGGGAGCATGCAGGAGGCAGCCAATCGATGTGTTTCTCTCACATCAATGTTTCTCTCTGTCTTTCCCTCTCTCTTCCACTCTCTCTGAAAATCAATGAAAAAATATCCGAGTGAGGATTTAAAGGAGTTTCTCTCTCAGGTGTTCTCTTTTTCTCTTTCTCATACCTCCACACACTTCTCCTTTCCATGCCTTTCTCTCCCCATCCCTTTCTCCATGCCTGCTCATCCCTCCCTCCTCCTTCTCTCTCAGCCTCTTCCTCATCCCTCTCTCCCTCCTTCCCTCCTTCCCTTCTCAACTGAGACCCAGGTGGGCTCTGTCACGATGGTTGCTCAGACCTCAGGGCAGTCGGCCTTCTGCAGGAAAGCAGGGCCCCAGCCGGGCAGCCTTGCACCAACAACCCAGAGTGCAGACAGGTGCCCACTTGTATATGTTCCCAGTGACCCTAGGGCCGTGGTCAGCAAACTGCGGCTCGCGAGCCACATGCGGCTCTTTGGCCCCTTGAGTGTGGCTCTTCCACAAAATACCACGGCCTGGGCGAGTCTGTGTTGAAGAAGTGGCGTTAGAAGAAGTTGAAGTTTAAAAAATGTGGCTCTCAAAAGAAATTTCCATCGTTGTACTGTTGGTATTTGGCTCTGCTGACTAATGAGTTTGCCGACCACTGCCCAAGGGGATGACAGGGAATAATATCCAAAGAAACACTCCTATGTGCCCTTCTACCATCAGACAAAATGGAATATGAAAGCCCTTGTGTCTTTAAGACACAGGGTGCAATGCTTACAGATACAACAATGTGATGTCTGGGAACTGCCTCAGAATCGCGCAGGGCAAGAGGCAGAGGGCAGGGCGGGAGGACAGAAATGCAGCAGGAATGGCCCTGAACTGATAACGGCTGATCTGGGTGAGGAGTCCATGGAGGTTTATCATCTTCTCTACGTTTGTACATTTAAGCACAACAGGCACCAGACCCTTGTTTAGTGGATACAGTGGGTCCATCTAGATAATCACCAAGGTCACACCCATTAGGATGACTACTAGTATTTAAAAAACAAAAATGAGCCAAAACCGGTTTGGCTCAGTGGATAGAGCGTCGGCCTGCAGACTGAAGGGTCCCAGGTTCGATTCCGGTCAAGGGCATGTACCTTGGTTGCGGGCACATCCCCAGGAGGGAGTGTGCAAGAGGCAGCTGATCGATGTTTCTCTCTCATCGATGTTTCTAACTCTCTATTCCTCTCTCTTCCTCTCTGTAAAAAAATCAATAAAATATATTTTTTAAAAAAAATGAAAATAGCCGGTTTGGCTCAGTGGATAGAGCCGTCGGCCTGCTGACCAAAGGGTCCCAGGTTTGATTCTGGTCAAGGGTGCGTACCTCGGTTGCAGGCTCCTCCCTGGAACCTAGTTGGGGCTCGTGCAGGAGGCAACCAATCGATGTGTTTCTCTCACATCGATGTTTCTCTCTCTTTCCTTCTGTCTTCCACTCCCTCTAAAAATCAATGGAAAAATATCCTCGAATGAGGATTTTTTTAAAAAACACAGAGACTAACAAGTGTCAGTGAAGTTGTGGAGAAATTGGAATCCCCATTCATTGCTGGTGGAAATATTAAATGGTTCAGACACTATGGAAAACACATGGTGGTTTCTCAAAAAAAAATTAAACACAGAATTTACCATATGACCTAGCAATTCCACTTCCGGGGATAGACCCAAAAGAACTGGAAGCGGGGTCTCAGAGGTATTTGTACACCATATTCAGAGCGGCATTAGTCACAATAGACACAAGGTGGGATTAAATAGACTTACCCATCAAAAAATGAATGGGTCAACAGTGTGCTATACATAGACAGGGGAATATTATTCAACCTTAAAAAGGAATAAAGATCTGACAAATGCTACACTGTGGGAAAACCTCCAGGACATTCTGCTAAGGCAGTGGTCGGCAAACGGTGGCTCGCGAGCCACATGCGGCTCTTTGGCCCCTTGAGTGTGGCTCTTCCACAAAATACCACGTGCGGGTGCGCACCGTACAGTGCGATTGAAACTTCGTGGCCCATGCGCAGAAGTCGGTTTTCGGCTCTCAAAAGAAATTTCAATCGTTGTCCTGTTGATGTTTGGCTCTGTTGACTAATGAGTTTGCCGACCACTGTGCTAAGGGAAATAAGCCAGCCCCAAAAGGACAAGTCCTGTGTGACTGCGCTTATACGAGGTACCTAGAGTGGTCAAATTCATACAGACAGGGAGTATACTGGGAGAGAGCAGGAGGAGTTAATGTGTTTTTATTGTTGTTTTTTAAAGAATATGTTTTTATTGATTTTCGATAGAGAAGTAAGGGCGGGGGAAGAACCATCGATTGGCTGCCTCCTACATGCCCCCAACTAGGGATCGAGCCTGCAACCCTGACACACACCCTACCAGGAATCGAACCGGAGACCTCTTGGTGCATGGGACGCCGCTCAACCAACTGAGCCACACCGGCCAGGGCAGGGAGAGTTCATGTTCAATGAGCACAGGGTTTATGTGGGGGAAGATGAAATGGTAATGGAAGTGGACGGTGGTGGGATGGTTCACAACAATGTGAATGTTCTTAATGCCACTGAACAGTGCTGAAAAAGGTTAGCATGCTCAACTCCGTTATGTATGTTTGACTATAATTTAAAATAATAACTACCAAGGAACAGCAACAACAACAACAACAAAATCACTTGCGTCCAAACTCTCAGCTCTTGAAGGCTGGCCCAGGTCAGCCTGGACTGCATACCTCAGTGAGGCTCTCCAAACAAGGGTGTGGTGAGCGTTGCTGGGGGTGCAGAGCCGTGGAGAAAGGAGTCACTTCCACCTAGGCACATGGTTTAGTGACCAAACACCACCTACAGAAAGAAAAAGAAAAATGTCTTTTAATTAGGCCTGAAGGTAAATGTTCAAGTAGGTTAAGATGATGATGATGATGATAATAATAATAATAATAATAGTGTAAGTCAAACCCTGAGAAAAATCTCCAACATAAATTCAATGCAGGCCCCAAATGCAGTCAAAGACAAACCGTGTCCCAGCCCCAGACTTTCCCTCCTTCCCCCGCCCAGTGTGGAGGTTTGCATTGCAGCCTCAACCTGGGTTCAAATCCCGGATCGACTACTTTGTAGCCATGTGACCTTGAGCAGCTCTCTTCCCATCTGTGTCTGTGTCCCCGCATATAAGCGAGTGTTACGGAGATTAAATGAGTTAACATTTGTAAAGCTGTTACTACAATGTCTTAAACACAGCAAACACGTGTTTGTTAATTATTATGCCACCAACCTCAGTGGCCAGCAAGCCAGAGAGTTTTTCAGAGTGTCCCATCAGACTGCCGAACCCCTAACTGTCAGGCTGAGTGGAAGCATGCACAAGGGACAGGGACAAGGTAAATGAGGGGCGCTGTCCGCTCCACACAGCTCACTCTCCAGTGCTCAGAAGCCTGCTGAAGCAGAGGAAGCACAGGGTCAAGGAGTGGGCACGGACCAAGGGACAGGTAAGCGGGGGAACGTCACAGGTGGGGAGAGGCAGGGAAGGGACAGCACTGAGGAGGGCAGGCAAGTGAGAGAAGACAAGGGAAAAACTGGCAGAACCCATTTTTAAAACGAGGCGGTCCTCTGCCCTGGCCGGGTAGCTCAGTTGGTTAGAGGGTCGTCCCGATCCATCAACGTTGCGGGTTCGATCCCCAGTCAGGGCACATACAAGAATCAACCAATGAAGGCATAAATAAGTAGAACAACAGATCGATGTTTCCCTCCTTTCTTCTCTCTCTCTAAAAGCAATAAATAAACTAAAACAACAACTAGCCCTAGCCGGTTTGGCTCAGTGGATAGAGCGTCGGCCTTCGGAGCAAAGGGTCCCAGGTTCGATTCTGGTCAAGGGCATGCACCTCGGTTGCAGGCTCCTCCCCGGCCCGGGCCCTGGTCGGGGCATGTGCAGGAGGCAACCAATCGATGTGTTTCTCTCACATCGATGTTCTCTCTGTCTTTCCCTCTCTCTAAAAATCAATGGAAAAAATCCTAGGGTGCGGATTAAAAAATAATAATAACAAAAAAAGAACAACAACTAGGTGGTCCTCAACTAGCTGAACATCAGAGTCACCTCGCACACTTTGCAAACAACCGAAGCTTGGCCACAGCCCCAGGTTCCAGTTTAATCAGCCAGTGGGGGTGGGAGGGGGTTTGGGGGGGACCTGCTGAAGGGTCCATCGGGTACCTAGACCCACAAATGTCAAACTAAAAAGCCTCATTCCTAATTCTGTTCACTCGAATCCTATTCCTGCATCCCTCGCTGAACTTCATTTCTGTCTCAACTTTGACAAACCAGAATTTAGTTTGGATTCTAAAGAGAGAGATAGACAATATTAACGGAAGAACCTAGAGGGGAAGGGACAAAAACCGATTATCCCAATTCCACAGAAGAGAAACAGAAAAAACTTTTTTCTCCTGAAGTTTTTCCCCCTCTTATTTCGACCTTCACATTTCAAAATATAAACTAACAAGCAGACACTGTGCTGTCCAAATGAGGACAAAAGTCAGAGCCCGGGGCCGCGGCCGAGGTGTCTCAGATCTGATGTCCCGAGTCGGTTCTGAGCCTCTCCAATGAGCGAGCGTGCCCGGGGATTTCTTCCAGGTTAACCTTGGCTCCCGCGGCCACTGGCCTCTGCCAGGTTATCCGGACCGTCTCTTGTACCCAGCTAACAGGGCTTGGCTGCAGCGCCGAGCTGGCACACCTGGGCACCAGGCCGCTCCTCCCGGGTCACCCTACCCCTGTACATGCGTTGATTTATAGGAGCTTTACAGTTTACCCAACGCGATTCCCACCGCACAAGGAAGTGGCCAGTGGGGGGGCGGGGCCAAGACCGGAGCCCAGACTCCTTCAGGCCCCCAAGGACCAAGCGGCCCTTCCACGCAGGATTCGGAACCAGGAGGTTGGGTTTCACATGTCAGATTCCCGACACCCTCGCCTTCCCAAGGTGCTGTTCTAGGCAGCACACATTTTCCTCCAATTTGGTCCTGAGGCAGTCACCACAGCCGTTGCCATAACCATGACACGCCTGAGGGTACTGGAAGACCAAGGTTAGAAAACTGTTCTAGAACAGCAGTCGCCAACCTTTCGAGCCTCTCGGACCACCCGCTGGCGACCGCTGTTCTAGAACATCGTTCTAGATGAGAAGTCCTTCTAGGACCAGAAAGACTAAGAACTGTCAGAGCCAGAGACCCTGGGAAACCATTCGATTTAAGTCACTGACTCTGAAGCAAGAAAATGAAGGCCCAGCCCTAGCCAGTTTGGCTCAGTGGATAGAGCATCGGCCTGCGGACTTGAGGGGTTCAATTCTGGGCAAGGGCACATGCCTGGGTTGCGGGCTCAGTCCCCAGTCGGGGGGGTGCGGGAGGCAGCCGATCGGTGTTTCTCTCATCACCGATGTTTCTACCTCTCTCTCCCTCTCCCTTCCTCTCTGAAATCAATAAAAATATATTAAAAAAGGAAATGAAGGCCCAGAGATGTGAGGTAATCGAATGAGATAAAGTACATACACTGAAAAGAGTTCTCATTACTGTGAAAGACTCCTGTTATGCCGGCCAAGGGGACGGGCCTCCCCTCGCCTTCTCAGAGAGGCCGAGGTCTCCTCCTCACAGTGACCCATTGAAATCTCTCCATCAAAGACCAGGCATAAGGCTTATGTAACCCTCCAACGAGTGACTCTAGCCTTGGATGCACATCTAGGGAGCAATACTAATGCCTAACCCCACCTTAGACCAATCAAATCAGAATTTTTAGGGGCGGGGGGCACCCAGGTGGCTGATGCTGTCTGGGATAGAGAACAACGGTCTTTAGACCAGGGACCACCGGCCTCCAAAGCCCCCCATAAAAGCTTCACGATGCAGGCTCGTGGGCCCACCTGGAGACTGACCGGAGTGCAGTGGGCCCCAGGGGTCCGAAGCCGTGACAGTCCCTGGGTGGTTAGAGAACAGGGCACTGAGTGAGTCCTGGGCGGCCGAGCAGCCGGCCTGGGAGAGGCTCCCAGATCGGACTCCGATGCCCACTCTTCGCGGAGAGCTAAGCCCCCTGCTTCCGTCACCAGTAGCCAGGGCAACCCTCCCGAACGAGGCGGAGGCCACTGTGCTCTGCACAGCCCCGCAGGCTCCCGTCTCACGCACACTCAGGGCCCCACTGGGACTTACAAGCCACGTGGGATCGCCGGCCTCCTCTCCCGGCCTTCCCCCTCCTCACATGGCCCCAGCCACTGATTTCCGGCTGTTCCATAAACTCTGGAGCATTCTCTGGCCTCAAGGACTAGCTCTCTTGCTTTTCTCTCCACGTGGATGGCTCCTCCCTCAGATAACGGCCTGGCTCCCGCTCACCGCCCCCCTATCTCTGCTCAAAGGTCTTTTTATCGGCGAGGCTTCTCTGCCTTCCCCTCCGACCGAGCCTCCCTGTCCTCCATCCCTGCTTTGTTTTTCTCCAAAATACTTTTCACCCTCTCTCTGACTTTATATTTTATTTATTGTCTATGAGCCCACACACACCAGAATAGGAGCTCCATGAAGGTAAGGTTCTTCTTTATTTTGTTCCCGGTTACATTTCCTTGCCTGAAATAGTGCCTGGCACGTAATGGGCACTCAAATATTTATTCTAGAAATGAATACATCAGAGCCGCCAATCTCAAAACATAACTTATACCAGAAGATCATAAGAAGCAGATTATGTCAAACTCACTTCTCCACTAATCTCATCTGGCAAAAGCCTTTTTAAAACCAGGCTAGCAGCCTAATGAAACAGAAACCATTTAGAAATAAGCATTTCCCATCCAAATGGGTTTGTGAATCAGAGACCATTGGTTCCGAGAAACAGATAAAACTTTGGAGACAGAAAATGAGGTTGAAAGAAGGTGATGGAACACAGGGGTTCCAGGGGCCGCCCTGCATGTGTGCAGGCTCAGGGGCAAGCTCTGAGCACACTGACAGCGACGCTCGCACAGACCGGGGAACAGACAGGCTCCATCCAGCCTGGGTCCCAGTCTGACCCAGCTCATCGCCAGACCCACGAACCTGAGGACCCTTCCCTCCCTTTCTCCCGCGGACACCCCGCCCAAAGCCACAGACGGTACTGGAAGCCCCACCAGGCTGGGGGCACTGGAAGCCTTTGTCAAGGCGGCCACACAGAGGCCGGATAGCATCCCGCCTCAACCCAGTCTCACTGATGTCACATGTCCCACTCCACGGCCCTGTCCTCGCTACCGCTTTCCCTACCACCTCCCCAAGGTCATCCTAAGAGCAATCCTCCCCAAACACCATTTTGATGACATCACTCTCTCTGCTCACAAACCTAAGAGTTTCCCCAGGCGTGAGCGCCAACTCTCTGGCTAGGCTCTTGAGAACCTTGGGAATCTAGGCCTAGGCCACTCCCCTTTTGCTGTCTATCATAAGGTATAAAATTGTGATGGGTTTTCTTCTTCTTCTTCTTTTTGGTTAATCCTCACCAGAGGATCTTTTTCCATTGATTTTTAGAGAGTGGGAGAGGAAAAGAGAGAAACATCCAGGTGAGAGGAACACATTGCTTTCTGCGCACACCCTGCCCAGGGCTCCGGGCCAGGGAGGAACCTGCAACCACGGTACACGCCCTTGACCGAGACCTTGACCAAAATCGAACCAGGGACCCTTTGGTCCACAGGCCGATGCTCTATCCACGGAGCCAAACCGGCTAGGGCTTGTTTTCTTCTTCTTCTTCTTTTTTTTTTTTAATATATTTTATTGATTCTTTACAGAGAGGAAGAGAGAGGGATAGAGAGTTAGAAACATCGATGAGAGAGAAATATTGATCAGCTGCCTCCTACACACCTCCCACTGGGAATGTGCCCGCAACCAAGGTACATGCCCTTGACCGGAATCGAACCTGGGACCCTTCAGTCCGCAGGCCGACGCTCAATCCACGGAGCCAAACCGGCTAGGGCTTGTTTTCTTCCTGAATGCTCCAAGAATTCTTAAACTGAGCATATAAAAACAACCTCCCCAACCCTCTAACACTCAGTTCAAACTCCCCCTCTGCCTCAGAGCCCCCTGTACCAGTGCTGTACCCTTGTTCCGCCAGCAGGACCCCAGGGTGGCCCTACAGTCAGCAAGGAGGTGGGCTCAGCACCCCCCCCCCCCCCACCCCCCCCCCCAGCAACAGCTGTCGTGCCTGGGAGCTTCTCTTGTTCTCTTGCGGGCCTTCACTCCCCCCCTGCCCAGCAGGAGTTGTCCCTTCGGGCAATCTGCCCCTAGGAGGCTGACTGGGCTCCCCGGTCTTTCTCTCTGTTGACTTAATTAATTCCTGATAATTATAGCTATTGTTTGGTGATGAACTGCTAAGAGTCTGACCTCTCCCAGAGGTAAATATTTTAAAGTGGAAATGCAAAAGCCACAGAGGAATGGAGCTCCAATGGTGGCAGGCTAGGCCCTAGGATTCCTTATTTGTGGACAAGCATCTATACCTTCCCCTAAAGTACTGGTGCTCAGAGGAGCAGTATCAAAGGGAGACAGGCAAGGAAAGACGAGCCCTAGCCGGGTTGGCTCAGTGGATAGAGTGTCCACCTGCGGACTGAAGCGTCCCGGGTCCGATTCCAGTCAAGGGCACGTACCTCAGTTGAGGCTCCTCCCCAGTCCAGACCCTGTTCTGACTCCTGCAGGAGGCAACCAATCGATGTGGTTCACATCAATATTTCTGTCTTTCCCTCTCTCTAAAAATCAATGGAAAAATATCCTCGAGTGATTAAAAAACAAAAGAAAGATGAGATTACATCCTTGCCACCACCTCCCTCCTCCCAAATGGCCACTCGATCCATTGTGAGCGCCATAGAATGTTCCCCAGAGGTAAGCCCAGCCATCTCAGGGGTGACCTGTGGGAAAGGAACCACCACGCTCAGAAAGAAAAGCCCCCTTAAGACACTTCTGGTCTGGAAGCAAAGTGTTCTGTAACGGCTTTCTGTGGGGGAACCCCTGGAGGGCGAAGTTCATCTCACAGGATCCTTTTACGTTCCACAGGTCGCTCTGGGGGAGGGGAGGCCCAGGCCCACCTTTCATAAGCCACTGTGGGTGACTGATCAGTCCGTGACGGCCCAGTTCCTACAAGGCTCCACGGAATCTTCAATACAAGTAAACGTTCTAATGAAAAATAACAGTATCTTGCCTGGCTGGCGTAGCTCAGTGGTTGAGTGTCAACCTATGAACCAGGTCACGGTTCGATTCCCGGTCAGGGCACCTGCCTGGGTCGCGGGCTCGATCCCCAGTGTGGGGCGTGCAGGAGGCAGCCGATCAATGATTCTCTCTCATCATTGATGTTTCTATCTCTCTCTCTCCCTCTCCCTCCTCTTTGAAATCAATAAAAATATATATAAAATAAATAAATAGCAGTACCACCCTAGCCGGTTTGGCTCAGTGGCTAGAGTATCAGCCTGCGGACCAAAGGGTCCCGGGTTCGATTCCAGTCAGGGGCATGTATCTTGGTTGCAGGCTCCTCCCCTGCCCTGGGCCCTGGTCAGGGTTCATGCAGGAGGCAACCAATTGATGTGTTTCTCTCACATCGATGTTTCTCTCTGTCTTTCCCTTTCTCTTCCACTCTCCCTAAAAATCAATGGAAAAATATCCTCAGGTGAGGATTAACAAAAAAATAAAAATACTCATCTAGGGGAAATGATGAACAACATAGACTGATGAACAAGAACAGACCCAGAAACAAGGAGGCATCGATCGGACTGTCGGGCCTCAGAGGGAGGGGAGGGGAGGGTGGGGGGAGGGGGGAGAGATCAACCAAAGGACTTGTGTGCATGCATACGAGCCTAACCAATGGTTAAGGACAACAGGGGGGTGGGGGCATCTGTGGGGAGGGGTGGGGGATGGGAATGGGGGGATGAGGACAAATATGTGACACCTTAATCAATAAAGAAATTTAAATTTAAATAAATAAATAAATAAAAATAAAAACTAACAGTAGCATTAATCACACATCTAATATTTGTAAGTGCCTGAGGCTGTACCGCCTTACTAAAGTATCAGATAGTACGACGGTTTTCACCACCTCAGCCAGTTCAGGTCGGGTCTGGAGAGTCTGTCTAAGGAGGCAAAGGCAGAGGGTGGCCCTTGCCCACGCAGACCAGAGCCTGGGCTGGGCCAAACCCCAGAAGAATCCGAACAGCTGCTCGCTGCCCACCCCTGGACTCCCTTCCCTGAAAATGCCAAGGGGCTGCCTCAGTCAGATGTGCTGCAGGCCCTGGCACAGCCCCGAGCTTCACGCCCCTCCCTCCAACCCAACCCCCCAAACCCCGCCCCTCGTCCCTCTCTGCTCTTCAGCCTGCTAAAGGAACAACTTCGGCTTCAGGAACTGAATTGGCAGAAAGAGGCAGAATGCTGTCAACAGCGGCAAACCTGGGCAGTAAAAGCGGAGCAAGAGTCACTCCGCTGGTCCACATTCCGCTCCATTGCCAAGAGCAATGCGGTAAAATGCGCCTATGCCCAAACACTGGGTGGATACAAGGGAGAAAGGTCCTCCCGCCTCAGCCCTAAGAAAGGCTGAGCCCCCGAAAGGGAGAAATCCCAGTGAGGTTTACACACAAGAACCCCATCTCTGTAGAGTCCGGTGGTCCCCAGGGTGTAACACCAAGACCTCCGGCATCTTCCGCGTCCACGGGCAGGCGGAGCCCTGTGGTCTAACGGGGAAGGCCCAGGACCACGTCCAAAAGGAGTGATTTCTTTAAAAGCACTCTTACAGAAAAAAAACCAACAAATGAAGCTGGGAGCCAAACCATTCAGATGATGACTTTAACTGTTCAACTGCTGAACGGAAAAAAGAAAAAGAAGCCGAGTCAGACTCTCCTCCCCAGCTCCTCCCAGATGAGTTCAGGGCCTAGCACAGCAGGAGGTCCTGGCCTCGCTCACCTGCCCGGAAGGGCTGTGTCTGCCGCATCTCTAACATCGCATCTCTAACATCGTCTTTGAAATGTAACCAGATTGGGGTGGCCAGCTGCAACAGCAGTCTTCAAAAGGGACACAGTTCTGCACAGCTTGAGTTTTTGCTTTAGGGCATTGAATGTTTGTCTCTAAAATGAAAATAGATTTACCAATTATTTGTTTGCTTATGTAAAGACACATAAGCCTATAGAAAAAATCATATGATGGCCCTAACTGGTTTGGCTCAGTGGATAGAGTGTTGGCCTGCAGATTGAAGGGTCCCAGGTTCGATTCCAGTCAAGAGCATGTACCTCGGTGCGGGCACATCCCCAGTAGGTGGTGTGCAGGAGGCAGCTGATCGATGTTTCTAACTCTCTATCCCTCTCCCTTCTTCTCTGTAAAAAAATCAATAAAATATATATATATTTTAAATCATATGATGGGGGGGGGGGAGAAAAAAGTAAAAACCACCCCAATCCCACTATTCAGAGGTAAGGAATCTCACAGTGAACTCTGTTCTGCAGAGAGGAAGTGAGCTATTATGAGTTAAACCTGGGGTGTGGGGGTCTGTGATTTTTTTTAACCCTTTGCACTCGCTTGCTTTTTTCTCGATTACTTTATTCTACTCGGGATTTAATTTTTTAAGTACCCCAGATTTTACAAAGCGCGGCAGTAGAATAAAAAACTGGAGTTTCTTTTCATACAAACTTATTTATTTGGATTTTTTTATATTTCAAATTATTGATACATTCAAAGAGTAATTTTCATCTCGACATCCGAGTGCAAAAGGTTAGGTATATTTTTATTGATTTCAGAAAGGGAGAGGGAGAGATAGAAACATCAATGATGAAAGAGAATCGATGACTGGCTGCCTCCTGCACGCCCCCTACTGGGGATCGAGCTCACAACCCGAGGATGTGCCCTTGACCAGAAACAAACCTGGGACCCTTCAGTCTGCAGACCGACGCTCTATCCACTGAGCCACACCAGCTGGGGTGGTGTCTGTGGCTTTATTTTTGCAGGAGACCCTTAATGCCACCTCTGGGCTACTCGGAAAATGTTCAGGGGCTCCAATGACCCTGAGGCTCTCACAAGCAGAAATTACCATGTCCTATAGGCCCCCTGCCCCACACACATACTGACTGGAGCCCAGGAGTTCATCTGTTCACTCAACTACTAGTCAGCAGACTACGAGGAGTCAACAGATTACTTTTTCACTCAACAGTGTGGCAGTCTTTCCACAACCAGTCACACATATAGACTTCATTATCCTTTTTCAACCCCTACAGTGTGTTAATGCGAGGAAGGCGGCCGCCATCACCTCTCGTTCCAACACCTTCAGAACCTGAACTGGAGAAGGCGAAGGATTTACCAAAAGTCACACAGTGAGTGAGGACGGCCCACAGTGCTAACAGGTTTGAGAAATGACTCTGTGGTGATACCAAACTTGGAAGGTGTTCATTAACTTTCCTTTGAGTCATAAAAAGGATCAGCTATGTCACTTCAACACACACACACACACACACACACACACACACACACACACTTCCCACTGTCAAATAAAAGTGAATGGTTGGCTGAAGCGACACTCTGATCCCCTGAAAACATTTCTCAAAAGTCATTAGCTAATGGGTATCACACCCTACGCGCCTAGAGAGTGAAGGGGAGAACACTGGCCCAGATGTCCACAAATGGAAACAGATTTGGGGTGCACGCAATTGCTCCAGCTCACAGACGTCAACACTCAGAACTCTCTCCTCTTCAGGATGTTCCTATTCTTCTGTAGGAAAAGATAAACTGGAAACAAACTTACACATAAAGATAGAGCCGAAGATAAAGGTCTAATACAAACACTAAATATTCAAATGTTGACAGTAGCTCCGGGTCTAGTTAGTTTTATTTCCTTTGTATACCTATCTGCAATTCGGCATGAATATTCCGCAATTTTTACATTTTAAAAGAAAATTAATCCACAATCTCGGTTGGTCAATTTGGCTTTCATTTTTCACTGTAGAAAAATAGATTGAAAACTCTAGAGGGTCCACCATTCTACCCAGTGTCTCAGAAGCAAAGTGTAAGAGGCTCAAACCTCACGAAAACTGCAATCCAATAGGAAGGCTCCCTGCCTCCAGGATGAACAGGGCACAGGAACTGCTACTTTCCTTTGTCTCCAACGTGTATGGAAACACCTGCCCTGGCTGGAGTGGCTCAGCAGTTAGGGCATCGGCCCGTGCCCCAAAAGGTCATGGCTTCAGTTCCCAGACAAGGGCATGTACCTGGGTTTCAGGTTAGACCCCCGAGGCAACCAATCAATGTGTCTCTCCCATCATGTTTCTCTCTCTCTCTCTCTCTCTCTCTCTCTCTCTCTCTCCTCCTCCCTTCCTTCCACTCTCTAAATGTTGGGGAAAAAATATCCTCAGGTAAGAATTAAAAAAACACATAAAACACACACACACACACACAACCCTCAAGTTCAAAGAACTCTGTCTCCAGAACAACTTCCAATGTATCTGTCCACAACCCCATGCCCCTAGCCACAAAATTACCCATGCCACTTAGAAATTGGCAAACCTCACTTGGGATGATGAACACAATACAATATAAAGATGGTGTATTATAGAACTGCATACTGAAACCTATATAATTTTATTAACCAAGTCACCCCAATAAATTCAATAAATAAATAAATGCAAACCTCCTCCAGGAACCCAATTCGAGAAAACCCCTTTTTCCCGTTTTAATTCTAAAAAAAAAGTTATTCCTCCTGTTCCTGAAATGTCACAAACACAGGATCCTACCCAACTGATATGGACTCATTCATTCTACCAACTAATAATCATTGTGGACTACAGTATGCAGAGCTTGAGAAAAAATTATGTTAACAGAAAGGGTTAGTTTTCATGGAGCCTGAGAAAAACAAACAGGAATTGAAGAGCAAGAGTTTGTTAGCATGTCCCAGCCAGGGTCTGAAACGGGTGGGGGCAGGGAGGCAATGGCCAGAGGACAAAAACAACTGTCATTCTGCAGTTTCATTTCTCATGGCCAGTTAATACCCTGAGTCCATGCATCAGTCTCTTCCAAGTTTGATTAGTAAGTCAGTCTCCTGGGACCCAATCAGCTCTGAGCACCCTACAAAAACTGATTTTGGGGTCTACAAAACTGAGAACCAGACCCTGAAGCATGGTGATCCCGCCATATAAAGCCACCTCCAGTATGACATCTGTCTCTGCTCTGTAACTGCAGCACCTATCACTGTAAGTATCTGATGTATCTAAGATTCCCTGATAGCTCCCCATGGTTTACAGAATAAAATCCAAACTTTTTTTTAAAGGAAATTCAATCAACTTTATTTATTTATTTTTATATGTTTATTGATTTCAGAGAGGAAGGGAGAGGGAGGGATAGAAACATCAATGATGAGAATCATTGATCGGCTGCCTCCTGCAGGCCCCCCACTGGGGACCAAGCCCGCAAACCAGGCATGTGCCCTTGACCGGAATTGAACCCAGGACCCTTCAGTCCACAGGCTGAGGCTCTGTACACTGAGCCAAACCGGCTAGGGCTAAAATCCAAACTTCTTGACCTGCCTTTTACAGCTCCAACTCAGCTTTCCAACCTCATTGCCAAACCAAGCCTCTCATGATTCCATGTTTTCACACATGGTTCCCTCTACCTAGAATGTCCTTTGCCCAGTCTTGCCTGTAAAATTCCTATTCTTCTTCCGAAGCCCAGTTCAAAAGTCACCTCCTCCCTGAAGCCCCCCCATCTTTAGTTCTTACTACTCCCAACAAGTCTCTAATTACAGCTGCATTAGAGAACTTACTAAGTACATTGTAGCTCATCTTTTAAAATATCTGACCTCCCCTGGGTCCCCTGAGCTTCAGGGATGGAAGTCACTTTGTATCCATAAATCCTAGCACAGTGTCACGAATGAAATGGGAGATCAATGTTGAATGATTGATCACATGGAACATGGCATTAAGTTATTTAGAAAAAAAGGGAGGGAACAGGGGGTCTCACAAAATTCCAGAATTTAATTATCTACATATTTAATCTCATCCAAAATGACCACAATATGCTGATAGGCAGCATAGATGCTTAAAATGTTTAAATAAAGGGACTCTTTCTCCCTCCCCACATGGGAGTCTGTACTTGTTCTTCAATAAATCTCCACCTTTGCTATACCAAAAATAAAAAAAAAAATGTTTAAATAATAGTAGCAACTAATATTTGAGCTATTCATTACAATGTTTACATGGATTAGTTAATGTGATCCGCATGACAACCTCATAAGATAGCTCCTTTTTATTTTTAGGTAACCTGGGGAAGCTTGAGGCTTTCCCAAACAGGAAACTGAGGCACAGAGAGGTTACATAGCTCAAGATGATTCTGTTAGCAAGCTGTAGAAGCAAGATGCACTGGCTCGGCAATCAGGCAGACCTGAGTTTGAAAGCAGATTGTGTTACAAAGGTGGCTTTAGATAAGTGGTCTTCCCCCACTGGGCTTGTTTTCTGTCCCCTCTGGGCTTCTACCTGCCAAGGGGCAGGAAACCCCTTCCTGTTAGGGTGCAGAGAGGATTAAATATGATAGTGTTCGTCAAAGTCTCTAAAGTTGATTGCCCCACCTAGCATGCGGCTCCATAAATGCTAATTCCTAGAAGCTGGGCAGGGGCAGAATAGCCTCCCTGAGGAAAGGGATCTCCCCCAGGCTGCTTGATTGAGACCTTTTTTTTTTTTAAGTATTTTATTGATTTTTACAGAGAGGAAGGGAGAGGGATAGAGAGTAAGAAACATCGATGAGAGAGAAACATCGATCAGCTGCCTCCTGCACACCACCCTACTGGGGATGTGCCCGCAACCAAGGTACATGCCCTTGACCGGAATCGAACCTGGGACCCTTCAGTCCGCAGGCCAACGCTCTATCCCCTGAGCCAAACCGGTTAGGGCTTGATTGAGACTTTTCCAAGGCCATCAAGTAGTTAGGCCACTCCACACTGACAGCCTTGCCTTACCTGCTTAACTCAAAGGACATTCCCCCACACGGATGCCAGAGACCTTTTAAAATGTAAATGTCATTATGTCACAGACTCAAAACCCTTCACAGGTTCCTAATAACACTGGGGATACCATCCTAACCAAGGCCTGACCCCAGGGCCCTCTGTGATCCCACCCACCTCTCCACAGACTTATCTCCCCTCTCCTTTTCCCCCCTCCAGCCACGCAGGCCTCTTTCACTTCCTCAACTGGCCAAGCTCCGAGCTGCTCCACACATGGTTAACTCCTAACCCTCCTTCAGGGCTCAGCCTTACTCGTCACTTCCTTCCGCGAGCCCCCAACTCAAATCAAGGCCCATCCTGCTTTCTCACGACTCCCTTTTTTTTTTTCCTTGCACACGTCGCATTTTGAAATGATTAGGTCTCCCCCCTTCCAAGTCTTACTCAAAAGGCACCTCCTTGGGAGGCCTTCCCAGGCCACGCCAATGTAGTAAATTCAACCCCCACCAGATATCTCGTATCCTCTTTCCCTATCTTCTTTTTCTCCTTTCGCACTTGGCACTTTTTTTTAACAGGCTCTATCTTTTGTTACCTATCTCGTTTTATTGTCTTCTCCTCTCCCCACCCCCACGAAAATGAAAGTTCCACAGGGGCAGCAGTTATGTTTTTGCTAGCTTTCTTCACAGCATCTAGCACAATGCCTGGCCCATGCTTCTGAATAAATAAATACGTGTTTGGATGTCATCTCAAGATTATTTGTTGCTGATCGGGGCCTTTCCCCCCCCCACTAGGGTCGAGGCTACGATGAGCCCCAAAGCTCAAACACGCCTTTCTGGTTGACCACAGTATTCCCAACACCTGGGCCAGTGCCTGGCACATAGTAAGTGCTCAGTAAAAAACTGATCGAATGAATCAAAGCCGCGACCCACTGGTGGGGGCGGGGGGGGGGGGAGAAATGGGAAAATGGTCCGAATGTGCGTTCACGCACCAGGACTTCCTCTTTCACTGTGTCGTGGATCTGCAGAGTTTGAGGAAACAGACCCCCTGCGATCCCGCCAAGCACCTCCCGGGCCAAGGCATCTGTCTGTCCACATCCTGTCTGCTCAGCCACACTGTGCGCTCACGGTGCGCACCAGCAGATGCTCCTCGGGGCAGGCCCTGCGTGAACACAGGCTGCAGGCGAGGGCAGGGCCGCCCCGGGCCACGCACCATCTTGCCGCCCCCCCAAAAGTCCCACTCCCCTTGCTGCCCGTCCTATTCCACGCGCGTCCTGGGGCGCCAGACACGCTTCCCTGGATGGGCCTGTTGGGATGATTGCAATCCAGGACTTTTCATGCCACCTCTGGCCTACTCCAAAAAATAAAATAAAGTAGAAAGTAAAAAAAAAAAAAAAAAAAATTCCTGGGCAGCTCCCACGGCCCGGGGTGCGCGGCGGCAGGCGGCACCTCAGGTCGCAGGACCCCTCCCCCCCGCACGCGCTGACCCGCGGCCAGGAGGCCATCTGTCCGGCGGACGCTCCCGTCCTCCGCGGGTCACATTGAGCCTCCCCCGGGTTGGCAGGAAGGGCCGATGCAGGGACCGTTTCCACCCGGACCCACGGGCCTGGTCCCCCCCACCCTCCCCGTCGCCCCCCAGGACCCCGCTCCGGGCAGGAGGACCTGTCCGCCCGCGACGAGTCCTCCCGGGTCAGAACTCGGGCGGCGGCGGCGGCGGGGGAGCGGGGGGCGCCCGAAAGGGTCGCTGCGCGCAGAGTCCGCCTCCCGACGGCGCCAGCTCCTCGGGCGGCGGGGACGGCGGCTGACAGGCGTCCCGGCGGGGAAAGTGCCCCGTTAGCGGCGCCCGGGCGGGGGCCGCGGGGCTGTCGCCGGGGCGGCCCGTGTCCCGCGCGGGGAGGGCAGCAGCGTGTCCCGTCCCGCGGGCGGCGGGCGGCGGGGGCGGGTGGGAGGCGGAGGCCGGGCCGCCAGGCGGCGGCGGGGCAGCGGCGGCGGCGGCGCCCGGGGCGGCGCGCAGGGTCCCAGGCTGCAGGGCCCGGCCGCGGGCGCGCGCTCCCCCGGCCCCGCTCCCCGCGGCCCGCGCTCGGGCCACCCCGGCGGCGGCCCCGGCCCGGGCCCCGGCCCTCCCGGCCCGCGGGGGGGCGCTTACCTGGCGGCGGCGGCGACAGGCCCCGGGCTCGGCCGCGCGCGTCCGCGGCGCCGGCTGCGGGAGCCCCAACATGGCGACGGCGGCGGCGGGCGGGGCCGCGGCTCCGGGGGCGGAGCGGGGGCGGGAGCCGGGCTGGCGGGACCCGGCTGGGGCCGCGGGCGGGGCGCGGGCGGAAGGCGACTCGGACCTGGGCACCGGCCAGCGCGGCGCGGCTGAGGGGCTGCCCGGCCCGGCCTCCGCCTCCGCCCGACTCCTCCCGCCCCAATCGGGCTGCGCGGCGCGGGCCCCACGGCGGCGAGCGGGGCTGGACCCCGGACCCCGGACCCCGGACCCCGGCCCAGGGCCCCTCCTCCGGCCCGGGGAGCACCGCTCGGCCCGGCTTCCCGCGACCCGGGCCTCGTCCTGTGAGGCGCCGCGGGGCAGGCCCGAGGCCTCCGCCGGGCCCGAGTCGCCCACTAGGGGGCCGGGCGCGCCTCCGGGGCCCGGACGGCGCCGACAGGAAGCGGGTCCCCGCGGGACTTGGGGCTCGCGCGGGCCTGGAGGTGCGGGGCGCGGCCCGGCCGCCGCGGGGACCAAGGGACCGGGCCGCCGGGACGGGTCTGAGTCCTGGGAGCGCGGGCCGCGCGCGGGGTGACCGGCGGGGCGGTCGCAGGGCAGCGCGGGGACGGGCGGGGCGCCCCAAGCACCCGGCGCGCCTGGCTCGCGCGGCGCCGAGGTGGCAGCGGGTCGGGGTGCGGGGCGCGGGGCCGGGAGGAGAGGCCCGCTTGCGGGAGGGCGCGGGCTCCCGCCCCTGCGCGGAGCACTCACTGGGGTCAGGAGGGCGAGCTGCCGAGGCCAGCCAGGCAGTCCCGGGGTGATGCTCTCCCCGAGTTTGGAGGCGAGAGGGAGGGAGAATGAAAAAGGAGGCCTGTGGCTCCAGGGGTAGCGACAGGGAAAGAGACAGGTGTTTTGTTTTGTTTCCATTCCAGGAGGAGCTTTCAGGTTGAGGAGCTGAGAGAGGAGAGAATAAGAGATAAGATGATGACTGGAGCCAGAGAGGGGAGGGGGGGGGGGGAAGGCAACTGAGTTTTATTTATTTTTTAATATATTTTATTGATTTTTTAAAGAGAGGAGGGGAGAGGGATAGAGAGTTAGAAGCATCGATGAGAGAGGAACATCGATCAGCTGCTTTCTGCACATTCCCTCCTGGGGATGTACCCGCAACCAAGGTACATACCCTTGACCGGAATCGAACCCGGGACTCTTCAGTCTGCAGGCCAACGCTCTATCCACTGAGCCACACCAGCCAGGGCCAGGCAACTGAGTTTTAAAGGATGCATAAAGGTAGGCCTGTCTCTGCGCCCTGCGCCCTGCGTGTGTCCATGGATCAGCTGCCCAGGTGACCCCTCCACGAGTCCTGAGTCATCCGTGGGCCTCTGCTGGGGTTACTGACCTTTAAAACAAGTGCAGTTGGCCCTGGCCGGTGTGGCTCAGTGGATAGAGCATCGGCCTGCGGACTGAAGGGTCGCAGGTTCCATTCTGGTCAAGGGCACATACCCGCATTGCAGGCTAAAAAAAAAAAAAATTTTAAGTGCAGTTGCTTCAAACTCCTATTTCACTTTAAGCGGGAAACCAGCATTTCTAAAATATCTCCAAAGATTCCTCGGGGGACTTACATTTCTCCTAGTTGTCACTGACCACTTCGGGCTCTTTCAGGAAATTGGTCACTGTACTCTGGATAGTACCCCATATAGGCTCCCCCAAAATGCAGTGCCGGATGTGAAAAACAAGCAATATGCCCAATGTTCTATGATTGTTAAATAAATTATAGTTTATTTGTAGCCATTAAAAGTCCGATTAAGATGACATAGCGCAGTGGGCATGACTCAGTGGTTGAGCATCAACCTATGAATCAAGAGGTCACAGTTCGATTCCTGATCAGGAAACATGCCAGGGTTATGGGCTCCATCCCCAGTGTGGGGCATGCATGAGGCAGTCAATCCATGATTCTCCCTCATCATTGATGTCTCTCTCTCTCTCTCTCTCTCTCTCTCCCTCTCCCTTTCTCTCTGAAATCAATAAAATGTTTTTTTAAAAGATGACATCATATCACCCTGTAATATATAAGTATACATCTATGTACCATGCATACATTTAAAAAATGGGATTTTTTCTTCTGTGACTTCTGTATTTCTTATTTTTATACTACATTAATGTTTCTCAATGTCAGGAAAAATGGTATTCTTTTTTTTTTTCCTTTGGTGTTTTGTTTTTTAAGCCTCACCCGAGGATATTTTTCCATTGATGATTTTTTTCCATTGATTTTTAGAGAGAGTAGAAGAGAGAGGAAAAGGCAGAGAGAAATATCAATGTGAGAGACACACATCGATTGATTGCCTTCTGCCCGGGCCCTGGTAGAGCCTGCAACCGAAGTACATGCCCTTGACCGGAATGGAACCCGGGACCCTTCAGTCCACAAGCTGACGCTCTATCCACTGAGCCAAATCGGCCAGGGCAATGGTATTCTTAAATATATTATTAAAGTTATCATTACGAAAGGTATTTCTTTAAAAGGTATTTATGGAATTCAAAAGAAAGAAATTAGGCATCCAGCAAGGAAATTGGAAGTGGGTGTTTGAAGGACAGATGGGGCCTGGCAAGCAGAGACAGGCTAGTTGAGGAGGCCGAAGGAACAGTGCCATCAAGGACACAGAATGAGAACTGGAAGGAGAGTTCTGGAACACCAAGAAGTCAGTTTGGTTGGAGCACAGGATTCCTGTGGGAGAAGAGGAAGTGAGTCAGTCGGAAAGGTAAGCTAGGGTTATGGTCCTGAACGCTAACATGAACCTTTAGTAATTTGCTGGCCAGGAAGGTCCACTGCCCTTCTATCTTAATGATTCTTGGGCATTTGATTGGCTTAGAGCAGCGGTCGGCAAACTCATTAGTCAACAGAGCCAAATATCAACAGTACAACGATTGAAATTCCTTTGGAGAGCCAAATTTTTAAAACTTAAACTTCTTCTAACGCCACTTCTTCAAAATAGACTCGCCCAGGCCGTGGTATTTTGTGGAAGAGCCACACTCAAGGGGCCAAAGAGCCGCATGTGGCTCGCGAGCCGCAGTTTGCCGACCACGGGCTTAGAGCAATGAGGGAGGAGCAATAGTTTTTGCATCCCAGCTGTTTACCGAGTGAGAATTGGCCCTTCTCATTGTTAAGGACAGGTTCTATTCAAAAGGCAGCAGTTTCAGAGCAAATTAGCAAAGAGCAAAAATGAAGAAGAAATGTGCACCTCAAACCAGAGCTTTGCAAACTTTTTTTTCACAACTTTCTATGACTTTTGCTTTTTAAAAATATGTATATTTTTATTGATTTCAGAGAAAGGAGAGGGAGAGAGAAAAACATTAATGATGAGAGAGAACCATTGATCAGCTGTCTCCTGCACACCTCCTACTGGGGAGTGAGCCCACAACTCAGGCATGTGCCCTTGACCAGAATCGAACCTGGGACCATTCAGTCCACCGGCCGACGCTCTATCCACTGAGCCAAACCAGCTAGGGCTGCTTTTTTAAAAAATATATTTTTTTATTGATTTCAGAGAGGAAAGGAGAGGGAGAAAAAAAGAAACATCAACAATGAGAGAGAATCATTGATGGGCTTGATCAAGCCCACAACCCAGGCATGTGCCCTGACCGGGAATCAAACCGTGACCTCCTTGTTCATAGGTAGACACTCAACCACTGAGCCATGCCAGCTGGGTGAGGAATACTTTTTTAAGAGTCCATATGCAAGTGAGATCATACAGTATTTGTCTTTTTCTGCCTGATTTATTTCACTTAGCATAATGCCCTCAAGATCTAACCATGGTGTTTGAAATGGCTGGATTTCCTTTCTTATAGCTACTAGTAAATAATATTCTCTGCAAGCTTTTGTGACTGTGCCCTCCCCCCATAAGAAGAAACACATTCCAGTTCTCAACCCAAAATGTATATACACATGCGCCCAGATACACACACCTCTGAAAAAGAAGCTTCCTGAAATATTACCCTTATTTTATGCAATGCATACTAATGTTTTTTCTACTTCATCTTTATTTTAAGATGGATTTTGTAGGTGTTTTTACTGCTTTATTGAGGTATGCTTGACATACAATAAACCACATATACTTAAAATGTGCATTTTTGTTTCAACTTCTACACACCCATTGCTTGCTAATAGTTTCAACTTTATTTATTTTAAATCCTGGTCAGGACCTACTACATTGATTTTATGACCCACTAAAAGACTAGTGGGCCAAAACTGGTTTGGCTCAGTGGATAGAGCGTCGACCTGCGGACTGAAGGGTCCCGGGTTCGATTCCGGTCAAGGGCATGTACATTGGTTGCGGGCACATCCCCGGTAGGGAGTGTGCAGGAGGCAGCTGGTCGATGTTTCTCTCTCATCGATGTTTCTAGCTCTCTATCCCTCTTCCTTCCTCTCTGTAAAAAATCAATAAAATATATTAAAAAAAAAAAAAAGACTAGTAGACGAATCCCTTCGATGTTGGCTGGTCTCATTTAGATAGCCGCACAGACTGTGATCTTAGGTTTGCCATGTTCGCCTGTTCCAGAAATCAGGACAAGTAAGGCTCTCAGGATGTGGTGGGGGAGGGGACAGAAAGGTTGGCAGGAGCAATGTTTGGGTTCCTCTTCCCTTCTCAGTAAATACTTCCTGATATCAATATTCCTCAGGAGCCATATGTGTGTGTGTGTGTGTGTGTGTTTTCTTTGTCTCGCTTGAGATACAGAATGGACTTCGTACAAGGCTAGACTACCGCCTACAAACCAGAGACAACTCTTTGTCTGAATGAACAGAATCACGGACTAAGACAAAAGGGAAAATAATGTGTCTTGATTGTGACAGTACATAGAGACCATCTTATCCACAAGGACAGTGAAGTACCATCTCTTATAAGTTTGGAACCAATGAAAAGATGAGAATATCAACTTCTTTTTTAAAAAATATTTTTATTGATTTTTTACAGAGAGGAAGGGAGAGGGATAGAGAGTTACAAACATAGATGAGAGAGAAACATCCATCAGCTGCCTCCTGCACACCCCCTCACTGGGGATGTGCCCACAACCAAGGTACGTGCCCTTGACCGGAATCGAACCTGGGACCCCTCAGTCTGCAGGTCGACGCTCTATCCACTGAGCCAAACCAGTCAGGGCTGAGAATATCAACTTCTATTACCATAAAGCTGAACTGAAGAATGAGGCTTGGATGATGACCAATTGGCTTTTTAATATCCCCTGAATTAAAATTAGTTCCCCCAAAACTCCAGCCTCCCCCTCGCAGAGGTCTAGCAACTTTAACCATGTCTGATTAGAGAAGACTGCACTCTCTCTGAGGGCAGGCAGACCCAATTACATAAGTCTTCTGGAAGAACCAAGACAAATTCTCCCCTACCTGCCCTCCTGTGAAAACAACGGGATTAGTGAATAAGGATTTATCTCTTCCCAAGCAAATCTGGCCCAAAGGTAGGTCAGTTAGGTTAAAAGGTATATTAAAGCAGTGAATTATTTTTTAAAAATTATATATACACATCTTTTTTTAAAAATATATTTTATTGATTTTTTTTTTACAGAGAGGAAAGGAGAGGGATATAGAGCTAGAAACATGGATGAGAGAGAAACATCGATCAGCTGCCTCCTGCACACCTCCTACTGGGGATGTGCCCGCAACCAAGGTACATGCCCTTGACCGGAATCAAACCTGGGACCCTTCAGTCTGCAGGACGACGCTCTATCCACTGAGCCAAACCGGTTTTGGCTGCATACACATCTTAACATTTCATATTCACTTAAAACCTATTAGGAAAACTAAAGTTGCCAAATTTCCTTTGTGAGGCCAAATCTTTTCTTGGAGCAAGAGTGCTGATTAGAGTTCTGGAGCTCTCTTTCCTACCTAAGTCATATCCACGATGTGTTTCCAATGCTTTCCAAGTGTTTCTTTAAGGTTAACTGAGGACTTAAAGCTTCTTGCAAAGCAATATCAGTAGAGGCTCCTTATTAAAAAAAAAAAAAAAAAAGCCCAGCCAGTGTGGTTCAGTGGTTGAGCGTCGACCTGGGAACTAGGAGGTCACGGTTCAATTCCCAGTCAGGACACATCCCTGGGTTGTGGGCTGTGGGCTCCATCCCTAGTGTGAGGTGTGCAGGAGGCAGCCAATCAGTGATTCTTTCTCAACATTGATGTTTCTATCTCTCCCTCTCCCTTCCTCTCTAAATCAATAAAAATATATTTTTTAAAATCCTTGGTAATCATCTCAGCCAGATTTGGTTTGATAGTAATTTTCAGCTGGTCTTTAGCTAATGTTTCCAAAGCATTCAACTGATATTTCACAGAGATTTTCTTTTCATGATTACGTTTCATCAGTTTGTGTATATTTTAATTAAATTAATTATATTCAGGCCCTAACTGGTTTGGCTCAGTGGATAGAGCATCAGCCTGCGGACTGAAGGGTCCCAGGTTCGATTCCAGTCAAGGGCATGTACCTTGGTTGTGGGCACATCCCCGGTAGGGGGTGTGCAGGAGGCAGCTGACTGATGTTTCCTCTCATCGATATTTCTAACTCTCTCTTCCTCTCCCTTTCTCTCTGTAAAAAAAAATCAATAAAATATATTTTTTAAATTAATTAATTAATTATATTCGGGCATATTAGTTGTCATAAGCAGGTTTGGGATCAAACACAACAAGACTCTTGTTAGGCATCTAACTCAACTTTTGCAACATTGTATAACTTACCATTGAGTACTCAGACAACTGGTAACTTGGAAAACACTTAATTACATATTAAATGAAAAAAAGATACAAGTCGCTCAACTTCATGAAGAACCACTGAATCCTGCACTTTAAAAGAGTGAATTTTGTGACTCATATCTTAATTTATTTTTTAAATGATACAATCTGCCTTTTTGCTTTTGTATCAGCCAGGATCAGCATCAGAGTACACAGATGGCTGACTCAAAATGTGTAGCTGAAGAGTTAATGAATGGACAGCATACAAAGTTGTGGGCAGGAGTGAGGGATACCAACAAGGGATAGTGAAATACCCCAAAGCTATCATCTGCTGAAAAGCCATTATCGCCCTGCCTGGTTTGGCTCAGTGGTTAGAGGGTCAGCCTGTGGACCCGAAGGTCCCAGGTTCAATTCTGGTCAAGGGCACATACCTCGGTTGCAGGCTCCTCCCTGGCCCAGGCCCTGGTCAGGGGCGTGCAGGAGGCAACCAATCGATGTGTTTCTGTCTTTCCCTCTCTCCTCCACTCTCTCTAAAAAATCAATGAAAAATAGCCATTATCAACCCTAGGCCTGAAGGGGTAAATCGATGTAACCAGTACTCAGTGAGAGAAATAGTCGAAGGGGAGGGAGGGCCAACAGAAACTTAGAGGAATACAGCTCTCTCTCTCTCTCTCTCTCTCTCTCTCTCTCTCTCTCTCTCTCCCTTCCTCCCTTCTCTCTCTCCCTCCCTCCTTCCCTCCCTCTCCCTCTCTCTCTCCTTCTCCCTCTCTTCCCTCCCTCTCCCTCTCCTTCCCTCTCTCCCTCCCTTCCTCCTTCCCTCCCTCCCTCCCTCTCTCCCTCAGATCTCCTGTGGTACCTCCCAGTGGCTGAACCCAAGAGGAAGGCTAAGGGCACGTGAGCCCAGGTGATGCTGTCCTTCAAGGTCAGCCCTGGAGAAGGTTGGAGAGTGGATCTGGATGAACAAAGGCAGAATTATCCAGCAGGTAGGTGATCCTATAACAATCTGAGAACTGTCTACGCACGTGACCGGGACCTTAAGGGAACCTGAAAACCAGGGTTTCTAGGGGTAAAAAGTGGAGATAGCTAGAGAGCAGGTAGGATAGGTGAAGGGTCAGGAAAGATTGTGAACTCACACTGAGACCAAGATGATCAAGTACTAAGCTAGAGTCTGAGCTCAGGAAGAGATTATGGGGGATATGTACGAGCTACATTAGACCTGCGTGTTAGCCAACTTCCCCTATTTGGATATCACGCTGTATTTCTCCTTCCTAGCTTTAACTTCATGCCTTGAGCAAGTAATTGTTTAGTACCTATCACATTCCCTGGGGATTAAGCGGAACAAAATGAACATCTCTTTTCTGCTGGAGTTTACATGCTGGTGGGGGGAACAGACCACAGATAAGTAAATATGCCAAGGGTGATAAATGCTATAAAGAAAGGCACACATCCCTAACCGGTGTGGCTCAGTGGATAGAGCGTCGGCCTGCGGACTCAAGGGTCCCAGGTTCGATTCCGGTCAAGGGCATGTACCTTGGTTGCGGGCACATCCCCAGTAGGAGGTGTGCAGGAGGCAGCTGATTGATGTTTCTCTCCCACTGATGTTTCTAACTCTCTATCCCTCTCCCTTCCTCTCTGAAAAAAAAATCAATAAAATATATTTTTTTTAAAAAAGAAAAGAAAGGCACACATACCGAAAAGTATTTTTTATATATTTTTATTGATTTCAGAAAAGAAGGGAGAGGAAGAGAGAGATAGAAACATCAGTGATGAGAGAGAATCATTGATCGGCTGCCTCCTCCACGCCCCCTACTGGGGATCGAGTCCGCAACCAGGGCATGTGCCCTTGGCTGGAATTGAACCCGGGACCCTTCCATCGGCAGGCCGAAGCTCCATCTATTGAGCTAAACTGGCTAGGGCCCAAAAATATTTTTTAAAAGAAAAGAAAGGCAAACAGAAACAAAACAAAAAGAAAAAAAAGAGAGGCACAGGAAAATAGGGAAACAAAATTATCATTCTACTTAAAAACCTCTTGATTTAGACCACACATGACCCCATACAACAGAGCACCTACATAAATTAGGCCTTCAGGCCCTAACCGGTTTCCAGGTTCGATTCCGGTCAAGGGCATGTACCTTGGTTGCAGGCACATCCCCAGTAGGGGGTGTGCAGGAGGCAGCTGATCGATGTTTCTCTCTCATCGATGTTTCTACTCTCTATCCCTCTCCCTTCCTCTCTGTAAAAAATCAATAAAATATATTTTTTTAAAAATTAGGCCTTCAGTATTTCTGTCCTGGACTAAGATCATAATGTCCTAATTGATCTCCTTGCCTCCAGCACCCTCCAACCAGCCCCTCCCTCTGCTGTGAGACTCTTCCTGAGGTGAATCCTGACAACACCCTCCTTAACCCTTGCTTTTTTCTCGATTCCTTTATTCTACTCGGGATTTAATTTTTTAAATACCCCAGATTTTACAAAGCATGGCAGTAGAATAAAAAACTGGAGTTTCTTTTCATACAAACTTATTTATTTAATGTAAGAAAAGCCCAAATAAAGGAGGAGGGATGGAGGGAGGGAAGGGATGGGCTACCGATGCTAACCGTGTCGAGTAACACTCGACATCCGAGTGCAAAAGGTTAAAGTCCTCCAGTGCTCTGGTTTGCTTGCAGTGTGCAATGTCTACCTTTTATCTTCGGAGTCCATCATTTGCCTCCCGCTCTCATTCTCCTTTTCTACCGACACTAATTATCTGTAGTCCATTGATCATGCCACACTGTCCTTCATTTCAGTACCTTTCCACCTGGAATGGGCGGCCACACCCTCTGCTCCTCCCAGTTGGCAATCCTCTCCATATACTTCTATGCAATTAACTGCCACCTCTTTGGTCCCTGACCTTCCCAGGAGTCAGGGAGTATCCTCCAGCTTCTTCCTTTGTGTTGTCAGCACATCTTCATAGCCCTGAATGTCTTTATCATGCCATATAACCTTATCTCTTAGACCTCAAGGGCACAGGATCGGATTACCCGTAATCCATGGGTCAGGACCCTCTATTCATGGGTTCATGTGCGGCCCTCTTTTGTTACTCATAATTCACCCTGAACACTAGAATTGACAAGTATACATTTCCCCCCTGTTCCGCCCACCCAGTGCTTAAGCTTGTACTTACGGTTTTCTTGCTCTTAAAAATATTTTATTAAAAATAATAAATATGCCCTGACTGGTTTGGCTCAGTGGATAGAGCGTCGACCTGTGGACTGAAGGGTCCCAGGTTCGATTCCGGTCAAGGGCATGTACCTTGGTTGCGGGCACATCCCCAGTGGGGGGGTGTAGGAGGCAGCTGATCGATGTTTCTCTCTCATCGATGTTTCTGACTCTCTATTTCTCTCCCTTCCTCTCTGTAAAAAAAATCAATAAAATATATTTTAAAAAATAAAAAAGAGGTAAATGCCCCAGGCTCCAATCCTTCACTTGGACAATTCCGGGAGGCATTCTGTACACTTCTCAGAGATCTCCATGGAATCACACCCCTAACATGGACTTTTCCTTCTCCCCTGCCTCATTCTTCCTCCCTCCATCATTCCTGCTGCTGAGGTCACTTCCCAAATAAACAACCGGCACCCAAATCCTTGTCCCAGGCTCTGCTTTTGGGGAACCCCATGCAATCCAACCAATTTCCTGATAATGAACATTGGGGTGTTGCGGGTTTTTGCTATTGCAAAAGTACTACTAAAAATCTTTGTGTAGTCCTGGCCAGTTTGGATCAGTGGTTAAAGTGTCGGCCCAAGGATTGAAGGGTCTTGGGTTAGATTCCCGGTCAAGGGCACATACCTCAGGGGTCAGGGGCCTGTGTGGAAGGCAACTCTCACGTCAACGTTTCTCCCCCTCTTCCCTCCCTTCTACACTCTTTAAGGATCAATTGGGGGGGAAGGGGGATTAGAGGAGAATCTTCATGGAAAACCCACCAGTGCACACGTGCAAGAATTTCTCTTGCATGTTTACATAAGGGGCAGAGGCTATGGGAACTTTCAACTTTACAAGATAATTCCAGACTGTTTGCCAAAGTTGTTTTTACCAATGTACACTTCTGGCAACATTATACATGAAATCCCATTGACCCACATCCTTGCCAACACTTGATATTGTCAGATTTCTTCATTTTCACCACTTTGATTTCAAATGGAATAACATGGCAGCCTCAGTTTATACTTTTTGCTGATTAACGAAGTTGAACATGTCTTCATACACTTATTGACCATAAATGTTTTATCTTCTGGGGAATGTCTATTTATAGCTCCTGCCCATATTTCTATTGGTTGATTGTTCTTTCCTTATTCGTTTTGCTCATTCTTTGACAGTTATGGCTTTTCCCACTTGAAACGCAGGTGGTCAGAATTGGATTTAGTGTAATGGTCACGTGATGTGACTTCTTCCCTGGTTACAAACTTACTGCGTGCTTGTTGTAAAAGAAACAAGTAAAGCATATGGACACGTTTAACTTAGAAAGAGGAAGTCTCCTTTACTCCCGGCTCCATCCGACCTCCAGGCAGGAATAACTGCCATGAGTAGTTTGTCATCCTTTATTTGGGGGATTTTGTTTTCACACCTCTCTCCCAAATTGGATTGATCGTTTCTCCAGGGTAAGAACTGTGCTATTCATCTTTGAGTTCTCAGCCCCAGGCACAGTGCCTGGCCTAGATCAGGAATGCAATACAAACGTTACTGAGCGAACTACAGAAAGGTGGGTTAGAACAGATGTTTGGAAATTATAAGAAGACCAGTTTGACTGGAACAGAGGAGGAAAATGGGTGGTGGTACTGGTAAAATGTGCTGTGGCTTGATTATCAAAAGTGCTGGCTGTCAGGCAAAGTGTTTGGTTTTTATCTTGGATGCAGTCAGCCAGGGAGGCAGTCAAGACTTTTTATTTTTTATTTTTTATTGAGGTATTATATGTGTACATATCTTACCATTGCCCCCCCCCCCCCCCAGCAGTCAAGACTTTTTAGGTGAAGGGAAGTTCTTTGTCCCTACCAGTCACAAAATTAAAACAAAACATTAACAACCTAGCCATCTATGGCAATGTACAGGATGTAATGGGGAGGAGGTGGGTGAAAATGAAACTGAAGACAGAAAAATGAATGAATCTTTTTCATTTATTTACTTTTTTTGGACACAGACTCCTATGAAAAACTCATGAAAATACGTTCTTTCAGAAAGATAGACATAAACCCAAGCCCATGCACTTTTTTAAAAATATATTTTTTATTGGTTTTCAGAGAGGAAGGGAGAGGGAGAGAGAGAGAGAAACGTCAATGATGAGAGAGAATCATGGATTGGCTGCCTCCTGCATGCCTCACCCTGGGGATCGAGCCTGCAACCTAGGCATGTGCCCTGACCGGGAATCGAACCCTGACTTCCTCGTTCATAGGTCGATGCTCAATCACTGAGCCACGCCAGCTGGGCCTCATGCACTTTTTAAGAACCCATTAATTGTGGGTTATTCTAAGTGAGAAAAGAAAAGCCTGAACCATGGTGGCAATATGTGTTCATTCATCCAGGCACAGTTATTGATCTCCACCTGTATGCAAGGCACTGTGCTGAGTGCTGAGAACAGCACCATTCAGTGGGGCATAGGGTGCAGTATGGCATGGTGGTCGAGAGCACATTATCTGTCTCTCCCAGATTTTTTTTTCTGGGGGGGGGGGGAAGTAACCAGAATTTTTGGTGGTGTCCCAAGTAGATCCCGGGAAAGGATCTGGGGTGTTTATCTAACGTGTCCCTTGAGATAAACTTTAACCGTGCAGGTGTTGGGACATTCAAGTAGTTGCTAGCGAAGAGGCTACTCTACACAAGCAGGACCAAGGGCAGGCCCAGGACCGAAAAGACCAGAAGCTTTAATTTCAATTTTAAAAAATATATATTTTATTGATTTTTTTTACAGAGAGGAAGGGAGAGGGACAGAGAGTTAGAAACATTAATGAGAGAGAAACATCGATCAGCTGCCTCCTGCACACCTCCTACTGGGGATGTGCCTGTAACCAAGGTACATGCCCTTGACCAGAATCGAACCTGGGACCTTTCAGTCCACAGGCCGACGCTCTATCCACTGAGCCAAACCGGCCAGGGCTTTAATTTCAATTTTAAGCATACGCAAAGTGATTCAATTAACTGCTGGAGGAATTCACCACATGAAACATATGCAATTGCAAGTCACACAGCACTTTATTACTCACACAAGTTCCTGATGCTGCAGGTACAGGCTTAAACGGGATCCCCGGTTGTGCTGTCCTCCGGGGTCCGGCAGCTGGGCTGGGCTGGCCCGGATGCAGGGGGCCAGCGATCCTCACCTGGGAGCTCGGTCGCATCTTGATCAGGAGGTACTAGCCGTTCTTCTGTCGTCTGGCAGAGAGAGGAGCGTGGAGCAGCGTCGCTTTCCAGACTGGCAAAAGGACGTGCCTTTGTGGATGTCTCGAACAGGCGAGCACTGTTGGCTGGTCAGGGCCCATTTTTAAAGCCTGTTTCGTACCCGCAGCAGTTCAGGTGGCTATCAATGAATGACGTCAATGCACACATGTTAATCTCAAACAGGGCGAGGGGGCTACATGTGGTTATTTAGGGAGAGTTATCTTAGCAAGTCACTTCTAAGTCAGTAATTGAAGTTCAAATCCTTATCTATGGGGTACACACGCTTCAGGACAGTGGGGAATGTGTCCTTAATATCACACTTTAAGTTTCAAGAAAGTTAACTCAAACCTTTTAAAACCTTTTTAACATTTTTTAAACATTTTAAAACATTTCTATAGATTACTATAACAGGTGGCCTTGTTTCGACAAGGCTTAAAAAAAAAAAAAAAAAGAGCACAGACTCTGAGCCCAGCTGTCAGGTTTCCAACTCCTGCCCGGTGAGCTTGGCTAACTTACTGAAGCCACCTGCACTCCGTAGGTATTTTACAGACACAGTGCTATCACCACCTCGCCTTTAAGGGAACCCTCCATTCCCAGAAGGCACTTAGAATTCATGGCATGCCGGGAGCTCTCTGCAGAGCCTGAAGGCAGAAACCTGAGTGGGAAACAGGAGGAAGCAGAGAGCACGGGCTTGGTTTTGAGAACTGTAGCTGAAATGGAAGAGGAGAGAGAAGGCAGTGACGAGAGGGGAAGTGAGGGCAAGAAAGACTATTTACTTTTTAAGATGGAAGGGATCCTAAATGCTGACAGGGAGGATGGAGTGGAATGGGAGAGGCTGAAGACACATCGCTGATGGTCTGTCTTTTTCCATAAAGGTGCCCCGATGGCAGGAGGGAGGGTTTTTAGGGCACAGGTGGAGGGCCTGGCGTGAGCTAGGAAGCCACTTCCGCTTTCGAGCTGGAGGGGAGGTGTAGAACATGGTGTGGCTGCAGGTGCTGGCTCTGAAGTAACCACAGGCGAGGGAGAAAGAATGTCACCCGTGGGGGAGGGGAGGGGTTGGGGTGAGGAGTGGTGCCTGGTGGGAGGTCTGAGGAGAGAGAAGTTGTGACTTACCATTTTTAAAAATGTATCTTCATTGATTTCAATCAATCAATAAGGGAGAGAGAGAGAAAAACATCAATGAGAGAGAGGCATTGATCAGCTGCCTCCTGCAGGCCCCACACTGGGGATCCAGCCCACAGCCCAGGCATGTGCCCTGACCGGGAATTGAACTGTGACCTCCTGGTTCATAGGTTGACGCTCAACCACTGAGCCATGCCAGCTGGTCAATGAGATGTCATTTTAGAGAGGGGATAGCCAGTGTCTGGAGGGAGGAGACAAGATTGCCAGGGATTCTTCAGCACTAGGGCATTTATAGGAATACTGATGTGTCTGCCAGGCTGATCACTTCTGGTGGGATGGGAGCTACAGGAGGAGAGAAGCGTGAAAGGGCGGTGAGTGCTGAACGTCATAGGGGTGAAGTCAGGAAGAATGGGGACACGAAGGGGACTGCTGAACTTGCCATCGGACCTGATCATTGCTGAAGTAGTGTCTCAGGGGTCACAGATGTGTCAGAGCAGATGACACATGGCAGAGAAGGAAAGAGAGAAAGAATGGTGAGGCTATAAAGCACTCACCTAACACTGCCTTCGAAAAGAAAGAGATAAGTAAAACACTAACCAGAGAGAGTAACTGAGTCAAGTGAGGGTTTTGTTTGTATATTTGTTTCTGAAAGTCAGGAGATCTAGATCTGGATGTGTTTCCATACCACAGACAGAGAAGCCGGCACTATTGGGGAGGAGGAATAAATACTTCTGTAGGCACTGAGTGAAGGAAGGGAGAATTGGAGGAGACATTTGTGCTTAAGATCTGCATTTATTTAGCCCTAGCCGGTTTGGGTCAGTGGATAGATCGCTGGCCTGCTGACTGAAGGATCCTGGGTTCGATTTCGGTCAAGGGCACGTACCTCAATTGCAGGCTGCTCCCCGGCCCTTGGTTGGGGATTGTGCAGAATGCAATCAATTGATGTGTTTCTCTCACATCGATGTTTCTCTCTGTCTTTCCCTGTCTCTCCCACTCTCTCTAAAAATCAATGGGAAAATATCCTTGGGTGAGGATTCAATTTTTTAAAAATATGTGTTTATTTAGAATTATTCTTCTTTCCCCCCACATATATTAGCATGTGGACTTTTAAAGTTGGCATGATTGCCCTAGTCCTGTGGTTGGCAATCTGCGGCTCGTGAGCCACATGTGACTCTTTGGCCCCTTGAGTGTGGCTCTTCCACAAAATACCACGGCCTGGGCGAGTCTATTTTGAAGAAGTGGCATTAGAAGAAGATTAAGTTTAAAAAATTTGGCTCTCAAAAGAAATTTCAATCGTTGTACTATTGATATTTGGCTCTGTTGACTAATGAGTTTGCCAACCACTGCCCTAGCCGGTTTGGCTTAGTGGATAGAGTGTCAGCCTGCGGACTGAAGGGTCCTGGGTTCGATTCTGATCAACGGCACATGCCCAGGATACAGGCTCGATCCCCAGTAGGGGGCGTGCAGGAAGCAGCTGATCAATGATTCTCTCTCATCGTTGATATTTCTCTCTCCCTCTCCCTTCATCTCTGAAATAAAAAATATATTTAAAAAATAAATAAATAAAATAAAGTTGGCATGATTAGGAAAATGTCACTTTGCATAGAAGAAAACGCCAGCCACAGCACTGAGCGGCCCTTTCTGTAGTGAGAATTGACTGGAGATGGTCAAGAAAGTTACAGCTGAAGGTTCAGGACATTTGTGTGGCCAATTGATTCACCCAACCCTCCACCCAAACAGTTGCTTCAGGGGAGAATCAGTCCCCTAATCCAAGGGAATGGAGGAGAAGACAGTTGGCACATATTAACAAGTTGTTTATTACAATTATCAACTGGAGGCATTTTGTGATGTATGTCTCATCTATCAATATTTCCCCATAGGTGACTTCAAAATCTCTGCATGAAGAACAGACCTCAGCCCTAACCGGTTTGGCTCAGTGGATAGAGCGTCGGCCTGCGGACTGAAGGGTCCCAGGTTCGATTCCAGTCAAGGGCATGTACCTTGGTTGCGGGCACATCCCCAGTAGGGGATGTGCAGGAGGCAGCTGATCGATTTCCCCTCTCATCGATGTTTCTAACTCTATCCCTCTACCTTCCTCCCTGTAAAAAAATCAATAAAACATATTAAAAAAAAAAAAAAAAAAAAAGAACAGACCTCATCTCTTCTTGCCAAACTCCCATCTGCAGTGAACGCAGAGAAAACCAAAACCAATCCACAGGCCAAAGGGAACTGGGCAGTGTTATGGTCAGGTCCCGGGCTAGGGCCAGAGACAGGAACTGAGAGCTGTGGAGAGTAACTGGGCCAACAGGACCCAAGATCAGGACACAGGGGGCAGACCCGATTGCCACACCAAAGTCCTGCCCCAGAGATCACACCAACGGCAGTGGAGAAAATGCCAGGGTTCAAGGGCACCTAGTTGACCAGGGAGAGACTGAAAAAGCAGATCTGAGCAGAGAGGAGGTAGCCACCTGACCCAGCTCCGCTTGCACATTAACCTCTACACGCCTACAGGAAAGCATTGTAAATGATCTAGTAGTCATAGTGAAAACAGAGAAAAGAGGCAGGTGGAATTAAAGCTAATATATTTTGTTTTCTTTAACTCAGTGTATCAAAGTATTATTTCAACTTATAATCAACTAGTGGCCTGGTACATGACTTCGTGCACATTGAAAAGAAATTAATTAGAAGGAATATTTTAATATCGCTATTTGCCCTTTCTCTATAATAGAAGTGTCAACCAAATTCACGATCGACAATGACAGATCGAAACACATGCGTGCGATTGGCGCCAGCGAGAGCTTTATATGTATCGTGCAAGCGTGAGTCAACTTAGTCTTTTATAGATATAGAATAAACTTGCTTAATCAGAGCTGCTTTCTGATTTAGCTAAACTTTTTCCAGCCCAGTGAAGCACCCCAACTTCTCTTTCAGGTAATTGTCAGCAACACAGCAGTAAATATCAACATGAAGCAGATTATTATTGTAGATCATGCAGTGAGAACGAAGGGTAAAATATTTAGCTGCAGCAGTGTTTGACTATATTCTGTGCAGGGAGAAAACCTGAAGCCATTTTCAAGGTCCGCCATTTCTTACTTCTTTTCAGTCGGGTCAAGTTTCTCAGCTTTCTAAATCTCCGTTTTCCGGCTAATGAAAAGAAAATAGGATTCTACTGAGTCTCCTATCTACCTACTCCAGGACTTCTGTGAGGATCAAATGAGATGAGGCACGGGAAAATGCTTCACAGACATTTGGTTAAACTGTGAAATGTTTCCACCTGGCTATAAAGCAAGTCGTGTTCCTGGGCTGAAGAAACTGCAAGGAGGCTAGTGGCTAGGGAGAGGAAGCCGGGTGTTGCTACGTGACGTCATTACCTGGATGGTTGGACACTTAGCATATTAGCCTTTTCTATATATAGACTAGTGTCCCGGTGCACGAAATTCATGCACTGCGGGGGGTGTTCCTCAGCCCAGCCTGCAACCCACTCCAATCTGGGGCCCCTCGAAGGATGTCCTACTGCCGGTTTACAGGGATCGGGCCTAAACCAGCAGTCGGACATCCCTCTTACAATCCGGGACTGCTGGCTCCAGCCACTCACCTGCCTGCCTGATTGCCCCTAACCACTCTGCCTGCCAGCCTGCTCACCCCCAACTGCCCCCTGCTGCTGGCCTGCTCGCCCCCAAATGCCTCCCCACCAGCCAGATCACCCCCAACTGCCCCCCCTGCTGGCCTGCTTGCCCCCACCTTCCCTCCCCACTGGCCTGCTCACCCCCAACTGCCCCCCTGCTGGCCTGCTCACTCCAAACTGCCCCCCCTCCTCTGGCCTGATCACCTCCAACTGACCCCCACTAACAGCCTGCACACCCCCAACTGGCCCCCCTGCTGGTCTGCTTACCCCCAACCGCCCCTGCTGTCCCATCCTGGCCTGATCACCCCCCAGCGACTCAAGGTCCCAGCCCCTCCTTTTTTTCTTTTTCTTTTTTATTTTTTTCCAGTGCCTCCTTGAGCAGAGGCCAGGGCCGGCCAGGGCAGGAAGCTTGGCTTCCTCCATCGCCAGGGGCAACCCAAGCCTCCTGCTTGCTCCAACTTGAGGCAGGCTGCCATCTTGGTTGGGTTAATTTGCATACTTGCTCCTGATTGGCTGGTGGGTGTGGCTGGTGGGTGTGGCGGAGTGATGGTTAATTTGCATGTTCCTCTTTTATTAGTGTAGATAGAATCAATAGCTCTTTACATTCCCTAAGTCTTCAAGATCTATTTCAGAGAGGAAGGGAGAGGGAGAGAGAGATAGAAACAGCAATGATAAGAAAGAATCATTGATCAGCTGCCTCCTACATGCCCCCTATTGGGGATTGAGCCCACAACCCAGGCATGTGCCCTTGATGGGAATCATGCCTGGGACCCTTCAGTCCACAGGCCGACGCTCTATCCACTGAGCCAAACCAGCAAGGGCCTTGTATTTCATAGCACAATCTCAATCCAGACTAGCCCCCTTGCAAGAGCTCAGTGGCTTTTGTGTTGGACAACCGAGGCTTAGAGAGAACCATACTTACTATTTTGACATTGACGTGTTTTGTCTGTATTGTTTCTTTACTTTTCTCTTTCTTTCAAAACATGTTGAATTGGGTAAGGCTGAATTTCAAAGGGAATAGGAAAAACGCTCCTATTCTGAGAGTCTCTAGTTTGAAATTTTAAATATTTCAGGGCCATCTCTCCCAGGCAATTTTCTTTCTATACCCGAGAGATGGCTTTTTTCTCTCCATGGTAAATCGCTTGAGAAGATAAAAAAAAGCAGGGGAATATAATGCAGGTGCTTGGTCCCAATCATTCCTTCTATTTATTCATTTCATTCTCTCTTTTTTTTTTAAATCCTCACCTGAGGATTTTTAGAGAGAGTGGAAGAGAGAGGGAAAGACAGAAATATCGATATGAGAGAAACACATGGCTTGGTTGCCTCCTGCACGCGCCCTGACCAGGGCCCAGGCCGGGGAGGAGCCTGCAACCGAGGTATGTACCATTGACCAAAATTGAACCCGGGATCCTTTGGTCCGCAGGTCTGCAGACCAACACTCTAGCCACTGAGCAAAACCGGCTAGGGCTCATTGCTTCTCTTAACAACAGTTATCAAAGATCAGCTAAGGGTCAGGGACCGTGCCTAGGGCTAGTTTTACAGGCATATTCCCTGGCTTGAGAACCCTACAATTTAGCAGAAAAGGAGACATATAATTACAATGAAATGTAGTAAGTGTGATTGGGGCAAAACGAGGGGCGAAGTGGCTACCTAGGAGAATGATATCACCATTTTGGGAGATAAGAAAAGGCTTGGGGGGTGGAGAAAAGAATGAAGATTGAGTAAAAAATGGCTCAGAAAGGGAGAAGGGAGGACTGGGAAAAGGCTCTGGGCAGAAAGAGCAGCTTAGGGGAGACCCAGAAGCCTTTGGGGGCCTGAGGGTGAGAGGTAAGGCTGATCTGCGTTATTCTCTGGCAGCCTACTTAACAGTGGGAGTTGGCAGGCAGGATGTTGACAGATCTGGAATAGGCAGGCCCAGCACAGGAAGTACTCCGCCCCACAAATATTCCCTCACCAGTTCAGTTCAAGTTTACTAGGTGACTAGTTAGGGACTCAAACCGGTTAATGAGCTGTTCTTTATCAAAGCAAGAATCTCTCGTACAGTGAGAATTCTCTTTTCAGGTCGTGTCAAGCCTTGATGTCTTATTATTTGATTCAGAAAACTGAGCATGATTGAAGTTCCATGTAATAAAGGACTTACAGGGGTAGAACAAATGAAAGGATGATAACTCTGCCCAGGGAAGGTCTGGTTGGGCTTCCCACCACAAGATGGCACGTAAGCAGGGTCTGAAAGGAGAAATTAGAGTTGCCAGGCCGCCAGGTGGAAGTGTTAGCAGGTATGTGGGCTCTTCGTTTTTTGACTTCAGGCAGAAAAGATTTCAGAACACAAGTCCGGGTGATTTTGAGAGTATGACTATTGAAGCTGGAGACGCTGGGACGGTGAAACAAAGGAAGGGCTTCAGATAGAAGAGGCAAGATCACAGCAACAGGAGTGAGCCTAGGCATGGCCTGCCTTGGCCATATATATATATATATATATATATATATATATATATATATACACACACACACTAATAAAAGGGTAATATGCAAATTGGTCACGACACCTTCACAGTAACAACTGAACAGCAGGCTGCGTGGGGTGATCAGGTCAGCGGGGGGGGGGGGGGGGCAGTTAGGGACAACCAGGCCAGCAGAGGGTGGCAATTGGGGGCAACCAGGCCGGCAGAGGGGGGCAGTTAGGGGCCACCAGGACAGCAGAGGGTGGCAGTTGGGGGTGACCAGGCCGGCAGGGGCGGGCAGTTAGGGGAGATCAGGCTGGCAGGGAGAGGTGGTTGGGGTGATCAGGCTGGCAGGGAGGTCAGTTAGGGGTGATCAGGCAGGCAGGCAGGTGAGCAGTTAGGAGCCAGCGGTCCCGGATTGTGAGAGGGATGTCCAACTGCCAGTTTCGGCCCGATCCCTGGGATCAGGCCAAAACTGGCAGTCGGATATCCCCCAAGGGGTCCCGGATTGGAGAGGGTCCAGGCTGGGCTCAGGGAACCCTCCCCCACACACACACACACAAATTTCGTCCACCGGGCCTCTAGTATATATATATATTTCAAAGAGGAAGTGAGAGGGAGAGAAACATCAATGATGAAAGAAAATCATTGGTCAGCTGCCTCCTGCATGCCCCCTACTGGGGATTGAACCCAAAACCCAGGCATGTGCCCTTGATCAGAATCGAACTCGGGGACCCTTCAGTCCACATGCCGACGCTCTATCCACTGAGCCACACCAGCCAGGGCTGCCTTGGCCCTTTAGAAAGAAAGTCACAGAGGCAGAAGAAGTGAGCCACCTGGGCTGCGTGAGCTCAGGAAACAAGTTACAGAGGCAGAAGAAAGGCCCTTGGAGGAAGGAAGCAAAGATATGCAACTAAGGAAAGAAGGAGGGGAAAGGGGCTGGCTTGCTCTAGAGAGACCACAGGGCGAGTGCACTGGGTCCTTCCCCTTAAGGATTTTTATCTGTTTTCTAAAGGCAGGAATCTTGGGGGGGGGGGGGGGGCGGGTCTCAGAGAATATTCGTCAGCTTTCCAAGTGTGTCCTTTCAGGGTTGTGGTCTCTACTGATTGTTCAGTGCTAGGGTCGGGAGCCATTGGTCATTGCATCTAGTCCTGCTGTCAGCCCGCAGTGGACTCGCTCCATCTGGTTTTGTTGCTTTTCTGGGCCTGGAGCTGAAACACCACTGAGGCTTAGATAGTATCTCTAGTTTGGCCAAAACTGTGTTTGTGTGGTCAATGTACCCAAGGCTTTGCTCCTAAGATCATTTGATCCTGATCAAAACCTCATTGTCCTGAGGACTTAGTGCTTAAGGGAGTGATTGTGCAAGGGAGAAGGAGGAAGGTGAGTCAGGACGCTGGATGGGGCCAGTTTGAATCACTATCTGTCTCAACTTCTACGTTCCCTTGATTCAGAAGGACTTTCTGATATTAATAACCATTTTTTAGTACTAGAGGCCTGATGCCATGAAATTTGTGCAAGGGGCTCAGCCCTCACAGCCCTGGCTGCCTCCTGGCCCCGTCCCCCTCCCCTCCCCCCGCCCCATTGGTCGTTCCGGAAGTCATTCCAGAAGGTCGTTCAGCAGTCCAGTCTAATTAGCATATTAGCTCTTTATTATCTAGGAAGTGTCCGGCTTTATTCTAGTGGCTTACATTCTTACCTCACTTGATCTCCATAAAAACCCCTAGATACTGAAAGATGAAACAGAGGGCCGGAGACCATGGGATACCAGGATACAGGCTTTATTGGCGATCACCCTGCTGGCCACCTTCCAGAGGGGGAAAGGGAAGAGAGAGAGAGAGAGAGAGAGAGAGAGAGAGAGAGAGAGAGAGAGAGAGCTTGCCGGGGTGAGAGTGCCTTTTAAGGGGAGGAAAAGAGGGGACGGGGCTTAGGGCACTCAGCCCACACTGATTGGTGGTTTCATGTAAGGTACATGGTTAGGGACCTAGGGATTTAGGAATCGGGGGCTTAGGGTATATGGCAGGTGCTGATTGGTGGTTCAATGTACAGTCCCTATAAGGTGTTCAGGAATGTCCGGCTGCAGGTGGAGTTTACGTCATCCTCCGTCCATCAGTTGGGGGGAAGGGAGGATCTATCAGATACCACGATCCCTGTTTACAGATAAGGAAACTGAGGTACAGAAAGGAGGTATAACTTGTCTAGTGTCACAGTCCGTAAGGCGTAGAGCATTTTGGCTTCAGAGCTCACTGCATTAACCCCTCTGTCATATCTTGGGGCTGTGTATGCCCAGGAGTGTAGGGTGAGGGGTTGGCTAGGAATGTCAGGATCCAACTCTCTGAGGCAGGCAGTGGCCAAATCATGCATGTCAACACAGGCACCAGCAGCCTGTCGGGAAATGGTTCTTATTACTTGACTGCATATATAAATGATTGCTAATGATATCTTTGAATGTGGTTGCGCTAAGAGAACATTATATTCAAATCCAGGTTTACACAAGCCACATTTCCTGCAGGGATTCCCATAAGCTATCAAGAGAAGCCAATCTCCAGTCATTAAACTCTAAGATGCAAAATCCCAAAACGCAAGTAACCAGTGACAGGAGGTGGAAGCCCAGGTTACAGGGAGAGGCTAAGGTTGCCTCCACTCTTGACCCTTCACCCCCAGGACCCCCCAGATTCACAGCGCGGCCCCCTCCTCTGTAAGAGCTTACACACAAACAGCAAGGCCCTGTTAGCCAAATCAGAATGGCCAAACAGGAAACTGGCAACTCCTACCCCCCACCACAGTATACACACATCCCAACCCAGAAGGCTGGTGCTTCCTTCCCCCAGCTGTCTCTGCAGCTGTCCAGGACTTTTTAAAGAGAGCTTTCCAAAAATCTTCCAGAGAGACTTGTGTGACTCTAATAATCTCTGTGCACAGAAGGCACCTTTGATTTTGGGAATGAGATTCCCCCCCCCCCCCGACACCCCATGTTATACAGAGCTGCTGCATTAAAACAAACAAACAAACAAAAAAACAAAAAAAAACAAAAAAAAAACACACGCCCTAGCTGGTTTGGCTCAGTGGAAAGAGCGTCAGTCTGTGGACTGAAGGGTCCCAGGTTCGATTCCGGTCAAGGGCATGTACCTTGGTTGTGGGCACATCCCCAGTAGGGGGTGTGCAGGAGGCAGCTGATCAATCATAGATCTTCCTAACTCTCTATCCCTCTCCTTTCCTCTCTGTAAAAAATTAATAAAATATATTTTAAAAATAAATAAATAAAATAAACAAAACCCAAAAACCAAAAAACATGGTCTCTGATGGGTTGGTAGGCAGACAGAAAGCCCCATTTCTTTAGTCCCTGACCTGTCTGTGGGGAGGCTGGGTGGATGGGTCCTCCCTTTGGGGAGATGGTGGCAGGAGGAGCTGTTTCCCATGTGGCTTGCCCTAATATACCTGGGCCACTTCCTTTCCCAGCAGGGTCAGAGGGGACCTTCTCCTCCCACCCACTGCTTCCTTCATTCAGAAGGACAAGGAGAAACTGGTGAGATCCTGGTTATTTTGAGGAACCTTTTAAAAAATGGAGTCAACTTTGCTCCTGCTGGTAGACACCCTTAATTTGTACAGAAATGATTAGCCAGGGCTCAACTATCATGACAGACAGACTTTCTTAGCCCTGATCATTTGGACATCAGTTTGAACCCACTGCTTGTTTTAATAATAACTACTAACATTTCTCATACACTCACCATTTGTCATCCATTGTGTCAACAGCTGTATTAATGTGTACTATCTTGTTTAATCTTCAAATGATATAAATGATTTTTTTATTCCCACTTTACACACCAGAAAACTGAGGATAAAAAAAGAGTTAACTGATTGGCCCAAGATCACACAGCTAGTGAGTGGTTGATCTGTGATTCAAAGTCAAGTGGGTCTGACTTAATCTCTATAATAAGGTGCCTCCTTTAGGCGGGCCAGCAGTCTATATATGAAGGAAAATACCAGACATGCCATTGTGATTGATGGAGCCCAAAAAGACTTGTGTTGGGAAAACTGGCAGCACAGTGGGCAGAGAAAATAGCATGTCAGAGTCCCACATTTGGAAAATGTAATTCCTTTGGCTTTATGTCTTTATCTAGTCTGGGATCACCTGTCCTAAATATCTGAATTATTTTCATAAGAGTGAGTGTTTCCTCCCCAGCACTACAAGGAAACCTTCTTAAGCCTCTACAGATCTACCCAGTTTATATTAATCCCTCCCATCCTATTCCTTCCTAATGCATTCTTTTCACTCCAATTATTTCTCACTCAGTCTGCCCTCAAGACTATAAACTCCCAGAAAGGAAGCCTGAGTGTTCGCCACCTCCCCACACCTAACCCCATTTCTAATCTGTGCTTGACATTATGCTTCCTCTTTTATAATGCAAAGCTGGCCCAACTGTGGCCCAGCTTCCCTCAGAAGTCTGCTTTGACTAAGGCCATGCCGGGAATATTCTTTTTCTTCTCTGTGTTTCTATGGAATGTAGAGGCTAGCACTTATACCTTAACTTGTCTCTTTTCGTGATACCTTTTTTTTTCTTGCTGCAAATTATACTGAAAGCTCTCCAGAACTAGGGCTATAACTTCCGATTTTTTAAAAATATATTTTATTGATTTTTTTTACAGAGAGGAAGGGAGAGGAATAGAGAGAGAAACATCGATGAGAAACATCGATCAGCTGCCTCCTGCACACACCCCACTGGGGATGTGCCCGCAACCAAGGTACATGCCCTTGACTGGAATCGAACCTGGGACCCTTCAGTCCGCAGACCGACGCTCTATCCACTGAGCCAAACCGGTTTTTAGCATAACTTCTGATTTTTAATGTGATAAATCCTCTTTCAGCCTTGAGCAAGCACTGCCGCGCCACCATCCTCATTGAGCTCAGTGAGGATAATCCCATCCTTAGAATCTTGCTGGATGCATCCGTCTGGGAGGGTTGGGCCTTCTAGGTTTTAAGACCTCCATTCATTCATTTGACAATTTTTTCAATGTTTCTTTCATGTAAGATGCTGGGGGTGAAAAGGTAAGAAGGGCCCTGTTCCCCAGTGTGAGACAACAGTATTTTCTTTCTTTTCTTTTTTCTACAAACAGTATTTTCAAAAAAGATAGAAATACTAGCAAGAGACCAGCTCTGGTCCTTCTTGCCCTAGATGCCTATTAGGAGCTTCAGCTACTCAAAGCAAAGGCTGTTGATAGTACAGCGTGACAGAAGGCAGCGAGAGAAGGGTCACATCAAGGTGCAGGAGGTAGAGTTCAAGGAGGTAGTCAGATACCATTATCGAAGTCAAGTTCAGGGAGAAAGAGACTTCCTGATTATCCGCACCACTGGTTTTTCTCATCACACTGTTACATGGTTGTTTTCTCTCCAACCAAGAGTTTCTTTCTTTTTTTTAAATTTTTTTAAAAATATATATTTTATTGATTTTTTACAGAAAGGAAGAGAGAGGGATAGAGAGCTAGAAACATCGATCAGCTGCCGCCTGCACACCCCCCACCGGGGATGTACCCGCAACCAAGGCACATGCCCTTGACCGGAACCGAACCTGGGACCCTTGAGTCCGCAGGCCGACGCTCTACCCACTGAGCCAAACCGGTTTCGGCAAGAGTTTCTTAAATTTGAGAGATTCAGGTGTGCTTTCAAAGTCTCCCGCATCCTCCACCTTTATGGGAAAAGCACTCATTGAAACCATCTCAGCTGTCAGTTTTCCGGAAACCCGCCCCACTGGAGACCGCACGGCGGGGCTACACGTCTAGTGCCACACCCGGACCCGCGGCGGGGGCTTCACCGCTCCGGCCACTCAGGGGCCGCTTCTGCCCTCAGCCGCCGGAGACGCGGCTTCCCATTGGCCAGACAAGCACGAGAGCCCGCCCCCCCGGAAGTTGCAAGGCGGCTTCCCTTCTAACCTCGGGTCGAAGCCTCCGCGACGGGCCGCGAGGCCGAGCGCGGCAGCGGGCCCCGGTCGGTTCTCTGCCGGTGAGGTCCGGCGTGGGAGAGCCCTCCGACAGCGAGGCCAGGCCGGAAGGGCTGGATCAGGCAGGTCGCGAGCCCTTTTCTGTCCACTCTGAGCGGCGAAGGGGGCGGGCTGCGCCTGTTGCCGCCCCGGAAGCGGAAGTGAGGGCGCCGCGGGTCCTTTCCAGCGCGAGCTCAGCCCGGCGTCGGTCGTTCCGCCCGCCGGTCACTTCGCGCCTCTCTTCTGCCGGTGTCCTCGTCACCGGCCCCTCCTCGCCATGCTGTCTCTAGATTTTTTGGACGATGTGCGGCGGATGAACAAGCGGCAGGTGAGGTTGGCCGCCCGCTTTTCCCCCTGGGCTCCTCTCGTCCCTTCGACGCTGCCACTGCGGGTCCTGCGGGCCTCTGGGCCCCTGAGCCCCTGAGCCGGGCTGATGCCTGAACCATCTCTTTGTGGAGTCTGTGGCCAGAGGTCGCTTGGTTCGCCCCCTATTACTATTATTATTATTATTATTATTGTTTATTATTAGCTCCTAGTTAATTCGGGGCTGACTGGGGGTGGCGCGGGAAGACGGTCTTCACCTTCCATTCCTCCCCGTGAGGCTGAGGGAGCGAATGGAAACCCGAGGGCGCTTTGTAAAGTGGGAGTTGGGGTTGCTCATTGCGTAAGGCGGCAAACCCGGGGTTTCTCCCATCGCAGCGACCCCCATGCCATCCAGAGGCTAGATTTAGCAGTTCCCTGCTGCCGGGGTGCTCGGAAAGGCAGTTGTGGGCCCCACAAAGGCCGCTTTGCTTCTCTCAGCAGGTCACAACCCTTCTGGTACTTGTTGGCCCCAGTGGCCTGCACTGACTTTTCCTTGGACCACGTCTGACTTGGAAGTTGGAACAGTTACTATACTTGCCCTCGAGTCCATTTAGCATGCAGGTGGCAGCCCTCGGAATCCTCGGGTGTACCATCGCGCCCAGTATGAGTGGCACAGGGATCTGGATATTCAGATCTCCTCATTTTGTCCTTCAATCTTACTCCGTCTCTTGAGCTTCTAGATCGTATGTCAGATGGTATTGGGGATGCTGTCGTGATTATGCAGTCGTTAGGAAAAGTTGCTTCTTTTCATCTTCTGCACCCAGTGTCCGTCTGTAGAGCTTAGTTTGCTTGCCTCGGGCCTTTTAACAGTATTTGACTATTAAGAATTATCCTGCCCTAACCGGTTTGGCTCAGTGGATGGAGCGTCGGCCTGTGGACTCAAGGGTCCCGGGTTCGATTCCGGTCGGGGGCATGTACCTTGGTTGCGGGCACATACCCACTAGGCAGTGTGCAGGAGGCAGCTGATCGATGTTTCTGGCTTTCTATCCCTTTCCCTTCCTCTCTGTAAAAAAATCAATAAAATATATATTTTAAAAAAAGAATTATCCTGATGTCACTATTAAAGATTTTTCTCTTGGACTTGTATTTTGCAGTCTTTATAAATACCGATTAGGGAAGTAGATAGGCAACCTCCTCTTAGTCCCCTTCAGATTTTAGCTAGCTCAGTGTCACCTTCTCCTAGATATGCTTCTTAATTCCTTCGGTCATAATTGATCATTCTTTTCAAATTGCACAGAACATTTATGTCTTGAAGATAACTCCTTCAGATTCTCCCTTATGTTGTATGGTGTTGTCTTTTCCATCCATATCTGAATTTCTGGGTACTACAGACATTTCTCTGAAGAAGTACTTATGTGGGGGCTACTGTTTATTGTACCTTATGCTAAATACAGTGAGCAAAATGCAGAGATACATAACAGACTCTGCCTTCAATGAGCATAAATGTGTAGAAAATAGTTAAGGCTATTTTGCTATGTGTAAAGTGTTATATATGCATATGAGGTAGGTAATGTTCTTGCCATTACTGAGATTAAGGAAATGAACACCCTCCAAGTGGTGGTGAGGAGAAAATGGGAGGAATTGGATTGTGTGGGAATGGGGTGAGGGGAAATAATGAAATGAGGTTTTGCCTGTACATAACTTCTGGGGAAAAGAATTGATAGTGTTTATAGATACTGAGCTCATCACATGAAAAGAGGAAACTATAAGTTTGGTTTTTGCTTCTCTAAAATTGCTGTCATTGCGTAACTTTTTCATTTACATCTAAATACATATCAAATGTCTGGTTAATATGTTTGAATTATAGCTGTGTTTTTTCCCCTTAGGTTCATAGAGGAATACTTGAGTACACTGAACCCCATCCATTTGAGTGTATTATTCGATAAGTTCCTACAGCTACATACACCCATCACAATCAAGATAATAGAGCATTCTATCCCATACAAGATCCCTGTGCCCCTTTGTAGTTCGTCTCTCCTCTAGCACTTGGCAACCACGGATTTGCTTTTCGTCGGTATAGATGGGTTTGCATTTTATATAAATGGAATCACAGAGTATGTATTCTTTTGAGCTTTGAGTTATAATTGATTTTGAATACCTTACTCATTCAAGACTTGTTTATTTTATGTAATACTAGAGGCCCGGTGCATGAATTCGTGCACCAATGGGGTCCCTCGGCCTGGCCTATGGGATCAGGCCGAAACTGGCTCTCCGACATCCCCTGAGGGGTCCCAGATTGTGAGAAGGCACAGGCCAGGCCAAGGGACCCCACCAGTGCATGATCAGGGCGGGGAGGGACGCGGGAGGTTGGCCAGCCAGGGAGGGGCTGTGGGAGGGCTCCAGGTCATGTCTAGCCCTTCTCGCTCAGTCCCGGTCTCGCTCAGTCCTGATCGATCGGCCAAACCCCAGCAGCCAGCTAACCTACTGGTTGGAGCATCTGCCCCCCTGGTGGTCAGTGCACATCATAGCGAGCAGTTGAGTGGCCTTAGCATATCATTAGCATATTATGCTTGGATTGGTTGAACAGATGACCGGACAACCAGACACTTAGCATATTAGACTTTTATTATATAGGATAATTTTTAGGGTCTGCTTCACAGTTTTCAAAAATAAAGTGTTTCATTACCCTCACTGCATCCTATACACTATTGCCTCAAACCTTCAGTAGCTCCCCATTGTCTTAGAAAGGCCTTTGCTGTAAGTCCCAGTCATTTTACAGCCTGCCGTTTCTCACTGTTTCAGTCTTGTTCCACTGTACCTTTCCTGCCTGTTTTGTATCAATGTCTCTATGAACATTGTTCTATTCAAACCTTGTGTATTTAACTATCTTTAGAACTCCCCTTGCATTCTTTCTGATCACCATTTTCCTGAAACTTCCCTTAATCTATGAAAACCTGATTTGTAGAGTTTGCCTATTTCTGTGGTGTAAATACTCCTAACGGGGCTAATTTCAAGCTACTAACATGACATCATTGAATGTGGAATTAGGAAGAGATGTGGTAGCATGCAACTGTAATTTCCACCTTTGGATAAAATAGAGAAAAAAATATGGCCTCAATAACATAGAGTAATAATAAAATGCAGTGAAATAATTAGGAACTCATGAATTTAGAGTATTTATTACCTTTATTTTTAATGTAATTTAATTATACTAATTTTTAAAATCCTCATTCAAGATATGTGTGTATATATCAGGGGTCCTCAAACTTTTTAAACGGGGGGCCAGTTCACTGTCCCTCAGACCGTTGGAGGGCCGGACTATAGTTTATAATATATTTTAAATATATTTTATTGATTTTTTACAGAGAGGAAGAGAGAGGGATAGACAGTTAGAAACATCAATGAGAGAGAAACATCGATCAGCTGCCTCTTGCACACCCCCCACTGGGGATGTTCCCGCAACCAATGTATATGCCCCCGACCGGAATCGAACCTGGGACCCTTGAGTCCGCAGGCCGACGCTCTATCCACTAAGCCAAACCGGTTTCGGCCGGACTATAGTTTAAAAAAAACTATGAACGAATTCCTATGCACACTGCACATATCTTATTTTGAAGTAAAAAAAACAAAACGGCAAAAACACACCCGCATGTGGCCCGCGGGCCGTAGTTTGAGGACGCCTGGTGTATATATATATATATACACACTCACACACACACACACACACGTATACATAAATTGAGTTTAGAGAGGGAGGAAGAGAGAGAAACCGATCAGTTGCCTCCTGTACATACCTGATCGAGAATTGAACCTGCCACCTTTGTGGTGAATGGGACAGCACTCCAACCAACTGAGCTACCCAGCCAGAGCCAACATGTCATATTTTTTAGTTAGTTTTCTCATTTTAATATATTTTATTGGTTTTTTACAGAGAGGAAGGGAGAGAGATAGAAACATCGATGAGAGAGAAACATCCATCAGCTGCCTCCTGCACTCCCCCTACTGGGCATGTGCCCGCAACCAAGGTACGTGCCCTTGACCGGAATGGAACCTGGGACCTTTAAGTCCGCAGGCTGACGCTCTATCCACTGAGCCACACCGGTTTCGGCAGTTTGTTTTTTTCTTCATCATATCCTCTCCATGGTCATAGAGACAGGCATGATTATTCATTTCCGTGGCTAGATGGCACAGACCTACAACACTGAAGATGAGCTCCACATAAGCAGAAATGGTGATTATATCTTCTCTCCCAAAAGTTCTCTTTTCGGACTTGAAGGAAGGAGGTGAGCTAGAGTATCCAAACAGAAGATGCCCACAGGGGCAGGAAGTGTTGTCTGGGAAACATGGTTTATGGGTCAGGGTTTGGTCTGGGAAGCAGAACCACTATAAATATTGGGGAATTAAGGGCTTTATTATAGGACTAAGATCTTACACAATTGTGGGAGAAGCTCGATAAGTAAGAGTCTCAAACTGAGAGGTGGAGAATCAGAAAAATATCACTACCTCTTCCGAAGCACTGTTACGGGTAGACAAACCCATGCTTGCCGTGGAATTGGGCAGCATTTCAAATCTTCCTGATGGAGTGGGACCACACCAGAGGGGAGTAGATGAAGCATAAGGCTGTGTTGCGTCTACACTGGTCTCTATTAGTCAGATGCGCTGGGCATGGGGGAGGGGAGAGTGAGGACAAGTTGGATTCTGCCAGGCCTTTAATGATGTCTCTCACCACCTCTAACCACAGTTAACTTCAACAAAATAGCAGTTGGTTCCCTTTTCACTTTCCACATCTTGGGCAGATTACTCCTTATGGCCAACCAACCCAGACCAGGGAAGGGGATTAGGGAAACCTAGTTCAACCTTTGTTAGCCAAGTTGGCAAAATACAAAACTGAAGTCAATCCTTTATCTACTCAGCATCTAGAGACCTCTTTTTTTTTTTTCTCCAACATATAATTTTTAAAAATATATTGTATTGGTTTTTTACAGAGAGGAAGGGAGAGGAATAGAGAGTCAGAAACATCTATGAGAGAGAGAGAAACATCTATCAGCTGCCTCAAACATCCATGTGCCTGTAACCAAGGTACATGCCCTTGACCGGAATCGAACCCAGGATCCCCCAGTCCGCAGGCCAACGCTCTGTCCACTGAGCCAAACCGGTTAGGGCTCCAAAACATAATTTTATTGACTCCAGAGAGGAAAGGAGAGGGAGAGAAAGATAGAAATATCAATGATAGTCATTGATCAGCTGCCTCCTGCAAGCCCCACACTGGGGATCAAGCCTGCAACCTGGGCATGTGCCCTGACCGGGAATCGAACCATGACCTCCTGGTTCATAGGGCGATGCTCAACCACTGAGCCACGCCAGCCAGGCTATGCACACCTCTTAATCATATTTAACTTTTCAAATAAAGAGAAAAGCAAAATTATGCTTCTGTCTAATATGCAGCTATTCCGTGTTTTTGTATTTGGCCACATGGTCATAGCTGTATTTTTTTCTTCCGTTAATCATTGCATATTCCTTTCACCCTCAGCAAGAACCGAAGTTGGTCATAATATCTTGCCCAGTGGAGTGCCCCAACCTCTATGACCCCATTACTAAAGGGTTAATGTCATGAGTTGTCCTGCTTGAATGGGATTGTTGTTTTCTCTCAGAGGATTCTCTGTATTCCAGTTATATGTCCCTCATTACTTTTCTCTGATGGTCAGGACCAATTACCCTGGCCAATAGATAACCCCCTGGCCTCTGCATTTTGGTTCACTCGCACGAGGAGCCCCAAGTGGTCAGGTGGCAATCTCAACATTCATTCTAATGGAATGGGCATGTCCCCTGGTGGAAGGGCATCTCCCGTGGGAATGAAAACCTTTAAACCCATACAACCCAGAGTTGTAAAGATGGGTGACAGAAGTCACTCTTCTTCTAACCCTTTATTTCCAGACTAGTGAATCCTGCTGTAGAAGAAATAGCCCATAGATTGGTTGCTGATACAGAGCATTTACAACATACTGGAGGGCATTAGACATTATCCCAGCCCCACAAAGTGTTGTTGGTGGCTCGCTGGTGCCATACTGTCTTCAAAGGGCCATTTGTATCACTCAGAAGAAAGGAATCATAGAATGAATTGGGAAGTATTCCTTCTGCAATTTTCTGGAAGAGTTGGTGTAGAATTGTTACGATTTTTTTTTTTTAATTAAATGCTTGACAGAATTCACCAGTGAATGCCATCTGAGCCTGGTGTTTTTCCTTGTGTGTGTGTGTGTGGGGGGGGGGGGGCGGGGTTTAAACTATAGATCCCATTTCTTTAATAAATACAGGTCTATTCAGTTTATCTATTTTTGTCTTCAGTGAGCTTTGTTAGCTTGTCTCAAGGAGTTGGTAATATATCGGTATAATATTGATAATACCCTTTTAATAATTGTATTTCAATACAAATTAATATGTAGTTACTCTAGTGATGTCACCTCTCTCATTCCTTCCTGATATTAGTAATTTCTTTAAACAGTTACATTCTTTTTTTATTTTATTTGAGAGAGAGAGAGAGAGAGACAAACATCGATTTGTTGTTCCACTTATTTATGCACTTATTGGTTGATTCTTTTTTAAAAAAATATATTTTATTGATTTTTTACAGAGAGGAAGGGAGAGAGATAGAGAGCTAGAAACATCGATGAGAGAGAAACATCGACCAGCTGCCTCCTGCACGCCCCCTACTGGGGATGTGCCCGCAACCAAGGTACATGCCCTTGACCGGAATCGAACCTGGGACCTTTCAGTCCGCAGGCCGACGCTCTATCCACTGAGCCAAACTGGTCTCGGCTTGGTTGATTCTTATATGTGCCCTGACAAGGAATTGAACCTGCAGCCTTGGTGTATTGGAATGACACTCTAACTAAATGAGCTGGCTGGCCTGATATTAGTAATTTATATCTTCTCTCTCTTTTTTCCTGATTAGTCTGGCTAATTAAACTCAGAGTGCCCATTTTTTGTTTGATTGTTTTTCTTTTTGTTTTCTGTCTTTTGTTTCACTATTTCTCTTTTTTTTCCTCACTCAAGGATATTTTTTTCTATTGAATTTTAGAGAGAGTGGAAGGAAGAGGGAGAGAGAGAAGCACAGATGTGAGACACATTGATTGGTTGCCGCCCACATGCCCTTGACCAGGGCTGGGAGTCTGCAACCGAGGTATGTGCCCTTGACTGGAATCGAACCCAGGACCCTTTGGTCCACAGGCCAACACTCTGTCCACTGAGCCAAACTGGCTAGGGCTCTCTTCTTTTTTTAACAGTATTTCTTTTCTGTGAGTTACTTTGGGTTTCATTTGCTTTTCCTAGTGTTTTAAGGTAGAAGTTTACTTTGGGAAAGCTACAAATATTTGTAAATTAAACAGTGTATTTCTAAATAACCCATAGGTCAAAGGAGAATCGCAAGGGAAATTACAAAATATTTGAACTGAGTATAAACAAAAACACAACATATAATTTGAGGCCTTTATTGCTTTAAAATGCCCTCTGTGTACTACTTTAGGTATCTCCCACAGCCTTTTAATTTTTTATTTTTTTACCCTCACAAATTTTAAATAAAAAAATACATGTTTACCAACATATACTATATCTAGTGTACTTCATTTCTGTGTGTAAATCCAGATTTCATTTGGTATTTTCTTTTTGCTTGGAGGACTTTTAAAAAATTTTTTTTCGTAATGTAGGTGTGCTCGTGATGAATTATATTTGAGTTTTTGTGCCTTTGGAAAAGGTTTAATTTTGTCTCCATTCTTTTTTTTTTTTTTTTTAATATGTTTTTATTGATTCCAAAGAGGGAGAGAGAGTAACATCAATGATGAGACAGAATCATTGATTGGCTGCCTCCTGCACACTCCCCACTGGAAATCGAGCCTACAACTCGGTCATGTGCCCTGACCTGGAATCGAACTGTGACCTCCTGGTTCATAGGTCAACGTTCAATCACTGAGCCATGCTGGCTAGGCATGTCTCCATTCTTTAAAAAAGGTTTTTTTTATTGATTTTTAGATAGAGAGGAAGAGGGGGAGAGAGAGAGAGAAACATTGATGTGAGAGGGAACCGTAGATCTGTTGCCTCCTTCATGCTTTGTACCTGGGATCAAGCCTGAAACCTGGGTTTGTGCCCTGACTGGGAATCGTACCCACTACCTTTCGATGCACAGGACAACACCCAACTAACTGAGCCATACTGGCGAGGGCTTGCCTTCCTTTTTCTTTTTTTTTCAATCTCTATTTTGAAAATATTATAGATGCCTTCCCTCCCATTGACCCCTTCTATCCCACACTCGTCCCCCCTTGCCTTTCTTTTTGTTTGTTTGTTTGTTAATCCTCACCTGAGGATATTTTCCCATTGATTTTTAGAGAGAGTGGAAGGGTGGGGGGAGAGAGAGAGACATCAATTGGTTGCCTTCCACATGCACCTGAGCAGGGCTGGGAATTGATCAAGCCTGCAACAGAAGTACGTGCCCTTGACCAGAATTGAACCTGGAACCCTTCAGTCCACAGGCCAATGCTCTATCCACTGGCCAGGGCATTTGCCTTCATTTTTGAAAGAAATTTCTCTGGGTATAGAATTTTAGGTTGATAGTTTTTTTTCTTAGTACTTTCAAGAAGTCTGCTGTTATTTCAAGAGCTCAAGCTATTCCTGTCCCATATGAACGCTGAGAATTGTTCCATCTGCCCCTTTTGGATGGTTCTTTTGCATCCTTGGTAATTCCTTCAGAGGCATGTGCTGATCGTCGCTGGTCGTCTTTCTGCCGAGGACTTGAGCAGAGACCCTCTGCAGACCTTCGTGTGCGCTCATTTCCATCCTACCCCGGGTCTCTAGCTCCCTTTGCCTCCTCAACTCCTAGTTCTTTCTCCTCAAGTCAAGGAGACTTCCAGGCTCTGTCTGCATTCCCCTTTGCCCGTGTTCTAGAAACTCTCTAGTCTCTCAGTTGGGGCAAGTTTCTCCTTTCTAAGCAATCACAGTCCTGTGCTACATGGATGCAGTCACATGTTCAATGTCTGAGACCCTTTGTTTCATCTATTTTGTCCAGTTACTTAGTTATTTCAGGAAGGGAGGTAACTGGTCCCTGTTACTCCATCTTGACCTAAACATCATATTTTTGAGATTCATCTGTGTTGTATGTATCAGTAGTTCATTCTTTCTCTTCCTGAACAGTATCCTAGTGTGTGGAAATATTGCAGTGTATTCATCTGTTGATGGACATTTGTTTGTTTGTTTTTACCAATGTGAGGCCATTATGAATGAAGCTACTGTACCTGTGTAATGAATAGATATGTTTTCATTTGTCAGATTGTAAAACAGTCTAACGGATTTTTTAAAATGAGACTTGTGTTACTGTTACTGATATTCTGCCTGTTGGGACTATTCAGGATTTTTGTTGTTGTCACTATCATTGAAGGTTCTCACTGGGACAAGCAGTGACTTTATTGGGCCATGATAACAGTGTCTGGTCTGAACATGCTTCAGTTTTGCCAGTGCCATCAGTTTTACATTTTGTTTTTTTAATATATATATTTTATTGATTTTCTACAGAGAGGGAGGGAGAGGGATAGAGAGTTAGAAACATTGATGAGAGAGAGACATCGATCAGCTGCCTCCTGCACACCCCCTACTGGGGATGTGCCCACAACCAAGGTACATGCCCTTGACCGGAATCGAACCTGGGACCTTTCAGTCCGCAGGCTGACGCTCTATCCACTGAGCCAAACCGGTTTCGGCCATCAGTTTTACATTTTGCTGCTGTCAGTGTGCCTGCCTCCAATACCCTAGCTTCTGATCACGTCTTCTGTGAGTTAGAAGGCAGGGAAATTGTGGTTATGGGTTATGAGTCTGTTAGTTTGAGGGCCTAAGATAAGACTTTAGGCCAACTGCTAGTTTATTTTTATTTTTTTTTATCCTCACCGTAGGAGTGAGGATATTTTTCCAATGGTTTTTAGACTGAAAGGGAGGTGGCGGGGAGGGGGGGGAAGAGACATATATCGATGTGACACTTCAATTGGTTTGCCTCCCACACGCACCCTGACCCGGGCCAGGGATCAGACCTGCAACCCAGGTAGTACATGCCCTTGAGTGCCCTTGACCAGAATTGAACCACAGTCCTTGGGTGCACAGGCCGGCGCTCTAACCACTGAGCAATGCCACCCAGAGCAGGTCAACTGCTATTTTGTAGCTCTGATACATTTTGCTTCCATGGTCACTTCTGTCTTTGCTTAAAATTGCAGGAAGTCTGACTTCTATGAAAATATCCTATATGTTGAACTTCAGACATCTCTTACAAGAATAGAAATATAATTGATATGTTTGATAACTATAATAGATAAATGAACAGTACATAACTTTCAGATTATGGCCTGTTAAATGATAGTATTTAAAGTTACCATCACTTTTATTTTGCTGAATTTTCTGTCCTCAGTTATATCTCTTTAGTTATTTTAAATCTAGAACAGTCTCCCATGTTTATTTCCACGATACTGGATTTTCGGACTAGAACAGTTTTATGGATTGTTCACATGCCACATATATTTTAAAAATAACAAAAGGGAACTTACATTGTACATATTTTTGAAATTTTTGTTTTTTCACTTGAAAGCATCTTATGAATGTCTTTTCAGGTTCACATTTTCAATGGTACATTCAAGGTTGTCTATAATCTGAGCTTAATAATATGCTTTTTCAGATTCTCCCAGGACTCTCCAGCACCATCTTTTCATTTCTTGAACCATCTGCCATGGCGTCCAGTCATCCTCTCTCCTTTTACCCATTATGCAGCCTTACACCAACACAATCAGCTCAGATTATTTCCCTCATTTATAATGCCTCTCTAGTATTGCGTCTGCTTATTCAAGTCATAGGGTTTTACAATTTGTCAAGTAGTGCAAATGTATTAAGAAAGAAAGAAGGCTGGCCTTCAAGTCCTAACTATGTGACTGACAAGCTGTATGACTTTGGCGAAGTCACTTCCTCTCTCTCCGAGACTAAATTTCCTCAACTGTAAGATGGGGGTGGGATTAAATGTCATTGAACAGCCCATGATTATCAAGGGATAAATATTGTAGACAATCGAGTGCTAGAGGAGTTCAAAAGAACCAGTTTGTCACTGTTGGCTGGTATGTATCATGAATTAAGCTGAAAGATTGTGAAAGTACAAATGAAATAACTTATGTGAAAGGTTCTGAAAATAGTAAGTTATATAAATGTAACCTATTTTAGTAAACAAAATGGAGCAAGGTACTTGGGGTGAGAGAGAGAAGGCTGATTGTGTAATTATTACAGAGTTTTAAAGATTCTCGGAACTTTAGCTGCTGTAATAGTGCTACTTGAAACCTTTCAATTGATACTAGTCTCAGTCCTTTCCTGGGAGGGGATAATCATAGATCTAATCTCTTCTCCTTTGTTCTTACAGCTGTATTATCAAGTCCTAAATTTTGGAATGATTGTCTCCTCAGCACTAATGATCTGGAAGGGGCTAATGGTCCTAACTGGAAGTGAAAGTCCAATTGTGGTGGTGCTCAGGTAATAATTTTTCTTTCCAAGGCATGGCATTGCTTGGGAGAAACATTGAGACATTGAATAATTGTGGTATCATTCCTCTAGAAACGACTCCTTCCCGGAAGAGGGCCTGGGAGAAAATTAGTTACTGTGTCTCAGTTGTGAGGCATTCTCAACATGTTAGACACTTCATATTCAGACCCCAAAGGGCTTCTGACCTCTACAAAACGTTTACTATGTGAGCTTTATTTTCAGCACGTCTCTTAAGAAAGTGTTTCAATGTACTTTATTTTCCTGAAGTTCTTCTGTCTTCTTGCTCTCCACTTTGATACATTAAGCTGGTATTTAGTTGTTAGTTTGCTAGATTATGTATCATCTCCAAAGAAGTTGTTTTTCTGCAGCATGTTCTCATTGTCGGTGCAAAAGCATCACTAATTATTTCCATGTTTCCTGCTGACCTTTAAATATCACTCCTAAATAGATTTCAGGAATCTTGAATATACTAATGCCATCTCTTTTTTAAAAAAGTATATTTTTATTGATTTCAGAGAGGAAGGGAGAGGGAGAGAGAGATAGAAACAACAATGATGAGAGAGAATCATGGATTGGCTGCCTCCTGCAGGCCCCACACTGGGGATTGAGCCTGCAACCCAGGCATGTGCCCTGACCGGGAATCGAACCACACCCTCCTGATCCATAGGTCAGTGTTCAGCCACTTCGCCACGCTGGCCGGGCTACTAGTGCCATCTCTTAAAGTGACAAATAGTACTGAATTTTTTCTCCACTGTACTTCTTCCCCCTCCTTATATGCCTAATGTTAGTGCTTTAAAACTTAACTTACTCATTTTTGGAGAATTACCACTTGGTTACTTAATTGAGTCATTATGGTTCTGTCTTATTTTGGGCTTAATTATAAAAGTTCTCCAAGTCTTTTCTGGAGATAATGGAGTATAAACATAAAATAAACTGAATCATTATCTAGAGTCTAGTTAGAACATTACTCTCAACAAGATGCAATTTACTCCTTCATTGTCGTATAGGACAGCGGTCGCCAACCTTTCGGACCTCACGGACCACCAGTTGGCGATCACTGGTAGAGGATATACTTCCAGCAACAAGTGGTTGGAACCACTGGGTCTCCAGTGTCTTAGTTAATAATAGTTAGTTCTGTTTTTGTTAATAATCAAATGCAACTGACTTTGGAGATCCACAGAAATGTATGGGTTTTATTCGCTGGGAAAGTATAGAGAATTGGATCCCTGTCTCTTTCATTGTCTGACTACACCAGGCGTCCTCAAACTACGGCCCGCGGGCCACATGCGGGTGTTTTTGCCGTTTTGTTTTTTTACTTCAAAATAAGATATGTGCAGTGTGCACAGGAATTTGTTCATAGTTTTTTTTAAAACTCTAGTCCGGCCCTCCCACGGTCTGAGGGACAGTGAACTGGCCCCCTGTTTAAAAAGTTTGAGGACCCCTGGACTACACCATTGGGCGAGTCACTTACTCACTGAACCAAAGTTTCATCTATGAACTGAAGGATGGACCTAGACCAGTGGTCGGCAAACTCATTAGTCAACAGAGCCAAATATCAACAGTACAACGATTGAAATTTCTTTTGAAAGCCAAATTTTTTAAACTTAAACTTCTTCTAACGCCACTTCTTCAAAATAGACTCGCTCAGGCCGTGGTGTTTTGTGGAAGAGCCACCCTCAAGGGGCCAAAGAGCCACATGTGGCTCACGAGCCGCAGTTTGCCGACCACGGACCTAGATGATGTCAGAAGACCTTTCCAATTCTAAAGTCATGTGGCCCGAAGTTCCCAGACAGTCCTGGATTCAGGGAGAGCTTCGCTTGGTGCAGTGTCCAAACACTGACAGAAGGGGAAGCCACGCTAATTGGCTCTGTGGGGAACAGGTGTGGAGAGAGGGTCCCGGGAGGCACCTGTGGATACTCTTCTGGGATTACTTCAGATGGAGTTTTCTCCAGTGGAGATGTTTAAAGACCGTTGAGCCCTAGCCGGTTTGGCTCAGTGGATAGAGCGTCGGCCTTCGGACCAAAGGGTCCCAGGTTCGATTCTGACCAAGGGCACATGCCCGGGTTGCAGGCTCGATCCCCAGTAGGGGGCGTGCAGGAGACAGCCGATCCATGATTCTCTCTCGTCATTGATGTCTCCATCTCTCTCTCCCTCTCCCTTCCTCTCTGAAATCAATAAAAATAGATTTTAAAAATAAATAAATAAAGACAATCGAATGACTAAGGACTTGCTCATTGGTGGTTCTGAAAATAGCCAGTTTTGCTATCGCTGGAAAATTTGTCATCAGTAGGGACTTGTGGTTAGATAAGTTATTTGGTACCTAGGTTATGTATATACTAAACTTTTCTGATTGCTAATGTGGAATTAAGAAATTAGCCTGGCCAGTGTGGCTCACTGGTTGAGTGTCGACCCATGAACCAAGAGGTTACCGATTTGATTCCCAGTCAGGGCACATGCCCAGGTTGCAGGCTTAATACCCAGTAGGCGCATGCAGGCGGCAGCTGATCAATGATTCTCTCTCATCATTGATGTTTCTGTCTCTCTCTCTCTCCCTTCCTCTCTTTCTAAAATCAATAAAAACATATTAAAAAAAGAAGAAATTAAAAGAGACCAAGTCATTTTAGAAGAGAATCTGGTCAGGACTGGAAGGAGCAGTCATTAGAGAAAGGCAATCCATGTGATTGGGTGGCCTAGCCAGGGTTTCCTGTTACTGTAAGGAATATAATTTTTACCTGAACCAAATAGGCCTCAGAGGGCTCAGGCCAACCGAGAATCCACTTTTAAGCTCTTTGTGAAGCCATTAGAGATAAAGACAAATACTTCTTATTTATTTTATTAACTGACATTTCAGGGAACATTCAAAACTTTCTCTTTACAGAGCTGAAGCCAATTTTAAAATATTTCAATAATTTATATGTAATGTCTTATAAAATTATGATTGATGGTTAAATTTAAAAGTATAGTTTAATCAAATAATATTAAGAAGGTTACTAATAATTTGTTTAATGTTTAAAACGCTTTCCCTGGCCCTGGCCGGGTAGCTCAATTGGTTAGAGTGGTCGTTGGCAAACTCATTAGTCAACAGAGCGGCAAACTGTGGCTCGTGAGCCTCGGTTTGCCGACCACTGGGTTAGAGCATCATCCCAATATGGCAAGGTTATGAGTTCTATTCCTGGTCAGGGCACATACGAGAATCATCCAATGGATAAATGAATAAATGGAACAACAAATCGATTTTTCTTTCTCTCTCTCTCTCCTCTCATCTTTAAAATTAACAAAAATGTAATAAAAATAAATAAAAGTTTCCCCTGGTTTCTATTTTTTTTTTTTAAATCCTCACCTGAGAATATGTTTTTACTGATTTTAGACAGCAAGGAAGAGAGAATCATCAATGTGAGAAACATTGATCAGTTGCCACACACACACACACACACACACACACAAATGGGGATCAGACCAGCAACCTAGGTATGTGCCCTGACTGGGAATTGAACGCACACCTTACGGTGGACAGGTTGATGCTCCAACCAGCTGCGCCACCCAGCCAGGGCTCCCCTGGTTTCTTTCTCTAATGGTCTTCTCACTGCACACTTTTGTCTGTTTAATTGTCATCTATAGCTGAACTGTTAAATCTGTTTCTCTCTCATCTCTACCTAACTCCCTTGGCATCTAGACTGTTTTCACCTCACACTGGACATTTGCACCTGCACGTTAACCAGGCACCTGAAACCCCATGTAATGAAAAGGGAAGTTCATCTTTTCTCACAACCCTGTCCTTTTTCCTCATTTCTCTGTGACTATCTCTCTCATCTACTCAGTTGCCAGTGTTAAAACCTAGGAGTCACTCTGTCATATCCAGTTGGCCATCAAGTTTGTTCTTTTCCCGATCTCTGTTCTACCCTTTATAGTCGTCCCCCTGCTGCTGTGCTATTTCAAGCCCTGATCATTTCCTCCTCAGCAGCCTGGGCTGTTGCAGTGACCTTTAAAAAAACTGCTTTTTAATCAGTAAAAAAGTTAGTATATTTTCATTATATGAAATGTTGAAAACACACACACACAAATCAAGATGAAACTGAGTCACCCATAGTTATGGGATATAATGTTAACACTCTGGTCTCTTTTTTCACGTATTATTTGTTATATCATTGAGGTAATTCCGTATATACATCATTTTCTCTGTATTTTCACCCTTATTCTCCTGTGTCTATTTTTTTTTAATATGTTTTATTGATTTTTTACAGAGAGGAAGGGAGAGAGAGAGAGAGTTAGAAACATCGATGAGAGAGAAACATCGATCAGCTGCCTCCTCCTGTGTCTATTTTTAAAATAAAACTTTTAATATTTGCAAAATGTTCAATTATAAGTAATAGCCTGGACAACTGGTCTCCAAATCTACCTTCTCATCCATTCTACTTATTAATTCAATAAATATTTGAATGACTTGTGTATATCCAAAGCTTCTGAAGCGATGGTTCTTAAATGCAAATATTATTACGATACTTGCTGCTTAAAATTCTAGAGTGGCTCGGAGGCAGTTTGGCACAGTGAGAGTGGATTTCATTGGACTCCCTTGGTTCCTATCTCTCCTTTATCATTTCCTTGATGTGTAACTTCAGGCCTCTCTAAGCCTCAGTCTTTCTCCTTATGTAGAGTCCAGAGTCTTCCGACAGAAGACTGTCTTGATTTTTATCCCCTGTCTACCCATTTTCTTCTTATTAAATCTAGTATTATGATGACAAACTGGAGCTTGAGTTTCTGAAAATCATACTGATTGCCTTCTTCCTCATAGAAAAGGTTCCTTAATGACTGCACCTATCTTAGGACCTTTGAAGCACTTGGTATAGGGTAGAACAGGTGAGAGAGGAGAAGTTTGTCCTCGCTAATTACCATGGAATTGAATACATGGCTCATTTCTGAAATTCTCAGGCAAAAGTCTCTTCTCTTGTCCTTGGTTTCCTCTCTTGTTTTTCTTTTAAAAATAAATAAATTGATACCACAAGCATTATCTCTGTAACTGACTGTTCTCTGCCTTGAGCTCTTCTTCCTTCTTCGTGGTTTGATATCATAAGGTCATCTTGGTCTGTAACTAATAAATGGCAGGAGAAGATGATCCCGTTCTCATTTGAATATTTGAATATGTTTATTGTTTTCAGAAGAAGTGAGGATAAGAGCAGTGATTATAAAGTTCATTCTGTTTGTCACTTGAAATTTTAAAAGGTTAAAGAATCAGTAGCATTGCCCTTTTCAAAGATTTCAGCTCCTTTGAATAATAATGCTTGAAATGGAAGTAGTTAATAAATGTTAACAACTAAAGAAACCTTTAGTATTACTCCTTAGTCTGAGGAAACCATATTTTCAGAACAATATACATTTGTGTTGTCAATATATTTGTTAAGGTATTGAGTATATTTCAAAGGTGATACTTGAGATTATTTTGTTGAATATCTAATTTTGAAAGTAAACTTAATCTCAGATTTTCTCTTTGCTATTGTATTCTTCTGTCCCTCCCAGTGGCAGCATGGAACCTGCATTTCATAGAGGAGATCTTCTCTTTCTAACAAATCGAGTTGAAGATCCCATACGAGTGGGAGAAATCGTTGTTTTTAGAATAGAAGGAAGAGAGATTCCTATAGTTCATCGAGTCTTGAAGATTCATGAAAAGTATGTGCAAACTATATATTTTTTGTTCTAAAATATTTTTATTGTTTTGGTGTTTACAGTATTTAATTTTGAATAGCCCAAAGGATAAAACAGGGTGGAAACTCTTAGGTCCTACTTTCAATTCATTTTTATGAATGTCTGAAGGCTTGGTGAATATTTGAAAACGAAATTGTTAGTTATTAACTCATTTATTTCCCTGAAGGTTTTTCTTGGTTCCCAACCAGATCAGTAGCCCTGTATATTTCAAAGCAGTAAACAACTTAATGGGCCTATTTGTCTACATAAGAACATTCCTTTCAGATGATACAGGCCTGGCGGTCACTAGGAGCAACTTGCTTAAAATGGCATTGGTCACGTCAAGCCCCAGAAATCGTTTTGCCTAACACTCCACCCCTCATGATCAGCTCTTATAATCTCACATGCCCCTGTCTTCTGGAACGGTCCCTGAGCCTCAGAGGGGATAGAGGAACATAGTTGTCATTTTTGTGACATCAGTTGTCCACATGATAGACAAAGGCCACAAGGACAGTGTACTGGGGGAGGAGGGTTGATGGCAAATATGTGATACCTTAATCAATAAAGTAATTTTAAAAAAAAAAAAAAGAAATGAAACTCCACTGCTGAAGCCGCCTCTGGTGTGGAGAAATTCAAAGGTGGCAGGAGAGGGCAAGGCTATCTGCTCTCCCGCAATGAGATTACTCAATGCTTTGTTTAAAAATTATAAAAGAACTCGAAGAGAAGTTCAAATCTTGGCCAAATTGGGTGTTAGTTATTATTTTGGAAAGCGAAAAAGAAAGAAAAAAATAAATAAAAAAAAAAAAGAACAGTGTACTGTTGCTCTGTGTGTGTGTGTGTGTGTGTGTGTGTGTGTGTGATGTACATAATCCCCTCCCCCAAATGACATAAAGGTTAATCCCTAATAGAATCTTCTGGTATAATCAATGAGGAAGCCCCAATCTTTAAAAAAAAAAAATTTAAGGCAGTCTACAAGACATTTCAAATAAGAGTAAATATACAACTTTTCCAAATTCCATAGAAAATTTCTAAAATCTAAGTTACTCTTTTAAATGTAGGTACTTGCATTTTTTTAATTAAAAAGGACGTATGTAAAACCTTTAGAGTCACGTGGGGTTGAGGGGGAGCATAAGAATGAGCAAATATTTCCCCTCTGGGTCTCAGTTTCCCGATCTGTAATACAGAGAGTTTTAGGAAGGTGCTTTATGAGGTCTCTGAGTTCTAAGCCTTCAAATCTGTGGTATTTCTAGTTAAGGAAAACTTTGAGAAGGCTAGGAAAGAAAGAAATGAAGGAAAAAGAAGGTTGTCCTGGCCCTAACCGGTTTGGCTCAGTGGATAGAGCGTCGGCCTGCAGACTGAAGGGTCCCAGGTTCGATTCCGGTCAAGGGCATGTACCTTGGTTGCGGGCACATCCCCAGTGGAGAGTGTGCAGGAGGCAGCTGATCGATGTTTCTAACTCTCTATGCCTCTCCCTTCCTCTCTGTAAAAAATTAATAAAATATATTAAAAAAAAGAAGAAGAAGAAGGTTGTCCTGGAGGACGCACAGAGGGGAAGTGAAATGGTGGGGGTAATGTAGGTTCTTGAGTACGAGGAAGCCATAAATAAATATTCTTATTTGATCACCCTCCAGCATAGTTGATCTTCTCCACCTAAAGACGAAGCAACTGTCGGTTGTTGATTTTTTCAAATCCCCATAAACATCCCAGTTTAGAAGAGTTTTCTTCACTATAGAATAAAGATCTGACTGCTCTTTTTTCAGAATCGAGTATGTATTTTGAAAGAGATAATTTTTAAATGGCATTCTATTAACAAGGAAGGACTAACTACATTTTTTGGGAATTTATTTTGGAATTGCAAAGGTTTATTCAGTATGGGTAGCATTTTCCAGATTCTTCAATTGGGTTTGGGGTGTTTGTTCTCAGCACTGCCTGTTGTGGACAAAGCTGAACCTCCTTTTCCCGGAGTTTATCAGAGCAAATCAATTTAAACCGAGGCCCTGCTTTAGGTAGAGCAAATACTGCCCATTTTTATGTGTGATCCTTTGAAATCCAGTGAAAAAAATTTTTTTTACTTCTTTATTGTTTAAAGTATTACATATAGTATTACATATGTCTCTTTTTTCCAGTAAGTTTTTAAATTTTAAAACAGTTCATCTTGTTTCAGGGCAAGTTCATTGACAGATGTTATATCAACTACAGATTCCCTAAATTTTAAAAGTAATTTAAAAAAAAACACTTTTTTTTTATTGATTTCAGAGAGGAATGGAGAGGGAGAGAGAGAGAAACATCAATGATGAGAGAGAATCATGGACCCGTTGCCTCCTGCACTGGGGATGGAGCCCACAATCCAGGCATGTGTCCTGACTGGGAATCCAACTGTGACCGCCTAGTTCATAGGTTGCCACTGAACCACTGAGCCACACAGGCCGGCCTTAAAAGTAATTTTTATCAGATTTTTGAATATTTTATGATGTGTGGTACTGTATAATCTGGGCGGTTTGGTGATTTCTTTCCAACTCTTGAGATGCCTTCAACTTGCACGACTGTTTAAAAAGCAGATGCTATTAATATTCTAAAATTTCCCGTTTCCTTCTTTGTTTCACAGAGACTAAAATACCTGATTGTAATAATCATCTGATTTAATGGTATTAGCATTGTTCTTAAATATAGGACCCAATGACAAACAAAATGGATTAAGTCTTGTGTAGTCAGTCTGTCCTGGGTGTTTTCAGGCTGGTTTTGCACTGTTGTTCATTTCTTTCAGAAGCAATAACATCCTGAGCTTTAAGAAGACTAGAGGTAGGAATTGTTCAACTGACCTCTCTCTTGTTTATTCCTCCCTTTCTCCTCCTCCTGCTTCTTCTGTAAGGTGCCTTTGCAAATCTGTGAATAGCATATAAAGCTCTCTTCATGTATCTCCATCTTATGAACATTCTTATTACCTGTGTATTGTTATACATGATGCTGTGTAAATTGGAAAATACAGAAAACAAAATCACATGTAATCCTAGCACCCAGAGATAATGTTAAATTTGGGGTAAACCTCTTTTTGTTTTATAAACACGCTGCATAAATTTTTTTTTAAATATATTTTTATTGATTTCAGAGAGGAAGGGAGAGGGAGAGAGAGAAACATCAATGATGAGAGAGAACCATTGATCAGCTGCCTCCTACACGCTCCCCACTGGGGATTAAGCCCACAGCCTGGGCATGTGCCCTTGACTGGAATCGAACCTGAGACCCCCTCAGTCCACAGGCCAACGATCTATCCACTGAGCCAAACCGGCTAGGGCCACATTTGCATAGTTTAACTTTCTTTTTTTTCTTTTTCTTTAATATATTTCTTTATTGATTTCAGAGAGGAAGGGAGAAGGAGAGAGAGAGAAACATCAATGATGAGAGAGAATCATTGATCGGCTGCCTCCTGCACACCCCCTACTGGGGATCGAGCCTGCAACCCAGGCATGTGCCCTTGGCCAGAATCGAACCCGGGACCCTTCAGCCCGCAGGCTGACGCTCTATCCACTGAGCCAAGCTGGCTAGGGCTATCTTTAACTTTCTATTAAGTGATTATTTCCTCCTTCCTACCATCACAGCATTATGATGGTTAAATTAAATTGCAAGTGTGTTGCACTCCTTAGAGGTGGGTAATGTTAAATATTTGGTCCCTGTACTAGCAAGGGGAAAGTTTGATGTTAATGTACCATCGGCCAGTATTTTGGGCCTGGGAGATGTGAGGTACTGGAGTCCATCTAATAGGAGCTGGTTGCCACCAGAGAATATTGGTTACACTGTTAAGTAGAGGAAGGAGACCAGCGTTTTGCGAGCAGCTATCGTGGTCTCTCCTGACTGTGTTAGGGCCCTGGGCAGAGGCGAGAAGATTGGGTCTGCTTGGTGGGTTGGTGGGTTGGCAAATCAATTACTTGGAAATAACCCCCCTCTCCCGTAGCACCCCTTTCCTTTCCTGGGAAGTTTCCCATTTCCCAATCATCCTCTCCTATTTGGTTTTACTTTTCTGCCTCGGTGTTGTTGCTATCTTCGTGGTTGAATTGACTCGCTTCCTGCGGCTCCTGGCGTCCACGCTTGCAGCTCCCCCCTCTTGGCACCTGTCCTCTTTTACCCTCCAGCATTTTTCAGACGTTCTTTCCTTTACGGAGTTGTCAGCTGCACGTTATTTTTCTCTGCATATATTTGCATTTTTTCTCATTGGAACCTCATTTTTAATGTGACTGTTTGCACCTCGCTGTTTGTGGTGTTTGCAACGCCTCCCAATTTAGTTTCATCTGCAGATTTAGTGTCTAGTGAGCCAGTTTCTGGCTTAGCATCTCAGTGAATACTAGTCAGTAGGAGTCTGGAGTTAATTTTCTTCTTTCTAGTATGATGGCCAACCCAGACTCACTTGAACTCATTTTAAGATGGTTTTTATCAACTGTAAAATGTACTTTGCTTTCAGTTAAAATGTAAAGTTACTAGAAACCTCATGATTCTTTATTTTATTTTAATATATTTTTATTGATTTCAGAGAGGAAGGGAGAGTGGGAGAGAGATAGAAACATCAATGATGAGAGAGAATCGTTGATTGGCTGCCTCCTGCAGGCCCCTTACTGGGGTTCGAACCATGATCTCCTGGTCATAGATCAGTGCTCAACAATTGAGCCACACCGGCCAGGCCCACATGGTTCTTCAGAAGAATTAAACTAGTAAGTTTCTGATTAAGTAAGATACTGTTATTTTTGCTCTTTTTTTTAAAATATGGAGAATTTCTAACATGCATAAAAATAGACAAAACAGTACAGTGAACTCCCAAAAGCCTGTCACCCAGTCCCAATAATTTTTTTAAAATATAGTTTTATTGATTTGAGAGAGGAAGGAAAAAGGAGAGATAGAAACATCGATGATGAGAGAGAATCATTGATTGGCTGCCTCCTGCACGCCCCCTAGTGGGGATCGAGCCCGCAACCTGGGCATGTGCCCTTGGCCTGAATCGAACCCAGGACTCTATCCACTGAGCCAAACCAGCTAGGGCCCAATAATTACTAATCTATGGCTAATTCTGTCCCACCTACACTAACACTTTCCCCCCTATCCTGCATGTATTATTTTGAATCAAATCATAGATATGCACGTCATGTCATAGGTAAATGTTTTAGTATTTATGAACTATATATAATCAGTGAGCTTTTTTTAACAGTTTGAATCCAGATTCAGATAAAGGTCCTCAGTTGAAATTGGTTGATACGGCTTTATAGTGTCTTTTATTTAATATGTAAATTCCTTTTCCAATATTTTGTTCTTCACAATTTATTGGTTGAAGAAACTGGGTCATTCTGTAGTTTCACATAACCTTCATTTTGCCTGTAGGATAGTTTAATGTGTTCCTTTGCTCTGTGTATTTAAAAAAAAAATTGGTGGTTTGTCTTTGTTTTAATATAAAAATGAGATTATTCTGCACATACTATTTTATAACCTTTTCTACACTTAATAGAGTTTATTATCTTCAATGCATTAGTCTTCTGTAACATTGTCCTTAATGCTTGCTTAGTATTTCAACTCCTGAATGTTAAACTTTTAGCTTGTTTCCAGTTTTTCCGAATTATAAACTACACGGCTATAAACATCCTTTTCGCTAAATAAATAATTCTTTTTGATCTTGGGAATGGTGATTAAAATACCACAGTTCCACAGGAATTTTTGGTTAACAAGAGCAAATTTTACGCTTTGAAATGACATCAAGGTATTTTGGTGACTTGGTTTTCTCTTACTCTTTTAAGGCAAAATGGACATATCAAGTTTTTAACCAAAGGAGATAATAATGCGGTTGATGACCGAGGCCTCTATAAACAAGGACAGCATTGGCTAGAGAAGAAAGATGTTGTGGGCAGAGCGAGGGGGTAAGTATAGAGGGAGCACTTGCTAAGTTTTTCATGTCTCTTGAAACTTGGCCCCCTCAATCCTATCGCTGATCCTACACAGTTGACATAATGGTTGGATCCTGGTTCTTTCAAATCACCTTGTATCCTCTGAAAAGGTAGGCTTCTTAAATGCATTTAAAGCTTCAGGTATACGCTCCAGAGGGGCGGGAACGGGCGGGCAGTAAAAGAATAGAACAGTAGTGATGAGATGACGAATTGGAGTGACGGTGTTAAAAATTCATTTGTTCACTCCAGTCAAGAAATGTTATTGGGCACCACCCAGGGACTCTCATGTTTGTACTCTGCTGGGCTCTGGGGATCCCCAGCAGTTTTAATCCCACTTCATGAAACTTACATTTCTTAAGTATTTACTGAGTCAGCAACTTAAAGCGTTCATCTGTATTAACTTGTTCATATTAATTTACACCATACTGTTTTATTTCTGGTCTTGAAATTATTGAGGTCAAATGAGATTTAAAAGTCATATTAAGCCTGTTTATTTCAGATTTTAACAGGAGAACAAATCAGTGGAGGACAGGAATTGTAAGTGATTGGTATGAGGAAGTATGGGATTGTAACTACCTTCATGTTTTTAATAATATTAACAATAACTGACATTTATTAGGGCTTACTATGTGCCAGCGATTCATTCTAAGTGCTTTGCAAGTATTACCTTTTTTAACCTCAGACCAACCCTAACATTTCCATTCTGTAGATGAGGAAACACGGGCCAGTGAAGTTGCTTATCTGAGGTCACCCTGGTGGTGAGTGGCCGGATGACCTCGCAGCCCACTCTCTTAACCATCGCACCGGAGTTACAGGCATAACAGCTCTGAAATGGGTAGCTGCTGGCTCTCAGCGTTCAGCTGCCACGTGACACTGACCGCTGTGAGAGCACCTGCTCCTCTCGCCTGGGACGGACAGTGTGAACTCAGAGTGGTTCCTCTAGCGCAGCGGTTTTCACCCTTTTCCACCTCGCAGCACACACAAATCAATCAATAGAATTCTGCGGCACGTCAAAAAACGCATCATATTTCTTGCCGATCTGACAAAAAAATAGGTATAATTTTGACTCATTCGCAAGGAATGAATCGTTGGCTGTTTTCATTTTGACAACCTAAAGGCAAAGAGGTCAATGCCTCTGACTAAATAGTCAGGGATTGCATGTTTTTAAAATTCTTGCAGCACACTGGTTGAAAATCGCTGCTCTATCGAACAGGCCACCACACTGAGGAGCTCGGGTCCCGTAGAGAATTAAGTGCGAGTTATTAGGTGAGAGCTGCCACAGTGACAGCATGAGGTTGCTCAGTTTGGGGAAGAGAGATCTGATCAGAATAAGCGCCACGTGCTTTGTGCCCCGCAGTGCTGGGGCTTTCTGCGCATGCCGCCAGTTCAGGGGAGCTTCATTCCCCATGGAGAGCCAGACGCACCTTTACCATCCAAATACGATCATCCGTGTTTCTGAGAAATCATTGTCCCCGTCTCTCTCTGCTCCCAAGATGCTGCTATTATAGTTACTCACACTCATCAACCTCTTTGAGTCTCTTTGTTTTATTTTGTGTTTTTTTTTTATATATATTTTATTTATTTTTTACAGAGAGGAAGAGAGAGGGATAGAGAGTTAGAAACATCAATGAGAGAGAAACATCGATCAGCTGCCTCTTGCACACCCCCTACTGGGGATGGGCCCACAACCAAGGTACATGCCCTTGACCGGAATCGAACCTGGGACCTTTCAGTCCGCAGGCTGACGCTCTATCCACTGAGCCAAACCGGTTTCGGCGAGTCTCTTTGTTTTTACTTTAATTTGAAATGTACAGATTCATATAGAAACATAAGGAAAAAATAGTCATCAAAAAGCAAAGTCACTTTTCTTCAGCTCCCACTCCATAAATATTGAACTTTTTGGTATATATTTTTTAGCCTATATGTATAAAGATGTAAATCTTAGTGTGTTTGGGGGTGTGGGTGCGCATAGAGAAAACAGTTGTGTATAGGGAGAGTGGTCACAGTTTATAACATAACCTTTTTTCATCCCCCAGAGTTACCAGTATCTTTACAAATAAAAATTAATTTCCATATCATCATTTTCAAAGCTGTATGCTTTTCCTCTGTGTGGATAGACCACATTTTTAGTTAGACTGTCTCCTGCTATTAGACGCTTAGATTTTTTTCCTATTTTTAAAAATTATGAACAATGTTAGAATGAGCATCCTGTTACATACATTTCAGTGCTTCTGCCCACTCATTTCTTTTTTTTTTCTTTTTTTAATATATTTTATTGATTTTTTACAGAGAGGAAGGGAGAGGGATAGAGAGCCAGAAACATCGATGAGAGAGAAACATCGATCAGCTGCCTCCCTGCACACCCCCCACTGGGGACGTGCCCACAACCAAGGCACATGCCCCTGACCGGAATCGAACCCGGGACCCTTCAGTCCGCAGGCCGACGCTCTATCCACTGAGCCAAACTGGTTTCGGCCATTTCTTCATAGTCAATTCTCAGAGGTGATGCATAAGGCTTTTGATAAATTTTGCCACAGTGTTTTATTTGTGCTCCTACGAGTATGACAGTGTTCCTTTATCTGGGTTTTCATCGTTAGGTGCTTAATGCAGTTCTGTCTCCTCACTTGGGCCCCTGTTTGCGTAAAAGATGCATCATCCTACCTAAACTATACACTACGTTATTTCTAAAATTCCAACATTGAAGATACAGACCTCTCTGTGGCTTTAATAAAATAAGTGAAATAGCCCGGTACTCTCTGAAGTGAGTAACTTTCCGTGAGGCATGAACAGCTGGGCACAGGATCTTAACTACACAAATTCACTTTCCATTCATTATGCCACCACTTACCTTGACACTTAAGGGGGCATATCACCTCCTTTTGTGGAAATTGTGTTTATAAAACCCTAAACTGATATTTCAGTGTCAGACTGTACCCAGACCTTGAGGCTAGAGCTTTCTCACAGATCATTCTGTAACTGTGCTACAAATGTCGTTATGCGTTAAGAACAATATTTTTTTCAAACAGCTGCCTGCACACTAAAAAAATTTTACACTGAAGCCCAACACCCAGAATAAAACAAGTTTAAAAAACGTTGAGCTATAATCCATATATCCTATATAATAAAGAGCTAGTATGCTAATTAGACTGAACAGCAGAACGATGGTCTGGACAGCCTCTGGACCAGTGGTTCTCAACCTTCCTAATGCCGCGACCCTTTAATACAGTTCCTCATGTTGTGGTGACCCCCAACCATAAAATTATTTTCGTTGCTACTTCATAACTGTAATTTTGCTACTGTTATGAATCGTAATGTAAATATCTGTGTTTTCCGATGGTCTCAGGTGACCCCTGTGAAAGGGGTTGCGACCCACAGGTTGAGAACCACTAGCAGGGTTGCCTAAGACCATAGGAAAACACAGATATTTACATTACGATTCATTAACAGTAGCAAAATTACAGATATGAAGTAGCAACGAAAATAATTTTATGGTTGGGGGTCACCACAACATGAGGAACTGTATTAAAGGGTCGCGGCATTAGAAGGTTGAGAACCACTGCTCTGGACGAAGCTAGGGCTGCGAGGGCCTGGGCTGTGAGGGCTGCAAGGTCCAAGCCCCTTGCACGAATTTCGTGCATCGGGCCTCTAGTTGGGATATAAAATTCATCATTTTAAAGTGTACAATTCATTGGGTTTCATTATATTCCCAAGGTGTGCACAGCCATCACCACTGTCTAATTCCAGAACGTTTCCACACCAGAAGGAAAACTCTACTCATTTGCAGTCACTCCCCATCCCCTGTTCCCTGCAGCCCCTGGCAACCACTAATCTTTCTGTCTCTCTGGTTTGCCTGTTCTGGACTTTTTTTTTTTTTTTTTTTTAGCAAAGGTGGAGATTTATTAAAGAACAAGTACAGACTCCCACATGGGGAGGGGGAGAAGGGTCCCCTGTTCTGGACATTTTTATAAACAGAGTCTTAATCTTACACTAGGCAGTCTTTTATGTCTGGCTTCTTTCACGTAGCATAATGTTTTCAAGGTTCATTCAGGTTGTAACGTAGTAAAAACAATTTTAGAAAATGAAACCAGCCTAGCCAGTTTTGCCCAGTGGTTAGTGTCGGCCCACCAACTGAAGGGTCCTGGGTTCCATTCCAGTCCAGGGCATGTGCCTCGGTTGCAGGCTGGCTCCCTGTGCAGGAGACAACCCATCAATGTGTCTTTCACACTGATGTTTCTCTCTCTCTTCTCTCTCCCTTCCTTCCACTCCATCTAAAAATCAGTGGAAAAAATATTGTTGGGTGAGGGTTAACAAAAAAAAAAGAAATTAATATTGAACCAACTAGGAATTTAATAGGGTTGATTCTTCCTAAATTCAGGGAGGGAGTTGAAAATCACAAGAGGACCTGTTACTCAAAGAAGAGTTAACAACAACAGGAGCAAGAGAGAAGGCTGGTGGGTCAGGGAATAGAGAAATCTTGACATTGAAAAGAGGAATAGCCGTAGCAGGTTGGGCTCAGTGGATAGAGCATCGGCCTGCGGACTGAAAGGTCCTGAGTTCGATTCTGGTCAAAGGCACATGCCCAGGTTGTGGTCTCAATCCTCAGTAGGGGGCGTGCAGGAGGCAGCTGATCAGTGATTCTCTCTCATCATGGATGTTTCTCTCTTTCCCTCTCCCTTCCTCTCAAATCAATAAAAATATAAAAGAAAAGAGGAATAAAAATATAAGGAAGGAGCAGAGTAATTGAGCTCTCTGTTGGCTGAACTCAGTTTCATGGATGAGGCTTTTGAAATATACTCTATATTTAACTTGAAACAGATCATTTTAGGGTAGCAACAATGAACCTTTTTAAGTCAGCTATGGTAGTCCAGACTTCCCAGATACAGATCCCTTGTGACACCTGACAAAAGTCTCTTCTGACACAACCTCAGCAGGTACTTCTTCCTTCTGAGGCTGCTTCCTGGAATCAGCAGCACTTTGATCCCAGAGCACCCAGGACTTCCATATCTTCCCGCCCTGCCTTCTAGCTGCTGACTCGGCACAGGCTGGTGTTGGAGGTGGCCTCGTGGGTGGCATTTGGCTCACTTTCTTGTGCTTTTTACCAACTCTGCTTTAGCAGACTTTATCTGTGCAGGGAGGAAAAAAGCGCATCTGATTTGAACAGAAAGTGACTCCTGATAGCATTGTGCACTCTTTGCTGTCCCTGTCCAGAGGGAAATGGTGATACGGATCATGAAGTCCTTTGTTTGACTTTGGACTGCCTGTCATATGCTATCTTAGGTTGGGTTCTTTGACTCCTAAAGATCAAGGTGCTTCCATTTCACTCAGGGTGGCAAAGAGAAACCAACCTTAGGGGAAGGAATGTGCCCATGGAAAACTCCCAGGCAAGACGATGTGATTACTGGGAGCCAAAGGTTGTGGTGGTTTGAGCGTCAGTATTACTGTGAGGAGGGAACAGCGAAAGTCTCTACCCGTGAGAATGGTTGCTGACTGATCATCAGGTCAGAATTAGCAGCCTGATTCTGTCTTCATAGAAATCACAGATGCTTTTATTGCTTTTAATCTGCATTGTACCGTCGGGCATTTGCCTTTACATTCTTAAATTAGGTGATTTATCTTTACGGAAAGCTGTTGCTTTCATGAAGGTGTTGTAAATGAGACACAAGAGATTACATTAAAGAGTTGTTACATTAAAAAGAAAATATTGTGCATTAAAAATACAGAGAACCTCTCTCTCCCCTCCTAGCTTAGCAGTGCCATTCTGTACTGACTGTTATTTTCAGCTCTTAGAGCTCATCGCAGGGGCGGGAACTAAAGTGAGGGCCCTCCGAGGGGATCATATTTGCCACCACGTCTGTTCCATGCATGTCATGTGCTAGAGCATGCTTCTTGTACTTCAGTGTGCAGAGACGTATTTAGGGCCCACCTTCCAGAGATGCTCTGACTCAGTAAATCTGGAAAAGATACAGTGATCTGCATTTTTTAATGTTTTCTTTGATTTTAGAGAGAGGAAGTGAGAGAGAGAGACATCAATGATTGGCTCCCTCCTGCACACCCCCTACTGGGATCGAGCCTGCAACCCAGGCACATGCCCTGACCTGGTTTTGAACCATGACCTCCTGGTTCATAGGTTGACACTCAACCACTGGGCCACACCGACTAGGCATGATCTGCATTTTTTAAAAATATATATATTTTATTGATTTTTTACAGAGAGGAAAGGAGAGGGATAGAGAGTTAGAAACATCGATGAGAGAGAAACATCAATCAGCTGCCTCCCTGCACACCCCCCACTGGGGATGTGCCTGCAACCAACGTACATGCCCTTGACCGGAATCGAACCTGGGACCCTTCAGTCCATAGGCAGACGCTCTACCCACTGAGCCAAACCGGTTAGGGCGCATGATCTGCATTTTTTAACAAGCTATTCCAATGATTCTGACAGAGGAATCTAGGTTTTAAGAAACATCAACTTGCTCAGCTGGTTTGGCTCAGTGGATAGAGCGTCGTTGGTCTGCGTACTGAAGGGTCCCAGGTTCAATTCCGGCCAAGGGCACGTGCCTGGGTTTTGGGCTCGATCCCCAGTAGGAGGCGTGCAGGAAGCAGCAAATCAATTATTCTCTCTCTCATCATTGATGTTTCTATCTCTCCCTCTCCCTTCCTCTTTGAAATCAATAAAATATATTTTTTTAAAAAGAAAAACATCAACTTGCCCGGCAAGTTTGTGGTCATCTGAGTCAAATGCTGCAGAATAAAGGAAGGTTGGAGCTGAGACTGGTGTGCTGCATAGAGTGATTTCAACTGTTCTAGAAAGTTCCAGGATTAAGAGAGCCAAAGCCAGATTACAGGTGGTTAATAAATGAGAGATGAGGAAATCTTAAGTACTGGAATAGGGCTCTTACGCTCACTTTTTGGACACTTAGCATGAAATACCTTGTAATGTTCTGGCTGTGTTTACCTTGTCTCCCCAACTAGATTGACAGTCCCTGAAGGTTATGAGGACAACCCAGTCCCCAGCACTGAGTCAGCAGGTAGAATCAGAGTCACCAAATAGATGTCTAAGACGCGGATCCGGTACTGGTTGTACTGCGCAGGAGCCACTTGCCGTGGTTCTGAGCACCCGTTTCCTCATCTATAGAGTGGCAGTGTCCCTAACTTCCCTATCACTGGGCTCTTGAAAGGATCTATAGGATGACGGTATATACAAATGGACTTTGTGAACTGAAACTTAATTTTCTGTGGAAGATGCTGAGAATACTCAGTAAATGATAACTACATAGGAAGTTCTGTGACAATCAATTTTTTGTTTGTTTCTTTGTTTAGATTTGTTCCTTATATTGGGATTGTGACAATCCTCATGAATGACTATCCTAAATTTAAGGTAAGATCCTGTACTTCATGTCTCTGGATCTAGTTTTGTTTTTTGGGTTTTTGTTGTTCATTACATAGAAGCATCGAACAGACTGTCAAAGCTCAGAGGGAATGCAGGGGAGGGAGGGCAGGTGGGAAGAGATCAACCAATGAACTTGTGTGCATATATGCATAACCCAGGGACACAGACAATAGGGGGGTGAAGACCTGGGGTGGGGGACAAGGGCCGGCTGGGGGAGGTCCCTGAGGGGGGAAAGCGGAAGTCTATAATACTTTCAGCAATAAAGACTTAAAAAAAAAAAAAAAGATCCTATACTTTATGTCTCATTAAAAATGTGATCTTTTGCTCAGTTTTGGGAACTCTTAAATGGATGACCCTTAAAAGAGAAGACTAACTGGCTAGTGAATGTTATATTCTGGTCACAAAGGCCAGTTTATTTGTTGAGGACTCATGAACCTACCTGTAAGGCCGCCCTCACTGGCTCTTTCTCTCCCAGTATGCAGTGCTCTTTCTGCTGGGCCTCTTCGTGCTGGTTCATCGTGAGTAAGAAGCTGCCTTGCTGTTCCTGGGAGGTGCCGTACTTTGTGTTACTGATGTTTGCAGTAGATGTTGGTCTGTGGCTGGTGGAGTGGAGCGCACACGTGCTGCGCCTCCTGACAGCACTGGTTTGCATTAGTTTAAGTTTCCACCCGGAGTCTGTATGGGCAGGTGTGCGTGCCCCGCTGGGCGCTCTCCAGGGGACTCTCAATCACAGGATCTCACACGTTGTCATTGTCCCACTTTCGCATTTTTGTACATCAGTGGATTTTTTATATTAAATGGTTGAGCCAAAGCCCCCAGTGTTTGTATTTTGAAGCCAAGCTTCACTTTTAAAGTGCCTACAGAGTTCGAAGCCACCGTTCCTCCTTCTAATGGGAATGGCGCATACTGAGGTGGTCGGAAGTTTTAACGTTTTAAAATGTTAAATAAAAGACTTTGCATATTGAACCCTTTATCCCTGACTTGTGTTTGTCGGGAGAGCTTTCTGCAGTTTGCCTTTCAGTCCGGGTTCCCAGCGCCCCCCGGGGAGATAGAGGCCGCCATGTGACCAGTCCTTTCGCTAGAAGATTGTCCTCACACTGCAGCTGTTTCTTTGTTGTGTTTCTTTTTGTTTTTGTGATGTCAGAGTGGCATTGACGTTCATAGGAAGTCTCTTAGTCACAGAATTCTTCACCGGGGTGTGACTCAGTCGGGTGTAAACCCAGCTAGTGCTGCTTAGAGGTCCAGAAAGTCTTACTCTGCTGCAGACTCCTAACCTTTTCCACACTTGACACATTTGCAGCCCTGTCTGCCTGGAGGCGGGAGGAGGGAGGAGAGGAGGAGGAGGAAGAAGGAGGAAGGAGGTGCTGGAGGGCAAGCTTGTCTCCTTTAAACCAGGATTTGCATGGACCTTAACTTCCTGGCTTTGCTCTGCAAACCTCAGGCGGCAAGGTTTTCAGTATCAAAAGCAAAGCCAGATGTTTCTTCTTTTACTATCGAGGCAGGGAGAGTAGGGTAAGCCATTGTGTTTGAATCACAAAATACTCTTAATTCCTTGTTATCTCTCTCTCTTTTTAATTTTCTTTTTTTTTTAAAGTATATTTTATTGATTTTTTTTACAGAGAGGAAGGGAGAGAGATAGAGAGCCAGAAACATCGATGAGAGAGAAACATCGACCAGCTGCCTCCTGCACACCCCCCACCGGGGATGTGCCCGCAACCAAGGTACATGCCCTTGACCGGAATCGAACCTGGGACCTCTCAGTCCGTAGGCCGACTCTCTATCCACTGAGCCAAACCTGTTTCGGCTAATTTTCTTTTTTTAATATATATTTTTTATTGATTTTAGAGAGGATGGGAGAGAGATAGAGAGATAGAAACATCAATAATAAGAGAGAATCATTGAGTGGCTGCCTCCTGCACGCCCCCTACTTGAGGGGATCGAGCCTGCAACCAGGGTATGTGCCCTTGGCTGGAATCGAACCTGGGACCTTTTAGTCTGTAAGCCGACGCTCTATCCACTGAGCCAAACAGGCTAGAGCTCCTTGTTTTCTTATATTAATGTGAAATCTCAAAGTAAGCAAGTTTTCCGTGTTGGGCTAAATGTACTCTTTTTTATTTATTTTTTTATTTCTTTATTGATTAAGGTATCACATATTTGTCCTCATCCCCCCCATTCCCATCCCACACCCCTCCCCACGCATGCCCCCACCCCCCTAAATGCACTCTTTCTATTATTTGTTCAACTGAAGTGGGAATCGGTTCCTACTTGAATGCTAATGGAATGGGAATAGGGACAATTGATCTTCGGAAGGCCTCCCCTGTGGAGAACAGTGCCATCCTGAATCCATTAACAAGGCTTCAGCCTTCAAGCTTTGGATATGGGCTCTTAATGAGCCCAACAGAGGGTGAATCTTGGCAAGTCACCGCTAACAAGTGCTTCCTTGGACTTTCTGGGAGGCTTCTTTTCTCAGGAGCCAAGCAGAGCGCCGTGAAATCGCTAGCCCCATGTGTGGATGGCAGAAAATGGCTACTTACCCCACTTTTTCCTCTTCATCTGCAGAGGCTGGGGAACGGCTCCCAGCATTCATGCGCTGGCTGTGTTCACACCAGCCCTTCGAGGACTCCTCTGGGATCCCAGCTGCCCGAGGGTCCTCTCACCCTTAGCTGTCCAGGTTTCTCCTCATATACTCACGGGGAAGAAAACGTTAATATTTTTTCTCACTTGCAGATTTTCACACCCAATTTTGTGAAATTGTTGTTTTTCCTCCTTTGCTGGATGCTGTCATTGGAAGCAACAACTACCTTTCCCTGACAAGTAATCAAATCATGTACTAATGTTTGAGTTGCTCTACTAGCCAATGATAAAAAGATATTTTGTATGGCAACAGGTATTATTTCCCCAGTTTTTATGTTCTCTAGTTTAGTGCTAAAGCATAGGACTTAAAACTGGGAGGTTGTATTTGTAAATATAGTGCATTATAAAAGCTCTTTGAAAATGTAAGAACTACCAGCGATGTTTAATGTAGTGTTTTAATGGAATTATAAGCTCTCTGAGATCCGGGAGGGCTTAACCATTGTGAATGAATGGTACAGAAAAGAATAAGAACCGATAAAACTTCAAATGAGAATTTGATAATGGGATCGTCTCTTAGCTGTTACTCATCCACTTCATTACCCCAACTATTGGGTCTAGATGGTATTTTATTTTATTTATTTTATTTTTTTAAATATATTTTTATTGATTTCAGAGAGGAAGGGAGAGGGAGATAGAAACATCAAGATGAGAAGAATCATTGATCGGCTGCCTCCTGCACATCCCCTACGGGGGATCGAGCTCACAACCCTGGCATGTGTCCTTGACCGGAATTGAACCCGGGACCTTTCAATCCTCAGGCCGACGCTCTGTCCACTGAGCCAAACCAGCTGGGGCTCTAAAAGGCATTTTCAGTGCCTGTCCTCAGTTCTGGTCCCAGGTCCCTGTCCCACTGGACCCTTGCACTTGGCTGGCCCATCTTTCAACTTAAGCTCATAGCAGTTCCTACACAACCCCCCCAATTTCACCTTTTCTTTGAAGGCGCATTCACATAGAGTTTTCATTTTCCCACTGCATTTAGTCCCTTATTCGTTCTACATTTGCCCCCATCCTTCCATTGCCACTGCCATCACCTAATCCAGAAGCTCATCTAGTGCTCCCTGTCGCTAGGGTGACTGTATGTTCCAGTTGCCCTGCAGCGTGCCAGTCTGTGCCTACTTTAGGCCCTTGGAGAATATACTTTTTTGTTGTTAATCCTCACTCAATATTTTTCCATTTTGATTTTTAGGGAGAGTGGAAGATCGAGGAAAAGACAGAAATATCAATGTGAAAGAAACACATCGATTGGTTGCCTCCTGCACGAGCCCCGACCAGGGCCCGAGCCTGGGAGGAGCCTGCATCCTAGGTATGTGCCCTTGACTGGAATCGAACCCGGGACCGCAGGCCAACACTATCCACTGAGCCAAACTTGGACTATAAATTGTGTTTACCCTACGTATTACCTGTGTGTGAAGTTCAAACTTGGCGTTTGGCTAACATGAAGCACCCTTGGGCTGTACCGCTGTTTTCCCACTTACCTCATACTCTCATTTCTGCTTGTCTGAGTCTCGCTTTCTTCACAGTTGTTCTTCCTCCCTCGCTCAGCATGTGCAGCCTTGTGCTACTGGTGTAAGTTTTTGGATATGGCCTCAAGTTTCACCCTCGCATGGTGAGCTCCAGTGCAGGAGTTCCATTTTATAGATACTGCTCTTGCCCGGCTGGCTCAGTGAGCGGCAGCCTATGAACCGGGAGGTCACAGGTTCAATTCCCAGTCAGGGCACATGCCCAGGTTGTGGGCTCAATCCCCAGTGTGGGGCGTGCAGGAGGCAGCCGATCATGACTCTCTCTCTCATAATTGTGTTTCTCCTTCCCTCCCACTTCCTTCCTCTCTGAAATTTTTATTAAAAAAAAAAAAAAAAGATATATATATCGGTCTATGCTGCTATGTAGCATCTAGCAGCATAGACCGACTGTTCAGCATAACAATGAGTTGGAACCAGAGGCAGTAACTGAGGGCAGCATTATTATTGAGCTGTTATTCTGGGGCAGAGCATATGAATCATTAAAGCAATTTGCACTTTCCTGTTATTTACTAAGTACATTATCTTGGTCTTGCCAAATTTGAATCTGAAAATTTTCTCTCTCCATGGTTCCGTTTAAACAGCATGTTCCCTCTTCAGAACTGTTCATGTGAACCCTGTTTCCTCCTTTGGTGGGGTGCCCTTGGGCTCTTCTGTGTGCTCTTTCGCCGTGGGAGACGTATTGGTGTTGATCACTGTTCTTAGGGAATCTCAGGCTTCTGAGAGAGCCTACTCTTGGAATAAAGGCTCTGTTATCCTTTTTTTTTTTTTTTTTTTTTAATATATTTTATTGATTTTTTACAGAGAGGAAGAGAGAGGATAGAGAGTTAGAAACATCGATGATAGAGAAACATCGATCAGCTGCCTCTTGCACACCCCCTACTGGGGATGTGCCCGCAACCAAGGCACATGCCCTTGACCGGAATCGAACCTGGGACCTTTCAGTCTGCAGGCGACGCTCTATCCACTGAGCCAAACCGGTTTCGGCTCTGTTATCCTTAAGTTGTTTCCAAGTCCAAGTGACCCCTTAGAACTTGGGGTATCTCAGCATCTGAGGCAGCCTTCTTCTGACACGTGTCACTCTGTTGAGCTTCAGAAACGATGCAGCTGATTCTAGCAGCTGGCTGGATTGTCCACATTCCTCTAGGACTAGGTGCTGCTCCAGTCGGGCCGTCCTGTCCAGGCTGTTGTTTCTTTCCAGCTGAGTGTATCTGTCGCTGTCCTCTCTAGTTTACTAGGACTGTCAGGAGTACCGGACCAAGAAGTGTGAGAGACTAGAATATGCAGGTGCTATCAAAAAATAGTGAAGCCCTAGCTGGTTTGGCTCAGTGGATAGAGCATCAGCCTGTGGACTGAAGGGTCCCAGGTTTGATTCTAGTCAGGGCACATGCCTGGGTTGCAGGCTCGATCCTCCGTGAAGGGGGCATGCAGGAGGCAGCCAATCAATGATTTCTCTCTCATCATTGATGTTTCTATCTCTCTCTCCCTCTCCCTTCCTCGCTGAAATCAATAAAAATATATTTAAAAAAAAATAGTGAAGACATCACCTTCAAAGTGTCATTCTTAAGCCCTCAGCTCTCAACGTATTCCACATTCTTGTATCCTTGACATTGGTCTCACTGTACAGACCTCCAGTCTTTGCTTCCGCTGGTCGCTTTCCCTGGAGTGTCAGCTCACTGCTCTACCTGCTAAAAGCTTTCTCATCCAGCAGACATTTATTGAGCATCTACTCTGTGCCAGATTTTGGGCTAGGCCCTGGGGATGCAAAATGAGTAAGACCAGGTCCCTCCTCTGCCAGGAACCCAGTGCCTTAAGAGGGGCAACTTGAAACAGATGTTTTCCGCATAGGATCCTAGGTGCAGAGGTAGAGGTGCACAGGGAGCTCGAATGAGGGGTGTTTTTATTCTCAACTGAGCTCTCAAGTGCTCCCTGCTCCGTGCTGCCAGACTTAGGTCACGCTCCTCTGTGATACCGCGTGATGTGTGTTCCCCTCCCGACCAGCGCCCTGCAGGCATTAAGGCAGGGCCAGCCTCTGTTTATCCCGGTGTGTCCCCTGGTGCTTGCCATCGTGCTTTGCACAGTTTAGACTTATTTATACCCTGCATTGTTCCAAAAGGGATTTGGACTGGCTCACAAAGATGCCATTAAGGCATATGATGATATATATAAAATAATTGAAGAATTTGGGATTGAAATAGTGTGGGAAGAGAAAAGGATGAGAACATAGATGGTAAGACACATTGAAAGATTCTGTTGTCTGGTTGGTTCTCAGCTCCTTCGGGGTTGATGTAAAGAGGGAAATAATCATGTCTGTCCTTTATGGACTAGGCTAAATGGAATAAAAATGAACAACTTGTAGGGATATCAGGGACCAAGAAATTTCTCTTCTGGGACCTCCTTGCAAGGGCACTGTGTGCTGCTGTTCTGTAATCCCTGTATTTATTAGCCTAATGTTTGTTTGTTTTTGTTTTGTTGGTGGTTTTTTTTTAAATTATTTTTTATTGATTTCAGAGAGGAAGGGAGAGGGAGAGAGAGATAGAAACATCAATGATGATAGAGAGTCATTGATTGGCTGCCTCCTGCATGCTCCCTACTGGGGATTGAACCTGCAACCCGGGCATATGCCCTTGAGCAGAATCGAACCTGGGCCAATGCTTTATCCACTGAGCCAAATGTCTGATGAGCCTGATGTTTGTATGAGCTGTTTCAGAGGATGCTCCTTCAGTGCAGGTATAGTTTACAGCTTCTTCCAAGAGCCACCTGACGGAAGACTGGCTCCACGCTTAGTCAGGAGCCTTTTCCTAGCTTTCCAGTGGAGCAGTGCTCCTCATCTTTTCAAACTCATCACCTCTTTAAAGAAACATAAAATGTCATACCGCTGCTCCATTCTGATAAAATTCCCCTCAGGTCTGTTAGAGCCAACCTCTTTTTTTTTTTTTAATATATATTTTATTGATTTTTTACAGAGAGGAAGGGAGAGGGATAGAGAGCTAGAAACATCGATGAGAGAGAAACATCGACCAGCTGCCTCTTGCACACCCCCCACTGGGGATGTGTCCGCAACCAATGTACATGCCCTTGACCGGAATCGAACCTGGGACCTTTCAGTCCACAGGCCGACATTCTATCCACTGAGCCAAACCGGTTTCGGCTATAGCCAACCTCTTATCCTCACCAGCTGAGAATATTTTATCCTGCTTTTTCTTAAGTTTGTGTTATAAAAACAACAGTTATTCCTCTTCTATACAGCTATGTTACTATATTGAATATGACTTTCAAACTGTAGATTGTTGTTCTATGAATCTTAGGAGTTTCTGGAATGCCTCGATGAAGAATCATTTCTCTTGAGCCCTCCCTGCAGTTGGTCAGTTTGTTTACATTGTTTAGCTGGGTTCCAGATTTCATTCCAGTAGTCTCGTTAAAAGGATTTGTTCTCAGGACTTACATCAGGCAAGGAATTAAATCAACTAGCATGAAGTTTGATCAAAGCTGTCAGCCTGGCAACTTAGTTAAGTGAAAAAGAGAGAACTTTGTATAGAACTTGTTTCTTGGGATTGGTCAAAAGGAGAGGTAGATGTGCTAGCAATTTTAGTTTATCAAGAAGTTCACGGTGAATAGGCATTTGCCACGGCATTTTGTTGACTTTGTGTCAACACCAGGGCCTTCACTGCTATCCAGGGAACCTTTCGCCCTGTAACAGGCTTCAGGCTTAAAGCAGGCTTTGCTTCCCCCAGGGTCCAGCTAATAATACTGAGAACTTAGAATTCGCCATGTGCTCTGCTAAGTGCTTTTGAGTTTATAATAGATTTTTCTTTTCTTTCATTTAGTCCTCAAAATAAACTCCATTTTACAAAAGAGAGAAACCGGAAGTTGTGCTTTGCCCAGCATCTTCCGGTTCGTGGAAGAGGGAGCCAGAGCTTGAAGGCGGTCACTTTATCATGTCCCAGTGCTGGGTGTCGTAACCCATTTTCTACTGTTATAGTGTCTATTGAGACTCTTATTTGGAATAAACCCCACCATTGCAAAGCCCCTGGGAGTTGTTCTTTAGAGGCCCAGCATTGTGGATTTGCTCAGAATAGTCAATCTAGATATAGTGAGATTCTCAGGCAGATTTCCAAGCCTTTAAACCTCTTTGAGGTTTAAAGAGTATTTACTTCAGCTACTGAAATGCCTCCTGAAACACGTGACAATTACACCCAAATAATGACAAAGGCTGGGCCGGGGCATCTCGCTTCCTGAGATAGTCATACCTTCCCTGACCATCTGTGCCATTTCCCTGAGAGCAGCTGCTTGGCTTTCTTAGCCACTATGAGGATTGTCATCACTCTCATTAGAGAGAGAGGGAGGAAGAGGGAGGGAGAGAGAGAAACAGGCTCCCTACTGAGGATCGAGCCTAGGCACGTGCCCTGACTGGGAATTGAATGGGCCACCTCTCGGAGCATGGGGCGACACTCAGTCACCTAAGCCACACCGACCGTATTTTCTCCTTTTGTGAATATTGCCTTTTTAAAAAAAAAAAATAAGTATTTTGGCCCTGGCTGGTTTTGCTCAGTGGATAGAGCATCGGCCTGTGGACTGAAGGGTCCCGGGTTCGATTCCCAGTCAGGGGCACGTGCCCGGGTTTCGGGCTTGATCCCCAGTGGGGGGTGTGCAGGAGGCAGCCGATCCATGATTCTCTTATCATCATTGATGTTTCTATCTCTCTCCCTTTCCCTTCCTCTCTGAAGTCAATAAAAACATGTAAAAAAAATAAAATAAAAATTTACAAAAAAAGTATTTTGACAGTTTCCGTTTCTGAAATATTCCCTTATTAATGACTAATGTTTCAATTTTCTAGCTAATCCCTCTGACTTTGGGAAACTGTATGGACTATTCTTTTTTTTTTTTTTTTAATATGTTTTATTGATTTTTTACAGAGAGGAAGGGAGAGGGATAGAGAGTTAGAAACATCGATGAGAGAGAAACATCGATCAGCTGCCTCCTGCACACCCCTTATTGGGGATGTGCCCGCAACCAAGGTACATGCCCTTGACTGGAATCGAACCTGGGACCCTTGAGTCCGTAGGCTGACGCTCTGTCCACTGAGCCAAACCGGTTAGGTCTGTATGGACTATTCCTGATTCTCCCTTTAGCCTCCCTTAAAGATTCTGCTGTTTTCCTGGCTCCTCAGCGGCTTTCTTATTCTGAAACTAAAGAGAAGGACCTGGGATGTCTCAGAATGTCTCCTGCCAGCTCCCCAGCCCACACAGATGGCGATCTGTGCTCAGAAGTTTGCCAGGAGAGGGATTTTACCCTGTCCTACTCTGAGCAGCTCTATGCTTGTCACCATTTCTTTTATTAGAAATGTCTAATTTAAAATTTCTGCTTTTACTTTCTCTGTTGTCCTCTGTACCTTTCATGTGTTTGGAAACCACCACACTTTGGTTTTCTCCATATGTTTAGTTTCTCTGCAGTTAATGCCTTGTGCATGAGTTAACTCACCTATAAAATGGGTATAATAGTAGTCCTTTTTTTTCTTTATCGATTAAGATATTACATATGTGTCCGTATCCCCCCATTGCCCCCCACCCCCAACAGTAGTCTTTACTACATCAAAATCATGTTGGTAACCATGATTTTGATGTAGTAAAATTAGCAACAAAGACTCAGTTATGAAAGGTGTCACTTGTAATGGAGTCCAATGTAATGAAAATATAGCAAATAATGTCCTTTATTTCAAGCAATCTTTGATTAAAAACCACAGCGCAACCCTGGCCGGGTGGCTCATTTGGTGAAGCCTCATGCCGAACAGTGAAATGTTTTGGGCTTAATTCCCGGTCAGGGCACATACTAGGTTGTGGGTGTTCAGTCCCTGGTCAGGGCACTTACAAGAGGCAACCTATCGATGTCCCCCTCACCCCCCTCAAAAATCAGTAAGAACCTACCCTCGGGTGAGGATTAAAAACAAAAAAAATAGCCGAAACCGGTTTGGCTCAGTGGATAGAGCGTCGGTCTGCGGACTGAAAGGTCCCAGGTTCGATTCCGGTCAAGGGCATGTACATTGGTTGCAGGCACATCCCCAGTAGGGGGTGTGCAGGAGGCAGCTGGTCGATGTTTCTCTCTCATCGATGTTTCTAGCTCTCTATCCCTCTCCTTTCCTCTCTGTAAGAAATCAATAAAATATATCTTAAAAAAAAAAATCTCCATAAAAAAAATAGCCATGGTGCAGTTGAAATGTTTTATCGGTTATAACAGGATTTGCCATGTATCTTTTCCTGCTTAATTGTCGCTTGGGTTATCCTGTGAGTTTTCTTTGCCTTGTCCATGGATGTCCTTGAATGTTGTAGAAACCTGGGAAGGGCTCAGGCAGGCTCCGCCCCCAGGGTGCTCTGAGCTTCCCCATGCGCCTCCATGTGACTCACTGTGGGTCTTCCCCGTGGGATGGATGGAGCCTCTGGACTTCCCTTGCCATCATTGTAGACTTGGGGAACAGGCTGTGGGCAGCTGACGTCCTTGTTCTAAACCCAGAGCCTTGCCCTAGCCAGTGTGGCTCAGTGGCTAGAGCCTCAGCCTGCAGACTGAAGGGTCCTGGGTTCGATTTCAATCAAGGGCACATGCCTGGGTTGTGGGCTCGATCCCCAGTCGGGGACATGCAGGAGGCAGCCGATCAATAATTCCCTCTCTTTGGTGTCTCTCTCTCTCTCTCTCTCCCTCTCCCATCTTCTCTGAAATCAATAAAAATATATTTTTTAAAAGTCTTAAAAAATGAAAACAAAAAATAAACCCAGAGCCTGGTACTCCCGGGAGATCGCACTTAGAAGTGCTGTCTGGGGGAAGCCGCCCTCTGCTGTGCCTGATGCTTCTCGTTCCTGTGTTTATAGCTGGCCGTGCAGCTGCCGCCCTGCTTTCCCCAGGGGCCTCGTTGTAGGTGGACAGAGAATGATCCTCAGGGCGTCTGGGGTCAGTCTCAGGGCCGTGGTTGGAGCTGTGAACAGGCTGTCACAGGAGGCTTGGCTCAAGTGTAAATGAACCTGAGAGCAGAATCCCAGGGTCACCTGCAGAAGAGAGGTGACACTCGAAATCAGTGCCGGCTCCCTCTCCCCTTGGGAAGTCTAAAGGAACTTGATGTTTAAACTTGGGGTGGAAAAACAGAGAGGGTGTGGTTTAGGCAAGGCAGCACCCGAAGTCTGATTCCAGTGTGATGTCTGGGCACGTGGCTCACCCCCTGAGCTGTTTCCAGCTATCCAGTGAGAAATAAACCCACCAAATAAGATTCCTTCAAGCACTCTGCCAGCGCCTGCGTGTTCCCTGCAATGACTGCATCCGAGGACCAGAGCAGATAGGGTGGGCGTGTGACTGATGAGCGGGGAGGGAGGGGGCCGCAGGGGGTGACTATTACGGGAGGTGATAAGAGCTGGATCTGTACCCCATGGCTGAGCAGTGACAAGAATGCCGAGAGGTGTAAATGCCAGGGTGGGAGATGAGAAGCAAGGAGATGGGGGGGAAAGCCAGGTTAGAGGTGGAGTGTCCCTGCCCTGCGTGTCATGCTCCTCGGGGCTCAGCATGACAAACAGCTTCTCATATACGCTTCCCCTTTGTGTGTGTGTGTGTGGGGGGGGGGGTCACAGAGCTAGCAGGCAGCAGTGCCATCACTGACCAGGTTCTTCCACAGCCATAGTGTGAGGGGTTTCAGGGAAGCATCCAGGGTCCACCTCCCCGTGTACTCTCTCCCGTGAGATGGTTGACTCCCTTGGGAGCAGGGAATTACCTTTTTAACCTTTTGCACTCGGATGTCGAGTGTGACTCGACACGGTTAGCATTCGAATGAAGGAATCGAGAAAAAAGCAAGCGAGTGCAAAGGGTTAAAAATTATTAGTATTGATTTCAGAGAGGAAGGAAGAAGGAGAGAGGGAGAGAAATAGAAACATCAATGATGAGAGAATCACTGATCGGCTGCCTCCTGCACGCCCCCTGCTGGGGATCGAGCCCACAACCCGGGCGTGTGCCCTGACTGGGAATAGAACCATGACTTCCTGGTTCATAGGTCGATGCTCAACCGCTGAGCCACTGTGGCTGGGCCAGGGAATTCTCTTTTGTTCCCCCTCCTTCAGTGCCTAGCACAGTGCTCTGAACATGATTGTGTAGTCAACATTTAAGCCAGAGGAAGTGTGTTTCCCTGGAGCGCAGCTTCTCTGCCTGCTCATGGAGCAATGCCACTGACCCACAAGTTCCTTCCCAGAACGACTGGACCTCTCCTTGGGAGGGGGCAGTGCTACGGGGCTGCTGCTTTCGGCCACACGAAAACCGCCAGAAACCGTAAAAGGATTAAAAACAGGGCAGTGTAGTTATTCCCACCTTGTAGTTCAAGAAAGCGAAGTTCCAGGACGTCACCCGCTGGTATATGGACTCCTAGTCCAGTGCTCACGCCCCTGACCCAGAGATCTGCCGCCTCCTGCCCCACCTGATGGCCAGGCTCTCCCCAGCCGGGCCGGGCGGGGGGCGGGGGGTGGTCTCCTTATCCCACCACTATTCTCCTTTCCCATCCCAGGCACCTGCTGTGGTTTCTGGTGAGTGCTGGCCAGAGCCCCCAAGGGGGAGGGAGCTCCAGTACCTGGCACTTTGCGGGGCACTAACGCCTTTGCGACAAGGGAGGAGGCATCCTCGCCCCCAGATTTGCCCTCATGAAGGGAGGCTTCGAGGTGAAATAATCACTCGGGCGAAAGCCGGTGCGAGTGGAGAGGGAGGGCCAGGTCCTTAGCGCGAGGCGGTGGCCACTGGGGCAGGACTGCGGGCGTGCAGGTTGTGGGGGCCCCTGACCTAGACCTGGGAGAAGGGCTGGTGGGGCGGGGCGGGCACTGGGGGGCGGGCTCAGGCAGGCTCCGCCCCCGGGGCGCCGGTTTAAAAGCTGGGAAGCTCTCCGGGAGAGGAGCCGCTGTGGAAGCTCGCAGCCCCGCGGTGCGTCCAGGCCACAGCGATGGCCCTGCGGGCGGGGGGCGCTCGGTGGCTCGGCGCTGTCTTGCTCTTCGCTCTGCTCGCTGCCAGCGCCGCCTCACTCAGCTGGGATCTCCGGGAGCCCCGCAGCCGGGCCGGCAAGATCCGTGTGCACCCGCGAGGCAACCTCTGGGCCACCGGTAAGTGTCTGGGACCCTCTGGGACCCGGCAAGCGCCCCTCACCAGCATGCTCTCACCCCCTTTTCCTTCTCTGGCCGCCCCTGAGCCACAGACATTAGTGTCTGGACTGGTGGGGACCCTGGGACTCCTCTAATTTAGATGGGGAGCTTGAAACCCAGACAGGTGAGCGAGTGGCTAAGATCACCCAGCTCGTTTTAAGCAGAGCTGAGGCTGGCCGCTACATCTGCCTCACAGCTCTGCCCCTTCTTGTTTAAACAAGACCCTACCGACTCTTCCCACTTCTGTCTGCGCCCTGCCCCTCCTCCTTCCAGAAACCTCCTCACTGTCCACTTTCTTCTCTGCCCTTTGCTGTCCGCTCCTAAGCAGGCAGCACAGCTGGCAGAGTTGGCCTGACCCTGGCCCATCCCACCTTCTGGCTGCGCCATCCTCTCCACCCCCTCCACCTGTTCAGGCTTTGCCACCACAAGGGTCTCTACTGCTCCTTGGTGAAGAGTATATTCCTTCCAGGAGAACTAAAAGGTGGGAGAGATGGGGAGCTTCCCCACTGTGATAGGATCCTTGCTCCCTGACTTCCTTATGTCCAGGCACCTCTTTTTTTCTTTTCTTTTTTTTTTTTTAATCGGAACTGCTTTTCTAGGTCACTTCATGGGCAAGAAGAGTCTGGAGCCCCCTGGCTCATCCCTACTCAAGACAGCTCCCCACGTCTCGCTGGGGGACCAGAGACTGCCGCTGAGTCATGATCTGCTCAGGATCCTCCTGCTGAAGAAAGCTCTGGGCATGAGACCCGGCGGCCCAGCACCTCACGCCCAGGTGAGCCAGGCCCCCACCACTGGCCCAGGAGAGGCTTAGCCAGGGCTGCCCCTGGGTCCAGCACTGGGATCAGGGAGTGCCTGCCCAACCAGGGTCTGATGGGCCCCAGAAATCCAGGGATTCCAGGCTCTCTTTGTGATGCAGAGCTCAAAGGGAGAGGACTCCAAAGAAAGGAAAGTGACGCTCTAGCTGGTTTGGCTCAGTGGATAGAGCCTCAGCCTGCGGACTGAAGGGTCCCTGGTTCGATTCCAGTCAAGAGCACATGCCCGGGTTGAGGGCTTCATCCCCAGTAGGGGGCGTGCAGGAGGCAGCCCATCATTGATTCTCTCTCATCATTGATGTTCCTATCCCTCTCTCTCCCTTCCTCTCTGAAGTCAATAAAAATGTTTTTAAAAGAAAAAGAAATAAAGGAAGGTGAAGAAATCAAAAGAAAGGAAAAAATTTTAAAATAAGAAAGGAAGCTAAATAATAAAGAAAAAGGAGAGAGAGAGAGAAAGGAAGCTAACCTTCCCAGCAAACCCCAGGGAATAAGAAGTAGGGGAAGAGCCTGACCGGTTTGGCTCAGTGGATAGAGCAACAGCCTGCGGACTGGGAGGGTCCCGGGTTCCATTCTGGTCAAGGGCATGTACCTTGGTTGCGGGCACATCCCCAGCAGGGGATGTGCAGGAGGCAACTGATCGATGTTTCTCTCTCATCGATGTTTCTAACTCTCTATCCCTCTCCCTTCCTCTCTGTAAAAAATCAATAAAATATATTTTTAAAATATTTTTTTAAAAAAGAAGTAGGGGAAGAAATTTCCCCTCTGATTGCCCAGTCTGAGGTCACAGCCTAGGATTATCCAGCCTCTTGCACCCACAGTCTAGTCAGACTCATCCCCACCCCACCTGTCCACCCTTGCTGTGCCCTGAATATGCTTGTGGTTAGAGTTGGGACACTGAGGCCCACAGAGGGGGAGTCATTTAGAAGCTGAGGAAGAGTCCGACCTTGTTCACCTTGACCAGTGCTCTTCCCAGACTGTCTTCTGCCTCCGTGGCTTATGGCAGGGTTTCTCAGCCTCAGCACACTCTTGACAGAATGTCTGGGCTGTGGGGTCATCCTAGGAAGGTGAGCAGCATCCCTGGTCTCTGTCCACCAGAGCATCTCCCCACCTCCCCAGTTGTGAGAACCAAAAATGCCTTCAGATGTTGCCACGGGTGCTCTAGCAAGGGGACACGAGTGGGAGTTAAAATCACCCTTGGTTGACCAAGCCAGCCTTAGTCTGTAGCCATTCCCTGCTCCTGGGCCGGTCCCTGTCCCACACCGCCTTCCCACGTCTGCTGTTGCTGTGTGTGGAAGGCAGAGTGAGTGGTAGGTGTGGGTTCTGGGGACAGTGTGCTCGACTCAAAACCTAGCTCTTAGTAGCCGTGTAACCTTAGAAATGTCACTTAACCCCTCTAAGCCTCAACTTCCTCACCCATAAAATGGGGATAACAGTGCCATCTCCCGTTAAATGAGACCATATCATTTGCTCAGCATGATGCCCGGCACATAGAAAGCGCTTAGTCAATGGGAGCTGGTATGGTCTGAGATCCCTGGCAGCACCTGTTGCTGACACACCTTTGTTTTTAATATATTTTTATTGATTTCAGAGAGGAAGGAAGAGGGAGAGAGAGAAACATCACTGATGAGAGAATCATTGATCGGCTGCCTCCTACACCACCCACACTGGGGATTGAGTCCGCAACCCAGGCATGTGCCCTGACAGGGAATCGAACTGTGACCTCCTGGTTCATAGGTTGACACTCAACCACTGAGCCACACTGGCTGGGCCTGACTCACCTTTGAATCCACCAGTGTGCCTAGCGTGTAAAGCGTACATTTTGAAAGAAGGGAGGGGCATGCCCTCGAGAAGGTGCAGCTGTGACTCTCCTGATGCACAGAACCGCCCGCCCCTGGGGACCTCGGATGAAAGGACTGGCTACTCTGAAGGGAGACGATGTTTCCTCTGGGGCCATTGGTCTGGAAGGCCTGAAACATGCAGACCAACTAGAGAATCTCAGAGGAAGCAGTACCTTGCCCTGGGGACGGGCTTCAGAAGTGAGGTGTGCGGGAGTGAAAATGCTAACGCTGGCAGAGGGCCAGCCACCTACTTGGAATTTGCTTCCATGGTCTCCCTTGAATGTCATGACCACTCTTGAGGTTTGGGCTGCTAATGTGAGAAAATCACCCTTCTTCAGGTGCTGGGGGGTGGAGGGGGGTGCTGCCTCAGACGAGAGTCTGTCCCTGTCCGACTCTGTGGATGCCTAGCACTTAGGAATGGCAGAATGCCCTATTATTTGCCCCCTGTGCTCAGGTCAGTTCTTCCGTGTTCCCCTTCAGTATAGGAGGCTGCTGGTGCGAATGCTGCAGAAGTAATGCCATTAATGAGGAAGACACAACAACGTGGCTTAGACTGTGCCCACCCCGGGAAGGTGCTGAAGGGGACCCTGCTAGTGGCCCCATCTGGATGTAAATTCTGGGCTCAAATCTCTGTTACTCCATTACTGTGATTTGTGGTCGGGTCACCCGGAGTATCACCAGTGCAGACACAAATTATGTTCCTGCTGTATTTCTTGCTTCTCTGTTGAAGTTGTGAATAAAACCCTGCTCTTTACATAGAATGTCTGGTCCTCTCCTTCCAGTGTGTTTGAGGGGATGGAGTGGGGGGAAAGGTGGCTGGAGATGGGGTTGGCTCCAAAATGCCCAGAATACTCCATGGTACCAGCCTGGCACTGACTCAGGACAACTCATTAGCTCATTCAGCAAACAGGTACTCCACACCTGCTGTACACCAGGTCCTGTGCCCGGCAATTGGTTCTACTCTCCTCTCTGCCACCTTCTGGCACAAGCAAGTCTCTCGAGTCCCCCCGCCCCCAATAAAAGGGAGCTGCCTGCACTACATCTACATTACCCGGGGCTTTGCTTTCCCCATTCATTTCATGATCGTGCCAATCTTTGAGGGGAGCCCCCAGCGCCTACAAGGGTTGAGGGCCAGCTGGGATCCAGACCCTGCTGTCCTCTCTCCCTCTTCTCTGGCTTTCCGTAGGATTGCCAAAGTTAGCAAAACATAAAGGACACCCAGTTAAATTCGAATTTCAGATAAGCAGTCATTTTTTTTCGTCTAAGATGCCCTAATGTTGCACGGACATACAAGAAAAAATGTTCCGTTGTTTATCTAAAATTCGAATTTAACTGGCCGTCCTATATCTTATCTGGCCTTGGCCCTCTGATCTGCACATTCCCGGTCGTAAAACTAACGGTATTTGGTCCCTCAGGCCCCGGCCGGAGCTGATAGCCTGGGAATCCCTGATTCTACATACTTTTGCCCGGAGAACCCCTAACCTAGCCTAGCAAAGGGTACAGCTGGGTCCCTGGCGCTCCCGCAACTCTAGCCCCGCCCCTGGCGTGAGGCCACGCCCACTGCGTCGGAGCAGGACGCGCACTCTCCTCGCGAGAAGGCCCCTCCCGCCGGGAAGGTTCTGAGGCGGAAGTGGGGTGGCGGAAGTGAGCTACCTGAGCGACAGTTGCCATGGAGTCCGCGGAGGACTGGCTGGTGGAATCCTTGCGCTTGTAGGTCCTGTGGGCCTGGGGTCGGGCTTTCGGGTTTGAGCTGGCGGGGCGGGCGCGAAGCTTGGCGCGTGGGGAATCCGGGTCTGGGCCGGGCGGTTAATGCCCGCGGGGCGGGGCGGGGCGGGGCGGGACCGCATGAGGACGCCGCCTGGGCCTCGGATCCCGCTTCTGGGAGATAGCACAACCCTGCGGGCGCAAGTTGTGTTGCGGTACTAGTAAGAGCGGTGCTGTGCAGGGTAATAATAAGTGACCAGTAATTTTGCACCAGCCTCTGAATTGAACCCCAGACTAATTGTCTCATGGATTCTTTTTTTATATATATTTTTTATTGATTTCAGAGAGGAAGGCAGAGGGAGAGAGAGATGTAAACACCAATGATGAGAGAGAATCATTGATCGGCTGCCTCCTGCATGCCCCCCTACTGGGGATTGAGCCCACAATCTGGGCATGTGCCCTTGACCTGACTCGAACCCAGGACCCTTCAGTCAGCAGGCCCACGCTCTATCCACTGAGACAAACCGGCTAGGCTGTCTCATGGATTCTTCACATCAACCCGGGGAAGTCTGGGTTCTCTGGGAGTTCCGTGTTGCAGAGGAGGACCAAGGCTCAGGGTTATTGTGACTGGCCTGGTCCCGGTCACACAGGGAGCAGAATGTGTAACAAGACTTGTTAACAGGTTTGCCTGACTCCAGAGCCTGGGCCTCCAACCACCAAACCGTGATGCCTCTCAGAGTTCTTGACATGGTGTCCCTCTCTGCAGGTACCAGGATTTCCATGCATTCGACCTCCCAGGAGCCACTCGAGTCCTTGAATGGATTGGTGACAGAGGTGAGGAGATGGAATCCCACTCAGGCTGGGACTCGAGACCTCAGCCCAGAGGGCCCCAGCCCACTCTGCTGAGGGCCCCTTGCTCACTTGTGGCAATTTTGTGCTCCATCAGCGCTTCCTAAGTTCTAGATCTCTCCCATCCCCCAGCACAAGGCTGCATCTCAATGACAAGGGAATTTATATGCCTCAGCAGGTTTGGCAGAGTTTCTAGAGCAGGGGTCCTCAAACTTTTTAAACAGAGGGCCAGTTCACTGTCCCTCAGACCGTTGGAGGGCCGGACTATAGTTTAAAAAAAACTATGAACAAATTCCTATGCACACTGCACATATCTTATTTTGAAGTAAAAAAACAAAACGGCAAAAACACCCGCATGTGGCCCGTGGGCCGTAGTTTGAGGATGCCTGTTCTAGAGCCAGCCATGGTCCACAATCTTGCCAGCAGTTTGTCACAGCTACTTCTGCTTCTTTTTTCCCCAGGAGTTTTTGTTGCTGGCTATGAAAAGTTGAAAAAAAATGAAATTCTTCACCTGACATTACCTCCCCGACTTTCTGTAAAAGAAAACCAGGTAATTTGAAATATAAATGCTGAGTATATGTGTCTCCTTTTAGTCATTTATTAAACCTTTATGGAGCTCCTGTTGTCTACTAGCTATTGTCCTGGATACTAGAAAGAGAGCGAGAGAGAGAGAGAAACCCTGGGCCTGCCCTTCTGGTCTACTAGAGCAGTGGTCGGCAAACAGCGGCTCGCGAGCCACATGCGGCTCTTTGGCTCCTTGAGTGTGGCTCTTCCACAAAATACCACGTGCGGGCGCGCACGTACAGTGCGATTGAAACTTCGTGGTCCATGCGCAGAAGTCAGTTTTCGGCCTGGGCGAGTCTATTTTGAAGAAGTGGCGTTAGAACACTCAAGGGGCCAAGAGCTGCATGTGGCTCGCGAGCTGCAGTTTTCCGACCGCTGTACCAGAGGGAGGCAAATATGCACGTAGATAAGTACTAAGGAGCCTCCCATGATTTACAGAGGGTCACTAAGGAAGAAGTCCATTGTAGTTTATCAAAATTAGATACCTGGAGCCATTAGGGTATAGAAGATGGATGAAACCCTTAGAATGGTTAAGAATGAATGTGGGTAATGTATCCTATACAAGAAAAAGGCTAATATGCAAATCGACCCAACAGCTGAACGACCAGTCGCTATGATGCGCACTGACCACCAGGGGGCAGCTGCTCAACACAGGAGCTGCCCCCTGGTGGTCAGTGTGCTCCCACAGGGGCAGCGCCATTCAGCCAGAAGCCCTGAGCCAGGCTCACAGCTGGCAAGCAGTGGTGGCGGGAGTCTCTCCGCCTCCGCAGCAGCACTAATGATGTCTGACTGCCTGCTTAGAGGGCGCAGGCTGGCTTAGAGGGTGCAGGCCGGGCTGAGGGACCCCTCTCCCCCAGAGTGCATGAATTTCGTGCACTGGGCCTCTAGTAAGAAATAAGAGGGGAAGGTGGCTAAAGACAGAACTTTAGAGAATACATTTAAGGAATGGGCAGAGGAAAATGAACTCACAAGCAATACTAGGAAGGAATAATCTTGAAAGTAGGAGGAGTCTCAGAAGAGGTCAGTATTTCAGAAGCTAAGGGAAGAGAATGTGTCAAAAGAAAAGAGCTGGTAGCCGCCTGGTGTTGCCCTGGGGGAGATTTCCAACCTAGCGCTCTTGATCTCCGCATCCCCACCACTCAGGCTTGAGCCAGGAGCTCCCCAACTGGGCCTTTATGAGAGACCTGATTGACCTCCCACCTCACCCCTGGCTTTTCCTCTTTCCTCTTTCCACTTCCTTTTTCCCTGCCTCCAGTTCCTCACTTGGAGATAGTAATCCAGTGGCTAAGAGCATGGACTGGTAGACAGACTTAGGTTCAAATTCACAACATAATCCCCTCTGGGATCTTCGAAAACTTGTTTAAATTCCCCAGGCCTTATTTTTAACATTTTATTTTATTTTATTTTATTTAAAGGATAGTGTTTGTTGTTGTTTTATTTTATTTATTTTTTATTGACTTCAGAGAGAGGAGGGGAGAGGGAGAGAGAGGTAGAACCATCAATGATGAGAGAGAATCATTGATCGGCTGCCTGGGAATCGAACCCAGAACCCAGGCGTGTGCTCTTAACCAGAATTGAATCCGGGACCATTCAGTCTCCAGGCCAATGCTCTATCCACTGAGCCAAACCAGCGAGGGCTATTTTTGACAATTTAGAATAGGGTTAATTATAGTATCTACTTCTAGAATTCAATGTGATCAAGTATGTAAAGCATAAACACAGGGCCTGATACGGTAAATGCTGGATAATTAGTAGTTGTTATATTTTTATCACTAGAAGAACCCACCTGATTTCCAATGGGAAGTGGCATGAGAAATGGAGATATGTTCGTTGGCTCATACATTCCACCTTTTTAAAAAAATTAATTTTAGCCTGGCTAGCATACGGTCAGGGCACATGCCCGGGTTGCAGGCTCAATCCTCAGTGTGGGGGGTGCATGAGGCAGCCAATCAATGATTCTCTTTCATCATTGATGTTTCTATCTCTCTCTCCCTCTCCCTTCCTCTCTGAAAGCAATAAAAATATATTTTTAAAAAATTTAATTTTAGAGAGGAAGGGAGAGAGAGAAACATAGATTTGTTGTTTCACTTATTGATGCACTCATTGTTGGACTCTTTTTTTTTTAATGTATTTTTATTGATTTCAGAGAGGAAGGGAGGAGGAGGGAGAAAGAGAGAAACATCAGTGATGAGAGAGAATCATGGATCAGCTATCTCCTGCATGCCCCACACTGGGGACCGTGCCCACAACCCTGGCATGTGCCCTTGACCGGAATCAAACCCGGGACCCTTCCGTCCACAGGCCGACGCTCTATCCACTGAGCCAAACCAGCTAGGGTTGATTGACTCTTATATGTGCCCTGACCAGGGATTGAACCCGCAACCTTGGCATATTTGGGTGATGCTCTAACCAACTGAGCTACCCAGCCAGGGCTCTAGCTTATTCTTTTTTAAAAATTTTTTTTTATATGTTTCTTTTTTTTTTTTTTTAATTGATTTTTTACAGAGAGGAAGAGAGAGGGATAGAGAGTTAGAAACATCGATCAGCTGCCTCTTGCACACCCCCTACTGGGGATGTGCCCGCAACCAAGGTACATGCCCTTGACCGGAATCGAACCTGGGACCCTTGAGTCCGCAGGCCGATGCTCTATCCACTGAGCCAAACCGGTTTCGGCTTAAATTTTTTTTTTTTTTGATTTCAGAGAGGATGGGAGAGGGAGAGAGAGATAGAAACATCAATGATGAGGGAGACTCATTGATCAGTTGCCTCCTGCACGCCCCTTACTGGGGATCCAGCCTACAACCTAGGCATGTGCCCTTGACCAGAATCGAACCTGGGACCTTTCAGTCCGCAGGCGAATGCTCTATCCACCGAGCCAAACCAGCTAGGGCGTGCTCTAGCTTTTTTTGATGAAGCTGTTAAGCCTTGTGACTCCCCTAAGAAGGCCGGAAATGTAACACTTGTGTTAGAACAAAAGGGGCTCGGGAAAGGGTAGCAGAAGGGTGGCCTCCGTGGCCTCCTGTCAGGCTGGGGTCTGGCTCCTTACCTAGAGCATGTCTGAAAGGTCCCTTCGGAGAGCAGGCTCTATCTGATTGGCCACCCTTCCGCATTTCAGGGCTTACTCCCCGAAAGAGATTTCAAGGTATGCCACGGAGGATTTTCAGACAGGTCTATCTTTGATCTGAAGCACGTGCCAGACACCAGGTATGGTCAGCTCTGTTCCTCAGACCCCCCCCATTCAGGATGGAGTGGCTGGAAATGTCAAGGGTATTCTGCCTCTTTATCACCATGCCGCCCCTAACCCCTGAGCACATGGTACTTGTGAGCGCGCGCACACAGAAATCTGGAATACAAAGAACCTGTTGTTTGGCGGCTTCATGGTCCCTCTGCAGACCTTCCAATGACTGTGACCCACAGATCTCCAGAGCTGCTCCAAATAGAGAGTAGAAAGATGCTCTTAGTTTCTCAGAGAGCTGATGGTGGGTGGCTGGGGCGAATGACTCCATTGGCAGATGCTGAGAGTCTGGGCCGGCTGTGTGTTCAGGCTCCATGCTGCTGTCCTGTCTGGGACACTTCATGCCACATGGAAGCCTGGGCTCAGTCCCGTGTCTCATGACTGTGGGCCTGTCCCTAAAGTGGAGTGAGCCTGCTCTTCCTCTGTTAAATGCGGGTGACGGGACAGTCCCTTCGTGCAGTGAGCTTTCCTGAGGTGGGCGTGTAGGAATCTCAGGCTGAGTGGGCTGGAGAGCGGAAAGGCTGGGGGGAGGCGGGTGAGCTCCTTGCTGTCTGAACTGAGGTCTCCTCTCCCTCCTAAACAGGTTGCTGGTGACCAGTGGCCTTCCCAGTTGTTACCTGCAGGTGTGGCAGATCGCGGAGGACAGTGGTGAGTGAATTTGACTTGGTGCCGGTTGACACATACCTCCATCCCCTAATCCGAGTCAATGAAGCAGTAGGTTCAGGCCTGGCTGGCGTGGCTCAGGGTTGAGCGTCGACCTATGAGCCAGGAGGTCATGGTGCAATTTCTGATCAGGACACATGCCCGGGTTGTGGGCTCATATCCCCAGTAGTGCAGGAGGCAGCCGAGCAATGCTTCTCTCTCATCATTGATGTTTCTTTCTCTCTCTCCCTTCCTCTCTGAAATCAATAAATATATATATATAGTTGATTTCAATTATATATATATTATTTCAATTATATATATAAATTAGCAATTGCACACAAGCCCCAAATGGAGCTTCCTGTAACTTGCTTCAGGAACTGAGGTTACCAACCCAGTCATAGGCGGAGCACGGAGTGAGCTTCCTCTCCTCCAGGCAGGTGCAGTGGCAGAGGCTAGGACAGAACTATGGCCACTCAGGTGAGCACACCTCTTGGAGGAGGAGGAGGCAGCAGGAGGTCACCTCTCTTTGCCCAGCCTGGTAGCCGCAGGAAAGAAAAACGGAGTGAGCAAGAGGCTGGGCTGACCCATCTCCCTCAGAGGAGTCACTCTACTCCGGCTCCTTCTGGGAGTGGAGGGCAGTTCTTTTTTTCTTTTTTAATATCTTTTATTGATTTTTTACAGAGAGGAAGGGAGAGAGAAACATCGATGGGAGAGAAACATCGATCAGCTGCCTCCTGCACACCCCCCACTAGGGATGTGCCCGCAACCAAGGTACATGCCTTTGACCGGAACCGAACCTGGGACCTTTCAGTCTGCAGGCTGACGCTCTATCCACTGAGCCAAACCGGTTAGGGCTGGAGGGCAGTTCTGTGCGTTCGGATCAGGCAGGTGTCAGAACCTGCAGCCCTTAGAGCATCCTGGGTCAGCATGGAAGAGTGGCTCAGACGCACAGGCTGTTGCTCTTGGAACTGCCCCTTTGCCTGTGACTCTGTGCCTGCCCGTGGGTCCCCGCCCTCGCTTGGATGCTTCCCAGGAACTGGCCGCGGGGTTGGCTTCTCTCCCAGCGTCCTTGTTGTGGAGAGGCGGTTGTTGTGCTCCTTTGCTTTGAGGTCACTGAGCCTCTGCACCTTCCTTTATTGTTTCTTTTTTGTACTTCTTGTTGCTTCCAGGTGTTTGTGTCACTTACTTATAGTTATGATTGCTGTTGTTTTTTGTTTTGTTTATATTTTTATTGATTTCAGAGAGGAAGGGAGAGGGAGAGAGAGATAGAAACATCAATGATCAGAGAGAATCATTGATCAGTTGCCTCCTGCATGCCCCCTACTGGGGTTTGAGCCCATAACCCAGGCATGTGCCCTTGGCCTGAATCGAACCTGGGACCCTTCAGTCCGCAGGCCAACGCTCTATCCACTGAGCCAAACTGGCTAGACTACTGTTGTGTTTTTTTTAAATACATATTTTTATTGATGTCAGAGAGAAAGGGAGAGGGAGAGAGAGGTAGAAACATCATGAGAGAGAATCATTGATCGGCTGCCTCTGCACGCCCCCTGCTGGGGATCAAGCCCGCAACCTGGGCATGTGCCCTGGACTGGAATTGAACCTGGGACCCTTCCATCTGCAGGCCAACTCTATCCACTGAGCCAAACCGGCTAGAGCAATGTTCGTTTTTTTTAATAGTGTCCTTTGAAACATAAAAGTGTTAGATTTGGATGAGGTCTAATTTATCACTGTTTTTTGTTAGGGACTATGCTTGTCATGTCATATCTAAGAAATCTTTATTTAACGCATAAATTTTCCCGTGTTTTATTTTTCCCAAAAGGAAGTTTTGGCTTTTATCTCTTCAACATTTAAATCTATGATCTCTTTCAAGTTAACTTTTGTATATGGTGTGAGGTAAGGATCTAAGTTTATCTTTTTGCATGGATATCCCGTTGTTCCATCACCATTTGTCAAAATGCCTAACCTTTCTCCATTGATTTGCCTTGGTGCCTTTGTTGAAAATCAATCCACCATAATCTAAGCATTTACTTCTGGACTCTCAGTTCTGTCCCATTGATCTTTATATCTGCCCTTATGCCAGTAACTTGTAGTTTGCCCAAAAGTAGCCTGGGTGGGGCTGCAGTGGTTTAGAGATGAGAGAGACTGGAGTGTTACCAACCATTTGGAGGCGCCCTTTGTCCTGCCAGTGCCTGGGGTACCAGGTGCCTCGTAGAACCTGTAGCCCAGGCCCAGGGGAGCTGATGAGCCCAGGCCGCTCTGATACTCGTGTGGGATTAGGAAATCAGATAGAGTTATCTTCCCCAGATATTAGTGCAGAATATTCTAGAGCCTGGGGAAGGCTGGCCACTGTTTTCCTGGAAACTTAAAAGCATAGTGTTATTTGGGTGAATTTTCCAGGGTCCAGTGTTGACCCACAGCTTTGGTGTCTCAAACCTGATTCTGTCAGCACGTCTAAAACAATTCCAACCTGTTCATAGGAGCAGAAGCACCCATCAGACTCACGAGACTGCCATATAAACCAGAATGCAATTTTAATCGTTTACTAGAGGCCTGATGCACGAAATTCATGTAAGAGTTGGCCTTCCTTCTCCTGGCTGCCAGCACCAGCTTCCCTCTGGCACCCAGGACTCGGGCTTCCCTCACAGCCCCGGCTTCGTCCGGAAGGACGTCCGGTCTAATTAGCATACTACACTTTTATTATTATAGATAATGAAAAAATAAGTATCCCTTAAATATGGAATATTTCAGGCCCTTTTTTTAAAAATATATTTTATTGATTTTTTACAGAGAGGAAGGGAGAGGGATAGAGAGTTAGAAACATCGATGAGAGAGAAACATCGATCAGCTGCCTCCTGCACACCCCCCACTGTGGATGTGCCCGCAACCCAGGTAGGTACATGCCCCTGACCGGAATCGAACCCGGGACCCCTCAGTCCACAGGCGGATGCTCTATCCACTGAGCCAAACCGGTTATGGCAGGCCCTTCTTCTTGCTGGTGGAAGACCGAACCCGATCAGAGGGTTCATGAGAAAGGTAACCGTCACCAGAGGAATCAGCTCAGAGGTTTTCAGAGTGTGTGTTTGTGGCTCTCTCAGACAGAAAGTATGAAACTTGTGAAGGCAGCTGCCCAGGCTCCTGCTGTCCAAGTCCCTGGACAGTGCCCGAGGCCTCCTCTCCGCTCTGGGCTGTGGGAACCACTGAGCTGGATAAATAAACATCTAAAGGTCTCAGCTGCGTGTCACCTGCTGCTTCTACTTTGAAGTTAAATACTCAGTCTGGTGTGGCGAGGCCAGGACAGGCCTCAGCGTTTTCTTTGACCCCTTGGCTGGTCAGCCCTCCTTCCCCTGGATCCCACTTCAGAGCTGTTCATGCATGTGCTCAGTCAGGCGGTCCGGGAGCCATTCCGACTCCTGAAGGATGTGTCTGCCGCTGCTCTGACCTGCTCTGTGTTGGTTTAATCTGCATACACAACCGTCTTTCGTCGCCAAGTTCTTGGAGATGCCTTCCTGAGTCTTTTGCTTTGATTTGTAGTGCTTTCTCTTTGCAGTGCAGGGCTGGTTTGGTAAGTGTGGTGTGGATGTCCTAGAGGAGGGCATTGTACTAGAGAGAGAGGAGGAGGAAGCCTGCATTTCCACTGTGATTGGAGAGCAGCTCTCATCAGGAGGCTCCAAAGCCTCTTTGAAATACGTCTTTGAAGGCTTCCTCTCCACCCTCCGCCCCTCCCCGTCAGGAGACAAATCACATCTGAGAGCCATGCCCTGGCTCAGAGCAGCAGGTCCTGGCTCCTCCGAGTCTGAAAAGGGAAGAGGGAGCTGCTTCGGTGCGGCCTGGGAGAGTGTGGCCTGGAAGCTCTGCTGGGGCTGGTTTGGATCACAGCCTCATTGGAGCTCCCCCGATGCAGACTCCGGTCCTGAGGCTCCGGTGTTGTGTCTGCGTGAACCTCCGCAGCTCCTGTAGCGGGAGCAGGTAAGCTGAGCAAGTCTGGATTCGGGGCTCTGAGAGCCCTCGGGCTTGGGGAGCAGTAGGCACTCCGGTCCTCGGCATTCTCGCTCAGCCCACCCCGGTCCTTCTGTGCGCTCCTGGCTTGTGAACCGTCTGGAAGGGCCTTGCTCACGTGCTTGCTGCTACATAAGTCATGTTAGTTCTGTTCCTCATCCATTCTATTCACAGGCTGACTTTTACCTCCTTCAGAATTTAAAAAATACGTACGTCTCCCTTTTCTTCAGGGATTGTGGGAACCAAATAATGAGTCCCCTCTTTTTTTTTCTTTTTTTTTTTTAATATTTTATTAATTTTTTACAGAGAGGAAGGGAGAGGGAGAGAGAGAAACATCGATCAGCTGCCTCCTGCACGCCCCCTACTGGGGATGCGCCCGCAACCAAGGTACATGCCCTTTGACCGGAATCGAACCTGGGACCTTTCAGTCCGCAGGCCGATGCTCTATCCACTGAGCCAAACTGGTTAGGGCATGAGTCCCCTCTTGGAGCAGGAAAGTATGCGTCTCCTTTAAGCAGTTTGTGCAGTAGACAGCTTGTTGTGAACCATGTTATAATTGGCTCCTGTTAAGAGAAGCCTCAATTGCAGATGCAGAGGCGAGAGCCTGCCTGTACCACAAAGCAGGCTGAGACAAACAAAACTAAAATTTGATTCAGGGACCTCCGTTACCACCATTTGTCCACCATCCAGAGCTGAGGGGTCAGTGCTGACATGTACACATAAGGAACTGGTGGACATTGAAATTGGGTCTCAAAAGAACTGTTGGTCCAGAAAGAAACTCACTACAGACTGATTCATTTGCCTGTCAGCATAACTATTATTGCTCGTCTCACATTCAGTTCTTATAAGTATATCTCTAGTGACACATGATCTCGCTCATCTAGGGGAAATGATGAACAACATAGACTGAGGAACAAGAACAGAACCAGAAACAAGGAGGCATCGATCGGACTATCGGGCCTCAGAGGGAGGATAGGGGAGGGTTTGGGGGAGGGGGAGAGTTCAACCAAAGGACTTGTGTGCATGCATATGAGCCTGTCCAACGGTTAAGTTCAACAGGGGGTTGGGGCATCCGTGGGGAGGGGGGTGGGATGGGAATGGGGGGATGAGGACAAATATGTGACACCTTAATCAATAAAGAAATTTAAAAAATAAATAAATAAAATTTGATTCAACTTGAGGTCAAGTGTCTTCCTTCTGTTCAGAGTAAAAAGGACATGGACTTTCTGGTCCAGTTTGTGTTTGGAGACAGTGACATTTGCCTTGTGACCTTTACCTGCAAAGCGCCGAGGTTGTGTAATAAGTTTTTGAAGAAATAATGGTAGTTCATGCATTCTGTTCCTGTTATTTTCTTCACCTAAAGCGTAAATGACACCATCAGTGGATTCTTTCCTTTTATTTGTACTCCACAAAAGTATAAAAAGCCAGAACTGCGCTGGGGGCTTTTGGGATGGCATCTGAGATTCATTATCGCCCATTTGCAAAACAGTTCCTAAGACAATTTATAAAGAAATTAAAGTGCGCCCTAGCCGGTTTGGCTCAGTGGATAGAATGTCGGCCTGTGGACTGAAGGGTCCCGGGTTCGATTCCAGTCAGGGCACATGCCCGGGTTGCTTGTTTGATCCCCAGTAGGGGGTGTGCAGGAGGCAGCCGATCAGTGATTCTCATCATTGATGTTTCTGTCTCTCCCTCTCCCTTCCTCTCTGAAATCAATAAAAATATAGTTTTAAAAAAAAAGAAATGAAAGTGCTTCTGACAGTTTCAAAATGTAAATATAACACAGAGTGTTTATGATGCCACATCCTCTCTAGCCAGCTGTCAGTTCTCTTTCTTCCTTGACCTTCTGTCTGTACAGGGGAAGACCGCTGGCCGGCTCTCACCAGGTTATGTTTCACACCTTCACTAACATTCTGGACTTTCCCCTCTTCCGCTTGCCCCTAGACGTCATTGAAGCTGTCAGCACCATTGCTGTGCAGGAGAAAGAGGGGAGTCTCTGGCCGAGGATCGCCATCTGCTCGTCGGTGGCACCTGGAGTCCTCCACGGGGCGCGGCTCAGCGGCCTGAAGGTTGTGGATCTGGAATCCCAGAAGGTCACGTACACCTCAGGTACGGCGCCGTTTGCCCCTTGCCAGCTCCTCCAGCCCTACGCAGCCGCGTTTGAACTGAATCCAACCCTGTGTGCCGGATGTTGGGCACACAAGATGAATGAGAGGCAAGCCCTGGCCTCGGGGGACTCCCTTTCTGGGATTGGAGGAGGCAGTCCTGGGACCAGCACCACCCAGTGGAGTAGAGTGGTAAAATGAACAGGAGAGGGGAGACGTGTTGTTGTTTTTTTGTGGGTTTTTTTATATATATATTTTATTGATTTTTTTACAGAGAGGAAGGGAAAGGGATAGAGAGTCAGAAACATCAATGAGAGAGAAACATCGATCAGCTGCCTCCTGCACACCTCCCACTGGGGATGTGCCCGCAACCAAGGTACATGCCCTTGACCGGAATCGAACCTGGGACCTCTCGGTCCGCAGGCCGATACTCTATCCACTGATCCAAACCGGTTAGGGCAGAGACGTGGTTTATCCTGCCTGGGATTGGGGATGCTTCCCAGAGGAAGGGACTTGTGACCAGCCAGCCCTGCCAGGTTGCCAGACCCATGTGACTCCAGCAGCTTTCCTCTTTCGCCCTCTGTCTTCCAGGTGTCAGTGACAGTGAGGAGCTGAGTAGCCTGCAGGTCCTGGATGCAGACACCTTTGCCTTCTGCTGCCCCTCGGGCCGGCTGGGGCTCGTTGACACCCGCCAGAAGTGGGCGCCGGCAGAGAATGTCAGCCCCAGCCCCGGGTCTGGTGGAGGGAGGTGGTGTGCAGAAGTCAGGGGCAAGTGCCGGGACCCTGGGCCCAACATTGCCAGCCTGTGCTCAGATGGGCTGCTCCGTCTTCTTGACCCTCGGGATCTCTGCCACCCTGTGCGCTCAGTGCAGTGCCCAGTGTCCACACCCAGCCCTGACCCAGAGCTGCTGCGAGTGACCTGGGCTCCAGGCCTGGACAACTGCTTGGCCATTTCAGGTACCGCTGAGCAGGATTTTGCATCTGTTGTTGGAGCTTTCTCTTCCAAGGGACTATCGCGTGCTCAGGAAGGAGCCTCTGGCCCCAAAAGTTAAAGTCGCTCACCGAGAATCTCCAGATTAACTCTCCAGCTTCCTCAGGGGCAGGCCCTTCCCCATTTGGCTACACAACAGGGGGAGCAGGGCTTGCCTATCCTAGCAGGAATTCCGTTCTGAGGTTGGTCGAGAGCCTGCAGATAGTAAGACACCAGGACAGCCATGGGGCTCGACCAGAAAGAGGCTATAGGATCCCAAGGGTGGAATCAATCTATTTGCTTTTTGTTTTTTGGTTGTTGCTTTTTTGTTGTTGTTGTTGTTGTTATTGATTTCAGAGAGGAAGGGAGAGGAAGAGACAGAGACAGAAACATCGATGATGAGAGAGAATCACTGATCGGCTGCCTCCTGCACGCCCCACACTGGGGACCGTGCCCGCAACCTTGGCATGTGCCCTTGACCGGAATCGAACCTGGGACCCTTTAGTCCGCAGGCCGACACTTTATCCACTGAGCCAAACCAGCTAGGGCTGCTTTTTGAATTATAGCAAGTCCCTAGGTCAGCAGGCTCCTGGCCTGGCAATATCTAGTTGAAAGAAGATATTTAGTGAGAGTATCTAAAGGCCAATGGGAAGGCCCTAGCCAGTTTGGCCCAGTGGCTAGAGCGACAGCCTGTGGACTGAAGGGTCCCGGGCTTGATTTCGGTGAAGGGCATATGCCTAGGTTGTGGGCTCAATCCCCAGTAGGGGACGTGCAGGAAGCAGTCGATCAATGATTCTCGTCATTGATGTTTCTGTCTCTCCCTTCCTCTCTGAAATCAATAATAATATAAAAATAATTAATAATAAAGACCAATGCGAAGGATCCATTGAAAGGGGGAGAGGTTGAGAGAGCAAGAAAGGATTCTTGATAATGGCAGGATCCAGAAAGAGTGCAAGAACCAAGTGTGGGGAAAGCGGCTGGCTTCCTACAAGAAGAAAGCAGATGGAGCTAGGTTGAGGGGGGAACGTGAGAATGTTCCTCTGAAGCAGTGGTTCTCAACCTTCTAATGCCGCGACCCTTTAATACAGTTCCTCATGTTGTGGTGACCCCCAACCATAAAATTATTTTCGTTGCTACTTCATAACTGTAATTTTGCTACTGTTAGGAATCGTGATGGAAATATCTGTGTTTTCCGATGGTCTTAGGTGACCCTGCTAGCGGTTCTCAACCTGTGGGTCGCTGCTGTAGAGCCTAAGACCATCAGAAAACACAGATATTTACATTATGATTCATAACAGTAGCAAAATTACAGTTATGAAGTAGCAACGAAAACAATTTTATGGGTGGGGGTCATCACAACATGAGGAACTGTATTAAAGGGTCACGACATTAGAAAGGTTGAGATCCACTGCTCTAAAGGCTTCTATTTTCTCCCATCATCGTGGAGATGAGGCCATCTTACTGAGACCCAGATGGATTAGAATCTGGGGCAAGTGGAAAGGTTTACAAAAGTCTTAAGCCTCAGTTTCCTGGGGTATTAGTACCTACTTCATACAGTTGTGAGAATTAAAGAGAGAATGTAGATCCAGGGTTAGCCTCAGACCTGGCACGTGATATACTACAGATTCTCGTCGTCACGAGCCCCAGGGAGTTGGCAGCTGCCGGCATGTGGGCAGATGTTCCACGCCCTTGGTTGGCCATTAAGTACCAGTATCTTGTTCACTATTAGGTTCCTCATCCCATAGCCTGTTTTGGTGCCGTAGAGCAAGTTATAAAAATTACTCCAGAGATTCATCGTTGGTCTTCTCATTTCTCGTTCTTCCTCAGGTTTTGATGGGACAGTCCAAGTCTATGATGTCACGTCTCGGGATGGAATGGAGGGCCACATAGAACCTCTCTTCACTCACAGAGGTCACGTCTTCCTGGATGACCATGGGACAGGCGCTGCTCCACTGGTCACCACCCACACCTGGCACCCCCGCAAGCCCAGGACTTTGTTGTCGGCAGCAAGTGATACCTCTGTGCACGTGTGGGACTGGGTGGACCTCCGTGCCTCCCGCTGACACCGGCGCCTTCCTGCCAGGCCCCTGGAAGAGGAGCTGCTGTATGTACAACAAGGGTCCTGATTTAGGACTCCCAGTCCCTCTTTCCAGCGGAGTGGCCTTGGGCCAGTTAAGCAGCCTCTCTTAGCCTCAGTGTCTTTATTGGTAAAATGAGAATAGTAGTAACTACCTCGCAGGGTGGTTGGGGAAGTTAGAAGAAATATATGGGAAAATACCAGGTAGGACGCATGATAAGAGATGTTTTTTTAAATATGTTTTATTGATTTTTGACAGAGAGGAAGGTTGAGGGATAGAGAGTTAGAAACATCCATCAGCTGCCTCCTGCACACCACCTCACTGGGGATGTGCCTGCAACCAAGGTACATGCCCTTGACCGGAATCGAACCTGGGACCTTTCAGTCTGCAGGCCGTCATTCTATCCACTGAGCCACACCGGTCAGGGCACATGATAGAGATTTGGTGGCTACTCTTAGACCAGACAGTTGTGGGCGACAGGATCCTGCTGCTTCCAGCAGGTGTCAATCCCTCAGGTTTTGGGCACGAGAGACGCCTTCCTCACCTAATGGACTGTCAGAGGCTTTCTCGAGAGTAATGCTGACCATGCACACTCATTCCCGGTGTACTGACTTCACAGCCCAATCCCCGTGTGAGCTCTGGCTCCCGGCACTTTGTACAGTTGGGAGGCTGATATAACATAGTGATTAAGACACTTGTGTTGGAGTCAGACAGTTCAGAGTGTGGATGTGTAGAAGGCTTCAGAGACAGGTCTGGGGCCCAGGCCCACTGCAGCCTCTCTTGGGGCTGCTCCTGTCAACCCCTAAGCAAAACTCAGAGATCCATCCAACAATACAGCTACTTTGCAACAGGACCCAAAGGATCAGCATTTTAAGAAGTTTTCATTTAACAACAGGGATCGCTCAGAGCAACCAAGGTTGTGCATTCTCTGAAGAGCCAGTCTGAACTTGGGAGGAAAACTGCATTTCCCAGGAATAGGCAAATTCCACTTTGACACAAACAGCGGAGTATTACACATCCCCCTCACTGCTGGCAACCCGGGTTGCTCCGTCGCTCACATTCCTCTATTTTGATTAGTCAGAACTAGGTTCCATATCTCACCTGCAGCCCCCATCTCCCGGGTTCTGCAAGTCCTCCAGCCACTGCCTCCTCTCCACTTCCTGGGTGTTTTGTCTCACCCAGATCTGGGTCCCCTGGGGAAGGACAGGCAGGTACTCTTCCAGAACTAGCAACACCAGGATCTGCTCTTTCGTACACTTCTCTGGCCTCAGCGCCTGGCGATGAGCTCCCTGAGTTGGATCCGAGCCTCCTGGGGTGCTGATGCTTCTTGATAGTGGAAATGCCCAAAGCGCTGGCAGGAGGTCCCTGGTCCGGGGCCACTCCCTTGAAGGGAATTTCCTGCTCGCAGTGAGAATCTTCTTCCAGCTTCACTATTCGAAGCTCTGCTTGTAGTTGAGGAGCCTGGATTTGTTGATTGTTCAGCTGAGAGAAGAACCTTACAACCGTGCTCTGCCGTCCAAACCTCTTTCTTTACCTCGTTGGGAAGCCGCCGTCAGAGGGGAGCCACTCAGTAGAACCAAAACAGAGGCATACATTAGAGTGGACCCTAGTGAAAGCCACAATGTCAGTCATCCCAGCAGGATTGAGGTGGAGAAAGAGCCTTCCTGTTCTCCCCTCCCCGTGTCTTGGTGCCCGTGGGGTCTGGCCCTCTGTCACTGGGGAGGCAGCTCCAGAAGTTGGATAGGAGGGGGCAGAGGCAGGTGATCTGGTTGGAAAGTAAAGGCACATGGAGCTGTGTTTGCATAGCAACTTAGGGCTGAGAAGATGCCAGTTACCGTACTGAAGCAGGAGGATGGGCTGCTGGAGATAATAGGGCCGATAAACTGCCGCCCTCCCCGCCACTGGCCACCAGTGTTGCAGTGAATGTGCAGGGCAAGCTCAGAGGGCGCCCAGCGGAGCAGCACCTTGGAGAGCAGCACCGGGTGGAGGCGGCTCGGCCCTTCAGATGCAAATGCTCCAACTGCTCCGCTGCCTCGCTTCTGGCTGAGTTCCCAGGTTTGGGCGCCCCGTTCGGGATTCCTCAGTCCTGGCACCATAACTCTCCCAAACAGGAAGACTTACCATGGTTAAGGTTACAGGCTTTAAGAGCAAAGATAATAAAAACAGATTCCCAGGGTGTTAATAGTTGGAAGGAAAGTTAAGATATTCTGGCTTCGACTCAAACTCCCCCAAGGTCACATAGCTGGTTTATGGCAAGAAATGGGACAATGGCTCTGCCCTTTGACCATAGACTGGGTGACAGGCCTGCAGAGCCTGACTGACACTGCTCCACGGGGGGCTACCCTGGCTGGAGGCAAGGTCGTCCCCGGGGGACGGTGGGAAAAGGGTGCTGCCGGCATGACGACGCATCCAGCCCTGGGTCGCTCTGGACCCAGGATCCCCGCCACGCCCACCTGACAAGGGCCTGCGACTGCGGGAGGTCTGGCCCCACACTGTACTCGGACCCTGGTCCAGACCCCAAATCGGGGCCCTCGGACCCCCACCAAACACCAGAAGCGAAAACGTGAGCCCCAGGCGTTTTCGAGCTTCGCTGGACTTCATTTCCCACAGGTCTCCGCTGTGCCCGCAGACTGACAGCAGCGTCAACCAATAGAGCTTGGGGATGGCTTAGGCGCCTTTTTGTTCCGGACGAATCATGGCTGAGGGGTGGGACTTTCCCACAGAAAACTCGGGGTTCGGAGCCACTGCTAGAAGTGACAGCGGGAATTTGGGGAGCTGGCAGCTGAAAGCGGGTATTTATCCCTGCGAGCCCCTCTGACCCGAGTGACACCGGTGGTCCCCCAGGGCGGCCGGCCGAGGCCGCTCAGTATGGAGCTTAGACTCGGTTATTCTGCCACAAGAGAAGGTACTTTTCCGTCCGGGTTGTCCTCTGTGGTGATGCTTCACCCCTCAGTCCTCGCCCGACACACCCGCACACACACACACTCACGTCTGTGAGCACAGCCCTGGGAGAGGCAGGGGGACCCCGCCGATGCTAACGCGCAGCCGTGGGCTGTGGGGTGACCACTGGAGCCCAGCGAACACCGTCCTCTCACGGACTGGACTGCCGTCCAGCAGCACGCACCTCCTCAGACCTGCTGTGAGCAGCGCAGATGGCCCCGGTGAGTGTGGTACCTGCTCAGTGAGGTGCGCCCCCAGTGTGAGGAGAGAAATAGTGGGGGCGGCTGGGAGAGCCCGGAGGGAAGCCGGTTAGCCTAGACCAGTGGTCGGCAAGCTCATTAGTCAGCAGAGCCAAATATCAACAGGACAACGATTGAAATTTCTTTGGAGAGCCAAATTTTTTAAACTTAAACTTCTTCTAACGCCACTTCTTCAACATAGACTCGCCCAGGCCGTGGTATTTGTGGAAGAGCCACACTCAAGGGGCCAAAGAGCCACATGTGGCTCTCGAGCCGCAGTTTGCCGACCACGGGCCTAGGCCCTAGGGGGAAGGGGGCAGGAAACGACACTCTTTGAGCAACTACTTTACATATTTTATACTAGAGGCCCGGTGCACAAAATTCGTGTACTGGAGGGTGGGGGTGGGGGGTCCCTCAGCCCAGCCTGTACCCTCTGGCAGTCTGGGAGCCTTCGGGGGATGTCCGACTGATGACCATGGGACATCCTTAGCACTGCCGCTTATGTGCTCGCCAGCCATGAGCCCCGCTTCTGGCTGAGCGCTGCTCCCCCTGTGGGAGTGCACTGACCACCAGGGGGCAGTTCCTGCATTGAGCGTCTGCCCCCTGGTGGTCAGTGCGCATCATAGCGACTGGTTGGTCGGCTGTTTGGTCGATTTGCATATTAGTCTTTTATTATATAGGATGGTTTGGATCTTGACAATGAGTCCTGCAGTGTGGGCTCACTCCCTGTGTAACAGATGAACGGTTCAACATTCAGTTGAAAGTGGATGAAGTTGTGATCCTCCCCACAGGAGGCGAAGCCTGCGGTGGGGCGAGGGGAGGACAGAGTGACCGGGGCTCTCCAGAGAGTCCCCAGTCCAGCACTGAGTCTGGGCCAGGGGGACTTCGGACCTTAAGAGCAGTGGTTCTGAGAGGGCCACTGTGGACATTCAGGCCAGCACATTCGGCACGCACACGCTGGCTTTCAACCCATTCCCTGGGCCAGCCTAGAAGTCCCTCAGGGCGGCCTCGGGGACTGCTAGGTGGGCAGAGCCCCAGCCCAGGTCTGGTCACCACAGCAGCTCTGCTGCCACATGTTTTCTGTTACTATAAGATTTTGCATTGAAAGAGGTTCCACTATTTAAAAAAAGAAAATTGCAAACTAATCCAAGTTCATGGCCCATTCCTGTAACTCAGGGAGCTTCTGAGCACATGGAACTCTGACTGGCAGTGAAATCAAGCGTGAAAAGGGTAGCCCCGAACACAACTCCTAAATCGCCTTCACCATTGCACCACACGCAGTACCTCAGGAAGAAGACATGCATGCATGTCCTTGAGCTGCGTCCTAAAGACTGGGACTAAAGGACCCCCATAGTCTACATAGATGGGATGCTTTTCCACTTGCAGCCTTCCGGGTTCCTCAGAGGATAGTTAATCTCAGAAAGCTAGATAGAAAATTCTTTGGTGAAAGCAGGCCGCATGTAGGTCAGAGTTACCAATATTATCACAGAGAATAGGATGTCCATGTTCACTGCCATACAGAGTGACTTACCTTTTCCCCGCAGCCTTCTGGAATGGGAAAAGCACGTACTGTCATCAGTTTTGCAGATGAGCCCGGCTGATGTGGCTCAGTGGTTGAGCATAGACCTATGAATCAGGAATTCACGGTTCAATTCCCAGTCAGGGCACATGCCCCGGTTGCGGCCTTGATTCCCAGTAGAGGGCGTGTAGGAGGCAGCCAATCAATGATTTTCTTTCGTTGATATTTCCATCCCTCTCTCCCTCTGCCTTCCTCTCTGAAATTTAAAAAATATATATATTTTTTCAGATGAGGGAAGTGAGGCCTCCAGAAGTGATGTGCCCCAGTCACACTGCTAGTTAGTGGCCCAAGTGTGTCTAGAACCAGCTCGGTCATGTCTCTTGGGCTCCAATACTCCATCCACCACATCATAGATTTCAGTACAGGATCTAATAACTTTGAAGGGAAGCACCATATGGGACAACGAGAGAGGCAAATGTCAGTTTCAGCAAGAGTTTCTAGATCATTGATATATTTAGGAAAGTAATGCCCAGAGGGGTCTATAAGCAGTGCATAAGGAGGGAGGATTTTGAGATGAAGGAAATAGGCATATTCTCTAGGAATTCAACTAATTACAGCCACAGGTAATGAGTGGAGGTCAATGTTTCCTAGGCCCACTAGATCATCCTTTTTTCTTTTTCAGAGAGGAAGGGAGAGTGAGAGAGAAAGAAACATCAATGTGATAGAGAATCATTGATTGGCTGCCTCCTGCACACCCCCTACTGGGGATCAAGCCCACAACCCGGGCATGTGCCCTTGACTGGAATCGAACCTGGGACCTTTCAGTCCACAGGCCAACACTCTATCCACTGAGCCAAACCGGCTAGGGCTGGATCATCCATTTAACTCCAACCTAACCAGTGACACTAACCTAGCTGCAAAAGGGGCGTGTTCAGCAGGGAAACCTGGAAGGGTTAACGAGGGAACCTTGGGCACTGAGCAGACAGCACTGGGGGCAGGGAAGAGAAGTAGGACTTTGAAATGAGGGGGATCATGGCTGGTGTCTACCTGTCCCTCATTTGACCCTTTTCTTTCATTACATGTTGGATCAACCACTCTCTGATCACAAAGCCACCATTTCAGTCACCGGAGACCAGGAGAAAGGTTGTCCTCTGCAGGTGGCTTAGTATTGGAGATTCCTCCACTGTCAGTAATAAATAGGATTCCAGAATCTATCTGTCCCTTGGAAATTGTTAACAGAAGCTTAGCACCTGAGTTCTAGTCACCTCTGAGTGCACTGAGGAAACCCAGTCTCTGCATCAGAAAGGCTGGGACCAGAACTCGGCCGTGGTACATTTGCCAAGATGTGCCACCCCCTGAGGCCTCCTGGCAGCATCCCTCCCTCAGACACCAACAGAATAAACAAACAGCAGCGATGCTGTGGCTGCCAGGCCTGGGAGCCAGGAGGGGCCCAGGCAAATGTTTCCTTGGAGCCAGACCCTTCTTCATGTAGCAGTTCTACAGCTGCCTTGGGCCTGTGAACAGATGGAAAATTCTCAGCTGGTACTAGGGACGAGGGAGAAGGAGGGAGCCAGGGGCAGGTGGGCCCTGGAGCCACAGCCTCTGCTGATGCCAGAGGCATGAGCTCATTTGTACCAGTGACTGGGTGGAAAGCCAACGGGAATGAACCACCAGCCATGCTCTCCACCAGGTTCTGAAATCTTGTCTCAAAGCCTGACCATCCGTACAATTCTACTTCTACTTCCTCCGTGGCCTTTGGCTATTTTATCAAGAAAAGAGGGGGGAGCCGAAACCGGTTTGGCTCAGTGGATAGAGCATCGGTCTGTGGACTGAAGGGTCCCAGGTTCGATTCCGGTCAAGGGCATGTACATTGGTTGCGGGCACATCCCCAGTAGGGGGTGTACAGGAGGCAGCTGGTTGATGTTTCTCTCTCATCGATGTTTCTAGCTCTCTATCTCTCTCCCTTCCTCTCTGTAAAAAATCAGTAAAATATTTTTTTTTTAAAAAAGAGGGGGGAAAAAGGAAAGACTCTGATATTCTGTCCAAAGATTTGAAACAGTTCCCAGGCAGCAGAGTTTGAATTTGAAGAACTCAAATTGAACTTGAAGAACTCCATGGCCGAGCAACCTGCTTGGGTCTCCTCCCTGCAGCAGGAAGCTTTTCTGTAATAAATCTTTACCTTTACGTTCGCTCAAAAAATAAAAATAAGAAAAACTCCAGAGGCTTCTGGGACACGGTGGGTGCAGCAAACCTAGTATACTGGGCCCCAGCTAAACCCCTTGGTTATGAGACAGGAACCCCATCCGTGGATAAAGGGCTGGAAAGAGCAGCCACTAGTCACGTGCAAGGAAGGACCAATTGCTATTACGGATCATTTGGACACTAACCAGGGACAAGACTCAAACCATGTAACCAATATATTGTTTTTAACGTTTTGTTTTCTCAATCTGTTCCATAGATATTGCTCCTGGCTTTGATAATGCAATGGGGTTAACCGTCTTCAGGACTAGAGTGGTTGAGTAACAGGTGCTAGGTAAGTCACTTATTAACCCTTCCTGAGTCCCACTTCCTCAGCTGGGGAGTCAGGATACAGACCTGTCATAGGTTTGTTGTCATTGCCCTAGCTGGTTTGGTGGATAGAGTGTCGGCCTGCAGACTGAATGGTCCTGGGTTTGATTCCTGTCAAGGGCACATGCCTGGGTTGTGGGTTCCATCCCTAGTAGGGGACTGCAGGAGGCAGTCAATCAGTGATTCTCTCTCATCATTGATGTTTCTCTCTCTCTCCCTCTCCCTTCCGCTCTGAAATCAATCTATCTACACACACACACACACACACACACACACACTGAGTGGCCAGATTATTATGCGTTCAGAGATCATAATAATCTGGCCACTCAGTGTGTGTGTGTGTGTGTATATATATGTATGTGTATATATATATATATATATATATATATATATATATATATGTATATATTAGAGGCCTGGTGCATGAATTCGTGCATGGGTGGGGTCTGCCCAGCCTGGCCAGGGGGAAGGGACATGGGCAGTTGGCCGGCCTGCCTGCTGGTCGAACTCCTGGTCGAGGGGACAATTTGCATATTAGCCTTTTATTATATAGGATATACACTGAGTGGCCAGATTATTATGCATTCAGAGATCATAATAATCTGGCCACTCAGTGTGTGTGTGTGTATATGTGTGTGTGTGTATACCTACACACACACACACACACACACACACACACATATAAGGCTGAGACATGCATGTCAAGAGCTTAGCACAGAGTCTGTGCAGAGTAACCACTCCATAAACTGTGTTACTATATAACCTATGGTGGCTTATGTAAACTACAAATGCAACCCAAAGGGAAGTAAAATTCCATGGAAAAAAGGAAGTCTCATTATGACTTGCCTGGAATGGTAAAATCTCTGATGAAAATGTGTGTTTAGTGGCACAAGTGTGTCTAGAACCAGGTCTGTCCAGCTCCCAGGATTCCATCCACCACACCACTGGTTTTTCAATGGCTTTTAAGGCTCTGTGACATTTCAAAAATACAAGTTTTCATTAGGATACAGGCTGGTTGGTTTTTATAGATGTCTTCAGCTTTGTCTCATCAATAGCAATAGATCGCAACTTTTGTGAGAGGGCCCTGAAGTTAAAACTTACATTTATTGTATTACCAAAGTGTTGAAAATCTAATCATTTTCAGGCCAGAATTTTGAACTCCACCTGCCTCTTCTTGCATTTTATATACAGGGTGTCTCCAAAAAAATACATACATATTTTGAATGATTATAAAGTCAGTGTCCGTTAAACCTGAAAAGGAGTGAAAACTGAATCATCAGTTGTTAAAATGTGTATACAGTTTTATGGGACACCCCATATATCCATGAAGAGAACTCAGCTGGCAAAATTTACTGAGTTCTTATTGTATTCCAGGCCCTGAGCTGGGTGCTAGAGACAGAGTTTGGGACCTCAGTGTGGGTGTGATCATAAAAAATAGAAGAGGGAGGGGGCAAAATTATGTGAGATGTAGCGGGCAGCTCAGTTGGTTAGAGTGTTGTCCTGATATGCCAAGATTGTGGGTTTGATCCCTGGTCAGGCACATACAAAAATCAACCAATAAAATGCATGATTAAGTGGAACAACAAATCAATATTTTTCTGTCTCTCTCTCTCTCTGAAATCAATTTTTTAAAATTGGGGAAAAAGAGATGTAATAGGTCCCAGGCACTGAAGTTGGAGAGGGTAGGGGTATGGTAGGCAGGGACAGGCCTGCCAGGAAAGTGCAGGGAAGGCCTCATGGAGGAGGTGGTGGGAATCTTCCTTCTAGTAAAACTTGATGAAGCCAGGTCATGCGACTTCCTGTTCACAACCTTCCCCAGTACCTAGCAGTGATGGAATCAATGATGCAGATGTTACCGCCAATGTGGATGGTTTAACAACAGTCACTACCGAGGTTAGAAATTGCTCCTTGTGTCCAATTTAGGTGATTGTGGATAGAGATGATTCAGGAGGCCATCTGGCTCCTTAGCCAACGCTGCGGCTCCGAGTCTTCGTGGACAGATTGGGTAGAGTGGCAGAGGACTCTGGAAAGGTGTGTGCACTGGTCAAGCACACAGATCTAGGTTCACCCAAACCTGTGCTCTTTGGAGTAATTGATTTTTACTTCCTGGAGGCCTTGGACCATTTTCAGCTTGGGGCAGGAGGTGGGATGGTGGGGAAGTGAGGTGTGGGTTTCCTAATGACAGTCAAGTTCAGGTTTTTTGACACACATTAAAAGACAGAGAGAAACCAAGATGGCGGCATAGGTGAAACACCTAACCTGCAGCCGGGCACAACAATTTCAAAGGCACAACTAGAGGTCAGAACGGACATCGTCCAGAACCACAGGAGAGCTGGCGGACTGAAATGCCCACAGATGGGGGGAAGGAGAAGGCCACGGGGACAATCGGAGGAGCCGTAAAAGCCTGAGGTATGGAGAAACTGGCGGAGACACGAGCGCGCGCCTGCGGGGAGGATGGAGCCGGAGAGGAGGGGGCGGCTGACGGCCTGGCCGGCGTTCACTGGCAGGAAGGAGATAAAGGCTCCGGAGTGCGCTAAGCGCCGGCTCCGACTGCACTGAGCGCCAGTTCCGGGCGAAACCCTGGGAAGCCAGGCGCAGGCTGGGGGAATGAATCTGGGCTGTGGGGCGCAGGCACAGAGGAGCGGCAGAAGGCAGAGCTCCAGAGGCGCGCACGGGAAGGGGCGCAAAGGACGGACTGTTGCCTGCGCCACTGAACTGCCCTAGCGGGAAGGAGACATAAGCTCAGGACCGTGCTGAACCCCAGTTTCGACTGCACTGAACCCCAGTTCCGGGCGAATCCCTGGGAAGCCAGGCGCACGCTGGGGGAATGAATTTGGGCTGTGGTGGCGGAGGCACAGAGAAGCGGCGGCTCCAGACGCGCGCACTGGAAGGTGCGCAGAGGACGAACTTTTGCCTGCGCCACTGGGTGGCCCTGCTGGGAAGGAGACAGGGACGCCAGACTGCGCTGAGACCCAGTTCCAACTGCACTGAAGCCCAGTTCCAGGCGAGAATCTGGGAGTCCAGATTCATTAGGGGAGGGACTGGACTGTTTGGCAGTGGGCGAAACTCCAGGGTGCGTTTCTCTCAGAGGTGTTTGCAAGGAATACAGAGGGACACAGACACAGGAGCCTCATAGGGCGGGGCTGACAGGAAGCCAAGGTTGTAGGCTCCACCCTGTAGCTCCGCCCCAGCCAAGCTGAGCAGAAGCTTTTTCCTGCTGAGTGCCTCAGGTAGTGGCTGACCCACACTGCATTGGAGACCCAGAAACGAGGGCATCTAGTGGTTGGTGGGAGATGACACCAGATTTCAATCACTCGCATAAGGGAGGCATTCTAGAGGCAGACTCAGTGAGCGCCAAGGCATTGCTGCATCAAGACCCGGCCCACAAACATGTCTCCTGCACAGCAACTCTTCCTATATAGACAAAGAGGGTCCTCACGGCCAATTGGCCTGGAGGACAATTCCTCCCAGTGACACCAACAACAATCAAGACTTAACTGTACAAAGGAGGACCAAGATGGAGACATAGGGCGGAAGCCTGATCGTTGCCTACCACAACAATATTGAGACTACGACGGGAGAGCAGAGCAGACACCAGCCAGAAAGACCGGGGGGCTGGCTGAGCAGATGCTCTACAACTAGAATAAAAGAGAGGGGTACGCAGGATGATGCTGATGCCGGTGACCCAAAGTCCACACTTTAAGAACTATGGCTCAGGCGACACAATGGTGGCCAGGAACGTGCTCGGCGCAGTTCCCCCGGCGGTCTCCGGCTGAGGGGACGGCTCCACTCGCTGCCGAGCACGGACAGACGAGCCCCTGGGAGACATGGGGTGGGAGACTCCGTGCTTGCTGACCTCCGAGTCCTTCAAGAATCTCAATGCCCCGAAGTGGCCAGGTGCGCACGCTCAGCGACTGGCCACCGTTGCAGACCCAGGGGCCGACGCAGCGACACCGGACCAGCCCACCGCCGGGTACCGGGCACACCGGAGCCTTGCCGAGCCCGCCGCCCAACGAGTTCTGCGGCAGCCGCCCTGGAGCTCTGAGAAAATGACCGAAGGAATTGCTGAGAGGGAATTGACCAACAGGAATTGGGATCAAGAAGACGAAACCCCGCTGAGACCCGAGTCCAGGCGAGCCTGCGAGCCTCTGGGCTCAGATGTGGTCACACGCCTCTGGGTCTAGGTGAGGCCTCACGCCCCTGGGTTTGGGTGAGGCCACGCGCCCCTGGGGCCAGGTGAAGCTGGATTCCGGGTTCGGGTGAGGCCATGTGCCCCTGGGTCCGGGTGAATCTGAACCCTGGGTCCGGGTGAGGCCGTGGGCCCCTGGATCCGGGTAAGGCTGGGTCCCGAGTACGGGTGAGGCCGTGAGCCCCTGGATCCGGGTGAGACCACGCGACCAGGGGTCTGAGAGAGGTAACGCGCCCCTGGGTCCGGGTGGCTTCGTGCACCTAGGTCCAGGTGAGGCCACGTGCCCCTGGGTCTGAGAGAGGCCACGCACCCCTAGGTCCGGGCGAGACCATGTGTCCCTGGATCCGGGTGGGGCCTCGTGCACCTAGGTCCAGGTGGGGCCGCGTGCCCCTGGGTCTGGGGGAGGCCAGGCGTCCCTGGGTCCGGGTGAGACCGTGTGTCCCTGGATCCGGGTGAGACCTAGTGCACCTAGGCCCGGGTGAGCCCAAGTGGCCCTGGGTCTGGGAGAGGCCAAGCGTCCCTGGGTCCGGGTGCGACCATGTGTCCCTGGATCCGGATGAGGCCTCGTGCACCTAGGCCCGGGTGAGCCCAAGTGGCCCTGGGTCTGGGAGAGGCCAAGCGTCCCTGGGTCCGGGTGAGACCATGTGTCCCAGGATACGGGTGAGGCCTCGTGCACCTAGGCCCGGGTGAGCCCAAGTGGCCCTGGGTCTGGGAGAGACCAGGCGTCCCTCGGTCCGGGTGAGACCATGTGTCCCTGGATCCGGTTGAGGCCTCGTGCACCTAGGCCCGGGTGAGCCCAAGTGGCCCTGGGTCTGGGAGAGGCCAAGCGTCCCTGGGTCCGGGTGAGACCATGTGTCCCTGGATCCGGGTGAGACCGCGTGCACCTAGGCCCGGGTGAGCCCAAGTGGCCCTGGGTCTGGGAGAGGCCAAGCGTCCCTGGGTCCGGGTGCGACCATGTGTCCCTGGATCCGGATGAGGCCTCGTGCACCTAGGCCCGGGTGAGCCCAAGTGGCCCTGGGTCTGGGAGAGGCCAAGCGTCCCTGGGTCCGGGTGCGACCATGTGTCCCTGGATCCGGGTGAGGCCTCGTGCACCTAGGCCCGGGTGAGCCCAAGTGGCCCTGGGTCTGGGAGAGGCCAAGCGTCCCTGGGTCCGGGTGCGACCATGTGTCCCTGGATCCGGATGAGGCCTCGTGCACCTAGGCCCGGGTGAGCCCAAGTGGCCCTGGGTCTGGGAGAGGCCAAGCGTCCCTGGGTCCGGGTGCGACCATGTGTCCCTGGATCCGGGTGAGGCCTCGTGCACCTAGGCCCGGGTGAGCCCAAGTGGCCCTGGGTCTGGGAGAGGCCAAGCGTCCCTGGGTCCGGGTGAGACCATGTGTCCCTGGATCCGGGTGAGGCCGCGTGCACCTAGGCCCGGGTGAGCCCAAGTGGCCCTGGGTCTGGGAGAGGCCAAGCGTCCCTGGGTCCGGGTGCGACCATGTGTCCCTGGATCCGGGTGAGGCCTCGTGCACCTAGGCCCGGGTGAGCCCAAGTGGCCCTGGGTCTGGGAGAGGCCAAGCGTCCCTCGGTCCGGGTGAGACCATGTGTCCCTGGATCCGGGTGAGGCCTCGTGCACCTAGGCCCGGGTGAGCCCAAGTGGCCCTGGGTCTGGGAGAGGCCAAGCATCCCTGGGTCCGGGTGAGACCATGTGTCCCTGGATCCGGGTGAGGCCGCGTGCACCTAGGCCCGGGTGAGCCCAAGTGGCCCTGGGTCTGGGAGAGGCCAAGCGTCCCTGGGTCCGGGTGCGACCATGTGTCCCTGGATCCGGGTGAGGCCTCGTGCACCTAGGCCCGGGTGAGCCCAAGTGGCCCTGGGTCTGGGAGAGGCCAAGCGTCCCTGGGTCCGGGTGAGACCATGTGTCCCTGGATCCGGGTGAGGCCGCGTGCACCTAGGCCCGGGTGAGCCCAAGTGGCCCTGGGTCTGGGAGAGGCCAAGCGTCCCTGGGTCCGGGTGCGACCATGTGTCCCTGGATCCGGATGAGGCCTCGTGCACCTAGGCCCGGATGAGCCCAAGTGGCCCTGGGTCTGGGAGAGGCCAAGCGTCCCTGGGTCCGGGTGCGACCATGTGTCCCTGGATCCGGGTGAGGCCTCGTGCACCTAGGCCCGGGTGAGCCCAAGTGGCCCTGGGTCTGGGAGAGGCCAAGCGTCCCTGGGTCCGGGTGCGACCATGTGTCCCTGGATCTGGATGAGGCCTCGTGCACCTAGGCCCGGGTGAGGCCACGTGCCCCTGGGTCTGGGAGAGGCCAAGCGTCCCTGGGTACGGGTGAAGCTAGATCCTGGGTCCGGGTGAGGCCGTGCGCCCCTGGATCCATCCGGGTGAGGCTGGGTCCCAGGCCCGGGTGTGACCACGCGCCCCTTGGGTAAGGGTGAGGCCACGTGCCCCTTAGTCTGGGTGACGCCGTGCCCCTGGGTTCGGCCGAGACCAAACCAGAGGGAGTCGGACCTCCATTACCACCATTTCTCCACCATCCAGAGCTGAGGGGTCAGTGCTGACATGTACACATAAGGAACTACTGGACATTGAAATTGGGTCTCAAAAGAACTGTTGGTCCAGGGGGAAGCTCGCTACAGATTGATTCATTTGCCTGTCAGCATAACTATTATTGCTCGTCTCACATTGAGTTCTTATTAGTATATATCTAGTGACATATGATCTCGCTCATCTAGGGGAAATGATGAACAACATAGACTGAGGAACAAGAACAGAACCAGAAGCAAGGAGGCATCGATCGGACTATCGGGCCTCAGAGGGAGGATAGGGGAGGGTAGGGGGAGGGTGGGGGGAGGGGGAGAGTTCAACCAAAGGACCTGTATGCATGCATATAAGCCTATCCAACGGTTAAGTTCCACAGGGGATTGGGGCATGCGTGGGGAGAGGGGTGGGATGGGAATGGGGGGATGAGGACAAATATGTGACACCTTAATCAATAAAGAAATTAAAAAAAAAAAAAAAAAAAAAAAAAAAGACAGAGCCAGGCCCTAGCCGGTGTGGCTCAGTGGATAGAGCATAGGCCTGCGGACTGAAGGGTACCTTGTTCGATTCCGGTCAAGGGCACATGCCTGGGTTTCGGGCTCAATACCCAGTGGGGGGCATGCAATGGTTCTCTCTCATCACTGATGTTTCTATCTCTCTCTCTCTTGCTCTTCCTGCCTCTCTGAAATCAATAAAAATATATTAAATAAAAAAAAAAAAGACAGAGTCAGGAAGAGAATAGGACTCTACTTTATTAGGCAACATTGAGCATCCATCCTATGAGAACCAAGGCCCCATGCATAGGAGGTGGATTCACATTTCCCAGAAACACCCTATCTACTCGCCTTTTCTCCTAACAAGCCCCTTCACCTGCTATCACTCCATCTTCACTGTTTCAAGGCTCCAGGACCCAAGAACAAAGGCCTGGTGGCACCCTAAAAGCAAAGGCAATTCTGTAGGACAACTCCTGACTCAAGCCCAAATCTCTCCAGGGGACAGATGACGTGTCCTCAAAACCAACGCTTCCTTCAAAATAACATTCTTAGTGTACAAAAGCTGCTGGACAGACTTCTGGCTCTGCATGTAGAAAATAAAAAAAAACACATAAGAATGAGGAACTGACAGGCGCACAGAGTAATGATTATGGAGCTTTGTGTCTGTGGGGGTAGACACAGGCCCACCCTGCGGAGTGCAGGGCTGCCTCACTGAACCTGGTGCGAGAGAAACTGCCACCCACCAGGGTGGACAGCTGGGAGTCTCCGCCTTCACACTCCAAAAACGAAGCCCCACAAAGACGAGTGCCTTCCCCCTGGCAGCTGACTCACCACGGGACAATAGCGGAGACAACGCAAAGATGTAAATCTCCTTTTATACCTCCCCTGGCAGGCCCTGTTCAACTCTCACAATGGAAAGGCTACTGGGACGCTGGTTCCAGGACATATACGGTGTCTCAGTGTCCCTGACACTTTCTAGAGAGGACTTTTCCTTCATGTGGTGACTCAGAATTACAGAAGCCGCTCCACCTTGACCTGAAATCAAAGCCCAGGACGGAACCAGGAAGAACTGGTGCTGACGTGGGCAAGGGGCCTGGAATGCTAGCAGCTGGGGCTGAAGGCGCCTCGGCCTAACCAAGGGGCAGTGCAACAACCAGGCTGTACCAACAGATTCCCAGTATTTCTCTGAGGACTCTGTGGGATGGGGGCCAGGCTGTCTTCCGTTCCACGTGGAGAAACACTCCCGTCTACCAGAGAGGAAACTGGGGCACAGAGGGATCAGGAGAGAGAAAGTCAATCAAGCCATGAAACGAAACAGAAAAAGACCCAACTCTCCGACCTTCCACTCCTACACTGTTCTTGGGGTTTGGCTCCAACCACTGAGATGATGGGATCCGCCGAAACCGGTTTGGCTCAGTGGATAGAGCGTCGGCCTGCGGACTGAAGGGTCCCAAGTTCGGTTCCGGTCAAGGGCATGTACCTTGGTTGCGGGGCACATCCCCGGTGGGGGGTGTGCGGGAGGCAGCTGGTCGATGTTTCTCTCTCATCGATGTTTCTGGCTCTCTGTCCCTCTCCCTTCCTCTCTGTAAAAAATCAATAAAATATATTTTAAAAAAAGATGATGGGATCCTAGGAATGAGGATGAGCAGTGGTGAGATTCTGGCACATATCCCCAAAGACCATTCGGGAAGAATGGCTCTTCTAACGAGATAGCCTTGCTTGGGCGCAGAGGGACAGTTCCCTGTCCTGGGCTAGCCCCCTCACTTTTCCTTTTCGCCACGTCAGTAGAGTTTCTCTTTCGTGTGAGTTCTCTGATGTGTAATGAAATTGGAGCTATTGCTGAAGCCTTTGCCACACTCAGGGCATTTGTAGGGCTTCTCCCCCGTGTGGATGCGCTGGTGTATAATGAGAACTGAATTCCAGCTAAAGCCCTTCCCACATTCCGGGCACCTGTAGGGCTTGTCCCCCAAGTGGGCCCTCTGGTGCATGACCAGGATGGAGCCCCGGCTGAAGCTCTTGCCACACATGAGGCATTCGTAGGGCTTCTCGCCCGTGTGGGTCCGCTGGTGCACCACCAGCTGGGAGCGCTGGCTGAAGCACTTCCCACACTCGCCGCATTTGTAGGGCTTCTCGCCCGTGTGGATCCTCTGGTGCTTGATGAGGTTGGAGCTCCAGCTGAAGCTCTCCCCGCACGTCAGGCACTCGTAGGGCTTCTCACCCGTGTGCATCCCCTGGTGTGCGATCAGGCTGGAGCTCTGGCTGAAGCTCTTCCCACACTCCCCGCATTTATAGGGCTTCTCCACCAGGTGGGTTCTGCGGTGTGTGGCCAGGTTGGAGCTGCGGCTGAAGCTTTTCCCACACTCGCCACACTGATAGGGCTTCTCTCCTGTGTGAGTTCTCCGGTGGGTGATGAGGGCCGAGCTCTGGCTGAACCTCTGCCCGCAGTCGGGGCATTTGTATGGTTTCTCCCCGGTGTGGATCCTCTGGTGTCTGATCAGGTTGGAGTTGTAACTAAAGCTCTCGCCACATTCTTTACATTCGTAGGGCTTTTCTCCGGTGTGGATTCCCTGATGTGTATTAAGGCTGGACCGGTTGCCAAAGCTCTTGCCACACTCAGGGCACGAGTATGGTTTCTCGCCCGTGTGGGTTCGCTGGTGAGCGATGAGGTTGGGGCTCCTGCTGAAACTCTTGCCACACTCGGCACACTGAAAGGGTTTCTCGCCCGTGTGGATCCTCTGGTGGGTTATAAGGTTGGCGCTCCGGCTAAAGCTTTTCCCACAATCCCTGCATTTAAAAGGTTTCTCCCCGGTGTGAGTCGTTTGGTGTCTACTAAAGTTTGAACCATCACTAAAGCTTTTTCCACATTCGTCGCATTTGTAGTATTTCTCTCCCGTGTGGGTCCGCTCGTGCGTGATGAGGTGGGATTTCCGGCTGAAGGTTTTCCCGCACTGGGGACACTCGTAGGGCTTCTCACCCAGGTAGGTGCCCTGAAGGCCTATGAGCTGTTCAGCTTCCCTGCCCTGTGAGGGCACATCCCTGTGGTCTTCACTTGAGGCCTTTCCCTGGGGACCCTTAGAGCCACAGTCTCTCTCAGAGTCACTCTCCCAGTCAGACTGCGGAACGCCTTCCCCTTCAGGTGTTTCTGAGAAGATCCCACGTGATTCCACATTCTCAAATATGTCTTGATTAGAGTTCTCCCCGTTTTCACTCTGGATCTCAAAATCTGAAATAATGAAGAAAATACATACAATTTAGACTCAATTCCCTGTGATGATGAAAAAAGGAAATCAAGAGGGAAATTTTTAAAACTTCAACTTCTAGTGAAAATAAAGAGGCTTAAGAATCCTGAAAACTTTTAAAAACCGGGTTTATTTTCTTCTAACTGGTTATCTAGTTACCAGGCCTCAAACTTGCTGGTAATCACCCAGAATTTCTAAGTCTCAAAGCTCTGGGTTCTGTCTCTACTTGTTTCTCCACTGGGAAATGAGGGCAAGTAGAAATTTGAAGATCCTAATTAAGGGAAAGTAACGGGGTACAGGACCCCCAATTCACACCATGTGCCTGATGCTTAGTAGGTGCTCAATTAAATTGGATGAGTGAATATTTTTTATTGGCATCGCAGAAATTTCCCTAAAGCTGACTCTCCTTTCGAAAGCCGCTTATGTAATAACCTCATGCATTAAAATGTGTCTCGTGTTTCTAATCTTAGTTGGCATGTAAAGACACAGACAAGACGACAGGACCCCTGCAACAAGGGCTCTTGTAATCCTCCAGATGACTGGGAACTAGTAAGTGGGCAGTTTAAAAAGCCCTTAAGCCGAAACCGGTTTGGCTCGGTGGATAGAGCGTCGGCCTGCGGACTGAGAGGTCCCAGGTTCGATTCCGGTCAAGGGCATGTACCTTGGTTGCGGGCACATCCCCAGTAGGGGTTGTGCAAGAGGCAACTGATCGATGTTTCTCTCTCATCGATGTTTCTAACTCTCTATCCCTCTCCCTTCCTCTCTGTAAAAAAATCAATAAAATATATTTTAAAAATAAAATTTAAATAAATAAAATAAAATAAAAAGCCCTTAACTTTATGTACGGAGTGCGCCTATAGGTGTATTTCCCATCTGTAATACAAAATAGCTACCTTCCAGAACCTTGTCAAACCCTCTACTACCCAGTACTTACCAAGCGTTTGGGTGAAAGAAATCACGAGGGAGGATTTCTGGAAGAATATGCAAGCCTTTCCTGAGACTAGAGACTCTAATAAATCCATGCCAGGATTAAGCCAGAGCAGCAGAAAGCTGTGAGCCTGGACCACACTGTTCCGACTCCCCCGGGGAACCCGCTCAGGGAACTGTGTGTTGGTGTAATGGCTCTGGCTGATTGTGACAAGCATGATAAGGAGTGTCATTAGTACTTAATGGCTGTCAGAAGCATTAAGGAAGTTAAGACACTGCCAGGAAGTTGCCCATGACATTGTTTCTAACACACCATGTCCTCTCGATGAGCCCAAGGAGGAAATCTCCCTTTGACCAAACTACCGAAACGCTGCTCTTTTTTTTTTTTTTTTTTTTTTTAAATATATTTTATTGATTTTTTACAGAGAGGAAGAGAGAGGGATACAGAGTTAGAAACATCGATGAGAGAGAAACATCGATCAGCTGCCTCTTGCACACCCCCTACTGGGGATATGCCCGCAACCAATGTACATGCCCTTGACTGGAATCGAACCTGGGACCCTTGAGTCCGCAGGCCGACGCTCTATCCACTGAGCCAAACCGGTTTCGGCTTTTCTTTCTTTCTTTCTTTCTTTTTTTTTAAATAGCTGCTCTTCTGAGCACCCAATCTGTGTCTGCCTCATTCCCCAGGCTGTGGCTTCGTCTTTGCATTGCCTGCTTGGAAACTTGGAGCCAAAAACTCAGAGCAGGAACACTGCATGGCTTTACAGCATGCAGTGTGTGTTCTTTCATTTTTTCCCTCCCATTATTTTTTTATTATTATTTCCCTGTGCACGATTTCTATAAGGCGTCTTCAATTCTTTTCTTTTTTTTTTTAATTCTGTAGCATATTCAGAAATAAATCAATGGTTTATTGATAAAGACCATAGCCTGATTATTTCTAAGACCTAACTAACATCAGACCCCACTTAGAAAAGCAAATCTAGCCCGGCCAGCATGGCTCAGTGGTTGAGCGTTAACCTATGAACCAGGAGGTCACGGTTTGATTCCCGGTCAGGGCACATGTCCGGGGTGTGGGCTCGATCCCCAGTAGTGGGTGTGCAGGAGGCAGCTGATCTATGATTCTCTCTCATCATTGATGTTTTTCTCTCTCTCTCCCTCTCCCTTCCTCTCTGAAATCAATAAAAAAAATATTTAAAAAAGAAAAAATCTATTCATAGCAGGGAAGATAATTAGCAAGATGATCACAAAGTCCTAGTGACATTTCCATTATTAAAGCTAATAAACTATATGTACAGTAATGCTCAATTCAGTGATTAGTTTATATGACTTACTGTAAATTTCCATTTATGCACATGATTAAATTTGACATGTATCTTTTTAAAAAATATATATTTTATTGATTTTTTACAGAGAGGAAGGGAGAGGGATAGAGAGTTAGAAACATCGATGAGAGAGAAACACTGATCAGCTGCCTCCTGCACACCTCCCTACTGGGGATGTGCCCGCAACCAAGGTACATGCCCTTGAGCGGAATCGAACCTGGGACCTTTCAGTCCACAGGCCGACGCTCCATCCACTGAGCCAAACCGGTCAGGGCTGACATGTATCCTTTAGGTAGAACCTGGGTTCCACTCATGCCTTTAGTCAATATAAAATTGTATTTAAACTTGCAAATAGGCATATAATTACAATTCGTGCTCACACTGACATACACTGCTGGTAATCTGTGAGCACATATAATTGCTCTCTGTCCCACGTCCCCTAGATCTCCAGGGTATGGGTGTAGGCCTGACGGGCACAATGCTGGTTCCCCCTTGGCCAGGGCCAGGAGGTCTCTGGTTCCTCACTTCCTGCAACAGTGTTTTGCAAGTTTCTAGCACAGAGATTTGCTATAAAACAGGGCTTCCAGGTTGAGGCCCCGGTTTATTTTCTACAAGCTCACACAACCAAAAACATTTTTTAATGACTTTAGAAACTTCTCTTCTGAGTAGGAACATTAGCCATTAAAGGCTTTGCTGTCTTAAAATCTGAAGCCCTGCCCTAACTGGTTTGGCTCGGTAGATAGAACGTTGGCCTGCGGACTCAAGGGTCCCAGGTTCGATTCCAGTCAAGGGCATGTACCTTGGTTGCGGGCACATGCCCAGTAGGGGGTGTGCAGGAGGCAGCTGATTGATGTTTCTCTCTCATCTCCCTCTCCCTTCTTCTCTGTAAAAAAGCAATAAAATATATATTTTTAAAAAATCTGAAGCCCTGGTATGTTCTAGGATGAGCTCAGAAGCAACAGGGAAAACAAACACTCAAGCTTCATTTCGGTGAGATTAGGAAGAGGATTAATTTGCAGACACTAATATATGTAATATATCAGGAAGGGCTGGCATATTCTTCCAAAAACAGCGGAGACTGGGCAGCAGCCAGTGAGGGAGGGAGAGGGAGAACAAGCATGGGAGTAGCGGGAGGAGAGGGCCAGTCCTCAGGGGAAGGAGATCTCCAAGAGCTGGGGCAGGAAAGCACTTTCTGAAGGTACGGACTTGCTTTCTAGGCAACACTGCCTCTGGGGACTGGGACAGGCAAGGCTGGCCTCCGTGGTTCAGAGAAGAAGAGGAAGTGAGACTACACCCAGGACCACATAGAAGGGCCACATGAGGAGAGCGCCTTTGAATCTCGGGCAGTAGTCCTGGGAATTATTATTATGGAGAAAAGTGGCAATTTTTCATCCAGAAAAAAAAGTTAAATGAAGCAACCACCTCTGTGCAGAAAGATCCTGAAGGAGAACGCGAAGAAGAGACGGTGAGACAAGACAATGTGAGCTGGCAAAGCGAAGGAGAGGAGGGGAAATCCAGAGAAATGAACACACATGGGAAGAAACACAGAGGAATACGGGCCCCATGAAAAGCACAGAAATGGAGGGGGAATGAAATGAGAAAAGCAGTGAAAGAAAATGGAAACAAAGGAAGAGGTGAAAAGGATCAAAGAGAATGGCAGAAACAGAAGTTAGACAAAAGAGAATCAATAAATATAACCGGAATTCTCAAAAAAGGAAACTAAACCAAAGGAACAGAACAAACATCTTAATCTATGAAGATAGAAGAACTCTTGAAGCCCTAGCCGGTTTGGTTCCGTGGATAGAGCATCAGCCTGTGGACTCAAGGGTCCCGGGTTCGATTCCGGTCAAGGGCACATGCCTGGGGTTGCGGGCTCAATCCCCAGTGTGGGACGTGCAGGAGGCAGCCGATCAATGATTCTCTCTCATCATTGATGTTTTTCCCTCTCTCTCTCCCTCTCCCTTCCTCTCTGAAATCAATAAAGAAATATATTTAAAAAAACAAAAAAAAAGAACTCTTGAAAGGCATTGTGTGTGCCAAGGAAAACTAACCCAGGGTGGTTAATAATGAGACGAAGGATAACAAGGAAAAAGATCGAATCGCTTATATGGGGGAGGAAAACCAGCGGGTCTCAGATTTCTCTGCAGTAACACTCCATGCCTGCAGATAGTGCAGCCGCAGCTGCCAGTTATGTAAGAAAGGAAATGCATGCCAAGGATTTTATGTTCAACAGAGCTGCCCTTCAAGTATACAGTTTACAGGCAAACAGCTTTGAATATACACAATCTCATGGACTATTGGTCCCATGAGCCCTTCCAGAGGAAACTATTAGGAGATGAATTTCACTCAACCAGGAGATAAAGGCAACTCGAGCACAAAGACTGGGGATGAACATCTGATACATATAACTTTAGAACAGAAGTCTACAAGAGCCATGGCAATTAGGGTGTTAAAACAGAATATAATTGTTATACAGAGAGGTAGAAATGATACACTAATCAGAATTGGGGTTGAGGGGAAAGAAGATGGAATACAGGATATGTTCTTTGATTGCCTTATCTGTAATAAACACCCGAGAGCTCAAAGGGTAGCATTTATTTTATTTTTTTAAATATGTGTTTTTATTGATTTCAGAGAGGAAGGGAGAAGGAAAGAGAGAGAGAAAAGTCAATGATGAGAGAGAATCGTGGATCGGCTGCCTCCTGCACGCCCCACACTGGGGATCGAGCCTGCAACCCTGGGCATGTGCCCTGACCGGGAATCGAACTGTGACCTCCTGGTTCATAGGTCGATGCTCAACTACTGAGCAACGCCAGCCGGGCGAAGGATAGCATTTAAAATTGACAAATCATGTAACTGAAGTTTATGTGTCTTTAATACTACAAAATAAACACTAGGAAAAGATTACTCCAAGAGATTAAGTGCTGGCAAGGATGTGGGGAAAAGGGAACCCTCGTGCATTGCTGACGGGAATGGAAGCTGGTGCAGCCACTACGGAAACCAGTATGGAGGTTCCTCAAAAAATTAAAAACAGAACTACCATATGCCCACCAACCCCTCTTGTGGGTGTATACTGTACTCTAAGCAAGCAAAATCACAGTCTCAAAGTGATATCTGCACTCCCATGTTCACTGCAGCTTTATTTACAATAGCCAAGACAGGAGAATTCTTAGAAACAGTTAAATTTCTGATAGTCTAATAGGCAAAAGAATAGTTTCTTGCTTTAATGGGTATTTTCCAGATAATTTATAAGATTGAATTGCCCTAACAGGTTTGGCTCAGTGGATAGAGCGCCGACCTGCGGACAGAAAGGTCCCAGGTTCGATTCCGGTCAAGGGCATGTACCTTGGTTGCGGGCACATCCCCAGTGGGGCGTGTGCAGGAGGCAGCTGAATCGATGTTTCTAACTCTCTATTCCTCTCCCTCTCCCTTCCTCTCTGTAAAAAATCAATAAAATATATTTAAAAAAAAAAAAAAAAGATTGATTTCGTACAACTCGAGGAGCAGGTATCTATTTCTGTGTAAGTTATGAATAGGGATTCAATTTTAGTTTTTCCATAATGGTTAGACCAGTGTCTAAATACCATTCACTGAATGGTTTTCTTTTTTAAATTTTTTTTTTTTATTATTGATCTCAGAGAGGAAGAGAGAAGGAGAGATAGAAACATCAATGATGAGAGAGAATCATTGATCGGCTGCCTCCTGCACTCCCCCTACTGGGAATCGAGCCTGTAACCCCTGCATGTGCTCTTGACTGGAATCGAACCCAAGACCCTTCAGTCCACAGGCCAACGCTCTATCCACTGAGCCATACCAGCTAGGGCTGACTGGTTCTTGAATTGCCATAGGACCTCTTCCCTTATGGGTCAGTAGACACAAGCTTGCAGTCGTAGCTCAGTCTAAACCAGTGGTTCTTGTATTTTCCAATCTTCGACCCACACTCTCGAGTCCCATGCACATTACATTCCTGTGGCTGTTCATAGGGCCGTGTGGCCCCCTGCCTGGCCAGAGGCCTCCTCTTTCCCTCCCCTGCTAGAAAGCACACCAGAATGAGTGTGAGGAAAACTGATGTCAATATGGGGATAAACCTGATTTTACTGTCATCCTATATCAGTGGTCGGCAAACTGCGGCTCGCAAGCCACATACAGCTCTTAGGCCCCTTGAGTGTGGCTCTTCCACAAAATACCACGGCCTGGGCGAGTCTATGTTGAAGAAGTGGCGTTAGAAGAAGTTTAAGTTTAAAAAATTTGGCTCTCAAAAGAAATTTCAATCGTTGTACTGTTGATATTTGGCTCTGTTGACTAATGAGTTTGCCGACCACTGTCCTATATAATAAAAGCCTAATATGCAAATCAACCGAACAGCAGAACGACTGGTCACTATGATGTGCACTGACTACCAGGGGGCAGATGCTCAATGCAGGAGCTGCCCCCAGCCCACAGGCCCCAGGTCAGCCACGGCGGATGCCAGCGGGGGCCCCCTGATCGCCCCGCCAGTCACCCCACAGATTGGTCCTGATCACCACTAGGCCTAGGGACCTTACCTGTGCATGAATTTCATGCACCGGGCCTCTAATTTATTTATAACAATGGAATTGATCACTAACTGGTGCTTTACTGTGGGGGGGGACGGTCAGGCTCAAAAGCCCTTCCCACCTGTGACGGTGCTCAGAGGCACTGGTCTAAAACACAGAAGTGCGCCCAGCCAGTGTGGCTCAGTGGTTGAGCACTGATCCATGAACCAGGAGGTCACGGTTCGATTCCCGGTCAGGGCACATGCCCGGGTTGCAGACTCGATCCCCAGGGTGGGGCATGCAGGAGGCAGCCGATCCATGATTCTCTCTCATCACTGGTGTTTCTCTCTCTCTCTCCCCTCTCCCTTCCTCTCTGAAATCAATAAAAATATATAAAATAAAATAAAATAAAATACAGAAGAGGTTCAATACAGCTTGTGTCCACCTCAGCTTCTCCCACTCTGACGTGGGCTCTCCCCATAGGAGCGCTGCCCTGAACAGCCTGTTGGGAACCTGATCAAAGCCTGGCAGGAACCTGATCGCACCTGAGTGACTGGGAACATTGTTCCTCGAACTCTGGCAGCTTGAAAGACTAACCACTGATAGCAACAGCCATGAGCTCTCTTATCAGCGTACGTGAATGACTGCCAAACATTTCACACTGTAACATTACATCTAAGAGTTCTGTCTGGTATACATTTCCAATACTGAAGTGGATTCAACGTGATTTTGTTTTGAGGCTGAGAATCATAGCTTTAAAAACACATACAGCCGAAACTGGTTTGGCTCAGTGGATAGAGCGTCGGCCTGCGGACTTAGGAGTCCCAGGTTCGATTCCGGTCAAGGGCATGTACCTTGGCTGCGGGCACATCCCCAGTAGGGTTTGTGCAAGAGGCAGCTGATCCGTGTTTCTCTCTCATGGATGTTTCTAACTCTCTATCCCTCTCTCTTCCTCTCTATAAAATATATTTAAAAAATCAATAAAATATATTTAAAAAAAAAAAAAACACACATACACCTTTCCAAGCCCCCAACCCTCTCCGCTCCCCTTTTTGTTAAGTAAAATGAATGTTTTTGTTCGTTTGTTGTCCTGAAGGGAGCACTTTGCTGGGGCTGCGAGCTCCGAGTAGGTAAACTGTCGCTTGTGCCCACAGAAAGCCAGGTGATGCTGGGGGTGGCTCTTTGGCTCACCTGTTGGAAAAGAGTAGGTTTTAGGTTGACAATCTCCGTTTCTCTATGAAAGAAAAGAAAAAAGAAAAGAAAAGAGGGGGGCGGGAAGGGAGGGAGAGGGAGGAAGGAAGGTTCCTTGCCTTCTGGGATTTTATAGGTTCCTAGAAAAAAATGAGACAAGTATTCACAGAAATAGAAAATAAGATGGAATATGATAAAAAGCCAAAAGAGGAGAAGAATCAAAATGCACTGGAGAGAAAACTGCTAGCAGAGGTGATCGGAGATGCTCCCAGGTGGGTGGAGCCAGGGGCAGGGAAGAGAGACCGGAAGTAAGGACAGCTTGTATGGAGCGGGTCTCCAAGGGTGTACACTCAAACCACAACGGGATGTTAACACGCAGGGACAGGACCAAAGCATTCCAAGTCAAAATTCAGGAGCACAGGTGAATGCTAGCGGGCAAGACCAGGTCTGAATGGAGCAGGAGCTGCCGCAAGGGGACCTGGGAAAACTGGCTGCAGGCCACCTGAGCCAGGACTCAGAGGCCCCGGGCTCCCAGCAGAACAAGGTCACACTTGATTCGGAGACGCTGGAGAACTCACAAAGACCTGGAGACACTGGGAAACTCACTCAGACTTTTAAGCAGGAGCCCTGGCCGGTGTGGCTCAGTGGATAGAGTGTCGGCCTGCGGACTGAAGGGTCCTGGGTTCGATTCCAGTCCAGGGCACATGCCCAGGTTGCAGGCTCAATCCCTAGTAAGGAGTGTGGAGGAGGCAGCTGGTCAATGATTCTCTCTCCTCATTGATGTTTCTCTCTCTCTCTCTCTTTCTATTAAAAAAAAAAAGACTTTTAAGCAGAAGAGTGATGATCACTCAGGTAGGAGTGGAGCAGCTGTAATGAAGGGGAAAGAAGCAGGTTCCCTTTGGAGAGTCCTGCAAGAGTTCAGGAGAAATACTAAGAGCCCGAATCAGGGCTAAGGACTAACATGTGGGAAACTCTCACCGAGACAGAGGAGCTTTATTAGTAGAGGTCCAATATCAAACGGGATAGTAAGATACATGCCTGCTAGTCAATACTGAACCCCCATCCTGGGTGAATGCATCCAGAGGTCCCAAGCTGGGCAGAGGGGAGGTCTCATGTTGAGTCCATGTTCCAGAAGGGATGAAGGTTATTGCAGAGGTTCCTCTGCGTAATCATGAGGAAGGTTGGAGCATTTGTTAAACAAAGACCAACAAAGGTGATCTCAAAGGCAGAAGTCAGAGGACTGACAAACACATCTGGGTGTCCCAGGAGAGACGATGGCAGGAAGCAGGAAGCCAGGTGGGGAGGGCTCACGCAGTGGGTGCCTGTCACCGCCTGAGGCACCTGATGAGACCTAACCTCATGCTTTGTGACTTCCCCAACCAAACAACAACCCCGGAGCCCTCTCCTCAGGCCTCAGCCCCTCTGGCCTCCCTGCAGTATCTGCCTACGATCCTAAAGTTCATGACAAACTGTCCCGTCCATCAGGAGGCAGGTAAACCAAGGATGAGCTGGCCAACATGGCTCAGTGGTTGAGCACTGACCTATGAACCAGGAGGTCACGGTTTGATTCCCAATCAGGACACATGCCCGGGTTGTGGGCTCGATCCCCAGTGTGGGGCGTGCAGGAGGCAGATGATCCATGATTCTCTCTCATCATTGATGTTTCTCTCTCTTGCTCCCTTTCCCTTCCTCTCTCAAATCAATAAAAATAAAATAAATAAATAGGATGAGAGGTCTTTGTCTTTTTTTTTAAAATATATTTTTATTGATTTTTTACAGAGTGGAAGGGAGAGGGATAGAGAGCTAGAAACATCGATGAGAGAGAAACATCGATCAGCCGCCTCCTGCACACCTCCCACTGGGGATGTGCCTGCAACCAAGGTACATGCCCTTGACTGGAATCGAACCTGGGACCCTTCAGCCCACAGGCCGACGCTCTATCCATTGAGCCACACCGGTTTCGCATGTCTTTGTCTTTTTTAAAAACATAGGAGTAAAGTTAAAAGCTACTTTTCAAAACCAAAGAAAATCAGGTACTTTGCCTCAGATACCACCTAGGATCTACCCAACACATGTGGAAGCAAGCAGACTGGAGTTTCAGTCCTGGCTCCTCCGCTTACCCGCTGGGTGACCTCAAGGAAGGGCTGACCTTGCTGCACCTCCATGACCTCACCTGTAAAATGTCGTCAGTGAGAGGGACACGTAAGGTGCCCACTGCAGGGCCGGGCTCACAGTAGGTCCTCAAGGGCCGTCCCTTTCTCCAAAAGACGGCTCTACTCATGCCGCCCAAGTCCCTGAAGGTTGTCACCACCTCTGTCCTTTCTCCTCTTCCCAGTCCTCTGGACCCTCAGGGCCAAACACCCTGGGTCGACACCTCTGTCTCAGCGCTGTCTGCATCCCCTCCGCCAACACCCCACTGGGAACTATCCCTGCATCACAGACGACATGAACATGAGTTCAATGCTCAGACCCATGAGTTCCAGTCTTGGCCTCGCGCTAGCTGCATGGCATCATGGGAGTCGGTGAACTTCTCTCACTTAACTCCGAGGTCGTGAAGTGGTAATGATCTCGCCCTCCCCCAAGGTGGCGAGTTTTGCATATTGGATGCTACGCACACTGTCTGGCCCCCAAAAAGGGATGGCTAACTGCTAGCTATTGTTACCGAGTTCTTTCTCACACGTGTCCAGTCTCCTCCCCTCCCCCACTGTCCCCATCCGGGCCTGACCCCTGTACACCTGATGTCTAAGTGGCTTCCTGGCGGCTCCCCTGCCTCCAGCCTCTCCCTACTCTAATCAAACCCACATCCTGTTGCCCAACTCGGCTTCCTCCCCTGCCCCTTGGGCCCCAGTTCAAGAACCTGCTGAGGCCAAGCCTCCACGCACCCTTCCCCCAAACTCTACTTCCTACCACTTCCAAAGCACACCCTTCCCACTCCAATCAGCCAGCCTTTCTTACCGCCACCTGCACTAGGCCAGGCTGGTCCAGCCTTCTGAGCCTCTGCTTCGCACAGCTCCTCTCGGATGCCACCCTCCGCCTGCCCTGCGCCTTTCCAGATTCTACCCCAGCCTGCAACCCCTGCTCAGGTCCCACATCCTCCATAAAGCCTCGCTGAGCTCGCCTCCCCTCCTGCAGTTCTCACGAGCACAGGGCGGCTGTTCCCCACGGGTCCTGCAGCAGTGCGGGGGGCACGCGTGGAAGGGAAGTGAATATCTGGAAATCAGAGAGTCCAGTTGACAAGAGCAGGCGGAGGAGGCAGTCAAGAGACAAACATATTGACTGCTGCAATGAACTCGTTTGTCATTCCTCTTTTCAGAGCCCAGCATGACTCTGTGCCACAGAAAAGTCCCTCTTTCTGTTTTGTTTTGTTTTTAAATATATTTTATTGATTTTTTACAGAGAGGAAGGGAGAGGGATAGAGAGCCAGAAACATCGATGAGAGAGAAACATCAACCAGCTGCCTCCTGCACATCCCCCACCCCCCCCCGGGATGTGCCCGCAACCAATGTACATGCCCCCCCCCCCCCCCCCGACCAGAATCGAACCTGGGACCCCTCAGTCCGCAGGCTGACGCTCTAGCCACTGAGCCAAACTGGTTTTGGCAAAAGTCCCTGATTTACTGGCCATTCATCTTGGTTCCATAAAAATAATCACTTTTTAAAGTAGGATTTGTTTTGCCAAAACCGGTTTGGCTCAGTGGATAGAGTGTCAGGCCTGCGGACTGAAGGGTCCCAGGTTCGATTCCGGTCAAGGGCATGTATCTTGGTTGCAGGCACATCCCCAGTAGGAGGTGTGCAGGAGGCAGCTGATCGATGTTTCTCTCTCATCGATGTTTCTGGCTCTCTATCCCTCTCCCTTCCTCTCTGTAAAAAATCAATAAAATATATTTTTAAAAAAATAAAAAATAACGTAGGATTTGTTTTTCTAACTGCTGGAACTTCAAACATTTGGGGGTTCATTGCACAACCAAGGGAAGGTTCCCAGGAGTGATTTATGGGGTCATCAGCCCCTCCGCCCAAGTCTCCTTCAGCTTCCCAACCACTCAGAATAAACACTGAAGTAAAAACCAGGCTTGCTACGCACATACAGCTCCAAGTCTGTTCCTCTAAGCCCCTTCTGCACTGAAATTCTGGAAACATCACTGCACCCAAGGACTTTAAAGAAGTGACAATGGGCCCTGGCTGGTTTGGCTCACTGGATAGAGCAGGCGTCCTCAAACTACGGCCCGTGGGCCACATGCGGCCCGCCGAGGACATTTATCCGGCCCGCCGGGTGTTTTTGTCGTTTTGTTTTTTTACTTCAAAATAAGGTATGTGCAGTGTGCGTAGGAATTTGTTCATAGTTGTTTTTGTTTTTTTAAACTATAGTCCGGCCCTCCAACAGTCTGAGGGACAGTGAACTGGCCCCTGTTTAAAAAGTTTGAAGACCCCTGGGATAGAGTGTCGGCCTGCGGACTGAAGGGTCCCAGGTTCGATTCCGGTCAAGGGCACATATGTACCTTGGTTGCAGGTTCCCCGGCCCTGGTCGGGATGCGTGCAGGAGGCAACCCATCGATGTGTCTCTCTGACATCGATGTTTCTCTCTGTCTCTCCCCCTCCCTTCCACCCTCTCTAAAAATCAATGGGAAAAAATACCCTCGAATGAGGATTAACAGAAACCAACATGCTGATTTTCCACAGACAGCAGAGAGACATGGGGCTGCCCCAAACTTCGTCCTGGATACCACCTTGGCCTCCTCCACCTCGGAGGGTGCCCCCACCTTCTCCCTATGAGTTTCAGCATCTCACCGCTGTCCCGAAGGCTCTGGGTCAAGTCTTCCATCAGGGCCACCGTGTCCTCGCTGCTTTCGGGCCTGTGTTCTTGCAGCCAGGCCTGGATCTCCCTGGGCATCACGGTCAGCATCTGCTCCTTCGTGTGCACCTCTGGCCTCAGCCAGCGCCGACAGAGCTCTCGGAGGCGGCCCAGCGCGCCCTGCGGCCCGCCAGCCACCTCCTCTCCGGGGCTGCCCTTGCCAGCATCCGGGGGGAAGGGCTCGGACTCGGGGCCATCCTCCTGCAGCACAGCTTCCTGGACCCAAGAGTCGTCCTCCAGGATCATGGTGGCGACCTCCGCCTCCTGTTCGTCCTCCTCTTGAGGTACCTGGGCCAAGGGGCTCCGGGGAGTGGTTCCTCTGGGCACCTCTGCAGCCATCACCCACGTTCTCGGGGCACTCGCTCAGGCTTCCAGCCTTCAACTTCAGTCTTATCCAGCCAAGCTCTCTGAGAAGACACGTCCCTCCGCAAACTTCAACAAGCAGCCCAGCTGAGAAAAGAGAAAGGGAACCAGGATCGATAAGTCAACTGTCCCAAAACGATCTAACCCACAGCAGCCCAGCCTAGGCCAGGCCACCAAGTAATTCTTACGTCCGCAAATCAGTGAGTTTCCTGTCCCTCTTCAAGGCAAAATGGCTTATTCCTGAAACCCTCTCTCTCTCTATGGCAAGAGAAGAATCATAAACACAAAATATACAGCATTTTTCTTTCCAAAAGACCGAAGCATGAGCGACAGAAATCCAAAGCCCTGGCAAGAATCCAGGACGGAGTTATCCTGCCCCGAGTCAGTTCAGACTTGCTGCGGACTGAGTGACCTTGACCTCACACACTCACATCAACCTCAATGACCACCACCAAGCAGAGATAATAACATCATCCTTCTTATTTTACGGGGACATCTTAAGGATTAGCAATGGCTCAGATGTTAAGAGACTGAGCCGCACTAGAAGGAAGACAATATCTCAACCACATTATTACCACATTTAAAAGTATAAAGTTTTGCCCTAGCCAGTTTGGCTCAGCCGATAAGAGCGTTGGCCTACGGACCGAAGTGTCCCGGGTTTGATTCCAGTCAAGGGCACATACCTCGGTTGCACGCTCCTCCCTGACCCTGACCCTGGCCCTGGTCGCAGCGCGTGCAGGAGGCAACCAATTGATGTTTCTCTCTGTCTTTCCTTCTCTCTTCCACTCTCTCTAAAAAATCAATGGAAAAATATCCTCGGGAGGATTAAAAAAAATTTTTTTCATGAAGTTTTAAATGTTCAGACTCTTCAATCTAGCCTTGGCCCCTCAGGAATTTTTCTTTTAGAATAACTATCTTTGCAAAGAGAAATTTATTTGCAAGGACATCCAACCATAGCATTCTAATTACAAAAAAACTAAAAAACGGACACATTAAAAATCCAGCAGCCAGGGTGTGGTTAATAAATTATGGCACATCCATACAGTAAAATGTATTAAAAACTATGCTGATATTATAAGGGCTACCTTTGTGAGGTACTGACTGAGGAGCTCAAAGGAGCCTCTTTTGGGGTGCTGGAAATGTTCTGTATCTTGATTTGATGATGGTTGCACAAAAGCATAAATGTGAAATTTGTGCACCCTGCTGTATGTATTTTACAGTATTTTTAAAAGTATGCTGACAAAGATTATTAATCATTAAAGATTTAAGATAGCCTCAATATGAAAATTAGGGATAAAGACAAAACCAGCAAGGCGGTTTTTTGTTGTTGTTGTTGTTTTTAAAACAAGGCATTAAAACTATAGTTATAGCCCAAACCGGTGTGGCTCAGTGGATAGAGTGTTGGCCTTCGGACTGAAGGGTCCCAGGTTCGATTCCGGTCAAGGGCATGTACCTGGGTTGCGGGCACATCCCCAGTGGAGGGGGTGCAGGAGGCAGCTGGTCGATGTTTCTCTCTCATCGATGTTTCTAGCTCTCTATCCCTCTCCCTTCCTCTCTGTAAAAAATCAATAAAAATGTGTTTTTTTTAAACTATAGTTATAGTATGATCCCAATTCCCTTTAAAAATGAACACACACAAGACTAAAAAAAATAAAAATAAAAGAGCTGGACGGAAATTCTACAAGATGTTGAGAGCAGTGAGATTACAAAATATTTAAATACTATAAAAGCAGTGAAAAATTATTTTTAAAAATCAATAGATCATAAAGACTCAGATAACACCACCTCCCCAAAAAGGAAACGCTTTAAAAAATAATAATAAAATAGGAATGCTAGTGGGAAAACCGGAGTACCCCATGTGTATTTACAAGGACTAGAAGAAACAGGAGTAACAGAACTCCGGGAAAACCGTTCCCAGTAAGTTCAGTCTCCGTGCGACCCGGGCCAAGACACGCCCCCTCTGAGCTCAGTTTCCCCACGTGTACAACGAGGAGCCGCGCGGGACGTCGCCCAGGGCGCATCCAGTCCGAACCCTGCGCCCCCGGTTGGACCGGCAGGGAGCTCACTGCTGGGAGGAGAGCCCGCGCGCGTTCGCGGGGCGGACCAACGCGTAAACGGAGCCCGCCCGGGTCCGCGGGGAGCGCCCCCCACGCCCCTCCCCCAGCAGGCTGCCAGCACTGGCTCCAGGCCCGTTATTCCCACGCCTCGCGCTACCCTCCTGGGCCGCGAGGCTCCAGGCCTGACTCTCCGGGCTCACCTCCCGGGGGGACCAGATCCTGCTCCGGCGGCGGCTTTGCGTGCAAAAGCGCCCGGGGCACGGCCCGGCCCCGGGAGTCGCGACGGCTCCGGCCCGAGGGGCACCGAGAACAATGGACGGTAGAGGCCCGCCCCCAACCGCCCTCATTGGCTACCTTAGAACGGCCCCTGAAACTCTGCTTTCCTATTGGTAGATACGGTGTCCAGCCGGCGGCGGGAAGGAGGCTAGGCCGAAGGCATTGTGGGAGATGTAGTCCATCCACCCAGACCACCCAGGCTGCAGGCCTGGGAGCGGAGTTTGGGGTTGAGAGTCTCGGCAGTGCCCGAGGGCCAGAGGCAGAAAATCCACGGGCTGGCCCTCAGGACTGCAGGGTTGGCCAGAGCTGTGACCTGGAACAGGTCATTACACTTCTTTGAGGCTTTCCTATATTTGTCCATAAAAAGTGAAAGTTAGCCAAAACCGGTTTGGCTCAGTGGATAGAGCGTCGGTCTGCGGACTGGGGGGTCCCGGGTTGATTCCGGTCAAGGGCATGTACATTGGTTGCGGGCACATCCCCGGTGGGGGGTGTGCAGGAGGCAACTGGTCGATGTTTCTCTCTCTCATCGATGTTTCTAGCTCTCTATCCCTCTTCCTTCCTCTCTGTAAAAAATCAATAAGATATTTTTTTTTACAAAAAGTGAAAGTTAGATGAAGGGACTTGAAGGTCCTTTTCAGCTGTGATTAGGCTCCTCGAGGGTCAAAAGCAGCCCTGGAAGGAAAGGCATCTGCATAGTAATAGCCCCCTGTCGCCCCAGCCCAGCACCCCTCCCCCAACTTAAAGGTGCACCTGGCGGTTGCATACACCTTTGTTTTCGCAAGTGGCATTCCTGTGTCTAGAGGAATGCCCTGTCCTGTCTCTTCTGCCAGGAGCTCCCATTCTTTCGTCTGTTTCCACCAGCAAACCCCCAGAGACACCGCCCTCAGCACACCTTACGAGGTCTCCCAGAAGGGGAATATAAGAACAGAGAGAAAGACACTCTTTTTTTTAATTTAATATATTTTATTGATCTTTTACAAAGGAAGGGAGAGGGATAGAGAGCCAGAAACATCAATGAGAGAGAAACATCGATCAGCTGCCTCCTGCACACCTCCTGCTGGGGATGTGCCCACAACCAAGGTACATGCCCTTGACCGGAATCGAACCTGGGACCTTTCAGTCCCCAGGCCGACGCTCTATCCACTGAGCCAAACCGGCCAGGGCCGAGAAAGACAATCTTAAAGATCTGTGATAGGACCATCGTATATGTTTGTACAGAGCAAGTATTGGAGGCAAACACAAATGACTACATTGGTGGTTTTAATTTGCATTTACATTTCATGTCATGGAAATTTAATTTTCATTTCGTGAATGTTTGATAAAGGTTTTATGTTTATTGGTGATTTTAATCTCATTTTCTATGAACTTATTGTTCCTATATTCTTCCCGCTTTTTAAATTGTATTTATCCATAAGAGCTCTTTGTATGTGAAGAAAATGATTCCTTTGGTCCTGCTGGTGTGGCTCAGTGGCTGAGTGTAGACCCATAAACCAGGAGGTCAGGGTTGGATTCTCCGTCAGGGCACATGCCTGGGTTGCAGGCTCCATCCCCAGTAAGGGTTGTGCAGGAGGCAGCCCATCCATATTTCTCTCTCATCGTTGATGTTTCTATCTTTCTCTCTCCCTTCCTCTCTCTGATATCAATAAAAACATAAAATATTTTTTTAAAAAATAAAGTGATTCCTTTGTCACAGAAATTGCTGCTGTTTTTCTCAATATTTTCATTGCTTTTTGCTGTTTTTAAAATATAGAACTTTGACATTTTTATGACGTCAATTTTGTCAGACTAGTCTTTTTATAGCTTCTGAGTATTCTGTGATTCTTAGAAAAGTTCTCTGCCCCACTCCAAAGATTACTTGAGTTTCACTCACTTTTCACTAATTATAACCCCTTTAATCCAAGTATAAACATGCAAAGCAAGGTTCCACTGTTAAATCTTACTGTCCCTCTTGGTGTCTTGATTTATTAGCCCAAAGTGACTACGTGCAAACAGCGCCACCTCCAGGCTAGCCTGAGAACTGCACTAAGTGCTTGAATGCAGAATTGCCCAACCCCACCTCCCCCAGCACCTCTCCAGCAGTCAGCATTCCCAGCGTGCAAGATATCCAAACTGTGTGAGGATGGTAATTCCAGGAGATAATCATGTACTAACAGAGATTAGTTTCTCCACTTTTCCATCCTCACTAGAGATGTGAATTTACACAAAAGACAAGATACGTTTGGTTCGGGTTGGGGTGGGGATATAGCTGACACTTTCCAGCGGCCTACGCGTTCACTTACCTTTGCTTGTGTCTATCTATCCCAAGCCAACCCTAGACCACGAGAAACTGACACTCTCTTGTTACAGGAAAATTCTGGAGTCAGCCATCTCTGCCCTCTGCCTGATTCTCCAGGAAGTTGGTCCTGGCCAATGTCAACTGTCCCAGGTTGAGATAGACAGTAAGACACATTTAAGGACCAATTTCTGGCATAACCTGGTCCCCAAACTGCCGGGACTGACCCGCAGACCCTGAGCGACAGATGAATGGATTACTCCGACACACATGTCCGTGACAGAGAGGGCTAAGGGCCTGCCTGGCTAAAGGAACTGGACAGCCGAGACTGGTTTGGCTCAGTGGATAGAGCGTCAGCCTGCGGACTGAAAGGTCCCAGGTTCGATTCCGGTCAAGGGCATGTACCTTGGTTGCGGGCACATCCCCAGTAGGGGGTGTGCAGGAGGCAGCTGATCGGTGTTTCTCTCTCATCGATGTTTCTAACTCTCTGTCCCTCTCTCTTCCTCTCTGTAAAAAATCAATAAAATATATTTAAAAAAAATAAAAAATAAATGAACTGGACAGCCCCGTTCACCTGCCTCCTTAGGCTTTTATTGTCACAACAGCTTGAACTCAAATTAACCTCTAGACACAATCAGCAGGGTAAGCATCCTTGAGAAAGCACATGCTTCTACAAGGTCGTGTCTAAAGACTAAACAGAGAGATTCCAGTAAAATACCCCGGGGGCTCGGACTTGTTTGGAAAAGTCAAGGCAGGGGCTGCCGTAGAGGCCCCGGACCTTTCGGAGAATCCTCCTTACAGACTTTCCAACCAAGTCCCTCACACGAAGCCAGAGCCTTAAGACCAGCCTAAGACAGGACATTGGCCGGGACCAACTTCCTGGAGAATCAGGCAGAGGGCAGAGATGGCTGACTCCAGAATTGTCCTGTAACAAGAGAGTGTCAGTTTCTCGTGAGCAAGCGTAGGACCGTAGCCCCATTCAGTGAGTGGGGCTGCTCCTGCAATTGATTCATTTCACCAAACCACAGGGTGACAGAGGCTCTGTTCTGCCAGGGAGTAGTCATGCTTAAAAGCTTCAGAGATCTACCGTATTTTCCGGCGTATAAGACAACTGTTTAACCCAGGAAAATCTTCTCAAAAGTCGGGGATCGTCTTATACGCCAGGTATCATCTTATAGGGCGGGTATATCCCAAACTCTATATTTTAACTGGAAAACTTGGGGGTCGTCTTATACACCCCGTCGTCTTATACGCCGGAAAGTACGGTACTCTGGCTAGCAAGTAAAAGAAGATCAGGGAACTCACACAGTACATGGGGGCTGAAGGATCAGGCTTGAGACGTAGGGAACCAGGAAACAGAGCAAGGCCCCAAGAACCACAGCAAAAAAACTTGTAGCAGCCCCGGCCAGTGTGGCTCAGTGGATAGAGCATCGGCCTGCGGACTGAAGGGTCCCAGGTTCGATTCCCGGTCAAGGCCACATGCCTGGGTTGTGGGCTCGATCCCCATCTGGGGGCATGCAGGAGTCAGCCAATCCATGATTCTCTCTCATCATTGATGTTTCTCTCTCTCTCTCCCTCTCCCTTCCTCTCTGCAATCAATAAAATATATATATATATATAATAAATAATATATATATATATTTTAAAATCTCATAGCAGAAGCAGTCCAGCCTGCCCTCCCGTGGGCCCTGGTGCAAACAGCCATCTCTGTCTGCCTGCCTTCCTCTCAGAGTTCAATTCAGGGAAAGAGCACTTGGTAGGAGTGGGCCCACCCCATGTAAAAAGAAACTAAAGCAGGACTTTATTTTTTATTTTTTTATTTTTTTTTTATTTTTTTTTCCAGTATTTAAAATGCACTTTATTTTTACTGTTCCATCTCTCCTGTGAGCTTTTATAACACAGGATTTTTAATAATACACGATGTTGATTTGTGTTGTATCCATTGTTTTTCCCTCAATTATATCCTCAGCTTCATAGATTGTTTCGTTCGTTGAATTTGATGCTGCGTTTGAATTAGGGGTTTTGATTTTCCTATTTGAGTTGCCTCAGCTTTTCAGCGATTGTGCTTCTTTCTCTTCTTAGTTGTAAATCTTCCACTCAGCCAGCTTTCCCGTGGTTCTGGGTGGTAGACGTTTTTGTCTTTTAGTTGTATTTTTGAAATTGTTGTGTGAGGCAGCAGATTAGTTGTTTAACTATGCCGCCATCTTGGTTCCTCCAACCTATTTTTTATTTTTTTTAAAATATATTTTATTGATTTTTTACAGAGAGGAAGAGAGAGAGGGATAGAGAGTTAGAAACATCGATGAGAGAGAAACATCGATGAGAGAGAAACATCCATCAGCTGCCTCCTGCACGCCCCCTTCTGGGGATGTGCCCGCAACCAAGGTACATGCCCTTGACCGGAATCGAACCTGGGACCCTTCAGTCCGCAGACCGAAGCTCTATCCACTGAGCCAAACCGGTTTCGGCAGGACTTTATTTTTTAAAATGGAATTTTTCCCTCCCAAGACCAACCAGTATCTTTTCCTTTAAAAAAATTTTTTTTAAAAATTGATTTTTAGAGAGGAAGGGAGAGGGAGATAGAGAGAGAAACATCAATGATGAGACTCACCAATGGGCTGCCTCCTGCACGCCCCCTACTGGCACCCTCCAGTCCGCAGGCCAATGCTCTATCCACGGAGGCAAACCAGCTAGGGCTTTTTTTTTTTAAATGAATGATGTGTATTTAGTGTGGCAAAGGGAGGCCCTTGGACCTTGTGTTGCTCCTCCAGAGACTCTGGCTTTCCTCTTCTTTTTTTTTAAATATATATTTTATTGATTTTTTACAGAGAGGAAGGGAGAGGGATAGAGAGTTAGAAACATCGATGAGAGAGAAACGTCACTCAGCTGCCTCCTGCACACTCCCTACTGGGGATGTGCCCCAAACCAAGGTACATGCCCTTGACCGGAATCGAACCCGGGACCCTTCAGTCTGCAGGCCGATGCTCTATCCACTGAGCCAAACCAGTGAGGGCTGGTTTTCCTCTTTCTCCTGTGTCTTGTGCTGGCCTGGGCTTCTCTAGCCACATCATGCCAAGAAGAAGGAGGAGAATGAATTTACAGCCTCCGGCCAGTTCCCATGGCCTGATCTGAACAGCTCCATTCAAGGGTATTTCTGGGGAGACGCAGGGGTGCCCTGGGATGGAAGGAATGACTTGGGAGGCAGTCCCCGTGTGAGGGGTGCTGCGAGGACACAGTGGCACAGGTGGCTTGAGACAGGGTGTGTTTCAGAGGGGATTTTTCTCTAGAAAGAAATATCCCCCAAGCTATCACAAATGAAAACTAATTATAGAGATAGGAAGAAAAAAAAGGAGGACGAAATTTATTTTTAAAAAATATATTTTATTGATTTTTTTACAGAGAGGAAGAGAGAGGGACAGAGAGTTAGAAACACAGATGAGAGAGAAACATCCATCAGCTGCCTCCTGCACACCCCCCGACTGGGGATGTGCCCGCAACCAAGGTACATGCCCTTGACCGGAATCGAACCCGGGACCCTTCAGTCCGCCGGTCGACGCTCTATCCACTGAGCCCAACCGGTTTCGGCAAGGACGAAATTTAAACACATGCCTACACACACAATATCACACACACACACACACACACACACACACACACACACACACACACTTTTTAGGCTGCTTAGTTCATAAGAAGAAAGTTATCACTAGAGAAGTTAGTTGACTATTGGAAAGAGAAAAAAAAAACCTTGCAACCTTCAGTAAAAGCTTGCAATACACTTGGCGTGCGAAAGAGGCTTCAAGCTCCCTAACAAAGGATAATCATAAGCAGGTTAAAGAGAGAGGTGGAGAGAGACAGAGAGAGGCAGGGGCAAAAAAGCTCAACCACACAAATAATTGTAAAAATGCAAATCAAAGCAAATATGGATAATGTTTGGAACACCTATCCTTGGCATTCTATTAGCCTTTTAAAAAACGATCTCTATAAGCTAACATAGAAAGGTCTTCAAAAGGGTAAAAACAGCCTAACTGGTTTGGCTCAGTGGGTAGAGCGTCGGCCTGTGGACTGAAGGGTCCCAGGTTCGATTCCGGTCAAGGGCATATACCTTGGTTGCGGGCACATGCCCAGTAGGGGGTGTGCAGGAGGCAGCTGATTGATGTTTCTCTCTCATCTCCCTCTCCCTTCTTCTCTGTAAAAAAACAATAAAATATATTTTTTAAAAAGGACTCTAGGCTGGCTTCTTCGGGATGGAAAATTCTCTGGGCGGGTCCTGAGGGGTAAGATAATGGTCTTAGCAAGTGGAATGTGATCTTAGCAAGTGGAATGTGGTCTAAGCAAAAGGGAATGTCGGTGGTGACATGGTCTAAAGGTCAGTCCCCAGGGGAGGGGGTATTGATTCAATTATTCGATCAGACCTAACCCCCCCCCCCAAAAAAAAAGGCAAGGTGATGATGTATGCTTATTGTCGAATTTATGGAAAATACAGAAACCTTCAAAAACATAACAAAAATCTATGTATAATCTCAACACCCAAATATAACCTCTAGTCCCATTGTGGTGAGTTTCCTTTCATTCTTTTTTTCTATGCATGAGTGGGACCAATATGAACTGTACCACAACATCAGGATGCCTTTAAATTATTTTCCAAAATAAAGGAAACTAAAACCACCTCTAGCCTCTCTTGAATTAGCCATTAACCTCCTTTGTGGACCTCCCCTTTTCCTGGAGTTTGTGTAACACACAAAGCAGCCCCGGGGACACTCACACCTGTGGGGAAAAGGCCCAAAGCGTCTTAACTCTGGACAGTGGTTGTATCTGCAATTACTCTCAGTTGCCACAAGGTGTCACTCGATGCACATTCAAATCAATGTGACGCTGTAGGGCGGCTGTTAGACAAAAAATTTCATTCCCACAGCATCAGCCTTGGTACCTGGCCTATGGTTCCTGCGCTGCTCATGTCTGTCTATCAGCCTATAAGCAGCAAGCAGGATACAGAAGCTTAACTTACTGCATCCTTATGAAAAGTAATTAAAACAATTTGTAAAAATCTCTGATCATTGAATAAGTGAAAGAAAAAAAAATTTGGCCAGGTTATAAATGCTTTATTAAAAATTTTTAATCCTCACCTGAGGATATTTTTTCCATTGATTTTTTTTTTTTTTTTTTTTTTTTTTTAGAGAGAGTAGAATGAAGGGAGGTGGGGGGAGAGAAGCATTGATGTGAGAGAGACATATTGATTGGTTTCCTCCCCCACACGATACCAGCTGGGGCACAGGGGATGGAACCTGCAACCGAGGTACATGGTTAGGAATCGAACCTGCTACCCTTAGGTCCAAAAGCTGATGCTCTAACTATTGAGAAAACCGGTTGGGGCTATTATTATTATTATTATTATTATTATTTTAACATATAACAAGCTTGGTGGTGGATATTTGGCCATTTGATGCTTTATTTTAAAAATTTTTAAATTTGTATTAATTTCAGAGAAAAAGGGAGAGGGAGAGTGATAGAAACATCAATGGTGAGAGCGATTCATTGACCGGCTGCCCCACACTGGGGATTGAGCCCGAGACCCAGACATGTGCCCTGAGTGGGAATTGAACCTTCTGGTTCATAGATTGATGCTCAACCACTGAGCCACGCTGCTTGGCTGGGCTGATGCTTTTATTGACTAAGAGTTCAAGCTCAGGCTCTCTTTCTGATAGAATGTAAAAGCACACCTACACATGCCTACATGTAATTGTTATCAAAACCAAGCTTAGACACTAAAAGAAGATTCACTATCTGAACTTTCTTCTGTATTTTTTCACCTTCGCCATGAGGCACTGGAGCATCTGGCCTCTCACAAAGATCTGGGTCTAGTTCTGATATCATTTTGTTTCTTATTGCCATCACTGGATCACCCTCAGCAGGTGGGGATGAAAAAGAAAATTTTTTAAAAATTTGCAATTCATTACTAGTATGAATAGTTTAAAATTATGTTCCTGCTTCTATAAATTTTCTGTTAGGATCTTTTGCTTATTTATTTATTGGGGTATTAATTTTGTATTTATTGATTGATTGGTTTTGAAAGAGAGGGAGAGAAGCATCGATTTGTTGTTCCACTTATTTGTGCATTCATTAGTTGCTTCCTGTATATGCCCTGACCAGGGATGGGACCCATAACTTTGGCATGTTGGGATGCTGCTCTAACCAACTGAGCTACTCAGCCAGGGCCTTGGGGTATTAATTTTTAAAACTGATTCTTGTGCCCTAGCCGGTTTGGCTCAGTGGCTACAGCGTCGGCCAGCAAACTGAAAGGTCCCTCATTCAATTCTGGTGAAGGGCACATGCTTGGGTTTCCGCTCGATCCCCAGTGAGGGGCGTGCAGGAGGCGGCCGATCAATGATTCTCTTTCATCATTGATGTTTCTATCTCTCTCTCTCTCCCCCTCTCTGAAATCAATAAAAAATACATTAAAAAATTGATTTTTGTGAGCCCTGTATTTATTGAAGAGACTGATCTATTGTCTTTTATGTTTGTTACGAATATTTTAATGTCTACAAGTTTTCAATTTGTAATTTTTAAAGATTAAGTTACTTAAATTGAGGTACAATTATATACAATGAAATGCACAGATCGTAAGTGCACATATCAAAGAGTTTTAACATACATACACAATCATGCACATGTTTTTATTTTTTTTAAATATACTTTATTGATTTTTTTATAGAGAGGAAGAGAGAGGGATAGAGAGTTAGAAACATCAATGAGAGAGAAACATCCATCAGCTGCCTCCTGCACACCCCCGACTGGGGATGTGCCCGCAACCAAGGTACATGCCCTTGACCGGAATCGAACCTGGGACCCTTCAGTCTGCAGGCCGACGCTCTATCCACTGAGCCACACCGGTCAGGGCACATGTTTTTAATTTTTATATATTCTAATTTCCTGGTCTTTTCCTCCAGTGCTCACTGTTAGGAAAAAGTGAAAGACTTTGAAATGAACAACAACAACAACAACAACAACAAAAAGGTTATCGTCTGTTGTCTGTAAGTTGTAGAAAACCAATATTAATGGAAATGATCCTTGTCCATAGAAATGCAAATTAGTTGTAGAATACAATTGATTATTGCCCTGGAATAGATACATTTGCCTCTATTTGTAAATTCATTTTGGCATTTCTTATCTGCCTACTTAGTGTGTGTACTTCTTTGAATTCTCCTGTGAATTAGTAAGTAACATCTTACTGGTTCCCTGATTATAATCAATTAATGAGTTAAATAAAATCTTTGACATACGTTCATTTTATATCTGCATGAGAGTCATGATTATGTCCTTTTAAAAACATTATATTTAAGCATTGCCCATATTCAAGGCATGAGTAATAGGGCATGGTCTGGATTCATTCTGTAAACAGTTTATTTTCAAGGTTAAACTGAATCTTTTTGAAAGGGTTGGGACAGGACTGACAGTTCATAATTATGAATCATCAAGAAAAGCTAGATTTGGGACATGTTGTCTTTACTACCTAGCCATGCTGCTGATGGTTTTTTACTCTGTACCCCAATACAGTCTCCTCCTCCTTCTTTTTGCTAGCAATGGCCTAATAAATGCTTTCTTTTATTTTTTTTTAAAGAATATTTTCATTGATTTCAGGGAGGAAGGGAGAGGAGAGAGAGATAGAAACATCAATGATGAGCCCTGACCAGTTTGGCTCAGTGGATAGAGTGTCGGCCTGCAGACTGAAGGATCCCGGGTTTGATTCCGGTCAAGGGCATGTACCTTGGTTGCCGGCACATCCCCAGTAGGAGGTGTGCAGGAGGCAGCTGATCGATGTTTCTCTCTCATGGATGTTTCTAGCTCTCTATCCCTCTCCCTTCCTCTCTGTAAAAAATCAATAAAATATATCTGAAAAAGTTTTTTTAAAAAAAAGAAACATCAGTGATGAGAATCATTGATCGTCTGCCTCCTGCATGCCCCACACTGGGGATCGAGTCTATAACCCGGTCATCGAACCTGTGACCTCCTGGTTCCCGGGTCGACGCTCAACCGCTGAGCTACACCCGACTGGGCAAACCCTTCCTTTTAAAAAGAAAGAACGCTAGAATTACTTCTTTTGCTTAGAACACATAAGTAAATATATTCATTTATGGCCCCAAATTTTCCCATAAAACAAGGTGGGATCCATACACTGTGTAGTCTTTTGTTTGTTTTGTTTTTTTCCCCAACTTAGCTTCCTCTCAAGACCTTAAAACTTAAGGAGCCCATGCGTTGTTGGGGAGTCCCCGGAGGGCAAACACCGTTTTCATTCATTTCCAGTAATTCGTTCTCAGTTGACTCAACCCATTGGTGAAATGAAACCATTGCCCCAGCGATGTGACAGTTTCTCTAGAAGGGAAGTGGGCAGGAGAGGGCAGGCTCTGTCCCAGGCGGGGCCGCCCAGGGCAAGGAGGACCAGAGGTTTATGTCCCTCCCTGGTCCCTCCCATCTCCTCGCCACTCCCCAGGCCGGTCCAGGTGGCAGAAACCAAGGACAACCCGGGGGGGCAAGAGAAAGGCGGGTGGAGCCGCGGCGGGAGCTGTGCTGGCTGGACAGGTCCCTGCGGTGGATGCTCCTTTCCAGCCTGAGCATTGCAGAAGGAGACGACAGGGAACCCCCCTGCTTGGGGACTGACCCCCTGGGAAGATCAGAGAGGTGAAGAACCAGAACTCTGGGCACAGCAAGAACGCGGGTCCCTGATCCCGGATTCCTTCGCCTGCCTCCTCTGGCTGCGAGCAGGAGGATGCATCCATGGAAGGGGGATAGCCTGGGAATGGTGATGTTCCTGACAAGATGCATAGCTGTCTTACACGAACGGCTTCCGCTTGGGATTTCTCATGCGTAGTCTGAGTTGGCCTGGAACCCGCGGCGGCAGACGTCATTCGGTCCCCGGACGCGCGGCCGGGTGGGGCGGAGGATGGCCAGAGGAGGATGCGCAGCGCGGTTGGTACCCGGCTGCTCCGCGGTTGTCCGGTGAGGCCAGGGGGTTCGCATCTGCAGATCCCTCTCTGGGGACACAGTTTTTGATCCCCGCCTCTCAGCTCCGGAGACGTGGTTCCCGCAGTCGGGTAGCTGGGGAATCGTGTTTACAGTACTTGTCACCGTTCCGAACTGGGCGTCCCGGACTCCGAATCCTTGGCTCAGGACTACATTTCCCAGAAGGCGCCGCGGTGATCGACAGCTCGACCAGCCTACGGACAGGGACAATTTCTCGTCGCGGAAACTGGAAAGCCAATGGCAAGAGGTCCTGGGCGGTGTTTTCCGGCGGCTGGCTTGGGGAGCGCCGGGTTCCACCTGTGTCTCCACAGTCCTGTCACGCACCCCCTGTTCGGATTCGGGTAGGGACGCGCCGGGTGTGGCGGGCCGGGCGCGGCTCGGTGGCGGCGGACTCTCCTTCCCGCTCCGTCCCCGGCTGGGCCCCGGGGGGCCGGTGAGTGGGTCTGAGAGAGGAGACAGCGGCCGCAGCCGGACGCTGCGGAGGAGCGCGGAGGGGGCGGCTCGCCTGCCGCCCCGACGCCGACTCTGCCGGGTCCCCGCGCTCGCCCTGCGGAGCCGGCGGGTCTCTCAAAGCAGCGGGGACCGGTAGCTGCGGTTTTCTGCGCTGTCGTCGCGATGGCAACCCTTGTATCCATTTTCTTGCTCCTTGATGGTGGTCCTGGGGGGCAGCCTCGCTTTGGGACCCCCCCCCCCGCCCCTGACCGCAGCACCCCGATGGGGCCTGCTGCACGGCGAGGGGGGAGAATGGGTGGCGGCCCGTCCCGGGCGGTCATGTTTCTATTAATAAATCCGGTGACAAACCGCTGCTTCGCACAAAGGCACTCGGGCACCGCACCTGGCGCTCGGGGGGCCTTTGAGGTCACCTGCCCCGGAGACAGCGTGGGAGGCAGGGTCTCCGCACCCGCGGCTGGGAACTTCGTCCCCATCCCGCCGCCTCCTGCAGGGGGCGCTGCTCTGGTGGTTTGTAATGGACGCAGAACTAAAACGATTGCTCCAAACTCAGCACGGTTCTCACTCCCCGATGACACGATTTTTAAAAATATATTTTTATTGATTTTTTACCAAGAGGAAGGGAGAGGGACAGACAGAAACATCGATGAGCGAGAAACATCCATCAGCTGCCTCCTGCACACCCCCTACTGGGGATGTGACCACAACCAAGGTAACCCAGGAGCCCTCAGTCCGCAGGCCAACGCTCTATCCACTGAGCCAAACCGGTTAGGGCTAATGACATGATTTTTTTAAAAATATATTTTATTGATTTTTAAATATATATATATTTTATTGACTTTTTACAGAGAGGAAAGGAGAGGGATAGAGAGCCAGAAACATTGATGAGAGAGAAACATCAATCAGCTGCCTCCTGCACACCCCCCACTGGGGATGTGCCTGCAACCAAGGTACATGCCCTTGACCGGAATCAAACCTGGGACCTTTCAGTCCACAGGCCGACGCTCTATCCACTGAGCCAAACCGGTTTCGGCAAATGACATGATTTTTGTTCGTGAAGGTTTTAAGCCAGAGAGGTGAAATGTATTCCTACGGTTTTGGGGTCCTTTCAAAAACTCAGGACTTGATCAGTGACCAATAGCAGTGGCTGTAAATGGATACATGTTTCCATGAGAAGTGTGCGTATGTGCATGTGTGTGTGTGTGTGTGTGTGTGTGTGTGTGTGTATCCTAGAAGTTCTAGGTGCTTTGATTGGGCGAGACGAAGATGGGAAGGAGTAAAACTTCCTCACCCTCATCTGGTCCATCCTGCATTCTGGAACACAGAATATTTTTGTAGCAGGTTTCGTGGCTGACTTGTGTTTGTTTCTGTTGGAAACTTCTTAAAAATATATATATGGCCCTAGCTGTTTTGGCTCAGTGGATAGTGTCGGCCTGAGGACTGAAGGGTCCCAGGTTCGATTCCAGGTCAAGGGAACATGCCTGGGTTTCGGCTCCATCCCCAGTGTGGGGCGTGCAGGAGGCAGCTGATCAATGGTTCTCTCTCATCATTGATGTTTCTATCTCTCTTTCCCTCTCCCTTCTCTCTGAAATCAATAAAAATAAGAATAATTTAAAATATATATAATAATATATATATATATGTTTTTATCGATTTTAGAGAGAGAGGAATAGAGAGATAGAAACGGGGATGGGCTGCCTCCTGTATGCCCCCCACTGAGGATGGAGACCCCAACCCGGGCGTGTGCCCTGACTGGGAATTGATCTGGTGACCTCTTGATTCATGGGTCGACGCTCAACTACTGAACCATACTTGGGGAGGCTGTTGGAAACTCTTTAAAGAGAGGGAATCTATCATATTTCTTTGCGACTCCCAATGCCTTACAACATATTACTCAATGAAGAAATTACTGATCCATCCAGTAATCTGGTCATCTCCCCCAAAATATTTTTTTCTTGATATTGCTGTCAATTTTATGAATGTATTCATGATTGTTTTCAACAGCACAGTGGTTAGGATCATTATATACTTATCCCCATTGAAGTTCACTTGATTTTACAGCTTATCCACCACTTTATTTTATTTATTTTTAAATATATTTTTATTGATTTCAGAGAGGAAGAGAGAGGGACAGAGAGATAGAAACATCAATGATAAGAGAGAATCATTGATTGGTTGCCTTCTTCACAGCCCCCACTGGGAATCGAGCCCGCAACCTGGGCATGTGCCCTTGATTGGAATCGAACCCTGGGACCCTTCAGTCCACAGGCCGATGCATTATCCAGTGAGCCAAACTGGCTAAGGCTGTTATTTTATTTTATTTTATTTTTTTTTTTTTTTTGCAAAGGATATTTTATGTTTATGTTGATTCTTTAGATGAAGAACAGGTAAGACTCTCCCAAATTTACTTACAACCCTATTTTTGTGCCCTGGTGCTTCTGTCCCTGGCCCAGCTTCCATATGGAAATCCACCATTCCCAACTTTTCTTTTCTTTTTAAAATATATTTCATTGATTTTTTACAGAGAGGAAGAAAGAGGGATAGAGAGTTAGAAACATCGATGAGAGAGAAACATCGATGAGAGAGAAACCATCAATCAGCTGCCTCCTGCACATTCCCAGCTTTTCTAACAAGTCGGTGTTGCCTCTTACTGGTTTTTCGTTCTTTGCCTGTGCATTTTCTCTCTCTCGGGCCAATCTGTCCAAAAAAACTTCCTTTTGCTGATTGAATGTGTAGTGTTCCACCTTCCCATTTTGTGCTATTTAAAGCAGACATACCTCTTTTCAGGTCTGATTCTGCTACTTTGACGTTGATATGTGCAAAGACTTTCTGTGGGTTTCCTGGGTCATCTTTCCGCGTGATGATCTCCACGTCAGAAACTTCCCCACATCTGCTGAACTGGTTTTGTAGGTCCACCTCAGAAATGCTCCGGCCAAGGCCACCCACAAAAAGGCGCTTTGTTTCTCGGTCGGCTTTCATAAAGGCTGGGATACACCCGGTGTGTTCCGGTAGGAAAATAATTTGAGTTCTTTCCATTAGTTCTTCTCCAACCGCGTTGTCTCCACAGCCAGCGCTGTGGAGGTCCCTTATAATTTTATTTTTTATTCAGGTCTTTTTGTTATTTTATTATTTATTATTTTATTTTTAAAAATATATATATTTTATTGATTCCAGAGAGGAAGGGAGAGGGAGAGAGAGAGAGAGAGAGAAACATCAATGATGAGAGAGAATCACCGATCGGCTGCCTCCTGCACGCCCCCTACTGGGGATCGAGCCTGCAACCCAGGCATGCGCCCTTGGCCGGAATTGAACCCGGGATCCCTCAGTCCACAGGCCGACGCTCCATCCACTGAGCCAAACCAGCCAGGGCTATTCAGGTCTTTTTAAGTGTCACGTCTTACTCCAGGAAGCCTTGAAATAGAATGGTGCCCAGGGCAGTTCCCTTTGGGCTTCTGCTCAGTTCTGTTTCTTGAGGTTGACACCAAATCTACAAGCTGGGAGAAGCCGCTGTCCTCATAACTAATATGACCATATTTGATATAATTCAATGGACAATTGCTTGCTTGATGAGAAGAATAGTTGGAAAGAATCTAAAGCTTTTCAGAAATCGAGTTATACCTGGACATTCTCTCCTTTGTTTATCTTGTCCATCACGAACAACTTGTTCCTCAAAAAGTTAGTGTGTCCAGCTGGCCGGTGGGGCTCAGTGGTTAGCGTCAACCTAGGCACCAAGAGGTCACAGTTCAATTCCCAGTCAGGACACATGCCTGGGTTGGGGGTTCCATCCCCCGGTGGAGGGCGTGCAGGAGGCAGCTGGTCGATGATTCTCTTTCATCATTGATGTTTCTCTCTCTCTCCCTCTCCTTTCCTCAATGAAATCAATAAAAACACTAGAGGCCCAGTGTGTAAATTCGTGCACAGGTGGGGTCCCTCGGCCTGGCCGGCGGGAGGGGGGCGGGCACGCAGCGGTGGGGAGGGACCACGGGAGGTTGGCTGTGGGAGCGCACTGACCACCAGGGAGCGGCTCCTGTGTTGAGCGTCTGCCACCTGGTGGTCAGTGTGCGTCATAGTGAGTGGTCAACCGTAACAGTCACTTAGGCTTTTATATATATAGATGCTAAAAAAAAATTAGTGTGTCCAAAGACAGGATTCTGTTCATCTGTCTCGAGGAGGCCCAAGCCTCTCTAGTGATGAGAAAGTTGGCCAAGGGTAGGATTATGTAAAAATAGAATAAGAACACCCAACCACCCTCCTGAGCCGCCCCGCCATCCGTCCATGGAGGTAGCCCCTGGGCCTTGAGAATCAGGAGGAGGTGGCCCTCTGGGCTGTGACAGGGTGCCTCCCACCTGGCCCCTCTCCCTGCCCGGCCGCCCTGCAGCCATAGACACTCAATTTACCAAGGACCTGACCTTTGTGGGAAAGCAATAGACTCTCTTTTTTAAAGATTTATTTCTTGAAGTAATAAATATGTTATTGGGATGTGAGGTGCAAAAACAATTAAAAATTCTGTCTAATAAAGAGGGAATATGCTAACTGACCATCATGCCCTCACAAAGATGGCGGCGCCCACAGCCAATAAGGAGGGAATATGCTAATTGACTGCCATGCCCTCAAAGATGGCGGTGCCCACAGCCACAAGATGGTGACGCCCAGTCCCCTCAGCCCTGCCCGGGTGGCAGGCGCAGCATGGCCGGGCCCATCCCTAGGTGAGTCTGGTCGCTCCGCATGCCTGCCTCTATCGTCCCCTAGTCCCCTCAGCCCCCCAGCCACCCAGGGCCGGCCCGAGGCGCAGGCAAGCCTCGGATGTCAGCTGCACAGCCGCCCAGGGCTGCCTGAGGCTCAGTTAACCAGGGCCGGCCAAGGCTTGCACTGCGGCAGTGGCAGCAGCAGAGGTGTGATGGGGGCGTTGCCTTCCCCTGATCAGCGGGTCGCCTCCCACCCCTGAGGGCTCCCGGACTGTGAGAGGGGGCAGGCCGGGCTGAGGGACCCTCCAGTACATGATTTTTTATGCACCAGGCCTCTAGTCCTATCTAATAAAAGAGTAATATGCAAATTGACCATCACTCCAACACACAAGGTGGCTGCCCCCATGTGGACACAAGATGGCCAGCAGGGGAGGGCAGTTGTGGGCAATCAGGCCAGCAGAGAAGGGCAGTTGGGGGGGACCAGGCCTGCAGGGGAGGGCAGTTGGGGGGAAGCAGGCCTGCAGGGGAGGGCAGTGGGGGGGACCAGGCCTGCAGGGGATGGCAGTTGGGGGGGACTGGGCTGGCAGGAGAGGGCAGTTGGTGGGGACCAGGCCTGCAGGGGAGGGCAGTTGCGGGGGGACCATGCCTGCAGGGGAGGGCAGTTAGGGGGAACCAGGCCTGCAGGGGAGGGCAGTTGAACATCCCTTGAGGGGTCCCAGATTGGAGAGGGTGCAGGCTGGGCGGAGGGACACCCCCGCCCCCTCCCCCCATGCACAAATTTCGTGCACTGGGCCTCTAGTAAATAAATAAATAGAAATAGAATAAGAAAATCAAACCTTCTGTGGTGGACAGAATTCACCTGAGAGCTAGTCTAGTGGAGGGTGGCGGCGGGGCGGGGGGGCTTTGTGTATACGGATATCCTTGGTAGCTGTCCTTTGCTTTTCAGACCATAGTGAGGATATCCTGAGAGCTGGATGCATAATGAGGTCTGTTGCTTTAGGACCTGATGACCCTCAATGATGTGGCTGGGGACTTCAGGGAAGAACGGGCACTACTTAGAGAATCCTCTTCAGGGATACGAGCCAGCACCGTTAGAAGAATGGGCTCTCAAAGGGTAAGGATGCTACTCTCCTTTATTTATTTACTTTTAATATGTTTTTATTGATTTTTAGAGAGAGAGAAAGGGAGAGTGAGAGAGAGAGAGAGAAACATCAATGATGAGAGAGAAACATCATCCATTGACTGCCTCCTGCACCCCCCTATTGGGAATCAAGCCCACAACCCAGGTATGTGCCCTGACTGGGAATCGAACCAGTGACCTTTGCGTTCCTGGGTGGATGCTCAACCACTGAGCCATACCCAGCCGGGCAGGCTGCTACTCTCCTTTAGATTTAAGCCTTATATTTTAAAAGGGCCTAGGTCTAGCCCTAACCGGTTTGGCTCAGTGGTTAAAGCATCGGCCTGTGGACTGAAAGGTCCCAGGTTCGATTCCGGTCAAGGGCATGTACCTTGGTTGCGGGCACATCCCCAGTGGGGGACGTGCAGGAGGCAGCTGATGGATGTTTCTCTCTCATCGATGTTTCTAACTCTCTGTCCCTCTCCCTTCCTCTCTGTAAAAAAATCAATAAAATATATTTAAAAAACAAAAACAAAAAATAAAAGGGCCTAGGTCTAACTGGTCTCTTGGGATGCTGGTCTCTTAGAGCTCCAGATTCCTGTGAGAATAACTGTTGCCTCCCTGGCAAAGAAAGGAGCACTTCCATTTTTATGGCACTTTTTAAAAAATATATATTTTATTGATTTTTACAGAGAGGAAGGGAGAGGGAGAGAGAGTTAGAAACATCGATGAGAGAGAAACATCCATCAGCTGCCTCCTGCACACCCCCAACTGGGGATGTGCCCGCAACCAAGGTACATGCCCTTGACCGGAATCGAACCTGGGACCCTTCAGTCCGCAGGCCGACGCTCTATCCACTGCGCCACACCGGTCAGGGCTTTATGGCACTTTATGGTTTGCAGATGTCTTTGGCATTTATTATCTTGTTAATATCTCACCATAACCCTTTGACGCATGTATTATCTTCCACCTTTTCCAGCTCAGGACACTGAGACTCTAAGGTAAGTGCCAGAGGTGAGAGCTCAGATCAGGTCTTTGTGGAAAATGGGGAGTATGTACATATGTACACACAAGTCATATATACTCGCTGAAGAAAAAAAACGAACAAAATAAAAACAAAAGTCATCCATTCTACCACTGAAAAGTTACTATGCCTCCATAGATAAAATTAAAAGCATAATACACATACACACTTATACAATTAACAAACAAGCACATATAGAATTAGAAAATGATATAAAAACAAAAGAAAAAATTGGGGTCAGCCGAAACCGGTTTGGCTCAGTGGATAGAGCGTCGGCCTGCGGACGGAAGGGTCCCAGGTTCGATTCCGGTCTAAGGGCATGTACCTTGGTTGCGGGCACATCCCCAGTCGGGGGTGTGCAGGAGGCAGCTGATCGGTGTTTCTCTCTCATCGATGTTTCTGGCTCTCTGTCCCTCTCCCTTCCTCTCTGTAAAAAATCAATAAAATATATTTAAAAAAAAAAAGAAAAAAGAAAGAAAAAATTGGGATCAGACTGTATATTCAGTTGTACATCCTATTTTTTTCTATTTTCTTTTAAAAATATATTTTTATTGATTTCAGAGAGGGAGGGAGAGGGAGAAGAGAGGTAGAAACATCAATGATGAGAGAGAATCATTGATCGGCTGCGTCCTGCACACCCCACTCTGGGGATTGGGCCCACAACCCGAGCATGTGCCCTGACCAGGAATTGAACCCTGACCTCCTGGTTCAATCACTGAGCAAAGCCAATTGGGCCATTCTACTTTCTTATACATTATATTATGAATATATTTTGACAACAATAAATATCTTCCTGTATACTACTTAAAATAACCATTTAGTATTTTGTCATATGAGTAAAATAATTCACATTAGATTGAAGTACATATTGACCATTTTTTACTGATAAAATGGCAGTTTCGGGAGGTGGGGGGAGGGTGGGTAGGTGGTAAGTGATCAAAGAACTTGTGTGCATATATGCATAACCCATGGACACAGACAATAGGATGGTGAAGGCTTAGGGCAGGGCAGGGTTTGGGGTGGGCTAGATGGGGTCAATGCGGAAAGAAAAGGGGGACATATGTAATACTTTCAACAATAAAAAGAGCCTCGCCTGTGTGGCTCAGTGGTTGAGCCTCAATCCAGGAACCAGGAGGTCACAGGTTTGATTCCCGGTGCCCCTGGATTGTGGACTCAATGCCTGTTAGGTCTGATCAAATAATTGAATGGATACCCCCTCACCTAGAAATCGGCCTTTATTGTTATTTACTTATTATTTAAAAATATTTTTTATTTGTTTTTATTTTTATTGATTTCTGAGAGGAAGGGAGAGGGAGAGAGAGGTAGAAACATCGATGATGAGAGGGAATCATTGGTTGGCTGCCTCCTGCACACTCCCTACTGGGGATTGAGCCCTGCAACCCAGGCATGTGCCCCTGACTGGAATTGAACCTGGGACCTTCAGTCCGATGGCTGATGCTCCATGCACTGAGTCAAACCGGCTAGGGCTGGGAATTGACCTTTAGACCACTTTACCACCAACATTCCCTTTTGCTTAGACCACATTCCCTTTTGCTTTGATCACACTCCACTTGCTAAGACCATTATCTTTCCCCTCTGGTCCTGCCCAGAGAATTCTCTGCCTGGAAAAAGCCCACCTAGAGTCCCTTCAAATCTCTGACTCCCTGTCCCTGGGTGCTGGCACCATTTGGGGCCCAGCCCATCTGGTTTTCCAGATGACCTAATAAGTTCATTCTTTTCTCCTTGGAGACTCTGACAATCCCCAGTGGGAGGCTTGCAGGAGGCAGCTGGTGGATGATGTTTCTCTCTCATCGATGTTTCTATCTCTCTATCGCTCTCCCTTCATCTCTCTCTAAAAATCAATAAAAACGCATTTAAAAAAATAAATAGCAGTTTTGTATGGCTCAAATATGCCTTTCGTATGCCTTTGTTGTGGGACATTTAATTGATTTATGTCATTTCCAGATTCTCACCAGTATTGTGATAAATAACTCTTAGCTAATTATCTTTTTTATTTTATTATTTATTTTATTATTTTAAAATATATTTTATTGATTTTTTACAGAGAGGAAGGGAGAGGGTTAGAGCGTCAGAAACATCGATGAGAGAGAAACATCGATCAGCTGCCTCCTGCACACCCCCTACTGGGAATGTGCCCGCAACCAAGGTACATGCCCTTGACCGGAATCGAACCCAGGACCCTTGAGTCCACAGGCCGACACTCTGTCCACTGAGCCAAACCAGTTTTGGCGAGCTAATTATCTTTTTTAAAAAAGTCTTCTTTATTGAATTATAATTAGTTAATAAGTAGCTAATATGTCTTTGCACAACTTTTATTTTTTCATTTTCTTACAATTCCCAGAATTAGAATTGATGGGTTCACAAATAGGTACATTTCTCAGGTATTTGATATTTTTGCCAAATGCCTTCTAAAAAGATTAAATCAATTTATTTATTCCCAAAAGCATTATATGAAAGTGTCCGTTTCTTTCTAGTCTACCATCATGGTAGATAATATATTTTAAGAGTCTGGGTTAATTAGTAGGGATAGCTAACATTTATTGAGGACTTACCATTTAATCCTTATAACTCTATAAAGTAGATCTTATCATTATCCCTAGTTTATAAAGACATAGACACAGAGAATTGAAGTAACTTTCCTGAGGTCACACAGCTACTAAGAGACAGGGTTAGGATTCAAACTTAGGCAATATGACTCTTGAGTTTACACTCTTCACCTCTACACTTATTGCCTAAGTGTATCATTGTTTTAAATTTTTTAAAAATATATTTTATTGATTTTTTACAGAGAGGAAGGAGAGGGATAGAGAGTTAGAAACATCAATGAGAGAGAAACATCGATCAGCTGCCTCCTGCACACCCCCTACTGGGGATGTGCCCGCAACCAACGGTACATGCCCTTGACCGGAATCGAACCTGGGACCTTTCAGTCTGCAGGCCGACGCTCTATCCACTGAGCCAAACCGGTTTCGGCTGTTTTAATTTTTTAAAAATATGTTTTTAAAATTGATTTTAGAGAAGAGGAAGGGAGAGGGACACAGAGAGAGCAACATCAATGAGAGAGAAACATCATCAATTGGCTGCCTCCTGCACACCCCCTACTGGGGATCAAGCCCAAAAACCTGGGCCTGTGCCCTGACCAGGAATCGAACCAGTGACCTCTTGTTTCATGGGTCGATGCTCAACCACTGAGCCACACAGGCCGGACAATCGTTTTAATTTAAATTTCTTTGGCTAGCCCTGGCTGGTGTTGCTCAGTGGATAGAGCGTCAGCCTGCAGACTGAAGGGTCCCAGGTTCGATTCCGGTCAAGGGCACATGCTGGATTGTGGGCTCGATCCCTAGGGGAGGGCGTGCAGGAGGCAGCCGGTCATATATATATATATGTGTATGTATATGTATGTATATATATGTGTGTTTATGTATATGTGTGTATATGTATGTATATATATTTTTTTTTCCCCCCCTTTGGTTAATAGTAAGTGTAAGATTTTCCATATATGTATAGGCTACTTTTCTTTCTTTTGTGAATTGCCTATGCATGTCCTTTGTTCATTATTTTTTTTTCTTACAAATGTTTGTCTTTTTCTCATAGCTGTATCTATTGCTGTCCTTCTGGGGAAAAATTTAAAGGCCAATATTATAGTTAACTCCCTTGATTCTCTCTAAGGGTGAGGTCATGGCGGCTTTGTTTCTGATAAAGTTATCTTTCCACATGGGTTTAGCCTTGTGCCTTCTGAGGCGAGTTATTGTACTTACCCTAGAGTTTCAATGACCTGATTTTTTTTTTTTAATTATTGTTGAAAGTATTACATATGTCTCCTTTTATCCTCCATCCACCCCCACTAGCTCCCTCACCCACCCCCACTAGCCCTCTCACTCCAGGCCCTCACCACCCCACTATCTGCATCCATGGGTTATGCATATATGCATACACAGTCTTTGGTTGATTATCTCCCATCCACACATCCTCCCCCGCCTTTCCTCTGAGATTCTGCTGTTTTTTTCCTTGTTTGTTTTTTTAATGGGAGGAAAAGGGCTTTTCCTCAGCCTCTTGGGGAGATCACGCTCTTTGATCACTTTATCGTGGCTGCCCTTTTTTTAAAAAAATATATTTTATTGATTTTTTACAGAGAAGAAGGGAGAGGGATAGAGAGTTAGAAACATCGATCAGCTGCCTCCTGCACACTCCCTACTGGGGATGTGCCCGCAACCAAGGCACATGCCCTTGACAGGAATCAAACCTGGGACCCTTCATTCCACAGACCAACGCTCTATCAACTGAGCCAAACCGGTTTCGGCAGGGCTGTTTGTTTTTTATTTTTTTTTAATGGGAGGAAAAGGGCTTTTCCTCAGCCTCTTGGGGAGATCACGCTTTTTGATCACCTTATCGTGGCTGCCCTTTTAATGAGACAAAACACGCACGAGGTTTCTCTGGATGTCCCCTTCTAGCTAGGGAAGGAGGAGGGCTTAGATTTTGGCCAGGCCTCGTGTGATTGGCTCAGATCCACAGCCTCTGTTCATCTTCCTGTACAGGATTTCTAGACCAAGTGTCATCTCCCAGCTGGAACAGAAAGACGAGTCATGGCTTCTACCACCCCGACATTTTGAGGCAAGAGACATCCTAAGGGGAAGTCACACAGGTGAGCTGTGAGGGTTACTTGGTGGGAGAAGAATTGGAAACGCTGCCCTGGAGTTTTGATCTTCCTACTGGAAGTTTAAATTTGAGTTCTTGGGCAGTCACGAATTGACCAAATAAAGTCTCTTTTTAAGTAAGCATCTCACTTTCGTTTCCACTATGACATCTTTGAGAGGAGTTGCCTAATTTTGACAACACGTGGTTTACTCTTTTTTTTTTAAAATATATTTTATGGATTTTTTACAGAGAGGAAGAGAGAGGGAGAGAGAGTTAGAAACATCGATGAGAGAGAAACATCGATCAGCTGCCTCTTGCACACCCCCCACTGGGGATGTGCCCGCAACCAAGGTACATGCCCTTAGACCGGAATCGAACCTGGGACCCTTGAGTCCGCAGGCCGACGCTCTATCCACTGAGCCAAACCGGTTTCGGCGACGTGGTTTACTCTTGAACGGTGTAAATGTCCTCTCAAGATTTATCTGGTCATCTGAAAATAAAAAGCGTTTAGGAATTCATGTTTTCCGTGAGCTCAATGAACATCAATAAACTTTCCACAGAGTGAAAACCAAAGTAGTCAAATTAAGTACAGCCTGTTGCACAAACACTAATTTTAATATTTCTTGCTGCCTTCCGATGTACGTTCCTGACAACTTTATTCTCAGTCACTTCTGTTAATTTTTCAGACTTGGAGAGTCAGCTGGAAAAACTCCATCAGGCTGTTTCTGAAACAGCAGAACCAAGCGGAACATCCTCAGAAGGGGCCAGTACAGATGTTTATCAGACACCTGGCTGGGGAGGAAGCTGGGGGAGGGGCCTTGAATTAGAACCTGGGACCCTTCCAGGGGAGGGCCGTCGGGACATGGATTCAGACAAGCTCCTGGATGGATATCCAGGAAAGAAGCCTGTGTGTGCAGAATGTGGGAAAACCTTCAGCCAGAGCTCCTATCTCATTAGACACCTCAGAACCCACACCGGCGAGAGGCCTTATAAATGCACTGAGTGTGGGAAAGGCTTCAAGCAGAGCTCAGACCTCGTCACCCATCGCAGAACACACACAGGAGAGAGACCCTACCAGTGCAGTGGGTGCGAGAAAAAATTTGGCGACAGCTCCACGCTCATCAAACACCAGCGGACCCACACAGGCGAGAGGCCCTACGAGTGCCCGGAGTGTGGGAAGACTTTCGGGCGCAAGCCGCACCTCATCATGCACCAGAGGACCCACACCGGAGAGAAGCCCTACACGTGCCTCAGATGTCACAAAAGCTTCAGTCGAAGCTCCAATTTCATCACCCACCAGAGGACCCACACGGGAGTGAAGCCTTACAGGTGTGATGTCTGCGGGGAGAGTTTCAGCCAAAGCTCGGATTTGATCAAGCACCAACGAACCCACACGGGGGAACGGCCCTTTAAATGCCCCGCGTGTGGGAAGGGCTTCACCGACAGTTCTCACTTTGTGGCTCACATGAGCACGCACTCAGGAGAAAGGCCCTTCAGCTGTCCCTCCTGTCCCAAGAGTTTCAGCCAGAGCTCACATCTGGTCACGCACCAGAGGACACACACCGGCGAGCGGCCTTTTAAGTGTGACGCCTGTGGCAAAGGGTTCGCCGACAGCTCCGCCCTCGTTAAGCACCAGCGGATCCACACGGGAGAGAGACCCTACCGGTGTGGCGAGTGCGGGAAGAGCTTCAGTCAGAGCTCCCACTTCGTGACCCATCAGCGGATCCACTTAGGAGAGAGACCGTATCCGTGCCCCGAGTGTGGCAAAACCTTCAACCAGCGTTCCCACTTCCTGACACACCAGAGAACACACACGGGAGAAAAACCCTTTCACTGTAGTAAATGTGACAAGAGCTTCCGTCAGAAAGCACATCTTTTATGCCATCAAAACACTCATTTGATTTAGGAATTAATCTTTAGTGGGTTTTGCTGCTCCCTTCCAAAAAATTAAAAAAAAATATATATATATATATTTCTATTGACTTCAGAGAGAAAGGGAGAGGGAGAGAGAGAGAAACATCAATGATGAGAGAATCATTGATTGGCTGCCTCCTGCATGACCCCCGCTGGGGATCGAGCCCACAACCCAGGCATGCGCCCTTGACCGGAATTGAACCTGAGACCCTTCAGTCCACAGGCAGACATTCTATCCACTGAGCCAAACCGGTTAGGGCCACATTTTTATCTTTTTTTTTTTTTAATAATATATTTTATTGATTTTTTTACAGAGAGCAAGGGAGTGGGATAGAGAGTTAGAAACATCGATGAGAGAGAAACATCGATCAGCTGCCTCCTGCACACTCCCTACTGGGTATGTGCCCACAACCAAGATACATGCCCTTGACCGGAATCGAACCTGGGACCCTTGAGTCTGCAGGCTGACGCTCTATCCACTGAGCCAAACCGGTTAGGGCCACATTTTTATCTTTAAGTACCCCCCGATAGAGAAAACTATCTTCAAGCACCCCAATTAGGAACCTGGGCACCAGTGGCTCGAGTTGGGCCCTAATCTGTTCCCTCTCTTTTTCTCCCATGTTTTAATGGTAAGGATAAACCTATAGGATCCAAACAACGCAAAAGGCATTCCTTCAATGTTTTTGATGGCTTCTTAGGGAAATATAAGTTGAATGGTTGATGCCTGGTTACTCTAAGAGAAGTGAAATAAATGTGACCTAAAGGTCTCATGTAAGCCACCTAGTACAGTGCCTGGCGCAAAGTAGGTGCTCAGTAACAAAATGGTCCCATTATCACTAAAATGGTTAATATTTGAGATCTTATATAAAGCCCTCACTATTGTGCCTGCCCCTTAAAAGACACTCCCTGCCAAGCTAGTTGCTTATATCAGCCTCATTACACAGTAAGGCATTTATTAGGGCAGCCCCGCCAGCCGAGGACTTGCGAGCAATTAGGTAGGCATTGGGAGATTTGGGGTGTGAGCGCCCAGATTTAATAAAACAAGAAAACACTCTCTCCCAAGCCAGTGCTATGCAGGCATTAGTCACCAGATGTCTCATCGCCATGACGAGGCAGAATTACCGAGAGGATGTTTGCGGTCTTGTGACTAAGAGGCTGAACGAATTTCAGACGCGTTCTGTACAGCAGCCGGGCCCGAGGCGCTCCCATTGGAGGTTGGCTGCCATCTGAGGCACAGGAAGGTCCAGTGACAAGCAAGCCAGAGGGGCCTGGAAGAGGACTGTCACCCTGTGGAAGCAAGATTCCCGAGGCGACTGAGCAACGCATCCAGCTGCAGGACACAGCGCCTGTTTTCGAATCTGCTGGGTCCTTTGCCTTTTAGCTTTAAGTCACTGCAACAACTCTGTGACCCTCTTCGGGTCATTCATTTTACACACCGGTACATTCCTGAATTTAACTGAAATGTACTGAGGAAAGCCAGTGTTGACAGGAGCACTGACTTCTCGGAGAAGGAGGGCTGTCTGAGTCCTGGCCCAGACACTTGACCTTGGCCAGACTTCCGCCTTTTGTCAGGCCCTACCTTCCCTACCTCGCAAGGTGGTTGTGAGAGCCTAGCACGCACGCACGCACGCGAGCACTTTGTTGTTAAACCATAAAGTGTAATATCTCTAAAGTGACAGCATTGTTGCAAATGTCTCCCCCCCCTCCCCCCGAGGAACTCTGGGTAATAATTCTCCAGATGTCTCATTTTCTCTCCTAATGACAGGCTTCTTTTTTCCACGTGTTGAAAACCTAAGGCCTGAAAAATGCTGTGGATCACGTAGTTGACAGAAGAGCCAGATTGTGGCTGCAGATCTCCTGTCAGCAACACAGAACCGACCAGCTCTGGGCTCTGTCAGTGTCTCGTGTTAGATCCATCAGGCCGCTCTGAATTTGGAAATGATAGAGGCGCGGAGCCTAAGTTCCCGGGAGCTTTACAGGATTCTGGGCTGGGGGTTCCTTGGTCCTGGAGGAGTAAGAGTGGACAGGTAAGGGCAGATGCAAGGGGTTAAGGAAGGTGTGTCTTGGGTGTTTAATACTCTAGAGCAGGGGTCTTCAAACTTTTTAAACAGGGGGCCAGTTCCCTGTCCCTCAGACCGTTGGAGGGCCAGACTATAGTTAAAAAAAAAACTATGAACACATTCCTATGCACACTGCACATATCTTATTTTGAAGTAAAAAAACAAAACGGCAAAAACACCCGCATGTGGCCCGCGGGCCGTAGTTTGAGGATGCCTGCTCTAGAGGGAAAAGTCGGTGCCTGAAGGTTTTCTTAAAAGCCTTCCTGTGTTACTCAGACTAAATTACTACATCAGCCTTGGAACACTAATTTGTTCCCTTCCAGTCTGCAGGCTGACGCTCTATCCGCTGAGCAAAACCGCCTAGGGCAGTGGTCGGCAAACTCATTAGTCAACAGAGCCAAATATCAGCAGTACAACGATTGAAATTTCTTTGGAGAGCCAAATTTTTTAAACTTAAACTTCTTCTAACGCCACTTCTTCAAATAGACTCACCCAGGCCGTGGTATTTTGTGGAAGAGCCACACTCAAGGGGCCAAAGAGCCTCATGTGGCTCGCGAGCCGCAGTTTGCCGACCACGGGGCTAGGGCGTCTCTCCACTTTAAAACCCATATCATCTCCAGGCCCTGTCAACTTTACCTGTCAGACTCCTCTCAGAACCATCTACCAGTCTCCATCTCCAATGCCACTCTCTAGTCCCGAATGACCACCATCTCTCTTTTTTTTTTTTTAATATATTTTATTGATTTTTTACAGAGAGGAAGAGAGAGGGATAGAGTTTGAAACATCTATGAGAGAGAAACATCGATCAGCTGCCTCCTGCACACCCCCTACTGGGGATGTGCCCGCAACAAAGGTACATGCCCTTGACTGGAATCGAACCTGGGGCCCTTGAGTCCGCAGGCTGACGCTCTATCCACTGAGCCACACCGGTTTCGGCCTGAATGACCACCATCTCTTACCTGAATCCCTGGAGTAGCCTCCTACTGATACCCCAGGTATTATTTTTGTTAATTTCTTCTCAGAGAAGTCAGAGTGATCTTTCAAAAACCTTAAATCGAATCATATCGCCTAAATGCTTAAAATTGACAAGCTTTTAGGATAAAGAACCAAATCTAAAAACAAGATCCACCCTGGCCGGTTAGCTCAGTTGGTTAGAGCGTCATCTTGATATGCCAGGATTGCGGGTTCTATCCCCGGTCAGGGCTCAACCAAGCATCATCCATGAATGCATAAATAAGTAGAACAACAAATTGATGCTTCTCTCTCTCTAAAAAAAAAAAAAAAAAGAAAGAAAGAAAAAGAAAACAAAGGATTTATCAAAGCCAGGGTAGAGGTTGACTGAAATGAGGAAGAAGAATACTAAGTTTCTATTTCTTACGCTGGGTTTAAAATTTTTTTTATTTAAATTAATTTGCATTCTTTATATCCTTTTTGTGTACAAGATATTTCACCAGAAAAAAAGCCAATAGGGAAACGGAACACTCTGGCAGAGACTCACCCTTTCCACTCAGATCTCATAAAGTTGAGTTATACTGAGAAGGAAAAAAGGAGGGACGATCCAAGTGCCTGGGCCTGGACAAACACGAGGCCAGTCCTTCCCCTTCTCTCTCTCAATCACACTTTCTCATTTTCCCTTCGGCTGAAAAACAAACCCTCCCTCTACGGAGCACAAAGAAACGTCCAGAAACCTATAGGCCCTCCCGTCTATAATCAGCCAAGCTCGGACCTTCGGTCTGAATGCAAGAGGCCCTGCTCCATCAGCAGACCTCTTGTGCAAACCTCCCAGAAAAAAACGTGTCCACGATTTGGAGGATTTCTACAGGGTGTGAACATTTTTACAGCTCTTGTTACTTCTTGCTAAATCGTTTTCTGAGCCGAAACCGGTTTGGCTCAGCGGATAGAGCGTCGGCCTGCGGACTCAAGGGTCCCAGGTTCGATTCCGGTCAAGGGCATGTGCCTTGGTTGCGGGCACATCCCCAGTAGGGGGGTGTGCAAGAGGCAGCTGATCGATGTTTATCTCTCATCGATGTTTCTGACTCTCTGTCCCTCTCTCTTCCTCTCTGTAAAAGGTCAATAAAATATATTTAAAAATAAAAAAAAAAAAATCGTTTTCTGAGCCTACCGTACCGATTGACCACGCTACCAGCAACAAATGAGCACCCGCGTGCCCACACCCTCATCCCTGGAAAACAGTTGTGCTCACTTAAGGGACAGGATTTGTACAGATGGTTTCCATTTGCATTGTTTTGATTAGCGGTGAAGTTGAACTTTTTTTTTTTCATGTTAGCTTCTTTCTTTTATTTCTTCTGTTTGTCACTTTGCACTTAGCGTATAGGACCAGAATCCAAAAACTTTATTATTTGGCTTTAAGGAAGTCACTTGCTTTATTTCCTGCTCCCTACCCTTTCCCTCACTTTTTCTTCTTCTTTTTTAAAATATATTTTTACTGATTTCAGAGAGGAAGGGAGAGGGAGGGAGAGATAGAAACATCAATGATGAAAGGGAATCATTGATTGGCTGCCTCCTGCATGCCCCCTACCGGGGATGGAGCCTGCAACCCAGGCATGTGCCCTTGACCGGAATTGAACCCGGGATCCTTCAGTCCGCAGGTCAACACTCTATCCCCTGAGCCAGACCAGCTACGGCTCCCTTACTTCTTTATTACTTTTTTAGTTCATACATAATACATGTCCATTTTAGGAATATCAGAAAAATACAATTAAGCAAACAAAAAAATCACCTATTTTTATTCCACCTTGCAGAGATCACCGCCACCACTTATTATATATCTTTTTAAACATTTTCTATAACAAAAATAGAAATATATCACCTAACCTTTCTGTGTATATAAAGAGAGAATACTCAAGTTGAGAATCAAATGAGCTAGCGTATGTGGAAGTAATTTATCAAGCGCAGGATGGTGTATAAGCGCAAGTTGGACACAAAATACCCTTTACTGCTGTTCTTATGATACAAATACCCTTTACCCTGCCAAGCAGAGTGGGGACACGCCTTCCCTGAACACAGCCTGCCCTCCTCAGCACAGCTTCTTCTCAAAAATGGCTTCCTGCCTCAATTTTTCCTACTGAACAGGTTTCCACTCTATTTGAAAAAATTCAATCTGTAAGATATACAGAAGGCATAAAGGGCAGTGCAAACAGCAACCATGTATCTACCACACAGCTTAAGAAATAAAATTTTGGCCCGAGCCGGTGTGGCTCAGTGGATAGAGCGTCGGCCTATGGACCAAAGGGTCCTGGGTTCAATTCCAGTCAAGGGCAGGTAACTCCATTGGGTTGCAGGCTCCTCCCCGGCCCGGGCCCTGGACAGGGTGCGTGCAAGAGGCAACCAATCGTTGTGTTTTTCTCACATCGATGTGTCCTTCTGTCTTTCCCTCTCTCTTACATGCTCTCCAAAAATCAATGGAAAAATATCCTCGGGTGAGGATTAAAACTAAATAAATAAATAAAATTTTGGCCTGGCCGGCATGGTTCAGTGGTTGAGCATCGATCTATATGAGCTAGGAAATCATGGTTCGATTCCTGGTCAGGGCACATGCACGGGTTGGGGATTCAATCCCAAGTGTGGGGCGTGCAGGCAGCAGCCGATTAATGATTCTCTCTCATCAAAGATGTTTCTGTCTCTCCCTCTCCCTTCCTCTCTGAAATCAATAAACATATATTTTTAAAATAAAATTTTGTCACCCTAATCGGTTTGGCTCAGTGGATAGAGCCTCGGCCTGCAGACTGAAGAGTCCCAGGTTTGATTCCAGTCAAGGGCATGTACCTTGGTTGCGGGCACATCCCCAGTGGGGAGTGTGCAGGGGGCGGCTGAATCGATGTTTCTCTCTCATTGATGTTTCTAACTCTCTATTCTTCTCCCTCTCCCTTCCTCTCTGTAAAAAAATCAATAAAATATATTTTAAAAAATAAAATAAAATAAAAATTTGTCAACTACACTTTAATAAAACATGAAAGAAAAAACACACTTAGCCCTGGCTGGTTTGGCTCAGTGAATAGAGAATCGGCCTGCGGACTGAAGGGTCCCGGGTTCAATTCCAGTCAAGGGCACATGCCCGGGTTGTGGGCTTGATTCCCAGTGGGGGGCTTGCAGGAGGCGGCTGATCAATGATTCTCTCTCATCATTGATGTTTCTATCTCTCTCTCCCTCTCCCTTCCTCTCTGAAATCAATAAAAAAGAAAAAACAGAAAAAACACACTTTATTTCCTGCAATTTATAATTGTTTGACTCTTTCCTCAATCACAGCCCCTTCCCCAACCCTTCTTGCACTCTCCTGAATTATTTCTCACTCCTATGACTTTACACTTATTTACACTTTCTCTCTATATTTATATGCAAATATTGAGATGGATCCCTAAGTAATGTACAATATTGATTTGCATAAGTTTGTTTAAACTGTCTACAAATGGGTATCAAGGCGAGTATTTTATATTTTCCCTCCTCAATACTATATTTGTGAAAGACATCCATATTCAATGTAGTTGTCCTTCATTCATTTCCGTGCTTTAATATTCACTATACTAGAGGCCCGGTGCATGAAAATTCATACACTGGAGTGGGGGTCCCTCAGCCCGGCCTGCCCCCTCTCACAGTCCGGGAGCCCTCAGGGGCGGGAGGTGACCCGGTGATCAGGGGAAGGCGGCACCCCCATCACACTTCTGCTGCTGCCACTGTTGGCAGCGCAAGCCTCGGCCGGCCCTGGTTACCTGTGCCTCAGTGTCCCTGGGAGGCTGGGGAGCTGAGGGAACTGGGGGACTCTGGAGGCAGGCGCACAGAGCGGCCGGACCCTCCTGGGGGTGGGCCCAGCCATGCTGTGCCTGCCACCCCAGCGGGGCTGAGGGGATTGGGTGCTGCCATCTTGTGGCTGTGGGCACTGCCATCTTTGAGGGCATGGCAGTCAATTAGCATATCCCCTCCTTATTGGCTGTGGGCACCGCCATCTTTGTGAGGGTGTGATGGTCAATTAGCATATTCCCTCTTTATCAGATAGGATAATCACACCACAATTTACCTGTTTTGTTTTGTTTTAAAATATATTTTTGTTGATTTCAGAGAGGAAGAGAGAGGGAGAGAAAGAAACATCAATGATGAGACAGAATCATTGATTGGCTGCCTCCTGCACGCCCACTACTGGGGATTGAGCCCACAACCCTGGGCATGTGCCCTTGACCGTAATCGAACCTGGGACCCTTTGGTCCGCAGGCTGACGCTCTATCCACTGAGCCAAACCAGCTAGGGCTTACCTGTTTTTCTGATGATGGCTATTTAGATCACTTCTGGTTTTTGCTGTCACAGGCATTTCTGCGATGAGATTCTATGTCTGCTTGTGTACATGTGTAGGAGTCCCTGGGTATGTATACCTAAGAATGGAATTCTGAAATCATAGATTAAGTGCAAGTTTAACTAGATATTTTCAAATTACTCTCCCAAGTGGTTGTACTGGTTTCCATTCTCACAGTAGGAATTCCCTTCACTAGTCTACCTTGCCAACTCTTTATTTCATCAGACTTTAAAATGTTTCTAATCTGATGGGTATGAATGACATTGCATTGTGGTTTTAATATGCATCTCTCTGATGAGCAGGGAAGTTGAACAACTTTTTACAAGCGTATTGGTTGTCCATGTGGCCACTTCAGGGAATTCTAGTTCACAAAGTACTCATTCTCAAAGCCCCTTTAAAACCCTCCCTCTCCATGAAATAGTCCAGATCTCTTCCATCAGGCAGATGGGATCTCTCTCTTTAAAAAAAAATTTTTTTTTTAAATTGATTTCAGAGAGGAAAAGAGAGGAAGAGAGAAATAGAAACATAAATGATGAGAGAGGATCATTGATCGGCTGCCTCCTGCACGCCCCCTACTAGGGATTGAGCCCACAACCTGGACATGTGCCCTTGACCGGAATCGAACCTGGGACCCTTCAGTCCCCAGGCTGATGCTCTATCCACTGAGCAAAACCAAGTAGGGCAGGATCTCTTTAGGATCTCTGTAACCCTTTTTATATCTTGCATTACACTTACTTTTAATTTCATCTTGTAAAGTCATTCGTGTACTTGTCTAAAGGGCAGGGACTATGTTTAACTCAACTTTATGCCCTTGTTCGTACCTAGTGCAAAGCAAACATTTCATAAATTTTTGTTGAGTCAAATTATATCCCTCCCTGCTTTTAAAAACGTAGTTTCCTGTTAGAAGAGAGTTGAATGTCCTTAATGTAGAATTTAAGACCCTGACATGGGCTCTGGCGTCAACTTTCCTTTCCTGCTTCTTCTCCCGGTATGACCCTGCCTTCTGCCCCAGATACTGGATTCTTTGTCCACAATGAGGTCCCAGTCTGCAAATGTTTGGCTTTTCTGCCTGCGGCCAGCATGGCAGGTCCATCCCACCTGTTGTCGCTGCCCATCAGATTCTCTCGGAGACAATTCTAGGGATCCTGAAGCCAGAAGCTGGCTGTTATTACCGAGCATGGCTTCTGCTCTGAATCTGTCATTTGTGTGCTCAGTACAGGTTAGCTACCGTGGCTAGTGACCCACTGTCAGGCTATAGATGATTAAATGCATGCCTCGAGGGAACCCTGCCCATCTCAGGATCGGTCTTGTGGAGGAATCTGGCGTTCTTTGCCCCATCTGCTTCTCTTTTCTGCATACTTGGATCTGGCTTATGGTTCCTAACCACGTCTCTGGATGGGTCCTTATAGTTACCCTTTGTCTTCAGCCTTGAGTCTGCAGCAGTGTCCTGTGGCCCATTCTAACCCCAGCCCGGAAACCAAAGCCCCAGCTTCATTCTGGGCTGACTTCCTGGCTTCCTCCCACTACTGCTAGGTCTCTGCTGTCAGTTGTCTTTAGACCAGGACACGGGTGTTCATACGTGTTTGCTGAAGGCTTTTCAGAGACCATCTGGCATGGGCAGGAAGTGAATGAGTACCTTCTCAGGGATAGTCTATCTATAAAGTGGGATGTGATGTTCGTCATATGCCAGAGATTTTAGGATCAGAAAGACCCACTCTGATTCCTAACTCTAAATCTTATGATTTGAGCAAAATACCAAAATACCAAACCTCTTGTGTGCTTGTTTTCTCATTTATAAAATGGGTCCTATGGAACCCCTCCTTCTGGAAAATTTCTGCATAAGCGATACAAAAAGCAAATCTTAAAAATCTAACAGGAAGGATGTTACCCTTGGTAACTGTTCACATTAAGAGTATTTACCCATTTTTCTTCTTGGAGGTGTTTAGTGGTCTGCGGGGAAGCCTGGCCAGCTTGGCTCAGTAGTTGAGCATCAACCCAGGAGGTCACTGTTGGGTTCCGGGTCAGGGCATATGCATGGGCTGCGGGCTCCATCCCCAGTGTGGGGCATGTAGGAAGCAACCGATCAATGATTCTCTCTCATCATTGATGTTTTTAATCTCTCTCTCTCTCTCTCCCTTCTTCTCTGAAATCAGTAAAAAATAAAAAAAAATATTATATATATATATATACATATACACATATATATATGTTTTTTTTTTTAAAGAAAGATGGACAGGTAAATTGTAATTCGATGAGCTAAGTGCTATAATAGAGCCATTTAAGGTGATACACTTCCTGAAATTGAAGACACCTTTGATTGTGGGATGCGCCATCAACTTCCAACAGCTTTTTAGGACATTAAGAATACCTTATCAGCTGTAGCCGGTTTGGCTCAGTGGATAGAGCGTTGGCCTGTGGACTCAAGGGTCCTAGGTTCGATTCCAGTCAGGGGCATGTACCTTGATTGTGGGCACATCCCCAGTAGGAGGTGTGCAGGAGGCAGCTGATGGATGTTTCTCTCTCATCGATGTTTCTAACTCTCTCCCTCTCCCTTCCTCTTTGTAAAAACTCAATAAAATATATATATATATATATATATTTTAAAAAGAATACCTTACCAGCTGTAGCTGGTTTGGCTCAGTGGATAGAGCATCGGCCTGTGGACTGAAGGGTCCCAGGTTTGATTCTGGTCAAGGGCACTTACCTCTCAATCCCCAGTAGGGGGAGTGCAGGAGGCAGCCAATCGATGATGTCCCTCTCTTATGGATGTTTATAACTCTCTATCCCTCTCCTTTCCTTTCTCTAAAAATATATTTAAAAAAAATCTTACCAAATGTATATGTTTTTTAAACATATTTTGTCTGATAGACAACAGAAGAAATGTATCACTGGAGCCCTAGCTGGTTTGGCTCAGTGGATAGAGCGTCAGCCTGTGGACTGAAGGGTGCCGGGTTCAATTCCAGTCAAGGGCACATGCCACGTGCAGGAGGCAGCCTATCAATGATTCTCTCTCATCATTGATGTTTCCATCTCTCCCTCTTCCTTCCTCTCTGAAATCAACAAAAAAAAAAATATATTAAAAAAAAGAAATATATCACTGTAATTACTAGCCTCTTCTCTAAATCAATGTTGGAGCCAAGCTTTTTGTGAAGAGTCAAACTCTAGATCCACACAGTCATTCCTGAAATGTGACTCTGCCATCAATTCTAGCTCAGAAAGTTTTTTGACCTTTACCGAGAATTTAAACGTACACATCTGCAAGCAATGGCAGTTATGTTACTTTTCCATTGACTTCCCTGTCTACCTGGTATCTGGTTAGTTTCCTTTAATACTGATGGTAAGACCTATCCTGATTCTGAAGTATTACAATGTGAAAAAAAACTTGGGACTCATTTGTGAAGACAAATGGTTTTTGAAGTGCTCCGAGGGTCCTGGCTACGTAGCTCAGTTGGTTAGGGCATCGGCCCAATACCCCAAGGTTGCAGGTTCTATCCCTGGTCAGGGCATGTACAAGAGTCAACCAATGAATGCACAAATAAGTGGAACAACAAATTGGTGTTCTCTCTCTCTCCCTCCTCCCTCCTCTCTTTCTCTGTCATCAATAAATAGTTTTTTAAAAAAAAATATATATATATATATATTTTTTAAAATATATTTTATTGATTTTTTACAGAGAGGAAGAGAGAGGGATAGAGAGTTAGAAACATCGATGAGAGAGAAACATCGATCAGCTGCCTCCTGCACACCCCCTGCTGGGGATGTGCCCGCAACCAAGGTACATGCCCTTGACCGGAATCGAACCTGGGACCCTTGAGTCCGCAGGCCGACGCTCTACCCACTGAGCCAAACCGGTTTTGGCTAAAAAATATATTTTTATTGATGTCAGAGAGGAAGGGAGAGGGGGAGAGAGAGAGAGAGAGAGAGAGAGATAGAGAGAGAGATGAGAGAGAATCAATGATCGGCTGCCTCCTGCAAGGAAGGCATGTGTCCTGACTGGTAATTGAACTGTGACCTCCAGGTTCATAGGTTGACCGACAACCACTGAGCTGGGCAATAATATATTTTATATTAATATATATTTTATATATAATATGTATATTTTAAAGTGCTCCTGCGGGGGAATAAAATAAAGTGCTCATGGGAAATAAACAGGAAGTGATTAATTTAACCTGGGGGAGGAGGTGACATTTGAGTTGGGTCTGGCAAGTTGAGTAGGAGTTTCCCAGACAGATAAGAGGCGAAAGGGTATTCCAGGCCCAGAGAAGTCTCTATTATGATGCTTATCTGAAGTATCCTGTTCATATTGCTCCATTCCCATGAGTCTTGTAAATTCTTGAGGTCATGAACCAATTCCATCTCCCAAAATGACCGTGCAGCTCATTATTGCCATTTAATTTTATTTATTCATTTCATATTTACTAACTTTATACTTACTGACAAATAGTATTTCAAGTAGCTCATTGTAGAAAACTTGGTAAATACAAATAAGTAAATACACAAATCCTACACAGAGCCACTTTAAGCTTACCACCTCAAGAAACCACTGTGGCCGAAACCGGTTTGGCTCAGTGGATAGAGCATCGGCCTGTGGACTGAAGGGTCCCAGGTTCGATTCCGGACAAGGGCATGTACCTTGGTTGCGGGCACATCCCCAGTAGGGGGTGTGCAGGAGGCAGCTGATCGATGTTTCTCTCTCATCGATGTTTCTAACTCTCTCTCCCTCTCCCTTCCTCTCTGTAAAAAATCAATAAAATATATTTTAAAAAAAAAGAAACCACTGTGACTATATTGCTTCAAGTTTTTCCCCCCTGTTCATATGCACATCTATATCTATATACTTTTAGAGCAAAAATGGTATCACAATCTATTTATTCGTTCATAATTTGTTATTTTCACTTAACTATCACATTAGAAATACTGATCATTGTGTGCCTACCCAGGAAGGAAATAATACCCATGGGGCTCATAGTTTTCTGTCCTTAACTGGCTGTATCCCCTGACCACAGTTAATTGAACTAAAAAGGATTGGTATCTGACCCAATGATTGGTATCTGAGTCAGAGACATAACCATGGGATGAAAAAATGAGTTGGGTCAATCATATGACACTTGTTATGGGATTGGGCCACTGAGATTATCCTCAATGGAGCTGATGCTGAATTGAGACCGTGGCAAGTCAAATAGAAGCTGGAGATATGAGGGAGCATAAGAAACTAGAAGGGAGGAAGCTGGTTGTCAAAGAGAGGAGGGTGGAGCAGACCCATGGAGAAGCAGAGATGCACAGAGTGACAAACAAATAAGTCCCATGCCTTCAATCTTCCATTAAGCCCTGTTTTTCCTGCTCCAGGTTCAGTCTGTGTATATCTGTCTGTATATATATAAAAGGCCAATATGCAAAGCGTCCCCTCAGGAGTTCGATTGCTCGCTATGACGTGCGCTGACCACTAGGGGGCAGCGCGGAACATGGCGGGAGACCAGGGGCAGCGGGGTGCTGAGGGAGCGAGGGAAGGAGGAGGCGGGGAGGTGGAGAGGCCAGGACTAAGGGCCTCTAATATTTATTATAAATGCCTCTCTTCTAGCCTTCTTTCCTTTAGAGATAAAACAAGTGGGTCTCTATTCCTTGCAGTCAGCATGGCTTACCAGAACCACTCATCATCACTGTTGTGGCTGTACAGCATCCCACTGTGTGGAGGTGCCATTAGATTTAAAAACCTAGCGATGGGTATTTCAGACATCCCCAAATGAGTACCTTCATCACTAATTCTTTTCACAATGAAAAATAATGTTGTTACGATCTATTCCAACAGGTGGAATTCCCTGTTTGAAGGAGAACTGAATGATACCAAGTTGGACTTCAGAAAGACTGTGCCAATTTACAACTCACCAGCAGGGCATGAGAGTGGTTGATTTTTCACCCTTCTTCCAATAATATCATTAAAAAAAACACACACACCAAAACATTGCTTTTCTGGCAGGCAAGAAGTGGTAAGTGGTCAGTTATGGTCTGAATGTGTATCTCTCTGAATGATGTTTTTATTGTCATTAGACAGACCTGGGTTTGAGTTCCAGCTCTGCCTCTTGCTGTGTGGCTTCAGTTAAGTTACTTCTCCATCGTCTCTTCTGTATATTGGAGGTAATAATAGTTATTACTTTGTAGGATTATTATGAGGCTTAGATTAGAAAATAAATAACAAAACACTTAGCTTGGTAAAACCTCTGTACGTTTATTATAGTTATGAAGAATGACATAATTTGTGATCATCAGATAAAGCTATGTGAGATATCTGAAACTCAATGGGATATTGATTTAAATACCTGTTAGAGCCCTAGCCGGTTTGGCTTAGTGCAGTGGTCGGCAAACTCATTAGTCAACAGAGCCAAATATCAACAGTACAATGATTGAAATTTCTTTGGAGAGCCAAATTTTTTTTATTTATTTTTTTAAAAAATATATTTTATTGATTTTTTACAGAGAGGAAGAGAGAGGGATAGAGAGTTAGAAACATCGATGAGAGAGAAACATCGATCAGCTGCCTCCTGCATACCCCCCACTGGGGATGTGCCCGCAACCAAGGTACATGCCCTTGACCGGAATCGAACCCGGGACCCTTCAGTCCGCAGGCCGACGCTCTATCCACTGAGCCAAACCGGTTTTGGCGAGAGCCAAATTTTTTAAACTTAAACTTCTTCTAACGCCACTTCTTCAAAATAGACTCGCCCAGGCTGTGGTATTTTGTGGAAGAGCCACACTCAAGGGGCCAAAGAGCCGCATGTGGCTTGCGAGCCGCAGTTTGCCGACCACGGGCTCAGTGGATAGAGCGTCAGCCTGTGGACTGAAGGGTCCCAGGTTCGATTCCTGCCGAGGGCACATGCCCATTTGTGGGCTCGATCCCCAGTAGGGGCATGCAGGAGGCAGCCTATCAATGATTCTCTCTCATCACTGATATTTCTATCTTTCCCTCTCCTTTCCTCTCTGAAATCAATAAAGAAACAGATTAAAAAAAAAAAAACCTGTTAGAATTGTATAGTCCTAGGAATCAGAAAGCAAGCAAGAGCCCATTAGTTTCATAACCTTTATCATATAAAGAGAAAATACATTTGCCTATTTGGATAGCATATATATTAGGGCTCTTCAGCAGTTTAAGGTAATCATGGGTAAGGTTACTCAGAAAGAGTGGACAAAGAGAAAAACGGAAGAGGGCTGAGGACAGAAATCCAATTATTAAAAATTAATTAAATCCGAATAACAATTATTTTAAGGGCAGCGCACAAGCTGCAAGGGAAAGAGCCCTAAAAGGGGCAAAAGTCACTTAAAAAGAAGAACGTGCAAAGATCAGTGGCAGGGGATGTAAGGGAAGTAAGTTTGGCCAAATACAGCTCTCCTGCTTTAGCATCCACTTCTCAAATATCAGGAGGGTCACGCAGTTCAAATCTGGTGACGACTGGCGAATCTAGGAGAGAACTGAGGCCAGACCGCCAGACCCTGCGGTCCCTCCTTGCGTCCAGTAAGAACGCCCTGGGCCCCTGCAAAGGGCGCCCTCCTCGGAGGCCTTGGGTGCAGAGTTTAGCTCGGCAGGCAGGGGAAGGCACGGAGCCCACCTTTTCTATTTCAAGCCACCGCCAATGGCATCAGTTTTGTCCGAGATGCGGATGAGACGCCGGCCTTAGAGGGTAGGGCTCCAGGGCGGGGGCGGGCTTTCCTGGGCGAGCCGAACCGCTCGCGAGCCGGACTGGCGGGCAGACTCTGCCCGCTTTCTTCCGCCTCTCGCCGGCCCCTAGAGGGCGCGGGGCGGGGTGTGGGCGGAGCTGGGGGCGGGGAAATGCCTGCTAGTGCCCCGCCCACTTCCGTCTGCTGCCGACTGCGCGGCCGGGTGCGGCCACTGGGGCGGGGCCTCAGGGGCGGGGCCGGCGATGTGGGGCGGGGCCTCGAGGACCAGGGCGGGGCCTCGAGGTCCAGGGCGGGGCCTCGGGGACGGGGCGGGGCCTCGGGACCAGGGCGGAACCCCGGGGACCAGGGCGGGGCCTGAGGGCAGGGCAGCCCGCGCACTCTGCAGGAGCTGCAGCCACCGACGCCCGCGCCTCTGAGGTCTCACCGCTTCCTCAAGCAGAGACCTGGGCTCGGCCGCCATGTCCGCCACGGACGAGGTTGACGGGCTGAGCGTGTTCCGGCCTCACTATGGCTGTGAGTACGGGGCTCCGTGGGGGGTTTGGGGGCAGGCTCTCTGCCTCCCAGGCGCCGTTTTCCCGGGGGGCTCGGCCAGGCGGGTGGGGCAGGGCGGCTGCGGGCCCGCGCGGACCCGGAAGAGCCGGGGCGGTGGGCGGGAGGGGTGCGGGCGGCGAGGCTCCCAGCCCGCGGCGCCCCTCGGTCTCCGAGGCGGCGGCGGCGGCGGCGGGGGTGAGGGGACCCCGGCGGCTCCCAGGCTGTAGCCCGCGCGCGGCGGCCGGAGGGCCTCCCCCAGCGCCGCCCGCCTCCCGGCTCGGCCGAGATTGAGGGGACGGCCTAGGCGAGGCTGAGGTGGCAGGAGGGCCGTGCAGGGCGTGTCCCGGGGACTGGAGACCGGGCTCTGCTCGTTCTTCCTGGGGAGCCGCTGCCCTAGGGCTGCTGCCGGCGAGGGGGGACCCCGGGTCCAGACCTGCCCGGCCCCGGGCGAGCCGAGAGGTGCGGCCCTTGGGCAAGTCACTTCAGCTTTCTCCGGCTCGGTTCCCCGGTCAGCATTACAAAAGTAATAAAAACGAGAAAACCCTGTGACTTCCTCCTTTTCTGGAGTCTGTTCCCGGGACGTCATTGCACCGCAGGCGGGGTAGCTCCCCCTGGCCGGGGGAGAGAGTCCTTTGGAGCCTGGAGGTTTTCCATGTTATTTTTATGCCCTGGGAGTCCTGTTGAGTTTTTTTTTAAAAGAGAATTTTCACGCATCCACAGTTAAGTAGTGAGGCATTGGTGTCAGGTGTGTGATATTCAAGGTAAGACCCAGTCCCTGCCTTCAGAGAACATTTTAAATCAGAGAGACGGACAGGTGTACCTCCCGATGATGATAAGGTGCAATAAAGATAAAAGGTGCGTGAAAAAAAACCAGCATAAAGAGGAGCCTGGGTGAGGACCAGCCTGGGGAAGTGGGAATTGGGGGGGGGGGGAGCGGGCATAGGTAGTGACATTTGAACAGAGCAGTATGCTGTCAAGATGGATGGGGCCATAGACGTCGCTTGAAAAGAGGGAAGAGCATAAACTGAGATAGTGAACAGCAGAAAGGCCCTGGGAATTATGGGGTGGAGTGCACGATGGTGGGAGGAGGGGCAGGGAGAGGGGAGGGAGAGTTTCCAAAAGTAGTTGGAGCTAAATTGGGAAAGGCCTTGAATGCCACCCCCAGGAGTTAGGAATTTATCCCGTACCCTGGGTGCCCAAGCAAGAGGTAGGTGGCTTCGAGGTGAAGCTCACACACGGGCTTTTGAGGTAGGCCGCCCAGGTTTGAGTTCGGGCCCCACCACTTGTTAGCTAGCCGTGGGGCAGAGAGCACCCTGCCTCAGTTTCCTCATCTGTCAAATGGGCGCGATGATCACGGGACTGCTGTGGGGCTTCAGTGAGAGACCGCCTGTAAAATGCTCAGCACAGTGACCGCCACTTCGTTCTCAGTGACTGGACCGAGGGCTTTGGTTATGAATGAAAGAGGGAAATGGCATTTTCAGCTCTGTTTAGAAAAAGTCTGGCGGATGGACGAGGACAGACTCGGCCCCAAGTGTCAACTTACTATTTTTCCAAGTTATGCTAAGCTATAGTACATGTTCATATTACCATACTTTTTTTTTTTTTTAAAGGGTAAGATAGGTATAGTTGAAACCCCCTACTTCCTGTTTTAGGAAAGTCATGCTAGTACACCTGTCTATCCCCCCATCCACGGGTTACCCTGACTAAGGGACAAGCAGGAATGTGATGATGTGGCGTTCTTTTATCGCTCAGAAAGGTTACGGATTCTTTTGTTGGCATTCTTTCATGTTTTAGCTGTCCTGGATAACGAGAGACTCACTGCGGAGGAGATGGATGAAAGGAGACGGCAGAATGTGGCTTACGAATACCTTTGTCATTTGGAAGAAGCCAAGAGGTAAAGATCGGCTGGCTGGAAAAAAGGTTGGGAGAAGGGAGCTGATAGGATGTGAATGCAGATAAAGATTTCTCTCAGTATGTTGTAGCTCTGTCTGAGGGAGGCTGGTGGTGTGAAGGAATAAGTCTAGTTAGGGGATTTATTCGTGGGAGCAAGTAACCTTGGTGGTAGTTTATTCATGAAACACGGATGGACATTTAAAAAAAAAATTAAATCCTTTATTGTTTAAGGTATTACATATGGTGGACGTTTTTGTTTACTGAAAAAATGCCCAGATTGGTGTTGTTCTGATTTATGCCCACGGTAGCCTGTTTGAGGCACTCTCAGCTCTGGGGGAAGAAAGAGCATTTTTAGGATTTGAAGTTCTTGAGCTTTAATGTTTCACCAGTTCTTCATGCGTTTTGATTTATCTATGAGTTGGGTTCCTTCTCTCCTTGAACCTATGCTACGAGTAGGGGTCCATCCGTTGGGCAATCCTCAGAGACAGCTTACCAGAGGCAGCATCCTCTGCATTTAAAAAAAATATATTTTATTGATTTTTTACAGAGAGGAAGGGAAAAGGGATAGAGAGTTAGAAACATGAATGAGAGAGAAACATCGATCAGCTGCCTCTTGCACACCCCCCTACTGGGGATGTGCCCGCAACCAAGGTACATGCCCTTGACCAGAATCGAACCCTGGGACCCTTGAGTCCGCAGGCAGACGCTCTATCCACTGAGCCACACCGGTTAGGGCCTCTGCATTCTTTGTGAAGTGAATGTACAGCTGCTCTTTTGCTCCATCAGATGTCCGAGGCCTTTTGTGCCATAGTCTTTGAGTCTCGATTTGCTCTCCGTGGTTCATTCCTTTTGTTCTGGTGCCGTGTGCCTTTGAATGTCCCGGGGCAGATAGATGTAATTACAGATCAGGTATCCTATAAGCGAGCTTTGGCGGAAAAGGCCAGCAAGGGATAATGACAGGTATTCGTGATCCATAGGCTAATGAAAATCATGGATGTTTTAAATGTGACTAATAAAGAAGATTTTTTGTTTTGTTTTTGGTTTTAATTCTGAAAGTATAAAAACGCTACAGGAATGTCCAAGGACAATACCGCACACATACATGCATTTCAGAAGGAACACATGTTAGCCTTTCAGATCTTTCTCTTTCCTCTCAAAAAGACCCCGTCGCCCTAACCAGTTTGGCTCAGTGGATAGAGCATCGGCCTGTGGACTGAAGGGTCCCAGGTTCGATTCCGGTCAAGGGCATGTGCCTTGGTTGCGGGCACATCCCCAGTAGGAGGTGTGCAAGAGGCAGCTGATCGATGTTTCTCTCTCATCGATGTTTCTAACTCTCTATCCCTCTCCCTTCTTCTCTGTAAAAAATCAATAAAAAAAAATATATATATAAAAAAAGACCCCATGGAGTTCCCTTTGTGCCCCTTCCTGGTCCTATTCCCCTTCGTCCTGTCCCCGGGGCTACCACTAACATGCATTTGGTGTATCCTCTTGAATCCAGGCTTTTTTCCCGGAGCTTGAAGCTCTTCCAGGAGACGGTGGGATTAGTGATGATTTAGGTGGGGAGAATTGTTTTTCTAAATGGAAGGTTAGACACCAGGCGAGTATGTTATTATAAAAGGGGTTGGTTTCCCATACAAAGTTGGTAAGGACTTCTTGAACAAGAAGATGCCGTCCTCTGCGCCTCCCGTTGTGGACTAGACCTAGCTTTGGAAGGTCAGGGAGTTCGGAGGCTGCAGCTGGTCTGAGAGACCAGGCTGTGCTCTTGCTGATTCCGTTGAGGTGAGCTGGGGATGAACAGGGAGACTGAGCCTCAACTCACCTTCCTTCCCGCCTCCAAAGCAGTTCTGTTTTTTGTTTTATTTTATTTAAAAATATATATATTTTTATTGATTTCAGAGAGGAAGGGAGAGGGAGAGAAATAGAAACATCAGTGATGAGAGAGAATCATGGATGGGCTGCCTCCTGCACGCCCCCCCCACTGGGGATCGAGCCCACAACCCGGGCATGTGCTCTTGACTGGAATCGAACCCAGGGACCCTTCAGTCCGCAGGCTGACACACCATCCACTGAGCTAAACCAGCTAGGGCTGTTTTATTTTTACGTGTATTGACTTTTTGAGAGCGAGACAGACGGACAGACATCGATTTGCTTTCCGCTTATGTATGCATTCATTGGTTGATTCTTGTCCTGATGGGGGGCGAAACCTGCAACCTTGGCGCGTTGAGACAATGCTCTGACCAACTGACTTACGGGCCAGGGCTCTGCTTTTGTTTCAATGCTGGGTTCGACAGTAAAATGTCCTTGTTACACAGGGTGTCTTGGCTGACACCCCCTTGCCACCTCTAATCTAGTTCAACCGTCTCATTTCAATGAGGTAACTGAGGCTAGAGTTTTCATGGTCTATGTGTAGTTTTCTTGGTTGAAGAATAATTGTCATCATTTTGTAGAGTGGTTCTCAACTAGGTGTGGGCATTAGAATCACCTAGGAAACTTCCCCAAAAATACAGGTATCCAGGCCTTACCACAGAGATTCTGGTTCCGTAGATCTGGGCTGGGAGGTCCAGACCCCTGTATATTGTAAATGCTTCTAGTGGTTCTGATGGTCCCTCCTCGCTGAGAAACAAGATTTAAATGTTTTCAGAAGTCTGCATGCCCGGCCAGTGTGGCTCACTGGTTGAGCATCAACCTATAAACCAAGAGATCATGGTTCGATTCCCGGTCAGGGCACATGCCCCGGTTGCAGTAGGGGGTGTGCAGGAGGCAGCTGATGAATGATTCTCTCTCATCATTGTTTCTCTCTCACCCTTTCCTTTCCTCTCTGAAATCAATAACATATATATGTACTTGAAGTCTGCCTATGCAGGGATATCATAGCCTAAATAGAATGATGCTTTTATAATCACATTTCCTTCTTCAGTTGCTGCCCTAGCAAGGCATTTCATTTGTCAGGTGTTTTTTCCAGTATAAGGAAGGTAGCCCATTTTCTTTAAAATCCCTCCAGGGGGCCATGGTCACCTGGGGTGTTTTTCTAGTTGGGTGTTTTTGCATACTTAGTGAGACATTTGTGATAGTCTGTACTTTTTTATGCTTTGGCTATAAGAGAGAACAGAATAATGGCAATTACTTGCCCTGGTACACGCTGCCTGCTGGCCAGGCGTTGTGGAAATGTGTTTGGTTTATTTAATTAAAAAAAACTTTTTATTAATTTCAGAGAGGAAGGGAGAGGGAGAGAGCTAGAAATATCAATGATGAGAATCATTGATCGGCTGCCTCCTGCATGCCTCCTCCTGGGGATGGAGCCCTGAACCCGGGCATGTGCCCTCACTGGGACTCGAACCCTGACCTCCTGGTTCCTAGGTCGATGCTTAACCACTGAGCCACGCTGGCTGGGGTGTGCTTGTGTTTTTTTTTGTTGTTTTTTTTTTTTTTTATGGAAGCAATCATATAAAATCTGGACGTGGTGAATTTTTTGTTTAAAGATTCAATTGGAAAATCAACTTTGGAAGCCCCTGTTTAGATTTTACAACTCGTCAAGGTTAGGGAGAGAAGCCTGGAATGTCGGGCTGAGAAGAGAGGGCTGGATCCCTACCGGCCGGCACCCGCTGTGTTGGAGGTGCACAGCAGGCAGATCATGAGCTTGGGGCTTCAGCTCCAGTTGTATCTCGTTTATTTATCTACTCGAGGCGCCATGCACGAAATTCGTGCAAGAGTAGGCCTTCCTTCCCCCGGCTGCCGGCACCAGCTTCCCTCTGGCACCCGGGACCCGGGCTTTCCTCGAAGCCCCGGCTTCGTCCGGAAGGTGGAAGGACGTCTGGTTTAATTAGCATATTATGCTTTTATTATTATAGACTTATTTATTTATTTTTTAAAATTGATTTCAGAGTTAGGGGGAGAGAGAGAGAGAGAGAGAGAGAGATAGAAACATCAACGATGAGAGAGAATCATTGATTGGCTGCCTCCTGCACACCCCCTACTGGGGATTGAGCCCGCAAGCCGGGCATGTGCCCTTGGCCGGAATTGAACCTGGGACCCTTCAGTCCGCAGGCCAGAGCTCTATCCACTGAGCCACACCGGCCAGGGCCCCAGCTGTATCTCTTAACCTGGAGAGCTGGGCTGCCCCTTCTGTGCTGCGGGGGCCCCTCTTCCCCCCTCTAGCACAGGCCCCGTTCGCCTTTCTGAATTGGCCCCGTCCTGTTTTCTTTGTAACCCTCCCTCCTCCCAAACTGGAAGAGCCGCCAGGGTCTGGAATTCACACCGGTTCCAAGGCCAGGAAGAAAGATCAGAGAGATCCAGGGGAAGAAAAGGTCCCCCCTCTTTCGTTCTATTTATAAGACCGCTCCTCCTCCCACTTAAGGCTCCACCTGGCAGTACAGTGGCCCCATTGTGTGGCTTAGGGCACGCCGGTTCCCCGTGTACCTGCCGCAGGGCGCTTCGGGGGACGGAGAGGCGGGTGTGCGGAGAGGGACAGTGACCGTGTGGAGACGGTGCGTGTAAGTAGGAGTGTGCGCAGAGAAACGAGAGCGTGCTGCGGGTGCGGGTTTGCGTTTCCCCCGAAAGTTAACGGGGAACGTTTTAGGAGGGATTCCACAAAAGTGCGCACCGGGAGTGGTTGGGAACTAGAAAATACAGAGCTGCTGCTTGCTTTATTGTTTGGACAGTAGCTCCAATGTGGAAGTTAAGTTATTGTCCTCATGAAATATTACCTAAGGATATAGGGCTTTTTGCTAGGGCTACAGAGCCGATCAAGGACTTTATAAAGGGAGCCATCTGAAATTCCGTGTGTGTGCTTCAACGGAGGTTTATTTTTTATCCTTTTGCCTGTTCTAATTGGGCTTTTCATTTGTTTTGGCTAAGGAGCCGGAGGAATGAACAGCATTGTCACTCAAGGGAAGGAGGGGAGGTTTAAATATGTGAGGTCTTGCACAGGAAGAAGTCATAGATCAGAAAAAAGTAGATCAGGTGACAAAAATAGATCAGGTCGAAAAAAAGGAAGAGAACGTATCGGGTAGAGCAATCTGAAGATAAGGAGAGTAGGACCGGAAATGGGATTAAATTCAGGCCTGGCCGTCCTGGCTCCGTAGTTGAACCAGGTTTCATTTCCAATCAGGGCACATGCCCAGGTTTTGGGCTCCATCCCCAGTGTGGGGTGTGCAGGAGGCAGCCAATTGCTGATTCTTTCTCATCATTGATGTTTCTTTTTTTTCAAATATATTTTTATGGATTTCAGAGAGGAAAGGAGAGGGAGAGAGAGAGAGAGAGAGAGAAACATCAATGATGGAAGAGAATCATTGGTCAGTTGCCTTCTGCACACCCCACACTGGGGATGGAGCCCGCAACCTGGGCATGTGCCCTGACCGGAAATCGAACCGTGACCTCCTGGTTCATAGGTCAACGCTCAACCCCTGAGCCACGCCGGCTGGGCTCATCATTGATGTTTCTCTCTCTCTCTCTCTCTCTCTCCCTCCGCTCTGAAGTACATAAAAATATATTTTTTAAAAATTCCATTAGGTTAAAGGTCACAGGTGGAAGGTTAATTCCAGGTTATTTCCAGCACTCTCCCAGTTTGCATTGAGGATCCTTCTTTCAGAGGCTTGCTGGTGTGCCTTTTCAAGACTGTCACGAGCCCTGGCCGGTGTGGCTCAGGGGATCCAGCGTCTGCCTGCGGACTGAAGGGTCCCTGGGTTCGATTCCGGTCAAGGGCACATGCCCGGGTAGTGGGTTCGGTCCACAGTAGGGGGCGTGCAGGAGGCAGCTGATCCATGATTCTCTCTCATCATTGATGTTTCTATCTCTCTCTATCCCTCTCCTTTCCTCTCTGAAATCAATAAAAATATATTAAAAAAAAAAAAAAAAAGACTGTCATGAGCCACCTTCCTCCTGCTCAGTCTCCACACCCCAGCTCCGGGGGTAGGGTACACCCCCCTATAGAGGGAAAGTAAGGGCTGTGGCCGGTTAGAGACGGTCAGAAACCACGACAGTAGCACTAAATAGAGGCACTTTACCTTCTGTAATGAAGGGGAGTTGGAAAGTGTCTTGGAAGGAAATCAGGTCCCGAGAAGAAATTCTCTTCTGTGCATTCTCTTTGTTGCTGGCATCGAACCTTTTCTGGGACGAACTCTTCAGATCTCCTCTCCGCCAACTGGGATCTGAATTTCAGTCACATCCGGCTAGGTCCGGGCTGGCCCACTGTGATCCCGGCAACAGAAGTTAAAGACATTGAAGAGGCAAGGAAATAAAATGGATAGGCGAGCCCAAACCGGTTTGGCTCAGTGGATAGAGCGTCGGCCTGCGGACTGAAGGGTCCCGGGTTCGATTCCGGTCAAGGGCACGTACCTTGGTTGCGGGCACATCCCCAGTGGGGGGCATGCAGGAGGCAGCTGATCGATGTTTCTAACTCTCTATCCCTCTCCCTTCCTCTATGTAAGAAATCAATAAAATATGTTAAAAAATAAAATAATAAAATGGATAGGCGAGGTAACTAGGAAAGAAAGCTTGCCCACCGGCTTCTAGCATTTTCCAGTGGAGGAATATCACTTAAAGATGGAGGGGGACCATTTTTAGGAGGTGACTCAAGCTCTTCTTTAACAGATGAGAAAACCGGTTTCATCGCCTCGGGAGACCCAGCTTGATTAAGGGGCTCCGTAGCACGTGGCTACTTAGTGGCACAGCCAGCTGGATGCATTCATGTATGCATAACTATCAAGGGAGGAAGTATGGTGTGGGGTTTATTCTTAACTCTCTTTTAAAACGGCGACATAAATGAAAACCTCTGATCTCTCTTCTGAAACTTAGTGCAGCTGCATTCCATCGACTCCGTGGTAAGAAGTGGATTGCATTTAAATAAGAGTGTATTTGTTATAAAGTGACTCAAAAATTGAGAGTGCTTTCCACATAGTAACAATGTTATAAGTGCGAGGAGGTTAGTTCCTAGTGGCCTCAGAAAGCTTTTTACCTAACGGTGTAGCTGAGACTGTTAGCAAATTTATAATTAAGATATGTGAAGAGGCCCTAGCCGGTTTGGCTCAGTGGATAGAGCGTCAGCCTGTGGACTGAAGGGTTCCAGGTTCGATTCCGGTCAAGGGCACATGCTTGGGTTGCAGACTTACTCCCCATTAAGGGGTGTGCAGGAGGCAGCCGATCAGTGATTCTCTCTCATCATTGATGTTTCTATCTCCTTTTCCCTTCCTCTAATTAAAAAAATATATATGTGAAGAGTAATCTGGTAAATATTAGGCAGTCAGCTAGTTAGTAGCTATCATTATTACTAAGAAAAGTTATGCCCTACCCGGCGTGGGTGGCTCAGTGGATAGAGCGTAGGCCTGTGGACTGAAGGGTCCTGGGTTTTGATTCCAGCCAAGGGCACATGTCCGGGTTTCGGACTCCATCCCAGTGAGGGGCGTGCAGGAGGCAGCCGATCAATGATTCTCTCTCATCATTGTTTCTATCTCTCTCTCTCTCCCTCTCCCCTCCTCTCTGAAATCAATAAAAATATATTAAAAAAGAAAAGAAAAGTCATATGACTATAATCTCATAATACTAAATATCAAGTAAAACAGAACTGGAAAAAGTCTGATTCAAACCTCTTTGAGAGTCTTGACTTCAATGATACACGAAGTGAAAAGAATGAGAGCTTTCAGTTTTGGCAGGCGTGAGTTCTGAGTCTGCTTTTTGCACGTTGCTTTAACCGCAGGGATGAGCCTAAATGTGTCCTTTGCAAAGTGATCTCCCATGCATCTTAGGAGTTGCTGTGAGCGTGAAGTGCCTGGCACAGTGGCTAAAGCACAGTCGGCATTCGTAAAACGTATTCTTTATCCTGGTCCTTGCTGGCAAAGCCAATTTACTATAAAGATGATGACGTGTTAATAAACTTTTCGGGGCACTTTCAAGGTCCTCAAGTTTGATAGACCTGGTTTTTCCACTTCAGACTTAAGCGCTTGTCTTAAAGAGGAACACCAGAAACAGCCTACCTCTCTAGGAAGCAGGATAGAGGTGAATGGCATGAGAGGTCTGTTCCTTTATATTTAATGCCCTTCTGTATATTTAAATTGCTTTTTACAATGATCATGAATTTTAAAATAAAGGAAAAAATTTTAAAAAAGGGAAAAACAGTCTAACATAATTTTAATTTATTATTTTATTTTATTTTATTTTAAATATGTATTTTTATTGATTTCAGAGAGGAAGGGAGAGGGAGAGAGAGCTAGAAACATCAATGATGAGATCTGGGGATCGAGCCTGCAACCCGGGCATGTGCCCTGACCGGCAATCTTAAGTGTGACCTCCTGGTTCATAGATCAACGCTCAACCACGGAACCATACTGGCCGGGCTGCCTAACATAATTTTTAGATTGTAATCACGAATTTAGATTGTTTAAATTGCTATAGTGCATATTTAATTACTATTTTCAATGGGTGCATAATGTTCATACTTTTATTTATTCCGGTTTAATATTATATTGCTTTGATGGCTGGAAAGGTTAAATATTTCCCTACGTATTTGTTTACCAATTTTATTTTAGGTTGTAATCTTCTGGGGTTATGATGTTAACTTTTGTGAGTGCTCTTATAATATGGATGTCCTATGAGTTAATAATACTGTATTGCATTTTTGACAGTGGCTAAGACAGTAGATCTTATCTACTCATCACAGGAAACATATCTGCTCTGTAACCATGTACGGGCATGTGTGTTAACTAGACTTACTGTGGTGATCATTTTATAATATACGCAAGTATATAATCATTATGTTGTACCTCTTTTTTTTAAATTACTTTATTGATTAAGGTATCACATATTTGTCCTCATCCCCCCCATTCCCATCCCAAACCCCTCCCCACGCATGCCCCCACCCCCCTGTTGTCCGTGATCACTGTTAGGCCCATATGCGTACCTCTTTTTTTTTTGAAGTGAACATATCGAGATCTTATTGTCATAATAAAACAAAATATGAAGCTTAGAACTGGATCCCTTGACCCTTTCTCTCCTTATCTCCTCCCAGTTGGAAATGCTTGCATCTCTTAATAGCCAGCATTCTCTTAGATCTGCTGTTGGGCTCAACGCATTCAAGCCTCAGCACAACCTTCTTTGTAGTTTTAGCCTTTTTTCGGAAAATCGGCTTAGTCTGCCCACCATGGCCACTCTGCTTCCTGTTTTTTTAAAACATATCTTATTGATTTTTTACAGAGAAGAAGGGAGAGAGATAGAGAGTTAGAAATATCGATGAGAGAGAAACATCCATCAGCTGCCTCCTGCACGCCCCCTCCTGGGGATGTGCCCACAACCAAGGTACATGCCCTTGACAGGAATCGAACCTGGGACCCTTCAGTCTATCCACTGAGCCAAACCGGTTTCTGCGATCCTTGCCCTTCTTGCGCTGTGTTACTTTGTGGGGTCGATGCTTCTTACAGAAAGTTCGGTGGGTTTTAGGGACGTTCACCATGTCTGCGAACGCCATCAGCAGGGAAAGCATGTTGTACCTCTTGCTAATACAATGTTCTATGTCAGTGGTCGGCAAACTGCGGCTCACGAGCCACATGCAGCTCGAGAGCCGCGGTTTGCCGCTCTGTTGACTAATGAGTTTGCCGACCACTGGGATAGGGGCTTAATCACAAGGAGCAACAACAGCCTGTAATTATTGGAATCGAAAGTCTAGGTCAGTGGTCGGCAAACTCATTAGTCAACAGAGTGGCAAACCGCGGCTCGTGAGCCGCAATTTGCCGACCACTGTTCTATGTCACTTATACCTCAATTTACAAAAAGAATCTGAACATCAACCTTCTGTCATATTTGCTACCAAGTTTCCCTTAATTTTCCACTTTATTTGTTATTTCACTGTACAGTTTTTTTAATTGATTTTTTTTACAGAGAGGAAGGGAGAGGGATAGTTAGAAACATCGATGAGAGAGAAACATCCATCAGCTGCCTCCTGCACACCTCCCACTGGGGATGTGCCCGCAACCAAGGTTCATGCCCTTGACCGGGATCGAACCTGGGACCCTTCAGTCCGCAGACCGACGCTCTATCCACCGAGCCAAACTGGTTAGGGCTCACTGTACAGTTAAATTTTGTCACTTAAATGTTAATCTTTCTGTTTATAATACCTTCTAAATTCAAAGTTTAGATAGTTTAACTTCTCTACAGTCCTGCTAAAATGTGAAGTTTTATATTCTGTTATCTTTTCCCTGATTTAGTGATTTAATGTTGTTTAAGAATCTAAGTCTTTAAAATTCGTGGTGTTTCTAAATTCTGGTATCATTTAAAAACAGTGTTATTACTACCTATTAACAGTTGATGTTTGCTTTCTCAGATGTTAGATTACATGTAGTTCTAGGCTTTTTATTGTTATGGCGAACTATATTTCATTTTTCCTGAGAAAATAGATATGATTTAATTTTCCTGTACTTATTGAGAAATAATATCTGAAGCTAACATGATTTTATTTATTATTTTTTAAAAAAATATGTTTTGCCGAAACCGGTTTGGCTCAGTGGATAGAGCGTCGGCCTGCGGACTGAAAGGTCCCGGGTTTGATTCCGGTCAAGGGCATGTACCTTGGTTGCGGGCACATCCCCAGTGGGGAGTGTGCAGGAGGCAGCTGATCGATGTTTCTCTATCATCGATGTTTTTAACTCTCTATCCCTCTCTCGTCCTCTCTGTAAAAAATCAATAAAATATATTTTAAAAAAATGTTTTTAGCCCTAGCTGACTGGCTCAGTGGATAGAGTGTTGGCCTGCGGACCGAAGGTCCCGGGTTCGATTCCCGCTAAGAACACGTACCTAGGTTGCAGGTTCCTCCCCGGCCCGGGCCCTGGTCAGGGTGCGTGCAGGAGGCAGCCAATCGATGTGTTTCTCTCACATCGGTGTTTCTCTCTGTCTTTGCCTCTCTCTGAAAATCATGAAAAAAAAAAAAAATCCTTGGGTGAGGATTTAAAAGAATATATGTTTTTATTGATTTTAGAGGGGAAGGGAGAGAGAGAAACATTGATGTGAGAGAAACATCGATTGGTTGCCTCCCACACAAGTGCACCTGGATCAGGGACCAAACCCGGAACCTGGGCTTGTGCCCTGACCAGGAATTAAACTGGTGTCCCCTCGGTGCACGGATGACACGCAACCAACTGAGCCACACCGGCCAGGGCCGAGGGGAGCTTGATTTTAGCTGCATGACAAGTAATTTCTTTTTACACTTTTCATGACTTGAAACTTGTGAAATTCTTGTTTCTTGAGGTTTCCCCAACTTATATATTAGAGTTGATGTCAGCTTAGTAATTCTGCCGGTGATGAGACTCTTCTTGGCTTATGATATCCTATTTGTTTGTTTATTTTAGCTCTGGGAAATGGTCTGTTATACCTTGATTTGGTTCTGATTCATTAGTTCTGTCCTGGGGGTGCCTATTGTTAGGTTAGATCTATACACTCTGTTTTATGGCTGTTCTTCATTTTGTTTATCTTAGTTAAAGCAGCATTCTAGAAGTCTCACATATGTCTTCTGCCTCACTGACTTGATTTTCTACCACCTTGATTTTTTTCATTGGTTCGGTTAATGGTAGTTGCTAAGCCATGTGGTATTGCAATTTTCTATTTGAACTACTAACTCCTTTTTCCTCTCTGCTCTTTTTTTAAATTTCAAATATATTTTTATTGATTTCAGAGAGTAAGGGAGAGGCAGAGAGAGATAGAAACATCAGTGATGAGAGAGAATCATTGATCGGCTGCCTCCTGCACACCCCACACTGGGTATTGAGCCTGCAACCCTGGCATGTGCCTTTGACCAGAATCGAACCCGGGACCCATGAGTCTGCAGGCCGATGCTCTATCCACTGAGCCAAACAGGCTAGGGCTCCTCTCTGCTCTTGATAATTAATCACATGGTCTCTGATTAGTTCATGAAGAATAGTGTGACACATAGGAACCCTTTTAGGTGGAATAAAGGGGATGGTAGCCAAGAGAATTGGACTTCATATTTTCAGTAAGTCTTGGAGTGGATATGACCACAGGAAACCATTGTTAACTGGCCAGGTTGAGTGTATGAATTGTTCAACAGTCCAAGTTGGGAAAGTCTGACTAGGCTAAGTGGATCATTAATTTGACCTAATTTGGCATATATTTCCTTCTCTTCTTTTGAGGTCAGAGCAATAATAGTGTAAATGAAAATATAGTAAAAAGAAACAAAGATTTTAGGGCCTACGTTGGCATGTTCTAGGAACTTAATTTTCTGGCTTTGCTTAGTGAGCTGCCTCTGACTTCTGCAGAATCCCTTCTGCTTCCCAGTTAAGCAATTCTGCTGACCTGTTGGTAGTAGAAACTGATTTGAACATTTTAAAGCCATGTGGTGTTTGATGGACTCCTGGTTGTTTCCAATTGCGGCTGCTAAAGAAACGCTTTCATAGGAAGAATTTGTGTAAGAAAGTGCTGGTAGGCAAAGTGAGACCATCCGGAAGTGATTCATATTATTGGGGCTGTTTATTTAATGTGTGGCTTGGTTGCTTAGCGACTATCTTTGAGCAAGCCGAGGGAAGTGACACTTCTGTGGAGGTCCCGTTGCCTACCTGACCAAATCAGGTCTCTGCTGCTTCTTTTTAAAAAATATATTTTATTGATTTTTTACAGAGAGGAAGGAAGAGGGATAAGAGAGTTAGAAACATCGATGAGAGAGAAACATCGATCAGCTGCCTCCTGCACATCCCCCTACTGGGGATGTGCCTGCAACCGAGGTACATGCCCTTGACCGGAATCGAACCTGGGACCCTTCAGTCTTCAGGCCGACGCTCTATCCACTGAGCCACACCGGTCTCGGCAGGACTCTGCTTCTTGATTTTTCTTCTGGAAGAGCCCCTGGTAATCTGATTGATCCCATGCTTTTACAGCATGTGAATCAGACGCTTAAACATACAAATGAAAGATCTGGTTAATGGTTTATTTTAAAGAGAGTTTAGTTGCTTAAGCTTGAATGTTGTGTTTGTTTTTTTAATTTTTGCTTATACTTATATGTTGGGAAAAATTAATTTATTTTTCAATAAGGCATTTTATTGTAGAAACCTTAATACTTCAAGTAAGCCATAAAAGCCCTCCCCCCAATCCAAAAACCCAATCCTGCTATTTGCGCCAATGTCAGTATTCTCCTTCTCCCTGTTTTCATCATTGTTAGCACCTGTATCATTTATTCAGCACTTCTTATGTGCTGGGCACTGTGCTAAGCACTTTATATGCATTGTTTAGTTAGCTATTCTTGCAGTTCTAGGAGGTGCTTATTCTTATCTGCATTTAACAGAAAAGAAAGCAAAGCTCAGAGAGGCGGACCCGCCGTCTAGTAAGTGGTTGATCCAGATTTCAGGTTTGGCGAGGACTCCAGAGCCCTCTTTGGTGCTACGTCTGCTTCTAAAAATAATAATGACAGCAGCAGTAACCACCAGTGATTAACAGGATGATAACGTAGTAATTTACATACAGCATTACCGCGCGAGAGAGGCATTATTTTTTCTTTCTTTATTTTAAGTTTTCATTTCTTCAATTTCTTCTGGGCTGCCTTTTTTTTTCTTTCTTTTTTTGCTGTGCAACCTCCTCTTCTGGTTTAGGAACAATATGCTCTTTTTCAGTAAGGATCATCTCTCTTTTTAAAAAAAAAATTTTTTTTAATTGATTTCAGAGAGGAAGGAAGAGGGAGAGAGAGAGAGAAACATCAATGATGAGAGAGAGTCATTGATTGGCTGCCTCCTGCACGCCCCACACTGGGCATGTGCCCTGATCAGGAATTGAACTGTGACCTCCTGGTTCATAGGTTTATAGGTTGATGCTCAACCGCTGGCCAGGCGGCATTATTAAAGAGGGAAAAAAATGAGTTCGTATCACTTGTCTCAAGGTCATGGAGCTGTGTGGAATTCAGGCCCAGGTCTGTGTGACAGCACTAGGAGCTGGTGTCACCCTCTGTGGGCACCGACAGCCTTCCCCCTGCCGCTCTGACTGCCCGAGCCCAACTCTCCCGTTTCTGTGTTTCTGTGTCTAACTAGATTGTTGGACTTTGTGATACACTTTTTAAAAAAAATATATTTTATTGATTTTTTCACAGAGAGGAAGAGAGAGAGGGATAGAGAGTTAGAAACATCGATGAGAGAGAAACATCGATCAGCTGCCTCCTGCACACCCCCTACTGGGGATGTGCCCGCAACCAAGGTACGTGCCCTTGACCGGAATCGAACCTGGGACCCTTGAGTCCGCAGGCCGACGCTCTATCCACTGAGCCACACCGGCTTCGGCAGTCATACACTTTTTTTAAATTCACTCAGAGCTAAAGACAGTGGCAGGCTTACCCGAGTAGCGGTTTGTTGCTTGGTGCAAGATTTGTGCATCCGTGCTTATAAGTAATACAGCTCACGCAAAATCTCAGTGATTTCTGTGGGTGTCTAGAAACATGGTGATTGGCCTCCGATGAATGGGTGTATTTCACTTTTTTGACCTCGCTTCTGCTCACTGAGGCGGTCTCCCTGGAAGCGGAAGTGGAGGCAGTGGAGGTTATGTAGTTACATACAGTGACTCGGGGAGGCTGCAGTGTTCCCGGTTGGTTTTCTTTCTCGTAACCTGGTATCTGCTTTTGATTCAGTTTAGAAAGGCTTTCCTTCTTGCCCTCCGCAGGTTGGCTCAGTGCACAGAGCGTCGGCCTGCGGACCGAAGGCCCTGGGTTTGATTCCGGTCAAGGCACGGGTCAAGGGCACGTACCTCGGTTGCAGACTCCTCCCCGGCCCGGGCCCTGGTCAGGGCGTGTGCAGGAGACAGCCAATCGATGTGTCTGTCTCACATGGATGTTTCTCTCTGTCTTTCCCTCTCCCACTCTCTCTAAAAAATCAATGGGAAAATGTCCTCAGGTGAGGATTTAGAAAACAAAAGAGAAACAAAAAGAAAAGAAAAACTTTACTTCTTCCCAGTTGCTTATGTTCTGTGTGTGTGTGTGTGTGTGTGTGTGTGTGTGTGTGTGTGTAATAATGACCGCATGCAGACAGGAGTGGCAGATTGGATTGGAAATTGCCTTGGATCGTTTGACGAGATGTGTGTTTTTTGGTGTTGTGGGTGGAGGGAAGGCCTGTCTGAAGGCCTCTATTTCTTCTTTACTCAGAATACCTTCCTGTTGACTCATTGGAAATCATAACGAAAAGCAGAAGGGAGCATTGGAAAGAGGCAGCTGCCAGCCCCGGGCGTGGCTTCTGTTAAGGCAGATGCTTGGGGACTGAGAGGACTCTGGCTTTCAGAGACATTGAGAGACTTTGTAGAAGAAGGAAATACTATTATTGTGCTCTAAATAGAAAGTATCAGTGTGTTGCTAAAGGCCATTAATTAGCAACATAGAAAACAAAAAGTATTTTTTTTGAATAGGATTAATGGGTGTTCCTAGAAACACTGAAGCAGAAAGAACTGAAGTATAAAAAGAGGGAATGGGGCAAAACTAGCTGTCTGTGGAGGTTGTCCTAGTTGCCATGTTCCTCAATAATATATGAGGGCTGCTCTCTCCATAATTTCATCAACTTAAGAGCATCCTATATAATAAAAGGCTAATATGCAAATCGACCGAACGGCAGAACAACTGGTCGCTATGATGCACACTGACCACCAAGGGGCAAACGCTCAGTGCAGCAGCTGCCCCCTGGTGGTCAGTGCGCTCCCACAGGGGGCGCGCCGCTCAGCCAGAAGCCGGGGTCACGGCTGGCGAGCGCAGTGGTGGTGGCCGGAGCCTCTCCCGCCTCCGTGGCAGCGCTGAGGATGTCCGACTGCTGGCTTAGGCCCGCTCCCTAAGACGTCAGTCCGACATCCCCCGAGGGCTCCTGGACTGTGAGAGGGCACAGGCTGGGCTGAGGGACCCCCCTCTCCCCCCGAGTGCATGAATTTCATGCACTGGGCCTCTAGTTAGTTTTTAAAAAATATTTGTGAATTTGTGAATTTTATAGGTGAAAATAGTATTTCATGGAAGTTTTACTTTTTAGATGATTTAATTCTGAGTGAAGCTGAGCATCTTTGCATATGACTAAAAGCCATCTGTATTTCCTTTTCTGTCCATTGTTTTGGCAGAGTCCTTTGCTCACGTAGAAAAAGGAGTCTTTTTCTTCCTGATTTGTAAGGGGTCTCTATCTATTGAGGATACTGACCCTTTGGATGCCATATGTGTAGTAGATAATTATTCCAGTTTGTTCTTTAACTTTTGACTTTAAAGTTTTAAAATAGTTTAGAATCTTAAAACTCTTCGTTATTTTTAGCTTCTGGGCTTTATGTTACTTGTAAAGAGTTCTTATCTGTACCGAGACTTTACAAAAACATTCCCCGTTCTTTCTTCTAGTATTTTTAGTACATAAAGAGTTTTAACATTTGATCCATTTGGAATTTATGTGGGTGTGAGGAGTGAAGTAGAGACCCTGCCTCCCCCCCCCCCCTTTCTCTATATGAGATTTGGATGGTATCTTAAATGATGAGCATTATCAACGGCTCCTTTATGAATGTGCGCTGGAGTGTGCCATACTCTCTAGTCTATGAATTGAGACCTTAATTCTTTTCAGGACAAGGCAGCTGCAACTGTGGAGATTTTTGAAACAGATGGCATACATTTCCTTTTAGAGAAATTGACTAGAATTTTCCAGCGTGCCTTCAAGCAAGATGTATTGTGATGTTACAAAGATTAATAGTATGTAATGAAGTTGGCATTGAGAGAACAGGTTTCAAGAATTTATTTTAAAAAATTAAAAAATATATATTTTTATTGATTTCAGAGAGGAAGGGAGAGGGTGAGAGAGGTAGAAACATCAAGGATGAGAGAGAATCATTGATCGAGTGCCTCCTGCACGCCTCCCACTGGGGAGGGAGCCCGAAACCCTGGCATGTGCCCTGACTGGGAATGGAACTGTGACCTCCTAATTCAAAGATTGATGCTCAACCACTGAGTCACACTGGCCGGGCTATTTATTTTTTTATTGATTGATTTTAGAGAGAGAGAGAGAGAGAGAAGGGAGGGAGAGAGAGAAACACTGATTTGTTGTTCCACCCATTTATGCTTTCATTGGTTGCTTCCTGTATGTGCCCTGACCAGGATCGAACTGGAAATCTTGGCATAGCGGGACGATGCTCTGACCACCTGAGCTATACCGGTCAGGAAGGGAACAGGTTTTAGATTAACCGCTTGCACATGTGTGCTGTGAAGAGATGGACAGACTGGCCAAGCTAACAGAATCCATTCTTTGTGTTGGGATTTGAATACTGTGTGGCTGACTTTCTACATCCCTCTTTTTGATGTGTATTCCATTAATGAGGGTTTGACATTAAGGGAGAAAGGGTTTCGTGGTCAAATAAGTTTCAGAAATACTGGATTAAGCCCAGGTTAACAGATTGTTTAACCTGTGGATATCTAGACTCTTTATCATAGGCTGCAAGTTCTGAGTCTCCAAGGAAGAGGCGAGTGTCAGACCCGTTCTCACAGATCATCTTTCTTAGGACTGGTGTTCCAGGGTACACTGGTTTGGGAAATACTTTTCTTGTCAGAGTAATGGATTTGAGGGACTATTTCAAGTAAGAATTTGGGACATGTTCATGGCCAGTTCTCACCAGTTTTATGTTTTATTTGTAGTTCGTTTTTTTCCATTCTCCATTGAGTTCTTACATTCTTGGCTTATAGAGCTTAAATTATAGCCATTATTGTACTAATTGTACAGGTATAATTGCCACACTGTTGCAGGATCTTAACGGCATTGTGAAGAACAGGAATACATTTTAAAAATATATATATTTTATTGATTTTTCACAGAGAGGAAGGGAGAGGGATAGAGAGTTAGAAACATCGATGAGAGAGAAACATCGATCAGTTGCCTCCTGCACACCCCCCACTGGGTATGTGCCCGCAACCAAGGTACATGCCCTTGATGCCCTTGACCGGAATCGAACCTGGGATCCTTGAGTCCGCAGGCCGATGCTCTATCCACTGAGCCAAACCAGTTAGGGCAGGAATACATTTTTTTTTTTTTAAAGTAGGGGAGTGCAAATGTACTAATTATTAAAAAGGAAAAGAAGATAATCACAGATTTCAGTCCAGTTAACTAGTCTCTGGCAAAATTTCATGGCATATTATGAAATGGATGGCTTATGGGCACTTAGTGAGAAAAGCAGTGATGTGTAGGGGTCGACCAGGCCTCCCTGTAAAGGCTTTGTCAGAGTAACATCATTTCCCTCTGGACAGGGTCGCCAGAATGGTGACTCAGAGGAACACAGTAATGTCTAGATTTCAGTAGGGCCTTGGGGAAGTATGGCCTGTAATACTTTTGCAGGCAGGTTGGGTAAATGTGGACTAGACTGTAATGCAATTAAAGCTTGTCGCCAGCTGAAGAACCCGTATGCAGAAAGAGCTGCTGGATGGGGAGTGGCTGCTGAGTGGGTGTGGGGTGTCTTCGCGGTGAAAATCTCCTGGAATTAGAGTCATGGTGGTTGCACAACTTGGTGAATACACTGAACACCACTGCGTTTCCTACTTAAAAATGGTTAAAGACGGTGCATTTATGTTCTTTGAATTTTGTCTCAATAGAAAAAGGCGCTGCTAGGTTTTTAATTCAAAGACAGCTCTTTTTTTAAATTACTTTATTGATTAAGGTATCACATATTTGTCATCAACCCTCCCCCCATTCCCATCCCAAACCCCCCACACGCATGCCCCCACCCCCCTGTTGTCCGTGATCACTGGTTAGGCTCATATGCAAGCACACAAGTCCTTTGGTTGATCTATCTCCCTTGTCCCCACCCTCCCCTACCTTCCCTCTGAGGTCTGACAGTCTGATCGATGCTGTTCTTGTTCTTCAGTCTATGTTGTTCATCTTTTCCCCTAGATGAGTGAGCTCATGTGATACTAGGAACACACTTATAGGAACTGAAAATGAGACAAGCAATAATGGTTATGCTGAGAGGCAAATGAATCAGTCTGTAGTGAGTTTCTTTCTGGGCCAACAGTTCTTTTGAGTCCCGGTTTCTATGTCCAACAGTTGTTTATGTGTACATGTCAGCAATGATATCTCAGTTCTGGATGGTGGACAGATGGTGGCAATGCATCAAAGACAGCTCTTTAGGGCATGTTTCATAGGAGACATTTTTAGTGGGACTTAATGCATAAATGATGTGTTGATCACACTTGAGCTTGGCTTGTTACCTGAGGGATGTTTATTTTTGTTTATTTTATTTTTTTGGTTAATCCTCACCTGAGGATGTTTTTCCATTGCTTTTCAGAGAGAGAGAGTGAAAGGGAGGGACGGAGGAAGGGAGGAGAAAGAGAGAGAGAGACAGACAGACAGACAGAGAGAGACATTGATGTGAGAGAGACGCACAGATTGGTTGCCTCCTGCACGCACCCTGACTGGGAGTGGGGAGCAAACCTGAAACCCAGTTGTGTGCCCTTGCCTGGGAATTGAACCCGCAGCCCTTCAGCGCGCAGGCCAGCACTCTCACGACAGAGTCGCGCCGGCCAAGTGCCCTGAGGAATGTTTCATTTAATACGCTGCGCGACAAGTTCTGCTTTCAAAATACCTTGAGTCTTGGGGGTTCAAAAAATGGAGTGTCTGAAGTACAGGCTAGAGACGTAGCGTTCGTGGGAAAATCAGAGAAAAGGAAACACATCTGAGGTGTGTAGGAACTCGTGAGCAGAAATGTGGAGACTGCAGCAGAGGAAGGGCTAGGTGGTCCCGTTGGCCTCTGGGCCGATCAGAGGTCCCTGCAGTTGGAGGCGGTGCTTGAAGGGGGACGTTGATCGTCTAGAACAAGGATGGAAGCTGTGTGGTGGGATTCTCCCACACCCACGGCCGGGCGTGGTTGGTCCACTCGTTGAGTTGGTTATTGCTGCAGGACTAGAGCATGCTGGGTGAGCAGGACCACGCTAATAGAGGCTCTATACATTCTGATGGATGAGGGATCATGGAAAGGAATGAGATGACGTAACACAGAAACAAGATTCAGATGTATTATAGATTTATTATCTATAATAAAAGCGTAATATGCAGAACGACTGTCCCGACGACCACGCTACGACACCCACTGGCGCCAGGCCAGCCAAGGCGGGTGTGATGCGATTGGTCTGGGGCGGGGCCGTCGCCCTAGGATCCGCCCTGCAGATGGAGGCCCAGGCCACCGACCAGCGGGCTGTGGGGTGATCCATCGATCGCGGGGCTCCCGGACTGGGAGAGGGCCTGCGACTGTGAGAGGGTGCACGCTGAGCTGAGGGATCCCCCCCCCCCCATCTGCCCGCCCAGTGCACTGGGCCTCTAGTAGAAACATAGAATCTCAGTTCAGTCTGTCAGCCTGTATAGTAATTCGTTCAACTGTTAACTTTGTGCCTACATTATTATTTTAAAATAGATTTTTATTGATTTCTGAGAGGAAGGGAGAGGGAGAGAGAGATAGAAACATCAATGATGAGAGAGAGAATCATTGATCGGCTGCCTCCTGCACACCCCACACTGGGGATCGAGCCTGCAACCTGGGCATGTGCCCTTGTCTGGAATCGAACCTGGGACCCTTCAGTCCACAGGCCAACTCTCTATCCACTGAGACAAACCGGCTAGGGCTGTGCCTACATTATTAAAAAATTCCTGGAAAATGGAAGAGGGGTTCAGTTGATCATGTGTGGTGTCAGGAACAGAACCAGGCAATGGAAATCTGCCTACTAGGAGGAGGAACTTTATAACAATAAGAAAATTCTTAAAAATGAAAGTCCCCAGAAGTGCTTTGGAAAAATCCATGTTGCAGGTTTTCAAGCATTAGACTGTATAACAGTGAGTGGAAGATTATGTTCTAACCCAAGTACTTTCTCTTGTTACTTAAAACAATTTTTATTTTCATTTCCTGTGTTATCCTTAAAAAGTATTTTTGCTTTGAATGGCTTGATAATATTCCATTACTCGTTCTCTATTTTTTTTTTTTCTTTTCTCTGACATGGGGCTAAAAAAGTTGGAGAAAACACTTTCAATGAAATGAAACGGGTAACACACAGTTCTGCGCCCCCCCCCTCCCCCCACATCGTTCAGGACCTCCTGGTGGAACTGGAGAAGATGTAAAAGTGTGACCCAGTCCTGCCCTTAGGGGGCTGATGGATTGACTGGGCAGACAGGGCATAGCCATTTGAAAAGTTACTCAGCATCAAAGGATGAAGGGTCTAACTGGTGCCCTAAGGCCGTGTATGGTTGCCAAGGAAACGGTGCAGTAAATGTGTGAGCGTTTAGATGAGGGAAGATGATTTTATGGCTGGGTTTGGCAGGATCAGCCGAAATGGTGTGGGTTCCTCCCCAGCCCGGGCCCTGGTCCAGGCACATGCAGAAGGCAACCAATCGAAGTGTCTCTCTCACATCGATGTTTCTCTCTCTTCTCTGTCTCTCCCCCTCCCTTCAGGAGGTCATGTGGGGGTTGTGGTGATGAAGAGGATCTCAGTATTGTGCCGCGGAGAGCTTAGGGGAATTTCTATTTCTTTTATTATTTGGTAACCATGGAGACCAGAAACAGTCTGCGTCATTCAGTAGTTATTTGTAGAGCACCATGCTGCAAAGGTAACTCGGAAGAGGGTTCCACCCTTATGTATTTAAATAACTGCATTCAGTGGTAAGGAGATACAGAGTGCCCCAGCAAAGGTGACAGGAAGTTTGGAGGAAAAAGAGATTATGTCCAGTGGTAGATCATGGAAGAGTTCATGGAGGAGGTGACTTTTTTTTTTTTTTTTTAATATCTTTTGTAGAGTTTTTTCTTTAAAAATTATTACCGAAACCGGTTTGGCTCAGTGGCTGGAGCGTCGGCCTGCGAACTGAAGGGTCCCAGGTTCGATTCCGGTCAAGGGCATGGACCTTGGTTGCGGGCACCTCCCCAGTAGGGGGTGTGCAGGAGGCGGCTGATCGATGTTTCTTTCTCATCGATGTTTCTGACTCTCTATCCCTCTCCTTTCCTCTCTGTAAAAATCAATAAAATATATTTTAAAAAAATTATTTTTTAAAAATCCTCTCCTGAGGACATTTTTCCATTGATTTTTAGAGAGAGTGGAAGGGAGGGGGAGAGACAGAGAGAGAGAAACATCGATGTGAGAGAGACACTTCGATTGGTTGCCTTCTGCATGTGCCTGGACCAGGGCCCGGGCTGGGGAGGAATCTGCAGCTGAGGTCTGTGCCCTTGACTGGAATTGAACCCAGGACTCTTCAGTCTGCAGGCCGACGCTCTATCCACTGAGCAAACCCAGCTAGGGTGAGGAGGTGACTTTTGAATTGTTTGAGATGGATGAGGCTGATCAAAACTTTTAGCCAAATATATATATATTTTTAATGTGTATATTTTTATTGCTTTCAGAGAGGAAGGGAGAGGGAGAGAGAGAGACAGAAACATCAATGATGGGAGAGAATCATTGATTGGCTGCCTCCTACACGTCCCCGACTGGGTATCGAGCCTGCAACCTGGGCATGTGCTGTGACCTCCTGGTTCATAGGTCAGTGCTCAACCACTGAGCCATGCCGGCTGGGCTTTAGCCAAATTGGATTATCAGTAGGCATCTCCATTTCCAGCTTCCCATTTGATAGCTTGATGACCTCTCTTTCCTCTACAAACTCTCACTTTTTCTCTCCCTAACAAATTTGCCCCATCTCATTTAACACACCATCTCGACCTCCTTCCCTGTAGCAGTGGGAGAATTATCTTTCTTCCGAAGACTTAGCCTTCCATCTAGTGGTCTGGATCCTCTCTTTTTTTTTTTTGTCTCCTCGGGTTCCTGCTCAGTATTAGTTTCTTCACTGTCATTTCCATATTTTCCTTCGAATGCTGCCCCACTTAAGACGCATTCCCTTAATACGAGGCCGCACTGCGATTACTGTCCCTTCCCTTTCCTTCAGGGAGAACTTGTCTGGACTGCCTCCACCCTCACTGCTTTACCTCGGGGCATGTGGGTGTGATTCACGAGCCTTCCTTTCCCCCCACTGAAATTTCTCTCGCTGATATCACCCATGACCTAATTGCTGTAGCCACTGGAAAGTTGCAGTACTTTCTTTCTTAATCTCAGCGGCATATGACCCTCTTGTCTGTTCCCTTCACGGAATGTTCCTCCTTTTCACTGGGGAGCTTTTTATACTTTTTGAATTTTGACCTGTGTGTGTGTGTGTGTATGTGTATATATATTTTAAAAATACATTTCTTTATTGATTTCATAGAGGAAGGGAGAGGGAGAGAGAGATAGATACATCAGTGATGAGAGAGAATCATTGATTGGCTGCCTCCTGCACACCCCCTACTGGGGATCGAGCCCGCAACCCAGGCATGTGCCCTTGGCCAGAATTGAACCTGGGACCCTTCAGTCCACAGGCTGATGCTCTATCCACTGAACCAAGCCGGCGAGGGCACGTATACATATATTGCCTAAGAAAATAAATTCAGGTAGCACCTCCTGCAGGAAGCCTACCTAGATACCCACTCTTGTTTCTATAGCACCCCCCACAATGTACCTTTATTGTAGCTTTTTAAAAAATTTCTTTTTTAAATATAAGCGCCTTATACTTTTCCTTAATGGACTGTTAGCCTCAGAGGTCAAGGGCCTTGTCTTTGATGAGTATCATCGTTTATCCCTCCTCCCGGTATGTTCTTACTAGTAACTAGACCTGAATATGAAATTTTTGACATAGCACTTGCTCTACAGGCTCTCCCTGTTCCCGTGGGCTCCAGCAGCTGCCAGTAGGCAGTGACACTCAGAGAATTGCTTTCGCAAAGAAATATGTACCTGTCTTTCATCTTGTGGAGGACTCCCCTGTTTCTTTTCTCCCATGCTGCTCACAACCAGCAGTGATTAGACTGCAGCTGCTGAGGCTTAGCTATCATCAAGGTTTAACTCAATTTGAAGATTAAACAATTTTAAATAAATATATACATATATATACATATATCGTATATAATCCTATATAATAAAAGGCTAACATGCAAATTGATGGAACGGAAGAACGACCGGTTGCTATGACATGCACTGACCACCAGGGGGCAGACGCTCAACACAGGAGCTGACCTCTGGTGGTCAGTGTGCTCCCACAGGGCAAGCGCTGCTCAGCCAGAAGCCGGGTTTAAATAGTAAAAAGTCGGCAGCGCTAAGGATGTCCGACTGCTGGCTTAGGCCCGCTCCCCATGGGACATCCCGCTCCCATCAGTCGGACATCCCCTGAGGGCTCCCGGACTGCGAGAGGGCGCAGGCCGAGCTGAGGGACACCCCCCTCCCCAACCAGTGCATGAATTTCGTGCACCAGGCCTCTACTATCCTATATAATAAAAGGGTAGTATGCCAATAGACCGAACGGCAGAACAACTGAACCACCAGTCAAAGCGTAATATGCTAATGATATGCTAAGGATGCTCAGCCACTCGCTATGACATGCACTGACCACCGGGGGGGCAGACAGTCAACCAGTCGACCAGTCTCTATGATGTGCACTGACCATCAGGGGGCAGATGCTCCGACCGGTAGGTTAGCTTGCTACTGGGGTCTGGCCAATCGGGACTGAGTGAGGTGGGCTGGACATGCCCTGGAGCCCTTCCACGGTCCCTCCCTGGCCTAATTGTGCACTGGTAGTGTCCCTCAGCCAGGCCTGTGCCCTCTCGCAATCCAGGACCCCTTGGGGAATGTCGGAGAGCTGGTTTCAGCCCAATCCCACAGGCCACTCCCCTTGGGAGGGCGTCAGACACGGGGCTCATGGCTGGTGAGTGCTGCTGTGGCAGTGCAAGCCTCTCCCAATCGGGATCGATTGGGCACGAGCCTATGGCAGGCACAGTGGGGTGCAAGCCCGTGGCAGGCACAGTAAGTGGGAGCGGCAGGTAGGAGCTGCAGGCGGCGTTGGACTGCAGGTTTTGGCCGGGTCCCTGCAGGCCACCCAGAGGGACCCCACCCGTGCACGAATTCATGCACCGGGCCTCTAGTGTACACACACACACACACACACACACACACACACACATTTCAGAGAGGAAGGGAGAGGGAGAGAGAGCTAGAAACATCAATGATGAGAGAGAATCATTGATCAGCTGCCTCCTGCACGCCCCCTAACTGGGGATTGAGCCAGCAACCTAGGAATTGAACCTGACTCATAGGTCAACACTCAACCACTGAGCAACACCGGCCGGGCTTGAAGATTTTTTTTGTCCTTTAAAAGATCCTTCTTGCTTCATGATAACGTGTTCAGGTAGAGCTGGGTGAATAGAGAGCTCAAACGTGGTAATATTTCATTTGGCTCTGCATCTGAAGGCCTGGTCTGGGACTAATAGCCCAGGGAACTTGTAAAAAGCTTCATTGAAATACAATTTACATGCCATAAAATTCTCCCATTTTTCATGTACAACTTAATGATTTTTGGTAAATTTACTGGGTGGTGCAACTATCATCATAGCCTAGTTTCCATCACCCCAGTGGACTCTTCAGAATGATAACAATTAGACGTTTAATTTTGGCAAGTAGACTTGACATACCATGTCACATTCAGAGAGTGAAATGATTTGCTTGGGGAAGGGTCTGCATTAGGCATCAAGAAACACAGATCTTAAATAAGCTAACTTAAGGAGAAAGTTTCCCTGTGGTGTCTCACTTATTACGATAGCTGTTCCGATTGGTGTGATTTATACTCAGAAGTTTCATTTAAAACAGATACCATCAGGATGTCTCATTCTGCTTACATGGCTTGGGAAAACAAGCCGATATCATTTCTTGCCTGGATCACTGAAGCTAGTACTTCCTCAGCTCTTACTGGTCCTTCCTCCTAACCCAGTGGTCTGCAAACCGCGGCTCGCGAGCCACATGCAGCTCTTCGGCCCCTTGAGTGTGGCTCTTCCACAAAATACCACGTACCCTAATTAAATGAATAACAATGTACCTACCTATATAGTTTACGTTAAAAAAATTTGGCTCTCAAAAGAAATTTCAATCGTTGTCCTGTTGATATTTGGCTCTGTGGACTAATGAGTTTGCCGACCACTGTCCTAACCCATACTGCTTGGAGTGATCCTTTAAATCAGACTCGATCATTTCATTCCTGTTTCAGATCCTTCAAAGGGTCTGCACATTCTCCTCCCTCCATATCCCTGCATCACACACACACACACACACACACACACACACACACACACACACAGAGTCCTCGGTGCCATTTTCCCTGGGAAACCAGCCCTAATCGCCCTCTCTCTCTCTCCATGTGACCAGGAATGCTTTACTGAATACTCCACATTCCTTTCTCTCAAGGCGTGTTCCTATCACACTGGATTGAAATCTCCAGGCTGTTCCCAGGGCCTAGATGGTGCTCAGATGGATTAGTGGCTTCCAGTCCTATTTGCGAGGAAAGATGGCCCAACTTGGGGGGGTGGGGGGTTAGCACCGAGTAACCCTGCCTGCGGGGCGTGGCGGCAGGGTGGTGCGCCTGGAGGAACCGAATGTCAGTGGTTTGGGGTGGTCAGTTCCGGCATTGGCAGGTTCCCCTTCCGTATTGCACAGAGCTGGGAAACCGCCGAAGTCATGTGCTCCGCGGAACTCGCTCCGCTGGTTTCCTCTGCACAGACCCCTCCTTCGCACCGATTCCGTCCTCCAGGTGCTCTGGGTCCGGACTTGTCTTAGGCTTACCGCAGTGGAGTTCCCCACGGAGTCATTTCTTTGTCTCCCCGAGTGACAGAACGGGTAGGGCCTGGGATAGCTGCTCCCTCTGACAATTGTAACCAGCGGGACCAGGCAGACAGGTATTATTACGCAAGTTCCTGGGCGTTCGACTCGAGGAGTAGGTTTTACCTCTGGGATCTGGCGAGCTCACACACATACTCGCAGACACACATACCCACATGCAGGGCTGTCGTCACTGAGAGCCTGCTGGTGCTTGTGTGCATTCACTCCGTTAATCTTGACGGTAATCTTACGAGAATTAGGTGCCGCCCCTAATCCTGTGTTGTAGACGGAAAACCGAAGCTCAGAGAGGTTGGCTGGCAGGCGGGCATTCTTGCTCATTCTCATTTCCTTCCCTCTTTTCTCAGAGAAGAAGTGGGCATGTTCCTTACCATAGCTGGCTGTGGGATCTTACTTTCTTTCCTTTATTTCTTGTGTCTTTAGTCCCTCCTTCACTTGTTCTTTTCTTGCAGGCTTCAAATTAGTCTTCTTCAATGCAGAGAGAGAGAGAGAGAGAGAGAGAGAGAGAGAGAGACTCTAAGACAGACACTCCTTACTTTGACATACCACCTCTTCAGACTAACTCTTTCTTTCCTTCTTAAACCTCTTGAAGTCAAGAAGTCTACATTTGCCCTAGCTCTGCATGCCTCATTTATTTGGCCTGTGTTAGCCTTTGAGTTTGACATGCGTGCCCCCCCGGTTGCGGGCTTGGTCCCCAGTAGGGGGCGTGCAGGAGGCAGCCGATCCATGATTCTCATCATTGATGTTTCTCTCTCTCTCTCTCTCCATTCCTCTCTGAAATCAATGAAAATAAAAAAGTGGAATCAAGGACATTTAAAAAAAATGAAGTCTACAGGTGCTATTCCCCACTGCGAGTTACTTTTCTGGTTAAGTAATCTGACTCCTTCGCCCCCCTTCTCTGAGACCCCCCCTCATTGCGGGTCACAGGTGGCATTCTCCCTCCCGTGCCGTGTCCTTTTCTCCGTGCCACCCGTCTCCCTACAGCATTTGAAGTTGGCCACCTCTTCCAGCTTCCTGGACAATTTTCCTTCCTTGATTGCTGTCATGGGATCCTCTCGTGGTTTTCATTTTATCATAGTGACGTTTCTTTCTGTGCATTTGCCTCTTAAAAGTCATTGCTTTCTTTCTTTAAAAAAATGCATGTTTATTGATTGTAGAGAGGAAGAGAAAGGGAGAGGGAGAGAGAAACAGAAACATCAATGATGAGCATCCTTGATCAGCTGCCTCCTGCACGCCCCCTACTGGGGATGGAGCCCACAGTCCTCGGACGCTCTGTCCACTGAGCCAACATGAATTTAGCATTCTGGCCTGCTTCTGCCGGGGTCCCCAGCCTTGTCTGATGGCATCATCGTTTCTTTAGTCATCCAGGCCGCAAGTCACCAAATCATCGTTTAAAAATAAAGCGATCTTTTCCCTTTTATAGAAGTTTCTGCCGGTTCACTATAGAGGGTACGTGTTGCCAGCTTTTCTCTGGAACTGTGTGAGAATGTGGGGTTTTCCCACATAAGGAATGGTAATAAGCTGCTATTCTTCTTTTTTTATCTTTGCCAGTCTGATAGCTGAAAACGGTGTTGTTGTTACTTTCATTTATTAATTCCTGACCATTTATTTTTGTTAATCCTCATTCGAGGATATTTCCCCCCATTGATATTCAGAGAGAGTGGAAGGGAGGGGTGTGAGAGAGACACACAGATTGGTTGCCTCCTCCCTCAGCCCTACCAGGGCTGGGGATCAAACCCAGGTACATGCCTTTGACCAGGAATTGAACCCAAGACCCTTTGGTCCACAGGCTGATGCTCTAACCACTGAGCACACCAGCCAAGGCACCGACCCTTTATAATCTTTGGTGAACTGCCTTTTTGTGTTTCTAACCCATTTTCCCTAGGAGAATATTTGTTATTTATTTCAAGCATTTAAAATGTATGTAGAATATGAAGATTATAGGAGATTATTCGTTCTTTGTTATATGTTACCAATTTGCCCTCCGGTTTATTTCTCCGTTTGATTTTTTAAAATATTTTTATTGATTTCAGAAAGGAGGGAGAGGGGAGAGTTAGGAACATCAATGATGAGAGAGAATCATCCATCAGCTGCCTCCCGCACGCCCCCCACTGGGGATTGAGCCAGCCACCCGGCATGTGCCCTTGACCGGAATCGAACCCGGGGACCCTTCAGTCCCCAGGCCGACGCTCTATGCACTGAGCCAAACCGGCTAGGGCCCATTTGTTTTTGTTTTTTAATTGACTTATAGACCTTTAACTGCTTTTTGTGTAGCCAGTTGTTTCCCTCCTCCTTTGTGATCTCTGCCTCCGTGGTTTTGTTTGGAAAAGCAATCGTCCAACCATTCATCTATATTTTTTGCTTCCTTTTTCATTTTTAAAATCTCGAATCCATTTGATGTTTCATGTCAGTAGCGGAATGTGAGGTCAGGGGGTAACTGTTTTTTTTTGTTCTTTCCCGGTCGTCAGTAAAGCCTTCACCTTCCCGGATGCCCTCCTCACCCCCACTCCCCGCCACCTAACAGATCCCAAGAGGCTCCCCGCCTCCTCTGTGATTAGTCACCTTTTCTCTTTCTGTTCCCATCATCACCCTCGTTAGCAACCTCATTCTCTCTCACCTGGACTCCTGACACAGTTGCCTAATATTTCTCTCTGGAATCTTGTCTTCCATGCTGTTGTCCTAGTTACTGTTCTAAAGTCTCAGATCTGACCAAGCCACTCCTTTTTATTAATGTATTATTAATTAAAATTTTTAAATTATAGTTGGCCAAGTCATTTTTTAAAAAAATATATATTTTATTGATTTTTTACAGAGAGGAAGGGAGAGGGATAGAGTTAGAAACATTGATGAGAGAGAAACATCGATCAGCTGCCTCCTGCACACCCCCCACTGGGGATGTGCCTGCAACCAAGGTACATGCCCTTGACCGGAATCGAACCTGGGATCCTTCAGTCCGCAGGCCGATGCTCTATCCACTGAGCCAAACCGGGCCTTTCTTTCTTTCTTTCTTTCTTTCTTTCTTTCTTTCTTTCTTTCTTTCTTTTTTAAATTTTTATTTATTGACTGATTTTAGAGCGAGCGAGAGGAACATGGATTTGTTGTTCCACTTATTTATGAACTCATTGGTTGATTCTTAACATGTGCCTTGACCGGGGATTGAACCCACAACCTTGGCGTAATGGGACCACGCTCTAACCAACTGAGCTATCTGGCCAAGGCACGGCCGAGTCATTCTTCCATTTGAAAAACGTTCATGGCTCCCATTGCCTGCAGATGAAACACCAGACTCCAGACATCTCCGCCTCCACCGGAGTCCTCCGGCATGATGCGCTGTCATTCCCTAAACATGCCATTTGTTTCCATGCCTTTGGGCCCTTTGCTTGTGCTGTTTCCTTTATCTTAAACATCTCCTTTCCCCATTGTTTACCTCTAAATACAGTTTATCTTAAACAAAGCCAGTTCAGCCCTCATCTCCTAGGGTAGCCAGTTAGTTGGTTAAGCATCTCTGTCCCAAGAGGGTGATCTCTTTTTTTAAAATATATTTTTATTGATTTTTTACAGAGAGGAAGGGAGAGAGATAGAGAGCTAGAAACATCGATGAGAGAGAAACATCGACCAGCTGCCTCCTGCACACCCCCTCACTGGGGATGTGCCCGCAACCAAGGTACATGCCCTTGACCGGAATCGAACCTGGGACCCTTCAGTCCGCAGGCCGACGCTCTATCCACCGAGCCAAACCGGTTTTGGCAAGGGGGGGGGGGTGATCTCTTTAAAGGTAAGGGCAGGTATTCAGCACATTTTATAAGCGTTGCACAGAGTGGTCCCTTAAAAATGTTTCCTGAATGCCCTAGCTGGTTTGGCTCAGTGGCTAGAGCACTGGCCTGCGGACTGAAGGGTCCCGGGTTCGATTCCCGGTCAAGGGCACATGCCTGGGTTGTGGGCTCGATCCCCAGTAGGGGGCGTGCAGGAGGCAGCCGGTCAGTGATTCTCTCTCTCTCCCTTCCTCTCTGAAATCAATAAGAATATATTTTAAAAAATGTTTCCTGAATGGATGTGAGTAGATTTGCTTTGGAAAATTGATTTAAAATATATATATAATCAAAGCTTTATAAAAGTAGTCTAAATATGAAAGGGATATAAGAATTATTTGTGAGAGCCCAAACCGGTTTGGCTCAGTGGATAGAGCGTCTGCCTGTGGACTGAAGGGTCCCAGGTTCGATTCCGGTCAAGGGCATGTACCTTGGTTGCGGGCACATCCCCAGCAGGGAGTGTGCAGGAGGCAGCTGATCGATGTTTCTCTTTCATCGATGTTTCTAACTCTCTATCCTCTCTCTCTCCCTTCCTCTCTGTAAAAAAATCAATAAAATATGTTAAAAAAATTATTTGTGAGAGCCCTGACTGTGTAGCTCAGGGGTCCTCAAACTTTTTAAACAGGGGGCCAGTTCACTGTCCCTCAGACCGTGGGAAGGCCGGACTATAGTTTAAAAAAAACTATGAACAAATTCCTATGCACACTGCACATATCTTATTTTGAAGTAAAAAAACAAAACGGCAACAACACCCGCATGTGGCCCGCGGGCCGTAGTTTGAGGACGCCTGGTGTAGCTCAGTTGACTAGAGGGTCATCCTGCTATGCCAAGGTTGCAAGTTCTAACCCCAGTCAGGGCCCATACAAGAATCAGCCAGTGAATGCATAACTAAGTGGAACAACAAATCGATGTTTCTCTCTCTCTCCCTCTCTCTCCCTTCCTCCCTTCCTCCCTTCCTCCCTTTCTCTTTCTCTCTCACAAATCAATCAATCAAAAAATAATTATTTATGAGAATTATTATGTAATTATAGGAAAGACAAGCTTTTATATGAGCACTCATTTTTCACACTCATTGTGTCTGCTTCCCCAGTGTTTAATATTTAACATGGTGCTTGATAGAGTAGGATGGTGAATGAGGTCATGGCTTGTGGCGTGGGATGCTTCAGGAAGTCCCGTTTCAGAACCTGAGCATTTGCTAGTGAGTGTTCAGTAGGTGGTAGCTGTCATTTTTTAAAGAGGCAATGTGTTGTAGCCATGGAGTTTAGGCTTTAGAAGCACACCAGCTTTGGTTCAAGAGTGAGCTTAGCCTGGCCAGCGTGGCTCCGTGGTTGAGCGTCAACCTATGAACCAGGAGGTCATGGTTCGATTCCTGGTCAGGGCACATGCCCGGGTTACAGGCTGGATCCCTAGTCGGGGGGAGTGCAAAAGGCAGCCGGTCAGTGATTCTCATCATTGATGTTTCTCTCTCTCTCTCTCTCTCTGAAATAAATAAAAATAAATTTTTTAAAAAAGAGTGAGCTTAGCCACTTACAAGCTCAGTACTTTGGGAGAGATTATTTTACTTTTAGGAGTGCATGGTTTCTGTATCAGGAAGATAAGAACAATATTACTACTTACCTTATGGCTTTTTGCAAGTATAAGTGAAGATAATTCATGCAAAGTATTTAGCTTAATATCTGCCATGTGGGGTTAGAGGTTATATTTTTAATGTTACTTGTATTGAAAATGAGCCACTGAGGAGGATAAAATGTTGAAAGTTTCTGTCCCCCCACCCTCCCCCTCATAGCAGGCGTCCTGCCCCGCTTCGCGCCTGCATATGCAAATTAACCTGCTATCTTTGTTGGGTTAATTTATATACTCACTCCTGATTGGCTGGTGGGCTTCGCGGAGGTACGGCCAATTTGCAAATTTCTCTTTTATTATAGATAGATAGATAGATTGATTGATTGAAATAGATTGATTTCTGAGAGGAAGGGAGAGGGAGAGGGAGATAGAAACATCAGTGATGAAAGAGAATTTTTGATCAGCTGCCTCCTGCACGCCCCTATTGGGGATTGAGCCCGAAACCTGGGCATGTGCCCTTGACTGGAATCGAACCCAGAACCCTTCAGTCTGCAGGCGGATGCTCTATCCACTGACCCAAACCGGCTAGGGCTGGTATTAATCTAGTAATCCCAGAGGAGAGGAAAGCCCACACAACTTTGGTAACTGGCTCTGATTCGAGGCAGAAACACTTCCCGTGCTGTTATTCATCGTCTTCCCTGTGTGTTCACCTTATTTTGAGAAGAAAAGTAATCTTTTCTTCATACTGTTACGTGGCCAAGAGCTGCTGCCGGCTTACACTGGAGTTGTTCTCGGGTGTCCCTGTTAATGAGAGCACAGGGTAGGCTGCCCCCTGAGGGCTGGGTTGCCAGGAGCTGTTTGCCGTGTCCTTTCAGCAGGAAAATATTAGAGGGATGGCTGTATGACGTTTGTCCTGAGACTACACCTGTTTTCCCTACCCATCACCTACACTGTTTTCCCCAGAGTCCTCTGGTCTCTAGGCTCCTCCTGAAGTAGAGTTTAGACTTGGTAACTGTTACAAATGGCTCTCTGATTTAGGTACTCCGGCATCTCTTCTGGAAAACTCATTTGTTTCCTGGTGCCTCCCCCCCACTCCGCCCCTCATCCCTGACATTTAAATTCTACCTGAAAGAGAAGTCAGAAGAGAAAATGATTATCGTTGAATTGAGGAAATGACCAGAAAAGTCTCTGGCCCATTCATATATGCAGGCGGTCTTTATTTAAGGGTCGACTATGGGGCAGACAATATGCTGGCTGCTTTAAGAGTGTAACAGATTTGAAAATGAGGTTGAGTGACTATTCCATAGAACTTGAGAAAAACGGGAAATTGTTGCTTTTCCTTATTATTTTTTTAAAATATATTTTTATTGCCGAAACCGGTTTGGCTCAGTGGATAGAGCGTCGGTCTGCGGACTGAAAGGTCCCAGGTTCGATTCCGGTCAAGGGCGTGTACCTTGGTTGCGGGCACATCCCCGGTGGGGAGTATGCAGGAGGCAGCTGATCGATGTTTCTCTCTCATCGATGTTTCTAGCTCTCTATCCCTTTCCCTTCCTCTCTGTGGAAAATCAATAAAATATATTTTTAAAAAATTATATATATATATATATTTTTTTTTATTGATTTCAGAAAGGAAGGGAGAGAGGGAGAGATAGAAACATCAATGATGAGAGGGAGTCATCTGTCTGCTGCCTCCTGCACGCCTCCGACTGGGGATCGAACCTGCAACCTGGGCATGTGCCCTGACCAGTCCACAGGCCGACATGCTGTCCACTGAGCCAAACTGGCTAGGGCTCCTTACTGTTTTTTAAAGATTCTGAGCAGTAGCTCCAGTTTGAAAAGATAAAATTAATGCAAGAAATGTTATTCTTAATTAGGAAAATAACAATTTGTAAAAGAATAATATGCCCAGCCTGGTGTAGCTCAAGAGGTCACCGGTTCGATTCCCGGTCAGGGCACATGCCCAGGTTGTGGGTTCGATCCCCAGTGGGGGACGTGCAGGAGGCAGCCGATCAATGATTCTCTCTCATCATTGATGTTTCTAGCTCTCTCCCCTTCTCCCTTCCTCTCTGAAATCAATAAAAATATATTAAAAAAAAAGAATAATATAAGCTCTATTTTATATATTTCAAGCAACTTTTATTAGAAATAATTATATAAAAACATAGATAAGTGGGATCATAAATACATGTACATGTTATTTGGCCTGTTTTTCTATTGGTATGTTAGTGTTTTCATGGATTTATGTGCCTGTGTGTATATAATATGGCATATTTAAATGTTTCTTACAATTTTATTTGCCTTTTAAACTAAATTTCTGTGCATCACTGCGCATTATAAGTGTTTCATTTTTATGTTCTACTTGGCAGTAAATTTAGGTTTTACTTTAGTCGGTTGTACCTTTGGATTTTTTTCTCATTGGCTTTTCAAGATTTATCACTAGTGAAACAGACCAGGCCACATCTAGTGTGTAGATGTTTAAAACCCCAGGTTGGTCAAGATTGTAGGGATAGCATCCGCTTGGTAAAATTTGAGTAGAATAGTTTTAAATTAGGGGTTTTAATCTGGAGGTAAACGAAATCTCTGAAATAAATAAATATATATACACTATAGGTCCGCACATTTTTTGGGGGGGCGGACCTATAGTGTTTCTTTTTTAAAAAATGTTTTTTTTATTGATTTCAGAGAGGAAGGGAGAGTGAGAGAGAGATAGAAACATCAATGATGAGAGAGAATCATTGACTGGCTGCCTCCTGCACGCCCCACACTGGGGATCGAGCCCACAACCCAGGCATGTGCCCTTGACCGGAATCAAACCCTGAACCCTTCAGTCCACAGGCCAACGCTCTATCCACTGAGCAAAATTGGCTAAGGTGTCACTGATTTTTGGGATCATATAGTGTTTCTTAGATGTTCAAAGGATTCTGTGACTCAAAAAAAAAAAAAGGTTTAAAATCATTGCTCTAAATGATTATTAGTTACATACCTTTCTGTTTGTAGAAAACATATGCTGATTTGTTTTATCTTGGGCTTCCCTGAAATCATGCGAGAAGTGTTCAAGGGACAAAATATAGTTTTCCTTCCGTCTTTACAACCTCTTCTCCCTCTCTGAAAAGCACCGAAGAATTCATTTTTACTGCTTTCATTAGAGGGACCTTCAGTGTTTTAGCCAAGATAAGTGACTATTTTGGCAACCCCAAACAACCATAAAACCTTAAACTTAGAAATTCACTGTGGGTTCTGAGTGCTAAAACCAGGAACTTCAGCAGTAAAACAGTGGAGATGGTGGCTCCAGTTACAAATGGTTTTTCGTAGGCGTTCCTTAAGGAGTAACCTAAGGACTGAGGGAACGGATCCCAGGTTCATGGGACAGTCAGGACCTGGCGGCCAGCTGGCTGTGCGGCCGGGAGAGGAAAGTAGGGTAGAGAAGAAGGTTGGCATTCATGCCCGAGCAGTTTTCCAAGTTCCCTGCCTCAGATCTGACTGGGCCAGGACAAAGTGTGTGAAATTGGATCTTTAAAAAAAAAAAAAAATTTTTTTTATAATTGATTTCAGATAGTCAGGGAGAGGGAGAGAGAGAGAAACATCAATGATGAGAAAGAATCATTGATCGGCTGCCTCCTGTACGCCCCACACAGGGGATCGAGCCCGCCACCCGGGCATGTGCCCTTGACCAGGAATCGAACCCGTGACCTCCTGGTGGATGCTCAACCACGGAGCCACGCCGGCCGGGCTGAAATTGGATCGTAAAGGAGTGTTGCTCATGTTCATCCTAAGCCTCTCCCAAGGAGAATGGAAATTAAACTGGAATCTTCTGAGGAACGCTTCCGTCCTCCCCGCCTTGTTCTCAAGTCCTCTCTCCTTTGCAGGTGGATGGAAGCATGCCTCGGCGAAGATCTGCCTCCCACCACAGAGCTGGAGGAGGGCCTCCGGAACGGGGTCTACCTCGCCAAACTGGGGAACTTCTTCTCTCCCAAAGTGGTGTCCCTGAAGAAGATCTACGACCGGGAGCAAACCAGATACAAGGTGAGTCCTCCCCGGCGTGGTGCGAGCGCGACCGTGAACTTGAGAGAGGTTAGCATACTTTCTCCTGTGTATGAGTTACTGAGAAGTGCGTTGACGTGTGTTTGTTCCAACAAAAGTGGAGAAAATAGTGCAAAGTCAAGATATAGTAGTAGAGGAACTTCAGCGGTTTGTATTTCTGATACGTTTCTTACGATGGTGGGTATCATCATGGTCCTTGATGAAAATTTTTATTTTTTTTTAATCCTCATCCAAGGATATTTTCCAGTGATTTTTAGAGAGAGTGGAAGACAGAGGGAAAGACAGAGAGAAATATTGATGTGAGAGAAACACATTGATTGGTGGCCTTCTGCACGTGCCCCGACCAGGGCCTGCAACCGAGGAATATGCCCTTGACCGGAATTGAACCCGGGACCCTTCGGTCCACAGGCCGACGCTCTATCCACTGAGCCAGACCGGCTAGGGCCTTGATGAATTTTTTTATTTCTTAGAAGGTAGCGGAAGTAACTAGGGAAACTACTTTAAATCTAACTTTAACCAAGTCCTGAGATTTGTTGGCAAATTAAAAGCAACTTGAGGGAAAAAAGATCAACCTGTGATATTAGAGTTCAAGGTAAATTGGATTGGAAAGCGATCCAATTTCAGGAAATGGAGGTAAGTGAAAGGGTTTGATTCCTGTGGCCCACGGCCCTGAGAAAGAAGACTGCTTAGTTCAGTTGACAAGGACCAACATTAGTCGTCTAAGAGCTTCGGTGGGGAGCTTTCCTGAGAGCTCTTATTTGAAATAAGGATGCAGATAAGATAGTGGAAGATTGCAAAACCAACAGCGAATGGAAGAGCAGTTGACTGTAATTATGAGCTAAGGATGAAGATGCAATCAAAAGAGATTTTTATGTTCAAATTTAAAGCCAAAGCCAAATTAAAATCTGATAGAAACCTTTCTTTTCTTTAAAAAAAAAAATATTCGTATTGATTTCAGAGACAAAGGGAGAGGGAGAGAGAGCTAGAAACATCAATGATGAGAGAGAATCATTGATCAGCTGCCTCCTGCACACCCCGCACTGGGATCGAGCCCGCAACCCGGGCATGTGCCCTGACCTGAAATCGAGCTGTGACCTCCTGGTTCATAGGTCAACGCTCAACCATTGAGCCCCGCCGGCCGGGCCTCTCCGGATAGTTGTTAAATGAGAGGAGCGGAGATGTGGATCTGGCTTTTTGGGATTGGAATGTGAGCATAATGCTATAGACAGACCTTGAATTTAAGGGGACCTTGTAAAGTCTCCCAAGGAAACTTGCAAGAGAGTTTTTATTTAGTGTCACTATTGCCAATGGTGTCTTTTTTTTTTTAATTAAAAAAATTATTAAATTGATTGGGGTGACACTGGTCCACATGAACATACAGGTTTTAGGTGTGGGTTCCTATGTTACCAGATCTGTATGTCCACCACCCAAAGTCAGATCTTCCCCTGTCACCTTATACTGGGACCCCCTTCTCCCCCGCCTAATGGTCTTTTATTTGTTCTAGGCGACCGGCCTCCACTTCCGCCACACGGATAATGTGATCCAGTGGTTGAATGCCATGGACGAGATTGGCTTGCCTAAGGTACTTCACGTGAGAGTCATAGTTCTGGCCTCGCTCTGTCCTGGCATAAGGGTTCTCACTCTAGTTATGAAAGTATTCTTTATTTTCAGTGGAATCTTTGGTGATTTTTTTTAAAAGAAGTCCTTAAGATCTCTTTCTTCTGTTTCTTTTAGAAAATAGTTTTGTTCTTTTCGTTTTATATTCCTCATCCCTGCTTCACCCCGCCTTAGAGAAATTCCCTGCCATATCATTTACTTTTACTGCATCAGATTGTAGACTTACATTAAAATTCACTTACCGTGCTATTCTGCCAGACACCACAAGAATTTTAAAGTATATACTTCAGTGGTTTACTATTATTATTATTAACAATGTTGTTTCATTAAAATTTGACTTTCGGAAATATTTTAGAAATGTTATCTTCCAGCTTCAGAATAACCAAATTTAGGGTGTTTGAAGGATCATTTTTTTAAAAAATATATGTTTTTATTGATTTCAGAGAAGAAGGAAGAGGGAAAGAGAGATTGAAACATCAATGATGAGAATCATAGATCAGGTGCCTCCTGCACCCCCCGCCACTGGGGATCGAGCCTGCAACCTGGGCATGTGCCCTTGACCAGAATCAAACCCGGGACCCTTCAGTCCCCAGGCCTACATTCTATCCACTGAGCCAAACCAGCCAGGGCTGAAGGGTCATTTTATATTTCAAATTATAGAAGCAATATAATGACATTGACTCTTATATCTAGTTTTGGTGATGGCTGTAATTTTTTTTAGCAGGTTTATTGACGTATAATTGATGTACAAACAACCATATATATTTAATGTATGCAGTTTGATGAGTTTGGAATGATGGTTGTAGTGCTGATAATGGGAGTGAGATCCCTGACTTTTTAAAAAATATATTTTTATTGATTCAGAGAAGGGAGAGAGAGAGAGAGAGAGAAACATCAATGATGAGAGAGAATCATGGATTGGCTGCCTCCTGCATGAACCCCACTGGGAATTGAGCGGGAAACCCTGGCATGTGCCCTGACCGGGAATCGAGCCGTGACCTCCTGGTTTATAGGTCGACACTCAACTACTGAGCCATGCTGGCCGGGCCATCCTTGACTGTTTTGCTCAGGAGTTTATTTAGTGCTGCTCGTAGTGAAATTGCCATCTCTAGCTACCCAGTCCCACCGGAACCCGTAAAGCCTATTCTATATGATCCTTCTTGCAGGCCTGGGCATCTTTCTCCACTCCCCCACCCCATACCTTTGACCCAAGAGTCCTTCTAGGAAGTTGTCCCTCCACCATAATCAGACAAGCCCAAAAGATGTATGTGTAAGGATGTTTCAGCCTTGCTTTTGGTAGAAGAAATTGATGGCAAACCACATGTTCCTTCGCTAGGGAATTGTGATGCAGACAGTCCGATCCCAGTGCAGCCATAAAAAAAGGATGACGTTACTCTGTATTGACAAAGGCAGTTGTCTGGGATGTGCTAAGTGGAAAAATAACGTAATAGGCTAAGGTTAGAAGAGTTTGTGTCCTGGCTAAGATGAGATCACTATTTTTGTGTAAAAATAAAGTGAATGAATATTCTCGGGAAAAATCTGTTAGGAAATACAGTTTTCATTTCTGTGTGATGGGATTAGGGGTTGGCTTTTTATTTATTTTATTTTATTTTTTTAAATATATTTTATTGATTTTTCACAGAGAGGAAGGGAGAGGGATAGAGAGCCAGAAACATCGATGAGAGAGAGACATCGACCAGCTGCCTCCTGCACACCCCCTACTGGGGATGTGCCCGCAACCAATGTACATGCCCTTGACCGGAATCGAACCTGGGACCTTCCAGTCCGCAGACCGACCCTCTATCCACTGAGCCAAACCGGTTTCGGCAGGGGTTGGCTTTTTAAAAGAAATATATTTTTATTGATGATAGAGAATCATTGATTGGCTGCCTCCTGCATGTCCCTTACTGGGGATTGAGCCGGCAACCCGGGCATGCGCCGAACTGTGACCTCAGGCTGGGCTGTTTTTTTCTTTTTTTTTTTATACTGTCCTATAGGCTAAATTTTTGTAAACAACAACAAAAAGTGAAAGGGCAAAAAGGGAGACGTGGAGTGTTAGGAAGTGCCTACAGCCGATTGTAAATGTATAGCACAGCGCTGGCCTCACCTTTGCCTATCTGTCTGTTGAACCGAGTTAAATCCAGAGCTGAGCCTTTGCAGCAGACACGTTTTTGGCCTCTGTTTCTCAGAGCAGAGTGCTGAAGCGGTCTCCCCTGCACTGGTGTGTGTGAGAATTAGGCCCCACAATGTCAGGAAGTGCTGTGCGTCAAGTTCTGACAGCAACTTGGCCTTGCTGTGCACCTGTAACTTCCTGTTCCTGTTTTTGTGTGGTGCGCCTATTGGGCAATGATGACTTAACCTCTTTTGAACGGTACCAAGAGCCTCGTTAATATTTGCCGTTGCTAGTAGTCGTATTGCTATTGTAAAATGCTTTTTTGTTGTTGTTTTTTGTTTTTTGGTTAATCTTCTCTCGAGGATATTCCTCCATTGATTTTTTTTAAAAAATATATTTTATTGATTTTTACAGAGAGGAAGGGAGAGGGATAGAGAGTTTAGAAACATCAGTGAGAGAGAATCATTGATCGGATGCCTCCTGCACACCCCCTATTGGGGATGTGCCCGCAACCAAGGTACATGCCCTTGACCGGAATCGAACCTGGGACCCTTCAGTCCGAAGGCCAACGCTCTATCCACTGAGCCAAACTGGTTAGGGCCCTTCATTGATTTTTAGGGAGAGTGGAAGAGAGAGGGAAAGACAGACAGAAACACCGATGTGAGAGAAACACATCGATTGGTTGCCTCCTGCACGAGCCCCGACCAGAGCGCAAGCCTGGGAGGAGCCTGCAAGCTGGGTACGTGCCCTTGACCAGAATTGAACCCAAGACCCTTTGGTCGGCAGGCTGACGCGCTACCCACTGAGCCATGCTGGCCGGGCTAAAATGCTTTTTTCATGATTGACTTTTATTACCTTTTTTTGTTTACTAACAATAGTGCGTTGTCCTGGACCACAGTTACAGCAAACATGGAAACTCCAGGGCTTTCCTGGCTGTCCGTTTTGAAATGTCTACCCTTCTCGATTTAGGTCCAGAAGACTTCTGAGTAATGTAGACTAAAGACACTCAGCCTGAAAATGTATTGTTGGCCGTGGTATAACATATGATATATAATCAACAGTACATATTTAGTATTTATTGGGATGTCTTTCCTGATCTCTTTATATGGTACACACAGGTTAATTATAGAAACTTACTGTGATAATTTTTTGGTTCTTATCCTTTTTTAAAAATATATATTTTATTGATTTTTTGCAGAGAGGAAGGAAGAGGGATAGAGAGTTAGAAACATTGATGAGAGAGAAACATCAATCAGCTGCCTCCTGCACACCCCCTACTGGGGATGTGCCCGCAACCACGGTACATGCCCTTGACTGGAATCGAACCTGGGACCCTTGAGTCCGCAGGCCGACGCTCTATCTACTGAGCCAAACCAGTTAGGGCGGTTCTTATCCTTTTTGACTCTTTATTATAATTGGTACTATTGGCCACCTCCTCCATGAAATATTTTTGTAATTTTGAGTTTGATTTTTTAAAAATTGTTTTTAATCTGCCCAACTAGTCCTCTGTTTTCTTCAACTATTCTATCTTCCATATCCTACTAGTGGGCATTCCTTAAGATGCAATCCTTATTTTAGCTACATTCTCTCATTCTCATGGTTTCAGTTATTTTTATTATTATTTATAAAATATTCTTGTATTGATTTCAGAGAAGAAGGGAGAGGTAGAGAGAGGAGGTAGAAACATCAGTGATGCGAGAGAATCATTGATTGGCTGCCTCCTGCACGTCCCATGCTGGGGATCGAGCCCGAAACCCAGGCATCTGTCCTGACCAGGAATCGAACCGTGACCTCCTGGTTCATAGGTCGACGCTCAGCCACTGAGCCACGCCAGCAGGGCGGTTTCAGTTATTTTGAAGACTCTTTGCTGTAAGATGAACACAGTATCTTCAAGTGGACATTTCTCCTCGCATAGCTTTCTAGCACCTAAAATTTCTCACGTCTGAAGCTAAACGTACCTTTTCCGGCACGTGACCATCCCCTCCTCTGTAATGAATGGAACCTTGTTATCATTTTCCCCGTTACCCAGGCTCCAAACCGTGGCCTTACCTTGGCCTCCTGAATGCAGTTACTCCCCCAGCCTCCCTCCTTTATTTTATTTATTTATTTTTAAAAATATATTTTATTGCTTTTTTTTTACAGAGAGGAAGGGAGAGGGATAGAGAGTTAGAAACATCGATCAGCTGCCTCCTACACACCCCCTACTGGGGATGTGCCCGCAACCAAGGTACATGCCCTTGACCAGAATCGAACCTGGGACCCTTCAGTCCGCAGGTCGACGCTCTATCCATTGAGCCAAACCGGGGGCCCTCCTTTATTTGAAGTGCCTCTTTTATCTGCTGACACAGCCTGCCAGCGGCCTCCTTCGCTTCCATCTCCGCACCGTTCTCTGCACCCTGTGTCTTGTCTCCAGTCGGATCTTCCCGGGGCTCCGAGGCTCTGTTTTCACTCCTTGGCTCCAAAGTGAGGACTTCTCTGTGACCTGTGTATCAGGTTCAGATGTGCCTGACTCTCCAGGGCCTCATAATCTGATTCCATCCCACCTGCCCAGCCTTCTTTTCCTGTTTCTGAAATGGATTCTCTGCCGTTTTCGGGGAGGTTGGCTCACCGTGACTGGGATTTTCACCTTTCAGGGGGAGGACATATCTCAGTCTTGGGAAGTGAGCATGTGGAGCTGGAAAAATTATCCAAAAGGATGATTCTGACCCTAACCGGTATGGCACAGTGGCTAGAGCGTCGGCCTGTGGACTGATGGGTCCCAGGTTCGATTCTGGTCAAGGGCATGTACCTTGGTTGCGGGCACATCCCCAGTGGGGGGTGTGCAGGAGGCAGCTGATGGATGTTTCTGAAAGATGAGACAGAGGCCGAAAACCAGGACTACAGGCCTTGTTAGAGGAGAAGGACCCTGCCGGGCTGCCCCCCAAAGGAAGAGAGCGCATGTGCAGGGGTGAACACGCCTTTTGAGGGGAGGAATGGGAAGGGATGGGGCTTAGGGTACTCGGCACGTGCTGATTGGTGGTTTCATATAAGGCACATGATTAGGCACTTAGGTACTTAGGAATCGGGGGCTTAGGGTATTTGGCAGGTGCTGATTGGTGGTTCAATGTACAGTCCATATAAGGTGCCTGGTTAGGTGCTCAGGAATGTCCAGGCTGCAGGTGCAGTTTACGTCATACTCCGTCCATCAGTTGGGAGAAGGGAGGATCTATCAGTTTCTCTCCCATCGATGTTTCTAACTCTCTATTCCTCTCCCTTCCTCTCTGTAAAAAATCAATTAAAAAATATATTTTAAAAAAAGGATCATTCTGATACATCCCATTTCTTGGGGTGGGGGGCCGGGCAGTTCTTTCCAGTGGAGAGGCATGATGATTGTGGGATGAGCATCAAAACAAAGAATTGGCCCTAGCCGATTTGGCTCAGTGGATAGAGCATCGGCCTGCGGACTGGAGGGTCCCGGGTTTGATTCTGGTCAGGGGGCACATGCCTGGGTTGCGGGCTCCATCCCCGGCGGGGGACATTCAGGAGGCAGCTGATCAATGAATCTCTCTCATCATTGATGTTTCTATCTATCTCTCTCTCCCTCTCCCTTCCTCTCTGAAATCAACAAAAATATATTTAAAAAACAACAAAAAAACAAAGAATTGAACACAATGTATTAAGTGCTGTAATAGATACCTAGTACTGTAGCATCTCCCACTGCCTTGTCAGAATTCTTCTAATCACCTTATAATTCAGCCTTTCACTTCTCCAATCCACTGTTATTTCTCCCCCCCCCCACCCCCCAAATTACAGGTTGAGTCTTGTGTGGTGCCTCATTACCATGAGAATAGGTTTTGAACTTCCAGGCTATTCACTCTCTAAAGCTACTCTGTTCCTATTCCACCTCATTCACAAATGCATCAAGTATAGAGCTCCTTCCATGACCTGGGCGCTGGGCTTGGCATGGAAGATCCAGCAGTGAGCAGCTCAGACCGGGTCCCTGCCTTCACGTGGCTTGTAGGCTGGTGGAGGAGTCAAGCAGATGATAGCCCAAGTGATTGATTGATTGTGCTAAGTGCTGCCAAGGAAAGCGACCCATCACCCACAGTCCCACACATGGACACCCTCTATTCTGGCTACTTCACCTCAGTATCTTCCCACTTCCCCCAAGCAGTAGGGCACAGTGTAATGTTTTACCGTTTTTTTCAGTGTCTAAATGTAGTGGTTTGCACAGACGGCAGCACTTAGTAAACGTTCTATGGAATTTCTACTCAGTCTAGGCATGGCAGATAGTAACCAGGAAGATTACAATCCTTCAAAGCCAGTGTTTTATTTGTTTATTTTAAATAATTCTTTATTGTTGAAAGTATTACATATGCCACCTTTCCTCCCCATCGGCCTCCTCCAGCCTACCCCGCCCCCTACCCCAGGCCCTCACCTCCCCATTGTCCGTGGCCATGGGCCATACATGTATGCATACTAGGTCCTTGGTTTACCCCCCAGCCACCCACCCTCCCCCGCCTTCCCTCTGAGATTCCGCACTCTGTTCCATGCTTCCATGTCTCTGGATCCACTCTGTTCGTCAGTTATTTTACTTAGATTCCACATATGAGTGTAATCATGTGATACTTGTCTTTCTCTGACTGACTTATTTCACTTAGCACAATACTCTCCAAGGTCCCTCCATGCTGTCTCAAAGCAAAGCCAGTGTTTTAAACTTTTCCCATGACTGAGTCTGTAGTGCACAAGTCACTTTCACATACCCAGGGACATTCAGTGGGTTGACCAAATAAGGCTTTTTCTTTCTTTTTTTTTTTTTAATATATATTTTATTGATTTTTTACAGAGAGGAAGAGAGAGGGATAGAGAGTTAGAAACATCGATGAGAGAGAAACATCGATCAGCTGCCTCTTGCACACCCCCTACTGGGGATGTGCCCGCAACCAAGGTACATACCCTTGACCGGAATCAAACCTGGGACCCTTCAGTCCGCAGGCTGATGCTCTATCCACTGAGCCAAACCGGTTTCGGCAGGCTTTTTCAAATAGTGTTTTTCATTCCGTATTGTAGCATTTTATTCCTTGCATTACTTATGGTTCAATGTTTTTTCCACCCTAATGAAGTTATTTGCTGAATGCCACAATGTTTGTTGATTGTCTGATGTTTTATTTGTGTTATCGATGATTGGTGAGTGATCAAAAGAAATCCAGTGGATGGATACTTACTCTACTGCTTTTATTTCTCCTCAGATATTTTACCCCGAAACTACAGATATCTACGACCGAAAGAACATGCCGCGATGTATCTATTGTATCCATGCACTCAGGTAACCGGGTTTTCTTGGTAAAATAAGCAGTGCACAGAGAACAGATTAGTGGTTCCCAGAGGTGGGGGTTGAGGGATGGGTGAAATGAGTGAAGGTGGTCAAAAGGTACAAACTTCCAGTTATAGAGTAATTGAGGCCTGCTGATGTAATGTGCAGTGTAGTGGCTATTTATTCTATATAATGAAAGCCTAAGCGACCCTTAAGGCGGAATGACCAGAACGACCAGTCGCTATGATGTGCACTGACAGCCAGGGGGCAGCGCTCAATGCAGGAGCTGCCCCCTAGTGGTCAGTGCACTCCCACAGGGGGAGCGCCACTCAGCCAGAAGCCAGGCTCATGGCTGACGAGTGTAGCGGTGGTGGCAGGAGCCTCTCCTGCCTCCGCGGCAGCGCTAGGAACAGCGAGCCAAGTGGTAAGGAGCAGCAAGCAGGCGGACAGTAAGTAAGGAGCGAGGGGTCCCGGACTGTGAGAGGGCACAGGCTGGGCTGAGGGACCTCCCCGAGTGCACAGATTTCGTGCACTGGGCCTCTAGTAGTTAACAATACCGTGTTGTATATTTGCAAGTTGCTATAAAAGTGGATCTTAAAAGTTCTCATCACAAAGAAAAAAATTTATAAATATTTTTGGTGACAGATGTTAACTATCATTTCAATATTTTATCTATGAAATCATTATGTTGTACACCTGAAACTAATAATGTATGTCAGTCATCTCAATTTTAAAAAACAGTTTAGGAATACCATCTGAATTGACTATGTAGTTTTTTGTCTATGGTGTAATGAAAAAGATTGTGCATTAGCTTCAGAATTTTTAAGTAGAATAGGATACTATTATTTTAACAAAATGGTGAGAAACAGCTGTGTTTTTCTAGGGGGCAGGGAGAAAGGGTTATTTATTCCTATAATCTATAATAATAAAAGCATAACATGCTAATTAGACCGGACGTCCTTCCGGACGACCTTCCGGACGAAGCTGGGGCTGTGAGGGAAGCCCGGGTCCCGGGTGCCAGAGGGAAGCCAGTGCTGGCAGCCGGGGGAAGGAAGGCCTACTCTTGCACAAATTTTGTGCATTGGGCCTCTAGTAGACGATAATCCTGCTGTGAAAACATAGTATAATCTTTCATTATTGATCTAGTGTTTCTGTGAACTCTGCATTTCCCACAGGATACAGTCCCTTTTTAATTAAAATCTCTTAAAAATTATAAAAACTATATACATTTGAAAACTTTCATTGTTTATCATTTTATTTCATGCTGATAAGCTGAATTACAAAATAAACTATGTCTTGATACTCTTTAGTAGTACAATCAAATTTTGTCAACATCTATATATGATATATAAAAGCCTAAGTGACCGTTACAACTGAATGACCGGAATGACCGCTCAACCAGTTGCTGTAATGCGCACTGACCACCGGGGGCAGACGTTCAACACAGGAGCTGTTCCCTGGTGGTCAGTGTGCTCCCACAGCCAACCTCCCCTTGGCCGGCCCCCCATTCCCAGTCTGCCCTGATCGGGGGGCGGGAGGGGCCCAGCTGGCCAACCTCCTGCGGCCCCTGCCCTCCCACCTGGCCAGCCAACCTCCTGGGGTCCCTCTCCCCAGCCTGCTGGCCCCCTGATAGGCCTCAATCGCCGGCCAGGCCGAGGGACCCCACCCATGCGCAAATTCATGCACCGGGCCTCTAGTCTTCAGATAATACCAGAAAATATCAAATGGTTAATTTATAATTTATTTAGTTATTTAGGTCCTCACCAAGCCATTTGTTCATTAAATAAATTTTATGCCAACACAAATAAATAGGAACTGAAACAAAATTTTTTTCACCATTTTATAGTAAATTTGGAAGATGACTTAGAATCAACAAAGTACAAAATTAGAAGGAAGAGACGATGTATATGGAGGCGGGTTTAGGATGGGATGGGAGTAGGTGCTTATAAAGTATTTCAGAGTGGTCCCCATTTACACGATGGCTGTGGGACTAAAGGAGAAGGTGATGGGACATGTGTGTGGGAGTTTGCTTGGGCTGCTCATTTTATGTAGCATGCTGTATGTGTGCTTCATGTTAGTTATATTTACATGCATGTATGTATAATATCTATACTAATAAAAGCCTTGGGGGTGATCAGGCCAGCAGGGGAGGGTATTTGGGGGCAATCAGGCCCGCAGAGGAGCAGTTAGGGGTCAATCAGGCCAGCAAGGAAGCAGTTAGGGGGCAATCAGGCAGGTAGGTGAGCGGTTAGGAGCCAGCAGTCCCGGATTGTGAGAGGGATCGGGCCTAATCCTGCAGTTGGACATCCCCCGAGGGGTCCCATATTAGAGAGGGTGCAAGCTGGGCTGAGGGACACCCTTCCCAGTGCACGAATTTCGTGCACCGGGCCTCTAGTTGTATAATAAGAAGCCTGTTGCCTTGAGATCAAACATATGCCAGAGGTTGATTATCACCAGAACCCCCAAAAGTGTGAAACCCACAAAAGAAAGACTATCCCTCAGGACTAGGGACTCTCTTCTGTGGAACAAGGCATTAGCCTCCTTTTCTAGAAGGTTCCCTCCGTCGGCTCTTTCCTCCTGGCCCATCTGCCACCAGAGCCATCTTTCCAGAACAGCCCTGCTTATATCAGACCCTCCATAAAATACTGGATGGCTCTGTTCCAGGCTCCCCCGCAGCCAATCCCTCCTCTGCAGCCGTGTGCTGGTCTCCCTTCCCCACGTGCTATGCTGGTTCCTTTGCCAGACTGCCCTTTCTCCCCCATAACACCTCAGATACATATTTTGATACTTTTTTTTTTTTTTAACTTGTTATCTTTCAGGCAGAATTAGCTACTTCCCTGCTTTGTGCTCCTCTAGCATTACTTTGTAGGAACCTCTTCCTTCAAGAACAGTGCTTGTTACATTGTAGGCTGGTTATTTGTTCTTATCTGTCACTTGTGTTTTTTTTTGTGTGTGGACTCCTCGGGGGGCAAGAACTATATCCTTTTACTCTTTCCTTATCTTTGTGTCTGTAGCACTTAGATGCCTTGCATATTGTCCGAATCACACATGATAACAAGTGTTCCTGCCCCTCCTTCAGCGCAGGGGGAGACTTGCTGCCCTATAAATAAGTGGACAAGGGAAGTGGCACTTTCCCTTTATCAGAGGACTTCGTGTTTGTCTTGGCTGAGCCCGTCACGTCTTCGCTCCATCCCCACTGTTGTGTGACATTTTATGATTTCTCCAGCTCATGCCTTCGACTACACTCCTGTAGTCTGTTTCTTGGTTTTATTAGTTTCGTGGGGTTTTTTTTTTGTGTTTTTTTTTTTTTAGTTATATGTTATTTCTTCCATAATTTTATTTTATTTTTTTATTTATTTTTTTAATTTCTTTATTGATTAAGGTATCACATATTTGTCCTCGTCCCCCCATTCCCATCCCACCCCCCTCCCCACACATGCCCCCACCCCCCTGTTGTCCTTAACCGCCGGTTAGGCTCATATGCCTGCACACAAGTCCTTTGGTTGATCTCTCCCCTTTACCCCCACTCTTCCCTACCCTCCCTCTGAGGCCCGACAGTCTGATCGATGCCTCCTTGTTTCTGGGTCTGTTCTTGTTCATCAGTCCATGTTGTTCATTATTTCCCCTAGATGAGTGAGATCACGTGCTACTAGAAATACACTTATAAGAACCGAAAATGAGACAAGCAATAATGGTTATGGTGACAGGCAAATGAATCGGTCTGTAGTGAGTTTCTATCTGGGCCAACAGTTCTTTTGAGACCAATTTCAATGTCCAACAGTTCCTTATGTGCACATGTCAGCACTGACATTTCAGTTCTGGATGGTGGACAGATGGTGGTAATGCAGGTCCGACTCTGTCTGGTTTGGTCTTCTTCCATAATTTTAATCTTTTCTCCCTGTTACATTATTAGCATCTTAGGGACAGAGGTCATGCCTTACATTTCCCCCCAAATGTTTAGGAATGGGTGCTATCTAGGGGAACTTTCATATTGTAGCAATTGGAAACGTACGTGTCTGAGTCAAAACCAGATGCGTCCTTCGGATTAAATTCGTGTTACGAGAGGTTTGTCTGTCGATAGCCTGGAGAAGGCTGTGCCTCCAGAGGGCACCTGAACTTGGCAGGCTCAGAGGCCGCGCTGGCGCATTCCTCTCTGCCAGCTCCGTAGCCACCGGTCCCGGCAGTGCGACCTGGGTCCCGGGTCCTCAGATTCTCCGAAATGGAGACGAAGAGTTAACTGTGCCTTTCTAATGACGGAGCCCCGAGTCCGACTGAGAAAGGGAGGAAGTCGGCTATTGTTCGCCATTTCTCTTCCGTAGGCTGTCCGTGCTGAGAAAGTGTACACAGGGCCGTGTTCTGCTTGGCGGTTTCTGATCTCTTTCCTCCCTTAAGAGTGGTTTTCCTGGAGGGTGGGTGGCAACACTTGATAATATGTCGGAAGTGTGTGTGTACCTGCTTGGAGCCTCTTTCCCATAAAACACAGCCTTGCCCTAGCTGGTTTGGCTCAATGGATAGAACATTGGACTGCAGACTAAGGGTCCCAGGTTCGATTCCAGTCAAGGGCACATGCCTGGGTTGCAGGCTCGATCCCCAGTAGGGGGCGTGCAGGAGGCAGCCGATCAATGATTTTCATCATTGATGTTTCTATCTCTCTCTTCTCCCTTCCTCTCTCTGAAATCAATAAAAAATACATTTAAAAAAAAACACAAAAAAAAACACAGCCTTGTTCCAGTCAGGCTCTTCCCCGCACGTCACTGGACAAGGCACCGCCCCCTTTTGGGTCAACAGCAACAGACAAGCATCGTCTCCCTTCCTCCCTCCCCGGCCTCTAAGTCTTGACTGGCATTATTCCAGCGATAGTCACAGTATTTAGTCACCTGAAAAAAATTCTCTTGTAGATTACATTCTACTCTCAGATAAGACCCCCATTCTCCATCATTCCAAATCCATTTGTATTTGTTATCTTTCTAAGAACTGATGTTGAGATCATATAGACCCACAGATGTTTATCTTAAATAATAATAATTAAAAAAACCCCACAAAAACCTAACAGCCCTGAGAACTAAGTTTAACTTTGGTTCAACCTCATTTGTTGGCAAAATCTGATCAGAATTCGTTGAGGTTATTTAGAATTCACGTACTTGGTATGATTATATGGATGTTTCTCGGCAGAGAAGTAATGTGTTTGTTTAAGAGGGCTGCCGCAAAGCTTGCTGGGGTTGTTTTATAATCCTGTGTACACTGTAAAAACCTTTCCACTATCTGAGAAGCCCTAAATTCACATCTGGCCCAAAGATTTTAGATACGGGATCGTGGGCCTGTACTAGATTCTGCTTCCTAATCAGCTGCTGTGTTTGTGTTTCAGAGCCTTTATTAATCTTTTTTAAAAAACATATTTTTATTAATTTTAGAAAGAAAGGGAGAGGGAGAGAGAGATAGAAACATCAATGATGAGCGAGAATCATTGATTGGTTGCCTCCTGCACGCCCCTTACTAGGGATCGAGCCTGCAATCTGGGCATGTGCCCTTGACCGGAATTGAACCCGGCATGCTCTACCCACTGAGTCAATCCAGCTAGGGCTATTAGTCATCTTTGAGATTAGCATAGTGACCTCAAAGTTACTCTGCTGTCAGCAAAGATAACTGGAATCCAGATAGGCTAACACAGCTTCTTTCTCCCCGTTGCTATAACATACCGCTTAAATAGGAAAAGAGAAACGGAGAGGAAATCTGAGCTCCATTCCAGGCTGATGGGCATGGGTACCTAGCAGCTTACGTGTAAAGTGGGCCCGGGAGAGCGGGAACAAAGCCTGGGAAGTGAGGTTGACCGTTAGCATTTGTGAGGTCCCAGCTTTGGGGTTCAGTACTTTCGATTTGGGGCAAGAAGATCTAGGTGGCCATGCCGATTGCATCCCTAGCTTGGGCATCTCCTTAAAACCTTCCTGGTACCCAAAGCGAGATAACAGGAAGTGGGTGCCCGGGCCTTCCCGTCTCTCCTGTGACCAGCTGGTGACGTTGCTGTAGCACCTTTAATTTACCGCTGAGGACATTGAAAGCTAACACGCTTCTTAAGGCTGTGAACGTGACATTCGCTTTCCTGCTTTAAAGCAGGAATAAGAGGAAGAAATTCCTGGAGAAAAAGAATTCAGAATTCAGGTGGCACCTATTACGTGGGTAAACTAGAGAAAGGAACATTTTATATGTACAGGAAGTTAGTAGCTCTTCTGGTTTGGGAAATTTATTTAATAGATTTAAAATCTTCTGAGAGAGGAACCTTATATAGTTCCATCTTGAGCATTTTACTCTGAAGAAAAGCACTTAATCATAACATGATTTATACTTGTACTGACCTGAGAAAATTATTAGCTACTGTGGATACATACATTGGAATGTGTGTTCAGAACGTTTGTGGGTTTTTTTTTAGATTATACATTTTTTTTATACAACTTAAGTTCTGATCAGTTCTGTGAATGTAATAGTGTTATACATATTTGTGTTTAGATAATACTGAGGCTTATAGATTATTTGCACACCATTTTATTGAGTTTCTGTGGTTTGTTTCTTAGATACTTTTTTTTTAAATTACTTTATTGATTAAGGTATCACATATTTGTCATCAAATCCCCCATTCCCATCCCAAACCCCCCCACACGCATGCCCCCATCCCCCTGTTGTCCGTGATCACTGGTTAGGCTCATATTCTTAAGATACTTTTTAAAAAGTATATATTTTTACTGATTTCAGAGAGGAAGGTAGAGGGAGAGAGAGATAGAAACATCCTATATAATAAAACCCTAATATGCAAATCGACCAAAAGGCAGAACGACTGATGGAAAGACCAGTCACTATGACGCTCACTGACCACCAGGGGGAAGATGCTCAATGCAGGAGCTGCCCCAAGTCGGGGGGGTCGGGGGGCAGCTCCTGCATTGAGCATCTGCCCCCTGCTGGCAGTGGCAGGGGGTGGGGCCAGCGGGGGGCGGGGCCTGGCTGCCAGCTAAGGTGGGTGCCAGCGGGGGGGTGAGGGGGGCCCTGCATTGCCCCGCCCACCGGTCACCCCACAGATGGCCCTGATCATGGCCAGGCCTTGGGACCCTACCCTATATATTGGGAACAGTCTCTTAGATTTAAACATTAAAACCTGGCCAGGCTACTCTAACACTGAGAAAACAGGATGATGCAGCGATGACATGCATGGACTCTGGCTTGCACATTTTGTGGTCAGCCCTGATTCTGACACTTATAACTGTGTGGCAAAGCCAATAACTTAACTTCTCTCTGCTTCAGTTTTTCCACCCATCAGATGGGGAAAATGGTACTACTGCCTCAGAAGGATCATGTTATGTGCTACTTTTTATAATCAGGGCAAAAAAATGTAGCTGCCCACACAACAGCAAGATGCCTTTCACCTGTATGAAAAGTGTCCCGGATTGCGAGAGGGATTTCTGACTGCCGGTTTAGGCCCAGAGAATGCAGACTGGGCTGAGGGACCCCTCCCCTCCCACCCCCTGTGCACTAATTTCATGCATCGGGCCTCTAGTCAATAATGAAAGAGAATCATTGATCAGCTGCCTCTCGCACACCCCCTGCTGGGGATCCAGCACACAACCCGGTGTGTGACCTCCTGGTTCATAGGTCTACGCTCAACCACTGAGCCCCTCCGGCTGGGCTCTTAGATACTTTTTATATCCTCCCTTATTGCTGGATTGTCAGTGTCTTGTTCATGTCCATTCCTATAAACTGTCCTTCTGATGTCTTCTCATTTATTGATTCTGATGTGCTGGGGCCTTATAATGCAGTTAACTTAACTCAGGCTTATAGGCATTTATTTATTCATTCAGCCCCTCTGAGATATTGATTGATATTTATTAATATACTAGAGGCCCGATGCATGGATTTGTGCACCGGTGGGGTCCCTCGGCCTGGCCTGTGCCCTCTTGCAATCCGGGACCCCTCGGGGGATGTCAGAATGCCAGTTTTGGCCTGATCCCCGCAGGCCAGGCCGAGGAACCCCACCAGTGCCCAAGCGGTCGGCTGGTCGCTTATATATGTATTAGAGGCCCAATGCATGAAATTTGTGCATGGGGGGAGTGGTGTCCTTCAGCCCAGCCTGCACCCTCTCCAATCTGGTACCCCTTGAGGGATGTCTGACTGGCAGCCATCTTTGACCACATGGGGGTGGCCATCTTGTGTGTTGGAGTGATGGTCAATTTGCATATTACTCTTTTATTAGCTAGGATAGATGCAAGGCTCTGAGTAGACATTGGTGAACAAGGCTTTTATTTATAGTCCCTGCCTTCGTGAAGCTGGGAGTCTAGTAGATTTTAATTTAAAGAGGAGAGTATGTGTAATAGGTACTCTATTTAAAACTTTTAAATTACCTAACACTTTTTCATTGGTAATAAGAATTCAGTTTAAATATGTTTTTTTAATCGGAATCATTTTCATGAGACTTCTCTAAAATGTCTTGTTACTTCAAACATTGATCACAGGAGGGTAACCCAAAGGGAAGATTCATCACTTACATTAATTATATTAACATTTATAGTAACATTTAATCACATACTGGATTCCTACTGGAACTTGGATTTGAACTTGTGTCTACTGATTCCCAGCTCAGTGCCTTTTGCATTACATTATGTGAATTTTTAGGACAATGTTATTATGTAAAACTAAAAAAAAAGGCTCTGAGGTAAAGTATGGTAACTGTAATGGGTAATATTGTGGTGTCCTGGGAGTCTCTGTTCAGAATGTTTCTGTTCTTTTTTTTTTAATATATATATTTTATTGATTTCAGAGAGGAAGGGAGAGGGAAAGATAGATAGAAACATCAATGATGAGAGAGAATCATTGATCAGCTGCCTCCTGCACACCCTCTACTGGGGATCGAGCCCACAACCTGGGCATGTGCCCTTGACCGGATTAAAGTCTGGGACTCCTCAGTCTGCAGGCCGACGCTCTATCCACTGAGCCACACCGGCCAGGGCAGAATGTTTCTCTTCTTTATTCGGATTTTCCCCTTTAGGAGCAGCAGGGGCAGGTATGGCTGGAGGCCTAACTCTTTGCATATTTGTGTTTTCTAGTTTGTACCTGTTCAAACTAGGCCTGGCTCCTCAGATTCAGGACCTGTATGGAAAGGTTGACTTCACCGGTAAGGAGTTGCAAACCCAGCAGGAAATACTCGATTTATGTGGAAATAGCCTGGAGAGCCAACAAAACCAATCTTCCTGACGCGGGGCTTTAAAAATACTCTGGCAGCAGAGATGAAAGCGGTATAAATAGCGTTCTCCTCGGGGTGGTGAAAAGAACACTAAAATTGGGATTTCAGGCTCTTTCCTCTCAGTTATGACCTGGGTATGATTAATGAGTCTCGGTTTTCTTATATCTAAGTTGGGGTAATAATAGCGCAACTAACACACACACACATATATATATATATTAGTGTACATATATTAGCATATATATATTAGCGTACATGTATTAGCATACATATATTAGCATACATGTATTAGCATATATTAGCATACATACATTAGCATATATATGTAGTATTACATATATTTATTGTTTTTTCTTATATCTAAAAAAATAGATTTATTTATTTTATTTATTTCTTATTCTATTTTTTCATTTATTTATTTCTTATATCTAAGTTGGGGTAATATTAGCGCATATATATATACTAGAAGCCTGTTGCGCGAAGTTTCATGCAATAGACTTTCCTTCACCTGGCTGCCGGCACCAGTTTTCCACCAGCACCAGTTTTCGTCTGGCCACCCGCTGATCAGAGCGGAGTGCCTCCCGAAGGCTGAGGGCGGGACTCGGGAGGCACTCAGATCAGGGGGTGGCCAGAGGAAAACTGGTGCTGGTGGAAAACTGGTGCCGGCAGCCACGCAATTGGCCACCCCGAATTCCGCCACCATTCCGCCACCAGCGTCTTCCGCTGGCCCCATGGGTCCTTCCGCAGCGCTGGCCTTTTAGGCCAGCGGGAGGAGCGGGGGGCGGGGACTCGCAAGTCCCTGCCCCCCGCTCCAACTGCCAGCCAATCGGCCACCCTGAGTCCCGCCCCCCGCGCCTCCAGCCGGCCCAATCATGGGCGTAGCGGAGTGATGCAATTTGCATATTACCTTTTTATTATGTATGATATATATATATATATACATATATATATTAGCATATATATATATATGTAGTATTAATGCATAACTTTAAGTGAAAAGAGCCACTCCTCCAACCCTTTCCTTCCAACAGGCACCTCCTCGGGGCAGAACTAGGGTGGGGGAGTGAGATGAAGCAGGGATGACACTTCTGTAATTGGTACTTATTTGGATAATTTTAGTTTATTTAGCTTACTCTGAGTATCTGCTGCAGTCAGGTGCTTGAAGAGATGGGGGCTCGGGGAGAAAAAGATCAGTGGTGATAGTGGTTAGGGGTAGGATAGATTCAAATCTTTCTTTTAAAAAAAATATATTTTATTGATTTTTTACAGAGAGGAAGGGAGAGGGAGAGTTAGAAACATCGATGAGTTAGAAACATCGATGAGAGAGAAACATCTGATCAGCTGCCTCCTGCACACCCCCTACTGGGGATGTGCCCGCAACCAAGGTACATGCCCTTGACCGGAATCGAACCTGGGACCCTTGAGTCCACAGACCGACGCTCTATCCACTGAGCCGAACCGGTTAGGGCTAGATTCAAATCTTTCAAACGGGGGATTCTTTTATAGGCCTGGGAATATAAAAAAAATGGCAACAAAACTTCTCTCTGTGCTATTTTTCCTCCCAGGGAAGTCATTCACCAGACCTGGGGCAAGGGCCTGACCTTCCATGTTGTTTTCTTTATCACTGGGCTTCCTGCCGTAGAAACGAAATTGTTTAGAAGTCGCTAGTGATTTTGATTGTAAAAACGGAGATACCGACCGGCTGGGAACTCATTCGCTTCTCGTGGCGTTTCCTTTGATGCCGCTCCACTCATAGGTTCATGGTGGGAAATGCCCTAAGTAGCGGTTTGGAAAAGCTGTTTTCGGCAGGGCCATTCTCATGCCGTAGTTGATTTTTAATGCTCTTGATAATAGTAATAATAGTTTACGCCTACTGAGCGCATGTGATGTGTACCAGGGAGTGTGCTAAGTGCCTTTTGCATGCTGTCTCATTCATCCTTTTTAACAACCCTGAGGGGTAGAGTCTATCTTACCCAGTTTTTGTAGTTGAAGAATCTCTTCCCTTCTCTGAGTTTTGGAAAGGCGCTTAACTTGTCTGCCTGGGTCTCGCTTCTCTCCTGCAGAAGAAGAAATCAACAACATGAAGATTGAGCTGGAGAAGTACGGGATCCAGATGCCGGCCTTCAGCAAGATCGGGGGCATCCTGGCCAACGAACTCTCCGTGGATGAAGCTGCATGTAAGAGAGAAATGGGCTTCAGATGGGATGGCTGCCACCACTTTCGGTGATGGATACTGTCATGATGATCTTGGACATTAGGACAGCGGTCGGCAAACCTCGGCTCGTGAGCCACATGCGGCTCTTTGGCCCCTTGAGTGTGGCTCTTCCACAAAATACCACGGCCCGGGCGAGTCTATGTTGAAGAAGTGGCGTTAGAGGAAGTTTAAGTTTAAAAAATGTGGCTCTCCAAAGAAATTTCAATTGTTGTCCTGTTGATATTTGGCTCTGTGGACTCATGAGTTTGCCGACCACTGCATTAGGAGTTTTGCTAGCAAGCTTAGGTCAGTAAATCTAGGTGGTGGTTGTTTTTCTGTTATTTTTTAAAATAGGTATTTATTGATTTCAGAGAGGAGGGGAGCGGAGAGGGAGAGAGAAACATCAATGACGAGAGAGAACCCTTGATCAGCTGCCTCCTGCATGTCCCATACTGGGGATCGAGCCGACAACCTGGGCATGTGCCCTTGACTAGAATCAAACCTGGGACCCTTCAGTCCGCAGGCCAACACTCTGTCCACTGAGCCAAACCAGCCAGGGCAAGTAGATCTAGTTTTCAACACTTCTATAGTCTTTTATGCTATTGTTTGGAAATAAGTGATTGATTTGGATGATAATACAAACACTTAGACAGTGAGGTCCACATTTCAGTGCCTCTTTGAGGTGCTTTATTTTTTCTATAGGATTTACATGATGATGAAGGGTCATCATTTCCCTAACACATGCTCCTTGCAAGGCTCCCTTGCGGATATTTCCCTGTGAGTTTCCAAATTCAGCTTCCCAGGTGTGGCTCAGAACGTTGGCTTTGTGCACCCTGAGGAAGGGACCGGGCTTACAGGACTCGGGGAGCCACTCCTCCAAACCCAGGTGCTATTTCTCCATGAAAACAAGCCCCCTCTGTCCTGTTGTGTTGCAGGGCGGTTTTGTAGGTGTAACGTGTATCCTATACTCTGCATCACTCGGTGTTCTGCGTTTTTAATTTATTTTCAGTACATGCTGCCGTTATCGCTATTAACGAAGCCGTGGACCGTAGAATTCCAGCTGACACATTCACAGCTTTGAAAAACCCCAACGCCATGCTTGTCAATCTGGAAGAGTCCTTGGCTTCCACCTACCAGGACGTCCTCTACCAGGCCAAGCACGACAAAATGACAAATGCCAGAAACAGGGTAAAAAAGGGAACATCTCTTCTTTCTAACTGATTTATGTTCTTTCCTCGTTTGATTTTAAAAATCCGTTTTATGGAGGTACAATGTACAGGATAGTGAAATTCACTCATTTTAAGCATACGGTGTTGACACATATATGTGGGGAACCATCACCCAAAACGTCCCAGGGCCCCACAGTAAAAGTCTGTCCCCCACGCCTCACCCCTGGCCCCAGTCACCTACCAATCTGTTTTTTATCACTATAGATCCCCCCCCCTCCTGTCCCGGAAATTCATATAAACGAAATGGATTTACACAGGATGTAGTCTTTTGGCCTTAGATTCCACTTTGACGTCTACTTTCTTCTTGAATTTTGTGCAAACCAATGAGAGGGTCTGAGAGCTGGTCCCTGGATGGGCCCGTTCTGCTCAGTCTGAGGCAGGGCCGTGGGCTCACGAGTGGGCAGGACAGGTTCGCCGGAGCTTCCTTCTCTCGCCTGCCCGGCTCTGGGAGAACCCAGGGCTTGTCCTTAGTGGACCTGCTTTTTATGCTTTAGTGATAGGCCTGTAGCAATCCACTTTGTTCTCTACCTCGGAATTTATTCTATTTAAAAAAAAATCCTCACCCAGGGATATTTTTTCCATTGGTTTTCATTTATTTACTAGAGGCCCGATGCATGAAATTCGTGCAAGGGGCTCAGCCCTCACAGCTGCAGCGGCTTGCCTCGGCCCTCGCAGCCCCGGCTTCATCCAGAAGGTCGTCCGACAGGATGTCGGGAAGGTCGTTCGGCTGTCTGGTCTAATTAGCATATTATGCTTTTATTATTATAGATTTATTTATTATTTTTTTAAAATATATTTTTATTGATTTCAGAGAGGAAGTGAAAGGGAAAGAGAGAGAGAAATATCAGTGATGAGAGAAAATCATTGATTGGGGCATTGAGCCCACAACCCGGGCACGTGCCCTTGACCAGGAATCGAGCCTGGGACCCTCAGTCCATAGGCGGAACCACCAAACCAGCCCAGCTAGGGCTCCGTTGATTTTAGGGAGAGTGGGAGAGAGAGGGAGAGACAGAGTGAAACATGGATGTGAGAGAAACACATCAGTTGGTTGCCTTCTGCACAAGCCCCGACCAGGGCCTGGGCCGGGGAGGAGCCTGCAACTGAGGTGCGTGCCCTTGGTCAGATTCGAACCCAGGACCCTTCGGTTTGCAGGCTGACGCTCTATCCACTGAGCCACACCGGCTAGGGCTTTACTACAGATTTTAAGGCACCTCCTTTCCTTGCTCTTGGTTCTGTTCCGGTGGGGGAGGCGTTCAGCGTCTCTCCGTGGTCTCCTTAAAGAGCTGAGCTAATCTAATGACACTTTTAACTCATTTTCAGACGGAAAACTCGGAGAGAGAGAGGGACGTTTACGAGGAGCTGCTCACTCAGGCTGAAATCCAAGGCAACGTAAACAAAGTCAACAGTAAGTGAGACCCTGAGCCAGGCACCTGAGGGGGCAGCCGTGACCCGTTCCGGACGGATGACTTCGTTTATTTACTGTGGGCGCGAGTGGGCTTGTTTAGGAGCTGCTGCTTCTGACTGTGTTTTGTATTCGTGTGTTCTGTTAGCTGCCGCTGTCCTCAGGCGGGTCCTCACCCCACCCGCTCTCATTGCTGTAGTTTCTAGACCAGTGGTCCCCAACGTGGGCACACGCCCCACAGGGAGGCAGTTTGATGTTTAAGGGGGACAATTCGAGAATGAGTTATTAACCGGGAATTTTTTGCATTTCTTATGGTTCTAGGGGCCTTATATACAGTATATAAATATGTATGGTGACATAGTTATACATTTCAGTTCTCTGTTATATGTTTTGAAACTTTATTTGCTATTTTTTTCATATCACTTCATATTATTATTTTTAAACAATTTCTTAGTGATTTCTTCCTCAGTCCTTCAACTGTCCTTTCGTTCTTTTATTTCTCTCGCTCATGGATGCCATGTTCTTTGGAAGCTTGTTTAGACCAAGTTCATAGCCTTTGAGGCTTCCTCCACGTGAACAGGAGTTCACTTTTTGAATAATGAGAATTCTAGGTCACAGGGGGCATCAGGATGTTAGAGATGTAGGTGGGGCGTGGCCAAAGAGAGGGTGGGAACCACGGATCTAGACTGATCATTTTGGCTTGTTTCACGCTTTCACCCTGTGTTATACATGTAAAAACCCTGAAGAGCAGTTTTATTCTTTTTATTTTTAAAGTAATGTACAGTCAAAGCTTTGTATTTCTTTTAAAGACTAGTACAAGTTACCTAGAGGTAAACAATAAACAAAAAACCAGACCCCTATCACCTAGAAATAACCACTATTGATTTTTTATGCACATCCCTTTCAAAACATATGTTTAAACACAAATGAGATTGTACTATTGATATTTGCATATGTGTTGCACACTTTTGAGAAATTTAATTTTTTTTTTTTGAAAAAAATAATTTCTTGGAAGTGTTATTTTTTTTTTTTAATATATCTTTATTGATTTCAGAGAGGAAAGGAGAGGGATAGAAAGATAGAAACATCAATGATGAGAGAGAATCATTGATTGGCTGCCTCCTGCACGCCCCCAACTGGGGACCGAACCCGCAACCCGGGCATGTGCCCTTGACCGGAATTGAACCTGGGACCCTTCAGTCCGCAGGCCGACGCTCTATCCACTGAGCCACACCAGCTAGGGCGGAAGTGTATTTTCATTTTTGTCTCTCTTCTGCTCAAGAGCCTGCATTGGTTCCTGATGACTTGCCAGACCAAATGCAGAGCCTTAGTGTACAACTCCATAGAGACCCATTTACCCAGTCGTCTCCTATGTCGATTCTATTCATTTCATGACTCACTAAGAATCTGGCTCTGGCCGTGACCAGTGTGGCTCAGTGGATAGAGCATCGGCCTGCAGACTGAAGGGTCCCAGGTTCGATTCCGGTCAAGGGCATGTACCTTGGTTGCGGGCACATCCCCAGTAGGGAGGTGTGCAGGAGGCAGCTGATCGATGTTTCTCTCTCATCGATGTTTCTAACTCTCTATCCCTCTCCCTTCCTCTCTGTAAAAATCAATAAAATATATTAAAAAAAAAAAAAAAGCATCTGGCTCTGGAGTTGGACAGACCTAGGGTTTGGTCTCTTGTCCTCCTTAACAGCGGTGTGGCATTGGACAGCTGGAGCATAGAATCATGCAGATGATGAGATAATGTATGTAAACTGCCTGGTACTTAGTAAGTACCCAATATTAGTATTATTATTGCTTTAAAAAAAAATCATGTAATCTCTCTACTTAAGGCCTTCATATCTTATCTCTTTTCTAATCCGAATTGTATGTGCCATCCAAGATCCAATTTAATTCTGACCTTAGTACCTATTCCAGCTCACAATATACATGCCTTTTTAAAAAAATATATATATATTTTTTATTGATTTCAGAGAGGAAGAGAGAGGTAGAAACATCAATGATGAGGAAGAGTCATTGATTGGCTGCCTCCTGCACGCCCCCCATGGGGGATTAAGCCCGCAACCCAGGCATGTGCCCTTGACTGGAATCGAACCTAGGACCCTTCAGTCCGCAGGCGGACGCTCTATCCACTGAGCAAAACCAGCTAGGGCAATATACACGCCTTTCAAATTTCCCACAGCACAGATAGATTAAACCACACAGTATTTTTAAAATATATTTTTTTGTTTATTTCAGAGAGGAAGGGAGAGGGGGAGAGAGAGAGAAACATCAATGATGAGAATCATTGATTGGCTGCCTCCTGCACGCCCCCTACTGTGGATCCAACTTGCAACCCGGGCATGTGCCCTGACCAGGAATCTAACCGTGACTTCCTGGTTCATAGGTCGACACTCAACCACCGAGCCACTCAGGCCGGGCCAATTTTCAAATTTCGTAATTAAATTTTTGGGGTAACAATTTTAATAACTTTCTGTAAGTTTCAGGTGTACAACTTGATCCTAGGGCATCTGCATACTCGATTGTGTGTTCACTACCCGAAGTCTGATCTCCTTCTGTCACCAGATCCTTGACCCTCCTCCACCCTCTTCGTCCTCCCTGACAATAAGTTTGGAAACAAAATTGCCCAAAGATGTGGTCCCTTTCTGTGGGAGACCTTCTCCTGTTTAGTAGTTTGCTCTAGACAACCACTTGGCATTTCCGAGGGAACTTGGGCCTGTATCCGTGTCGATTGGTGCCTCTGACTTTGCTGCCACAGCGGTGCCAGGCTGTCTGCATCTGGAAGCTTTTAAGTAGGCCCGGGGCGTGCGCGCTCCAGGAATCTGTTACCCTGATGGGCAGCCTGGCAGGAGCCCCCGGGAGCTGGATGGCTTCAAGGTTCTTTCCGGTCCCCAGATCGTAGGCGGCTGTGACGGCCCAGAACAAAGGCGGCCCGATTCCGTTCCCTAATCTGAGTGGAGGGGTTGGTTTGGGGGAAGGAAAACTATCTCCTGGGCTGTTCATGTGAACACAGTGTTTTCTCAAAGCGCCTGCCTTCTTCCTCCGCAGCGTTTTCCGCGTTAGCGAACGTGGACCTGGCTTTGGATCAGGGAGGCGCCCTGGCCCTGTTCCGGGTCCTGCAGTCCCCGGCGCTGGGCCTCCGTGGGCTGCAGCAGCAGAACAGCGAGTGGTACCTGAAGCAGCTCCTGAGTGACAGGCAGCAGAAGAGACAGGTGAGAGGACCCGGGTCCCGCCCGCGGGGTTGGTGCACCACCTGACCCCGTACTGTCGTGTGAAAGACACTTCCGAGCCATCGTTTTCTAGCGTAACTTTTCCTCCTGCATATAAATTAGGTTTTTGTTTTTTTTTTTGTTTTTTTAAAATATATTTTATTGATTTTTTTACAGAGAGGAAGAGAGAGGGATAGAGAGTTAGAAACATCGATGAGAGAGAAACATCGATCAGCTGCCTCTTGCACACCCCCCTACTGGGGATGTGCCCGCAACCAAGGTACATGCCCTTGACCGGAATCGAACCTGGGACCCTTGAGTCCGCAGGCCGATGCTCTATCCACTGAGCCAAACCGGTTTCGGCTAAATTAGGTTTTTATGTTTACTTATTTTCTGTTGTTTTTTTTTAATCCCCACCGAGGATATTTTTCCATTGATTTTTAGAGAGAGTGGAAGAGAGGGGGAAAGACAGAGAGAAACATCCATGTGAGAGAGACACATCGACTGGTTGCCTCCTGCACGAGCCCCCGACCAGGGCCCAGGAACCTGCAACCAAGGCATCCAACCCGGGACCCTTCGGTCCGCAGGCCCACGCTCTGTCCACTGAGCCACACCAGCTAGGGCTGCCTGAGGACATTTTAAAAATTTAATTTAACCCTAGCTGGTGTGGCTCAGTGGATAGAGCGTGGGCCTGCGGACTGAAGGGTCCTGGGTTCTGTTCTGGCCAAGAGGCGTGCAGGAGGCAGCCGATCCATGATTCTCTCTCATCATTGATGTTTCTGTCTCTCCCTCTCCCTTCCTCTCTGAAATCAAGAAAAATATATTTTAAAAAGAAAGAGCTGTTTTAATAAAATGTCCTCAGGTAAAGTACACATGGTCTTCAGCTGTGCTTGGTTTTAGAGTTGGAAATCCCCTGAAGATAGGTAATGCCCGCCTTCCCAATCGAACCACCCCTTCACCCGAAGCCTTCGCCTGTATCCCCCACCAGAGCCGTCGGGGAAAACCAGAGTGTTTTACACTCTCCCTTCAGGAATCTCTGCTCTAAAAAAACTGCGCCTCAGTGTGTCCTCTGGGGAGGTGCTCACTGTCCAGCAGACTGTGTGTCACTGTTCTTGGGGGGCCAGGGGGCAGGTTTCAGAACAGATAAGAGGGGAAAAAAAAAAAAAAAAGAACAGATAAGAGGGGTTTTCTCTTTTGTCCCAAAAAGGGCAAGCGTACATTTTACAAACTCGCAGTGCGTATTGGCCAGAGTCAGTGGCACACACATGCTAGTGATTCTGTAAACGTTTATCTTAGGACGTTTGACGCTTCTCACAAAATATTTCTTTACATAATGGACTGGTATCCAGAAAGTCACCCTACCCCCCACCTCTGCCCCCCGGCGTGGCCAGGGCTGCCACTTGCCCCCGTGGCTCTCTGTGCCCGTGACCGCTGCGGCGGGAGGAGAGCGTGCCTGTGGGCAGAGGCGGGGTCCTGTTGACATAAAGGTCCTTTGCTGTCCTCAGGGCGGTCAGGCGGATGCGCTGCAGAAGGAGGAGCTCCAGGCCGCCGTGGATGCCGCCAACACTGCCGCCCAGCAGTACCAGCGAAGTAAGCCCCCCGCTGGGCTCCCGGGCTCCCTAGGCGGGGAGGGAAGTGGCTTCATGGCATCGGGGGTCTGAGGTCACCCTTCTGAGCGAGAAAGCACCACGGCTGGTCAGGGAAACGCCTGCAGCAGGCGAGAGTCGGGCATCGATGGGTGAGATTTGGAGGATGCAAGAGGAGAAGGCTGTTCCTAACGCATTGCGGACAGATCACGAGAATTCTCGTGTGTTCCTATTACACAGTGTTTTTTTTTAATTTTTATTTTAAATATATATTTTATTGATTTTTTTACAGAGAGGAAGAGAGAGGGATAGAGAGTTAGAAACATTGATCAGCTGCCTCTTGCACAACCCCCACTGGGGATGTTCCCGCAACCAAGGTACATGCTCTTGACCGGAATCGAACCTGGGACCTTTCAGTCCATAGGCCGACACTCTACCCACTGAGCCAAACCGGTTTCGGCTATTACACAATGTTTTACAAAGCATCATACTTTAAAAAGATATTAGCTTGTAAGAACATGTAATAAGTAACTTCAAAATGCAACGGGTATTTAATTTGAAAGCGTGCCTTGAACATGTATGTAAAAACGCTCTTTGTACTCGCTCAATAGACACACTCACCTGGCCACTGGGTAAAGCTAGCAATGAAACTACTGGGTCCGCAGTGTGATAACGGGGGGCAACAGGGGGAAGGAGGTGTGAGCAGAGGGACTGAAGGTGAGAGGTGTATGGAAGGACAGCGCTTGGGATCAAGTTTCTGGCGGTGTTTGGTGCTGGGCGGTGGAAGGTCAAGGCTTGGGAAGACGGTGGAGAGCGTTGAGTGGCAGCTGAAGAAGCTGGTGCCCTGCGGGTGGCCGCAGCGGAAGGAGGAGGTTTCAGGGGAGAGTAGTGCTGGCTGCGGGTGATCTGAAGCAGAAAGAGGGCCTAGGCGAGGAGACTGTTTTTTTTGAACTGGCTTTGTTGCGATACAGTTCGCCCCCTGCCAAGGAGACTGCTCTCTAAGATGGGAGTTCCGCTTCGGGTGGCGCAGCCAGCAGGTCACCCGCAGAGCGTAACTTCCTACCGTGACAGCTGGCGTCGCCTTCCCCCCGGGGCTCCCCCCGCCAGCCGTGTTTCTGACCCCGCTCTCTGCCAGGGCTGGCAGCCGTGGCCGCCATCAACGCTGCCATCCAGAAGGGCGTGGCTGAGAAGACTGTTCTGGAACTGATGAACCCCGAAGCCCAGCTGCCCCAGGTGTATCCCTTTGCTGCCGATCTTTATCAGAAGGAGCTGGCGACGCTGCAGCAACAGAGTCCTGAGGTAAGCGAGCAAAACGCAACGAGAGGGCCTGGCTGGCGTGGCTCAGTGGTTGAGCATCAACCTATGAGCCAGGAGATCACGGTTCGATTCCCAGTCAGGGCACATGCCCAGGGTTGCAGGCTGGATCCCCAGTAGGGGGCGTGCAGGAGGCAGCCCATCAGTGATTCTCATCATTGATGTTTCTAGCTCTCTCTCCCTCTCCCTTCCTCTCTGAAAACAATAAAAAAACACATGCAAAAAAAAACAGAAAGCAGTGGGAGGGAATTGAATACCCACATTGTGGTGCAGTTAGGGACACCAATTTTTTAAAAAATATATATTTTATTGATTTTTTACAGAGAGGAAGGGAGAGGGATAGAGAGCTAGAAACATCAATCGATCAGCTGCCTCCTGCACACTCCCTACTGGGGATGTGCCCATAACCAAGGTACATGCCCTTGACCAGAATCGAACCTGGGACCCTTGAGTCTGCAGGCCGACGCTCTATCCACTGAGCCAAACCGGTTAGGGCAGGACACCAAGTTTTTTAACCAGAAACTTAGACGCCTTGGTATTCCTTCGCGTCTCTCACTCTGTCCCCCTCTCGCTCTCTCTGCAGCATAGCCTCACCCACCCCGAGCTCTCCGTGGCCGTGGAGATGCTGTCGTCCGTGGCCCTCATCAACAGGGCGCTGGAGTCGGGGGACATGAACACGGTGTGGAAGCAGCTGAGCAGTTCCGTGACGGGCCTGACCAACATCGAAGAGGAGAACTGTCAGAGGTGGGTGCCGAGGGGACTGGATCCTCCGACTGCTGGAACCTCTGTTGTGGGTCAGCCGTCAGCTCTGGTTTTCTTCACGGGCGCTGTGATCGTCTTTTTTTTTTTCTTCTATTTCTATTCATTTTATACTTTATCATATACCCTGACAAAAGCCATAATATTCCGGAACATCCTCTGAATCGAGTCCACCTTCTTTCTTCCTCACTTGTTCCAAGACTCTTCAGCTGGTTTGTTCAAACCAGGATCCGGTCCGGGACCAGGTGTTACCTCTGTCTGTGTGTCCCTTCGGTGTCTTTTAGCCCAGAATTGTCCCTTTCTTCACGACACTGATTTGTCAGAGAGATGGGGCCAGTTGGCCTATAAAATGCCCCATCTTCTGGTTCTGGTTGCTTCGGAATACTTGTCTTATTCCTGTAAACTGGAAATTATGTCTAAAGGCATGTCAAGATTTAGTTGAACATTTTTGGTAATGTGTGTGTTTCTCATTTTCTCATATCAAGACTCGTGTGAAATCTGCTGTCCTGCCATTAACAATACTAAGATTGGTCTGTAGGGGACAGCTCATCCCTCCAACGGATATCTGTGTTTCTCTCTCACCAGATCATAATCTCTTTGCCCCTTTTGCACCATGAACGTGCGCAAATTAACCTTTGCCTTAATAGCTTGACCCTTGATAATCCTTGCCTAAATCGGTACTTCAGTAAGAGCTGCTAAATGAGGACTTGCTGATACGTCATTCCTCCTGCATTTCCTAGCTGGTGGGTGGCCTTAGTTCCTTATCTTGGAGCTGCTGCCTCTCTCTGATTCTAGAGTTGGTCTTCCTTGGAATTGAGAGGCTGTTAAGAATAGGTGATAGCCTTACATTTTCACATTTTCTGTAAGGTCACTCAGTCCCGGAGCTGGCCTCTAGAATATATCAAAACTGTTTGGGTACCTTAACTGTCTGTGTTCTTGGGTACTTTGCCCACTGTTCCCTCCCTCGCCCTTGCCGTCCTTCCGCGCCGCCCCCCCCCCCCATGTCTTCTCATTCCTGTCACCCACAAGTGGTACTTGAAGGTCCCTTTTATTCTGTTGCACTTCATTGTCTTTGTTATTGGGGGATGGGGCAGGTATCTCGATGAGCTGATGAAGCTGAAAGACCAGGCACATGCAGAGAAGAACGAGTTTATTACGTGGAACGACATCCAGGCTTGCGTGGACCACGTGAATCTGGTGGTGCAGGAGGAGCACGAGAGTGAGTAACCCGGTCCCATCCCCCCATGTGCCACGGTGCTAGGCGGCGTGATGCCATGAGCCAGTTCTAACCATGACTCCTGGGGGCGTTTTAGAAAATTGAAATAGATGTATAACTCAACAGCTAAGGTTGGATATTATTTTCAAAACACCAGGCAGCTGCTATAATTAGGTATGTAGGTCATAACTAAAAATTTCAGGAGATGGTCCTGGCTGGTTTGGCTCAGTGGGTAGAGCGTCGGTCGGCCTGTAGACTGAAGGGTCTTGGGTTTGATTCTGGTCAAGGACACATGCCCGGGTTGTGGGCTTAATCCCCAGTAGGAGACGTGCAGGAGGCAGCCGATCAATGATTCTCTCTCATCATTGATGTTCCTCTCTTTCCCTCTCCCTTTCTCTCTGAAATAAAAAATATATATATATGTACATATATATATAAATATATATATATATGTACATATATATATAAACATATATATATATATATGTACATATATATATAAACATATATATATATACACACACACACACATACACATACACACACACATACACACACACACATATATATATATATATATAAATTTTTCAGGAGATGAATTGAACATGATTTTTTTAAAAATATATTTTATTGATTTTTTTACAGAGAGGAAGGGAGAGGGAGAGAGAGTCAGAAACATCGATGAGAGAGAAACATCGATCAGCTGCCTCCTGCACGCCCCCTACTGGGGATGTGCCCGCAACCAAGGTACATGCCCTTGACCGGAATCGAACCCGGGACCCTTCAGTCTGAAGGCCGACGCTCTATCCACTGAGCCAAACCGGTTAGGGCTTTAATTGATTTTAGAGAGGAAGGGAGAGGGAGAGAGAGCTAGAAACATCAATGATGAGTGAGAATCATTGATAGGCTGCCTCCTGCACATCCCCTACTAGGGATGTGCCCTGAACAGGAATCAAAACGTGACCTCCTGGTTCATAGGTTGACACTCAGCCACCGAGCCATGCCGCTGGGCACCATCTTCACACTTTTAAGTGAGAGCAATTACACATAAAACAAGAGGACTTGAGCTTTCAATAGGAATATGCGCATAAGGCCATTTATTTTGAATGAGACAAACACTAAATTTAAAGAGACCATGCTGCTCATTATCATGGATGACCCATTACGGTTTGAATCATGGCAGTGCTTGGGTGGATTTATGCGTCCTTAGCATGCTTACAGACAGATTTGTTTGTGGAATGTCTTAAAGAAATGACCTTTGTTTCTTCCTCTTCAGGGATTTTAGCCATCGGCTTAATTAACGAAGCCCTGGACGAAGGGGATGCCCAGAAGACCCTGCAGGCCCTGCAGATTCCTGCAGCCAAACTGGAGGGCGTCCTGGCAGAAGTGGCCCAGCATTACCAAGACACGCTGATCCGAGCAAAGAGAGAGAAAGCCCAGGTGAGTGGCATCGAAAGGGTCGCTGCTGTTCCGAGAACTTCCTCCCTCCAAGCACCAAGATACAGGAATGATGGCTCCCCTGATTCCCTCAGGGACTGCTCCTGGGCACCTCACATACAGAGCTCTGTAGGGACACAAGGGGTGAGGGACATAGACTCTGCCTCTTGGAAGTTTTGCTGTTTTACACATTTGGCTTTGTTGTTGTTGTTGTTGTTTGTCAACACATCTCCCTGTCTCTAAGTAAATTCTGCATTGAAATATAAGACCCAAAAATGCATAAGTCAGCCCTAGCTGGTTTGGCTCAGTGGATAGTGTCGGCCTGCGGACTGAAGGGTCCCGGGTTCAATTCCAGCCAAGGGCACATGCCCAGATTGCAGGCTCACTCCCCAGTAGGGGCCGTACAGGAGGCAGCCGATCCGTGCTTCTCTCTCATCATTGATGTTTCTATCTCTCTTTCCCGCTCCCTTCCTCTCTAAAATCAATCCTCTATAATAAAAGCCTAATATGCAAATCCACCGAACGGCAGAACTACCAGTCGCTATGGCGCACATTGACCACCAGGGGTCAGACGCTTAATGCAGGAGCTGCCCCCTGGTGGTCAGTGCGCTCCCACGGGGGTGCGCCGCTCAGCCAGAAGCTGGGCTCACAGCTGGCAAGCACAGCGGTGGCGGGAGCCTCTCCCTCTTCCACGGCAGCTCTAAGGAGCAGCAAGCCGGCAGGCAGTAAGGAATGTGGGGGTCCCAGACTGCTGGAGGCAGCTGATCAATCGATGTTTCTAACTCTCTATCCCTCTCCTTTCCTCTCTGTAAAAAAACAATAAAATATATATTTTTTAAAAAATGCAGATTCCTAAGATTTATACTCTTGTTTCTGCTTATTCAGAATCTCTAACTGGGGGCCTGGCTCTAGTGATTCTGTCTAGACCCCAGTGGTAATGTTTGCTTTTGCTGCCATATAAGTCCACAAGGAATCTTATTATGTTTGATTGACAGAGAAGTGGACTTTGGGAAAATGAACTAGGCCAGGCTCCATATCTAAAAAAGGAAACTAGATTGAGGCTGTAACTTGTACCTGCTCTCACTCACGCTCTGAGCCCTTTGGTAGGGTTGTGGGAGTTAAACTGTTAGAGGATGTGACTAGAGTTTGAAGCATTTCCGTTTGCTGTGGAATAACTTTTCAGAGGATGGGGGGTGGGGTTAGAGGGAATTTGCTTAACACTGCCAGGCCCACACATTAGATGCAACAGCCTTTTTTAGGCCTCCGCTTAGCTTGTAACTTTCCTCTGGGCCATCTTGAAAGTGGTTTTAAAAATAATCTGATTTCCAAATTTATCAAGCAAAAGGTCTTACTTTCGCTTTGACCTGTAGTTCTCTTGTGGTATCTTTGGGTCTAGCTTTGGTGTCAGGGTAATACTGACCTCAGAGAATGAATTGGGAAGTTTTCCTCCTCCTTCTTTGCTTTAGAAGAGTTTGTGAAGGATTGGTGTTAGCTTCTTTCAACATTTGGTAGAATTCGCCAGTGAAGCCATGCAGTCCTGTGTTTTGAGCTTTGTTTTTTTGTAGGATGTGTTTTGATCCTTATTCCATCTCTGTATTTGTTATAGGTCGATTCAGACTTCCTTCGAGTATTCTTTCTGCCTCTTTTTCTTTCTTCCTGTCTTGGGGATTCCATTATGCATATATGGATGTTATCGATGGTGTCCTCCGGTCTGTGAGGCCTTGTTCCTTTTTCTTCCTTCTTTTTTCTTCCTGTTCCTCAGACTGGATCATTTCAGTGGACTGATCTTCAAGTTTGCTGAGTCCCTCTAGGAATTTTTTTAATTTCAGTTATTGTATTTTACAACCCCCAAATTTCATTTGATTCTTCTTTTTTTTAAAAAAATAATTTTGATTTCTTTGCTGATCATGCTCTATTTGGTGAGACCTTGTTCTTATATCCTTTAGTTCTTTGAACATATTTAAAATAGCTGATATAAGTCTCTGTCTACCATGATCAATTGAGACAATTGCGGCTATCAGCTTTCCCCCCTTTTTGGACCAGGCTTTCTTGTTTCTATGCATGTCTTGTAGTTGTTTTTTTAAGTCAGAATGTGTGTGTGTGTGTGTGTGTGTGTATATATATTATTTTATTTTATTGATTTCAGAGAGGAATGGGGGAGAGAGAGAGAGAGAGAGAGAAACAGAAACATCAGTGATGAGAGAGAATTATTGATTGGCTGCCACCTGCACGCCCCACACTGGGGATTGAGCCTGTAACCTGGGCATGAGCCCTGACTGGGACTTGAACCGTGACCTCCTGGTTCATAGGTCGACGCTCAACCTCTGAGCCACGCCGGCTGGGCTATCTTGCAGTTTTTGAAAACTGGACATTTTAATAAAATAACAGGACAGCTCTGAAAATCCGATTGCACTCTCCCTCCTCAGGGCTGGTTGCTGTCCCTGATGGTTGTCATGATTTGTTTAGTGACTTTTCCTTCTGTTAAGTCTGTGCTCTTTATCCTGTGTGCCCACTGAAGTGTCTGCTTGGTTAGCTAGTGGTCAGACAGAAATGGTTAGACAGACATTTCCCCAGGTTCCCTGGGTTCCTTCCCAGTTTGCTCCTTTTGCCCCTTCTTGCTGCTTTTGACCTCCTGAGCCACTTGGATCCATCTTTGCATCTTTATCACTTTATGTGAAGCATTTCTCGTAATCTTTCACCAGTTTTTAAAAATACCTTTTTATTGATTTTTTTTTTTAGAGACAAAGGGAGAGGGAGAGAGAGAGAGAAACATCAATGATGAGAGAGAATCATTGATCGGCTGCCTCCTGCGTGCCCCCTACTGGGGATCGCACCCACAACCCGGGCATGTGCCCTGACCGGGAATCAAACTGGCGACCTCTTAGTTCCTGGGTCGATGCTCAACCGCTGAGCTACACCGGCCGGGCTTCACTGTTTTTTTTTTTTTTATTCCTGCTTCTTCCAGTTGACTATTCCATGTGTCTCACGTGTTTGAAACTTCCTCCATATCTAATCGGGTCTCACAAGCCCCTTTATCCCATGGGCCCTGATTTCATGGTTCTAAAATGTTATGTTGCTTGCCCTAACTGGTTTGGCTCAGCGGATAGAGTGTCGGCCTGCAGACTGGGGGGGTCCCAGGTTCGATTCCGGTCAAGGGCATGTGACCTTGGTTGCGGGCACATCCCCAGTAGGAGATGTGCAGGAGGCAGCTGATCGATGTTTCTCTCTTATCAATGTTTCTAACTCTCTATCCCTCTCCCTTCCTCTCTGTAAAAAATCAATAAAATATATATTTAAAAAATAATAAATAAATAAATAAATAAATAAAATAAAATGTTACATTGCTTTTCACGGTGCACAGGAAACCCAGGATGAGTCCGCCGTGTTATGGCTGGATGAAATTCAAGGTGGAATCTGGCAGTCCAACAAAGACACCCAGGAGGCACAGAGGTGTACGTATCGCTGGTTTATTTCTCCCGGTGGAGGGCGGGGTGGCGAGGTGCTCCATGTCGTGCTAGGCAGACCAGCATTGAGGGGGGGGCGGGGGGAACAGCTTGCCAGCAGGCATAGCCAGTGAACCAGGGTACGCACATAGGGCTTCCTCAACCATTCCGGTGACAGTTCTCTTCCGCGACAGTCGCCGTAGGAATCTTGGCCATTAACGAGGCTGTGCAGAGCGGCGATGTCGGTAAGACGCTGAGCGCCCTCCGCTCCCCGGACGTGAGCCTGTACGGAGTCATCCCTGAGTGTTGTGAAACGTACCACAGTGACCTCGCAGAAGCCAGGAAGAAGAAGCTGGCGGCAGGTGCGTTACGGTGAAATAAATGTGTGCCCTGAAGCCGAGAGCGTGAGTGTATGAGGGGACCGAGGTGGAGGGAAGGGCAGTCTGCAGAGAAAGATAACTTTCGTGTAGAAGTACAGTATCTGGACTTATTTTAAACTAGAGGCCCGGTGCATGAAAATTTGTGCACTCGGGGGTGGGGGAGGGGTCCCTCAGCCCAGCCTGCACCCTCTCACAGTCTAGGAGCCCTTGGGGGATGTTCACCTGACAGCTTAGGCCCACTCCTCAGGGAAATGGGCCTAAGCTGGCAGTCAGACATCCCTCTGCCAGCCCGGGAGCCCTCGGGGGATGTTGGACATCCTTAGTGCTGCCTAGGAGGCGGGAGAGGTTCCCGCCACCCACCGCTGCAGCTCTCGCGCCCTCAGCCCAGCTTGTGGCTGAGCTGCGCTCCCCCTGTGGGAGTGCACTGACCACCAGGGGGCAGACGCTCAACGCAGGAGTTGCCCCTAGTGGTCAGTGAGCATCATAACAACCTGTCATTCCACCATTAGGGTCAATTTGCATGTTGCCCTTTTATTATATAGGATACCCTAAGGCAGTGGTCGGCAAATCGCGGCTCGCGAGCTACAGGCTGCTCTTTGTCCCCTTGAGTGTGGGTCTTCCACAAAATACCACGTACCCTAATTAAATGAATAACAATGTACCTACCTATATAGTTTAAGCTTAAAATATTTGGCTCTCGAAAGAAATTTCAGTCGTTGTACTGTTGATATTTGGCTCTGTTGACTAATGAGTTTGCCGACCACTGCCCTAAGGAGGCAATAATATCCCTGTTTTTTTGGGGGGCGGGGATTTTCCCCTTTTGGGCAACTATGTTTCAAAAGGTCAATTTCCTGAAAATGCCGGAAGATTAAAAGTATTTGACTGTTTATATTTTATAGGTTGTCAGTAGCTGCTATAGTATCTGAGCCTAGAGTTAGATAGAACTAGTTTACCTGCAAAAGGAGGGGAATGAAGATTTGATTCTCATCCGTTTTTATGGCCTTTTTAAAAATAATTATATATTTTTACTGATTTCAGAGAGGGAGGGAGAGAGAGAAACATCAATGATGGGAGAGAATCATTGATCGGCTGCCTCCTGCCCGGAATCGAGCCGGGACCCCTCCGTCTGCAGGCTGACGTTCCGTCCACTGAGCCAAACCGGCCAGCGCTTTCTGGCCTCTCTGTTGTTAACTAGAGAGGTTGAATGGTTGCAGATCTTTTACCAGAAAGTCGTTTTCTGACACATAAGGTCTTAGATGTTGGTTTTGGAAAGAACAAAGCTAATCAAAGTTTATTCCACAGTTGGACTTTGCAGGTATTTTTTTATATATATATTTTTTATTTATTTCAGAGGGAAAGGGAGAGGGAGAAAGAGATAGAAACATCAATGATGAGAGAGAATCATTGATTGGCTGCTTCCTACACGCCCCCTACTGGGGATCAAGCCTGCAACCTGGGTGTGTGCCCTGACTGGGAATCGAACCCGGGACCCTTCAGTTCGAAAGCCGATGCTCTATCTAGGCAGTGGTCGGCAAACCATGGCTCCGGAGCCACATGCGGCTTGCGAGCCGCGGTTTGCCACTCTTTTGACTAATGAGTTTGCCGACCACTGACCTAGACTCTCAATTCCCATAATTACAGGCTGTTGTTGTTCCTTGTGATTAAGCCCCTATCCCAGTGGTCGGCAAACTCACTAGTCAACAGAGCGGCAAACTGTGGCATGCGGCTCGAGAGCCGCAGTTTGCCGACCACTGGGCTAGGGCATATTTTCTTTTTATAATGTAGATGTGAGTGAGCTAAATGAGGTATTGCAAAGCCATAATGTAAGAGGGACTTAGGATGCCCTTTTGCTCTCATTCATCCAAGGAACGGGATTTTGGCATGGTCTTCAGGTAGATTGGTGAACCTGGTCAGAATCATCCTGTCGCATCCGACACACGCGGGTGGGGAGCGTGGCTCTGGGTCCCTTTTAACCTTTCCTTTCCTGTCCGCCAGGCGATAACAACAGCAAGTGGGTGAAGCACTGGGTGAAAGGTGGATATTATTATTACCACAATCTGGACACGCAGCAAGGAGGATGGGACGAACCCCAGGGCTTTGTGCAAAACTCCACGCAGCTTTCGCGGGAGGAGATCCAGGTAGGTCGCCTGCCTTCGGGGAAGGAGCTGAGAGCAAGCGTGTTGGAGCCGAAAGTGTGTTTGGAGGAACAGGCCTGTGGTCAGAAGCCTTAGCCTAAAATTGAGGCTCCGTAATGAACTGGTGCAGAGTAATTATTTGTCTGGTGGTTGGGGGAGTGACTTAAGGCCTAAATTAGGAGAACACCAGTATTGTAGAATCTCAGTCAGAGACAAATTGTGTGCTTGTGAGAGAAAACGTGGTTGCCCAGAAAAGAAGAAGGAACAGTTGCTCTAACTCCTCATTAAATGCACCTACTGTTCATCTCTCCCAGTTTACATTTTCTCCCTCTTTCCGGACCGTCCCACCCACTCCGGACTGTGCCGTGTTAGACCACACGCTGTCCGTCACGGACAGGCTGGCCATTTCCCTGCGTGTCCTCCACCAGGGGCTTCTGGGACTGGGTACTCAGCCCCTGCCGGCCCCTGTTCCTCTGTCCTCTTTTTTTTTTTTTTTAATGTATTTTTATTGATTTCAGAGAGGAAGGGAGAGGGAGAGATAGAAATATCACTGATGAGAGAGAATCATGGATCGACTGCCTCCTGCATGCCCCCACACTGGGGATCGAGCCCGCAACCCAGGCATGTGCGCTGACCGGGAATCGAACCGTGACCTCCTGGTTCCTAGGTCGACGCTTAACCCCTGAGCCACGCCGGCCGGCCTCCTCTGTCTTCTTGTCAACAATGGCCCACGCACGGTGCCCAGCACAGTCCGTGTTGGGCAGATGAGTGGGTACATAGGAGGTGAAAGAAGATCAAGTTGTTGTTTTTTTTGTCTGTGGCTTTTTGGGGGTATGAGAGCAACCTGCCCTGAAAAATAGACTGAAGCCATTCCCGTTGCTCGAAGATCTAGAACGGTCCGAGAAAGCAGTCAGGGTTGGTCTGTGCGCTGCGGACGATATCGCGTTAAAATTGGTGTCCCTTCTCACCTACGAATGTCTGTCTTCCCCGTGACCACGTGCCTTTCAGAGTTCCATCTCCGGGGTGACGACCGCGTATAACCGGGAGCAGCTCTGGCTGGCCAACGAGGGCTTGATCACCAAGCTGCAGGCTTGCTGCCGCGGGTACCTCGTCCGACAGGAGTTCCGCTCCAGGTTGAATTTCCTGAAGAAACAGATTCCCGCCATCACCTGCATCCAGGTATTCCAGAGCCCAGGACACAGGCCGCGGGAGGGCGCCGAGAGCAGGGCTCAGAGACCGCCAGTTCTTAGGGGCGAGTGTGTGTGTGTGCGTGTGTGTGTGTGTGTGTGTGTGTGTGTGTGTGTGTTTTCCTGCTGACCTCCTGGTCTCATCCTTCTTCGGACTAGTGTTTGCTCTTTGCTGCCACCGTCATCTGTGTGCCTGATGCGGTGCGTGGAGCTGAGCCGCCAGCCCAGGGGCAGTTTTCTCTCTGACGGGCAGCATGTGCCACAGAGAGAATTCGGAGCTGGGCCTCGGGGCTCCCCACTGCCGGGTGGTGTGAGCCTCTGTGTTTGCTTCATCCTCTGTGAGTGGGGATGCTAGTGTTTACCTTCCCTTCCTCACCTGGTTTATTGTAAGGCTCCCCAATAAAAGATGTGTGGAGGCCCTTTTATTCATTCATTCATTCATTCATTCATTTATTTTTAATTTTCACCCGAGGATATTTTTCCATTGACTTTTAGGGAGAGTGGAAGAGAGAGGGAAAGACAGAGAGAAACACTGATGTGAGAGAAACACATTGATCGGTTGCCTCCTGCACGAGCCCTGACCAGGGCCTGGGCCGGGGGAGGAGTCTGCAACCGAGGTACATGCCCTTGACCAGAATTGAACCCAGGACCCTTCAGTCTGTGGGCCCATGATTTATCCACTGAGCCAGACTGGTTAGGGCAAGGCACTTTCTAAAAAACAAAAAAACAAATATATATATATATGTGTGTGTGTGTGTATATATATATATATATATATATATATATATATTATTGATTAAAAAACAAATATATATATATATATTTAAATATATTATTGATTTCAGACAGGAAGGGAGAGAGAGAGAGAGAAACATCAATGATGAGAGAGAACCATTGATCGGCTGCCTCCTGCACACCCCACACTGGAGATCGAGCCCACAACCTGGGCATGTGCCCTGACCGGGAACCGAATTGTGACCTTGTGGTTCATAGGTCGACGCTCAACCTCTGAGCCCCGCCGGCCGGGCTGGAGGCGGTTTTAAAAGGTGTGACGGGCGGTGCTCACACCAGGGAAGTGGACGCTGGCCACTGTGCTCTCCACGTGGCGGCACAGCCTCTGCCCACACTCCCCAGTCACCGGAGGACGTGGTCCTCTCTAGACCGGGTCAGGAATTGCCCGTGGACAGTAGGTCGAGGAGAGGTGTTGGCATTTCCTCTCTTCCCTGGGAAACCATGTGCCGACTGTACTCTGTGATGGTTTCAGTCGCAGTGGAGAGGATACAAGCAGAAGAAGGCCTATCAGGACCGGCTAGCGTACCTGCGCTCCCATAAAGATGAAGTCGTGAAGGTACGGTGGCCTGGGCGGGTCACTCCGTGTGGGGGGCCAGGATGGCCTGTGTTGAGGTGAAGGACTTTTGTAATTTCCCGGGCCCTGTGTCCACAGATCCAGTCCCTGGCGAGGATGCACCAGGCGAGGAAGCGCTATCGGGATCGTCTGCAGTACTTCCGAGATCACGTGCGTTCCCTGGGGAAGCAGGGCCGGTGGGATCCGTTTTGCGATCTTTTTGGTGGACCGATGACCGACAGCATTTCTCCTCCTCTGTTCCTTAGATAAATGACATTGTCAAAATCCAGGCTTTCATCCGGGCAAACAAAGCTCGTGACGACTACAAGACTCTCAGTGAGTAACTGTGGCCCAGCAGAGGCGGAGTGGAGGCCCTCAGGGTCTGGGTATTCTCCACGGATCTCTCTTACTTCCTGCAGGCAAGCCTGGGGGCCGGGGGCTGCTTGCGATTTAACCCCCTTTGCTAACCTGTGGCTGCATGTCCCGTTCTCCACCGCGTCAACCTTTGTCGCAACATGAGAACACTGTGCGCCCTCGCGGTTGTCTTTGCTCATCTCACCGTTAAACACACACCTGTGACTAGAGCTCATCCATAACCCTGACCTTCCTCGGACCCGGCACTTCTCCGGGTAACCCCGCTCTCGTCTGACACGGGCTGTCTTTCCGCCAGTTAACGCCGAGGACCCTCCGATGATCGTGGTCCGGAAGTTTGTCCACCTGCTCGACCAGAGCGACCAGGATTTCCAGGAGGAGCTGGATCTTATGAAGATGCGGGAAGAGGTCATCACCCTCATTCGTTCCAACCAGCAGCTGGAGAACGACCTCAACCTCATGGATATCAAAATCGGGCTGCTGGTGAAAAACAAGATCACGCTGCAGGTGCGCGCGGGGCTGGCGGGGCCGCGGGGCCTGTCCCCCTCTGGTTCCCCTGCCTCACCCTCGCTGATGCGTGGGGAGGGAGAAGGCTGGCTTTCTCCTTGAACGCCATAAACTTTAAAAGAGTTACAGAGGAGCCCTAGCTGGTTTGGCTCAGTGGATAGAGCGTCGGCCTGTGGACCGAGAGGTCCCAGGTTCGATTCCGGTCAAGGGCATGTACCTTGGTTGCAGGCACATCCCCAATAGGAGGTGTGCAGGAGGCAGCTGATCGATGTTTCTCTCTCGTCGATGTTTCTAGCTCTCTATCCCTCTTCCTTCCTCTCTGTAAAAAATCAATAAAATTGCCCTAGCCGGTGTGGCTCAGTGGATAGAGCGTCGGCCTGCGGACTAAAGGGTCCCGGGTTCGATTCCGGTCAAGGGCATGTACCTTGGTTGCAGGCACATCTCCAGTAGGAGGTGTGCAGGAGGCAGCTGGTCGTTGTTTCTCTCTCATCGATGTTTCTGGCTCTCTATCCCTCTCCCTTCCTCTCTGTAAAAAAACCAATAAAATATATATATAAAAAAGTTACAGAGGAAATGAAATACTGTGATTGAATAGCAAAATTTAAAATAGAAGAAGGTAAAAACCATCCCGTAATTCCACCACCGCACAATCATTTCATATCGGACATTTTTACTTCATATTAGAAGAAAAAATGTTTTCCATGTGATAAAAGTCATTATATTATTTTTTAAATATATTTTTATTGATTTCAGAGAGGAAGGGAGAAGGTGAGAGAGAGAGAGAAACATCAACGATGAGAGAGAATCATGGATCGGCTGCCTCCTGCACGCCCCACACTGGGGATCAAGCCCGCAACCCAGGCATGTGCCCTGACCGGGAATCGAACCGTGACCTCCTGGTTGATAGGTCCACGCTCAACCACTGAGCCATGCCGGCCGGGCAGTCATAAATATTATTTCTAATAGCAGTATTAGAACTAATTAGAAGAAACACTATAATTTACCTCTATCTCCCCCCAACCATTTGACCAGTTTTTATTATTCCAGATAACATTGCAGGGAGTGTCTTGATGTAAACGTAGCTTTTATCGTATGGAAGGCTTTGTCTTTCAGGTAGATTCCTAGGAGTTGGCTTCCTGAGTGAGTGGACGTCTTTCTGGATCAGGTTCTTTATAGGAAGATGAGAGTAGGACTGTGTTTGACTGATGTATTGAGAACAGGAGAGACTCCATCTGACTCGAAGGAATCTGCCAGTGTGGCGAGAGACCCACAATGCCCAGCTTCGTCTCTGAACGCCTTTTGATTTATGTGTTGTTTTTTTTGTTCACAGGATGTGGTTTCCCACAGTAAAAAGCTTACCAAAAAAAATAAGGAACAGTTGTCTGACATGATGATGCTAAATAAACAGAAGGGAGGTCTCAAGGCTTTGAGCAAGGAGAAGAGAGAGAAATTGGAAGCTTATCAGCACCTGTTTTATTTATTGCAGGTGAGTGGCTCCTGGAAGTGGTACTGGAAAATGTAGCTAATTTTCTTTTCCTTAAGACAACCTTACCCATAGACCTCTGTGGGGCTAGTTCTGATTTCCTCTGAGGGGTGAGCAAAGAGCTGTCTCATTTTTCTTTCTTTCTTTACATCTTCTTTCTTTCTTTACTGATCTACATTCTGATCCTTCGAGTTTACAGAACCCTGAATGTTTGTGCCAGCCCTCACATTAATTATCCAGAAGTGACTTAAGTCCCTTGCTTCGTTTCAGACCAACCCCACCTATCTGGCCAAGCTGATTTTTCAGATGCCCCAGAACAAGTCCACCAAGTTCATGGACTCGGTGATCTTCACCCTCTACAACTACGCCTCCAACCAGCGCGAGGAGTACCTGCTGCTGCGGCTCTTCAAGACGGCGCTCCAGGAGGAGATCAAGTACGGAGGGACCCCCCTCCCCCCGCCGCCTCACGCCCCTCCCCCACCTCCCGACCAGAGGCTCAGGGCTGGACAGTCAGGCTGCCCGCATCGTACGCTTCATGCTCTCAGCTAAGGCAGTGATTTGTGTGAACTACTCGATAGAAGCATCTACTTGTTGAATTACTGATAGAAAGGGTTGTTGCAGATGCTAAGGAGGTGATAAAGTAATCAATTTGCTAAATTAATTTTAGGAACATTTCTATATTAAAATACAATTTTTTAAAAAGTCTGACCTTTAAAAAAATTAAAATAAAATAAAGGCTGACCTTTAACCTTTTTATTTTTTGCTTTATTATTATTTAAAAAATATTTTTATTAATTTCAGAGAGGAAGGGAGAGGGGAGAGAGAGAGAAACATCAATGATGAGAGAGAATCATGGATCGGCTGCCTCCTGCACCCCCCACACTGGGGATCCAGCCCACAAATCTGGGCATGTGCCCTGACTGGGAATCAAACCCGGGACCCTTTCGTCCACAGGCCGATGTTCCTTAAAATATAATTTTTAAGAAGCTGATCCAAACACCAAGATTCCACATTTCTGTCTGATAAAGGACCCATTGTGTTTGCAGCAGCAGAAAGGTGTTCTGTGTTTAGACAAGCGTTTTCCTTCCCATTATTTGTGTCCAGGAAATGGGATCGTTAAGTAGGGGATCTTTACGCCCATGGATTCTGTGTATTTTAAACTCCGTTTGTTTCTGATGTTTTCATAGGTCAAAAGTAGACCAGATTCAAGAGATCGTGACAGGAAACCCTACCGTTATTAAGATGGTTGTCAGTTTCAACCGTGGTGCTCGGGGTCAGAACGCCCTGCGGCAGATCTTGGCCCCGGTCGTGAAGGAGATTATGGACGACAAATCCCTCAACATCAAAACCGACCCCGTGGATATCTACAAGTCGTGGGTTAATCAGATGGAGTCTCAGACAGGAGAGGCAAGGTATGCCGCCATGACACCCTTTTCTGTCCTGCATTTCTCTCTCTCTCTCTCTCTCTCAGCAATTGACCTTTGATTTACAAGCTAATAATTGTTCAAATAGCTTTTCCTTAGAAACCTCTTTTTTTAAATTGTGGACCTGGTCATATGTTCATTTATTTAGCAGGTGTTTACTGAGTTCTTACTAACGGCTCTCCCTGGCTTCTAGGCAAGTCCAGACGTCTTAGCACCATATGCAGGGGCCTGCGTGACCAGGCCCTGCTTACTTCCCCGCCCTCATTTCTCCTCTTCTTTTTCTTTGCATTTGCTCTTCCTTCCTAGAAGACCCTTCTTCCTTTTTCCCCGAGCCCCTTCCTCCTGGAAGCCCTCCTTGATTCCCCCAGTCTGAGTAGACGCTCCTCTGGCCCCCGCAGCACTGTGGTCAGCTTCTTACTTACAGCACAATACGTTCTGTGCTTTTTTTTTTTCTTCCTTTTACAATATACAAAATAAATCTATTCCCAGATTGTAGATACAAAATAAGAAGCCATTTACACAGCACAATATGTTTTCAATAAAAGCCCGTTTGTCTCTCCCGCCAGGTAGGTAGAGACTCAGGCAGCTATCATGTCCCATCCACCATTCATCCCAGGTGCCGTGCACCCAATTCACAGTTGAAAACCCGGGTTCAGGTCCTGGCCCCCTTATCTACCGGGTCAATGAACACGAGCAAGTTGCCTCTGAAATGCGTGGCCCTGCCCCAGGCCCGGCCCGGCTTCTGGTCTAACCACATCGGGGGTCATTTCTGCTTTCCCAGCAAACTCCCCTACGACGTGACCCCCGAGCAGGCTCTGGCTCACGAAGAGGTCAAGACACGCCTGGACAACTCCATCAGGAACATGCGCGCCGTGACAGACAAGTTCCTCTGCGCCATCATCAGCTCCGTGGACAAAATCCCGTGAGTGCCTTCCGTCGTGACCCCGCACACAGCCCAGCGCGAGCGCCCTCCTCCCCCCCGGGCCCCTCTCACGCGTTGTGTCCGTCTCACAGCTACGGGATGCGCTTCATTGCCAAAGTGCTGAAGGACTCGTTGCATGAGAAGTTCCCCGATGCTGGTGAGGATGAGCTGCTGAAGGTAAGACTCGGGAAGCTGGCGCGGCCTGGCCCTTCCCAGGGGTCCTCAATCTTTTTAAACGGGGGGCCAGTTCCCTGTCCCTCAGACTGTTGGAGGGCCGGACTATAGTTTAAAAAAAAAAACTATGGCCGAAACCGGTTTGGCTCAGTGGATAGAGCGTCGGCCTTCGGACTCAAGGGTCCCAGGTTCGATTCCGGTCAAGGGCATGTACCTTGGTTGCGGGCACATCCCCAGTAGGGGGTGTGCAAGAGGCAGCTGATCGATGTTTCTGACTCTCTATCCCTCTCTGTAAAAAAAAAAAATCAATAAACTATATTTAAAAACAAAAACAAAAAAAAAAAACTATGAACACATTCCTATGCACACTGCACATATCTTATTTTGAAGTAAAAAAACAAAACGGCAAAAACACCCGCATGTGGCCCGCGGGCCGTAGTTTGAGGACGCCTGCTGTAGACCTTTGAGGAAACAGTGATACAATGAGGCCTGACCACAGACCCTTAGTAAGAGCCTGAATCCCGGCAGTCGCTCGCCACGGATTGTGATTGTAAATAGTCAATGCCACCTCTTCGAGCTTCTATAGGGTTTGAATGGCCCGCATCAATGAAGTCCAGGTGGATTCTTCCTGTCTTGAGATAGATTTCTGAGTCCTGTCTTTTCGCTGAAAAACAGCGCCCTCTGCTGGTGGCCAGGTGAAGGGGACCAAGCACAACTGTTTCTGCCCTGGCTATGGCTGGTAACTCTGACTTGCCTGTGCGCCTTTCTCTCCTCCTTTTTTTAACCTGAACGCCTTTCTCTTCTCTCTCCTAGTTCTTGTGCTTTCCTACAGTGAGGCCTCGCTTCTAGGCTTTCTGTTCAGGTGAATTAATTTTGTATTTTTAAATGATGACTCCAGGGGAAATGCTGTGACTGACTGTCCTTGACTTCTGGGGAAGAGCCGTGTGTTGAGTGACTTGAATTCCCGAGGCATGAACTTGTCTACCTGTGACGTCTCTCCCGCATGAGCACGATGGGGCTCGGACAGGGCGCACTGTGCCAGTTCGGTCCTGTTTAAGGATTTATTTTTAAGTATCTTCGTTCGCCTCTCCGAGTGAAAGCCCACCCACACGAAAGCGAAAAGTGCGCGTGGGTGGCAGCCTTCTTTGCTGCCGTCACGTGAGAGCGAGGGAGGCCCTGCAGTGCTCGGTCACAGACGCTACGCCTGTCATTCCCCCCTGAATCTGTCCTTCCTGTTGCCGTGCTTTTCCGTTCTGCCTCATTTTCTTTTCCTCTGCACCCAAACGAGGGACGTTGGGTCACGTTAGGGTCAGACCTTGAGAGCTCAGGCGTGTGTGCATGCGTGCATGTGTGTCCGTGTGTGTAGTGCGTGTCTTCCCTCACAGGACTGCGTTTTTCCCGTTCCCCGTGCTAATAGAGTCCTCTGTGGCTTCCTCAGTGGAGCGGCTTTTAGCGCCCATCTTTCTTTGTCGTCCGTCCCCAGATTATTGGTAACCTGCTGTACTATCGATACATGAACCCAGCCATCGTTGCTCCGGACGCCTTCGACATCATTGACCTGTCGGCGGGAGGCCAGCTCACCACCGACCAGCGCCGCAACCTCGGCTCCATCGCCAAGATGCTCCAGCACGCAGCTTCCAACAAGATGTTTCTGGGCGATAACGCTCACTTAAGCATCATTAACGAGTACCTTTCCCAGTCCTACCAGAAGTTCAGGTAAGGGGCAGGGGACCGGGTACGGGAAAGACTCTGTAGGTGTGTGTCTGTCTCCGAAGGTAAAGGCAAGACTAGAAACCACGCCTCGTTCTCCCTGCGCTGCCGCATTGCAGGGCGCGTGTTGGATAGAGCTCCAGGGCGTGAGCTATAAAAATGTGTTCCTACCCCGGCTGGTTTGGCTCAGTGGATAGAGCATCAGCCTGTGGAGGGAAGGGTGCCGGGTTCAGTTCCCGTTAAAGGCACGTGCCTGGGTTGTAGGCTTGATCCCCAGTAGGGGGGGTGCAGGAGGCAGCTGATCGATGTTTCCCTCTCATTAATGTTTCTAACTCTCTATTCCTCTCCCTTCCTCTCTGTGAAAAAAAAAAAAATCAATAAAATAGATTTTTTTTAAAAAACATGTACCTGCCCTGGCTGGTTTGGCTTGGTGGATAGAGTATCAGCCTGTGGAGTGAAGGGTCCCGGGTTCAATTCCAGTTAAAGGCACATGCCTGGGTTGTGGGCTCGATCCCCAGTGGGGGGGCGTACAGGAGGCAGCCAATCAATGATTCTCTCTCATCATTGATGTTTCTATCTCCTTTCCTCTCTGAAATCAACTAAAAAATATATGTATTAAGAATATGTACCTGTGAAATTGTAACCAGAGGAGAGTTGGAGAATACTTTTTTTTAAATCACTGCACTCTTTTTCTTTTCAGTTATCTTCTTTTGAAAAAAAAATAAAAAGAAAATATATATATATATATATTTTTATTGATTTCAGAGAGAAAAGGAGAGGGAGAGAGATAGAAACATCAATGATGAGAGAGAATCATTGATCAGCTGCCTCCTGCACGTGCCCTACTTGGGGATCGAGCCCCGCAGCCCGGGCATGTGCCCTTGACCATATGTGAACCAGGACCCTTCAGTCCACAGGCCGGTGCTCTACCCACTGAGCCATGCCAGCTGGGCTGGAGAGCACTTTCAATATCTGTAAATTAAACCTTTAGTTGTGAGTTCAGGGCATCGGCTTAGACTGGGTTCTCCCGGTGACACAGGTGTTTGGTTGAGCGGGTCCTATGGGTAGAACTAAACCTGGGCGGGGAGAGAAGTGCTTAAAGCCCCCGGCCCGAGGCTGCCAGGCCCGGGGAACGCACAGCACTCAATCCGGAATCCGCTGTCGGGACTGGCTTCCGCTCGAACGCTTTGCTCCCGAGGTTTGTGGGCTGTTCTCTCGCCAGCTTCTCACACACGTGTCACCTGTTGGGGTCTGGCTCTCGTGTTTCTTCCCAGGCGGTTTTTCCAAACGGCTTGCGACGTCCCAGAGCTGCAGGATAAGTTTAATGTGGATGAATACTCCGACCTCGTGACCCTCACCAAGCCCGTGATCTACATCTCCATCGGGGAAATCATCAACACCCACACGGTGAGGCTTCTTCTCCAGTGGCTTCATCTCATTGCTCTGTCCTTACCCGCCTTTCCCGGCTGCTGTTTATCTCCCTCCAGAGCCAAATAGCTCACTCCCTTTGATGGGTCTTCCTGACATCGCCTCTGCCTTGCTCTTTGTTGTTAACACTATTTACTGCCTTTTCATAGTGACCTCCGGGCCACCTGCAGCAGAATCAGAGTACTTAGCTGCCTTATCCTATCCTATATAATAAAAGCCTAATATGCAAATAGACCGAATGGCAGAACGACGGTTGCTATGACGCGCACTGACCACCAGGGGGCAGACACTCCCTGCAGAGCTGCCCCCTGGTGGTCAGTGTGCTCCCACAGGGGGAGCGCTGCTCAGCCAGAAGCCAGGCTCATGGCTGGTGAGCGCAGCGGCAGTGGTTGGAGCCTCTCCTACCTGTGCTGCAGGCAGGCAGTAAGGAGCAAGGGGTCCCGGACTGCGAGAGGGATGTCTGACTGCCAGCTTAGGCCCTATCTCCGGGGGGATCGGGCCTAAGCCAGCAGGCAGACATCCCCCGAGGGGTCCCGGACTGTGAGAGGGCGCAGAGGGACCTCCCACACATCCCCCACACTCCAGTGCATGAATCTCGTGCACCGGGCCTCTAGTTTGCCAGTCAGATGCTAAAAATGAAGCTGCTGAGTCCAGCTGGCATGGCTCAGTGGTTGAGCGTTGACCTGTGAACCGGGAGGTCACGGTCCGATTCCTGGTCAGGGCATGTGCCCGGGTTTCGGGCTCGATCCCTAGTGTGGGGCGTGCAGGAGGCAGCCAATCAGTGATCCTCTCTTATTGATGTTTCTATCTCTCTCTCCCTCTCCCTTCCTCTCTGAAATCAATAAAAATATATCTAAAAATAAAAAAAGAAGTTGCTGAGCCCCCCACAGGCCTCCTGAACCGGAACCCCCACGGTGGGCCCCAGAACCTCCGTGGGAGTGCTGACCTGGGGACTTGATAACATCCTGGTGCCTGTTCCTCCATCTTACCCCGGCTTTTACTTCTTTTTACTTGTGTGATTTTTCTAACATGAATAGAATACCGGCTTTTTCCTCTTTGTCGCCTTAGAGTTACTTTCCCTTGGATGCTCTCTTTCCCCCCAAATACCTTTCATTCCTTCCTTTCCCCTTTGGTGGCATATAGAACAGGAAATGGGAAAACATAAAATGTAAACGACATTTCAGGCCTCGTCATTTCCTTAACGGCTTTGCTTGAATGCCTCCAATGACAACATTGGCAGGGCGTACTTTTCTCCGAGTTAAAGGTGTTGTGTACAGGAAACAGGACGGAAACGTGTGGCTGTGAGTGGTTTGAACTGGTCGCAGGGCACATGGGCGACCTCGGATGTTGAAGTCTGAGGGCTTCCTTGTTCTTTCTGACATCGGGTCCGTTTAAGCCCCTCACACTCAAGGCTGCGAGAGGGCCAGTGTTTGCCCTCCACGCATCACGAGTCCTCCAACCGGCCAAGTGTGATGCCTTTTCGAAAAAGTCTTTTTGCCCTGACCGGTGTGGCTCAGTGGATAGAGTGTCGGCCTGCGGACTGAAGGGTCCCAGGTTCGGTTCTGGTCAAGGGCATGTACCTTGGTTGCGGGCACATCCCCAGTCGGGGGCGTGCAGGAGGCAGCTGATCGATGTTTCTCTCTCATCGATGTTTCTGGCTCTCTGTCCCTCTCCTTTCCTCTTTGTAAAAAAATCAATAAAATATATTTTAAAAATAAAAAATAAAAAATAAAAAGTCTTTTTATGAACTTACTGACAATTTGCATATCCTCTTTGGAGAAATATCTACTCAAGTCCTGTATTTTAAAAACACATTTTCATTGATTTTAGAGCACAAGGGAGAGGGGGAGAGGGGGAGAGAGATAGCAACATCCATGATGAGAGCGAATCATTGATCGGCTGCCTCCTGCACGCCCCACACTGGGGATGCAGCCCACCACCCGGGCCTGTGCCCTTGACCGGGAATCGAACTGTGACCTCCTGGTTCATAGGTCGATGCTCAATCACTGAGCCACGCTGGCTTGGCAAGTCCTATTTTTTTTTTTTTAATCCTCATCCAAGGATATGGTTGTTTGTTTGTTTGTTTGTTTTGTTTTTGGTAAATTTATCTCTGTCGTTGAAAGTATTACAGCTGTCCCCCTTCTCCCCTCTTGGACCCTCTCCTCCCTCCTCCTGCCCCCTCCGCCGGCCTTCGCTGTACTGCCTGTGATGCTTACGTATTGCTGGTTTGGGGAGGTTTGCTGAGGATCGGCTTGTCAGCCCTTTGAATGTCGGACTTTCCATCTAACCTTCTTCTGTGCTTGTGGGCAGCGCGGGCAGGGTTGGGGCCGACGGGCTGAGTGTGTCGATTGAGTTGACCCCGTGGTGTTCGTGCAGCTCCTGCTGGATCACCAGGACGCCATTGCCCCGGAGCACAATGACCCGATCCATGAGCTGCTGGATGACCTTGGCGAGGTGCCCACCATCGAGTCCCTGATAGGTAAGGTTCCGACTCAGCTGACAGCAGTAAGAGGGAACACGACAGAGGAGGGTTGTGATTGGCAGCTGCACTGTTCAAGCTCTGGATACGCATTAGGGAAGAAGATGCGAGTGATGTCTGGCGGAGGGGGTCTTTTTAAATGTGTCTGTACAGCCCTAGCCCTGAAAGGTCCCGGGTTCGATTCCGGTCAAGGGCACATGCCCAGGTTGTGGGCTCGATCCCCAGTAGGGGGCGTGCAGGAGTCAGCCGATCAATGATTCTCTCTCATCATGGATGTTTATAGTTCTCTCCCCCTCTCCCTTCCTCTCTGAAATCAGTAAAAATATATTAAAAAAACAAACCTTCATATCTTAAAAAAAAAAAAAGTGTATCCTATATAATAAAAGACCAATATGCAAATCAAACGGCGGAACAACCGGTCGCTGTGACAGATACTGATCACCAGGGGGCAGACGCTCAATGCAGGAGCTGCCCCCCGGTGGTCAGTGCGCTCCCACAGGGGAAGTGCCATTCAGCCAGAAGCCCTGAGCTGGGCTCCCGGCTGGCAAGTGCAGTGGCAGTGGCGGGGGGCCTCTCCCGCCTCCGATGCAGGCAGGCGGTAATGAGCGAGGGGCCCCGAACTGGGAGAGCGATATCTGACTGCCAGCTTAGGCCCCATCCCTGGGGGGGCGGGGGCGGTTAGGAGGGGGGCTTAGGGCTAGGGTTAGGTTATAATGCGGTGTCGAAATGACTGTCAGACATCTGTGAAATGAGTTTACTGTGGACCCTGCCTTTCTCACCTGGCACGGGTTTCCTCCTATTTCTCAATCAGAGGTGGCCCTGCCCCAGGGTCACGCTGGCTTATTCAAGCATCTCCTTACGCGTGCATCATCTTCTCTGTGAGTTTCTGTCTCCTCTCCCGTATCTCCTGTCGTTACTATACCGATTCTCCCTGCCCTTCCAAAACTTTAGGAGAAGGCGCTGGCAGTCTAAACGACCCCAACAAGGAGGCGCTGGCCAAGACGGAAGTGTCCCTCACACTGACCAACAAGTTCGACGTGCCTGGGGACGAGAATGCGGAAATGGACGCGAGGACCATCTTGCTGAAGTGAGTATCCGAGGTGGGAAGCATGAAGCCCGTGGACTCCAGCGACCCCTCGGCCCCGGTGAACACGCCCGCTTGCTTGTACCCTAAATGGTGACCTTGGCCTTGGGAGCCTGTCATAGTGGTGGTCCCTTCACATATGACACTCGGCCTAGGACCGATCTGCCTTGTTTGCCAATAAGATGTTCAAGTGAAGTGTCCGTCTCGGAGATCCCCGCCTTGGCACCCGCTCTGTGAGAGTCGCACGACTCAGTCTGGGGTCTTGAGTACCAGGAGGTGGTGATTATGCCGCTGCTGCGTGGGCCCGTGGAGAGGAGGTGGGACACCTGCTAATATTTAAATGTTCCCTCCGTTTCCTCCCAGCACAAAGCGTTTGATTGTGGACGTCATCCGGTTCCAGCCGGGGGAGACCTTGACTGAGATCCTGGAAACCCCAGCCACCAACGAGCAGGTAAACCGGAGGGGTCTAATGTGGACTCTTCATAAGGCAAAGAGGTGCCCCCGGGACGGGTGGGGGTCACACGAGGTGGTGGCCTGGGGTTGGACAGAGGGCGGTGCTGGGTGAGGCTCGTTGAGAAGGTTGTTGGCTCCAGAGGCAGCTCACTGGCGCGTCCATGCTGTATGCGTGTGTGTTTTCCCTTAACTCCAGGCAGAATCAGTGCATCTGCCCGGTAGTTTATTGAGTATTAATTATATCGTTAGCATTTTGTTAGGTGCCTTGGTAGATAGAATAAAAGTACAGGATGTGGCTCCTGAACTCCACCAGTTAGTTCATGATCTAGTTGGGAAGATGTGAGATATACACCAAGTGGCCAGATTATTATGATCTCTGGACGCGTAATCATCTGGCCACTCAGTGTATATCCTATAGAATAAAAGGCTAATATGCAAATTGTCCCCTCGACCAGGAGTTCGACCAGCAGGCAGGCCGGCCAACTGCCCATGTTCCCTCCCCCTGGCCAGGCTGGCCGGACCCCACCCATGCACGAATTCATGCACCGGGCCTCTAATGTGTGTGTGTGTGTGTGTGTGTGTGTGTGTGTGTGGCCAGATTATTATGTGTTCAGAGACCATAATAATCTGGCCACTCAGTGTATACCAGAAGTGAAGGAGCCTTTAAACGTTACCTGAAGCACTGGCTGTGAACGCGCCAGATGTTCAGGAAAGAGGCCGAGGCCGGCGAGGAGCAAGGCATCAGAAAGAGGTGGAGCTGGAGCCACGCTCAGAATGGATAGGATGTGAGGCAAGAGGGGCGGGCAGTCCAGGCGGGGGAGCGTGGGAACCGAGGCACCAAGGGCGGTGTGATGTGGCCAGGCCTGCATCTCTACCAGGGAGGCCCGCGGGGAGGGGCGCAGCGAGAGCTAACACCTGAGGACAGAGGATGTAGCACCAAAACCGGGACAGGAACTTGGCACTGGAGAGAGAAGGAGTGAAGAGCCTTTGTAACCGTGCGGACTGCTTGGTGCCGATTAATTTGGTAGCGCCATCAGAGCAGATGGCGGTGAGTCATCCAGGTGTGTGATAAGGTCCCAGGCCCGGGTGCTGGGGGGCGGCGTGGCAGTGGGGAGGGGTGGATGAGTCACTTCATGTTTAAGGCTCCTGTTTCACGTCCTCATAAAAGGAGAGAAGTAGGTCAGGGCATTCGTTTTCAGATTTTGAACATACGAATCCTTTCCATTAAATGACAGTTTACTTGGAAGCCTAATTAAAAATATATGTGTGTGTATGTGTGTGTGTGTGTGTGTGTGTGTGTGTGTGTGTTTATTGATTTTTAGAGAGAGGAAGGGAGAAGGATAGAGAGATAGAAACATCGGTGAGAGAGGAACATCATTGATTGGGTGCCTCCTGAGCGCCCCCTACTGGGGATCAAGCCCCAAACCCAGGCAGGTGCCCTGACCAGGAATCGAACCAGCGACCTCTTGGTTCCTGGGTCCTCAGCCGCAGAGCCACACCGGTCTGGCTGGAAGCCCCGTTTATAAAGCAGGCAGAATTGGAGCTGCTCTGACAGCAGCAGGAATGGGGCCCCGGGAGCCCCGCTTTCGGGAGCCCTGTGGCACCTCTGGGCGTCCCTCCAGGCTGCACAGAGGGCTGTTTAAAAAACACTGTTTGAAGTGAATGCTCCGCTTTTAGCAGCTGCGATGGATCCCTGAAGCGATAGGTGTGTGTGAGGGGCAAGAAAAGAGGCAAAGAGACATCACCAACAACGGCAACTTGTTGAACCTGCAGGAAAGTTAGACGTGAGGGAGGGACCCGTCTTTACTGAGGACCTGATGCTGGTTGGTGCCTTCCCCGCGTTCCTCCATTGAATCCTTGCCCTTTCCCCAGGAGGCGAGTCTGTTTGTCCTCATTTTACAGGCGAGGAAGCGGAGACCCGGAGAGTTAACTGACTTGCCTGCGATCATCTGCTCGTCCTGGCAGAACCAGACCGGGCTCCCGCTGTCTCACTCCAGTGTGTGCGCTCCTTGCCCTGTGTGATGCAGAGTAGCCTGGACATCAGGGGGGAAGGCAGCGTGGGGAAGGGAAACGCTCCAGTTTGGGGGGGATTACAAGCCATTCCACATGTGAGCCTCTCAGTACAAGCAGCTCAGAACGTGGCACTGGAGCCCTAGTGACAGCAATTTGGGACCCGTCAGCACGGAGGTGATCACTGACATACTGAGAGTGGACATTACAGAAAAGTGACCATCGGTCACTTGTAGGGCAAGAAGAAAATGCAGAGCCCTAACCGGTGTGGCTCAGTGGGTAGAGCGTCGGCCTGCGGACTGAAGGGTCCCAGGTTCGATTCCGGTCAAGGGCATGTACCTTGGTTGCGGGCACATCCCCAGTAGGGAGTGTGCAGGAGGCAGCTGATGGATGTTTCTCTCTCATCGATGTTTCTAACTCTCTATCCCTCTTCCTTCCTCTCTGTAAAAAGTCAATAAAATATTTTTTTTTTTTTAAAAAGAAGAAAACGCAGAGATGAGCGAGGTGAAAACTAGGAGAAGGATTTGGGGGATGGTCATTGGTGATGAGGGTGGCAGATGCGGGAGCCCGCTTGCAGAGTTAAAGACGAAAGTGCCGAGTGAATTGAACAGCAGGTGTGGGTCCTGTGTCGGGCAGGGCCAGACTGGGCAAACATTGGGTGTTGACTGGGAAACATAGACGTGTGAAGGGAAAGTCTTTGTATTCTCAAGATCCTGGCCTTTGCAACGCGTTTAAAAGCAGAGGGAAGGCCGGAGCGTGATTCGGCACGGACAGGTGGCAAAAAGAATCAGCAAGAAGAGACTGAGCCCTGGTGTAGCTATAACGTTTATCGAGCTGCGTTTCAAATAAAATGAGGCGGCTCCCATGTCTCAGCAGGTGATAGGGAAGAGACGAGGGATTTTGTAGCCAGTAGAGCCCAATCTCCCGATTGTACCTAAGAGTCCAGGACAGAAGCCCTAAGAAGCCAGGTGATTGAAAGATGTAAAAGCAGCCCTAGCCCGTTTGGCTCAGTGGACAGAGCGTCAGCCTGCGGACTGAAGGGTCCCGGGTTCGATTCCGCTCAAGAGCACCTGCCCAGGTTGCAGGCTCCATCCTCAGTAGGGCGAGTTCGGAAGCAGCTGATCCACGATTCTCATCATTGATGTTCCTGTCTCTCTCTCCCTCTCCCTTCTCTCTGAAATCAATTAAAAAAGAATAAAGATTAAAAATATAATTAAAAAAACACAAACAGATGTAAAGCAATCTGCCTCTGCTTCGTGCAGTTTCTCTGTCAGCTGCCGGCTAAGCGTGTTCCCCGTTGCCAGAACGCAGTGTGGGAGCTGTGTGAATTCGGGGCTGGGACCGGGGCACTGAGGTTACCGGGAACTTCTTCCGTGTAGGAAGCCGAGCATCAGAGGGCCATGCAGAGACGCGCCATCCGCGACGCCAAAACTCCCGACAAAATGAAGAAGTCCAAATCTGTCAAGGAAGACAGCAACCTCAGCCTGCAGGAGAAGAAGGACAAGATCCAGGCGGGCTTGAAGAAGCTCACGGAGCTGGGGACCGTGAACCCCAAGAACCGCTACCAGGAGCTGATCAACGACATCGCCAGGGTACTGCTGCCCGGGGACGGCGGGGGCCTGGCCACGTTTCTCCCTCTCCCAGAGGCTCTTAAAGAGACAGTAGCTCTTCAGATGGCAGCGTATCTGCAGTTCATAGCACACCCGTGTCCTTTCACCTGAAGAATCGTCTCTGATTCTTCTAACACGAGGACCTGGCCCGCCCTTTGATAACTCATTTCAGAGCCTAAATTCATAGAAAGAGCTTCCCATATCTCTATTTGTCTTTGACCTCTTTGGAAGTTTCCAGATCTTCCTAAGGATTTCTGTGAAACCTAAATTGACATTGAGTTGATCATCAACTCCTTATCTTCTCCTTCTTCTGACAACCTATTTAAGAGGCTTAACCAGCTTTGCATGTAAATTCTTTTTTTTTTTTTTTGCATGTAAACTCTAAGAATGTGGAAGCCCATAAAAGTAACACATTTCCCCACCTTTGGAAAATACAAATCGGGGGGGAAATGGATGCGATCTGAGTTTCCTTGTTAATTATTGAACATGAATTGCTGCCTGTTAAGAATGGGTGGTCATGCAAGGCACAGTTTAAGCACCACTGGGTTCTACTGTTAATGATTCCAGGGGCACAAGATATCGGACATGGTGTGTTTTTTTTTTTCACTTTAATACTTGTGTCCCAGGATATCCGGAACCAGCGGAGATACCGGCAGAGGAGGAAGGCCGAGCTGGTGAAGCTGCAGCAGACGTACGCTGCTCTGAACTCCAAGGCCACGTTCTACGGAGAGCAGGTGGATTACTATAAAAGCTACATCAAAACCTGCCTGGACAACCTGGCCAGCAAGGGCAAGTGAGTGTTTCTTTTAAAGATTTATCCACATCGGGGCGGGGGGGGGGAGGGCAGGGGTGTGTGTGTGGTGGGGAGCCGTAGAGGCAACTGAAGTGACATGGGGATTTTTTATTTATTTATTTTTCATCCTCACCTGAGGACATTTTTTCCATTGATTTTTAGAGAGAGTGGGAGGGAGGGGGAGAGACGGAGAGAGAGTTCCATCAATGTGAGAGAGACACATCGATTGGTTGCCTCCTGCACGGACCCTGATCAGGGCCGGGGATGAAGCCTATAACCGAGGTATGTGCCCTTGACCAGAATTGAATCCAGGACCCTTCAGTCTGTAGTCCGACGCTCCGCCCCTGAGCCAAACCAGCTAGGGCTGCGGACTTTTTAACTTAGAACACACTGGACCTCTTCATTGCATTCGTTCTTTATTTTTCTTCTGATCTAATCATCTGTGTAAATTCCTGGTCCCATTCGCCATTGTAGGATGCAGATAAGCACTGTGTGGGGGATTTCACAGGTACTTCTTTCTAAACATCTCTTGTTCCGAAATGGCTTCCTAGCCCCAGAAATGAAAGAATCAGGATGGACATTATCTCGTGGTCCTGCACCCTGTCTGCGCCCCAAGGTCGCTTGAGGAATATTAAACATTGCGGTTCCTCAGCCTCACCCTGTAGCTCCTGGGGACGGGGTCTCGGCCCCTGGCTTTCCTGGTGGCTGAGGAGTGTGATGCACCAGCCGAAACCGTTAGCCTGCCCCTCTGTGGGGAGGGAAACTCGAAACCCAGAGAGGCGCGCTGGTCCGTGTAGGTCCTGCTTGTAGGTTAGTTTCTATTTTGCTCCTATCTTTCCATTTTAAGAGTTTCCAAGCTTCAGGAAAGTTGAATGAATAGAACAGTAAACACCCACATAGCCTTCGCCTAGATTCTTCTGTTCTCATTTTGCCATATCAGCTTTCTCTCTCAACAACCAGGTCCCGTTCACCCGGCTGGCAGGGCTGGTGCCTGTGTCCTTTTGACATGCCCCCGTCGTTCTTGAGAACTTCCTGACTTTATAGCGCAAGGTGTTTCTGGTTCAACTTGTACTTCCCCTCCCCAGACTGGGAATTAGCTTTTTCTCCAAACACCCCTGGTTCCCTTTAGAAGAACAGTATTTAGACTCCAAGATCTAGGGACTAAGTGTGCGCATTGCCATGAAGTCGTCATTGCTTCTAGGTCCACTAAGACAGCTAGGGTCTCGTTTCCTTTTTAAATAGTATTCCACTGTGAAGATAGATACAACAACTGGCTCAATAAATTCCCCATTGGTGGGCATTTATGTGCTTTCCAGTTATGTATTTTGGAAAATTCTGCAACAAATAACCTCTTGTACATACATCATTTTGCAAATGTGAACATATTTTTTTAATATATTTTTATTTTTATTTTTAAATATATTTTATTGATTTTTTACAGAGAGCAAGGGAGAGGGAGAGGGATAGAGAGTTAGAAACATCGATGAGAGAGAAACATCGATTCAGCTGCCTCCTGCGCACTCCCCACTGGGGATGTGCCCGCAACCAAGGTACATGCCCCCGACCGGAATCGAACCTGGGACCCCTCAGTCCACAGATCGACGCTTCATCCACTGGGCCAAACCGGTCAGGGCTAAATATATTTTTATTGATTTCAGAGAGGAAGGGAGCGGGAGAGATGGAAACATCAGTGATGAGAGAGAATCATTGATCTACTGGCTGCCTCCTGCACGCCCCCTACTGGGGATTGAGTCTGCAATCTGGGCATGTGCCCCTGACTGGAATCAAATCCGGGACCCTTCAGTCTGTAGGCCGGTGCTCTATCCACTGAGCCACACCGGCCAGGGAATATATTTTAAATTAATTTATTTTTTATTGTTGACTCTGTAAAAGATGTCCCCCACCTTTGCCTCCCTCTGCCCTGCCCCCGCCCCTCCTAGGCCTTCACCACATTATTGTCTACAAGGATGTCCATGGGCTCTGCATATATGCATATATGTATGTTCTGTGGCTGAGGTCTTCCCGTGCTCCCCACTCACCTCCCTTCCGAGATCTGTCAGTTCCATTTATCCATGTCTCTGGCTGTGGGCATATTTTTAAAGATAAATTCCTAGAAGTGGAATTGCTGGGTCAAAAGTTTTGTCCAGATGCGATTTTGATAGATATTTCAGTTTCCTTCCAGAGGGATGGTTCCCATTTCCACTCCTGCCAGCATTTCTGCCCCATTTCCTGAGGCGCCCCTCACCCCCTTTGGAGTCCCAAATCCCTGGTTTTCATTTGTCTCTATTTTTCCTTTGCTTATTTTTCTTATCACTTCTTGCCTCAGTTATCCCAGTAACTTCTTTTTTCTTTAAATATATATTTTATTGATTTCAGAGAGGAAGGGGGAGGGAGAGAGATAGAAACATCAGTGATGAGAGAGAATCATTGATCGGCTGCCTCCTGCACTGGGGATCAAGCCCACAACCCAGGCATGTGCCCTGACCGGGAACCGAACCGTGACTTCCTGGTTCATAGGTCAGCACTCAACCACTGGACCATGCCAGCTGGGCATCCCCAGTAATTTCCAATATCTGTTTCTTTTTCCTTGTTCCCATTCCTCTGTAATAACTATGCAGGCTTAAACTCTTTTTTTGTTGTTGTTGTTAAAAAAAATTTTTTGTTGATTTCAGAGAGGAAGGGAGAGGGAGAGAGAGATAGAAACATCAATGATGAGAGAGAATCATTGATCGGCTGCCTCCTGCACGCCCCCTACTGGGGATCGAGCCTATAACCTGGGCATGTGCCCTTGACCGGAATCGAACCTGGGACCCTTTACTCCGCAGTCCGGTGCTCTATCCACTGAGCCAAAGCGGTCAGGGCCAGGCTTAAACTCTTTTAAAAAGTACTTATTCTGAGATGTTTATATTCTTCCCCTGCACAGCCGAGGGGTGTAGAGTGACTCCCCTGGGGGTCAGTACAGCTCCCCCAAGCTGGCATTAGGAGCCCTCACCCTTGCTGGTAGGTGTGCATAGAAAGATGAAGACACTGTCAAATTCATGGCGTGTTCTCCAATGTAATTTAAATTAAAGAGAAAACCAACTTCGTAATCTTTCCCCCGTTTTGCAGCGATATTGCTTAGGCTAATCCTAATATTTATTTGCCATTTTAGAGTTGATGTTATTTACCCTTGTGTATGGGAAGTTCGCTTTCTGATCCCATATTTTCGAATTACCAACCGAATCAAAGTAGATAGTTATAGAAAGTGACATGATGTCATGTTTACAGGGTCTCCAAGAAGCCCAGGGAAATGAAAGGGAAGAAAAGCAAAAAGATTTCTCTGAAATACACGGCAGCAAGATTACATGAAAAGGGGGTCCTTCTGGAAATTGAGGACCTACAAGTGAATCAGTAAGTCTTCGCTTTTTAACTTTATTCTGTACATTGATGTTTTAAATGTATGCATTTACTTATTTACTTTTAATTTATGCATTTATCACATCTTTATATTATTGCCTTTATTTCTCTAAGCAGGATGATCATTTTTATACTTTTCTATCTATTTATATATATGTATGTATGTGCAGAATTAGAGCCAATACTCAGAGTTAATTGTCTGTTATCAGCAGGAAGTATCTCTTTTCCTTGTTTGTGGAACATTTGTCTCGGGACATTTTCACACCTGCTGTGTGGATCCCATTTTAATTTTTCCTCTTTAAAACAGGAAGCCATTTCTCCCATTTCTTCTGTTTCTAAACAAAGACAACTTGTAAAACTGAGTCTCTGGCCCTGTTCCGCTCTCACATTGATGTTTCTCTCTCCCTCTCCTTCCTCTCTCTCTCTCTCTAAAAAAAACAACAAAAAACAAAAAAACGCCAATAAAAATATTTAACAACAACAAGAAAAAAACCCTGAGACTCTGAGCCCATTAATTAATTTATTCCCATTTCTAAGCCCCGGGCAGCCACCATTCTGCTTTTCTGTCTTATTTTTTCTTTTTTTTTTTGTGAGTGGCTTATTTCACTTATCATGCTGTACTCACAGGCCATCCATGTTGTAACATGTGACATTTCCTTCCTTTTTAAGGCTGAATAATACTCCATTGTGTATATAAACCACATTTTGTTTATTCATCCATCCATCGATGGTCATTGGGTGGTTCCCACCTCTCTGCTATTGTGAATAATGCTACCGTGAGCAGGAAAGTGGAAATGCCTCTGTGAGATCCTGCTTTCAATCCTTTTTGGATATATACACAGAAGTGGGATTGCTAGGTCATTAGATAGTTATATTTTTAGTTTTTTGAGGAACTGACATACTGTTTTCCATATTAATTGAAAAAAATGTTTAACTTTTTTATCTATTGCCAAAATATTTTTCATTTGTGTCTGAAATGTGTATGAAAGTGCTTACTTATCTCACGACTTCCTTTCCATCAATGAATAATAAAATAATCGTTGATATTTTTGAGCTTAGTAGTTTAAAAAAAGAATCTCATTTTAAAGTTTTGCATTTCTTTGAATTCTGTGTGTGTGTGTGTGTGTGTGTGTGTGTGTGTGTGTGTGTTTAAAATGTGGCTTATTGTCTGGATTCTCTCTGGTCATTGTTTCAATTAGGGATCTTGGTCTTTTGGGGCGTTTTTTTTGGTTGGGTACTTTATGCATTTTTCATTTCATAATATTTATTAGCTCTTCTCTTATTTCTTCATCATTTCCCACTACTGTTCAAGTGCCTACCATTATTTGCCTCTCTTACTTCTTTTTAATTTGCTACCATGGGCTTAGACACCAGATAACAAAAGATGTCAGTTAAAATAAAATTGTCACATAAAATAAATATCTCTAAGGAATGACCTGTGAGGCTCTCCCGTTGAGTAAAATGCATGTGTTTTAGGGCCTGGATTTTGTGACCTCTTTTAGCCTCTCCAGTCCCTCTTCTTTTGTTGTTCGTTTTAAGATTTTTCAATGCCTTAGTATTTTTTTAATACATTTTTTATTGATTTCAGAGAGGAAGGGAGAGGGAGAGAAAGATAGAAACATCAGTGATGAGAGAATCATTGATTGGCTGCCTTCTGCACACCCCACACTGGGGATCAAGCCCACAACCCGGGCGTGTGCCCTTGACCGGAATTGAACCTGGGACCCTTCAGTCCGCAGGCTGACTCTCTATCCACTGAGCCAAACCAGCTAGGTGCCTCTTTTGCATCTTTCATGGTCTCAGCTCTGTTCACAATACACTAGGTCCTCGGGTTACGTCAGAGATCCGTTCCTACGGTGCGACATAACGCGATTTTCACCGTAAGTCGGAACCCACCTACATAAGCACCTACGTCACTCACATGGAGCACATAGACAGCAGTAATGAAGTGAAACAGTAAAAAAATTTAAAAGGAAGATAACAATTCCTGACCTTTACTTGTGGTAAATAAATGATAAAAAACATAAAGCACATGTGTACATACGTTGAAATGACAGAACTTTTTTTTTTTTAATAAATAAATGGGAGATGGCAACGTAACCACGAAACGACGTACGTCGAGTCCGACGTAACCCGAGGACTGTCTGTAGATAAGGTTGCTCCACAGTTGAGTTCTGGAAGTCTGGGGTGACGTGCTTTGATCACTTGGAGAACAGCATGTTCCCACCTTCTTCTGGTGCCATAAAACTTAGGGGCGTGTAACATGTTGAGAATGAATGATGTCTTAAATAGAGTGTCCCCAAAAATTGTATATACACTTTAACAGCTGATAACGCACTTAGTTTTGAAAATAAATTGTATGTTAGTAATCACTGACATTATAATCATTCAAAGTATGTATACGTTGGTTGGGGGACGCCCTCTATGTTCAGTAATAGCAATTATCTATGGTGATACTCGGTGCATGTGTATCTGTAACACCCACTCTGTCCAGAAAACCTCTTCTCTTCGCTCTTTTTGTTCTGACCCCCTTTTGTTCATTTAATCACTTCTTCCAGTCTTTTTTTTTTTTTAAATATATGTTTTTATTGGTTTCAGAGAGAAAGGGAGAGGGAGAGAGAGATAGAAACATCAATGATGAGAGAGAATCATGGATCAGCTGCCTCCTGCACGCCCTCCACTGGGGATCGAGCCCGCAACCCGGGCATGTGCCCTTGACCGGAATCAAACCCAGGACGCTTCAGTCCACAGGCCGACGCTCCATCCGCTGAGCCACACCGGCCAGGGTGCTTCTTCCAGTCTTCAAACATGTGTGCGTTCTCACATACCCTCTTGTCGCCCTCTCCTTCCAGGCCAACTTGCTCTTGATTCTCCTTCTATCCAGGTTTCGGCAGTGGCCACGTGGCAGGCCAAGCGCATTCCTCTGACATCACCCCTTCAGAGGCCATTGGCGGCATTCCTCAGTGGCTCCTTTTTCAGTAGAAAGCCAGAGAGCTCTGGCCATGACCGGTGTGGCTCAGTGGATAGAGCGTCGGCCTGGGGACTGAAGGGTCCCAGGTTCGATTCCGGTCAAGGGCATGTACCTTGGTTGCGGGCACATCCCCAGTAGGGGGTGTGCAGGAGGCAGCTGATCGATGTTTCTCTCTCATTGATGTTTCTAACTCTCTATCCCTCTCCCTTCCTCTCTGTAAAAATCAATACAATATATTTAAAAAAAAAAAAGAAAAGAAAAGAAAGCAAGAGAGCTCTGGGGGGACGGGGGGTGGGAGGGGCGGGCGGGGAGGGGGTGCCATTCTTCTCTCCAAACCCAAAGCCTTCCCACGCGGCGTCACCTGCAGACGTCCTGGGACCTTGACCTTGTACCCCTGTGTCACTCCTGAAGTCACCGTTCACCTCCTCCTTTGCATTTCACAGGATTTTTTTTTTTTAATTTCTTTATTGATTAAGGTGTCACATATTTGTCCTCGTCCCCCCATTCCCATCCCACACCCCTCCCCACAGATGCCCCCACCCCCCGTTGAACTTAACCCTTGGATAGGCTCATATGCATGCACACAAGTCCTTTGGTTGATCTCTCCCCCCCCCCCCCTACCCCCCCCTATCCTCCCTCTGAGGCCCGATAGTCCGATCGATGCCTCCTTGTTTCTGGGTCTGTTCTTGTTCATCAGTCTATGTTGTTCATCATTTCCCCTAGATGGGCGAGATCATGTGTCACTAGAGATATACTTATAAGAACTGAATGTGAGACGAGCAATAATGGTTATGCTGACAGGCAAATGAATCGGTCTGTAGTGAGTTTCTTTCTGGACCAACAGTTCTTTTGAGACCCAATTTCAATGTCCACCAGTTCCTTATGTGTACATGTCGGCACTGACCCCTCAGCTCTGGATGGTGGACAAATGGTGGTAACGGAGGTCCGACTCCCTCTGGTTTCACAGGATATTTTTATATGAGACCATCAACATCACCCCTTCTGATGTTCTGTCTCAACAGGTTTAAGAATGTGATCTTTGAAATCACTCCAACAGAAGAAGTGGGAGACTTTGAAGTGAAAGCCAAGTTCATGGGAGTCCAGATGGAGACGTTCATGTTACATTACCAGGTGGGCGTGCCCCAGGTGGAGCTGGGGGCCCTGCGTCCGGGGTGGTCGTGTTCTCGTCCAGGCCGGGGAGACGGGAGACGGGAGAGAGCAGTCCGTGTGTGGCGGCGAGCTGGGCTCCACTGCGGGGAGAGGCGCCGAGTCCGGTTTCTGTGTGATGTGGTCTGTGCGCCCTGGGATGTGGGAATCCTCAGAGAGCCGCTCCCTGAGGCTCCCATTCGTGTTGGCACTCGGTGGAGCTGATACCTTGGACGCGAACAAAAGGCTTAAGTGTACGTCTTGACAGTACACCATTGTAAGCCTACTCGGGAGCTAGCTCCATATCCTTTTTTGCTTTTATTTTTTAATTTAATTTTTTTATATCCTTTTTTAAAGATTTTGATTTGGTAAAGGTGGTCAAAGGAGTATGTCTAACAAGATGTGCGTAAATTGCATCTTTGTGAACTGAATCCTTTTTTAAATTTTTATTCCTTACCCGAGGATTTTATTCTTTTTTTTTTTCTTCTTTTTTTAAAAAAAATATATTTTATTGATTTTTTTTTTTACAGAGAGGAAGAGAGAGGGATAGAGAGTTAGAAACATCAATGAGAGAGAAACATCGATCAGCTGCCTCCTGCACACCCCCCACTAGGGATGTGCCCACAACCAAGGTACATGCCCTTGACCGGAATCGAACCTGGGACCCTTGAGTTCGCAGGCCGACGCTCTATCCACTGAGCCAAACCGGTTTTGGCCGAGGATATTTTTCCATTGATTTTTTTTTTTTTAGAGAGAGGGAAAGACAGAGAGAAACATCGATGTGAGAGAAACAAATCGATTGGCTGCCTCCTGCACGAGCCCCAACCAGGGCCCAAGCCGGGGAGGAGCCTGCAACTAAGGTACGTGCCCTTGACCAGAATCGAACCCAGGACCGCTTGGTCCGCAGGCTGATGCTCTATCCACTGAGCCAAACTGGCTAGGGCTATTTATTTTTTAAATATGTTTTTATGGATTTTTATTTTTTTTTATTTTTTAGAGAGGAAAGGAGAGGGATAGATAGAAACATCGATGATAGATAAACATCAGTGATCAGTTACCTCCTGCACGCCCCCTACTGGGGATTGAGCCAGTAACCTGGGCATGTGCCCTGATCAGGAATTGAACCAGGACCTCCTGGTTCCCGGGTCGACACTCAACCATTGAGCCACACAGGCCAGCTGCTCCACATCCTTTAGAGGAGCCTCTAGTAGGGGCCGACTTATTTTCCTCTCACCCCCAAACCGTGAACCTTAGGAACCCGCAGTATTTCTTTGTTTCCTTCTCAATGACTTGTAGACCCTCAAAACATGTTGGCTGGTCCTGGCCAGTTTGGCTCAGTGGATAGAGCGTCAGCCTGCGGACTGAAGGGTCCCAGGTTCAATACCGGTCAAGGGCACATGCCAGGGTTGCGGGCTCAATCCCCAGTGGGGTGTGTGCAAGAGGCAGCCGATCAGTGATTCTCTCTCATCATTGATGTTTCTATCTCTCTCGCCCTCTTCCTTCCTCTCTGAAATCAATTAAAAAAATTTAAAAAAACACAAAAAACAGGTTGGCTGAACAAATGTGAAATGGATTTGTGAAACACATAGCTGACTCAGTACTTACACAAAAAGATCCTGTCATTCCCTCAGTTTCCCCAAATTCTTCCAGGCCCCCCATTCCGCCTCAGGTACTGCATTCCTCCATGTACACATTCATGAACTATGGAATGACTGCTGGTGCGAGGTTGTGTGTTAGGTGCAGGTGACACACCAGGGTCCTGGCCTTCATGAAGCTGCTAGGATTTTTCAAAAAAACATAAACTGGTTGCCCTGACTTGTTTGGCTCAGTGGATAGAGCATCGGCCTGGGGACTGAAGGGTCCCAGGTTCAATTCCAGTCAAGGGCACATGCCTGGGTTGCGGGCTCGATCCCCAGCGTGGGGCGTGCAGAAGGCAGCCGATCCATGATTCTCTCTCATCATTGATGTTTCTCTCTCCCCCTCTCCTTTCCTCTCTGAAATCAAGAAAATACATTTAAAAAAAATGAACTGGTTGAACTTGAGGGTTCCTCTCGAGCCCTTTGACTCTTGCTTTCTCATCACCGCCCTTCGAAAGCTGAGGCGTGAGACCAATCCGATTTCCTAAGTCTGTTCTGGACAGTGGAGGGCGGTGGGAAAAGCAAGGGCTCCGGGTCAGGCCCAGCTTCAGCGTCCAGGTCCGGGCTCCTGGTCAAGTCATTTCCCGGCCGAGCCTCGTCTTTAAACTCGGGATTACCACCCCTCTCGGGGTTTTTGTCAGACTTAAAGAGACACTGCATAATGTGCTTATACAGTGTCAGCCATGTGGTAGACACCTGGTAAACATTTATTTATTATTATTATTTTTTAAAATACATATTTTTTTATTGATTTCAGAGAGGAAGGGAGAGGGAAAGAGAGAGAGAAACATCAACGATGAGAGAGAATCATGGATCGGCTGCCTCCTGCACACCCCCCCACTGGGGATCGAGCCCGCAACCCAGGCATGTGCCCTTGACCAGAATCGAACCTGGGACCCTTCAGTCCACAGGCCGATGCTCTATCCACTGAGCCACACTGGCCAGGGCATATTATTATTATTTTTAATAATTCTTTATTGTTGAAAGTATTACATATGTCCCCTTTTCCCCCCCACTGGCCCCCCTCTAGCCTGCCCCCACCCCAGGCCCTCACCGCTCCATTGTCTGTGTCCATGGGCCATGCATATATCCATGCAAGGTCCTTGGTTTACCCCCCCAGCCCCCCACCCTCCCCCGCCTTCCCTCCGAGATCCCGCACTCTGATCCACGCTTCCATGTCCCTGGGTCACTCCGTCTGACACCTGATAAACATTTAGTCCTCTCTTTCCCTCGCCTTCACAGTATATAAGCTTTTTTTTTCTTCTTTTTATATATATTTTATTGATTTTTTTACAGAGAGGAAGGGAGAGGGATAGAGAGTTAGAAACATTGATGAGAGAGAAACATCAATCAGCTGCCTCCTGCACACCCCCCACTGGGGATGTGCCCGCAACCAAGGTACATGCCCTTGACCGGAATCGAACCTGGGACCCTTCAGTCCCCAGGTCGACGCTCTATCCACTGAGCCACACCGGTCAGGGCATATAAGCTTTTTCTGGTGAGACAGACACGAAGGCTCTAGTAGCTCCTTTAGCGACAACATTGCCGGCCTGGTCCTGGCAGCGATCAGTGCATTTCACCGGGGATTGGCATCCTTCACCTTCTCCAGGTTGATTAGCGCTCCGACCCACCGGAGACACGTGATTGTGCGTGACAGCTGAACATGCTGCTTTTTCTTGGCGTGTTTTGTGTATTTTCATATGAGCCACCTGCCTTCTTCCCTCCAAACGTCCCGGGAAACTGGGCCGACCGGCCTGTGCTTTCCCTGAGCTCCCAGGTGGCTGTGCTGTGGGCAGGGACGTGGGCCAACGTCTTTCCCAGCCCGGCTCACCCCGGCACACGCGGTCCTTTCCACGCCGCGTCCTTTCTCTTCCTGTCCCACGGGCCTGATTAACCGTCCAGACGTTTCTCTCTGAACAGGACCTGCTGCAGCTTCAGTACGAAGGCGTGGCCGTCATGAAGTTGTTCGACAGAGCTAAAGTGAACGTCAACCTCCTGATCTTCCTCCTCAACAAGAAGTTCTACGGGAAGTAACGGACCCGGCGCTGCCGGCCTGGAAGGGGGGCGCGGAGAGAAGCCCTTCCCGGCCCTTCCTCACCGCCGGCAGCCCAGGGCCCGCCCCGCAGCGCGCCTCCGCCGGGTGCACGCCCAGGGCCGCCCCCTGCCTCCCGCTCTGGCTGGACGCGGGCAGCCCTGGTTCTCATAGTGAGGTTTCAGGTTGAGTCTGACCCTTCTCGTTCCTTCATTTCCTTCTGCCGCTTACGAAAGATCGGGGACTTTGCTTAAAACCTCTGGGTGTGGTTTCGGCCTTAGAGGCCGCGTGCCTATACGATAAGCTTCGGTGTTTGTCTTGTTCAGCAATATTAAGGGTGGGATTTGAAATCTTGTGATTTAAAGGGAACGCTTAAGAGCATCAAAGACATACGCACACAGAAGACACACAGTGAAAAGGTCACGTTATGTACCCTATTAGGTTGTCCTTTAAAAAGTGAAGTTCCTTTATATTTTTTGTCCCGTCAGTAGAATTGAAGGATACGGGAGGTTGTTGGTCTTCCTCCATTCTGTTTCTCATGATGGGCTGGAAATAATAGGAGTCCCTGTCTGTGTTCAAAGCAAGCTTTTCCAGAAAGGCGAGATAAAGAAAAAGAAAAAGAAAAGAAAGGGGAGATAAAAAAGAAAAGAAAAGAAAAAGGAGATCATGCTTTTAAGTCTCGCCATTAAAATAAATTTTGACGGTTCTATTAGTGTAACTCTCTTGCTGCAGAGAGTCCCACTGAGAAAGTGCAGCTATTTAGGTAAATTTAGGGTGTTCTGAGGCGTCCCTCCTGGGGGAGGCGCCTGCTCGCTTGTTGCAGAAATTGACAAGATTTCGGGATGACCTTCCCCTCCTGCCTATGGCAGAGGGCGGGGTTAGCCCGGTATAGGATGTAATTTTTTCCAGACCGTTTTATATCTTAAGAGTGCTTATTAAAGTGTAGATTTATTTCTTAAAATGTGGGTGACAGGAATTTTAAAGTTTTATATAATGCTTTAAAGTCTTTAGAATACTAGACAGAAAGGTGTTTGTTTTTTAATTGGCTTATCTGTATATCTGAAATCTTCAAACTTTCTTATAGCTAAAACACTAGGATTTTTTTACCTGCAGGGTCGCAGAGAGATAATCCTGTTTTAAATAGATTGGGGAAAAAAAAAATTATAACAAGCCAGCCAGCGATGTCACACTTGCTATTCAGATCTACTTTTTTCCCACTTCTTTCTCTTTTCTCTTGCTACCCACACTGCTTTTATTTTTCTGAACTCTGGTTTTCTGGATTTAGTAAAAATTCAATTCTGAACATTGAATTTTTAGGAAGTTTTTATTAGATAAAAAGCTATATACTTTTTTAAGAAAATTTGTTTATCCAGGAAAGTATATTAAATCATGCTACTGAGCCTCCATTTTCTCTGATGTTTTGGTTCAGTATTCTTTTATCATGACATAAACCGTAATAAAATAAACTAACATTTAAAAATTTAACCCATGTATATTTAAAAACCAATAAACAGTTTTGTTAATAACGATTTATGTGATGTGTCCCTGTTGCAGATGTTAAGTATTGGAGCCGTGTTTTTTTTTGTCATTGACTGTTTACGCGGTCAGGTCCGTGCCAGCACATGTAAACGGCATGAGTCTTGACACCCTCCAGGCAGCCCCCAGGCAGGCGGGGAGGGACCGTGGGAAGTGCCATGGAAGGAGAGTCCTTGACCTTGTTTGTGTTGTATTTTGCAAGGTAATTGCTTAGTCAAGATCGTCCTCAGTTTAAAAGAAGATGCTATTGCCGAGACCGGTTTGGCTCAATGGATAGAGCGTCGGCCTGCGGACTCAAGGGTCCCAGGTTCGATTCCGGTCAAGGGCATGTACCTTGGTTGCAGGCACATCCCCAGTGGGGGGTGTGCAGGAGGCAGCTGATCGATGTTTCTCTCTCATCGATGTTTCTAACTCTCTATCCCTCTCCCTTCCTCTCTGTAAAAAATCAATAAAATATATATTTTTAAAAAAACCAAAAAAAAAAAACCGGGACCAACCAAAGTGTCAGCCCGTTCACCTCCAAAGAGGATGCTCCCCCGAAACGCTTGTCGGGCCCGGAGGCCACATCCGTGACAGACGCGGAGACGCGGAGCCAGGCTTGCGACTCCTCAAATATTACACGGCTTTGCAGTTATGTGTAAGGATTCTATTCCCTGGACGCAGCTTTCGATGCGAGCTTCCACAAAAGGCACCTCAGGCATTTTGATGGGAGCTATATATAGAGTTAGGGTTTTAGTCGCATTGAAAAGGCCCGGGCAGACCCAGTGACATGAAGCCCTGCAGCTCTGATTACGTTTCTCTGTTCGCTCCACAGTCTCTGTCAGGTCTCTCTCCTCCTCTGACCTCTCCCACCAGCCATCGTGACATTTACCGGGGATTTACTCCCTCCCAAGAAATCGGACTGCCCAGCAGATCGGGGCAGTGCACCATTGCCTTCGTATCTCTTTGTCTGAAATAAAAGGTCATTTGTTCATGTTTGTGTTTATTTTTCTCAGTTTCATTGTTGGCAGTTCCTGCTAAACAGAGTGTTGATTAGAGTGAGACTTAATCATGGAAAACAACCCTTTATAGTCTTTTGAAGGAACAAACACAAGTCAGCTACCAAATCACTGAATTATCTCAGAGAGACTTTTTAAAAATATATTTTTATTGATTTCAGAGAGGAAGGGAGAAGAAGAAATAGAAACATCAATGAAGAGAGAGAATCATGGATTGGCTACCTCCTGTACGCCCCCTACTGGGGATCAAGCCCACAGCCTGGGCATGTGCCCTTGACCAGAATCGAACCTGGGACCCTTCAGTTCACAGGCTGACACTCTATCCACTGAGCCAAACCGGCTAGGGCTCAAAGAGATTTTTAACATGTGAGTAGCCTTTTTTAAAGTAATATGCTTAAAGTAGCCTCAACATAAAAAGAAATGGGGGTGGGGTGGGGAAAATAAACAACATTACTGAATTCTGATTAAATAGTGGCTGAAAGTTTAAAATTACAGCGGCATTTAATGTAAGTGACAATCTTATCTAATAAAAGTAATATGCAAATTAACTGTCACTCCAACACACAAGATGGCTGCCCCTATGTGGTCAAAGATGGTTGCCCCCATATGGACACAAAGATGGCTGCCACAAGATGGCCAGCAGGGGAGGGCAGTTGTAGGCAATCAGACCAGCAGGGGAGGATAGTTGGGAGGGACCAGGCCTGCAAGGGAGGGCAGTTGGAGGCAATCAACCCTGCAGGGGAGGGCAGTTAGGGGTGACCAGGCAGGCAAAGGAGGGAAGTTGGGGGCAACCGGGCCTGCAGGGAAGGGCAGTTGGGGGGGACCAGGCCTACAGGGAGAGCAGTTGGGGGGGACCAGGTCTGCAGGGAAGGGCAGTTAGGGGCAATCAGGCTGGCAGGGGAGCAGTTAGGCAAGGGAGTAGTTAGGGGATGATCAGACTGGCAGGCAGAAGCAGTTAAGGGCAATCAGGAAGGCAGGCAGGCGAGCAGTTGGGAGCCAGTAGTCCTGGATTGTGAGAGGGATGTCCGACTGCCCGTTTAGGCCCAATCCTACCATTCCTCGAGGGGTCCCAGATTGGAGAGATTGTAGGCTGGGCTGAGGGACACACAGCTCTGTGCACGAATTTCGTGCACCAGGCCTCTAGTCCTATATAATAAAAGGGTAATATGCAAATAGACTGAATGGCAGAATGACCAGTCGCTATGACAGGCACTGACCACCAGGGGGCAGACGCTCAACACAGGAGCTGCCCCTGGTGGTCAGTGCGCTCCCACAGGGGGAGCCCCACTTAGCCAGAAGCCGGGCTCACTGCTGGACAGTGCAGCAAAGGTGGCGGGGGCCTCTCTCACCAACGCTAAGGGTCTCCCACTGACGGCTTAGGCCCGCTCCCCGCTTCTGTACTGTGAGAAGGCGCAGGCCGGGCTGAGGGACACCCTCCCACCCCCGCCCAGTGCACAAATCTCATGCACGGGGCCTCTAGGATTACATAAAGGGAAATGGAATAATTCTAAATGAAACATAAGTGAAAACTTGGGGGTGATGGTCTGTGTGAATGGCTGGTGATGACCCCACCCCCCTCTGAGGAAGAGCGAGGTGCTGAGAACGTGGCTTTCCCTGGCCACGGGCCCTGGTGGGAGTTCCTCTCGGAGCCTCAGTCTCCTGCTTTGGAAACGGGGGTGATGCTCCCTGGTGGGTGTGTTACCGGAACCTGGAACAGACTCCTGTAACAGCCTGTGCTCAGCGCTGTCCTGCAAAGAAGTCAGTGGCGTCAGAAAGGTGCTTGCCAAGGCATCCCGATGTTGGATAGGAAGCCAGAACCGAGGGGAAATAGGAGGGGGAGGGAAGATGGAGCCTGGAGTGATGAGTAGGCGGGGAATGCTGAGGGGTCCCCTGCTCCTGGGGGGCAGCCACAGCAGCACTACTCACACATCGAAGCCCAGAAAGAATTTGGGAAAACTATACATACTTTACCGTTTAACTTTCCCCTTCCTTCCTTCCTTCCTTCCTTCCTCCCTCCCTCCCTCCCTTCCTCCCTTCCCTCTTTCCTTCCTTCCTCCCTCCCTCTCTCCCTCCCTCCCTTTCTTCTCTCCTCTTTTCCTCCCTTCCCTCCTTCCTTCCTTATCTATCTATCTATCTATTTATTTATTTTTATATTTTATTGATTTTTTACAGAGAGGAAGGGAGAGGGATAGAGAGTTAGAAACATCAATGAGAGACAAACATCCATCAGCTGCCTCCTGCACACCCCCCACTGGGGATGTGCCCGCAACCAATGTACATGCCCTTGACCGGAATCGAACCTGGGACCTTTCAGTCCGCAGACCGACGCTCTATCCACTGAGCCAAACCGGCTTCGGCCATAATATATTGTCTTGATGAAGAATTCTAAATGCAAGATTTGAAATGCATTTCTTAATGAGGGAAATGAAGGTTTAATAAACATTACTACTTGCTAGAATGAGATGGGGCTCATAACCAATTTTCTTCCTATTTTTCATTTTTGTAAATGTAAGCTGAGAAACTTTGCTGTCCTAGCAAGCATATGGAAATGGGGAGTGTTTTGTTATAGCAAAGTCACCCATGTTTTTGACTATGAATTATACTTGTAACCTTTTGACGTACAGGCAACTTGTTCAACCCAATATGCTAAAGATGCTTTGGGAAAAATAGAACTATCTCAATGCTCCTTTTGCTCTACAATATTTATTTTTTTATTATGAAGCACTTCTAACATGTAGTTAATAGTACAAGTAACTCCTGTGTGTTCACTACCCTGTCTCAACAGATACGGACACATGCTGAACTTTCATCTCTACCACCCCACACACCCCCGTGGGTTATTTTGACAAATCCCAGATATAGTATTTCAACCATTAATACTTAAGGAGCCCTGGCCGGTGTGGCTCAGTGGATAGAGTGTCGGCCTGTGGACGGAAGGGGCCCAGGTTCGATTCCGGTCAAGGGCATGTACCTCGGTTGCAAGCTCCTCCCCAGCCCAGGCCCTGATCAGGGTGGCGTGCAGGAGGCAACCAATCGATGTGTTTCTCTCACATCTATGTTTCTCTCTGTCTTTCCCTCTCTCTTCCACTCTCTCTAGAAATCAATGGAAAAATATTCTCAGGTGAGGATTTAAAAAAAAAAAAGACAGGTTGTGCTAGATATCTTCTATTCGTCCCTCCAGGTCCCCTCTGTGCCCTGGGAAGATGGCCACCTGGGCTGTACCGCTGTGTCCCTCCAGCTTCTGGTTGGGTTTGGTCAAGGAGGTGAGGTAGGATTTATTCCTCCAAGTCACTGAATTGGGAACCTCTCCCCAACCAGCCACCCTCCCCTGTGCCAGTAAGCCGTCCCTCCAGGCTCTGTGTCCTAGCGATCCCTGCTCTACCGAACCCCAGGGGTACCGCATTCTCTCCCAAGCCCCACCGGGTCTCCTTATTAACCTTTCCTCACATTACCATCTGCTTCCCGCTGGGACCCTGCCTCACGGGAGAGACCAATTAATGTCTCAACTGGTGAGAGTTTGGTGACCTGAATGGGAGAGTGGCTGTTAGGATGGAAAGGGGGGTGGTGGATGCTGGAGATATTACTAGGAAATAAGGTTGACTTACTGGGTGTTGGGGGAACAGTGGATCTCATTGGAATATCCGGCCAGCAAACGCTCCTTGGAAGGATTCTCTGACCAGAACGTTTGGGAAGTCTCGACACACATTAGCGTATTAAAACGTTTTGCTAAGCCCTAGCTGGTTTGGCTCAGTGGATAGAGCGTAGGCCTGCAGACTGAGGGGTCCCGGGTTTGATTCCAGTCAAGGGCACATGCCCGGGTGGCGGGCTCCCCCCTGGCCCAGGCCCTGGTCAGGGCTTGTGCAGGAGGCAACCAATCGATGCGTTTCTCTCACATTGATATTTCTATCTGTCTTTCCCTCTCTCTCCCACTCTCTCTAAAAATCAATGGGAAAATATCCTCAGGTGAGGATTAAAAAATAATAAAAAAAAAAAAAGCTTCGCAAAGTCCCACAGTGGAGAGATCTGCTGGACTGTGTGTTCCCTGGCTTTTCCCAAATGTATCTGACTGAAATCCCAGCCCTCTTTGCAGGAAGCTCCTGTTAGCGTTTGTGAAGCTCATGTTCCATGAAACACACTCCGAAATGCTGGAGAAAGAGGCTAGACTAGAACCTGACTTCAAACTTTTTTGTTTTAATTTAAAAAATATATATATTTTATTGATTTTTTACAGAGAGGAAGGGAGAGGGATAGAGAGTTAGAAACATTGATGAGAAAGAAACATCGATCAGCTGCCTCCTGCACACCCCCTACTGGGGATGTGCCTGCAACCAAGGTACATGCCCTGGACCGGAATCGAACCTGGGACCCTTGAGGCCGTAGGCCGACGCTCTGTCCACTGAGCCAAACCGGTTAGGGCTGACTTCAAACTTTTAATAACTAGTTAATATGACTTAGGAAACCCTTCCCCACCGCCCCAAATTGCAGACATTCTCTATTTAGCCTCTAGTTGTAGGAAATAATCTTCTTATGAATATGTGAGATAGCACACTTGATAAAAATTGTACTTGCTCAGAGCCCCTGGCCTTTGTCCCGGGGGAAACACATCCCCAATTCTTGTAGGTACAGAGGCACAGAGATCTGGAGGTCGGTGTTGAAAAGGAACATAGAAAAGATGATGAGATATGAATTCAAGGTTAACGCCTCTCATAAACAGCCCACTCTGAAAGAACCAGCTTCCAAAAATAAAGAGAACCTGGCCAGGTAGCTCAGTTGTTTGGAGTGTTGTCCTAAATCGCCCAAATAGCAGGTTCCATCCCTGGTCAGGGCACATGCAAGAATCAACCAATGCACGCTTCAATACATCGATGGCACAACAGGTCAATGTTTCTCTCTCCTCTCCCTCTCTCTTTCTCAAAAATCAATACATAAAAGTTTAAATAACAAATAAAGAGAACCAGTGCTCAAACATTCCTTCCCACTAAAAAACAAAGATTGCTTGGAGAACTGGCTGATTCTGGAGCTGGGTAGGAAAGTGTGTGATGAGCCCAGATCATCTTGTGCCCAGAAAGAAAAGAAAATATCTAAAAAGTGGATGGAGCCCTGGCCGGTTTGGCTCAATGGATAGAGCGTTGGCCTGCGGACTAAAGGGTCCCAGGTTCGATTCCGGTCAAGGGCATGTACCTTGGTTGCGGGCACATCCCCAGTAGGGGGTGTGCAAGAGGCAGCTGATCGATGTTTCTCTCTCATCGATGTTTCTAACTCTCTATCCCTCTCTCTTCCTCTCTGTAAAAAATCAATAAAATATATTTAAAAAAAAATAAAAAAAAATAAAACGTTTTGCTAAGCCCTAGCTGGTTTGGCTCAGTGGATAGAGCGTAGGCCTGCAGACTGAAGGGTCCCGGGTTTGATTCCAGTCAAGGGCACATGCCCGGGTGGCGGGCTCCCCCCTGGCCCAGGCCCTGGTCAGGGCTTGTGCAGGAGGCAACCCATCGATGTGTTTCTCTCACATCGATATTTCTATCTGTCTTTCCCTCTCTCTCCCACTCTCTCTAAAAATCAATGGGAAAATATCCTCAGGTGAGGATTAAAAAAAAAAAAAAGCTTCGCAAAGTCCCACAGTGGAGAAATCTGCTGGACTCTATTCCCTGGCTTTTCCCAAATGTATCTGACTGAAATCCCAGCCCTCTTTGCAGGAAGCTCCTGTTAGCCTTTGTGAAGCTCATGTTCCATGAAACACACTCCGAAATGCTGGAGAAAGAGGCTAGACTAGAACCTGACTTCAAACTTTTTTGTTTTAATTTAAAAAAAATATATATTTTATTGATTTTTTACAGAGAGGAAGGGAGAGGGATAGAGAGTTAGAAACATCGAGGAGAAAGAAACATCGATCAGCTGCCTCCTGCACACCCCCTACTGGGGATGTGCCCGCAACCAAGGTACATGCCCTTGACGGGAATCGAACCTGGGACCCTTGAGGCCGTAGGCCGACGCTCTGTCCACTGAGCCAAACCGGTTAGGGCTGACTTCAAACTTTTAATAACTAGTTAATATGACTTAGGAAACCCTTCCCCACCGCCCCAAATTGCAGACATTCTCTATTTAGCCTCTAGTTGTAGGAAATAATCTTCTTATGAATATGTGAGATAGCACACTTGATAAAAATTGTACTTGCTCAGAGCCCCTGGCCTTTGTCCCGGGGGAAACACATCCCCAATTCTTGTAGGTACAGAGGCACAGAGATCTGGAGGTCGGTGTTGAAAAGGAACATAGAAAAGATGATGAGATATGAATTCAAGGTTAACGCCTCTCATAAACAGCCCACTCTGAAAGAACCAGCTTCCAAAAATAAAGAGAACCTGGCCAGGTAGCTCAGTTGTTTGGAGTGTTGTCCTAAATCGCCCAAATAGCAAGTTCCATCCCTGGTCAGGGCACATGCAAGAATCAACCAATGCACGCTTCAATACATCGATGGCACAACAGGTCAATGTTTCTCTCTCCTCCCCCTCTCTCTTTCTCAAAAATCAATACATAAAAGTTTAAATAACAAATAAAGAGAACCAGTGCTCAAACATTCCTTCCCACTAAAAAACAAGGATTGGCCGAAACCGGTTTGGCTCAGTGGATAGAGCATCGGTCTGCGGACTGAAGGGTCCCAGGTTCGATTCCAGTCAAGGGCATGTACCTTGGTTGCGGGCACATCCCCACTGGGGGATGTGCAGGAGGCAGCTGGTCGATGTTTCTCTCTCATCGATGTTTATGGCTCTCTGTCCCTCTCCCTTCCTCTCTGTAAAAAATCAATAAAATATATTAAAAAAAAAAAAAAAAGAAACAAAGATTGCTTGGAGAACTGGCTGATTCTGGAGCTGGGTAGGAAAGTGTGTGATGAGCCCAGATCATCTTGTGCCCAGAAAGAAAAGAAAATATCTAAAAAGTGGATGGAGCCCTGGCCGGTTTGGCTCAGGGGATAGAGCGTTGGCCTGCGGACTAAAGGGTCCCAGGTTAGATTCCGGCCAAGGGCACGTGCCTGGGTTGTAGGCTTGATCCCCAGTAGGGGGCGTGCAGGAGGCAGCCGATCAATGATTCTCTCTTATCATTGATGTTTCTATCTCTCTCTCTCCCTCTCTCTTCCTCTCCAAAATCAATAAAAATATTAAAAATAAAATAAAATAAAAAGTGGATGGAGACATGTTAAAAGGACACAAAGCCGAGATCTGGAAACAGCCCAAGCGTCCATCAGTAGATGAGTGGCTAAAAAAACTGTTGGAACATTTACATAATGGAATAAAGGAAGAAAAGTTTATCCTTTGTGACAGTGTAGATGGCCAGTCAGAGAAAGACAAGTACCATATGATTTCACTCATATGTGGCATTTAAAAAATATATTTCTTTATTGATTTCAGAGAGGAAGGGAGAGAGAGAGAGAGAAACATCAATGATGAATTTTGTTCTCTAAAAATGAACCCAGACAGTATAACAGGAAATCGGAAAATAAAATATAAAAAACACGATAAACAGAACAAAATGAAACAGAAGAAATCAATTACAATTTTTAAAAACTGAACTCCAGCTAATGGAGATAGGTGGTCACATTAAAAAGTCTAAAAAATCCAGCTAGGTGCTGTATATGAGACACATGAAAAACATAATGAATTACTGCACAGTAGTTAAAACAGATGAATCTAAAAAAAAAAGAAAAAGAAAGAAAAGAAAATGAAAAAAGCTGGCCCCTCAGGTGTGGCTCAGAGGTTGAGTGTCGACCTATGTACCAGGAGGTCAAGGTTGGATTCCTGGTCAGGGCACATGCCTGGGTTGTGGGCTCCATCCCCAGTAGGGGGCGTGCAGGAGGCAGCCGATCAATGATTCTCTGTCATCATTGATGCTTCTCTCTCTCTCTCTCCATTCCTCTCTGAAATCAATAAAAAAAAAAATTTAAAAAGCTGCAATAGGTTATTCAGCACGTCATTTTTGTAAGATTTAACAACAAAAATTGGCATTCCATACGCAGTGGATAGGCCCATCCATCAGATGTACTAAAAGTACAAAAACATGAAGAGAAATGGACTGAAATGCACTAACTTGAGCGCAGTGACTATCTCTAGGGAGGATGGAGTGTGATGAAGGGTGGGGCGTTAGTTGTTCTAATTTTGTATTTCTTTACCAAATACCAAGTAAGTGAAGCAAAATGTTTTGATAGGTTTCATCTTGATGGTGGAGGGCGTGGGTTGTTCATATTTTCTGCACTCGGGCGGCATGCCTCTGCTATTTCCCCATGTGTAAAACAGACACACTTCCAGAGCTGCCCAGGACATCAGCATTATGCACATCAGCATCTACACTGAGCGGCTTCTGAAATGCTAAAAACTCTGGAGGCCGCCCTCACCGGTGTGTCTCAGTGGATAGAGCGTCGGCCTGCGGATTGAAGGGTCCCAGGTTCGATTCCGGTCAAGGGCATGTACCTTGGTCGAGGGCACATCCCCAGTAGGGGGTGTGCAGGAGGCAGCTGATCAATGTTTCTCTCTTATCAATGTTTCTAACTCTCTATCCCTCTCCTTTCCTCTCTGTAAAGAATCAATAAAATATATTAAAAAATAAAATATATAAAAAAATAAAATAATAAAAAAACACACAAACAAACAAAAAAACTCTGGAGGCCGACGGGCTGGTTCTCAAAGGTGAGGATGACAGTCGGCTGGAAGCCAGCGTTTGCAGAGGCCACAGGGAGACTCGGAAAGAACCAGAGAAAGGAGCCTGCGCTGACGAGGGAAGAGGTTGCACCAGGGCAGGAGGAGATGGTGTCGCAAGTCCGTGCAAACCAGGAGATGGTTTTTAAAAAAGATCCGGATTAAGCAACTTGGACTTGGGTGGGCCTGAGCAGACGGTCAGCGACACGAATCGCAGGAGGGAGCGAGCTGGGAGCCAGAGGGCCGCAGCGTGGGACCTAAAGGAGAGAATTGCTCCAGCTACAGTCACGCCATGAAGTAAACCATCCTACTTTTGGGGAGAAGGGTGTCACAAGTGTTCTAAAATTGTAACGTAAATACAGAAGCCAGGCTGTCCCCAAATGGCAGCGTTTCCAGTGAAACAGGAGGCTAGCTTCTCCCGCACACACGGGGTCCGTTGGCTTGGCTGATGGGGGTGTCCTCTGGGTCCACGCGCAGCGCGGTGCGGAGCCTGGAGAACAGCCTGGGTTCCGCTCAGGGCCGGTGGGCGTTGCCTGGCGCCTAGGGGCGGGGCCTAGCGGGAGACACGGGGCGGGGCCTGGCGGCGTGGGCGGGGTCTGGGCGGGGCCAGCGCGCAGGGGCAGACCTCGCGCGCTCCCGGCCGCTCGCTGGCTCTGGGGCCGCGGCGGCTCCTCAGCGGGGTCGCGCCGGAGGAAGGCCCTCAGGCGGCGGCTTGGACGGCCTGCGGACGGACGCACGGACCGACGGGTGGGCCGAGCCGCAGGCCCCGCGCCCGCCGTCTCGCCTCCGCCAGCGCCGGGCCGCGCTATGGCCTCTTCGCCGGGCTCGGGCAGCGCCAACCCGCGGAAGTTCAGTGAGAAGATCGCGCTGCACACGCAGCGCCAGGCCGAGGAGACGCGGGCCTTCGAGCAGCTCATGACCGACCTCACCCTGTCGCGGGTGAGGGCCCGGGCCGGTGCGGGCGGGGGCGGTTGCGGGCCTGAGGCGGCGGGTGAGAGGCGGCGGGCCTGAGGCGGCAGCGGGGTCGGGCCGGGGCGGCGCCCGGGAGCGGGGCCGGCGGCCGCGGCCTCGGCACTTCCCCGCTTGCCGACACCGCGCGCCGTGGAGGTGGGAGGTCGCGGGGCCGGGCTTGCGGGGAGATGGGCCGGGACCGCGCGGGCGAGGCGGGCGGCCTGCAGGGGAGGGGGAGCCGGAGCCCGGGAGGAAATGCCAACTGCCCGGCGGCGCGCAGTGCGTCTCCTCGCCGCTCCGAGCGAGCGGCCGCCACCGGCGAGCCCTCCGGGACTGCGGGGCGTCGGGGCGCGGGCCCGAGAGTCCCCCCCGCCCTCCGGAGCGCTCGGGGCCGGGCCGGGCTCCTGGGGTCTGGGGACCGCCTTCCCACTTGCACTCCTCGGAGGTGCCTTTTGGGCCGGCCCTGTGGGTTCATCCCGGGTGCCTCACGAGGGCGGGCAAGGTGCACAGCGTGGCTGGGGACCGAGGGGGGTCCTGGAGGAGTGAGCGAGGCCCGAGCGGGAAGACACCCGGCGGGATTGAGCAACTGCGGAGGGAGGCCGGGGAGGATGGAGAGCCGGGCTGCAGGGCGCGCGCGGGACTGCGGAGGAGGCGGCTCAGGCCTCGGGGGACCTGGTGCTGACCTTGAGGGACCCTCGGACCCTCGAGGGGATGGAGGAGGAGGGTACAGATGCTGGGGCGGGGAGGCGGCTTGAAGGCGGGCCGAGTGCAGAGTTGCAAACCGGTGGTCCAGCTCACTGAGCTGCAGACGCCCTATTTTTTATTTAATATATTTTATTGATATTTTACAGAGAGGAAGGGAGAGGGATAGAGAGCTAGAAACGTCGATGAGAGAGAAACATCGACCAGCTGCCTCCTGCACACCCCCTACTGGGGATGTGTCCGCAACCAAGGTACATGCCCTTGACCAGAATCGAACCCTGGGACCCTTGAGTCTGCAGGCTGACGCTCTATCCACTGAGCCAAACCGGTTTCTGCAAGACGCCTTATTTTTTGATCAGCACAGTGTTTGGGGAAAATTTTCTTGAATCTGTTGCCAGAATTTTTTTTAATTGGGAGATCTTCGCAGAAAACCAACGTTTTTCACAGAAAATTGATTTGTGCATTTCTGTATAGAATATTTATGTATTTCTATACATAAAGTATTTCTTTTAAGTGTAGATACATATATGATATAGTATTATATATACGTTTAAAATTGGCAGGCATTCATCCTGAATTCCCATATGACGGCTAGTGGCTGGAGCTGGGTGGCTGCCCCCTCAAATGGAGCGGGAGTCCTCTCAATTGGCCACAGTTCACACCACTCACTGTTGTGATCTCCCACTGAGGCTAGGTGTCACTTGCCAGTTATCATTAAAAAACATATTTTTATTGATTTTAGAGAGAGAGAGGAAGGGAGAGGGAGAAAGAGATAGAAGCATCAATGATGAGAGAGAATCATTGATCGGCTGCCTCCTGCACACCCCACACTGGGAATCGCCTGCAACCTGGGCATGTGCCCTGACCAGGAATCGAACCGGTGACCTCTTGGTTTAATGGTCCACGCTCAACCGCTGAACCACACTGGTCGGGTGTCATTTATCATATTTTTTATAGTGCTTCCTTTTAGTGAAGTTAGGGGAAAAATATTCTTATATTTAGATTTCTATCACACTCAGAAATATATGGATAAAAGCAGGCTGAGGATTTCAATAAATTTTTTTCTCATGCCCTGACTCCATTCTTTTATTACCTGCCTGGTGTCCACAGGCATTTACATGTGACCTTGGTTGGATTCAGGGATGAGCATGGCATGACAAGCTCAGAGCACATTGAGGAGAATGAGTAGAAGTTGAGGGATTTAATGCTGGGGTCTGTGTCCTTTTGTGTTGTTTAGGTACATAAATTATGTATGTACAGATACATGCATTCTCTATGACTGTGTACCTGGCGTTTATCCAGTTTCTCACCCAATACACGACTCCCCTTTAAAACATCCCTGAAGCCATTAGTAAGATACAGACTTTTTATTTTTATTTTTTAATACTAGAGGCCCGGTGCACAAAATTCGTACACTGTAGGGGGGTGGTCCCTCAGCCCAGCCTGTGCCCTCTTGCAGTCTGGGACCCCTTGCTTCTTACCACCGCTTGCTTGCTGCTCCTTAGCGCTGCCGCGGAGGTGGGAGAGGTTCCCGCCACCACCACTGCGCTCGCCAGCCCTGAGCCTGGCTTCTGGCTGAGCAGTGTTCCCCCTGTGCGAGTGCACTGACCACCAGGGGGCAGCTCCTGTATTGAGTGTCTGCCCCCTGGTGGTCAGTGAGCATCATAGCGACCGGTTGTTCTGGTGGATCCGCCTTAACGGTCACTTAGGTTTTTATTATATAGATATTTTTATTGACTTCAGAGAGGAAGGGAGAGGGAGAGTAAGACAGAAACATCAATGTGAGAGAGAATCATTGATCGGCTGCCTCCTGCACACCCCACACTGGGAATCAAGCCCACAACCCAGGCATGTGTCCTTGACCGGAATTGAACCTGGGACCCTTCAGTCCGCAGGCCGACGCTCTATCCACTGAGCCAAACCGGCTAGGGCCAGACTTTTTAAAAAACATATTTTATCGATTTTTTTACAGAGAGGAAGGGAGAGGGATAGAGAGTTAGAAACATCGATGAGAGAGAAACATTGATCAGCTGCCTCCTGCACACCCTCCTACTGGGGATGTGCCCACAACCAAGGTACATGCCCCTGACTGAAATCAAACCCGGGACCTTTCATTCTGCAGGTCGACGCTCCATCCACTGAGCCAAACCGGTTAGGCCAGGGCCAGACTTTTTTTAAAGGCAAAGTTTTTCACAGATCCTCAGTGTTCACTTAAATGAGTTTGATGATGTCACTCAAAAATGTTCAAACATAAACCTGTATGTAATGTTCTTTGCTTATAGCTGTGATACAACCAGAGACAGGATTGGGGACTTGATCCTAAGGACAATGGGGAGTCATTGAAGGGGTTGAACCAGGGGAGCTTTGCATTTTCAAAGAAGGCCTCCAGCTCCAGAATGGTGGGTAGAACTGAGGAGCAGGTGGCAGAGAAACTGGAGGTTGTAATACTCTTCTGGGAGGTGTGCCAGTGGCATGGACTGGGTGGTAGCAACAGGGAGGCCGAGCGGTGAACAGATTGGTACTTAGGAGGTTGAAAGGACAGCCTTAGTGAATTTACGGGGGGATGAGGGAGGGGGAGGACTCATGGATGAGCCCCAGCTTTCAGACTTGAGCCATTTCAGGGTCTCCTCCATTAAGAGGGGGAGCACTGGCAGGAGCAAGGTGGGAGCAGACTCCTCAGTTTGATGCCTGGCCAGCAAGACTCGGTGGTTGAACGTTGACCCATGAACCAGAAGGTCAAGGTTCGATCCCCAGTCAGGGCACATGCCTGGGTTGCGGGCTCAGTCCCTGGTGGGGGGCGTGCAGGAGGCAGCCGATCAGTGATTCTCTCTCATCATTGATGTTCCTCCCTCTCTCCCTCCCTCATTCCCTCCCTCTCTGAAATCAATACAAATATATTTTAAAAAGAGAGAGAGAGAGAGAGATACTGAGTTTGAGGTGCCTGTGGGGCATGTGAGTAGTGATGGTCCAGCCAAGTGGTCCTGAAGCTCAGGAGGGAAGTCCTGGCTGGTGATATAAACGTGGGAATCTTTGTAGCTTCAGCTGCCAGGGAAGAATTTCTAAGATAGATCTTTCAAATTGGTGGCCTAAATTCTAATTTGGCCCTCTGACATGTTTTTAATTTGGTTGGGGTGCCCAAATGTGTTCTCCCCGCCCCCCCCAAATTAGGGCCAACAATGAATATTGAGATTTTACATTAAAATATGGACTCTGGCCCGGCCAGGGTGGCTCAGTGATTGAGTGTCTACCTATAAACCAGGAGGTCTCTGTTCACTTCCTGGTCAGGGCACATGCCTAGGTTTTGGGCTCAGTCCCTGTTGGGGGGACGTGTAGGAGGCAGCGGATCAATGATGCTCTCTCATCATTGATGTTTCTATATCTCCCTCTCCCTTACTCTTTGAAATCAATAAAAATTAAATAAACAAACGAAGCAGCATGCAAAAAAAAGAATATATGGACTTTGGCCTCTTTGAGACTACAAAGACTAGGTTTGGGCTAAGAATTGAACATTATCTTTTTGCTAGGCAATGTACTGATCCCTTTAGATTTCTTATCTCATGTAGTTCTCACGACCCTATGGAGTATGTTTCTAGAATGTTCTTTATTTTGCAGGCGAGCAAGTTAAGGCTTGAGAGGGAAGGTTGCATGGCTGGTTAGAAAAATGACATTTATCTAACAACACTCATCCTACATTTCTGCAGGCAGCAGTTACCTGGAGCTGAATAGTGGCTGCATATGTTCTTCACTTTGCCACAGTCCCCACCCCTCCCTATGGTGTTCCTCACAGGGATTCTAGCCCACTTCGCTTAGTTATCTTTCATGCTTGGCACCTGTAGGCATTTGAGTTCATGACCCCTGCTTTAGAGGGAGATGCACAGAGGGCCTAGGAGAAGCCCAAGGAGCCCCCGAGTCAAAGGGGAGGGAGAGGAGGATGAGGAAGAGGCGCCAGCAAAGAAGACTGAAGAGCCACTAGACAGAAAAGCAAGGAGGGTGACTGCTGAGAGGAGGGAATGTCAACAAGCCCAGCCCAGGGCTGCTGACTTGATCTAACATGATAAGGACATGTCCTTTGGTCTGCTAGTCACGTAGAGGTCATTGGTAACCTTGGTGAGAGCCACTACATTGGCTGGGAGGGAGGTTGTAAGGCATTGAGGAATGAATGGGAGAAAAATGGAGACAGGCTTGGGAACTTGTTCCAGAAGTTCAGCTTTGAAGGACAACATGTAGTATTGAGAAACCACAGGATAAACTCAGCACGTCAACCTGGAGCATTAATTAGGCTTGACTATTTGTAAGAAACATTATTTTGAGCTTAAAAATAGACCGAGGAGACTACAAAGACTAGGTTTGGGCTAAGAATTGAACATTATCTTTTTGCTAGGCGATGTACTGATCCCTTTAGATTCCTTATCTCATGTAGTCCTCACGACCCTATGGAGTATGTTTCTAGAATGTTCTTTATTTTGCAGGCAAGCAAGTTAAGGCTTGAGAGGGAAGGTTGCATGTCTGGTAAGTGGTAGAGCCGGGGTTTGAATCTGGCTGTCACACTGAATGGATGTCTGTATATTAACCACTTTAGAAGCATTTGTTGAAGACACTTTTCTTTCCCTATTGAATTGCTATGACACCTTTTGTCAAAAATCAACTGGCCATATATGTGTGAGTCTATTTTTGGACTCTCTCTTCTGTTCTGTTGATCTCTCTATCTCTTTTTTTTCACAATAGCACACTGCCTAGATTACTGTAGCTTTATAGTGAGTCTTGAAATGAAACAACTCGACTTTTCCAACCATGCTCTTTTGAAAAATTGCTTAGGCTATTCTAAGTTGTTCACACATCCATCTGTTTTAGAATTGTCTTGTCAATTTCTGTAGCAAGGCCTGCTGGGATTTTGTTGGGGATTGTGGTGACTATTAGGATACTTTTTCAAAAAGGCGTTAGTGCGGGTTGGATCTCATTTCATACAGACCATGAAGGAAATGTCACTGAAGTGTGACTACAGTCTAAAGGTTGCTGACTCTAGTTACAGGGTAAGGCCGGTGAGGGAAATGAGTGGAGGGAGCAGGAATGGCATGATAAATAAATAGTAGCTGATCTCAGGCTGCAGTGGAGGAATAATAAGGTACAATGAGGACTCGGTCAAATAGGAGAACCTATGTCCTGCCTAAGGGGGCGGTCACTTCTCGGCTCCATGCATTTTGCTGTGCAAGAATATGGGTTCAGTATTGTCTGGTCTCAGTGAGGAGAAGCTGGAAATCCAAACTTTTATGCAGTCTTCCAGTTTTTGAAATTAAAATTTTATTATTATTATTATTATTATTTTGTTTTAAATCCTCACCTGAGGATATTTTTCCATTGATTTTTTTAGAGAGAGGGAAAGACAGAGAGAAACACCGATGTGAGAGAAACACATTGATTGGTTGCTTTCTGCACGCGCCCTGACCAGGGCCCGGGCCAGGGAGGAGCCTGCAACCGAGGTATGTGCCCTTGACCTGAATGGAACCCAGGACCCTTCAGTCCACAGGCCGATGCTGTATCCACTGAGACAAACCGGCTCGGGCAAAAATTAAAATTTTAAACTTTGAGTGGTTCAAAGTCACGTGGGTCAAACAGAACTCTCTAGGCCTGCCAGTCTGTGACCTCTGCTTCACACTGATCGTTCTTTGGTTCTCATTTGCATCATCGGTGAGCTGTCAGGACAGTGTCACAGACAGTCAGTCTCTAAGGCTCTTTCTGGTTCAATGGTTCTCCGTCTCAAAAGAGAAAAATACCAAAATTGCTCAAGGGTTTAGGGGTAGTTGAGAATATCAGCAATAATGATATTTTGGGAAGCTGCCCAGAGCTTTACATTTTGCATACCACTGTCATGCCTCTTCTTTCTTTTAATCCTTACAGCGTCTTCGTGAACTAGACAGCAGAGTAATTGGCCCAGCCGCATGGTAGTTCCAGGTTACACAGTCAGGTCCCCTAATTCCAAGTCCAGAGCTCTTTCCACTGGGGTGCAGCAGCCTCCGAAGGCCCTAGAAAGAGGCGCTTTGGGAGGGAGAGCAGATGAGGGAGACTGAGCGGGTCTTCAGCTCAGCAGGCGGCAGAGGTCTAGCTAGATGTAGAACTTAGCTTGGTTGAAGTGTCAAGGCTTTGGGGTGAGAGTTGAAGCCTTTGTGAGAACTCTCTGAAGGCAGGCACTTTGGTACCTAGTCAGAGTCATAGGCCAGTGCCTGACACAGCACCTGACACATGGCATGGCTCAGTGATTGAGCGTCAACCTATGAATCAGGAGGTCACGGTTCGATTACCTGTCAGGGCACATGCCCGGGTTGTGGGCTCCATTCCCAGTGGGGGGTGTGCAGGAGGCAGTCAATCCATGATTCTTTCTCATCATTGATGTTTTTTCTCTCTCTCTCCCTCTCCCTCTCTGAAATCAATAAAAAATATATATAAATACACACACACACACATTTTATTTCAGAGAGGAAGAAAGAGATAAAAACATCAGTGATGAGAGAGAATCATTGATTGGCTGCCTCCTGCACGCCTCCTTATTGGGGATCAAACCCACAACCCAGGCATGTGCCCTTGACTGGAATCGAACCTGGGACCCTTCAGTCCGCAGGCCGACACTTTATCCACTGAGCCAGACCAGCTAAGGCAAAATATATGTATTTTTAAAAAGTTTGTATGTAAGTGAACAAATGGACAGATTGATGGAAGAAGGAATCAAAGGCTCTAGGTCAAGAAGGGTGAGAATTCTGTCTAGAGAATTTCAAGGACAGCAGTCAAATGCTTCTGGTAAGAACTTTGAGCATGTTAAGATCAAAAGCTGAGACTTTATTCTTATAACTCAGCTGATGGATGGGAAAGCTCACCATGACCTCCTCCTCTCATTTGACTCAGATCTGGGTTTAGATTAATAGGCCATAACCGTCTCCCAGGGAAGTATGTTTGAGAAATAAAATTCTGTAGGTCAAACAGAACTTAAAGAAAGTAAGCCTGCTAAAGGGTTTAAAACTTCCAAACAGATACGAGTTCTTATCTTTTGGAGAGGATGTTGAAATATGGAATACGATTCCCGGGATTTCTCTTAGTGGACTGCTGTGGGCAGTGGAGGAGGTAAAGACGGATCAAGATTAGACATAAGTTGGGACCGTTGTTGAAGCTGGAAGATGGCTCGATGGGGTTTCATTATGCTTATGTCTATTTTGTATATATTTGAAAGTTTTCATAACAAATGGAAAAAACAAAAAAATCAGAGGGCTTTATGGGCTCAGCAATGCTTTTGGTGAACCGAACTTTACTTGTCTCTAAGCTTGTAAGCAGTATGGTCATTGAGAGAAATGAAAAAAAAAAAAAAGAAAAGAAAAGAATGTGGCAGAAATAAGAAAGAATATGGGTTGCCCTAGCTGGTTTGGCTCACTGGATAGAGCGTCGGCCTGCAGATCGAAGGGTCCCGGGTTCGATTCCGGTTAGAGGAACGTGCCTGGGTTGCGGGCTCGGTCCTCAATGGGGGGGTGTGAGGGAGGCAGCTGGTCGGTGATTCTCTCTCATCATTGATGTTTCTCTCTCTCTCTCCCTCTTCCCTTCCTCTCTGAAATCAATGAAAATATATTATAAGAAGAAAAGAAAGAATATGGGTTTTTAGTTAGACCTCCATAGCTCGGCTTGCGCAAGACCTCCAGAGACCTTGCACAAGCCTCTGAACTTCCCTAAGTCTGGGTCTCCAGGTCTAAACGCAGCCTCCCTGGGAGGTGGCCGCGAGGGTTAGAGGTGAAGTGGGCAATGGAGACTCCGCTCTGATAGTGCTTTTAATTAGTAACGAAAGGGTCAAAACCTGCCTCGGGGTTCCCATCCACCCTTTCCTCCCAACATGAATCATAAGTGCCAAGCGTTATATAACCGCAGAGGTCATTTATTATTTTAGAAAGAGAACTCTTAAAAACCAAATTGGACCACTTTGGGGTTTACAAGAACTGTAACCAGTTTATTGCCTTTTGAAAAACGAAGCAAGGGACAGCTGGCAGGAGAAAGGCATGTTGAAACTGGAATGCCATCTTGTACCTGTTCAGTCGGCCTCCCTTCTTACCCCAATTCATGGTCTTATCCAATGTTGGTGAGGTTTTTGGTGAGACTGTTCTCTCATATGTACATGGGTATACCTTTTGGGAAAACATTTCGGCAGTATGTGTTGAGAGCCATTAAAAGGCCAATACCCAGAGACTTAGTAATCACTCTTTGGAATGTGTCCTATGGAAATGATTCAGAAGAAGTGTTACGTTGCCATGAAATATGATTATGTAATCTAGAAAAGGCTTAAGAGTGTACCTGTGTTATGATTACAACTATGCAGTCTTTACACATAAAGGTGAATGACTGGAGAAGAACATGGAGATGGGAGGGCAGCTAATGTCACAGACTCCTAGACAGTGGCTTAATTTTTCTTCACGAAATTCCCTGCCCTAGCCGGGTTTGCTCAGTGGATAGAGCGTCGGCCTGCGGACTAAAGGGTCCCAGGTTCCATTCCGGCCAAGGGCACATGCCCAGGTTGCGGGCTCAGTCCCCAGTAGGGGGCGTGCAGGAGGCAGCCGATCTATGATTCTCTCTCATCATTGATGTTTCTCTCTCTCTCTCCCTCTCTCTTCCTCTCTGAAATCAATAAATTAAAAAAATATATTTTTTAAAAGAAAAAAATGCCTTGTCGCTGTTAAAGATTGTGCCTGCTTGCCTACACATACACACTCAAATGTCTTGCAAGAGGACTGTCATGGCACACAGGACATGTGGAACATGAGTAAATTCTTTACAAAAATAGACAAATAAAAAACCACAAAGCACCGGAAACCTGACAGTTTTGAGTAGAGAAGAAATTGAAACCAAGACTTCCCACTCTTGAACCCTTTCTCTACAAAACACCATACTTGGGTGCTTTCTTGAGACCTTTGCTGTCAGGTCTCAAAGGTGTTGAGTTTTTTTTCTCTCTATTTTCTGTGTCTCAAAGTTTTTGAAATCTCTTTGTTTCCAGGTTCAGTTTCAGAAGCTTCAGCAACTGCGCCTGACACAGTACCATGGCGGGTCCTTACCCAACGTGAGCCAGCTGCGGAGCAGTGCGTCGGAATTCCAGGTACCCCGGATATTTGCTTCTTCAGGCTGAGTGGACTGTAAAAAGATGGGCAGAGATGATCCTTAAAAAGATGAGATCTTGAAGGGTAAACCTGTCCTAGATCTAGTTCAGTATTTTTCACGGAAGTCCATCAGTATTCTCTTCCCTAGTTCCTGCAGCATAACAGTGTGTGATTTCACAAATGGCCTAAGGCAGTACTGTTCAGTGGAAATATAATTTGAGCCATATATGTGATTGAAGTTTTTTCAGTAGCCACATTAAAAACAAGTGGATTAAAATTTATTTAAATTATTTAAATAACTAGAGGCCCGGTGCACGAATTAGTGCAGGGGCGGGGTCCCTCGGCCTGGCCTGCAATCAGGGCCAATCAGGGCAGTCTCGCCTAGTTCTGATCGGAGCTGATCGGTCCGGCTGGCTGCGGGTAGGGACCACGGGAGGTTGGCTGTGGGTGTGCACTGACCACCAGGGGGCAGTTCCGGCATTGAGCGTCTGCCCCCTGGTGGTCAGTGCATGTCATAGCTACCAGCCGGTCGTCTGAACAATCACTTAGGCTTTTACATATATAGATTATTTAACTCAATATATTCAAAATATTATCGTTTCAACATATAATCAATATAAAAACATTAATGAAATATTTCACATTTTTTATTTTTCCTGTTAAGTCTTTGAAATCTAATGTGTATTTTATTTTTTAATTAATTAATTATTATTTTTTTAAAATATATTTATTAATTTTTTACAGAGAGGAAGGGAGAGGGATAGAGAGTTAGAAACATCGATCAGCTGCCTCCTGCACACTCCCTACTGGGGATGTGCCCGCAACCAAGGTACATGCCCTTCCTTGATCGGAATCGAACCTGGGACCCTTGAGTCCGCAGGCCGATGCTCTATCCACTGAGCCAAACCCGTTAGGGCTATTATTATTATTTTTTAATATTTTTGTTGATTTCAGAGAGGAAAGGAGAGGGAGAGACAGAAACATCAATGATGAGAGAGAATCATTGATTGGCTGCCTCTTGCATGCCCCTTATTGGGGATCGAGCCCACAACCAGGGCATGTCCCCCTGACCGAAATTGAACCTGGGACCCTTCAGTCCAAAGACATTCTATCCACTGAGTCAAACCGGCCAGGGCTAGATGTCTCTCCATTTTTTAAAAAAAATATATTTTATTGACTTTTTACAGAGAGAAAGGGAGAGGGACAGAGAGCCAGAAACATCGATGAGAGAGAAACATCGATCAGCTGCCTCCTGCACACCCCCCACTGGGGACGTGCCCGCAACCAAGGTACATGCCCTTGACCGGAATTGAACCTGGGACCCTTCAGTCCACAGGCTGACGCTCTATCCACTGAGCCAAACCGGTTTTGGCAATGATGTCTCTCCATTTTAAAAGTAGTCTTTTTTTCTTGTGAAAACTGTGTTGACTTGTTTAATGATGTGCCATAATGCAGAAGTATTATTTAAATTGGAGACTTCCATTTAAGAGGGCTAAAAGGAACTCTGAAATATAGCGGTGATTATAAAAAGTACAGTATGAACAGATCTCTACCTATTCCACTGGAATCTTGACTTTAATATACATTGGCATCTCATTTTAGTACTGCCATTGCTAGCGGTCTACTTCTGTAGATCGAACCTCTTGTCTGTTGGCCTATTGGATCATTCTGTATCCAAATAACATAGACCTCTGTGCTGGGCTGGATTTCATGCTTCAGAAAATAAAGCATTGTCAAGGGCAGATGTTTTTGAGGTCCCATATCTGTGGCACTTTATTGTCAATTTTAGAGGAATACAGATTTCATTGTCCTGTCCCTCTCCTGTTGCTTTGGGGTATGGGATGACGTGACAGGCCTTGACTATCCCAGGATTCTTTCTTGAATACATTTTCTTACTCTGAAACAATCACAAACTTACAGAAAAGTTGGAAGTACCATACAAATAATTTTCCTACTTTGATAATAAGTTGCTGACCTCATGCTGTATCACCCCAAAATATTTCCCTGTGTATTTCCTACAAGCAAGGACATTGGCCTACATAAAACCAAAATAGAGCCATTAAAATCAGGAAATGAGCAGCGATAATTGTTACCGTCAGATCCTCAAACCCCATTTAAGTTTTATCAAATGTCCCATTACTGTCCTCTGTAGCAAAAGGGTCTAGTTCAAAATCTCATGTTCTTAATTATTGTCTGTAGTCGCCTTCAGTCTGGAACAGTTTTTCAGTCTTTTATTTTGACATGAAAACATTTATTTTTGACCTTCGTGGCCTTGCCACTTTTGAAGAATATCCCTTAGTTGGGGTCTGTCTGATGTTTTTTGTGATTAGATTCAGATTATGCATTTTTGGTAGTAATAGTACAGAAGTGATGTCCTTGTATTTCATTGAGTGAGTGACTTTCATTTGTCCTGTTACTAATGGTATTCATTATAATTAGGGTGGTGGCCCTGGCCAGCGTGGCTCAGTTGGTTGAATGTCCTCCCATGCACCAAAAGGTAGCCTGCCTCCAGAGTCCCCCAGTCCCCTCAGCCCCCAGCCGCCCAAGGCCAGCCTGAGGCGCAGGCAGGTCTCGGATGATGGCTGCCCAGCCGCCCAGGGCCGGCCCAAGGCACAGGCAAGCCTCGGATGGCTGCTGCCCAGCTGCCCAGGGCCGCCTGAGGCTCAGATAACCAGGGCCAGCCGAGGCTTGCGCTGCCGGCAGTGGCAGCAGCAGAGGTGTGATGGGGGTATCGCCTTCCCCTGATCGCTGGGTCGCCTCCTGCCCCTGAGGGCTCCCCGACTGTGAGAGGAGGCAGGCCGGGCTGAGGGACTCCCCCACCTCCCCAACCCCCCACCCCCACCCCCGTGCTAGTTTTGATAATAAATCCTCTTCCTAGGATTCTTGACAAACTGAGGGTAAAAGGGAACCCAAGAAGTAGTGGTTTTTTTTAAGTAAACATTTTTTTTAGGTATAATTTACATACAGTACAATTGACCTTTTTTAGGTCTACAGTTTTGTGTGGAATAATCTGCACCACAATCAAGATACAGAACAAATCCTGGCCCAGTAGCTCGATTGGTTAGAGCATCGTCACGTGGGTTCGATTCTGGTCAGGGCACATATAAGAATCAACCAATGAATTCATAAATAAGTGGAACAAGAAATCAGTGTTTCTCTCTCAAATTAATTAACAACAATAACAACAACAACTTATATTCACATTGTTGCACACCAATCTCCAGAACTTTTTCATGCCATGGAACTGAAACTCTGTATCCATTAAATAACAACTCCCCATTCCCATTCCCAAGCCTCTGGCAACCACCATTCTCCTTTTCTGTCTTTGTGAATTCCACTACTCTGGGAACCTCATATAAGTGAAATCATGCAGTACTTACCTTTTTTTGACTGGCTGTTTCACTTAGCATAATTTCCTCAGGCTTATCCATACTGTAACATATGACAGGATTTCCTTCCTTTTTAAGGCTGAATAATACTCCAATGTATGTATAAACCATATTTTGTTTATCCATTCATCCACTGATGGACATTTGGATTGCTTCCACCCGTTGGCTATTGTGAATAATGCTGCTGTGTACATGGGAGTGCAAATATCTCTTCCAGAACATGATTGCAATTGTTTTTTGAGTGGATACCCAGAAGTGGGATTGCTATAGATTGTATGGTAATTCTATTTTTAATTTTTTTAGGAACTCCCACACTGTTTTCCACAGTTGCTATACCATTTTATAGTTTCACCAACAGTGTGCAAGAGTTCCAATTTTTCTACATCCTCCCCAACACTCGTTATTTTATGGGATTATTTATTTATTTATTTTTAAATATATTTTTATTGGTTTCAGAGAGGAAGGGAGAGGGAGAGAGAGATAGAAACATCAATGATGAGAGAGAATCACTGATTGGCTGCCACTTGCATGCTCCCTACTGGCGATCAAGCCCACAGCCCCGGCATGTGCCCTTGACCGGAATCAAACATGGGATCCTTTAGTCCGCAGGTTGATGCTCTATCCACTGAGCCAAACCAGCTAGGGTAGGATTTTTTTTAATAGTCATCCTAATGATGTGAGATGGTGGCATTTCATTTTAAAAAATTTTGGTCATTCTAATGCATTGTGGTTTTAATTTGCATTTTCTTGCTTTTTTTCTTTTTTTGTATATTTTATTGATTTTTTTACAGAGAGGGAGGGAGAGGGATAGAGAGTTAGAAACATTGATGAGAGAGAAATATCGATCAGCTGCCTTCTGCACACCCCCCACTGGGGATGTGCCCGCAACCAAGGTACATGCCCTTGACCGGAATCGAACCTGGGACCCTTGAGTCCCCAGGCCGATGCTCTATCCATTGAGCCAAACCGGTTAGGGCTAATTTGCATTTTCTTAATGATTAATAACGTTGAGCACCTTTTTATGTTCTTATTTGCTATTTTTGTATCTTCTTTGGCGAAGTGTCTCTTCAAATCTTTTGTCCAGTTTTTAAATTGAGTTGTTAATTTTCTTATGAGAATTCTTGATATACTTTGGATACCATTTCTCTATCTGATATGTATTTAGCAAATGTTTTCTACCAGTCTGTGGCTCGTCTTTTCATTTTCTTAACAAAAGTCTTAAAGAGCAGATGTTTTTAATTTTGATGAAGTCCAGTTTATCATTTTGTTATTCTATGACTTGTGCCTTTTGCGTCTTTTCTAAGAATTCTTTGCTTAACTCTGGGTCAAAAAGTTGTTTTTCCTATGTGTTCTTCTAAACGTTTTATAGGCCCTAGCCAGTTTGGCTCAGTGGATGGAGCATCGGCCTGCGTACTGAAGGGTCCCAGGTTCGATTCCGGCTAGGGGCACGTGCCTGGGTTGCGGGCACATACCCTGTAGGGAGTGTGCAGGAGGCAGCTGATCGATGTTTCTCTCTCATCGATGTTTCTAACTCTCTATCCCTCTCCCGTCCTCTCTGTAAAAAATCAATAAAATATATTATAAAAAATAACATGTAGGACAAAGTAATGGGTTGAGGATCACTCTTTTTGCATATGGGTGTTGACTTCTTCCAGCACCATTTGTTGAGAAGGCTTTGCTTTCCTTACTGAATTGCCTTGACGATTTTGTTGAAAATCACTTGACCATGTACGTGTGGGTCTACTTCCTGACTGCATCTTCTGTCCAACTGGTCTCTGTGTCTGTCCTTTTGCTAACACCGTGCTGTCTCGATTGCTGTACCTTTCTAGGAAGGCTGGGAATCAGGTACTGGGAATACTCCCACGTGGTTCTTTTTCAAAGTTGTCCGGCTTGTTTTAGTTTCTTTGCTTGTCCATCAAATTTTAGAATTAGCTTGTTGATTTCTACAAAAGAGTCTGCTAGGATTTTAAATGGGTCGCACTGAATCTGTAGAACAGGCTGGGTAGAATTGATAACTTAATAATACTGAGTCTTCTAATCCAGCGGTCGCCAACCTTTCGGACCTCACGGACCACTGTTTGGCGACCGCTGTTCTAATCCATGAGCATGGTACAGAAGCAGAGATTTTGATTCAAGTTAAGTTGCTTATAATTATTTATGTAAACACAGTCCTCTTCCTTTTACATGTTAGATCACTTGGGAACTTGCAAAAAATGCTTTCACATCTGTTATTTTATTTGATCTTTACTACAGCATTAGTTGCTAAGCATAGTACTATTTTAATACTGGTTAAAGACCAATTTCCCATCCTCATGGGGAATCAAAAGCACATTTTTTTCCTGTAACCGATTGGGCCTTATCAGAGAACACAGACTTAATCAGATGAGTAAATCAATGCCAGCTCTTTTTGAGGGTTTATGAGATTTACTCATCTGATTAAGTCTGTGTTACTCATCTGATTAAGTCTGTGTTCTCTGATAAGGCTGCCTTCTGGTAATCCTTAGCCAGGGGCAGGCCATCAGTCAAGGATGGCTCGGGTCCTAGCCCTCATATCTCTAGGCAGGGTCTGGCTTATGGACATGGAAGGCAGAGAGGAGGAAGTGGGTATTACCTCCTTCTCGGAGAGCTGGGCTGTCTCTTCTGGTTAGGGGACCGGTAACTGTTCTCTAGTATGTTCCAGCTACCAGGGCATCTGTTGGCTGTGTGGCCCGAAGGTCAGCCACAGAGAGAGGACCAGGGGCTTCTCTCTGTATTGGACTATCTGGGTGTAGTCGTAGCCTTTTGTAGCCTTTATATAACCCACCTAGTCCTTTCAGATTTCACCACTAAAAATGAATCACACTTTATACATTTCTGATTGCCACATTTTATTTATTTTTTATTATTGTTTTTAAACAATACATTCGTTTTTTGTTTTTAATGTATCTTTATTGATGTCAGAGGGGAAGGAAGAGGGAGAGATAGAAACATCCATGAAGAGAGAGAATCAAATATATATATTTTTATTGCTTTCAGAGAGGAAGGGAGAGGGAGAGAGAGATAGAAACATCAATGATGAGAGAGGACCATTGATTGGTTGCCTCCTGCAGGCCCCCTACTGGGGATCAAGCCCGAAACCTGGGCATGTACCCTTGACTGGAATCGAACCCAGGACCCTTCAGTCTGTAGGCCGATGCTCTATCCACTGAGCCAAACTGGCCAGGTTCTGACTGCTACATTTTAACAAAATTTTGCCACCTTATTTATAGCTGAGGGTTTATGAGTTTTAACTCTTGAAGCCCACCACCTATATGAGGCCTAGAGTCTGCGTAGCAAACCTGTAAGAGAACCAGAACTTACCAGTCATCTTTGACGCCTAGTTCAGTGTCAGTGGCTTTTCTTTGCTGCATTTTCTCTTAAATTTTTAAGATTCTTTTTAAGAAAAAAATAAATAGCAAAAGATATGTCAGTTAAATTCAAACAAATGGAAACATAAATACCAATATTCATCTCAAAACTACTGGTAATAATAGCCAACATTTATTGAGTACATGTCTGTGCCAGCCACTGCATTCAGCTTTCTACATACATTATTTAATCTTCACAAAAACCCTTTGGAGTTGGGATATGTATTTGGTAATTGTCAAAGCGTCATTTGACTTTTATATGATGAAATAACATGGCAATAATTTTTTAAAATATATTTTATTGATTTTTTTTTTTTTTTTAGAGAGAGGAAGGGAGAGGGACAGAGAGCTAGAAACATTGATGAGAGAGAAACATCAATCAGCTGCCTCCTGCACACCCCCTACTGGGAATGTGCCCGCAACCAAGGTACATGCCCTTGACCGGAATCGAACCTGGGACCCTTGAGTCCACAGGCCAACACTCTATCCACTGAGCCAAACCGGGTAGGGCAACATGGCAATAAATTATGAAAAGCAAAACCTAGTAAAATGAGGATGTGACAGAAGCACAGCTATAGATTTTTAATTTGCTATAATGGTTGAGCCAATATTCAAAACAAAGATAAAGAAGAGTGACATCATTGTCAAGTCAGAAACACCGTATATAAAAATTTATTCCCTAAAAAGGCAGATACCTTTTTAGATATTCATAGACAAATTTTTAAAATAACATTTTTTCCTGATTATAATTTTGAGACTAGCTGATTATAGAAAGCAGATAACACCCCTTTTCACATTTTGGCTTTTTTCTTTCAGTAGTTCTAACAAAATCAGCAGCATACTGATTTTGCCAGCGGGGCTTGACAAGGGTGTCACCAGCCAGGTCTGGATCTAGCCCAATGATGGGGAGCCAGCCAGGTCTGGGTCTCACGTGATTTTGAGATGCATGTGGGTGGGCGGGGACTTGACACTGGGTTCCGTGGTGCTCCCCAGACTCTGATAGGAGGAAGATATTCATATACATTTTACTAATTTTCTCTCATCTCTGACACTTCTATTATAGAGAAAGGGCAAATAGCAATATTAAGATATTTCCTCTAATTAATCCCCTTTTATGTGCATGAATTTTGTGCACTGGGCCACTAGTTTTAATTTAAATTAAATTTAAATTAAAAAGGCAACCACTTGAAAAAAATTTTAAATTATTAAAAGAAAAACCTATTAGAGCCCTAGCTAGTTTGGCTCAGTGGATAGAGCGTTGGCCTGCTGAAAGGTCCCAGGTTCAATTCCGGTCAAGGGCACATGCCTAGGTTTCGGGCTCAATTCCCAGTAGGGGGCGTGCAGGAGACAGCTGATTAATGTTTCTCTGTCATCATTGATGTTTCTATCTCTCTCTCCCTCTCCCTTCCTCTCTGAAATCAATAAAAATATGTTAAAAACACACACACACAAAAACTATTAGATATGTTATCAGTGGCAAGTTAGATAATACATAAAGGGGAAAAGAATATTTGTAATAGTTTAAAATATATACATATGTACAAAACACTTATTTTACTTAAGAAATTTATAAGAACTATATGAAAAACACTATAAAGCATGAGAGAAAATTAAGAGCTAAGAGACTTTCCTTTACTTTGAAATCTGATGAAAGCTCTTGCTTCCTCCTGAGAAAAATAAACATGTACACATGCTCTCATTTACTTCTTTTTAAAAAAAGTTTTTATTGGGGAAAATTTTGAATATTTCACACTCATTTTTCATATGTATTTTCATCCTTTGTCAGGAACTCTTGGCCTAAGATGATTTACATTTATTTATGCTTTCATTAAATACTAGAGGCCCAGTGCATGAAACTTCATGGGAGGTCCCTCAGCCCGGCCTGCCCCCTCTTACAGTCTGAGAACCCTCAGGGGCGGGAGGCGACCTGGTGATCAGGAAGGCGACGCCCCATCACACCTCTGCTGCTGCCACTGCTGGCAGTGCAAGTCTTGGCCGGCCCTGGTTACCTGGCCTCGGGTGGCCTGGGCAGCTGGGCAGCCGCCATCCGAGGCTTGCCTGTGCCTCAGGCTGGCCCTGGGTGGCCAGGGGGCTGAGGGGACTGGGGGACTCCGGAGGCAGGTGTGCAGAGCATGCCTGCCACCCCGGCGGGGCTGAGGGGACTGGGCGCCGCCATCTTGTGGCTGTGGGTGCCACCATCTTTGAGGGTGGGGGCAGCAATTAGCATATTCCCTCCTTATTGGCTGTGGGTGCCACCATCTTTGAGGGTGGGACAGCAATTAGCATATCCCCTCCTTATTGGCTCTGGGCGCAGCCACCTCTGAGGGTGTGACAGTCAATTAGCATATTCCCTCCTTTATTGGCTCTGGGTGCTGCCATCTTTGAGGGTGGGCAGTCAATTAGCATATTCCCTCCTTATTGGCTGTGGGTGCCACCATCTTTGAGGGCCGGGCAGTCAAGTAGCATATTCCCTCCTTATTGGCTCTGGGCGCCGCCATCTTTGCGACAACGTGAGGGTCAATTAGCTTATTCCCTCTTTATTAGATAGGATTAAATATTAAAAACTAGAGGCCCAGTGCACAAAATTAGTGCACGGCTAGGGTCCCCATGATTAGGCCCGATTAGCGGGGCCGGGACCTTCCTTCTGGCTGCCGGCTGGGGCCTTCCTTCATTCCGCACCTCTCCTGGTGGTCAGCGCACATCATAGTGAGTGACCGAACTCCCGGTCTCCTGGTTGAACTCCCTAGGGGACAATTTGCATATTAGGCTTTTATATATAAAGATTAAATATTAAAAAATCATTTTCCTTAACTTTTTATGCCGGGTTTCTGAATGTGTAAAATGTAGCCAAATAAAATTGTGGAAAATGTTTCAGTAGCTTGGTGCAAGATGAGAGGCAGAAAAGGAGTTGACATACCTGGGCATTATTTCCATCTGTCAGCCTATTTTTCACATGTAAAATAGGGATAATAAACCCTATTTGGGTTGGCTCAGTGGACAGCATCAGCCTGCAGACTTAAGGGTCCCAGGTTCCATTCCGGTCAAGGTCACGTACCTGGTAGCAGGCAACCAATCGATGTGTTTCCTCACATCAATGTTTCTCTCTGTCTTCCCCTCTCCCTTCTACTCTCTCTAAAAGTCAATGGAAAAATACCCTCGGGTGAGGATTAAAATATAATAAAATAGGGATAATAATAATTGTCAAATAATAATAAAAAACTGAGTAATGGGTGGCCTGGAGGCATGGGCTAAAGGGTTTGGGAGCTGGAGTGAGTTAAGGGAACTAGGATGGAAAGATAACTGATTCCTTCCCAGGCCACTAGCTAAATTCTGTTTGTGTAGGACCATTCGTCATAGTTTGTGGCTTTTGTGGCATAGTCATCTGCTCAAAACTTAAAAGTGAGAGGGAATTTTGTTTCCAAAGTCATAAACCTTAGCCAGCCCCGCTCTTGGGTACAGCATGGTCTCTGCCAGCCCTGAAACAATGCCCTTCTATCCAATTACTATTAGATATAATGAGATAGGGCAGTGACCTCGGGCTTCCGCATGAGACTTAAAAGACCACACTTACACATTACTTTAAGCATGCGTTATTTCCAGGGAAGGTTTTCACTCATTCCTAATACCTGTTTTATGTTATGTCTTAGTTTCCTTTTCAGAAAACGGTATTTTTCTGACCTAGTCCCTAAATTCTGTCTTGGAGTCCGTACCTCCCAAATCACGTGCACTTTGCAGCTGTGACTTTTTTACCCCCTCTGTGTTTGATTTGCTCACTGGTCTGCCTTTGAGTTTTGACTTCCAGCGGCGTCTTCTCTTCTGCCTAAGGAAATAGTGAGAATCACAGAAAGTTAGGGGCTGACTTCATAGCTTTGGAATGTGCATCTATCCCGAGAGGAGCTGTGACCAGGAATGCGGGTGTCACATTTTTAATGCATATTTGAGGAGTACTTTTTCCTTTGGATCTATCCGTATGTGTTGAACAGAAGCCTCACAGAATGAAAGGGAAAAGTAGACAACCCATGAGTTTCCAGCAGTCGGGAATAACGGTCTTTGAAATGGTGGAAGGGGCGAGGAGACACTGGCCCATGCACTGAATTAGGAGCATCTGCCTCTATGAGAACTTGAACGAGAACCGGAACATTGCCATTCTCCTTCCACCTTTCACCATTAGTCAGGGTCAGCACGGGCCTCCAAATGGTGCTTTAAAAGGCTGACATAGTCCATTAATTGTAAGGTTCTAAGCCAGGGAAGTTGGGAGAGGTGGGAACTTCTGAGAAGTCCATCCTGTGGATGAAACCAGAGATCTATCTGCAAAGAAATACCGCGAGGACTGACATGCCAGTGTACGTTTTGTTTGAAAGTAAAAGCTTTGGGGCAATACCAACGCTGCATCGTATGGTGGCCAAAAGGTCAGACTCTGATTCAATTCCGGCTTCTGCCACTTTCCAGCCTTATGACCGTGGGCACATCACTTACCATCTCTTTGCCGGTGTCCTCGCCTGTGAAATGAGGATGGTGGTGATGGCAGTATCAGAGTTTCGTCGTGAGGAATAAATGAGTTACAGGTAGAGGCGTTTTCTCTCATTCTCGGCATTGTAACTATGGCCACTGTACTTACTCTGCCACCGCTGCCACGTCCAGGGCCCCAACTACACCCTGGGTTTTGACGTGATCCTGGCTTAGGTTCTAGCCCTTACCAGCTGGGTGTTCTACTTAAGTCTAAAAGCATCTGTTTCTAGCCCTAGCCGGATTGGCTCAGTGGATAGAGCATTGGCCTGTGGACTGAAGGGTCCCAGGTTCGATTCCGGTCAGGGACACATGCCCGGGTTTTGGATTCGCTCCCCAGTGGGGATGTGCAGGAGGCAGCCGTCAGTGATTCTCTCTCATCATTGATGTTTCTATTTCTCTCTCTCCCTCTCCCTTTCGCTCTGAAGTCAATAAAAATATATTAATTAAAAAAAAGTCATCTTTAAAAAATAAAAATAAAAGCGTCTGTTTCTATATTTGTAAAATAGAGGTGTGAATAGCATCCATTTCACAGGGTTATGGTCAGGGTGAGCCGGGTGATGCCCATGAGCTTGAGCACAGTCCCTGGGGCAGTCAGTGCTTGCTGCTGTGTTAGTGTCACTGGGTGGCTGTCAATCAAGGTGTCGCCCACAGCAGAGTGTGGGTCTCCATTATGAGTTGTGCTCCAGGTAATTTATTCTTACTAATAAGCACAAATTATAAGTGTCATTTTAGTAAGGAAACTATATTTTTAGAAAGTCGCTAAAGCTAAGTCAGAGTTATCCTCAGCACAACCTGAGTGCCGTTCACGTCCATTTTGAGGCGTGGAGAGCGCTTGGAGGAGACAGCCCTAGGCTCCTAGGATGGGCTCACCTGGGTACACCTGTCGGACATAAGGGTTGCATTTGAAAATTGGGTGTTCTGTGTGGGGGCAGAAACAAGTCTCAGAACCGCTGGTCTTGGGGTGCTGTCCTGTGTGCCACAAAGGGTACTCTTTTTTAAAAAATATATATATTTTTATTGATTTCAGAGAGGTAGGGAGCGGGAGAGAGAGAGAGAAACATCAATGATGAGAGAGAATCATTGATCGGCTGCCTCCTGCACGCCCCCTACTGGGGATCGAGCCCGCAACCTGGGCTTGTGCCCTTCACTGGAATCGAACCCGGACCCTTCAGTCTACAGGCCAATGCTCTAGCCCCTGAGCCAAAGCAGCTAGGACCACAAAGGGTACTCTTCACACTCTTGTATTCATGCTCTTCCATGTGGCATACCTCTGTTCCTGTGGCTTTCCAGACTGAGGGTCAGCCCGCCCCCCAAAGCCAACCCATTTCTATCCTGTCCAAACATGGAGATGCCAGAAAAACACTTGTTTTGACTGTTAAAATCACTTTTCTGTTACCTTAAATAGCTGCTGTAACTTGTCCTGACTTTTATTCATTAATAAGTATTTATGGAATGCCTGTTAGGAGTTAGATATTGGAATATGTCCATATTGAAAATGGATTTATGGAGATAATTGAGAGAATGTCCATTAACGAAGCTTATAATCAAGTTTGATAGACAGGTTGTGTACGCAAGAACTGTAGCAGAAAAGCGTTGCCTCCAGTGTTCCTTTCCCCCTTTTTGTTTCCATTTTTAAGCTTTTACATTCAGGAAAATACATTGTATTTGTTTATAGCTTGGTTCTTAATTTGTTGTTCATTATAAAAGTATTACATGCCCACTTAAAAAAATATAAAAATATATAAAATTAAAAGGGACAGCAAATGATCCATATTTTATCAACTAGAAATTACCATTTTAATGTATTTTTTGTTATTTTTCAAGTAACTTTTATTTCTTCAAACAGGTTTTCTATTCCTTGCTCAGTTTCCTCTCCTTCTGGAACCCTTATTATGCGGATGTTGTTTTGTTTCGTGTTGTCCCAAAGTTCCCTTAGGCTCTCCTCCTGCTTTTAATTTTTTTTTCTAGAAGCTGCTCTATTTGGGTATTTTTTTCCTACCTTGTCTTCTAGCTCACTGATGCGGTCCTCTGCTTCTTCTAGTCTACTCTTGATGCTTTCTATTGAGTTCTTTACAGCAGCAATGTCATTTCTCATTTCTTCTTGGTTCTTCTTCATTTCCTCTTGGTTCTTACTCATATTGTCGAATTTGTCTTCCATTCTTTTCAGCCACCTTATGACCATTTCTCTGAATTCTTTCTCTGACAGGTTGCTTGCCTCTGTTTTGTTTCCTTCCTTTTCTGGTGATGCCTGCTTTTCTTTCATATGCGGGCTGTTTCTTTGTCTCCCCATGGTCTCTCTTCTCCGGATGTCTGGTTATGTAGTTCTCTCTCTCCTTATTCCAGGTGAAATCTGACCTTTCCGTGGTGGAGTGTAGAGCTCCTCTGAATCTGTGTGTTTGCGCCAATTGGGAACTGGTGTTCTGGGGTTCACAGCTGTTCGGTGGTTGCCACAGTTGTAGATTTTCACGTTTCCAACAACATCCACTTTCCCCTTCAAGATGGCGTGGTCTCCGCGTCTGAGCCCGCAGCCCCGAGAGGGGACCCAGCAGCAGAGGGGGCTGCCTGGTCAGGGGAACCCCGTCCAGCAGTCCCCCACCTTCTCCTGGAGAATAGCTGTCCCTTAACTCACCAACAAATACTCCCCATGCGACTCTCCGCTGTTCCTTCTTTCTGCTCCTGGACAAGGCTCGGGACCCGTCTGTCTATTCCGCCGCCATTTTCTTCCTCTCAAGTAACTTTTTTTTTTTTTACTTGTTTAAATTACTTTATTGATTAAGGTATCACATATTTGTCATCAACCCCCTCCCCCCGTTCCCTTCCCAATCCTCCCCCCATCAAGTAACTTTTATACAGGTGATATAATTCTTTATGTTTATATCCTGTTTTCTTTTTCATTTTAGTCATTATGTTATTAAAATTCTTGGTAAGTGTAATTTTAATACCTTAATAATATTTCATCATATATGACTTATAATTTATAAGCACTCCCTGTATGCTGGACATTTTGGTTGATTCCAGTTTTTCTTTATTATGAATAATGTAATAATAAACACCTTGGTGTATTAGTCATCTGTGTTTCTGATCATAGATTTCCATAGATAGATTTATTCAGTCAGAGTACAAATATTTGTAAGGTAATTAATACATGTGGCCTTGTTGCTTTTTGGCAAAGATAAGTTAACCTAACAAAATTGTTGACTCTGCTTGACTTGACTTGACTATTTATTACCTTAACTACAGGAGATCCTTAGCCTTTGCAGATCCAACGTTCCAAGTGTTGACTATTCAAGAATGACTCCAAAGTTCATGACATAAAGTAGTTTGCATATTTACTGAAGCACAGGGTTTAATCACAGGGGCCTTGAGGCTGCTGTGCAAGGTCTGAGTCCCTTGGTTGGTGAGTGACCAAGGCTGCCTGGCACATTTCCCGGGGGCTTCATCCTCTGCAGTACCTCTCATGTATTGCTTTAAATTAAAATAATAATAATAATAATATAGAGAGCTTTGCCCTAGCTGGTTTGGCTCAGTGGATAGAGTGTCGGTCTGTGGACCAAAGGGTCCCAGGTTCGATTCCGGTCAAGGGCACATGCCCAGGGTTGCAGGCTCGATCCCCAGTAGGGGGTGTGCAGGAGGCAGCTGATCCATGATTCTCTCTCATCATTGATGTTTCTATCTCTCTCTCCTCTCTGAAATCAATAAAAATATATTTAAAAAATAATAATAATATAGAGAGCTTTTATCAAAACTGAAAAGGCCATTAACTTATGGTGTACACATATGCATAGAAAATGTATGACTGTAAGAGAAATGTGATTGAAGGAAAAAACAGAAAACAACAACAAAACACGAAAAAAAGAAAAAAAAACATGAGTTTGCACAGATATTTCCTAATTAATGAAAGTGAAGATTAGCAAAGGTCTACTCTTTCTAATTGCTTGATAGTATGTATTAATCTGTCATTTCTAGAAAATAAATTTAATTTCGTTTTTATTGCCAACTATAGAAACGATTCTAGTTATTTATTTTTTAATCCTCACCTGAGGACATTTTCATTGACTTTTAGAGAGGGAGGGAGGAATGGAGAGAGAGAGAGAGAGAGAGAGAGAGAGAGAGAGAGAGAGAGAAGTATTGATGTGAGAGAGAAACATAATCTGCTGCTTTCCCCACATGCTCTGACCTGGGGACGAGGATCGAACCCGCAACCTAGGTATGTGCCCTGACCAGGAAACAAACCTGCGACCTTTAAGTGTACGGAATGACACTCCAACCAACTGAGCTACACCAGCCAGGGCAGAAATGATTCTCTTTATAATAAATCATGAAATGATACTTATCTTTATAATAAAATATGGAAGTAAATATATTAATTAAATCATCAGGCAGTGAACTGCTACAAATATTCTCCCCGTACTTGCTTTAATTTTTAAAGAAGTTCTTTGGCCTGGCTCGAGTGGCTTAGTGGTCAAGCATCAATCTATGAACCAGGAGATCATGGTTTGATTCCTGGTCAGGGCACATGCCCGGGTCGCAGGCTCAATCCCCAGTGGGGGGCGTGCAGGAGGCAGTCGATCAATGATTCTCTCTCATCATTGATGTTTCTATCTCTCCCTCTCCCTTCCTCTCTGAAATCAATAAAAATATATTTTAAAATAAATAAACAAATAAATAAGTTCTTTGTATTTTGGTGGAATGTCTTATACTCAAGCTAGGAAAGAAAGTGTGGAAAACAATTTAGTCAGTGTCTAGGATCCTGAGAACAAACTTAGCACAAGAGACATTGCTGAGACCAATCACAAATTAATCTCTGCTTAACCTTGCACTTCTACGTGGAACCACGCATCCCGCCAGCTCCAGCATCCCAGTCTGAGAGCAGCTCCCTCCCCTCTTGTTTGAACTATTCCCCTGGAGGTTGCTTTCTCTCCTTTTGGTGACAGTAGGGTGGTAGCCACAGTTGCTATCGTCTGGCCCCCACAGTATTTTTTGCTTTTATTTCACAGTCCACTGGCAAACTAGCACCCCAGCTCTTCCCCTCCCAGGACCTGCCTTTCCCCCCCTCGTGGAGGGACTCAGATTTCTGCACGCCTGGACTTCTCATATGGTGATCTGGCCTTGTGGCCCTGCCCAGTATGTTAAAGGCCTAGAGTCTGTATAATATGCCAGCATCACCCTGATAAAGCTGTGGCTGCAGATGGAGTCAGGGCTCTGTGGTTTCTGGCTTCTGTTGTAGCCTTTCCCAGGCTCCGGGGGCCTCTTGGCCCCTGACTAGCCAGCCTCCAGCCTGTCTCCGGGACACAGCCCCGTCTGAGCCAGAGGCCCGAGGCCGCCTCTCACTGTCGTTTGGCCTCAAGTCACCATTGTTGGCCTCGCGCCTCAGCTCCAATAACTGGGCTCTTGTCTGGTTCCTGGGTGCCAGAATCCCATGGTAACCTGCCTCTGATCCCGGGGCCTTGTTTTTATCAGCCTCCCTCCCAGGGCCTGAGTCCTGCCCTACAACACAGTGACCAGTGCACTCGCCTGGTGGCAGCTGCCCATTTGCCCTCTGGTTGGACTCCAGGGCGCCCCAGATTTCTCATCGCCCGGCAGCAGCGCCTGCAGGCGGGAGCCTCCGTTCTGGACACTTATCTCAGCAAATGGCAACTCCGTTCTTCCAGTCGCTCAGGCCAAAACCTGCAAGTCATCCTTAACTCCTCCTGTTCTCACACAGCTCACAGCTGAGCCTTCAGCAAATCCTTGGTCCTCTATTCCAGGCTGTCCAGATTCTGACGAGCCTGCTCCGAGACAGTCATCCCTGCCCTGGATTCCTGCACTGGCCTCTGATTGGTCTCCTGGCTCTTGTCCTTGTCCCCTTTCAGCTGTTGTCAACACAGCTGTCTGAGTGATCCTTTTAAAATATGAGCCCGATTATATCACTTCTCTTTTCAGAATCCCTCTCACTCAGTGTAGAGTCAGGAGGCAAAGGCCCCCTTGGTTACCTCTCGGCTCCTCCGTACGACACACCTGTCCAGCACCCTTCCTCGCTCCCTCCACTGCGGCTGCGCTCGCCGCCTTCTCTGCTCCTTGACCCCTTCCTAGGACCTGTCTGCCAGGAATGCTCTTCCCCCAGGGATCTGATTGGCTCCTCAGTTCTCGTAGCTCTTTGTTCAAACATCTCCCATCAGGGCGGCCTGCCCTCTCTAAAATCCCAACCCCCTCCGCCTTCTTTCTTGCTGAATTTTTTCTCCTCCTCACTAGCCAACATACTATATATTTCGATTTATTTATCTCATTTATATTTCATCTCCATTAAAATCTAAGCTCCATGAGGGCAAGGGCAACTTTGGTTCACTGGTGAATTTCCGAAGTCTGGAACAGTGCCCAGCCAGAATATGAGTTCATTAGATATTTGTTGAATGAATGAATCAGACATTTGAATATCTGCCATGTGTCATCACTGTTCCAAGTGTTTTGTTTTATTTTCTTTTTTTAAAAATATTTTTACTGATTTCAGAGAGGAAGGGAGAGGGAGAGAGAGAGAGGAACATCAATGATGAGAGAGAATCTTCATGCCCCCTATTGGGGATTGAGCCTACAACCCGGGCATGTGACCCTGACTGGGACTCAAAACGGTTCATTGGTCGACTCTCAACCACTGAGCCACACCAGCCGGGCCCAAGCGTTTTCTATGTATTATCTCATCTAATGCTACAGTAATTCAATATGATGGGACTTTGTGATTCCCATTGTGCCTATGAGAAAACTGAGTCTAATAAGAGAGGTTAATTGACTTGACCAAGAGGATCTGAGCTGTGACGCAAATATTCTGAGGGCAGCATGTTAGAGCGAACATAGACTTTGTTGTTAGACAATCTGAGTTCAAGGCCCAGCTGTCAACTACTGGTTGAGTTATAACCTCTGCAAGCTTTAGTTCCTTCAGTTATAAAATATGGACAATGATTCTCCCTCTCAGAAGGATTGCATGAGGTCATGGGGATGTTATTTTCATATGTATTTTCCTTATTACTGGTGAGGTTGACAGGTTTTTCATGTATTTATTGGCTATTCAGATTTCTCCTGGGAATTTCCTGCTCATAACCTTTGCCCAGTTTTCTTTTTCCCCCTATAAAATTGCAGAAAGTTATTTGAATGGTAGACATACATGTTGTCCTATGTGTTACAGTTTACCTCACACTATCATTTGTCTTCTTTAAAAAAATACTTTTTTTTATTGATTTCAGAGAGGAAGGGAGAAGGAGGGAGAGAGAAACATCAATGATGAGAGAGAATCATGGATCGGCTGCATCCTGCATGCCCCCTACTGGGGATGGAGCCCGAAACCCGGGCATGTGCCCTTGACCAGGAATCCATAGTTTGACGTTCAACACTGAGCTATATCGGCTGGACCATTTGTCTTTGGATAATGTTCTTGGAATCTTTGATTGATCAACTCAGTGAGGATACAGATTATTCATTCAACAAATATTTACTGACTACTAGGACTCTGTAGGATGTCCATTCAATCAGGACAGCTCTTAGTCCTGACCTTCAGTTTGCGTCACTGATGGTGGCTCTCAGCTTTGGTTTTAGCAGATTTTTGAAAGAGAGTGTGTTTTCTCAGAGTCAAGTAGACCCAAACATTTCCCAGACTTTGGCCACATCATCAGAAATTTCAAAAGAGTTCTGGAATTTATGGGCTTGGCTCCAAATGATCAGGCCTACGTTTTCTCCTCTGCGGGCTTACTCCACCTTCCCTGCAGCTCCGAGGCCTGACGAGGGAAGACGATAGGACTACTTCAGACATCCGGTGGGGTAAACTCTAGACACAGAATTCATCCGGTCAGAACCTGAGAGGCTCTTCTGAAAATCGTGTGACATAATATCAGGCCACCAACTCGGCAGAGCCTCAAAGGTCTGGGCGTTGCAGCTCCAGTGTGAGTCTGAATAATAAAGGTCCCTTGAATGAGTCACCAGTGCCCCTGGCTCACCCTCCAGATTCAGGGTCAGTTTGTGGAGGTGCCTCACATGAGAACTGCCGTGTAAGCCGTTTGGGGGGCCTCTCCAAACCTTTAATACCACGCAAGTCCTTGCTTTGAAAAAACAGCGACAGTAAATCTCTCCCATTAGTCTCCACAGCCCTCATCAGTGCATCCAACTAAACACAGCTTTCACGCCCTGCCTTGCTGTCTCAGCTGGGCATCAAGGGTGTGTTCCCTGGAGCCCTGGCTGGTCTGGCTCAGTGGATAGAACGTCGGCCTGTGGACTGAAGGGTCCCGGGTTCGATTCCAGTCAAGGGCACATGCTCGGGTTGCAGGCTTGATCCCTAGTGGAAAGGGGCGTGCAGAAGGCAGCCAGTCAATGATTCTCTCTCATCATTGATGTTTCTATCTCTCCCTCTTCTTCCTCTCTGAAATCAATAAAAATATATTTTTTTTAAAAAGAGTGTGTTCCCTGGAGTCAGACTGGGGATCTGATGACCAGTGTCACCACTAACTAGCATTGGGGCCTGAGACAAGAGCCTTAACCGGTCTATGCCTCAGCTCACTCGTCAGCGCCTAATATAAAGCTGTGAGGATTAACTTAGTGCACGTATATCTTTAGAACATGTATATGCCCATCGCCTAGTTATTGCTCAATAAATGTTGCAGCCCTTGCTGGTTTGGCTCAGTGGTTTGAGTGTTGGCCCTTGGACTGAAGGGTTACGGGTTCGATTGCGGTCAAGGGCGCATACCTCAGTTGCAGGCTCGATCCCCGGCCCCAATCAGAGGGCATGCGGGAGGCAGCCAATCAGTGTATCTCTCTGACATCAATGTTTCTCTCTCTGTGTCTCTCCCCCTCCTACTACTCTCTCTCTCTCTCTTTATTTTTTAATATATATATATATATATATATATATATATATATATTGATTTCAGAGAGGAAGGGAGAGGGAGAGAGAGATAGAAGCATCCATGATGAGAGAGAATCACTGATCGGCTGCCTCCTGCACGCCCCCCACTGGGGACCGAGCCCACAACCCGGGCATGTGCCCTGACCGGGAATTGAACCGTGACCTCCTGGTTCATAGGTCGTTGCCCAGCCCCTGAGCCATGCTGGCCGGGCCTACCACTCTCTCTAAAAAATAAAATCCATGGAAAAATATCCTCAGGTGAGGATTAACAACAACAAAAAAAACCCACAAAACAAAACACAAAACAAAATAAATGTTGCAGAGTGCTTGGTCCAGACTCTCCCGTTGAGTGAAGTCCCAGAAGCAGGGCCTACCAGCCTTCCAATTTGACTTCAATGAGTTGTTGGGACCATCTTTCCCTCTCTCATCGCAGGTGCCCTTCCTAGGGCTAGAGAACCAGATCTTGCTGTTCAGATAACACTTCTTAAATCCAGACAGCCTGGTTACATCCTACTCATTCTTCTCTGACTAGATAAAAACGCTCTTGCTGAAAGTCTTCAGAGCCATTTCCGGGGCAGCAGCTGGATGCCGATGCCCAGACCCAGGGCAGCTTCCTGGGGAGCAGGGGGGACCCGGGGAGCAGACAGGCGGTGGCGGCAGAGCCAGCAGCAGGCCAGAGGCAGGTCTGCGTTCCCTCGAGTTTGGATTCCATGTTAGGTTCAAATCATACTAACAAGGAGCCGTCCGTCCTCTTGCCTTTCTCCTTGAATCCAGCCTCTGACTGCCGAGTCAGAAAGGGAGGGAGAGCCCTGGCTGGTTTTGCTCAGTGGATAGAGCGTCGGACTGAAGGGTCGCAGGTTCGATTCCAGTCAAGGGCACATGCCCGGGTTGCGGTCTCGATCCTCAGTAGGGGACGTGCAGGAGGCAGCCGATCAGTGATTCTCTCTCATCCTCGATGTTTCTCTCTCTCTCCCTCCCTCTCGAAAATCAATAAAACTATATATATAAAAAGAAAGAAAGGGCGGGAGGGGCACTGCCTTTAAAGCAGTGATTGTCTCTAACTATAACTAAACTTAAGTTCGCGCAGTTTTTGGCAGGAGAACCAGCCAAAGTTCTGTTCCAATCCCCTGCAAAGTTTCACAATAGCCAGAACTGGTCCCCGTGTTACGAAACAGCCCGTTTTTATACTTTAAACCTTAAAATGAAGCTGTAGTTGTTTATGAGTACTCTGGACATTTCCCAAGAGTCAGCGTAACATCTGTGGCTGATTCTACACAGGCCTTGATGCCCGTCACCAAAGTGGTTTCCCACTCACAGGCAATGGTCTGTGCTTCAAGGAACTCCCTGGGTGTGGACGTTGGCAATAGCTAGCGAGCCTCTTAGCCCTTTTCTGTCTGTGCCTCCAAGCTCTTGGGGATGTGACTTCAGAAAGCTCTTCCCCCCCCATTATTTTCTGCGACCTCTTCGGAGGCAGTCACCACAGTAACCACCTGCTTCCTGCCTGCTTTGCTTGAGTGTCCGGGAAAGCACTTCCTCCCAGACACTGACCAGGGAGCTTCCCAGGGTGAGGGGACAGTAGAGCTGCGGAGTACCTGACTGCTCTGTGGACCTGTATCCTTTAGTCCTCACACCAGCCCGCTGAGAGCAGTAGTATGTCCATTGTACTGATGCTTAAAGAGTCATGTGCCGACCCTAGCCAGTTTGGCTCAGTGGATACAGTGTCGTCCTGTGGACCAAAGGGTCCCGGGTTCGATTCCAGTCAAGGGCGTGTACCTTGGTTGCAGGCTCCTCTCTGGCCGGGGCTCATGCAGGAGGCAACCAATCGATGTATTTCTCTCACATCGGTGTTTCTCTCTCTTTCCCTCTCTCTTCCACTATTTCTAAAAATCAATGGGAAAATATCCTCAGGTGAGAATTATCAACAACAACAAAACGAGTAATGTACTCAAACTCACACCAGTGGTAAGTGACAGAGTTTGGACTCAAACCCAGAGTCATCTTTCTCAGGCTTTTGCTCTCCTTTTGCCAATTAAACAAGTATAGACACACAGAATCAATTTGTTTTTCATTAGGAAACGTGTCTTGTTCTTTCTTTTTCTCAGTCTGGCGAGATGCCTTTTTCCTCGTCCCAGGGGGCCCCCAGGTGCCCAGTTCAATGTGACTTTTGCTTAGTTCCTTCTCTTAGATGATGTTCTGATTGTTCACTCCCTCCGCTACCTGAGAAGTCCTTTTGCTGGTTTAATCCTGCTTTCAGTCTTCCCCTTGACTATCTAGGAAATCTGCCATTGGGTTAGTTAACTCTCCCCTGGACTGCGATTTTCACACTGGCACTTTGCCAGGAAAGGCCGGACTGGGAGGCTAAAGCCAGGATGGAAGAGGGGAGACAGTTAACAAAGGAAAGAGCTGGAAAGCTCCGAAAAGCAAACAGGGTCCAGAAGGTCAGAGCCAGTGAGGAGGGGGCGCACCAGAGCAGGTGTGGCCGCACAGGGTGCCCCGCGTTGCTGTGTGCGGTGAGTCTGCAGGTCACCTGCGGCCCAGCGAGCTCAGGGACCTGCTTCTGAGGCGGAGCTGCGCTTATCTCTTCTCAGCATCGCCCACCCACCCCTGCCTGTCATTTATGAAATTGCTCAAGAGATGCTTTCTGCCAGCCCGTGCCTGTCCAGGCTCTAAGTCGTTTGGGGGGTTACTTTCGAGTGAATTAACTCAGAACTATCCTGTAAAAGGTTGGAAGCCGCTTGTAAGTTAAAGTGTAACTCAAACTGAAGCAGAGAGAAGAATGTGAAAGGGGACACATTTATGGGAAACAAAACATAGCCTGGCCTGGGCTGCTGCCAATAACGGACGGCTCTAACTTGGAACCGAGATCTTTCCATATCGACTTCTGGTCCTGGCAGATGAATCAGAATTTTCACAACCAGAATTGACCCTGTCGCTCTTTTGATGCGATACTCTCACTGCAGAGGTCAGAAGATTGGAAGAAAAAAAACAATTAGGTGATTCACTGGTAAGTGGCTGGTGGAGCTTATGGAGTTGTCAGCGAGCACTCCATCCCCCATTTAACCAACACATTTGCCTTTTTTTTTTTTTTAGATCATTGTAAGTTACCGTATTTTCCGGCGTATAAGACGACTGGGCGTATAGAAGATTTTCCTGGGTTAAAAAGTCGTCTTATACGCCAGAAAATACGGTAGTGAGCTGTGCCATTTTGGACAAGGCAGTGTTTTTTTGTTTGTTTGTTTAGTTTTTAATATATTTTAATGATTTCAGAGAGGAACAGACAGAGACATAGAGACAGAGATAGAAACGATGAGAGAGAATCATTGATCAGCTGCCTCCTGCACACCCCGTACTGGGGATCGAGCCTGCAACCCGGGCATGTGCCCTGACCGGGAATCGAATCATGAACTCCTGGTTCATTGGTTGACACTCAACCACTGAGCCACGCCAGCCGGGCTGCCCTTTGTTTCCGAATGCAATGGGAAAGGAAATTGACTCCTTCCTTCTAAAGATCACTCTCATTAGCGTCAGCCCTGGTGCCCCTGCTTCCAGGACCGCTATTGGTGAAAATACACTGAATTTGCACCGTGATCAGGCCCTGCGGCTAAGTGCTTTGCACACATTATTTAATCTTCCCAGGACCCCCCAGAGTTCGGTACTGTTACTGTCTCTATTTACAGGGAGACAGGGGAGGCTGAGAAAGATTGAGCAACTTCCCTAGACCACAGCCCTAGGCGGTGGAGCCAGACTTCGAGCCCAAAGCTCTTTGATTCTGGAGTTCATGCTTGTAACCACTAGCTGTCCTTCCGGCCTTTTTTTCCTTCTTCTGTTGTTGGATTACTAAAACAGAACTTATTTTCTCCGAATGCAGAAGTCGAAACTTGTTGAAGAAATTCACCCAGACTATTTCTTGAAGAAAAACAAACCGTTTCCTGATTTCTTCACTTGGTAGCCCTGTGACATCACCAGGGCCGGTGCCAGCAGCTCCCTTGCCTTCACGCACAGAATGAAATGGAGATACAGTCAGCCCTCAGTTCTCGACTGTTTCCCATCACGAACGGTTCGGTTCTCGACCAGGCTGTTCCCAGGCAGATGTCTCAGTTGTCGAACAAAACTTCGTTTCTTGACCCGACAACCCTTTCATGCTGATACCTGTGTATCGATCAGTCAGTCACATGTCTCTCTGGTGACAGACGGAGGAGAGAATGCGAGAGTATGAGTCAGTTTACCGCTAAACCTCGCATTGTTAACGTCTTAGGAAATTGTATTGTGAATGTTTTCGTGTTTTTTTTTGCTTTTGTTGCTGCTTATTATTTTTAAAAGGTGTTTATTTTTTAAATTAAATATGTTTTTTAAATTGATTTTTAGAGAGAGAGGAAGGGTAAGGGCTAGAGAGATAGAAACATCATCAACTGCCTCCCGCACATCCCCTTCTGGGATTGAGCCTGCCACCCGGTCATGTGCCTGGACCAGGAATTGAACCGGTGACCTCTCGGTTCATGGGTCGATACTCATCCACTGACCTGTACTGACTGGGCTGCTTGTTGTTATTAAATACAGTAAGTCACATGGGTCCTAGATAGATTAGTGGCAGCAAAGTAAAAAGGAAAGTTGTGAGAATAACAATAGAGCTTAGACATGTATGTAAGAAAGGTTAAAACGGAATCATTTGGGGACCTGTGGCCGACTAATTCAATTTACATTATTTCTAATGGGAAAAAGTGATTTGGTTTTCGAACAAATTGCTCTCAAACAGCCTTCTGGATTGAATTAAGTTCGAGAACTGAGGTTCCCCCATAGTTACTTAAGGAACCCCTGAAGCTGTTTCGAGGGCTAGCAGCTCCATCTTCCTCTTTGATTTTCTCTGCCCTACATCTGGCCCCGATACCTGTGGAACGCACCATCCCAGCCATTGAGTAAAGGCAGGCAGCGCAGGCCCCGAGACTAGTCACTGTAGAATTCTCTTGTTGACTCCAATCTGCTTTTGTTCCAAACCCTGTCCTGCCTGTTGCCAAAACCGTGGCTCTGAAACCCCACCTTCGAGGCCACCTCTGACCCTTTGGACTTGCCACGGATAGAGAAATCAGGAAATAGGAAATTCACCCAGGAAAGAAACCCAGGGGAGTATGTGTGTTGTCACTATAAGCAGGGAGTGACATGTGGATGGAAATAATAATGCGATACCACAGCATATGGATAGCTTGGATTCAAAGTCTCCTCCACCCTCTAGGAGCTTTGCATTCAAGAACTTAAGCTGGCCCTGGCCGGTTTGGCTCAGTGGATAGAGCGTCAGCCTGCGGACTGACGGGTCCCGGGTTCGATTCCGGTCAAGGGCACATGCCTGGGTTGTGGGCTCGATCCCCAGTGGGGGGCGTGCAGGAGGCAGCCAATCAATGATTCTCTCTCATCATTGATGTTTCTCTCTCTCTCTCCCTCTCGCTTCCTCTCTGAAACCAATAAAAAAAATATATTATAAAAAAAATAAGAAAAAGAACTTAAGCTTTCTAAGTTTGAGTTTCCTCATCTGTAAGGTGGGATAATAATGGTACCATTTCACAGGGTTGCTATGAAGATTAAATGAGATAATGTATATAAAGCATCTAGCACTGTACCTGGAACAGTGTGATGCATTCAAGGTTGATTATTGCCAAAGTAGTAATTTAACCATTTTACTCATTAAAATAGGAAAATGTTTGAGTTAATACTCAATGTTGGTGAGGGAGTAATGAAATTGGTTCTCGTATACATTATTACAGATATTGTAAATCGGTATACATATTTTTGAAAGCAGTTTAGGAGTATGTAGGAAGTGTTACAATATTCGTATTCTTTGAAGAATTCTACTTTTGGGACTCTAAAGTAGAAAGTAATTCAAGGTATGAAAAGAAAACTTTAGGCCTGATAATGTTGCAATATTATTTACCATAGTGAATAATTGATTTGAATAAACTGTGATGCATCTGTTCAGTACAGTTTAAAATTATGAATGTAAATACTGCAGCTACATAGAAAAATTCCTGTATTATTATGTTAAGAAAAAAAAAATTAAAGGAGGTAGAAATTTTTATGCACTCGTTATAGATGTCTGACACTTTCACCCAGCTGCTTGGATGTTGCTGGCCGGTTTCTAGGGTTTCTTTGATCTGCCACACTGACTCTACTTCTTTTTGCTTTTAATGTGGCTTAAAAAATGATCAAGTAATGAGCAAAACATAGAACCCGATCCCATGCCTGAGTCACCTCCTCTCGGGCTGGGGGTAAGGGGTGGAGGGGAGGAACGGATGAGGCAGGGCTCAGAGATGCTCAAAGAAGTCACTTGTATCTTATGTGGGTCTCTTCTCAAAGTCTTGAACTTCTCTCTGTAGATGGTTGGGAGGGAGGTTGGGAGGGATAGTGAGTATCATATGATCTCTTACCTTGACCCCACCCCATGGTAGGGACATTCCAGTGAAATCCTAACAGTTTCTTTAGTCATGCATACATTATGTTCATGTTCTAACACTTCTTGATGATGATGATTTGGGGGAAGGAATCGTCATTTCTAGAAGTGAACCCAGTGGGCTAGAAACTAAATCATTGCTTTTTAAAAAAATTACAATAGTGACCCATCCTCCTAAGAGTTCAACCAGTCCAGTAATTAATGAAGTACAAAACCAAAGCCCCCAGGGCTGAGTGGTGGGTTAGTGAGGAGAAAGGTCGGTGGTATCCGAGGTCTGTTGTACACATTACTTGATTATAAAAACAGGCATCTTTACTTTGGCTTATAAAAGCCTCATGTTTTGACAGGGTGCAAAATGTTCCCCGACCAAAATGACTGTGTCAGAAGGGGCTTGTCAAAATGTCCAGCTTGGGAATACAGCTATGAAAAAACATGCCCAGGGAACAAAAACACTGGATGAAAACAGGGCAGTGTTTGGATGGTAGGATTATAATTCTACCTCCCCCTTCTGTGTTTGTGAATTATCTGTAATCTGATTATATATTACTTTTGTAATAAAAGTCTAATTTGACAGATATTTATGGACCATCATCTATGTGCCCCACACTGTGCTTGATGCTGGAGATAGGACAGTGACTCAGACAGGCACGGTCACTGCTTGGTGGAACTTCATTCCAGTGGGAGAGGCAGGTCAATTTGCAGGTCATTGTCAGACCGACTGATAAACCCAAGTAGAGACTTCAGAGATCAGCTGGAACACACCTGAGTGGTGCCTAACCCAGACCGGGTGGGGAGCACCCCGGAGGGCTGCCTGGAGGAAGAGGTGTCTGAGTTGGATCTGAGGGCTAAGTAATTAACTGGAGTTTGGAGTGGGGAGTGTTCCAAGCAAAAGCAACAGCACTTGGCAAAGCCAGGAGGCAAGAGAAAAGCGTGTCCTGTTTGAGGAACTGGAAGTTTGGTGAGACTGGAACATGGATTGAGTGTGAGGTGGGGTGGTGACAGATGAGGCCAGAGGGTGAAGCAGGCACCACATCACGAAGGACTTTACTGTCTTTGTAAGGAATTTAGATTTTGTCCTGAGGGCAGTGGAAAGCTGTTGGAAAAATATTTACTTATTTGCTTGATCACTTATTCTTCCAAATTAATTTTTATGTAAAAGTAATACATGTTGGTTGCAAAAACTCAAATAATTCAGAAGCACATAAACGAAAAGTAAAAGTCTCCCTTCTCTTTTTTGCACTTTCACCCAATCTAATCCCCAGAGTCACCCACGGCTAAGTGTGTCTTTTGCACCCTTTCAGAAGTTTTCTGCGTGTATCTATGCAAGCACACACGTGGAATCATGCCGCACTGGATAACTTCCCCCTGGAAAACAAAACAAAACTTGTGCATTGTGGACATCTTTCCATGCCCTTGACCGGAACCGAACCCGGGACCCTTCGGTCCGCGGGCCGATGCTCTATCCACTGAGCCAAACTGGCTAGGGCCTAACACTTCTTTATGATGATTATTTGGGGGAAAGAATTGTAATTTTTAGGAGCTAACCCAGAAGGCTATAAACTAAATCATTGCTTTTTAAAAAATTATAATAGCCGAAACCGGTTTGGCTCAGTGGATAGAGTGTCGGTCTGCGGACTGAAAGGTCCCAGGTTCGATTCCAGGTCAAGGGCATGTACCTTGGTTGCGGGCACATCCCTGGTGGGGGGTGTGCAGGAGGCAGCTGGTCGATGTTTCTCTTCATCGATGTTTCTAGCTCTCTATCCCTCTCCCTTCCTCTCTGTGGAAAATCAATAAAATACATTTAAAAAAAATTATAATAGTGATCCACCATCATAAGAGTTCAACCAATCCAGTAATTAATGAAGTACAAAGCCAAAGCCCCCAGGACTGAGTGGTGGGTTAGTGAGGAGAAAGGTTGGCGGTGTATAAGCTACATACTCTTTTCAGTGGTGGCTTCGCATGCCTTTCTATAGCTGTCCTATCATTTAAGTCTCTTATTGCGGGACATTTAGACTGTGTCTAGTTTCTCACTATTAAAAGCAAGACTGCAGTGAACATCCTTGTTACATATATCTTTGGGTATTTATATAAAGGTATCCGTAGTACATGTTCCTACAAGTAAAATAGCTGGGGAGGAGGGTTTGTACACTTAAAATTAAGGTAGATATTCCCAATAGATGTAGTTACGCTTTCTGTTCCCATCAGCATTACGAGAGTGTCTATTTCTTCATAAGAACTTCATCCTGGCACACATATATCCGTTTTTTAAAAGTTGTGGTAAACAACACATCACATAAAATTGACCATCTTGACCATTTTTAAGTGGGCAGTGTTAAGTATATTCACATTATTGTGCAAACAGTCTCCAATACTTTTTCATCTTGTAAAACAAACTATTCCCATTAAACAACTCTGCATTTTCCCTTAGCCCCGCCATGGTAGCCACCATTCTACTTTCTATTTTATGAATTTGATCACTCTAGGTACCTCACGTAAGTGGAATCATACAGTATTTGTCTTATTATGGCCGGCTCATTTTACTTAGCATAATGTCCTCCAGGTTCATTCATGCTGTAGCATGTGACAAGATTGCCTTCTTTTTTTCTTTTTTTAAGACTGAATATACTCTGTTGTATGTATATACCACATTTTGTTTATCTATTTATTCATCAAAGGACATTTGAGTTGCTTCCGTCGCTTGGCGATTATGAATAATGCCGCTATGAACATGGGTGTGCAAATATTTCTTTGAAATCTTGCTTTCAACTCTTTTTAATATGTATTTAGAAGAGGGATTGCTGGGTCATATGGTATTTCTATTTTAAATATATATTTTTAAAATGTATTTTTATTGATTTCAGAAAGGAAGGGAGAGGGAGAGAGAGAGAGAAACATCAATGATGAGAGAGTATCATTGATTGGCTGCCTCCTGCACGCCCCACACTGGGGATTGACCCTGCAACCTGGGCATGTGCCCCGACCGGGAATCGAACCGGGGACCCTTCAGTCCATAGGCTGATGCTCTATCCACTGAGCCAAACTGGCTAAGGCTATTTTGAATATTTTAAAGAACAGCCATACTGTTTCATAGAGTCTGTACCATTTATATTCTCACCAGTACTACACAAGGGTTCCAACGTTTGTTATTTTCTGTGTGTGTGTGTGTGTGTGTGTGTGTGTGTGTGTGTGTGTGTGTGTTTTAAATAGTAGCCATCCTAATGTGTGTGAGGAGGTATTTCATTGTGGTTGTTTGCATTTCTCTAATGATTAGTGATGTTGAGCACCTTTTTATGTGTTTATTGGCAATTTGTACGTCATCTTTGGTGAAATGTCTATTCATTACATACATCTTTTTAATTTTTGCCAACCTAATGGGAAAAAATGGCATCTTGCTTTAATTGGCATTTCTTCAGTTATGAGTGGAAGGTATCCATTTATTCAGTAAGTAAATATTGAGTGGCTCCTACGTGTCTGGCACTGTTCTGAATTGCTAAGGACATAACACAAAAGATAGGTTGAGCATCTCTTTTTAAAAATATATATATATTTATTATTGATTTCAGAGAGGAAGGGAGAGGGAAAGAGATAGAACCATCAATGATGAGAGAGAACCATTGATCAGCTGCCTCCTGCCCGCCCCACACTGGGGATCCAGCCTGCAACCCGGGCATGCGCCCTGAGGGGAATTGAATCCTGACCTCCTGGTTCATAGGTCGAAGCTCAACCACTGAGCCACACCAGCCAGGCGAGCCTCTCTTTATGCTTATTTGACCATTTGTATTTCCTATTCTGTAGACTTTGTTTTTAAGTCTTTTGCCTGTTTTCCTATTGAATACTTTATCTTCTTTTTGGCTTATAAAAGCCCTCTATTATATACAACCCTGTGCCGCTTAATGATGGGAATACGTTCTGAGAAACGTGTCCTTAGGCGGTTGTGGGGTTGAGCGAACATCCTGGCGTGCATCCGCACAGACCCGGCTGGTCCCGCTGCTGCTGTGACGACCTGTGAAAGCTTTCAGCTTTGTTTACACCCGCACCCACAGACACCTGAATGATTGCAGTGATGCCTGACTTGACTTCTCTTTTTGAAATGCAAGTGCCTGCCTTCAGCTTTGATTAGGCTTCTCAGCTTCAACAGAGGTTATTTCTGTTTCCCACGAGCACACTGCCAGTTCCACGACTAGATAGAGAGCCGGGGTGCCTCCTTTGTTTAGATCTTGGTTAATATGATAACCGACCATTGGGGCTATTTGTTTTTCCTCTCCCCATGCTTTGAATTCCCACTCTTCTGTTTTACATTCACCAATTCAGTGACCACGTGAAACCCTAAGCCTCACCTTTGACCCAAATAAAAGGAGAGACCCAGGAGCCTGCCTGCGCTTGCGCCTGTGTTTGGGGCATGTGTACATGCGGGCGCTAGGGGCTTGCGTGTGTCTGTGCATGCATTGGGGGGGATGTACGTAGGTGAATGCGTGCTTACGTACGTATTTGGAGGCATGCAAGTGGGCATGTGTGCGTCTGCCCGCATGGGGGCATGTGTGGGTCTGCCCGCATGGTGGCATGCGTGATCTGCACGTGTGGGGATGAGTGCGTGCGTGTGTATGTGAGAGCATACGTGGATCTGAGTGCATTCATGGGCTCCGTGCGTGGGCATAGGTGTGAGTACGTGAGTGCATGGGAGTATGTGTGGTGTGCGTGTGTGGGCGTATGTGAGTGCGTGCGTGGGACCTGGATGGGCAGGCGCTCTCATACATCCGGATTGATGTACATTTATTTACATGTTTCTACTTCTCTGTCCAGTGGTCAGTTATCAGATTAACCAAGATCTAAATAAGTCAGAAGCTGTTTTTCTTCCAAGTCTCTTAGCCGTTGTTGCTGAAAGGCATCTTGCTGTGGCTCTCTTGTCACAGGGCTTTGGAGAAGGTCTTGGAAGCTTCCCGCCCCAGGTGAGCGCCCCAGACGTTCCTGTGGACAGAGTGAGATGGCACACAGGAGCACGTCCTTGCTAGGGCCTTTTGAGGACACGTCTCTAGGCATAGGAGTTCCTCAGCTCTGTTACAATCTTACTAGAGGCCGGGTGCACAAAATTTGTGCATGGGTAGGGTCCCTAGGCCTGGCCGGGGATCAGGGCTAATTGGGCCTTCCTTCGTTCCGCACTGCCCCCTGGTGGTCAGCGCACATCATAGCAAGCAACTGAGCTCCCGGTCCAACTCTCGAGGGCACAATTTGCATATTAGCCTTTTATATATATAGAAGATTGGGCTTCCCTCCTATGTGGGGGTCCATTGTTGACGTAAATGTAGTCATGCGGTATTAAGGAAATTGTACCTTTGTGTGTTAGTTTTCTATTGCTATGTAACAAACTACCACAAGCTTAGTGGCTTAAAACAACACACATTTTATTACCCGACAATTTCTGGAGGTCAGAAGTCGGGGGCTTGGTGGGTCCTCTGCTTCCGGTCTCACCAGGCCGTGCCATCCGTGTATCAGCCGAGGTGGGTCTCATCACGGGCAGGCCTGGGAATGGGCTGCCAGGCTCCCGCCAGGTTGTTGGCAGAGTGTGTCTTCCTGTGGCGGCACGACTGAGGAATCAGGTTTTTGCCAGAGGCTCCCCTCAGCTCCTTTGGCCACTGCGCTTCCTTGCCAGGTGGCCTTCTCCAGCGTGGCCACTAATTTCATGGCAGCGATTTCTTCCAGGCCGGTAAAGAAATAGCGAAATAGATCCACTCCACTGCCCTAGCCTACTGGTTAGAAGAAAGTCACGAGTCCTGCCCCTCCCCAGCAGCTGGGAATTTCAGAAGCTTGAACTTCAGGAAGTGGGGATCCGTGGCGGATTCCTTGCAGTCTGTGCACCACAATCTGCCATAGATATATACATTTTCCTCATTTAGTAATTTTTATTGGGGGGGGGGTTCTGCTCTAATTTTTATGAGGCAAATGTGTTGGCCTTTTCATGGCTTCTGTTATAATTTATAGTATGCTTATAATGGCCTTCATTACTTCAACATTTCTCAAACATTCACCCATTTTTTTAAAACCCATACTTTATTCTAATACTGTGATTACTTTGGAATATTGATGTGAGACTTGAAACAGAGATTCCACTTTTTTCCCTCTGGCCAACCTATTTTTTCAATTCTCAAATAGTTCATTTTTTTTATATGGTTCTTTTTGTCCCATTGATGTAGCTTTTTCTCTGTCCATTTCCACATCAGTGTAGCTGCTATCGTTTTATAATATGCTCTTTGACTTTAATTTTAGTTATTTGTTTTTGATAGATATATATATACATTCGTGTATGTGGTTCAAGTTGAAAGATAATGCAAAGACTGTGCAGAGAAAAATAATCCCTTTCATCTCTGTCCTAGTCACCCAGCTCACTTCCCCACAGACAACCAGTGTTGTTTGTTTATTCTTTCAGGGCTATTTTATGTAGGTGTCAACAAATATGAATATAATCCACTTTACCCCATCCTTTTACCCAGAAGGTAGGTAACCATACTCGTTCTGTACCTTGCTTTTTTCATCTAGCATCTCATGGCAATCTTTGCATATCCACTCCCAAAGAACATGCTTATTCTTGTTTTTGTTTTGAGTGTACAGTATCCTATTATATGGATTTCTCGTAATTTATTCAACCAGTTCCTGATTGACGTACATTTATTTACATACTTCTAAAAATGTACAAACTGTGTTGCAGTGAATAACCCTATGCACCTGTAATTTTATACACATGCAGGTATAGCTGCAAGAAAAATTCTGGAAGGGGAATTGCTGTATCACTGAGTACATGCATTTGTAGTTTTGGTAGTGTCAATTCGTCTTCTGTAAAAGTTGTATTAATTTCATAACCCAACTTGCTATGTACGAGAGTTTGCCCACATCCTCCCCAACTCAGTGTTTATCAAACTGATCTTTGTAAATTTTATAGGTAAAAAAAAATCATATTTCTATGTAGTTTTAAATTGCATTCCATTATTCTGGGTGAGGTGCATTTTTTCTGTTTATGAATCATTTGTGTTGTCTTTACTGGAAACAATTTGTTCATATCTTTGCCCTTAATTATTTGAGGTAGTTGATCTTTTTCTTATTGATTTTTTTAAGAGCTGTTTATATATTAGAAAAAGTAGACTTTTTCTGTGATATAAGTTGGAAATATTTTTCCAATTTGCTATTTGTCTTGACTTTCTTTTTTATTTTTTGTCTTGACTTTCTTTATGGTGAGTTTTTTTCCATGCATACATTTAATTTAAAAATATGTATTTTTATTGTATTTTTGTCATGCTAAAAATTATTTCTTGTAATACTTTGTGTCTTCATTTTTACATTTAAAATCTTTGATCAGTCAGGAGTTTATGCTAACATAAAATGTGTAGTGTGGATCTGACTGTTTGTTTTTCCAGTTTGCTAACCAGTTGTCTCAACACTGTTTATGAAATAACTAGTGACCCGGAGCATGAAATTCATGCATGGGGCAGGGAGGAGGGTGTCCTTCAGCCTGGCCTGCACCCTCTCCAATCTGGGACCCCCTCAGGGGATGTCCGACTCACAACCCGGGACCGCTGGCTCCTAACCGCTCACCTGCCTGCCTGCCTGATTGCCCCTAACCACTCTGCCTGCCTGCCTGATCAACCCCAACTGCCCCCGCTTCCGGCCTCATCACCCATAACTGCCTGCCCCTGCCGGACTGATTGCCCCAAACTGCCCCCCCCCCCCGCTGGCCTGCTGGCCCCCAACTGCCCCACCTGCCGGCCTGCTCGCCCCCAACTGCCACCCCCCCCCCGCCAGCCAGCTCGCCCCCAACTTGTCCCCCCTGCTGACCTCTCCCCCAAGTGCCCCCCCTCCCGCTGGCCTGCTTGCCCCCAACTGCCACCCCCCACTGGCCAGCTTGCCCCCAACTGCCCCCCTGCCAGCCTGCTTGCCCCCAAAAGCCCCCCCTGCCAGCCTACTCGCCCCCAACTGCCCTCCCCTGCCAGCCTGATTGCCCCTAACTGCCTTTGCCTCGGCCCTACCACCATGGCTTTGTCCTGAAGGACGTCCTGAAGGTCACCCGGAAGGTCTGGTCTAATTAGCATATTACCCTTTTATTAGTATAGATGACTTTCCCCCACTACTTTAAAATTCTGCTTCTGTCATTTACTAAATTCCCACGTATGTTAGATTATGTTTTGAGACTTCCTATTCTCTTTTCTTGATTTGTGTGTCTATTCATACAAGAGAACCACACTGTTTCAACTGATTATTACAGCTTTATATTACATTTCAAAATTCTGGTAGGGTTAATTCATTCTCATGCTTCTTTGCAGTGATTTTTTCCAGGCTATTCTTGCATGTTTATTTTTCCAGATGAACTTTAAAATCAGCTTGTTAAGATTTTTTAAAATCCTATCATTAATGGGTTTTGTGCATCTCAGTGATGTGATCAGATTGGTGTTTTAGGAAGATTATTCTGACTGCAGTGTGGAAACTAGGTTGGAGGATACAAGGTTTGAGACAAAAGGACCAATTAACAAAGCTGTTGCAGCAGTCCTGGATGGAGTGGATAGATAGGGAATTGAGGGTATTTGTGGGTTTGAGAAGTGTTTAGAAGGTCGGACTGACCAGACTTGGGATGGAGAGGAGTGGGGGCGGAAGCGCTCAAGGATGACCCAAAACTTCCTGGGTTAGACACTTGGGTGATGTTATTCCCAGAGACTTAAAACACAGGAGATAGGGCCGCTTTGGGAGGAAGATGACAAATGCACTTCTAGACATGTTGAGTTTGAAATGCCTGCAGGCAGTTCCTAGAAGAGTGGTGCAGCGGGCTGTTGAACATACAGTCTGAAACTCTGGAGAGAGATCTGGGCTGGAGATAGAGTGGCGTGACAGAGCCCTGAGGAATCCCCGCATTTTAAGGAGGCTGGGAAGTGCAGGAGTCTGGAGAGAAGACTGCAAAGGAACAGCCAGAGAGGCAGGGGAACACGGAGAGCATGGAGTCACTGAAGCCCAGAGAGTGAATCGTCAATGAGTTTAGAGCAGTGGTTCCCCACAGGGGGGCACACGCCCCACAGGGGGGCAGTTTGATGTTTAAGGGGGGCAATTCGAGAATGAGTTATTAACAGTGAATTTTTTGCATTTCTTCTGGTTCTCGGGGCCTCATATGCAGTCTATAAATATATATTATGACATATTTATGCATTTCAGTTCTCTATGTTTTGAAACTTTATTTGCTTCTTTTTCATATCACTTCATATTATTATTTTTTTAAACAATTTCTTAGTGATTTCTTCCTCAGTCCTTCAACTGTCCTTTCGTTCTTTTATTTTTCTCTTTCATAGATGCCATGTTCTTTGGAAGCTTGTTTAGACCAAGTTCATGGCCTTTTAGGGTTCCTCCACGTGAATAGGAGCTCACTTTTTGAATAATTAGAATTACAGGTCACGGGGGAGTGGGGAGGACATCAGGATTTTAGAGATGCTTAGGTGGGGCGTGGCCAAAACAGGCTGGGAACCACGGATTTAGATGCTTCTGAGAGGTCAAGTAACTGAAGAGCTGAAAAAGTCCAGTTTGATTCAGTGACAAGGAAACTCCATGGTTATCTTGGGAGTAGGAATTTCACTGGAATAGAGGTGTAGGGGTCTGGGGTGAGTGCGAGTCGAGGAAGTGGTTGAGGCAACTCCTCCATCATGAAGCTGGGCTGTGAAGAGACCGGCCTAGGAGGAGGAGAATGATGCATCAAGTTATATTTCAGACTCCTCTGTGGGGGAGGCGTGGCTGTAGTTAAATGGAGAGGGTGCGAGGCTTGTGATCCTAGACTTTGGGGACCAAGAAATACTGAGATGGATATAGAGCTAGGAGATATTGGCCAACATGAACCGCCAAGAAGAGAGTAATCCAATTATAGTGTTGCTATATGTTCTCTGACAGTTTTTTTTTTAAATTTCTTTATTGATTAAGGTATCACATATTTGTCCTCATCCCCCCATTCCCATCCCACACCCCTCCCCATACATGCCCCCACCCCCGTGTTGTCCTTAACCGCCAGTTAGGCTCATATGCTTGCACACAAGTCCTTTGGTTGATCTCTCCTGCCTACCCCCACCCTCCCCTCCCCTCCCCCCGAGGCCCAACAGTCTGATCCATGCCTCCTTGTTTCTGGGTCTGTTCTTGTTCATCAGTCTATGTTGTTCATCATTTCCCCTAGATGAGTGAGATCATGTGTCACTAGAGATATACTTATAAGAACTGAATGTGAGACGAGCAATAATAGTTATGCTGACAGGCAGATGAATCAGTCTGTAGTGAGTTTCTTTCTGGACCAACAGTTCTTTTGAGACCCAATTTCAATGTCCAACAGTTCCTTATGTGTACATGTCAGCACTGACATTACAGTTCTGGATGGTGGACAAATGATGATAATGCAGGTCCGACTCTCTGGTTTGGTCCTGGGCAACCTGCCGTGATGCACAGCTGCTGACTGCTAGTATGGGAAGGCCATGTCAGTGTCTTCCATCTCTGGACTGCTTCTCTTCTGTCTTCATGGCTGGAGTAGTCCTGTCGATTCCTCTCTGTTGCTGGAATCCACATGGTCTCGGAGTTGTTTTCTGTCTCTGACAGTTTTTAAAATATATATATTTTTTTATTGATTTCAGAGAGGAGATTAGAGGGAGAGAGAGATGGAAACATCAATGATGAGAGGGAATCATTGATGGGCTGCCTCCTGCAAGCCCCCATGGGGATCGAGCCCACAACCCCGGGCATGTGCCCTGACCGGGAACCGAACTGGTGATCTCTTGGTTCCTGACGCTCAACCACTGAGTCACACCTGGCTGGGCAGTGACTTTTAATTTTATTGAGTTTTCTAATATTTTTGTTCGGCTCTTTTTATATTTTGAGGATTTAGAGAAAGAACTGAGAAATTGAAATCAGTTTTAGAAATGTAATGGAAATTAAATTTAAAAGTAAGGTTCAGACAGTGTATTAGTATGCTACCATTTGTTAAAAAAGGAGGCGAAGTAATATATATTTATATTTGCTGTGCGTACATAATTAGTATTTGGAAAGAGTCACAAGAAACTAACAACCTGGCTACCCATTGGGAGGTGGAAACTAGATAGAAAGGAAACAAGAGTTTGAGGTTGTCTCTTCACTGTCCATCTTTATATTTTTTACTTAAGGATGAAAATGTATTACTTCTAAAAATAATTTGATCTAAGCTGGTTGGTTATCTTTAAAAATAATGGTTTCGACAGACCCTGAATTTTCTCAGTCACTGGTGGCTCTGAGTGTCTGATTTCTCGGTTCTTCTGCGTCTGTGAACCACTATGGAGTGCACTTTGGCTGTGTGATGGTGAGATGTGAGTGTGTGTCTTCTCCCTCCTTCCCCACTGGGGACCAGCAGCGCTGGGGACGTGGACAGTCCTGGACCTTGGGTCAGGGAAGAGGACTAGGGCACGTCCTGGGCCTGCTAGTCACAGCCTGACTTAGTGGGCCTTTTGGTTCTGTGCCCAATTTCACCGTGGAGGTGTGTGTGTGGGGGGGGCGGTTCCCCACCCCAACAAGCAGTTCTCCAACAATTCAACTCAGTTCTGACACTATCTACCAGGAAATAGCATCAGATTCCACAGATTAAGGGCTCAGTCCTACACGTACTTCAGATGCCAGTCTCAAGTTCATGTCCCCAGGTTATCCATGTCTTCTGTCCGACTTGGCTGCAGCTGGAGGTTCCCAGGACCCCTCCCTCGATTCAGTAAATTTGCTATAAGAGTTCACGGAACTGAGGGAGACACTTATGTTTACCAGTGTGTTATAAGAAGATAGAATAAAGGATACAGGTGAACATGCAATTGAAGACATGCATATGTAGGGGAAGGTATGTGGGAAGGGACAAGGAGCTTCCATACCCTCTCCAAGAGCTCCATTCGCCCCAGATCGCTATGTGTTGAACCCCATCCTCTTGGGCAGTGGTCGGCAAACTCATGAGTCCACAGAGCCAAATATCAACAGGACAACGATTGAAATTTCTTTTGAGAGCCACATTTTTTAAACTTAAACTTCTTCTAACGCCACTTCTTCCAAACAGACTCGCCCGGGCCGTGGTATTTTGTGGAAGAGCCACACTCACGGGGCCAAAGAGCCGCATGTGGCTTGCGAGCCGCAGTTTGCCGACCACGGCTCTTGGGGTTTTATGGAGGCTTCATTACATAGGCACCATGGATGAAATCCGAACTCACAAAGGAGGGGCCTGGCTCAGCATAGCTGAGTTTTGTCTCCCCAATTGTAGGCAGAGATGGGCACTTGCAGATTTTAAAAACAGGCTTCCTCCTCATGAGTCCTGCCAGATGTACCATTTGGTTGACAAAAGGAATGCCAAACCAACTTAACTTGGAGTCTCCAAACAAGCAACCAGACTCGTTTGCAGTTTTAACTCAAAAGGAGAACCTTTTCTTCCACTTTTGGTGGATTGCTTCCTCCTGGAAGAGACGGATCTTACCATAATGAATTTTTAGAAACCTCTCGTCTGGGCAGATTCCCCCACGGACGTTTGCTGATCAGCCTAAGGGAAAAACCAGAAGCGTGGCTGCATGACAAGGGAGTGGCCGGCCTGGGAAAGCCGCGGTTCCCATCTCGGGGAGGCTGGGTGGCCCTGGGTGAGGAGGCTGCGCAGTTGCTCGGCTGACCTGGAAGGGCGGTCCTCACTCTTGTGACTGTCTGAACCCAGACGGGGCAGGACGCTGTGTGTGCTCTTCATAAGCAAGGAGCCACATGAGAAGTACCCTGGGCTCTTTTACATCAAAAACAGGATGTACTTTTTTTTTTTTTTTTTTACTCAATATGCTTTATTTAGAATTGCCATGTGCTCTTATATCTAACTAAATATTCCAGATTATTTTATTCCCTCCAGAATATTTTCTCCTATGATACTTTTCTAGTTCCTTTGTGAAATTAGGTATTTATTTGTCCTGTGTAAAGTCATGTAGACAAAAGCATTTTAATATTTTTGCTGGCTGTATGGTAGAAAACTTAGCCTTCATCCCTTTTTTCCTATCTAGAGAAGTTATTGGGTTAAAGCTAAAAAACAAAAACTAAAAAACAAAACAAAACCCCACACCCTTAATTTATTAGTGCCATAATTTTATTTTTAAAAATATTAAACTTGTTAGCTAGAAATTTAAAGTATACCCAAAAGTAGAGAATAGGATAATGAACCCCTTTATACTTATTACCAGTTTCAATAATCTTTACCAGTTTAATTTACCAGAGATATAATTGACATATAACATTGTATTAGTTTAAGGTGTACAACATAATGATTTGCTACATGTATATACAGTTCACCCTTGGGAAACGTGGGATATGGGGCACCAACCCCCATGTATTCGAAAATCTATGAGTAACTTTTGATTTCCAAAAAGCTTAAGTTGTCCCTCTGTGTCCATGGTGGATTGCTTTCAAGAGTCCCCCTTGGATACCCAAGTCCAAGGATGCTCAAGTCCCCTATATAAAACAGCATAGATCGATGCATACCATCAGCCCGCTGCACCCACAGACTCCCAACTGTGGATCAAAAACAGTACAAGTATTTATTTTTAAACATGTGTGTATACGTGGACCCGTGCATTCAAACCTGTGTTGTTCAAGTGTCAGTTGTATTGCAGAGTGATTGCCATAGTAAGTCTAGTTAATATACATCACCTCACATACTAGTAGTTATAAATTTTGTTTCTTGGGATGAGAACTTTTAGGATCTTCTCTTTTAGCCACTTTCAAATATATAATACGGTATTGTTAACTTTAGTCACCATCCCTACAACTTATTTATCTTAAAATGGGAAGTATTTTGTGTTTTTTAAAAAATATATTTTTATTTATTTTAGAGAGAAAGGGAGAGGGAGAAAGATAAAAACATCAATGATGAGAGAGAATCATGGATCGGCTGCCTCCTGCACACCTCCTACTGGGGATTGAGCCTGCAACCTGGGCATGTGTTCTTGACCCGAATCGAACCCGGAACCCTTCAGTGTGCAGGCCAATGCACTATCCCCTGAGCCAAACCAGCTGGGGCAAAATGGAAAGCTTGTACCTCTTGGCCACCTTCATCCATCCCCCCAATAACTTTCAACATTTTTAAATTTTGTTTCATCTATTTCCCCCCCCCCCCCCCCCGACCACCACCACCATTTAAAAAAATCCAACTTACAGATCTCGTGTAAACCCAGCGAAGGATCTTACCAAGTTCAATGGCAGTGGTGGGTCTGGTATGATTCAGATTGCAGCAAGACTGGAAGGAGGGGGCAGGTGGTCAGTGCCAGCTAGTGACTCTTTCTTTCTTTTTAAAAAAATATATTTTATTGATTGTTTTACAGAGAGGAAGAGAGAGGGATAGAGAGTTAGAAACATCGATGAGAGAGAAACATCGATCAGCTGCCTCTTGCACACCCCCTACTGGGGATGTGCCCGCAACCAAGGTACATGCCCCTGACCGGAATCGAACCTGGGACCTTTGAGTCCGCAGGCCGACGCTCTATCCACTGAGCCACACCGGTTTCGGCAAGTGACTCTTATGTCCATTTCCTGCGGCAGGAAGAGGCAGGTGATGGGCTGAAACTAGGGGTCAGGCACTTGGCTCCCTTCCCACTTGACCTAAACTACCTACTTGACCCTCTGGCCTCTGAGGACACCTTTGGCCTTACTCTATTGGACAGTTGCTCTCCTGTTTAACCTGCCTCCAGGCCAGGCGCCTTCTGCCTGTCACTGCTCAAGTCTTAGCCCACGAAAAACACCTCTTCCCTTTACAGTTTCTGTCCTTTATCGGTCATCACCATGAGAAGCAAACCGGCTCCTTCTGGAGGAAAGGAATGGACAGACCCAATTTACCCTCAACTGGTTTCTCGAGTCATGATTTGTTAGTAGAGTTAAAAGGGGAACTGCACTCAGCGGAAGGCCTTTCTCTCTACACACATCGCACCAGGCAGGAAGGTGGGGGTGGGGGATGGGCAATTAAAACTGCTACCTCTTTTGGGGCTTGTGTGGCACTTTCTGGGAAGCCAGTAACAGGTTTTTTTTTTTTTTTTTTTTATTGATTTAGAGAGAGAAAGGGAAACATTGACTCATTGCTCCACTCATTCATGCATTCATTGGCTGATTCTTATATGTGACCTGCAACCTTGGGTATCCAGACAACCCTCTAACCAACTAGTTACCTGGCCAGGGCAACAGTGATAGGTTTTTTTAGAGGCTTGGTGTCTACATTAACCCCTGCCAGGCCCATGCTCATCCCTGAGTTGAAATTCTTCATTTTATTATGAAAAAATTGAGCTGTCCACCGATATCAGTAATTACCAATATTTTTTCATTTAAACTTTTTGATCATGCATCCAAGAGTTTTGTATACCCAATCTGGGTATGTTTGTTTATAAATTACATACATGTGCCGAAACCGGTTTGGCTCAGTGGATGGAGCGTCAGCCTGCGGACTCAAGGGTCCCAGGTCCAATTCCGGTCAGGGGCATGTACCTTGGTTGCGGGCACATCCCCAGTGGAGGGTGTGCAAGAGGCAGCTGATCGATGTTTCTCTCTCATCGATGTTTCTAACTCTATCCCTCTATCTTCCTCTCTGTAAAAAATCAATAAAATATATTTAAAAATAAATAAATAAATTACATACATGTACCACTCTACTATTACATGGTATACACAAAAAACAGAAAACTACATGGAGACAGAGCTTCTCATGTCTTCTTGCCGCCCTCTTCACATCCTGTGTACCCCCTGGGGGGCACATGCACTGTTTGCAGCCCAATGATTTAGAAACATAATAATTTACCAAACTTGTATTGGGACCTGCTGTCCCAGACGCTGCAGGTGCTGAGAGGGACAGTGCTGGGCATGGGCGTGGTGGCAGGTCCCCCGCTGCAGCCCGTGGGCCAGTAGGATGTCACACTGACCCCTCCTGGGGAGAAGCATTCGCGAGCCCTGCCTGGGACAGTGACTTTCTCATCTGCCTCTTACTGAACAGGAGCCCAGCATGAACCCTAGACCCTGTATCCTGAGCATGTTTTTTATAGTTTGTTGTTTTTTTCTTATTTTGGCAGATGAGTTAGCGTGGACCTCTGAGACCATTTTGATTGCTTTGAGTGTGTGTGTGTGTGTGTGTGTGTGTACAGATCTTTGCTGCCTTAAAAAAAAACAACTATTTTAGAGTAATATTTTAGCTTAGTTTTCTTTTTTTTTTTTTTTAATATATTTTATTGATTTTTTTACAGAGTGGAAGGGAGAGGGATAGAGAGCCAGAAACATCGATGAGAGAGAAACATCGATCAGCTGCCTCCTGCACACTCCCCACTGGGGATGTGCCCACAACCAAAGTACATGCCCCTGACCGGAATCGAACCTGGGACCCTTTAGTCCGCAGGTCGACGCTCCATCCACTGAGCCAAACCGGTCAGGGATTAGCTTAGTTTTCTTATTAACTTTCCTTCCCTTTTACCTTTCAATTCAAAGTAAGGACTAGGACGGGGCAACACAAGGGACATGGTGACAGGTTAGGTCTCAAGTGGGAAGATTGGGTGCCAGCATCTCCGCTGCTCTGCTCTGCTCTTTACAGCCTCTTCATCCTTTCAGCGGGGCTCATTTGGAGAGAGAAGGCTGCACCCCAATTCAGTTGGTCAAAAAAGGCGTAGTCTCCAAGCTTCAAAACAAAACAAACAACAAACTGCTGGCCCCTGCCTAGCAGCTCAGTCGGTTAGCATGTCATTCCGATACGCCAGTGTTGCGGGTTCTATCCCTCATCAGGGCACATACAAGAATCAACCAATGAATGCATCGCTAAGTGGAACAACAAATCGATGTTTCTCTCTCTCCCTTCATCCCTCTATCTCTTCCTTTCTCACTCCCTCTCTCTCTCTCTCTCTTTCAAATTAATAAATTAAAAACAACAAAACAACTACCCACCCCGGTGACTCACTGGCTCTGAGGCTTCAATTACCCTGCAAGACTGGGCTAAGACTAGCCCCAACATCGCGTAGCCCTTGCAGACCGTGGGGAGGAAAACCTTGCCTTGTTCCCAGAAGTTCGGGGCCTTACAGGAGTTTTGTGAACTTAAGGCCTCGCCCTCTGGTCTGTGTAAATAAGCACCAACTCCTGCCCAGGTCTGACCCCGCAGAGGGCAAAGGAAGAGGGTGGGGACCCGCAGGCAGGGAGGGCTGGCAAGACTCCGGGGGCCTGACCCAGGAGATTTGTAAAGTATTTTGACTTTATCTTTAAGGCGCCTTTTTTTTTTTTTTTTTTTTATGGCGGTATAATACAGTCTCTACCCAAGCTCTGAAATCCATTCATTCTACTCAATTCATAAGGTAGAATTAAATGGTCCTTTTAACCTCAAGGCAGTGAGTTAATGGCCTCTTCTTTGTTGTGGGCAGGTCTTCAGGACTCCCTCCCCTCATCATGAAAACCAAAGGAGGTGCTGGCTGTGGCTGGAATGATCTCCAGCTGGGTTCCACGTGAGGCACAGTTGTCGCTTTGTTAGACTGACTTACCCTTTTTAAAAGAGAGAGGGCCTCTGATGTCTCCCATTAGCTGGAGCCTGGCACCTGCCTTCCTTCATGCACCTTCCCCCAGAGAAGTGTATTCAGTACGAGGGGCTGGTCTTTCATGCACTTACCGAGATCTAAAGAAGTAAAATTCAGAACTAAAGCACCGTCACAGGCCAGCAGGAGAGCCTGCAGAGCAAAATAGTATGCGTGTGACCTCAGGCCCAAGCATTAGCTCACTCTCTCTAGTACCTTTCCAGCCAGTCTCCTGGAGAGAGGGAAGCAGACGTGGACTCAGCTACTAGCAGATACAGGAATTGAGAATGACAGCCGGGGCTGAAGGCGCACCCCCTGCTTGAGACGGCATTCTCCTGGCAGAAGGCAGAGTATGAGGATTTTGTTTGACAAGATGTCCATCGCGTTTGCTCATGAGCCACTGGCTAAAGAAAGTCACAAGGCCCTGCCAGCGTTCTTTTCAGCATCCTTCCCAGGCTGCAGCTTTCACAGTGACCTGGCGTGGGCAGCAGGTGGATGTCTGACTGAGATCTCGGGCCCTTGGGGGGAGACTGCGAGGCTCAGAATGCTGGGGAGGCCCCTAGCGTTGATGCTACTCTTGCTGTCCACGAAAGGACTCTGTAGGGTGGCCTTACCTCTAGCAAAGTGCTTCCACGTGTCAGCCACCTGGACATCCATCTTCTAAGGCCCAGTATATGGGTCAGCTCAGGCTGCCCTAACACAATCCCATGGCTGGGGGACTTAACGTTTATTTTCTCACAGTTCTGGAAGCTAGAAGGCCAAAAACCAAGGTGTCGGTAGAGTTGGTTTCTGGTGAGGACTCTTCCTGACTTACAAATAGTCACCTTGCTGTGTCCTTACATGGCCTTCCTTCTGGTGGTGTCACTTCCTCTTTTGTTTTGTTTTGTTTTGTTTGTTAATCCTCACCCGAGGACATTTTCCGTTGATCTTTTTGAGAGAGTGGAGGAGAGAGGGAAAGACAGAAACATCGATGTGAGGTAAACATGTCTATTGGTTGCCTCCTGCAGGCATCCTGACCAGGGTTTGGGCTGGGGAGGAGCCTACAACCAAGGTACTTGCCCTTGACTGGAATCGAACCTGGGACCCTTTGGTCCACAGGCCAACGCTCTCTCCACCGAGCCAAACCAGCTAGGGCTGGTGTCACTTCCTTTTATTAAGGACACTAGTCCTATTGGATTAGAATGCATCCTTATGACCTCACTTAAACCTTAAATACCTCCTTAAAGGCCCCATATCCAAATACATTTCAGGTTAGAGCTTCAACCCATGGATTTTGGAGGATACAATTCGGTCCATGAACATCCAGGATCCCTGGGATAGGGCAGCATTTGCAATACATAATTTAGTGTTCTCAACAAGCCTGCAAGGAAATTATCAGCATCATCATTTCCACTTTACAGATAAGGAAGATGAAGTAACTTCTCAGTAAGTGGAGGATCCTGGACTAGAACTGTTGCTTTGATTCCAGTCACATGTTCTTTGAACTGGAACACTGAATGTTGGCCTCATAAACATGGGAAATGAAATACTGACTAAAGCTGTAAGGGTTATGTAACATATGGAATATTATTTGTAAAATGACATTAAGAACAAAAATAGATCACAAAAATACATGTTCTCTGTGGGAACAACCATGTAAAAACTATGGATAAAAAAGCTCAATCAGCATGGCTCAGTGGTGGAGCGTCGAACTATGAACCAGGAGGTCACGGTTCGATTCCCTGTCAGGGCACATGCCTGGGTTGCGGGCTCGAGCCCCAGTGTGGGGGCGTGCAGGAGGCAGCCAATCAATGATTCTCTCTCATCATGGATGTTTCTGTCTCTCCCTCTCGCTTCTTCTCTGAAATCAATAAAAATATATATTAAACAACAAAAACTATGGATAAAACTTGAAAAGGAACAGAAAAAATGAAGTACAGGGTGGGGCAAAAGTAGGTTTATGGTTGTTCATACGGAAAATAATACAATCATTCATAAATAGTAATCCTATATAATAAAGAGCTAATATGCTAATTGGACTGAACAGCCAAACGACCTTCTGGATGTCCTTCCGGATGACCTTCCGGATGAAGCTGGGGCTGCGAGGGCCGACCAGGGCTGCGAGGGCCGAGTCCCTTGCATGAATTTCATGCATGGGGCCTCTAGTACAAGAATAAGCTCTGCTTCATGTTCTCATAACTATAAACCTACTTTTGTCCCACCTTGTACTTGGTCTTCAGGGTGGCAGGGTTCTTCCTCTCTCTCTCTCTCTCTCTCTCTCTCTCTCTTTAACTTAAGAAATGTACTTTCCAATAACAGAATTTTAGCTCTAGCAAGCAAGACAAGTTAGAAGTCGGTGGAAACAGGAGAATCATGTGTCTGTCTATCACTAGCTTTTTGGGGTCTCCAACACCATAGTGCTTGATGGGCTCCTTCCCTCTGAAACCGCCTTCAGCCCCCAGCTTCCCTGACTGGACAACTGCTCTAACTCGTTTGATGGGAGGTAGGTCCCCATGAATTGAGAATGCCGAAGCCACATATAGTTGGAAGATCAGCTGCTGCAGGGGCAGAGAATTGAAGCTGCGCCACGCTGAGGAAGAAAAGAAAATATCATATGTAAACACAGGCTGGTACCCCAAAACAGTCCCAGCAGTACAGGATTTGGGCCAGCAGCGGATAATGCAGAAAAGGAAAGGGTAGTAGGAAATCGAGAAGACATTTCCAGAGCTTTCTAAAGACCCTTGGCCGCTGCAGCCTGGCCTCTGGAAGCGCAGTCTGGCCATATGTTTTCAAGTACATTTAACATTACTAGAGTGAATATATGATCTTTATTTTTTATTGATTTCAGAGAGGGAAGGAGAGGGAGCAAGAGATAGAAACATCAATGATAAGAGAGAATCATTGATCGGCTGCCTCCTCCACACCCCACGCGGGGGATCGAGCCCACAACCTGGGCATGTGCCCTTGACCGGGAATTGAACCATGACCTCCTGGTTCATAGGTCGACACTCAACCACTGAGCCACACCAGTTGGATTTTTAAAAAACTTTTAAAATGTATTGATTTTTAGAGAGAGAAGAAGGGAAACATCGATTTGTTGTTTCCCTTCTTTATGCATTGATTGATTGATTGTTGTATGTGCCTTGGCGAGGGATCGAACCCACGACCTTGGCGTATCAGGATGATGCTCTAAACAACTGAGCTATCTCGCCAGGGCCTATATGATTTTCTTACCTGAGAATCTTCCATTTTTCTTTATCCTGGAACAGTCATCTGTCTCTTAAAATTGAGTTTATCTTGTAAAATAGGTTCTAATATAAAGTGTGTTGTGGTGCGCATCCTCTTGGTTAACAAAGGTGTTTCAAGGAATCACTCACATCCAGCTTACCTGTCAGAATGAGAATTTTTCTTCCAGGCCCAGAACTTGTTCCTCAGTAAGACCTCTTTGTTTTAGGAGTTAATAGACTTAGATTGTAAAAACAGATTGAAACAAACTAAATGAGCCCAGACATTTTATCAGCCCACTCAGGAGAAATAGGAGTAATTCCCAAATCCAATATGAGAAAATCCATATGTTTAACAAAGAAAAATGAGCCATCAATTCTTAGCTAAAGAACGCTCCCTATAAAAACATATTCCAGCCCTAACCGGTTTGGCTCAGTGGATAGAGCATCGGCCTTCGGACTGAAGGGTCCCAGGTTCGATTTCGGTCAAGGGCATGTACCTGGGTTGCGGGCACATCCCCAGTAGGGGGTGTGCAGGAGGCAGCTGATGGATGTTTCTCTCTCATTGATGTTTCTAACTCTCTATCCCTCTCTCTTCCTCTCTGTAAAAAAATCAATAAAATATATTTTAAAAAACATATTCCAGGCCTGGCTGGTGTGGTTCAGTTAGTTTGAGCAGCATCCTGGACACCAAAACGTCGAGGTTTCGATTCCCAGTCAGGGCACATACTCAGGCTGCAGGTTCAAAACCCAGTCAGGCCGCGTGGAGGAGGCATGATCTTAGGTGAAGCTTAAAAAAAAAAACAAAACACCACAGGGTGTCTCCTAAAAATGTATACACATTTTGAATGATCATCAAGACAGTGTTTATGAAAATACATTTCATTTTCAAAATGTAATAGAATCTACAGGCATCGTGTGTACATTTTTTGGGGACACAGAAGGTTGGCCTCAGAGGACTCCTTTCCTAGTAAGCGAGCTATTTGACATACTCAATTTTTTTTGACATATTCAATTGTAACTAAAAGTCTGTTTTTACCTATTTCATAAACATTCATCTCTGTGTATGCAGTGTGCATACATATCACCTCATTATGTGAGCTGTAATGGTCCAGCCTGGGGTTTATTCTCTGACAACCAGAAATGTCCTTTTTGGTGCCATTCTAAAAAATGTTAAGAATATACCCCAGGCACCCTTAAAGTATTTCGGATCTAATGACCATGGGTTTATCTTAAATGTGTTTATCCTTCATTCATGCCTTTTGGGAATCATGAGTTGCAAGTTTTCCACTTGTATCTAGATAGTGTTCTTTTTTCTCTTCTTACCTCAGGTTACAAACTCAAATATCTGACACAGTGAGTCCATAAAGCACAAGAGCGGGCTTCCTACTTACAGAGAGCAGCCACTCTTGTTTCACCCATTATTGCCATGTGGGATCCGTGTGGCCAAGATGTTCTGATTTTGCCCTAGAAGCCCCTAAGTCTGAATGTTTAATACTGTCAATTCAATCAAAATTATAAATAGTCCCCAGTCTGTAGCTGTTCCATTTTATTTATTTACTAGAGGCCCAGTGCATGATTGAATCATGCACGTGTAGGGTCCCCTACACGCTTTTGCTTTCGATCGCAGTGGAGCTGGGTGCCTGTCCGCTGGTGCACCAGGCCTTTCGGAAGCCTCCGGCTCGGCTGAGGCTTCCGAAAGGCCTGGTGCCAGAGCAGACAGGCACCCAGCTCCCCCGCTTTTGATGGTCTGCGGCGGGACGTGAGCTCGCTGCCCCAGAGGCCCCTTCTGTTCCAAAGCACAGCCATGGCTCTCCCGCCAGCCCAATCGGCTACCCCAGCCACCCCGAGTCCCGCCCCCTGCGCCTCCCTCTGGCCCAATCCTGGGTGTAGTGGAGTGATGGTAATTTACATATTACCATTTTATTAGGTAGGATAGAGGCCTGGTACAGGGGTGGGGGCCAGCTGGTTTGCCATGAAGGGTGTCCCTGATCAGGATTGGGTTCCCTTGGGGCGTGGGGCGGCCTGAGCGAGAGGCCTGTGGTGGTTTGCAGGCTGGCCACACCTCCTGGCAACCCAAGCGGAGGCCCTGGTATCTGGAATTTATTTTCCTTCTATAATTGAAACTTTGTAGCTTGAGTGGAGGCTTAGGCCTGGCAAGGGCAGGCGGAAAGCTTATTTCCCTCTGTTGCCTGGGAAACCTTGCTCTCTGTGGCTGTAGCCATCTTGGATGGGTTAATTTGCATACCCGCTCTGATCGGATGGTGGCTGTGGCTTGTGGGCGTGGCTTGTGGGTGTGTTGGAGGTATGGTCAATTTGCATATTTGTCTGTTATTAGGTAGGATTTATTTTCCCTCTAAGGACATGCTTAGAGAGAGGAAGGTAGACACACACACACACACACACACACACACACACACACACACCGATGTGAGAGAGAGAGACATTGATTGGTTGCCTTCTGTCCCGACGGTAATTAAACCTGCAACCCAGCGATGTCCCTGACCAGGAATCGAACCAGCGACCTTTGGGTGCACAGGACAACGATCAGCCCGCTGAGCCACTCCAGCCGGGCCCATTTTATTTCTGATACTATATCTGTATTTCTGGGCTCTGCGGACTGCGGGTATCCAGCTTATTTCTGTCTTAACCTTTTGCACTCGAATGTCGAGTGTGACTCGACACAGTTAGCATCGGTAGCAGGAATCGAGAAAAAGCAAGCAAGTGCAAAGGGTTAAATTTCACATCTTTCACATTTCAGGTGTACTTCCTAGCTTCTGGGATTTGATGTATGAACCCACAGTCCCCTGATTCTCCACCTCCTAACTGCGACAACGTATATTAACATATTATTCTTTCAGCTCCATCTTAATACACTAAAGATTATTTTTTAATATTTTTTATTGATTACAGAGAGGAAGGGAAAGGATGAGAGAGATAGAAACATCAATGATGAGGGAGTATCATTGACCGGCTGCCTCCTGCACGCCCCACACTGAGGATCGAGTCCGCAACCTGGGCATGTGCCCTGATGGGGAATCGAACCGTGACCTCCTGGTTCATAGGTTAACGCTCAACCACTGAGCCACGCTGGCTGGGCAAGACTATTTTTACTTATTCTCCAACTAGATAGAAAAGCTTCGTGTGCTACGTTATTTTCTTTACCTTGACTCGGGTATAGTCATGGAGTAAAATTATAAAAGCACTCTTTCCCTCTGTTTTGTTAGCCGTTGTTCCCGGGCGTGAGTGGCAGTTGCAAGGTCACAGGCCAACCTTCTCCCCTTCTCTTTGCAGCCGTCCTTTCATCAAGCCGACAGCGTGCGGGGCACCCGCCACCACGGGCTGGTGGAGAGGCACTCGAGGACCCGCTTCCACCCGCTCCACCGACGGCCGGGAGACAAGCCGGGGCGGCAGATATCCTTTCCCGCTGTCCAGGGGAGTGGGCACTGTGAAATGTTTGGGAGGCTCTCAGGATTTATCTTCCCTGCAGTTCCTCTTTGGCCTCAAAGTCGTCGTTTTATCTGATGAGTGGACGCAGTGGAAGTAAGTAAGTTGGAACCTGGAAACACCTCGGCCGCCATCGGGAAGATGATTATAGGTGTTTGCCAGAGCATCACTAAGGTTCCATTTCATACACAACATGTCATTCAGCCCCATTGCGAGGCTTTCGCTGCATCTTCTTGAGAAATCAGGAACGTCGGGGTTAAACCTGACTTTGAACCAGCGTTGAGAGATTCCGTTATCTCGCTGCAACAGATACACAAATATGTGATTTAGTTTTATTTATGTTGACCTGCTGTTAGAACTGACAGACAAGATTTCATAGGATTTTCTATTTATGGACTTTCAAACTCAGTAAAGGACAAGTGAAATAGATAGCCGGTATTTAGGAAAATTCCTATACACTCCAGGCTGTTAAGGAGGACTAAAGAGCAGAGGTGATGATCTCACCTGACAGTTTTATTTGACCGGTCCCTATCAGGGCTGGAGCTGGCGTGCTGATGGGCAGCCAGCATTGGGCAGAGGGATCTGGGGGCACAGAACCGAGCTGGACTTTGTGGGCCAGGACCTAGAATGAGCATGCTAGGAGGGCCCTGCTCTCTCCCTTCCCTCCTCATACATGGAGGTGGAGGAAGGCGCAGAGGTGGGGTGAGTCTGACTGCAGAGCCGAATTCCTGGCAGTGATGGTAGAATTGGCTTCAGGAGCCTAAAAACCAGGAAGTGGGGGGAGGGGCACTCATGTTTACTGAGCACTTACCCATGCCAGGCACTGTACTGGGCAGTTCATATGTCATTTAGTCCTCAAGGCTTACTGAGTAGTTTGCTTTTTTAACCCCCATTTTCCACGGAGGAAACTGGATGCCAGAGTTACTTGCCTAAGATTCCACTGCTGAGGTTGGAGGGGCCCGGATTCAGCCCAGGCCAAGCTGACTCCCAGCCCGGGCCCCTCCCTGTACCACCCGCATCCACTCGCTCATGACCAGGACCGTACGCAGGGCAGGCCCGTCGGGGAGTTGCAGGTGCACAGACTACTGTCCTGGCCTTCAAGCTCCTGGCAGGTTTCCATCTATTCAGAGCAAAGGCTGTACCCCCGGGGGCAGTTATTGCTCCCCTCTTTCTGCCCCCAGGGACATATACCTCATTTGGTCCACTGAGATACTCCGACTCCTAGGTTTGTTTTTTATTTTTATTTTTTAAAGGCATTATTTTATTTTATTTATTTATTTTTAAATCCTCACCTGAGGATATTTTCCCATTGATTTTAGAGAGAGTGTGGAAGAGAGAGGGAAAGACAGAAAGAAATATCGATGTCACAGGAACACATCGATTGGCTGCCTCCTGCATGTACCCCAACCAGGGCCCGGGCTGGGGAGGAGCCTGCAACCGAGGCACCTGCCCTTGACCGGAATCGAACCTGGGACCCTTTGGTCCGCAGGCCGGCGCTCTATCCACTGAGCCAAACCGGCTCGGGCCTGACTCCTAGTTTTGTATGGTACGTGGCCATTATTAGGGAAAGTGAAGATGACAACTGATGCTGAGAATTCCTTTCTGGAATGTGTGGTAACTTTTACGTAGAATGGAGGAGGGAAAGGAGAATTGAGGCGGTTCTTCAGCTAATTCACACAGGTGTGGGTGGAGCAGTACGGCAAACCATTGTGCAGATCACTTGGAATTTTCAAGCAAAAGCCTTTGAGTGTTTCTTCGCTTGATTTAACAATATATCTTTTTCTGATTTCTCAATTTCCTCTTTCTATGTAGGTGCTCTCTCTAAATATCCTGAGTGTGTGTGCGGGTGTGTGGTTATCTCAGATCCTTTTTGCAGCAAGTGTAGTCTAAATATATACACATGCTTACAGCTATTATAACCAAAGGAATAACTTAGAAGAGAAGGGGGTTGAAGAAAAGCCACAGAGAGGAATATTCATTCACCCAATGATTTAAGTATATGCTAGTGTCAGGCACCATTGTAGACATTGCTGATATTATGCAAAAAATATTATGGTCCGGCCCTAGCCAGTTTGGCTCAGTGGATAGAGTGTCCGGCCTACGGACCGAAGGGTCCCGGGTTTGAATCTGGTCAAGGGCACGTACCTCAGTTATAGGCTCCTCCCTGGCCGGGCCCTAGTTGGGGGCATGTAGGAGGCAACCAATTGATATGTTTCTCTCACATTGATGTTTCTCTCTGTCTTTCCCTCTCTCTTCCACTCTCTCTAAAAATCAATGGAACAATATCCTCAGGTGAGGATTAAAAAAATAAAAAATAATATGGTTCCTACCCTCAAGTTGCTGATAGTTCATTCCGAGAGGCAGCTAGGCAAAGACGTGGTCACAGCACAGTGCAGTGAGTAGAGTGAAGCAGCTCAGGGGCTGGGTGAGCTCATAGGGGCAGCCTGAACCAGTCTTGGGGGGATGGAGAAGGCATCCTGGGGGAAAATCGGAGGCTTGAAGGATAAAAAAGAAGTAAGAGGAGAATGAGTTCATGTATCCGACAGGTATTTACAGAGCTTCTTCTCTGGGCAAGGCACTGTGGTAAGCACGGGGGCCTCAGTGGTGAGTAGACAGACATGCCCCTGCCTTCTTGAGTATACTGTCCTGTGGGAGATGACAAACAGCAAACAGGCAAATAAGTGATTAACCAGTTAATTGCCATGATATTTTTTTAAAATGTATTTTATTGATTTTTTGCAGAGAGGAAGGGAGAGGGATAGAGAGCTAGAAACATCGATGAGAGAGAAACATCGATCAGCTGCCTCCTGCACACCCCCTACTGGGGATGTGCCCACAACCAAGGTACATGCCCTTGACCGGAATCGAACCTGGGACCCTTGAGTCCGCAGGCCGATGCTCTATCCACTGAGCCAAACCGGTTAGGGCGCCATGATATTTTGAATTTAATTTAGAAAGGTCCGCCACTTGCGTCATAAACACTATGGCAGTTAACTGGTTAAGGAAACAATGTCAAATGGTCGTGAGTGACAGAGAGAGAGGCAAAGAGCTGGGAGGGAATGTTCCAGGAGAGGGAGAGCTTGTGCAGAGTCCCGGAAGCGGGGGCTACTCTGTGTTCAGGAGACTCTGTCTCTTTTCAGGGGAAATAGCACAGGATATGACTGGGCCCTAGATGTGTGTCACTGTGCGAGCCGATGAATTCCTAAGGGAAGGAAAAGCAGAAACCCAGTTAATACTCAGATAAGTGAAAGTTGTTCAGCAAACAGGACAAGTCTGATCCGCAGAGCATGAGATGTCTCTAGATTCTCTTCTTAAGCACCTAACTGGGGTCCTGGGACTGGACAGCTGAGTCAAAAAGTGTTCTTTTAAAAATATATGTATATTTTTATTGATTTCAGAGAGGAAGGAAGAGGGAGAGAGAGATTGAAACATCAATGAGAGAGAATCACTGATTGGCTGCCTCTTGCACGCTCCCTACTGGGGATCGAGCCTGCAACCTGGGCATGTGCCCTTGACCAGAAACAAACCCGGGACCCTTCAATCTGCAGGCTGATGCTCTATCCACTGAGCCAAACTGTCTAGGGCCAAAAAATGTTCTTTAAACATGGGCCTGCCCATTAAGGAACAGCGAGTCTCTTTTGAGGAATCAAGGGACTATGCGCTCCAGTTAAATACAAAAGTGAAATGATCTTAGGCGGAAGATATTAATACATTCAGGAGAACCTGGAAGAAGAGGGCTGTGATCCACCTTGCCTTTCGTGGGCTGCAATCATTTGATTGTGAAAGAATTTACTGCCCTGGCCGGTGTTGCTCAGTGGTAGAGTGTCAGTCTGCACACCGAAGGGTCTTGGGTTCGGTTCCCAGTCAAGGGCACGTACCTGGGTTGCAGGTTAGATCCCACATGTGGGAGGCAACCAATCAATGTCTCTCACATCAGTGTTTCTCTCCCCCACCCCTTCCGCTCCTTTCTTTCCCCCTTTCCACTCTCTAAAAAAACAATGGGAAAATATCCTTGGTGAGAATTAACAAAACAAAAAAAGAATTTGCTTAAAATGGTTGCCTTTGACACTTGTCTATTAAATCCTTAGCGAAGTTTTTTGTTTTTTTTTTAATATATTTTATTGATGTTTTTACAGAGAGGAAGGGAGAGGGAGAAAGAGTTAGAAACATTGATGAGAGAGAAACATCAATCAGCTGCCTCCTGCACACCTCCCACTGGGGATGTGCCCACAACCAAGGTACATGCCCTTGACTGGAATCGAACCTGAGACCCTTGAGTCTGCAGGCCAACACTCTATCCACTGAGCCAAACCTGTCAGGGTTTTAGGGAAGTTTTATCATTTGAAAGTATTAACACTGATTTGAATCCTTGTTCAGACAAAAAGAAAAATTGCATTCAGAATTCTCTTGTCACAGCTGTTTCTTGGCTGGGTGCTATTCTAGAATAGGCAGACCGGCCCAGACAGCAGTTCAGTGCTCTGATATGGTGATCGTAAATGAAACGAACATTAACAAATATTGCAGCTTCCTCCCAGAGTGGGCAGCCACACCAGCAGAGCTCTGGTCCGAGGAGATCCCTCCTGCAGTGGGCGGCCATCCCCGCAGAGGAGGCTGGTGCGTGAGCCTGGCTGTTGGCATGGGTGGACACTACAGGCAAAGACCAGGGCACTGCCCAGCAGGCTTCTGGCCGGGGCCACATTCACGGCAGGAGAGAGGCTCTGCCTGGTCCCTGGCGAGGCCCGGGTGTCAGAACTCGGGACAGGAGCTCTCCTCCCTCTGCAGCCGCTCACTGCTCAGTCCTCATGGGCAGTAAATGCGTATCCCAGGTACCACCTCGTTGAATTTCCGAACTATTAACATAAATTTACAGCAGATATATTAGTATCTCAGACCTATGGGTAATACACTGAAAAAGGAGGGAAACACGGATGAATTATAGAAACTGGCTTCCTGGAAAAGAGATGTGCTTGCCCTAGCTCTGTGGTCAGCTCACGAGTCACATGCGGCTCTTCGGCCCCTTGAGTGTGGCTCTTGCACAAAATACCACGGCCTGGGCGAGTCTATTTTGAAGAAGTAGTTAGAAGAAGTTCAAGTTTAAAAAAATTGGTCTCTCAAAAGAAATTTCAGTCGTTGTACTGTTGATATTTGGCTCTGTTGACTAATGAGTTTGCCGACCACGGCTCTAGCCGGTTTGGCTCAGTGGACAGAGCGTCAGCCTGCGGACCAAAGGGTCCCCGGCTCGATTCTGGTCAAGGGCACGTACCTGGGTTGCAGGCTCCTCCCGGCCCCGGCCCTGGTCAGGGCGCGTGCAGGAGGCAACCAATCAATGTGTTTCTCTCATGTCAGTGTTTCTCTCTGTCTCTCCCTCTCTCTTCCACTCTTCCTGAAAATCAATGGGAAAATATTTATCCTCGCGTGAGGATTAGGAAGGAAGGAAGGAAGGAAGGAAGGAAGGAAGGAAGGAAGGAAGGAAGGAAGGAAGGAAAGAAAGCGTTTTTAGAAAGAGAGTAAAGCAAATGTTTAGAACATTTCTGATATATATTCCCGAGGAGGTTTGAGAATGTACTGCATCTGTTTTTTTTTTAAATATATTTTATTGATTTTTTACAGAGAGGAAGGGAGAGGGATAGAGAGTTAGAAACATCGATGAGAGAGAAACATTGATCAGCTGCCTCCTGCACACCCCCTACTGGGGATGTGCCCGCAACCAAGGTCCATGCCCTTGACCGGAATCGAACCTGGGACCCTTCAGTCCGCAGACCGACGCTCTATCCACTGAGCCACACCGGTTTCGGCAATGTACTGCATCTTAACTAGTGTGAACAGCCGGGAAGAGATGCCTTACCACCTGGCGATTAGGAATGGCTCTCCTCTCTGGAATGGGTCTGGCTTTGATTCTTTTCACACAATGAGATGGAAATTTTAGGGTGTTGGTTTGTAGAACACCATTCTTTGAAGTGCATGGTCTGTGCTCTTCCTCAGTGAGTAGGGGGGCTCTAGAAGGCCGCCAGTTAAGAAACCTCTTTGCCCGGGGGGTGTGGCTCAGTGGTTGAGCATCAGCCCATGAACCAGGAGGTCACTGGTTTGATTCCCGGTCACGGCATATACATGGGTTGCAGGCTGCTAGCCGATTGATGGTTCTTTCTCATCAATGTTTCTATCTCTATCCCAACCCCTTCCTCTCTCTAAAATCAATTAAAACTTTTTTTTTTCGTATTCTTATCTTTAACCCGGGTTTTCCCAAATTTATTTGATCACAAAACCCATTTTTTTCCTCACACTCACTAGAGATTTTCATCTCAAAGGACAAGGAAATGCTGGTTTTTAGAGTTTTAAGGGGAAAAATATTCAGATTTCAAAATTCTACGTGCCACCGATTTGTCACTCGCACGCTAAGAGAAACAGGACGATGTTCTCGTGTGTGCACAGACTCAAAAAGATGCCACGTTTGACTTTCAGATGGGTCCTGCTAGTCAGCGTTGGAGGGGAAAGGACCAGAGGAAGTAGAGTGATGGTGAACACGTGGGTGGAGAAATTAGAAGGCCCCCGGTTGTGACCAGTTTTATATATTAAACCTGTCCCTGGAACTCATCGTGCGGGGTGTGTGTGTGGGGAGGGAGGGTTGGATTAAGCAGACTCCAAGTTCCCATCCCACCAGCTGCCTGGAAGGCCACAGGCCTGTCCCCAGACTCTGCCCCTGGTAGAACAGGGTGTCAGAGGGTAGGAGAGAAGACGGCACCCCCACTGCCTCCGAGGGCAGGTCCCGAGCCGCCCCAGGTGCACTCGCCACATGGAAACAGGAAGCCAAAAGGAGAAGGCTGCTCTGGGCACCAGCCACGGGCAGGCCGCGCCGAGAGGCAGGGTGGGGCTGGTTTGGAGCGTCTGTGGCTCCGCGGCCCCACCCGCGTGCAAACACCACCAGATGTCTTCTCTTATCAGCACCCGAGCTACTCCCCTTCCTTTGGGGAAGAGTGAGTAAGAACTTTCCCTCTAACACTCCCCCAGGGGGAAGGGTAGGAGTCCCCTGTGGATGGATTGAGGCTGGAACAGAGAGGGACTTTCCCCTAGAGGACTGCAGAGACATGGGGGGAGGGAGAACGGATGCGGGGGCCCCTGAGGTTCCCAACTGGAGCCCCCAGGTGGCTGGTGCTCTCCATTAAGCACGATAGACCGTCGAATGGACGTCAGAAAGGCCGCGCTGCTGACTACACCACGTTGGAATAACCCGTGGTTGGTCACGGGGTTACTGTCACACCGCTGCCGTCTAATTTGTATTTCCAGGACTGGATCGTTGGACTCAGTGACTTCAGGGATGGCAGGGTGCTGAGAGAGGTGGGGAGCTGCTGCTTGGTGAAATTAGGCTTTTCTGGACACACAGTCACCAGATTCTAAGGGAAAGAGAAAGAAGCACAGGTTATAGATTCAGAAGCTGCTGCCTGATGGTTCTGCCGGCTGAAAGGCTGATCTGCTCCGTCTCTGAGGGCCTTCTCACTTCTTTTCTTTTCTTTTATTATTTCTTTTCTTTTTAATTTTTTATTTAATTTTTATTTTTTTATAATTCTTTATTGTTTAAAGTATTACATTGAATCCTTTTTCCCCCATTGACCTCTCCCCTCTTGTTCCCCTACCCTCCCGCACATCCTCCCTCTCCCCACTGACTGTCCATGGGTTTTGCTCATATGCATGCATGCAAGTCCTTTGGTTGATCTCCCATCCCCACTCCCCGCCCCCTTCACCCTCATTTTCTTCCTTTCCCCTGAGGTTTTATGGTCTGTTCAATGCTTCTGTGTCTCAGGATCTATTTTAGTTTATCAGTTTATGTTGTTCATTATATTCCACATATGAGTGACATCATGTGATGCTTCTCTTTCTCCGACTTTAATCCTCACCTGAGGATACTTTTCCATTGATTCTTAGAGTAGAAGGAAGGAAGGAGAGAGAGAGAGACAGTGAGAGAGACACATCGATTGGTTGCCTCCCGCATGGAGTGGGGATCGAGCCTGCAACCGAGGCACATGCGTCCGACAGGAATTGAACCCAGGACCCTTCAGTCTGGGGACCGACGCTCTAGCACTGAGCCAAACTGGCTAGGGCGGACCTTCTTATTTCTTTACCACCGTTTCCTCTTCTGTCTCCTGCGGTCTCTTCCAATCTGTCCTTCCTACCATTAAGCCTAATAGTTAGTGTTAAAGAAATGTCTCTCTTGGAAAATCTGTTTTCTTTTATTGACTCAATTCAGATTAAGCAATGAGATAACTAGACAAGACACAGCTAATACACAGGAAGCGAAACTTGTGATCAGAATGCTTCTCCTGGCAAGGGGACATTTCACCAAATCGTTAGGAGCTCATTAGCTCAGTGCCCACATTTCACCTGGGGGGCCCAGTCTCGCCTTCGTGCCACTCCCTTCTCCATCAAGGGTCCTATTTCCTCCTGAGTCCAGCATGATGACTTTTTTTTAAAAAGATATATTTTTATTGATTTCAGAGAGGAAGGGAGAGGGAGCGAGAGAGAGAAATATCAATGATGAGAATCATTGATCGGCTGCCTCCTGCACGCCCCACATGGGATCAAGTCCCACAACCTGGGCATGTGCCTTGACTGGGAATCGAACCATGACCTCCTGGTTCATAGGTTGACACTCAACCACTGAGCCACACTGGCCAGGCATGCTGGCTTCTTTTAAAGAGAATCATTGAGGGTTTTTGAGCAAGAGGGTGATATGATTAAGCATGTTTTAGAAGACTATTCTTTGGGTGTAGTGACTGAATTCACCAAAATTTCTCCACTGCATTGTGGGTGCAGGTGCAGGGGCGTGCTGGTTTCTCCACGTACGTGGTGCACGCTCCAAGGCGTGGGAGGCCCACAGAAGAACAGAATCTGTGGAGCGGAGTCCCTGACCACTTAAGGAAGTTCCCATCTCTCCACAAGCTGATGGTTATTAGTAACAGTACTTGCGTGACTTGAAAAAGGAAACACCGGCTTATGTCACCCAAAGGCTAGAGCCAAGGATTCACGCAGCAGCATTGAGACTGTATCAGGGAAGTGCCCCCGCTGTGCTGTTGTCATGCGTAGACAGGCTTTCACCCCCTCAATTGGGGGAACCCCTTTTTCTTCCCCTCGAAGGACTTCCTGTTTGTGTCACAAGCTCATCCCTGAACCATTCGCTGTTTCCTAGAGCGTCAGGTACCTGGATGGGAAGACCCGGCCTGGGTCCCTCCCGAGAGGCAGGGAGGCCTGCGCAGAACGACAGTCCTACCAGGTTTGGGTGGGGGTGGAGGGAGTTCTTAAAAACAGAAGCTCCTGCAGACATGAAAAATCAGAAACGCCCACGTGAATCACACGAAGATGGCCCTGGTTAGGTGTGGACGCTCCAGGGGAAGTGATAAGAGCACCCGAGGAAGAGCTGGTGGGTGGAGAGGGAAAGATAAAGAGCCAGAACCTCCGCAGTGTAACTCTCCGTAATTCCCCGCCTCGTTTCTGCTCCACCTTTTCATTACGTTTATTTTTCCTTAATTAAAAATTCTACTTTGATGGTAGCACTTTTGGAGCCAATTACTCCTCACAGCCCCTGGACGAGAGTTGGCCAAGGTAAGCAAACCCTATTTTAAAGATAAGATGGGCATGTGTTCATTTTAGAAACTTTTGCTCTATTTTATCTGCCTTGAATTCTGTTCCAGAAATTTCTCATATAAAACAGAATCTTGTTTGCTCTTACAAAACTTAAGTATTTTCATGTGTAATCATAGGCTGATATGAAAGTCTAAAATGAAAAGTTATTTAGATCTTCACTTTTAAAGCCAAATAGAAACATATTTGGAATATATTTGCCAATAGAATACTCTGACTTATTATTCTTATACTAGAGGCCCGGTGCATGAAATTCAAGCAATAAAAATATATTTTTTAAAAAGGTTTCAAAGGTGTTTGTTTGCCCCACACCTTTTTATTTATTTATTTTTTTAAACATATTTTTAAAATATATTTAATGATTTCAGAGAGGAAGGGAGAGGGAGAGAGAGAGAGAAACATCAATGATGAGAGAGAATCATTGATCGGCTGCCTCCTGCACGCCCCCCAATGGGGATCGAGCTCGCAACCCACTGAGCCAAACCGGCTAGGGCTGCCCCACACCTTTTTAAACTCTATATGCCCAGCTAGCTAGTCCCATTCTCACAGATTTGGGGCAGTTTTATCATAGAAATCAGAAATCCTAGGAACCAGAGAGATTATTCAGTCTGATGTCATTTTCATCGTGATGAGCAACACGGGCATTTTGAAGGGACTTCCTGAGGTTGCACAGCCAGGCGAGTGGAAAAGTCAGTTCTCAGACCCACGTCTGAGTCTCTGCTCTGCTTCTTGTGGATTGAACTCCTTTTTATCTTATTCTGTGTTTAAAGGCAACAGCGTCCTTGGAAGGAAGAAAAGCATCCTGGGTTCAGGCTGACATCTGCGCTTAACAGGTACAGGCATTGCTTCCTAATAGAAATAACTTGGAAAGAAACCAATCCGTTTGATCGCCCTGATGCTCTTCATATAGTGCCTCGTTGCCAGAGTCTGTTCATAACTAATTGTGTTTATATGAAGTGTTAAGAAAACAAACCTCAAACCCCTCACCATTTATTGAATGTCCACTGAGGACAGACTAATACAGTTAAGAACATGAGGTCTGGGATGAGACTACAGCAAGCATGTCAAACTCAAAGGCTAACACGGGCCAAATAAAGGAGGCATGCGGCCCGCGGCCTGCGAGTTTGACATGCTTGGGCTACAGGGTTTGCCTCTTTCTATGTGACCTTGAACAAGTTATTTAATTCTGTGCTCGCTTTTCTCATTTGGAAAAGGGAGATAATAGTATCTGCACTAAGGGACGGTTATGAAGATTAAATAAGAGAATACATGGGAATGGTATGTATTCAGTAAGCGTTAGCTATTGTTAGGACTCTTGGGGTGTATGTTATTTAGTCAATCCTGATAACGTCCTATAAGAACGAGGTTTTGTGTGTTGTTTTCTGTTCTAAGAGATTAATGACTTGTCCAAGGCCACTTAGCTAATACATGATGAAACTGGGATTTAAAAAAAACACAAAAAAACTTCTTATAGTGCAAAATTTTAAACATACACAAAAAGGAAAAGAGTTACACGAAGTCCCTTGTGCTCATCTTTCAGCTTCAGTCTTTAGCATTCTGCCATTTCTTCTCTAACCCCCACCCCATCCCACAGCTGGCTAGATATAATCTTTCACTATAAATATATCTAACAGTTTAAGGCTGGTAAGAACCTTTTACAACAAACAGAACGTAACCGCAGTTTCATTATTGCACTTTACAAATTAACAATAACTCATTAATATCATTAATACCAGCCTGTATTCAAATTTTCCCAGGGGGCCCCCTCTAGCTGCTAGAGGGGATGCTGCCCGATTCATGAATCACTTCATAAAGCCAATTAGATCTTCAAAAGAGACAAACACAACATCTCCCAGTTATCTCCCTGCATCTGATACTCTCTATTGAGTCTCTGTGACTCGAAAGGAGCTGGATCTGAACCCAGGGCCCTCTGACCCGAGCCCATGCTCTTCCTGTTGCAACACGCAAGCTCTGACCGCCTCTCCCTGGTCTGGACCACAGCCACGGGCAATGAGGCCAAGAGGCCATCACCTGAACAGGCCACAAAGACGCATTTTAGGCTGATTGGAAGCCCACACGTCGTTTTTATGGCAGACAGCTCGACCTGCATGAGACAACCATCATCTCTTGGAATCGAGGCTGTTTAGAAGTTGGAGCTGTCTGGGGAATTCCAGAAATACGCTCTAGACCAGTGGTCGGCAAACTCATTAGTCAACAGAGCCAAATATCAGCAGTACAACTATTGAAATTTCTTTTGAGAGCCGAAAACCGACTTCTGCGCATGGGCCACGAAGTTTCAATTGCACTGTATGTGCGCGCCCGCACGTGGTATTTTTAAAAAATATATATTTTATTGATTTTTTACAGAGAGGAAGGGAGAGGGATAGAGAGTTAGAAACATCGATGAGAGAGAAACATCGATCAGCCTCCTCCTGCACACTCCCCACTGGGGATGTGCCCGCAACCAAGGTACATGCCCTTGACCAGAATCGAACCTGGGACCCTTGAGTCTACAGGCCGATGCTCTATCCACTGAGCCAAACCGGCTAGGACTCGCACGTGGTATTTTGTGGAAGAGCCACACTCAAGGGGCCAAAGAGACGCATGTGGCTCGCGAGCCGCAGTTTGCCGACCACTGCTCTAGATCAGCGGTTCCTGTGTTTTTTGTCCTTTACCACCTTAGAAGCCAGGGAGACCCTAGAGTGTCTGTTTGTGTCGGTGTATCTATGGTGATTTGTCTATTGATATTAGAAATTAAATTGAGAGATATTTAAATGTTACTTATTCATGAATTTGAAAATAGCCAAGTAAAAATAATAAACCCATCGCATGCTCACATAAATATTTCTTTAAGAAACAAAATGACATTTTCCAAAACAGAAAAGTGTATTGAGACGAGTGGCATTGTAATCTCTTCTACGAATCCCTTGACCAAAGTTAGGTCCTCTGCCGATGCATTTAGTGGGCAGTGACTTCACATGTCACACGGCTTCTGTCACTCTCCACTGTGCTCACCAGAACGAGCGAAGGGGCAAAGGTCATTCTAGTGTTAACTGCAAGTCCCTGGATTTGTACTGCCCCCGAAAGGGTCTGAGAACCGCTGCAGCGGTGAGCCTTCAGACAGGAGTTCCTCTCAGTGGAGGAAGGATGGGCAGGGGTTGGAGGAAGCCACGCATCCCAGGCCTTACTGATCCATTTCCCAGGCCTTATTGAAATAGACCAGTCAGCTGTGCCAGCGGCTTCAAGGTGTAAAGCTGTGCGAGCACAGATGACAGTCATGTGGGGTGTGGGTGATCTTCAGTGGCTGTCACTGATGTGAGGGACTTCAGGTAGGTCCCGATCCCTCATTGCGTGGATCATCGGCAAGAATCATCCTGACCTTCTCTCCCGTTGGTGATGTTCAGCAGAGACTATTGCGTTGTCACGAAGGAAAAACGGATTTTCAGCCACACTCTCTCCTCCCCCCTCAGGACCAATTCTGATTCTGCTCTTCACACGAGTGCTCTAAGCACCAAGCCCCAGGACCCCTATGGAGGAGGGGGCCAGCCGGCCTGGCCGGCCGCGTACATGGGTAAGACACACGGCCCTGCCCGCCGCGGCTCTGCTTCTGCCTGTCCTGGGGCATCTTGCCTGGCGCATGCCCTCCCCAGCCCGGTGGTCTCCCGAGAAGGAGCGGCGGGGAGGTGTGTGCGCTCCGGCGGATGAGTGGCGCTTACAGGTCACATGCTTGGTTGCAGCCTCTTCCATGGCAGGTTCTCCCCCCTCAGCCGCTCCGGGCCTCCGTTTCCTTTCTTCCTCCCACTCATCGTTTTCATGTGGACTCCTCGTGGCTTTCTACCCGGTCTCCTCACTTCCGGGCCTATATACTTCTCATCCAGTTTTACGTGATTTATCTGAAGGTCCTCTTTTCTCACCTAGGATCTGAGCAAACGGAGAAATAAAATCAGAGGTGACAGGTGAAGCTAAATGTCTTTACTAGTGAGACGAGGATGCGGATGTTCTCTGGCTCCATGCCCATTATGACTGAGCCCACTGTCCGGCAGCCTGGCCCAGGCCGAGTGCCATGGGAGGGTGAGGTCAGGCTGAAGGGCAGGTCGAGCAGAGAGGGCCTGAGGAGGAGAGGGACTGGACGGGGGCTGGGCACCGCCTGCCCCGTTGTTCCCCATTTTGCCAGGTAGACCATCGTTCTGCCTCCAGAGTGAGTGAAGCGGAGGAGAGAGCGGGAGCGGCGGGAGTGGGAAAGCCTTCTCCTGCCATCTGCTTCCAGAGTGAACTCACGTCTGATCACAGTCTCCTGCGTACAGTCCTCCGTGCCCCCTCCGTCCAGGAGAGCCCCAGTCTCGGCTGGAATGACAGGAGCTCCAGGACCTCTCCCCCCCCCCGCCCCCCCGCTTCTCTCCTCACTCCCCAAGTCAGCCGTGAGGACCACATTGGGGCCTGCTAATGTCTCATTCTGTTCTCATCTCTTCCTCCCATAACTCACTCCTGACCTGCCTGATCAACACCCTCCGCTTTGTCATCATTTCTGTGGGGCCATCCTTGGCCTCCTCTCTTTGCCAGAATTGTCCTTCTAACATCCCAAAGCTCCTGCGTGCAGGTGGCTCTCTCGGCACCTGTGTCTCTCCCGTGTTCAGAGTCGGTTTCCTGAAGTCAGCATCTTACTGGTCTTACCTGCAGCACTGGGCCTGGCCGAGGAGCCCTCAGCGCTGGGAAGTGCGGAGAAACCACAGGGAAACTCGCTAGCATCAGCCTGCACGTGCCACAGGCTGGCTCGCTGAGCCACAGCCCGGCCTGCCCCTCGGGGGGTATAATCTAGTAGGAACAGTGGCTCTGATGGCCCCTTCCATGTGCCAGTCCGTACTCCAGATCGACCCTTGTCCGCAAACAGGAACGACGATGTGTTTGGTCTTGAAACGCAAATCAATCTTCAGCCAAGCTTTTCTGGATTCTTCACTTTTTAGTCAATTTAAAGCAGGGGTCCTCAAACTTTTTAAACCGGGGGCCAGTTCCCTGTCCCTCAGACCGTGGGAGGGCCGGACTATAGTTTAAAAAAAAACTATGAACAAATTCCTATGCACACTGCACATATCTTATTTTGAAGTAAAAAAAAAAACAACAGCAAAAACACCCGCATGTGGCCCGCGGGCCGTAGTTTGAGGACGCCTGAGTTAAAGCCTAATGGTCTGTTCCTTCTGATGAGAACATGGCTGGCCTTACGTTCTTGCACATAGTAGGACAGGTCTTAGTACTAACTGTTCCCTCGTGCAATCAGAGGTGACCAAACCGTTGTTGCTTGTGAAGTGTAGGGTCTTTCAGAATTGGGGAAGGCCATCCAGCCGAGGTTCCACCCACGGGGACAGGAGAGGAAAGCTGGCGGTCATGTCGGACGCGGGTGTGGGTTAGAGAATCGGGTACCTGGGGCGGTGGGGAGGTTAGCTCAGGATGGGCAGAGATGGGAAGATATAAACAAAACCCAGCAGAATCAGAGCCGGCGATCAGTGGGGTCCCTGTGACTGCGGCAGGATCTTAGCCCCCCTGGACTGGGAGGGAGCCAGACCGATGGGTTTGGACCTGGGACCCCGAATGCAGAGCTGATTTCTGCCTCTGCCATTCCTTCTGGCAGAGTTGACTCCAGAAAGGGCTGACGGCCTAGAGAGCACAGGAAATCCTAGGTAATTGAAGTAGGACCTTTTGAGGCTGCATGCAAGGAGAAAAGAAAATAACTAAAGAAAGTGCCGATTGAGGGAAGCGTTTATGCCAAGAGAGATGTGGCTTCAGAGGGACGAGGTGAGGAGTGTCAGGCGGTGAGAGGATGGATGAGAAGGCAAAAGAGTGTTGATCCCGGCAGACAGGAAGAGCAGAGAGAGAAAGGCACCCAGAGCAGGCTTTCTGGGGTGACTTGAGAATCAGGGGCGCTCCTTGTCACCTCAGCAGTTAAACATTGTTGGGCCACGAATCTGACAGCCCCGAGGGCGGGCTGCCCTCCAGCTTGGACCGCGTGGCTGCTCCTGCAAGTATCGCAGATCTCAGAAACACATCCAAATATGGACGTGTTTACATGGGAAAGCCAGTGTGTTTAAAATATTAGTCAAGTCTCCAAGGATGGGAATTATTTCTGGAGAATTCTATTTGCTGGTGGGAGCTATTTTAAATCGTTTCATGCATTTTCCCCCCTGTAATTCATTAAAGTTTTTCCTTTTCTTTTCCTCTTGGATTTTAAAAATATCGACTAGCTTTGCAAAAAGGTATTTCTTATTATAGGACCAACCAAATAAAGATGAAGCAAGTGATGGGAAAATGTAATTGGAGCCCAGAGTCGGGCTTCGTAGCAGAAGCAACATTAACTGCTCTGCCTCTGGGGACCTTCCTGAGCATAATGATGTAGCTTCGATTAGTGTTCCCACTCGTTGTGAGCGGATGAAAAAGCATCTGCTTAACTCCATGGGCAGTAAACTTGGATGCATTAATGAGCGGTTTGTGTCCCAAGAAAACCAAGCCATTCTTCTGATACACGGGTAGTAATTTTCATGATGGTTATTGAGCGTCATGACAGTTCGATGTAAGTGATGAGCAGTTGAGATAAATGGCAGCAATAGACCTGGATACAACCAATCAAGATTGTTAGATTTTCTCTTGTTTAATTAGCCAGAATCTCTGAAAGGACATGTTGATCCTCGCCCTGGCAGCCCGTGCCGTTCAGTTATCATCGCACACGCGTACACACGGCGGCAGGGACGGGCTCTCTGACATGCCCTGTCCCAGCGCCCAGGACCGTCCCCTCACTCTGCCGGGCTCACGGCCGGCCTGGGGAGGAGGCCGGGGGCCCGCATCCTTTCAGAGGGTCCTAGAGCCCAGGCTGATGCGCGTCGGGTGCTTGTCTTCTGCACCCTGAGCTCCTCCTCTGGGTCCGGTAGAGGCCCAGATGTCAGTGACCTTCAACATGCGATACGCTTTGACCTGCCTGGTTAAGGAGAAGTTTCAAATGCAGATAACCCTGAAGGAAGTGAGCCTGTGCATGATGGGAGGGAGAGGGCAAGCATCCCAGGTCATAGAGAGGGCAAAAAGCGTCCCCTCGGTGGCAGGAGGGCCCAGAATGAGGAGGCTGAGGCCCCAGGGGCTTCTTAAAGGACCCCCTCTGGTTAGAGCCGTGGTTCTCAACCTTCCTAATGCCGAGACCCTTTAATACAGTTCCTCATGTTGTGGTGACCCCCAACCATCAAATTATTTTCGTTGCTACTTCATAGCTGTAATTTTGCTACTGTTAATGAATCGTAATGGAAATATCTGTGTTTTCCGATGGTCTTAGGTGACCCTGCTAGCGGTTCTCAACACAGATATTTCCATTACGATTCATAACAGTAGCAAAATTACAGCTATGAAGTAGCAACGAAAATAATTTGATGGTTGGGGGTCACCACAACATGAGGAACTGAATTAAAGGGTCTCGGCATTAGGAAGGTTGAGAGCCACTGGGTTAGAGCATCCACCTCTTGCTGCTCCTCCACTCAGTGAATCGGGGCTGCGCTGGGAGTCACTCCCCATGTGTCAGGCTTGGGAGCCGGGAGAGGGGACACGGAGGAGGTCACCTCGTGGCTCCGACCCAGGAAGTCTCACAGGTGCAGCCTCGGTCCCTGCTGTGCCATCCCCGCTGGACCGATGCGAGTGCGTGTCCTCTGTGCAGACCTCCCATCACCACCCGCTCCTTTGTACTGGTAGCCCCTTGTGTATGGTTGTGTCATTCAGCGGCAAAAATCCTGGCTTGTATATGTTGGTCACGTGAGCTTGCTGCTGCCACCTCCATCTTTCTGGTCACCTAAACTCAAAACCTGGGGTTGTCTTTTATATTCTCAGTCGCACCCCTGTCACCTCTCAGCAGCCACGTCGCGCTCAGTCTACCCCTGCGGTGCCTCCACCTGCCCTCTCTCTCTCTCCCCACTTCCTGCCTTCGGCCTGGACCATTCTGTTTGGTTTCCACCTGGTCTCCCTGCCTTTCAGTCCTTCTCACACTGAGCTGTCAGAACCACCTCTCGAAAGCGTAGCTGAGCCCTAAGCGGTGTGGCTCAGTGGATAGAGCGTGGGCCCGCGGACTGAAGGGTCCCGGGTTCGATTCCGGTCAAGGGCATGTACCTTGGTTGCGGGCACATCCCCAGTGGGAGGTGTGCAGGAGGCAGCTGATCGATGTTTCTCTCTCATCGTTGTTTCTAACTCTCTATCCCTCTCCCTTCCTCTCTGTAAAAAGTCAATAAAATATATTAATTTTTAAAAAAAGAAAGAAAGCGTAGCTGAATCGCGTCACTGCTCTAGCGGAGACCCAGAATGTCCTGCCTTATGCAGACTCACTCCTCTCTCAGTGAAGCCTCATCTCCCTCCTCCGCCTGTCTTCCCACGGCGCATCCCTTCCCACCTTACTCCCATGTCCAGCCCCTCAGGCACAGCATGGTGGACATTCTGAAGGCGCACAGGCCAGAGTTCGGTCGCACTGCTAACTAAGTTTAAGTTAACTAGATTCCTGGGCCCATTCTTACACCTTCTGAGGCAAAAAGCTTTGAGGATTGAGCCCATGCATCTGCTTTAAAAAGCTTACCCAAAACTTAGTTAGCAGTGCGACCGGGAGGGTTAGTACCTGCCTCAGAGAGTTGCTGTGAGGATGGCGTGAGATCACCTGTGTTAAGGCCCAGCACATAGTCAGCGGACAGTACTCTTAGCAGCTGTTATTATCATCCTCGTTGTTACCCTCAGTGTCTAACTCAGGTGCCACCTCCTCCGTGAAGCCTTCCTCGGTTCCAGTCTGACGGAGAGGCGGTGACACTAATGGCCTGTCGCGTGGAATGTCTGCTCCCCTCTTGGGCCGTTTCACGAGGTTGAGTCCTCGTGTTGCAGGGACAGGTCAGCCTTGTTCATTAGACCCAGAGTGATGGGTTTCTTGGTGAGAAAGAGAAGCAATGGTGGACTGCTGTATAACACGAGGATTTTATTGGTGATCGGGCTATCACTTTGTCATGATCAGAATGGTCACGTTCTCTGCCCTTGGCAATATGAAGGCCCCAAAACGTGAGTGAAAAGCTCCTCTTTCCTCCTTGTAACAGGGCCGACTGCAGAGCGGGCCCTTTGCCTCTGAACCTCATTTCCTGATGTTCTTCTGTTCACATCTCCTTTCTTCAGCTGCATTAACGCACCATGAAGCGATAGCCTAGCCAAGTCTCTCATCGGCCAGGACCGTCTAAGGAGAGTCCTCTGGGGTGATTTAAAAAAACTAGATTCCTGGGCCCATTCTTACACCTTCTGAGGCAAAATGCTTTGAGGATTGAGCCCATGAATCTGCTTTGAAAAGCTTACCCAAGTGGTCTTTATGTGCGTTAACATAAAGTTTTCTATCACTGACTTAGATTCTGTTTCTATCAGCCTGAAAGAAATTCTGTCTTTATGAATGTGCTCAATTTATTGACACCTCTTCCTGCTCCCGGGGACTCTTGGTGCTGGCCAGGCACCCAGCCTCCACTAAAGTTTGGTATCTTCTGGCTGTAGAATTTGTATCCAGGTTCTGTCTTCACCCCTACACTCTGTCACCTGCCACGTCTAGCATTTAGTAGGAACTTAATATATGTTGAGTGAATGATTGTTAGATATTTAGTTTACATTCTTATAGACTAATCTGGTTAACCTACAGGTTAACTTACAGATTAAGCTTACCCAAAAACATTGAAACTTTAAATAAGTAAGCCTATATTTAAAGGCTTAGAACTTTAAAATTTCTCCTGATTTTATATTGAAAACTCACTTGGTATAATTGATGTCTCTAAAGAGAATAATAACCATACTTTCTTGGCACAAGTCTTTGGTTTTAGCCTAGAGCAATTGGATATACTGTACTTGTCATTAGCAGTGTATTTTATGGATTAAAAATACTTTATTCGGCCCAGCCGGTGTGGCTCAGTGGTTGAGCATTGACCCATGCACCAAGAGGTTGCCGATTCAGTTCCCAGTCAGAGCACATGCCTGGGTTGTGGGTTCGATCACCAGTGGTGGGCATGCAGGAGGCAGGCAATCGATATTCTCTCATTGGTCTTTCTATCTCTCTCTCCTTCTCCCTTTCTCTCTTTCTTTAAAAAAAAGAAAAAAAGAAAACATATTTCTTTAAAAAGAAAAGAACCAAAATGTTAAAAAAACAACAACTTTATTTGGTTAGAATGTATTCAAAGTCAGATTTTTAAATTTCTGTGAATAGCTATCACATACACTTTTTAAGTTGACTGAGACTTCAGATAAATGATTTTTTTAGATAACTTGACTCTTTGCAAGAAATGTATGTATAACAACACACAGTATGGAGCTTCCCGTTGCTCCGCTGGGCCCGTGGGGCGAGTGTGAAGCAGTTACCTGCCCTTCCTAGTGGGCGATGCATTTGGAAGAGGTTTCGATCCTTACTTTATTTTGTAAGCTGAATAGAGGTTCTCAGATTTTGAAAATTGTTCTCTCAGGACAGTTTAAGAGTGAGATAATTTTAAAGGAGAAGAAAAGTAGATAGGAACCAACTTTAGGCTTAAATGAACCATATCTGTCTTAATTTTAGCATAAAGGCCCATGGATCTTAGCTGGACCTCAAATCAGTGAACCAAAATGGATAGAATTTTAAAAATTCAATTTCAAATCAGAAAGAGCGACAAATTCATGAATAAAGGAAAAGGAAAGCGCCATATAAAAGTATCTGTTTTCTTTCCCACCAGGTTTCTGTGATGGTGAGAACAATGGACTTGGGGAAGGTACGGACTGGTCTTGCTTCTGGGCTGGGCGGGATGCTGATGGCAGTTGACATGACCTCCTTTCAACATGTGAACTAATTGATGCTCATGTTTCAGAACTTCCCAAAATGCTGACAACTACAAATTAGTTTAGTTGTCTGAGATGCTCTATTAAATTAGGGCTACTCATGACCAAGGCCACGAGAAAGGAAGCGTGTGGTGAGATTGCATCATCTGGTTCCCCATAATCCCAGTCACAGGGGTATGCAGGGAAGCAGAGGTTGTCATCACATGAAAATATTAATGACTTGGTCGCCCTGGCCAGTGTGGCTCAGTTGGTTGGGCATCTTCCCCTGTACCTAGAGGTTGCTGGTTCTATTCAAGATCAGGGCACATGCCCGTGTTGCCGGCTGGATTCCCAATAGGGGGTGTGCAGGAAGCAGCTAATTGATGTTTCATTCTCACATCGATGTTTCTCTCTCTCTCCCCCTTCCTCTCTTTCTAAAAATCAATAAGAAATCTTTAAGGAAAAAGAAAATATTAATGAATTGGTCACTTATACCATTAGTTATTCCAGTATTCCTCCGTCCTCAGCTGCCTGTCTCTGCCCATTTAGAAAGTTTTGAGACTCTGTGATTGACACACGTAAATAAGCAGTGCGAGGAAACTGCAAATCGACTGCAAAATGAAACTGCAGAGATTGCAGAAGATACTGAGATTTGTAAAACCGATTACAGTGACATTGGAGATCTGCTGAAATGTCGCTCAAAGCCAGTGATAAGTGAGGATCTGATACAGTTCGTTTATTCATTCAGGGCCAGACACTTTTTCCTTTTCCCTAAATCTTCACCATCTTGAAATTTAGTTTTTGCAATTTGAAAGTGAACAACTAAATTAGGTTTATAATAAATTGCAGAGATAAGGACTCACGGGGAGTATGCTATATGAGGCGCATCTCGAACCAGAGGCACAATTCTCTACCGTCATCCTATTGAGTCCTTTTCCGGGCAAGCCATTTTAGGCCATGAATAACATCATGAAAAGTTGAAACTTCAGTAAACATCCACTAAGACAAATAAATACCGTATTTTCCGGCATATAAGACGACTTTTTAACCCAGGAAAATCTTATACGCCCAGTCGTCTTATACACCGGGAAATACGGTAATTGGCTTCAAGCTTCTTTTCATCCCCCCAATGGATCCTTTGAGGAATCCTCAACAAATCTTGGAGACGAAGACTAAAATCAGTGAACTTCTCTAAGGAAGCAGTCCTCTTTAAGGCCTTGGTCGGCCCCAGCCATGTTCCTGTGACCAACCTCTTATGAGCAGTAACCTTGAGGCACGAAGCCACCTCACTCAGCCCTTGAAACTTTTCCTATCATCCGTCAGTGCCGTAGAGAGCGATTGTTTATTCTCGAGTGCCTCATTGTATTGCTTTATAAAGGCTCGCAAACCTACTGTTCCCGCCGCCCAGTTTGAGAGTCACTGCAGAGCCAGGGTTGAGCTGGCACTGTGCCCAGCACCCCGGGTGCTGAAATGCTGCTGAATAAAATCAAGGCCCTGCCCTTGTGGGCTTCACATTTCCAAAGCCGTTCATAGTAAGAGTTAGACTAGGTAGCATTTGAAGAAAAGAAAATCAAACAAGGATGTGGACAAAATGAGTTCTTCAGAAGAGAGTGGCTTGAATATCACGATTAGGAGAGAGACCTGGGGCGGCTGATAAGCCTGGATATCTGAGGAGGAGCGGAGGCTGTCCTGATGGTGTGAGGCTGACTGTGAAGGCACCGCATCAGGCTCTGTTACAGCGCCTCCACCCTCCTTAACTCATTCTGAGAGGCCACCAATGCAATCAGATCCCGAGTGTTAGTAAAAATAAGATAAAAGAAACTTATTGTAGGGTTTTTCTTTCCACTTTTCAAATCTTTTTCTCAGAATTTACTCTGAAATTTTGGTCCCTATTTTTTTTTTTTTTTAATGAATTTCAGAGAGGAAGGGAGAGGGAGAGAGAGAGAGAGAAACATCAGTGATGAGAGAGAATCATTGATTGGCTGCCTCCTGCATGCCCTCTACTGGGGATCCAGCCCACAGCCCAGGCATGTGCCCTGACCAGGAATCGAACTGTGACCTGCTGGTTCGTAGGTCAATGCTCAACCACTGAGCCACACCGACTGGGCTGGTCCATTTTAAGTGACTTCTTTTTGGGGTTTGTTACCCATGGGTCTCCTGTGTGGGGCTAAAACAGACAGTCATGACATGACAGTCCAAGTGGAGCGCACGTGGTCACCAAACCCTAATTTCTAATGTTGAACCCCCTGCCTGGCATCAGGTCCCCTAATTCCTGAGGGCTGGCCTTTCCCTTGTCTTCTGGTCTCTCTCTGAGAACAACAGTAAATATTTGTGAAATCATTTTTTCTCTCTCAAAGATAATTTCTTTGGCCGGTGTTGGGATGGCTGCCATCTAACGCAATGAATGTGCTTCCCCCACTTTAGCGATGACTTTCCCTGGTTCCCTGAAAGAAGAGAATCTGTTAAACGTTCCCAAGCCACTGCCAAAGCAACTGTGGGAGACCAAGGAGGTGGGTGAGCAGCTCTCACTGTGCTTGTTATCACTGAATGTTTGCCCTTCAGCAGTCCCTGCGGAGGGAAAGCGAGGAAACGGGGAAAAGGAAGGTGATTTCTCTGGGGACAGAGATAGGACGAACACACGAGGGAATGATGGTTCAAGTAAGAATGGTCATATTTTGTTGGTAAGTTCGTACAGTGACCTCTTGGCTTCCTAATTTGCATGTGAATTGACTCATTAAAAAAACACACCAAACTATTGTTTGTGACCAACACCCTCTACCAGTGACCAGTTTCTATCCACCACTGCTGCTTCACCAGATATCCCTTTTTTAAGTCAAGGGCACTTGACCTGAGTCCTCAGGGAGTCGGTAAACAAGTCATCTGTTTTATGATTTCCATGAGTATTTGTGTCCACTTGTGCTAGCTGACCCCCACCGCGCTCCCGCTGCGGAGGAGGGAGAGGTCCCACGGTACCGGGCTGGGCCCTTCTTCCCATAGGGAAGCTGTGCTGCCTGTGAAAGAAAGCAGCTCACCTCCCAGCCCTTAGCGATGCAACTGCTCATCTGGCCTCTGCACTTAACTGCCCGCCTGCCTAGCCTTCCTTCGTCCACTTCCATTTCTCCTGCCACGTCCACCATGGTCCCCTTCAGCATTGGCGTGGGCCTGATAGGTCTTTTGTAAAAGCGAGGTGCATTTGATGTTTCATCATTGGCGGGAGGGAGAGAAATGATTTAAAATTCATCTCCTTGCCCTAGCCAGTTTGGCTCAGAACGTCAGCCTGTGGACCAAAGGGTCCCGGGTTCAATTCTAGTCAAGGTCATGATCAGGGCCCATGCAGGAAGCAACCAATCAATGTGTTTTTCTCACATCGATGTTTCTCTCTGTCTTTCTCTCTTCTACTCTCCCTAAAAATCAATGGAAAAATATCCTCCGGTGAGTTTTAACAAATCAAAAAATAAGAATAAGCTCTGTACATAAAACATTGGCCTTTCCGAAGGAAATACTATTCATGTAGAAGATAAATTAATAAAGCATCAAATTAAGAAAATTTTAATGTTCTGCCGCCCTTGTGCCTGGAGAAGTCTGGTCAGAACTTAAAGGGCCGCTGAGTGAGGTGCTGACCCTCTCACTTGCACTGACTACAGATCTTACAAAGACACTTGTAGGAGCGTGGATTTGACTCCTCAGTGAGTAAGCCCAGCTTCTGTCTCTCCCCAGATCCAGTCGCTGTCGGGGCGCCCTCGATCCTGTGATGTTGGCGGCGGCGGGTAAGTGATGTTCTTTCTGTTCGTGGCTCGGGGATTGTCCCAAGGTTTTCCCAAAAGGACAGTCTTGCTACTTCGGCACAGAACTCTGCGAAACGGCCCTCGTTATGTGTGCATTGAAAGTCAACGGAATTTTCATAAAAACAACAGCTCTTTGGTACTCAGTATTTCAGTTATTTAAAGTCGTTATATGACATAACAGCAATAACAAGACTGTCATACATATGTTTGCGAATAACACAACTGACTCTTGGTAAACACACGACTTGAAGCAGAAGCGTGCAGGCGTGGCGAGGAACCCGCCAGCTGCACACGGTGGGCGCTGGCCCCCTTTTTGACTGTTCAGAGCGTCATAACTTGCCTCTCTTATCTCCAGGCTCTGCCTCTTGCACCCCGGCCTCCACTCCCCCGAATCTGTTAGCCACACTGTCCTCAGGATGACCGCATGTCTCTCCCTGCTTCCCGCCTTCCACTGGCTTCTTGCCATCAGCGTGTACCTTTCAGCCTCTTATGTTCTCTGCCTGCTTCTACAGGGCTCCCATCAGCACCCGCCCTTCTTAAACTTGACCTTCCTGCGGTGTCCGAGTTCCTGGGCACCCTGTGTGGCTTCGCGTCTTTCTGCTTTGCTCACGCTGTGAACTTGCCTGGAATGGTTTTCCTGCATAAATTCACCATGTGAATTCTTTGGCCTTCCAACTGAACTCGGATACCCCCAGGGAGCCCCCTCCAGCCTGCTGGTTGTCCCCACGCCCGAGGCCACCAGACTCTGTCACTGTACTACTGAATTGTATGATATTGCAAGTTCTTTCCTGTTTATTTACTTATCTGTTCGCTCATTTATTTTAAGCAAGTTATTGTCCTTTGGGCTCTATCTCCCTGCTTTGTCCAAGTCTCTTGAGGCCCCATTATCAGTATCTGGTACCGGGGACGTGCTCTGCTGATCATGTTGTATTGAATGGAGTGTCCTCAATCGAATTCATCTCCTCCCGCCTCTTCCTGAAGCAGCCTTAGCTTCCGACTGGGTCTCCCTGCTGTCTTTCTACTCCCTTAAACCATCCTCCACACTGTCATTGAAAAACTATATCCTAAAAGAAAAGGGAAAAAAAAAACAAAAAAAAACTATATCCTGGAAGGTATCTGATTGATACAGAGATACTTTGTGTGTGTGTGTGTGTGTGTGTGTGTGTGTGTGTGTGTAGGAAAGAGAATTTAGAAACCTAGCAAAAGAACCGTGTAAATTGCACAGCAGTGCCTTTATATAGTGCTTTATAATTTCTAAAGTGCTTTTACATCAATTATTTCATCTGGTCTTGGAAAATATTCCTATAAAGTGGGTATAGATGCATCCTCTGTCCAACCCAGCAGGTTAGGAGTGGCCCTGCAGAGGGGGTAAGCCAAGGAAGCAAGTTCTCAGGATGAGGAGGAGGCCGAGCTTACACGAGGACTTGGATCTTTGCTTTTATTTGACGAGGGAAAGTGTCAGACATGTCCTATTCCCCAAAGCCTGATGATTTCAGGAAGTAATAGTTATCTTTCCTTTTTCAGCGCTTTTCCACACAACAGTCCAAACATGGGCCTCTCCCCCTTTCTGGGGACCCTGAACACCGGAGGGTCCCTGCCAGACTTAACCAACCTCCACTACTCGGCGCCGCTGCCGGCCTCCCTGGACACCGGTACCCCCCTCTTCGGTGGCATGAGTATGGGGAACAGTGTGGGCAACCTTCCAGCTGCTATGACTCACCTGGGCATCAGAAGCTCTTCTGGTAAGTGTCCCTGCTCCGTGGGACCCTGCCCGTGTCCCCTGCGGGCTTCCTCTCAGCTGGTGCCCAGCCAGGCGGCCTGTGAGTGGAGCGTGGAGTGGGCACATCCCTGTTCTTGTAGCTCCTGACCCTGCTGCCATGTTGCTCTGATGGCCCAGTGTCTGCTAGACACGATGCATCTGGAGCAGCTCTGCTAAGCCTCCCTCTTTATCGTCTTCATCAGCCCTGTATCCCGGGGACTTGGAGAATAAGACTTGAGAGTCAAGAAATAAGTGTCCACTCGAGTCTGAGCTGGCCGAACAGTGTTAGTGGCTCTTATTAAATATCACGTGATGATATTCAATCATTACAGCCGTCTCTAGACCCCTCCAATTTCCCATTGGATTTCAAAAGAGAACGTTTTGAATTTTAGAAAATTTACAGTGAATATGATGACAATACTTATACTTAAATAGATGCGTGTATTTAATAGAAATTACCACAGTTCAAAATAATTGGCTCAAATTTTCAGAAGTGCTAAAAGATGTGGCATGTGGCTGTATTAACCCTTTGCACTCGCTTGCTTTTTTCTCGATTCCTTTATTCTACTCGGGATTTAATTTTTTAAATACCCCAGATTTTACAAAGCGTGGCAGTAGAATAAAAAATTGGAGTTTCTTTTCATACAAACTTATTTATTTGGATTTTTTTATATTTCAAATTATTGATACATTCAAAGAGTAATTTTAATCTCGGCATCTGAGTGCAAAAGGTTAAAATGCTATCCATAATGTGACTTGGGTGTTTCTATCTGTACTAATAAAAGGGTGATATGCTAATTAGACTGGAGACCTTCTAGACATTCTTCCGGACAAAGCCATGATGGCGGGGCCGAGGTCGAGGCGGTTAGAGGCCAAGACGGGAGGGCAGTTGTGGGTGATCAGGCCAGGATGGGACAGCAGTTGTAGTTGTGTGTGATCAGGCCAGTGGGGGGGGGCCTTTGGGGGTGATCAGGCCAGCGGTGGGGGGGGCAGTTGGGGGTGAGCAGACCAGCAGGGGGGCCACTTGGGGGCGAGCAGGCCGTCAGTGGGGGTCAGTTGGGGGTGATCAGGACAGCGGGCGGGTGGCAGTTTGGGGTGAGCAGGCCAGCAGGGGGCAGTTAGGGGCAAGCAGGCCAGTGGGGAGGGCAGTTGGGGGCGAGCACACTGGCACGGGGGGCAATTGGGGGTGATCAGGCTGCTGGGGGGGCAGTTGGGGGCAAGCATGCCGGCAGGCAGAGTAGTTAGGGGCCATCAGGTAGGCAGGCAGGCAGGTGAGCAGTGAGGAGTCAGCAGTCCCGGATTGTGAGAGGGATGTCCAACTGCTGGTTTAGGCCCGATCCCTGTAAACTGGCAGTAGGACATCCTTTGAGGGGTCCCAGATTGGAGAGGGTGCAGGCTGGGATGAGGGACACCCCCCCCCCCGCGCACAAATTTCGTGCACCGGGCCACTAGTCTATAATAATAAAAGCGTAATTTGCTAATTAGACCGGATATCCTTCCAGACGACCTTCTGGACAAAGCCAGGGCTGCGAGGGAAGCCTGGGTCCCAGGTGCCTGCTGGTGACCAGAGGGAAGCCCGGGTCCTGAGTGCCAGAGGGAAGCCCGGGTCCTGAGTGCCAGAGGGAAGCCCGGGTCCTGGCAGCCAGGGGAAGGAAGGCCTACTCTTGCATGAATTTTGTGCATCGGGCCGTTAGTATGAATATAAGTATCTACAGCTCAGACCCATGGGACTGCATTTGCTTGAACCCTGACATGCGCTCTTGTCAGTGTGTAGGCAGGCGTTACTACTCCCTCTCACACTCGGGGTGCGGTACAGCCCTGGCATAACGGTCCTAAGGATGTGTGGACCTTTGGAAGTGTCCTCAGTGAGGGTCTGTCTGTGTAAAGTGCTCGCTGGTGTCCGCTCTGGGTTTAACAGGACTCGTCTACGTAAATCAGCTCTCCGCTCACAGGAGAGGGGCCCTCTTCGGGTGGTCCCGGGAAGGCTCTGATGATTTGCAGTCGCCTGCCGTGGCGAAACATGACTTTGGGTTTGAAGAAGGGATTTCAGCGAGCACCTTTATTTTGGGTTCTTTTGGTCATTTTTTTATCCTGCTGCTTTACTTATGTGACTCTGGTCATTCTCTATGAAAAAAGACGTTCAAGGTCACATAGGTCAAGTCACGTCGGCATTTAGCCCTCCTGGGTCTTGGTATCGCCTCCAACACTGGGCTTCAATTGCAAACCCCGAGCTTAATCACTTGAACCAGTGTCAGCTTTTTCTAGCTCCTATGCATGGAATTTTAAATGCATGGGACACAGAGTTGCACATATTTTTAAAGATGTTTGTGCTTTTTTTTTCCTGAATGAGTAGGTTTTTTAAAAAATTGAATCATATCTGTAGCTCTTAATTCTAATTCTTTTTTTTTTAATCCTTAGCTGAGGATATGTTTGGTTTGTGTTGCTATTGTTTTATTTTTAAAGAGAGAGGAAGTAAGAGAGAAAGGGACATCGCTCAATTGGTTGCCTCCTTTACGTGCCCCGAACAGGGATTGAACCTGCAACCTAGGTAGGTGCCTTGACTGGAAATCAAAGCTTTTGGTGTACAGGATGATGCTCCAACCAGCTGAGCCACCGGCCAGGGCTAATTGTAATTCTTTTTTTTTTTTTTATATATTTTATTGATTTTTTACAGAGAGGAAGAGAGAGGAAGAGAGAGTTAGAAACATCGATGAGAGAGAAACATCGATCAGCTGCCTCTTGCACACCCCCTACTGGGGATGTGCCCGCAACCAAGGTACATGCCCTTGACCGGAATCGAACCTGGGACCCTTCAGTCCACAGGTCGACGCTCTATCCACTGAGCCAAACCGGTTTCGGCTAATTGTAATTCTTATTTGACCAGCCTTATCTCCGACCTTTACATGGGAAGTTGAGTTGTGGAATACTACTTAGGGTTTATCAGAGACATCTTTCCTACGTTTTAAAAGTTATTTGCCAGCTAAAGATGCTTTATTTCTTCCTTTCTTCATTTTCATAATTTTTATCTAACACTCAATTTAAAAAATATATGTATTTTTTATTGATTTCAGAGAGGAAGGGATAGAGAGAGATAGAAACATCTATGATGAGAGACTATCATTGATCGGCTGCCTCCTGCATGCTCCCTACTGGAGCCCACAACCCGGGCATGTGCCCTGACCTGGAATCCAACTGTGACTTCCTGGTTCATAGGTCAACGCTCAACCACTGAGCCACACCGGCTGGGCTAACACTCAATTTCTTTATCAACATGAAAAAGTACCACTTCACCTGCTGGTCCAAGAGTGATGGGCTGACGCCCTAACTGGTTTGGCTCAGTGGATAGAGCGTCGCCCTGCGGACTGAAAGGTCCCAGGTTCGATTCCGGTCAAGGGCATGTACCTTGGTTGCGGGCACATCCCCAGTAGGGGGCGTGCAAGAGGCAGCTGATCGATGTTTCTCTCTCATCTGATGTTTCTGGCTCTCTATCCCTCTCCCTTCCTCTCTGTAAAAAATCAATAAAATTTATTAAAAAAAAGAGAGAGTGATGGGCTGAGCCGTGAAACATGGGTGTTGCCAGTTAAGATACTCAGCAGCAGCGGCAGCAGCATTCATTCATGGAGTGAAGCCACTCTGTGTCAGGCCCCGTGCCAGGTGCCCAGGACCCAACAGGGCACAGGACAGTGCCCCTGGCCTCCTCCAACTTGTGCCCAGCTCCCTGTGTCATGGAAATGCCTTCCCCAAACTCCCTTGCTCATGCTAAACCTTACTACCCTCCCTCCCAAATAAAACTGAGCATCAGCAAAAGCTTCCTTTCCCCTGAATCGGAATAGACTGTGATGAACAGTTTCTTTGGAGCCAGAAAAACAAAGAGAAAGGAGCCGAGGGGCAGGAGACATGGAGGGTGTCTCTTCCAGGGAGTCTCTGGGTGCTCGGGATGTTTAAAGGCTACACTGAGGCAGCTCCCCAGAGCCACGCCTCCGTGGAAGCGTGCTCCCCGAAGCAGCAGAGGGTTCGCAGTGTGCCTGGGACAGAGGCACGTGGGACTCTGAACTGGGTTTTGTGGCCCTGGCCGGTGTGGCTCAGTGGATAGAGCGTCGGCCTGTGGACTGAAGGGTCCCGGGTTAGATTCCGGTCAAGGGCAGGTACCTCGGTTGCAGGCTCCTTCCAGGCCCCAGCCCTGGTCGGGGCACATGTAGGAGGCAACCAAATGATGTGTTTCTCTCACATTGATATTTCTGTCTTTCCCTCTCTCTCCCACTCTCTCTAAGAATCAGTGGAAAAGTGTCCCTGGGTGAGGATTAAGAAAATAAAATAAAGCCGAGGCCTGTTTGGCTCAGTGGATAGAGCGTTGGCCTGCGGACTGGGGGGTCCCAGGTTCGATTCCAGTCAAGGGCATGTGCCTTGGTTGCGGGCACATCCCCGGTGGGGGATGTGCAGGAGGCAGCTCGTCGGTGTTTCTCTCTCATCGATGTTTCTGGCTCTCTGTCCCTCTCCCTTCCTCTCTGTAAGAAATCAATAAAATATATTTTAAAAAAAAAAAAAAAAAAAGACAATGAACAGAGTTTGTGGTCCAGCCCTGGCTCCTCTCCCTGGGCTGGAGCTGAGCACACTGCACATTGGCCTCCACTACCCACTCTCACCTGGTCCTGCCCCCCATCCTCACCCCCCGTCTGTGACATGATCACCTTCCTCTCAAGAAAACCGTTCCCCGAAGGCACCTTCCGTGCCGCTGGCACATCTGATACATGCTCAGTCGGAGTCTCCCAGGAGCTCCTCCACACACACACAATCCTCATCACATCATAGGAAGTGATGTTTTCCTTAATCTTTGGAAAATGAGCCATTTGGTCTGAAATTATGACAAGTAACTTGGAATCTGTTCTCTCCTAGGTCTCCAGAGCTCCCGGAGTAACCCCTCCATCCAGGCCACACTCAATAAGACAGCGCTTTCCTCTTCCCTGAACAGCCACCCGCAGACATCGCCCAGCGCCTCTGCTCTCCACCCTTCCCTGCGCCTCTTTTCCCTCAGCAACCCCTCTCTCCCCACCACAAACCTGAGCGGCCCCTCTCGGCGCAGGCAGCCTCCCGTCAGCCCTCTCACGCTCTCTCCTGGCCCCGAAGCACATCAAGGTTTCAGCAGACAGCTCTCTTCCACCAGCCCGATGAACCCATACCCTGCCTCGCAGGTAAAAACCGCTTCGGCAAACAGACCGAAGATACGGGAATCGCTTTCCTTCTCTCTGTGATTTTGGATTGAGTCTTTTACACCCAGTGCTGCCCATGAGGTCACTTCTATGTGGAATCGGAGCGGAAATGTGAATAATTCAGAAGGCATTAATGATTTCCCAAGAGCAGACCTGTGTGGATCATTCCTAAGCAAACATTGAACAGTTTGCAGGCGTTGTAACTCTCGAAGTCGGGGTTGGGGGAGAGTGGTAAGGTATAGAAGACGCAACCCAGGCCTGCCTCCCTTAGTGCAGGGAAACAGGCATGGCAAGTCAATCATTGGCTAAGTACTTTATTTTTTAAAATATTTATATTGATTTCAGAGAGAAAGAGAGAGGGAGACATCTATGATGAGAGAGAATCATTGATTGGTTGCCTCCTGCACGCCCCACACTGGGGATCGAACCCGCAACTGGACATGTGCCCTGAATGGGAATCAAACCGTGACCTCCTGGTTCATAGGTCAATGCTCAACCACTGAGCCACGCAGACCAGGCAGCTCTCTACGCACTTTAACCACAAGGAAAAGCCCAAGAAGACCTTGAATATCTCCCTAACTCAGTGGTCGGCAAACTCATTAGTCAACAGAGCCAAATATCAACAGTACGATTGAAATTTCTTTGGAGAGCCACATTTTTTAAACTTAAACTATATAGGTAGGTACATTGTTATTGACTTCATTAGGGTACTCCTAAGCTGGCCTTTGCTAAAAACTCAAGGGGCCATAGAGCCACATGTGGCTCACGAGCCGCGGTTTGCCGACCACTGCCCTAAAGCATTGCTATTAGACCTCTCCCTAACTGACTGCAGAGTTGAGAAACAGGACTTTTATTGCTCAGGAAATAGTAGGTGTAATAAGGACCATGTCGCCATGAAAGGGCCCAAAGAAGCCTGTTTAGAAGGAGGCTGAAGCCCCAAGCCTGTTACAGAACCTCGTGTTTTCACTTGCTGACTGTTTATTCTAAGCTCTGAGGCGGTTCTCCTTACCAGAATCATCAATGAATATATTTTTAACCTGTTGGTCACTCCCTGGATACATTATAACATCATTCACTAACCACTTCTCCAAAAATGAGTAATGACTTAGCGAGGGGGAGTGGACCGAACACAATGGAAGGATTGGCAATCCAGTTATTAGTCATTCTTTACCAGTTACCAGCTACGTACAGGATCTTGATTATATGAGTAATCCCTTTGGGGAGAGGGTATTTCATAATTGTTTCTTAATGGTTCTTTTTATGTTATTAATTTTATTTTGCAAAGTTATTCAACAGGCTATAAAAAATATTACTCAGGCTTCCTAGGTACATTTTAAGAACTCTATGGATAGAGCATCATCCTTTTTCAGATGTTTCCATTTTAAAATTCGCTTTATTTAGCTTTTTAAAATCAATGTTGTTCGTGCTTACAATTTTATTTATTTATTTATTTATTTATTTATTTATTTTTAATATATTTTATTGATTTTTTACAGAGAGGAAGGGAGAGGGATAGACAGTTAGAAACATCGATGAGAGAGAAACATCGATCAGCTGCCTCATGCACACCCTCTACTGGGGATGTGCCCGCAACCAAGGTACATGCCCTTGACCAGAATTGAACCTGAGACCATTCAGTCTGCAGGCCGACGCTCTATCCACTGAGCCAAACCGGTTAGGGCCGTGCTTACAATTTAAAAAGTCAAATAGTTCTAAGGGACTTGTTCTGAAGTTAGAGTTCTTTCCCCTCCCCCCAATACATAGTTCTCGATCCCTGGAGATGATTGATTTCAACCACTTTAGCTCATCTCTTTGGTGTAACCACATTATTTCTAGCTAATTTACCCTACAATGTTAGTGTTAGGTGTTATCTAGTGACATTCTACCACGGAAGATTAGTGCTTTGTTCTGCAGCTCTCCCAGTCGTCCCACACACATACATACATATTTCCTCCTCCTCCTCCTCCTCCAGCATGTGGTTTATTATGATTTTGATTAGAGCAGTACTCAGTGTGTAACGTTTCATAGTTATAATAATGTAGTCCGAGTTTACCATAGAGTGGTTGACATAACAAAGTGCCATTTTTTTTCCTCCTGGGTTTTAATAAATATCTTACTTTGTTAGTTTGGTTCTACGTATATATTACTAATCCAATCTCAAATGCTTGGAATTGAGTAGGTCTCTTCTTAATATAGCTAAAAACAAATCCTCCAGCCTGTATGGCGCAATGGTTTAGTGTCAACCTATGAACCAGGAGGTCAAGGTTCGATTCCCGGTCAGGGCACATACCTGGGTTGTGGGCTCCATCCCCAGTGTAGGGCGTGCAAGAGGCAGCCGATCAGTGATTCTTTCTCATCGTTGATGTTTCTATCTCTCTCCCTCTGCTTTCCTCTCTGAAATCAATAAAAAATATAAAATAAAATAAAAATAAAAACAAAAACTTCAGTAGCTTTACAAAATAGAACATATGGCATGATTTAAATGTCTTTATCCTCTCCACCATTTTATTGATAATTGACTGGATATAGAATACTAAATTTGAAATAATTTTCTCTTGAGATGTGGAAGTTATTAATCCATTGCCCTTTTAGTTTCTAGAGAAAGCCACTTTTATTCTGATGCATAAAACTTTGAATGAAATCTCCTTTCTCTTTTTTTCTCTGAAGGCTTATAGGATCTTCTTTTTGTCCCCAGCGTTCTGAAATTTTAGAATAATATGGCTTGTTTGACATGAGTCTGGATATTCAGTGGCTTTCTTCAATCTGAAAATTCACATCCTTCTTTTCTGGAAATTTTTTTTTTCTTTTTTTGATTAATCTTCACCAAGCATATATTCCCCCCCCCCCCCATTCATTTTAGAGAGAGTCGGGGGGCGGGGAGGGAGGAGAGAGAGAGAGGGAGAGAGAGAAACATCGATGTGAGAGAGATGCAGCCATCGGTTGCTTCCTGCACATGCCTGGACCCAAGCCAGGATCAGGCTTGCAACCCAGGTACGTGCCCTTGACCGGGAACTGAACCTGGACCCTTCTGTCCGTGGACCGATGCTCTAACCATTGAGCAACCAGCCAGGGTGGAAATTTTCTTTAATTATTTCTTTGATGGTTTCTTTACCTGAGAACCGAGTTGGGAGCAAAAAGTGGAGGGCTCAAGTTGAATAACAAGCTTTCTCACGAACGGTATTTTCAGGAAAGCGCCTCACCTGGCGCCGTGGGTGAGCCCTGCCTGGAGAACCTTTGTTGTCCTCTCTCCAGAGTAGAGCCCTCCCCCCCCCCCCCCCCGGCCCCTCTCCTGCAGGCCAGGGCTCAGAAGCCCGCCTGCTTCTCACCTAAACTTTGATAAGACCCTCCTGGCTCCAGCTCTGCCCCCGTCCCCAAGGGCCGCCTTGGGGATCCTGAGTGTAAATCCGTTGCGTCTTGGTTTCTCACTGCAGCGTAGCAGCGGCTTCCCAGCTCCACCACGCCAGTCGCCTCTTGACCATCTGCCTTTCATTTTCCAAACTGTGTAGGATTTCCTTCTCTCCTGGTATCTTTGTCCTCGTGTTGTTTGTTATTTTGTTGTTATTATTGTTTTCGTATGTTTAGTGTCGCTTAATGTTGCATTAGTGTTTCAGTAGAGTTTTGGGAGACAGTAGAGTTGAATGCTTTCTTCAATCTCCCATCTTTAATCAGAAGTTACGGCTTAAAAACCAACAACATGGCTTTTACTGAGAAAGCTGAGAGCAAACTGGTAAATGAGCTGGGTGTTTTGTTTTGTTTTGTTTTTCGGGACAATAGAAATGGTCACGGAGTGGGAATTGCTTTGACAGGGGATGGGGGGGGGGAGATTCGAGATACACTTTGAAGGAGCAGAACTAGCTTCTCCGCCCAGCACAGAAGGCCCTGGTGAGGGTCTCGGGTCTCTCCTCACCGTGCATCTCCGCATCTTAAAGGACTCGGACGAGGCGCTCCGAAGCTCAGCTGTCAGTGCCTTTGTTTTTCAGATGGTGTCCTCTGATGGGAGCCCGCTTTCCTTCCTGCCCACAGAGGCTCAAGCTCAAGTGTCCCCACCTCCCCCGTACCCCCGGCCCCAGGAGCTCCCCCAGCCTCTCCTGCAGCAGCCCCACGCCCAGGAGCCCCCTGCTCAGCAGCCACAGGCAGCCCCGTCCCTGCCACAGTCAGACTTCCAGCTCCTCACGGCCCAGGTGAGTCCCGGCGGGAGCGCCGGGCTGGAGGGAAGGCTTATTCCGCCCCGGCTTCCAACTGAACGCCCCTCCCCTTTCCCTGAAGGGCTCGTCTTTGACCAGCTTCTTCCCGGATGTGAGCTTTGACCAGCAGTCCATGAGGCCGGGCCCAGCTTTCACCCAGCAGGTGAGTGATCGCCTGGGGACCTGCCTCTTCCCAGAGCGGAACTGCTCAGTGTGTGGGACCCACACCAGGCCGACTAGGCACGCTCCGTCTCTGAATCGATGTGCTTGGATCTCCCCGAGCCCCGAAGTGACTGTCAGGCCTCAGCAGAGACACTGTGTGAACAGTGATGGGAGACGCGTGGTGGCTCTCTGGTCAGAACTGGAGCAGCGTTCATACTGGCAGGGGCCACAGCAGCCCACTGACCTGTCCTGTGTGGGGACCGAGACACCGAGAGGGGCTTAGCTAGCCTGAGGCCCCCTTGCTGAGCCCAGCGCAGTGTGTGGGCGCCCTCCCAGGAGAGCTGGGTCCTGGCGGGGGCAGTCCTTCCCTGGGTAGTTCCAGTCAGCCATTTGCTTTTGCTTTGCAATCTTTCCGTAACACTGGCCTTTTTTGAGAGAGAGAAGCATCAATGGTGAGAGAGAATCACGGATCTGCTGCCTCCTGTACGCCCCCTACTGGGGATCGAGCCCGCCACCCGGGCATGTGCCCTGATGGGTAATCGAACCGTGACCTCCTGGTTCATAGGTTGACACTCAGCTGCTGATCCACTCCGCTGGCCATTTTTAATATCCCTAGGTTTTAGGTTGTTTAGTAAGTGTGGGCTGCCCTGGGATGGAGTGAGGACAGAAGGAGCACTTTCCAGCACTTAGCCGCAGTGAAATAAAGACAGGCATGTGTCCTGAGGTGTGGGAAAGCCTCGTGGTAAGAACCCGTATGCTGCCTGGAGAAGCCGTGTTAATCTCATGGTCAGTGTCTCCCAGAGAAAATGCTGGAAACGCCTACTTTTGAGAGATTTTAAAAATAGTTTGGAAACTTAATTTCCGGGAAGGCACCTGGGTTCTGGCCTGTCTTCTTAGCGGTTTTCTCTGAGCGAGGGCCTCACCTGGGGCTCCTCCCTCCGAGTGGGAAGAAAGGGCTTCTGTTTTCTCGTTTTTCTGGAAGCCAAAGAGGAAAGGAACCTATTGGCTACATCAGCTCCTTGGGGAGCCTTGACAGGGTTCCCGCAGATGGCAGTTCCCCCGAGCCTCAATGTGACTGAGGAGGGGCAGGGGTCAGAGGCCAGAGGGCACAGAAGCCACAGTTCGGTGTCTCCTGGGATGGCTTAGAGGGCCAGGCCGTGCGTGGATGGGGACAGGTCCCCACTGTGGCCCTCAGGGGCCCTGCTCCACACTAGCCCCGCCTGCATGGCCGGTGTCACGATGGCCAGGCACTCCGATCCCACAGGGAAGGGACTCAGAGAGGCGCTCCCTCTGGGATGCCCCGGGAGCCATTGCGTTACTCACTCCTCGGCAGCAGGGGTCGTTCCTCACATTGTGACCTTTGACCTTCCAGGTGCCCCTGGTGCAGCACGGCCCCCAGGAGCCACAGGACCCGTTTCATTTGAGACCAAACCTGTATTCCAACTGCGGGAATTTCCCAAACACCCTCCTGACAGGTGAGTGGGGCCGCCCGCAGCTTCCTCACGGCTGTGGTTTTGCTGTGTTGGGACAGACTCCATTGCAAGGTCGTGTAAACGGCAACAACATTAGATAAAGCAAAACGGGGAAGCCTCCAGCTCGGCTTTTCCCGTGTGACTTGCAGGTGTCCAGCGCAGGGACGGAGGCACTGAGTCTTTTCTGAGATACTTAGTTTTCAGTGATTGACAGCTGTACAAACGGAGAAAGCCTGCAAAATTGGGAGTTGTGTGCCCTAGCCGGTGTGGCTCAGTGGATAGAGCGTCGGCCTGCGGATCAAAGGGTCCCGGGTTCGATTCCGGTCAAGGGCACGTCCCTCGGTTGCAGGCTCCTCCCCCTCCTGGGCCCTGGTTGGGAGTCATGCAGGAGGCAACCAATCGATGTGTTTCTTTCCCTCTCTCTTCCACTCTCCCTAAAAATCAATGGAAAAATATCCTCGGGTGAGGATTAAAAAAACACACCAACAAACAAATAAAGAGTAGCCACTTTAAAAAAGCAGGGGGGGGGGCGAGGGGGGAGGCGTGGGCGTTGCAGAACTAACTGGGAAGAACGTAGATTCCAGAACAAACTGTAGGCCTGGAAGCGGCTGGGACACAGCGATCACTGTCCTTCCTGGCTGGGAAGCTGACAAGGGTAGCGGTTTGGGGGTGTCATCAGTTTGTTGCCCTCACGCCTCCTAATCTGCCCCGTTGTTCCCTCTTGCTCTTTCTTCCAGAAGACTCAAGCTCCGGCCTGTTCAGAGACCTCGGCGGGGAGCTGGAGGGCATGCCCGAGGTCAGTCTGAACATGGACACCTCATTCCCATTGGACGAAGAGCTCCAAATCGAGCCCCTGAGCCTGGATGGGCTCAACATGCTAAGTGACTCCAGCATGGGCCTGCTTGACCCCTCTGTCGAAGAGACGTTTCGAGCCGACCGACTGTGAACCGAAGGGAACGGGGTGGAATAATTTATATCTGAACAGCTAACGTGAAACGGAACAGAATGGAGCCCGCGGCACCCCTGGGCTTTTGTGACCCCGGGCTTCTGACATGGAAAGAACCAATTCCACGGCTCCCAGCTTTCTGATGAGGTCCGACCTCACACACAGTGACTCATCCTGGACCACAGAGCGAGGCCCCGCCTCTCGGGCCTGCGGTGCAGGTGCTGCCACTGCCGGACGGCTCATTCGGAACTTCCGGTGAGCTGGTCATCACCGCGACCATCACCCCGCCGGTCAGCGTGTAAAAGGAAAAACGGTCACGGGCGGAGGCCCCACGTCACCACCGAGGAAGGACCTGCTGGGGTGGAGGCAGGTAGGGGCCCCAGGCCTCCGAGAGTTGGCTCAGCCTCGAGCGACGGTACCACAGCCCCAGACGCCTTCTCTGCCCCGGCTGTGATGGCTGGGCCCCTGCCCGCTGGCGGCAGGGCTATTCAGGGCAGAATGGAGAGCCGCAGCTCTCCGATGCCTTAATTCTAATATGAAGAAGAATTTGCACCGTGAGTCCAAGAGCAGACTCGAGTTGAGCAAGCTGAATGGTAGTTGGTTTTCTTCCCATCTGTAATCTCCTTTCTGCTGCTTCAGTTCGCCTTTTCCTCTGGACAAGAGGAGAAGGAAGATGATTGTGTTCAGTCACTGAAGGAAACGTCCCTGAATGAAGGAGCAGCGCGTCTTGGGGACTAGAAGAAAGAAGGGGGGCTGCAGGTGTCTCGCAGCCACGTGACCTCCTTCAGCCAAGCTCTGGACCAGCTCCAGGGGTGCAGGCCTCTGCGCACACACCACCTGGAGGGGACGGCCGAGGTCTGGCGCAGACGCAGCCAGCAGCTGAGCAGCAGCAGAGCGAAGCTCTTGTCTGTGGACTGGGAGTGATCATGTAACTCCACTGGACCCTCCGCTCCTTGGGGGCAGCAGGGACTGTGCCTTACTCACCATTGAACCCTCAGTACCAACAAGTGCCTGGCACTGAGCAGGTGCTGTGTAACCGCGTGCTGAATGTGTGAATGAATGAATGAATGAATGACTGCAGGAATGAATGCATCTGCCTGCTGTAAGGCAGTCTAATCTCCACTGTCCCTATTCCTCGCCAAATCTTCTCAGAGCTTTCGCTTTTCGGACACTTGTGCCTGTGGTTAGGTCACGCGTGCACTTTAATATGCTTTTAACACTAGGTGAGCAGACCCCCCGTGAGACTGGGCCCGTCCTCCAGGGTGAGCTCCAAGCAGGTAGGTGCAGACTGTCTTCTGAGCGCGTCCCCGTGGCCAGGCGAGCTGAGGCCGCCCAGTGCTGGGCCCCTGGGGTCCGGCAGGCCTCCCCTCAAAAGTTCTTCCCTCTCAGATCCATGGTTTGCTCTAAATTGCTTTAAAATGGAGCTTCAGTCTTTGGAGTTGAAGGACTTCGGTAGTAAAACGAAGGCCTACTTCCTCAAACCATCGTTAGTCGTTGGTATATGAGCATAAAAGAGTATTATTACCAGATTCCCAGTGTCCTCTCCCTTAGGCTGGGCCAGCCCGACCAGAAACCTGACGGCTGGGTTTGAAGGGAGCAGAGGGGACAGGGCCTGCTGGGCGCCCCTTGGGAGGGGTCTGGGCAGAATCCGGGCAGGGAGACCAGGCGGAGAGGACGGGCACTAAAGGAGAGGTGAGAGATGCCGGAACCTTTGCCTAAACAGCCACTGCCCGTCCAGAGATGCCAGGCGTGCCCTCCCTGAAGGTCACGAGGCTGCTCCAGCCCCCAGCCGCGCGGCTGTGTCTGCGGGCTGTCACACTCTGTGCCTCACGCAGGAGGAGCCTGTCCCAGGGTCCCGGGCACTGACCTCTGCCCTCCGGCCTTTCCAGCAGCCCTGGGGGTGACCAGCTCACAGCCCCCAGTTCCTGCTGTTGAATTAGGAGCTCAAACCAGAGTCCCCCTTGCCGAGGGCTGGCTCAGGAAGGAACAGTTGGCCTCCCCTTCCCAGCTTTATTCCAGTTGAACGTCCAGATCCCTGAAAAGATCTGAGAGGGGCCCGGGGAGTGGCTGGTAAAGCAAAGGGCCTTTCCTTGTGAGGGCACACAGCACCCCAGGTGCCGAGAGAAGCCAGCTCCGGCTGCCTTCCCTGTGTCCAAGGCCCCCAACATCTGGTCTGGCCTTTCAGACAGAACGGTTCTGATGTTATAAGAGGTTTTTATTAAGGGTGGGGGTCCCAGCATAATTCACTCTTTGCACAGTGCCTTACCCATGGGGATCATCAGTGTCGGGGTCCCAGCTCTCTCTGTCTGCGAGGCAGTCCCGCCTTACAGTTGGGGACCCCGAGACCTACATGATGACGTGCGCTGCCCCAGGGGCTTCCGGGAAAAGCGGCTGTTTGGGGGAGAATAATAATGACAATAAGACTTAGCACTGAATTGAATTTGTCCTTAGGTCCATCAGCCCGATCTTTTCCTGTGGAAAGGTTTTGGGCATTAACAACCCCCTTTGCTTAGATGGTGGCAAGGACAACCACGAGCAGGTGGTCGCTCTGACCTTCAGCGGGTAAGTGCACTCACTAGTGCCTTTAAGACAAGCCAGGCGCGATCCGCAGCCTCTGATGTGGCTGCATTCTAAATATTTTTCAATATTTAGTTTTGTTACAAGAAACCGATGCCTGTACTATCACTTACTAGGAGTTAAACAGCATAGAACTAAAACCTTCTCTTTCCATTTTTTCTCTCTGTACGGTTGTGGTTTTTAGGACATAAAGTGTTCGGAGAACATTTTCTTGATCATGTCAAGATGAACATGAATTCTCCTCTGTCTGTTTCCTTTCTCCCAAGTCTACTGTATATCCCCTGAGCTGAACTGTTTGTTGTGTATTCCCGTCCATTTGCATATCTGAAGACATTTCCAGTTCTGACTCTCGTCGGCTCCTCTGATTGATGCGCAGATGGTTCTGAGCATGTTTTCATTGCTCATGACGGAACCATCCCAGCAACGAATCAGACTCCCCGCCAGTGTCCTAACTCCCAGGTCCCTTGTCAAACAATATTTAAAGATTGGACTTTGTATAAAGTAGCTTCCAAGTTTTATAATGCATCATTTTACATCTTTCGTAATTAAAAGCACAATGAGGTTGTACCTGCACTTGGTGTTTTCTTTGGCCTTGAATGTGGTGGGGTGAGGGAAAGCCTTCATCCTCGCCACCTCCTGTGCAGCGCAGCCTGCAGTTAGGGATTTCTGGTCCTCGGCTTGACAGGTCCTGCACTGACCTGCTTGTCATGCGCCCCCTCCTGAGAGAAGCTCCAAAACAAGTAGGGCCCGTGGTTCCTTGGAAGCTGTGAGTATCAGGAAAGAGGCTCATGGCAGCGCCTCAGTGTCCCACCTCCCTCTGGCAGCACCCCTTCCGGAGCCCAGGCCTGCCCTCATCTAAACCCCTCCCCTGCTCGGCAGCTTGGCTCAGTGGTTGACTGTCAACCAATGAACCAGGAGGTCACAATTCAAATCCCAGTCAAGGCACATGTCCAGGTTACAGGCTCGATCTCCCGTGTGGGGTGTGCAGGAGGCAGCTGATCAATGATTCTCTCACATCATTGATGCTTCTCTCTCTCCTTCTCCCTTCTTCTCTGAAATCAATAAAAATATCCTATATAATAAAAGCCTAATATGCTAAGTGTCTAGTCGTCCAGTCATCCGTTCAATGAAAGAGTAATATGCTAATGATATGCTATGGTCATTCAGCTACTCACTATGGCAGACAGTCGACCGGTCAACCAGTCGCTATGACGTGCACTAACCACCAGTCAAGTGGTTAGATTGCTGCTGGGATCTGGCCATTCGGGACTGAGTGAGATGGGCTGGGCACACCCTGGAGCCTCCCACGTCCTTCACCAGCCCCTATCATGCACCGGTGGGGTCCCTCAGCCTGGCCTGCACCCTCTCGCCATCTGGGACCCCTTGGGGGATGTCGGAGAGGTGATTTCAGCCCAATCGCACAGGCCAAGCCAAGGAACCCCACTGGTGCACGAATTCATGCACTGAACCTCTAGTATTTTTAATAAAATAAAACCGGTCCCCTGTGGAGGTTCAGCCACGGATGCGCCTTCCTCCAGTGCTCCTCCTCATGGACTGGCCTTTAGCCCTGTCCCTACCTCCCCCAGGACTTTGGCTTTGTTTTTACCCCTGCCTTTCCCCGTTCCCCACGTCCCCCACAGGGCTCACAGGCCTGGCCTACCCAACAGCCTGAGAGGCCACCTTCTCAGCCACACCCACAGCTTGTCACAAAGGTGACTGCCGAAATCTTATCCAGAAATCCCATCTCTGGCCCTTACTGGTGTGGCTCAGTGGATAGAGCGTCGGCCTGATGACTGAAGGGTCCCAGGTTCGATTCTGGTCAAGGGCATGAACCTTGGTTGTGGGCACATCCCCAGTAGAGGGTGTGCAGGAGGCAGCTGATCGATGTTTCTCTCTCATCGATGTTTCTAACTCTCTATCCCTCTCCCTTTCTCTCTGTAAAAAAATCAATAAAATATATTTTATAAAAAGAAAAAGAAATCCCATCTCTGGCCTACCTTCCTGAGCCATCATCTGTACTTTGATCCACACAGACCCTGTTCTTTGACCCCCACTGAGGATTCAACCCCTGTCCCTTCCTCTCCAGCTGCCCATTCTCTGCTGGTGTCCCTTCCTTCCCAGGCCAGTGCACTGGGTCCGTGGCCTCCATGACCCTTCCTGACCCTCCTGCTCTGGCCCCTGGCCTTTCCCTGTTGGGAGCCCTGTGGAGAGAGACAGCCCCACACTATCCACTGGCACAGTCCTCCCCTGACACCCAGGGGCACTCCAGACCACCCCTCGGGGCCCTCATTCTCTTCTCACTTTCAGAAATTCCCAGGATTAATTATTATAAGTACTAGAGGCCCGGTGCATGAAATTTGTGCATGGGTGTGTGTGTCCCTCAGCCCAGCCTGCACCCTCTCCAATCTGGGACCCCTCGAGGGATGTCCGACTGCCCGTTTAGGCCCGATCCTGGTAGTATTGGGCCTAAACGGGCAGTCGGACATCCCTCTCACAATCCAGGACTGCTGGCTCCCAACTGCTTCCCTGCCTGCCTTCCTTATTGTCCCTAACTGCTTCTGTCTGCCAGCCTGATCACCCCCTACCCACTCCCCTGCCAGCCTGATTGATGCCTAACTGCTCCCCTGCCAGCCTGATTGCCCCTAACTGCCCTCCCCTGCAGGCCTCATTACCCCTAACTGCCCTCCCCTGCAGGCCTGGTTACCCCTAACTGCTCTCCCCTGCAGGCCTGGGTCCCCCCCAACTGCTCTTCCCTGCAGGCCCGGTCGCCCCCAACTTACTTCCTTTGCCAGCCTGGTCACCCTTAACTGCCCTCCCCTGCAGGCTTGATTGCCCCCAACTGTCCTCCCTTGCAGGCCTGATCCCTCCCAACTGCCCTCCCCTGCTGGCCATCTTGTCGTGGCCATCTTGTGTCCACATGGGGGCAGCCATCTTTGACCACATGGGGGCAGCCATCTTGTGTGTTGGAGTGATGGTCAATTACTCTTTTATTAGATAGGTTAGAGGCCTGGTGCACGGGTCGGGGCTGGCTGGTTTGCCCTGAAGGATGTCCTGGATCAGGGTGAGGGTTCCCTTGGGGTGTGGGGCGGCCTGGGCGAGGGGCCTGTGGTGGCTTGCAGGCCGTCCACTCCCCCACCAACCCAAGTGGAGGCCCTGGTATCTGGGATTTATTTATCTTTTATAATTGAAACTTTGTAGCCTTGAGCGGAGGCCAGGGCAGGCAGAAAGCTTGGCTTCCTCCATCGCCTCCTGCTCGCTCTGTGGCCACAGCCATTTTTGTTGGGATTTATTTATCTTCTATAATTGAAACTTTGTAGCCTGGAGTGGAGTCCAGGGCTGGCCAGGGTGTGCGGGAAGATTGGCTTCCTCCATTGCCAGGGAAACCCAAGCCTCCTGCTCGTTCTGTGGCTGCAGCCATCTTGGTTGGGTTAATTTGCATACTCACTCCTGATTGGCTCGTGGGTGTAGTGGAGGTATGGTCAATTTGCATATTGCTCTTTTATTAGATAGGACTAGTGGCCCGGAGCATGAAATTCATGCACGGGAGGGGTGTCCCTCAGCCCGGCCTGCACCCTCTCCAATCTGGGACATCCCTCTCGCAATCCGGGACTGCTGGCTCCTAATGGCTCACCTGCCTGCCTTACTCATCCCCAGCTGCGCCCCCCTGCTGGCCTTCTTGCCCCCAACTGCCCTCCTTGCCATCCTGATTGCCCCCAACTGCCCCCCCACCAGCCTGATTGCCCCCAACTGCCCCCCTGCCAGCCTGCTTGCCCCCAACTTCCTTCTCCTCCTGGCCTGCTGGCCCCCAACTTCCACCCCTGCTGACCTGCTCGCCCCCAACTTCCACCCCTGCTGACCTGCTCGCCCCCAACTGCCCCCCACTGCCAGCTTGATCACCCCCAACTGCCCTCCCCTCCTGGCCTGATTGCCCCTAACTGCCTCTGCCTTGGCCCCACCACCATGGACGTCCGAAAGGTCTCCTGTTCTAATTAGCATATGACCCTTTTATTAGTATAGATTATTTGTTACTTGAATATGTCCTTTCTAAGAAAGGATGAACAAGTCTTTAGAAATACTAAATTTGTATACTACTTGCTTTGAAATACCAAATCTTAGTGTCGGGGGGGGGAGGGGTGTGGGTATTTATTTATTTCATTAGTTTGTTAGTTAATCCTTACTGAGGATATTTTTTCCATTGATTTTTTTAGAGAGAGTGGAAGAGACAGATATTGATGTGTTTCTCTCACATCGTTAATTGCCTCTTGCATGAGCCCGGACCAGGGTCCAAGCCGGGGAGGAGCCTGCAGCCCAGGTACACACCCTTGACCAAAATCGAACCTGGGACCCTTTGGTCCGCAGGCTGACGCTCTGTCCACTGAGCCAAACCGGCTGTGGCGGGAGGAGTGTTTTAAATTGATCTTTTTTCGGTCCTGTTTGCCTAATGAGAGCTGTCCCTTTGCAAGTATGGAATTCAGGGTTTGCCATAAGCCAGTTATGGGGTAGTTTACAGTTGTGAGTGTGAAACAGTTTACTCTTGTTTTTATTATCGTATTATTTCCCACACAAACAACTGTAAACCTACGCTTGCCCCACCCTGTATGTGACTGTGCCCTGATTTGAACACTAGATGGAGCTGAGACCATGAGAGTGGCTATTAGGGCTCAAAACAGCCAGATGGATCCATGGGGCGCTCTCAAACTTAGCGGTTAGCGGGCTGGCACTGCGGTTGGTAGAAACGCATTCTCTGATGGCACAATGCAAACGGGCCTCTCTCGTGAGCACTCCGCCTGGCTGGGCTGTGAGCACATGCCATGCCCCTCCCTGCAACCTGAGAGGCAGGCTGCTTGGGCTGCAGATGAGGAAGCCGACCCGAGGCTCAGTCCCTGGCTGACCAGGGAACACAGGCTCTGACTCCCAGGTGCTGCCTCCACACCTGCCGCAGGTCTCCGCCCCCAGCCGGACCCCCAGGGGGATGCAGGGCACCCCTCCCACCAGAGGGAACTGTCCCAGGAGGAAGATGCGGAGTGAGAGGTGCTGGCCAAGGAGCAAAGGAATTTCTCTTCCAGGCATTTTTTTTTTTTTAAGAAAAGGCTTTGCTTTTATAATTGTAGGGCATGCTCATTATAAGAAATTCATGCCTGACCCACGTGGCTCAGTGGTTGAGCATGGGACCTGTGAACCGGGGAGGTGGGGGGGTGGGGGGGGAGGGGGTCATCATGGTTCAATTCCCGATCAGGGCACTTGCCTGGATTGCAGGCTCCATCCCCAGAAGGAGGCATGCAGGGGGCAGCCAATCAATGATTCTCTCTCATCATCGATATTTCTATCTCTCTCTTCCTATCTTTCCTCTCTGAAATCAATAAAAAAATATATTTTTTTTTAAAGAAATTCATCTAACACTGAAGAGTATGACGGTATTGGAGATTCCTCCTTCCACATGTATTCAGAGAAAAGTGCAGGTAAATGGATAGACATTTTTACCACACACACAAAAAAAGGACACAAATACAAGGTCTTTTTGGAAAAAGTATTTAAATTCAACACAACAAAAGGGAAGCCTAAATGAATCTAGAAACTGCCAAACTGCAAATAATTGTGCTTCTTAACGGTTCCTCTAAAAGGAAGGAAAACTGTCAAGAGGCTGGATTCAGTCTCTAAACCTGTTTCAACTGTAGATGGCATCTCTAGACAGCCCGAGACTTAGGATGAGGAAATGAGCTCACCCACTTCCTCCCTCCTGCCCCACTCCCCACGCTGGGAGTTCTTGTTTTCACATAGTCAGGGTTTGTGCTGTTTGCATCCTGTCCTGTAGCCATCCTTCCCACCATTGTTTGGCCCGGCTCATTGTGTGCGGGATCGCCTGCTCGCTGCCAGTCCATTATGGGTTTCCCAGTCCCCCATTCCAAATTATTTTTTAAATTACTTTATTGATTAAGGTATCACATATTTGCCTTGCCATACTAGCAGTCAGCAGATTTGCATCACTGCAGATTGCCCAGGACCAAACCAGAGAGGGTCGGACCTGCATTACCACCATCTGTCCACCATCCAGAACTGAAATATCATTGCTGTTATGAACACATAAACAACTGTTGGACATAGAAATCGGGACTCAAAAGAACTGTTGGCCCAGAAAGAAACTCACTATAGACTGATTCATTTGCCTCCCCATTCCAAAATCTTTATTATTTTTTTTTTTGTGTGTGTGTGTGTGTGTGTGTGAATCCTCACCCGAGGATATTTTCCCATTGATTTTTAGAGAGAGAGTGGAAGGAAGGGGAGAGACAGAGAGAAAAACATTGATGTGAGAGAGACACATAGATTGGTTGCCTCCCGCACGCGCCCTGACCATGGCCAGGGATCGAGCCTGCAACTGAGACTTGTGCCTTGACTGGAATTGAACCTGGGACCCTTCCGTCTGCGGGCCAACGCTCTATCCGCTGAGCCACACCGGCCAGGGCGTGAGTTCTTTATTTTCATTTTACCTCTTGGCTTTGCCATCGAGGAGTCAAGAAGAAGGGCCGTGCTGGTCACAGCTACGGGGGTGCAGCTCCTGGGCCGCGAGGTCGGAGACCTGAACCCCGAGATGGGGGAGGGCTGGGAAATTGGCTGGTTTATGCTCAGTGAAACTGGCATCGACCCGCCGTGTAGGGATGAGCAGACACTTCTCAATATGACTCTTTGCTGAAAACGGAGTCTTGAACTTGTGTTTGGTGACGCAGAGTTGAAGTTTTAGGATTTGGAAAGAAATGTGTGAGGGGCCCCAGAGAGTACTGTGTTCAAAGAAGGGACATTCTGGGCTCCTAGCAAGGGGACCTCTATGGCCAGCTGCCCCCCACAGCGACCCCAACCCCCCATTTCATCCCCTGACGGCAGTGCCCTCTCCCGTCTGCACTAGAAAGCCAACCTCTCCTTCGGGGCCTCGGCCCAGGGATCCCGCCTCTGTGAGGCCGGCTGGGAGGTCCGGATTATTGTTTGACAAGTATTTCCTTCCTCTCCCTCCCGGTGGGAACAATGAACCTCCAGGGCCTTCTCTGTTTGTTTGTTTGTTTGTTTGTTTGTTTCATTAACCCTCACGGGAGGCTATTTTTCCATTGATTTTTACAGAGAATGGAAAGGAGGGGAGAGACAGAGAGAGACACATCAGTTGGTTGCCTCCTGCATGTACTCCAACCAGAGCCTGCCACCGAGGTACGTGCCCTTGACCGGAATCCAACCCGGGACCCTTCAGTCCGCAGGCCGACGCTCCATCCACTGAGCCACCCCGGGGAGGGCTGCTCCTGGGCCTTTGCCCTTGGGCTGTGCTCCGGGACTTGAGGCATTTGGAGGTGAGACCTGGCGCAAACCCTTGACAGGGGCTGGATGGCAGAGCTTGTCTTCTTGGGCGTCTGCTGTTGCCAGGAGCGCACTAGTTCCGGGAGAAGGAAGGACAGGGAACACTTCCACCAAACCCACGCCCGGGGCCGGGCTAGCCAGGCCCAGCTGAGCGGGGCAGGGCTGCCCCACACGCAGGAGCCACAAATAAAGGCTCCTGCCAGGAAGCCGTGCGTTGTGGGTCATTGGCGACGTGGCCTTGTGGAGGCAATGGTTGGCTGATAACCTCTGCTTCCTCTTTGTGTTTGAGGTGCACTTCGTTCCCACAGCGTCATCAACTAGGGGCTAGTTGTGTTGTAGAAACTCTGCCCCCCCTCCTCTCCACCCCCCACTTCGGCCTGTGAGCAACGTGAGGCAAAGACTGTCTGATTCAGCCCTAGCCGGTGTGGCTCAGTGGATAGAGCATCAGCCTGCAGACAGAAGGGACCCAAGTTCGATTCCAGTCAAGGGCATGTGCCTCGGTTGCAGGCTCCTCCCCGGCCCGGGCCCCGGTCAGGGCGCGTGCAGGAGGCAACCCATCGATGTGTTCCTCTCACATCCATGTTTCTCTCTGTCTCCTCTCCCTCTCCCTTCTACTCTCCCTAAAAAGCAATGGAAACAAAAAAGAAATTAATTTAAAAAAATAAAAAAATAAAATAAATAATAAATAAATAAAAATTGCATTTTGGAAAAAAAAAATCAATGCAAATATATCCTCGGGGGAGGATTTAAAAAAAGAAGAAAAGACTGATTCCGTTCTGAAGGGCACCCAATGTCATCCTCTCCCTCTCTCCAGGACGGCCCGGTGTGAGTGCAGAGCCCAAGGCCTCTGCTCCCAGGACTCACCTGCAAGCTGGGACCAGAAGGTTCGAAAGCCCTAAGCTCCAGGGCCCACCGCTAGGGAAACCGCTCAGGGCACAGCCGCCCCTTTCCTAGCCGGGCTCAGGAGGGACAGGCAGGAGACCCTGGTAAGTGCGCCAGGGCGGGGGAGCAGGGAGAAGCGGGGCTCTCTGTCCAGCTGACCTGCAGAGCCCCAGTGTCCAGGGGGGTGAGGGCCTCTCACGCACAGCACAGACCGGCCTGGGGGGACGGGCACGGGGAGCCAGAGCTCGGGGACAGAGAGGGGCAGCGGCAGCTGCTTCCCCAGCTCTGCCCCCCAGCATCTTGTGTGATAATCTAGGTTCCACCTGGCCTAGTTTCCTTACAAGTTATCGTGCAAACCAGGATGCTCTTGGGAGTGAAAGACGGTCCTGTTAATAATCGTGCCAGGCCCCAGCCGGTTTGGCTCAGTGGATAGAGCATCGGCCTGCAGACCGAAGGGACCCGGGACCAAAGGGACCTTGATTCCGGTCAAGGGCATGTACCTCGGTTGCAGGCTCCTCCCCCGCCCAGGCCCTGGTCAGGCTCATGCAGGAGGCAACCAATGGATGTGTTTCTCTCACATCGATGTTTCTCTCAGTCTTCCCCTCTCTTGTCCACGCTCCCTAAAAAATCAATGGAAAAATATCCTCGAGTGAGGATTAACAACAACAACAAACATAGTCGTTCATGTCAGCGCGGCAGGTGTAAACAGGGATGCGTGGTCAGCCTGTGATCAGGAATAAGACCCAGGGGCAGTGCTGCTTGGGGGACAGGTGCCTGGGGTCTGGAGTCACAGAGACCCGGAGTTCCACGTGGCCTCCATCCTCCCCGACGGTGAAGCCGGGCGAGCCAGTGGCCTTTGTGCCTCCGTTTCTTTATCAAATGGGGTGAGAAGACCCACCTCAGTAGGTTGTGCCTGCCCCCAGCAAGTACTTCCGAAGTGTTAGCTATCATTCTCACTGTTGTTCTTTGTATTAAATGAATACGTAACACTGCTAGACCTCAGAAACACAACAGAAGGATTTGTTGAGAAGACCAAGCCCGTACTCCGGAAAGAGTACTGAACATAGTTTTCTCCACCCTCCTGCTGAGGAGCTGGCTGGCTGGCGAACCAGTGTGGCCAGGGGACCAGCGCCCTCCTCGGGCGCCTGGATGAGCCAGCTTCCTGGCTCAGGAGCCTCGGGCCATGCTCAAGTGATGCTCATTCACCTGCTGGAAGCCTGGCCCCGTGGGGCCTGAATCCCCCTAACTGCTCTCTGCAGGGGCTTCCTTCCCCTCCCCTGCAGGGGCCGGTTTTAGGGTCGCAGGCACAGCCATGCAACCTGGAGGGCCCTGCCCTCCCCGTAGCCAGGAGGGCACAGACCCCAACCCCTGCGACGCCGGCTCGATCCGCTTGGCCAATCAGACGTTCTCTCCCAGGAATCTGAGGCTTGAATGGGGGTCGTTGGAACTGAGCCACATTAGTGGCGGTGGCCTGGAGAGAAGGTTCGGGGCAAGGCCCCTGAGGGGCCACTGTCCTGCCATCAGGGCTCCTGTCCCTGTAACTCTGCCTCCTCTGTCTCCGGACCAGGCCATGGCAGGGGTAGCCAGTACAACGTGTCCCTTTTTAATCCGGGTTCTTTCTGAAGACGGGCCAAGCTTTGGGCAACTTCCGGTGTTACCCCACCACACACCTCTCGCCACTGCAAACGGTGCAGCCTAACCACTTCTCACCGAGGGTCCTGAGTGCCAGCGTGCACCAGGGCAAGGCCCGGCAAACACCAAGTGTGCCAGATGCTAACGCGGGTGCACAGACGGGCTGCCGCCGCCGGGGACTGGCTGCTGAAACAGCAACAAGACTGGAGGGTCTTTAAAGGGCTACCCGCTTCCAGGAGGCTGACGTTGCTCAAACTTGTTTGACCTCTGAATCCTCTGGGGAGGCTGGCATTCTGTGGGTCGCCCTGGGTAAGTCGTGGAAACAGGAAGGATGCGGGCAGGATGCGGGAGAGAATGTGACGTTGAAAGGGGACAGGATGGAGCAAACACTGAGGCGGATCACAAGGGAAGGATGTGAGGGCACCCCGAGTTCCCAGCATGGACCAGGCCCAGGGAGGTCTGAGAGACGTGCCTGACCAAGCCATGAGTATTGTTATTACATCAATTGATTACCCATGTTAACATAAATACTAGTAAGTGACCGCGAGGGGAGCCACATCTGAGACTTTAATATTAACTGGAGAGAGGGGGCTACTTCCTGGAAAGAGCACCCCTTTTCTCCCACTGCCTTGTAGACACTGTTTGGGGTGCTCATCCCGGCACGAGCTGACCAGCAGCCTCTGGTCTGCAAGTTGATTTTTTTAAATTTTTTTTTTCCAATTCAAAAATGTCTGGCTGGCCATCTAGTGTGTGTGAATGAGAGTGTGGCTCCCCAAAGCGAGCTTGTTAAAACGTCTTCGGCAAAAGGATCACTGTTTGCAGATGACATGATTCTAGGCCGGAAAGCTTGGAGAAAATCAAATTTAAAACCACAAGAGACAATAACCGAAATCAGTCATGTGATTATGTAAGAATGAATGGTGAAAGATGGAATCAAGACGGCAGCTTGAGCGCTTGTTCCAACCACCGTTCCAGCCGAGCCCTCTAAACATGACCGAAAGCATGTGTTTGAGAAATCCATCACAAGGCCCTTCTGGCGTGGCTCAGTGGTTGAGCATCGACCTGTGAACCAGGGGGTCACGGTTCAATTCCTGGTCAGGGCACATGCCGGGTAGTGGGCTTGATCTCCAGTGTGGGGCATGCAGGAGGCAGCCAATGAATGATTCTCTCTCATCATTGATGTTTTCTCTCTCTCTCCCTTTCCCTTCCTCTCTCTGAAATCAATAATAAAATAAAATAAAAAAATCTATCATAGGGCTAGAAACTACTCATTACCAGGAATTATGAGGGATAAAGAATGCTAGAAAGTTAAAGGCAAATAGATGGACTTGAATCCAAGGTAAAAATCTAACGGTAAAGGACACCTGTGAAGAGAGGGGCTGGCCCTAGGGGTGTGCCAAGTATAGGGGAGCCCAGGGCTGATGACTGGTGAGGTGTGGTGAGGGCTCGCCCCTCCCCCTCCCACTGCACCAAGCCGCCAGCAACAGATGGACCGGCAGACAGCAGAGAGATAAGGACAGACTTGGGGAGCTCATTTACCACAAGGGCGGCGGGACGAGGGACTCATTTCCTTCATAAACAACGAGCCCTTTATCAGTAAGATAAAGACCAATAGCCAACAGAAAAACAGGCCAAAACAGTGTCAGGGAGTTTGCACGGAAAGACATGCCAGTAACCGGTCCCCCCATGAAGGTTCCGGGTCTCCCTCATCATTAAAGAAATGCTAATTAAAACAATGAAAGGCATAGGGTTCACTTTTAGCCAAGATTTGGAAAGATTGTGGATGCTCAGGGTGGGGAGGCTGTGGAGAAAGAGCTCATATACCCTGCTGATGGGATGCCAATTGGTACAACCTTTCTGGACGACAATTTGACATTCCCTACCAAACAGAATTCTTTTTTTTTTAAATATATATATTTTTATTGATTTCAGAGAGGAAGGGAGAGGAAGAGGAGATAGAAACATCCATGATGAGAGAGAATCATTGACGGGCTGCCTCCTGCAAGCCCCCTACTGGGGATCGAGCCTGCAACCCAGGTACATGCCCTTGACCAGGAATCGAACCCAGGACCCTTCAGTCCGCAGGCCGATGCTCTATCCACTGAGCCAAACCAGAATTCCTTTTTGTTTGATTGTTTTGTTTGGTTTTTGTTAATCCTCACCCAAGGATATTTTTCCATTGATTTTTAGGGAGAGTGGAAGAGAGAGGGAAAGACAGACAGAAACACCGATGTGAGAGAAATACATTGATTGGTTGCCTCCTGCACGCACCCCAACTAGGACTGGGCCTGGGAGGAGCCTGCAACCAAGGTACGTGTCCTTGATTGGAATCAAACTCGGGACCCACAGGCCGACGCTATATCCACTGAGCCAAACCAGTTAGGGTCAAACAGAATTCTTAAGGTACTGAAAGAAAATACAATATTTTTTCTATTATTGGAGTGGCAAAACCTAACTAAGCAAGACACAAAATCTAGAAGCCATGAATCTTTTTTTTTTTTTTTAAAGGACAGACTTGACATCATAAAAATGTAAAACATCTCAAGGGCTAGAGACCATGGCAAAGATAAGAGACAAGTTTCAGAGAATGGGTGCAACATGCATCATAGGCCTAAAATACATAGCCCTATCAAAGGAGGAAGCTTTTTATTCCATGACATAAGTAGTCAAAGGACAAGAACAGGCTGTTCACAGGAGGAAACATTAAAGTGGCCACTAGTTGAGATATGACGCTTATGCCCGCCGAGGGATCCAAGAAATGCAGATTTAAAAGTTGATCGTATCTAGGTGTTGGCAGACGGGAAGGAACTGTGCTGGTAGAGTCCCGTTGGCATCATGTGCTGGTAGAGACCCGAGGGGCTGCTGGAGGCACCTGACTAGGTAACATCTGCAGATAAACTTCCAGGAATCCGTTCTTGGAAACACCTGCCCACCTGTGCATGGACATGTGGACAAGTGCCCTCATCGCGGAACTGTGTGCATTCGGGAAAAGCTGGAGATGATCCAAATAAGCAGAGAGCAGGACGAGAAAGGGGAGTTCACTTTGGATATTTCTGTATTGTCGGAGCTTTTTCTCTTCAATGTTTTTTTTTAATATATATATATATATTTTTTTTTATTGATTTTTTACAGAGAGGAAGGAAGAGGGATAGAGAGTTAGAAACATCGATGAGAGAGAAACATCGATCAGCTGCCTCCTGCACACCCCCTACTGGGGATGTGCCCACAGCCAAGGTACATGCCCTTGACCGGAATCGAACCCAGGACCCTTCAGTCCGCAGGCTGATGCTCTATCCACTGAGCCAAACCGGTCAGGGCATTTTTTTTTTTTTTTAATGAATGCCAAAAAGGGGGCAAATGCTACAGATCTGATGTCAGCAAATTATTAGAGTGAGCTGAAATCCCAACACCTCCTGCCCCTAAAGACCCTTGAAATGTCCTTGGAATCAACCCAAATGAACTCTCAGGCACAGGAGGAACAAAGGAGCCACATGGCTCCGTATGACCCAGCCCTACCTAACGAGAAGAGGTGCCCGGCCGGCGTGGCTCAGTGGTTGAGCATCGTCATATGAACCAGGAGGTCAGGGTTCGATTCCCGGTCAGGGCACATGCGCGGGTTTCGGGCTCAGTGCCCAGTGTGGGGCCTGCAGGAGGCAGCCAATCCAATGATTCTCTCTCATCATTGATGTTTCTATCTCCCTCTCCCTCTTCCTTCCTCTCTGATATCAATCATGGAGGAGGAGGAGGAGGAGGAGAAGGAAGGAAGGAAGGAAGGAAGGAAGGAAGGAAGGAAGGAAGGAAGGAAGGAAGGAAGGAAGGAAGGAAGGAAGGAAAGGTGAAGAAGTGGACCTTCCACACAGCCCCATGCCACCGGCTGGAGAGGCTGATGTGGGGAGAGGATGTGGCCATGACTGCACAGAGGAGCAGGATGGAGGCAGCTTCTGCCTCCTCCCCCCCCCCCCCTCCCCGGGGCCCACATTCAGGAGAGAGAACCAGGAGGACAGCCCAGACCTCCCATTTCAGGTGCAGAACGAGGAAGAGCACTCGCCCACATCAGCCCACGTCATGGGGCAGTTACCGTGAGGGCACCGCAAACCTGCAGACCCAGAGCAGCCCGCTGCAGACAGCCGGTCACGACCGGGCTCCAGCTGGGCTGCGGGTCTTGGCTCCGTCTTCCTCCAAATAGCACGCGTGACTCAGCCCTCCCGGGGTGCGCTCCTCTCTCTGCCTCCACCGTTTGGTCTCATTCATGACTCCTCTCTGTATCATTACTCCCACTGATAGCCAAAATACCGAAGCGGGAGCACCCGCCAAGCAAAAGAGACACCAGCTGTGAACAATGGATGGAGGTAACAAATCACCCCAAAGCTCAGTGGCTTAGAACAACAAACATGTATGACCTCACACCCCTTGGGGTCAGGAGTCCCGAGCTGCTTAGCTGGCTGGTTCTGGCTCAGGGTCTCTCATGAAGTTGTAGTCAAGACGTCAGCTGGAGTTGGAATCATTTGGAAGCTTTAACGGGCCCGGAAGATACACTTCCAAGATGTCTCATCACGAGGCTGTAGGCAGGAGGCCTTGGTGCCTCACAAGCCAACCTCTCCACGGTGCTACTTGAGTGTCCTCACAACATGGCGGCTGGTTTCCCAGAGGGAGCGGTCCAGGGGAGCAAGGCAGGGTCACAGGCGGCATGACCTGGCCCCCCCTCCTTCCCAACCTCATCAGGCCCCTCTTTCCCACGGAACTGCAAACGCACCAACTGGCCACCTGTCCCTCCACGTCCCAAGTTCACCCTTTATATTTTCCCTCTGCTGCCCAGATCTTTCCGTGGCTGGTTCCTCCTGACCTTCCAGGTCTCAGCTCACATTTCACCTCAGACAAGCTTCCCTGAGCACCTCATCCAAGAGTAGTCCTGCCCAGCCAGCATGGCTCAGTGGTTGAGCGTCGACCTATGAACCAGGAGGTCATGGTTCGATTCCCGGTCAGGGCACATGCCTGGGTTGCAGGCTGGATCCCCAGTGAGGGGCGTGCAGGAGGCAGCCGATCCGTGATTCTCTTTCATCATGGATGTTTCTACCTCTCTCTCCCTCTTCCTCTCTAAAATCAATAAAACATATATATTTTTAAAAAGTAATCCCTGCCGAAACCGGTTTGGCTCAGTGGATAGAGTGTCGGCCTGCGGACTGAGAGGTCCCAGGTTCGATTCCGGTCAGGGGCATGTACCTTGGTTGCGGGCACATCCCCAGTGGGGGGTGTGCAGGAGGCAGCTGATCGATGTTTCTCTCTCATCGATGTTTCTGGCTCTCTATCCCTCTCTCTTCCTCTCTGTAAAAAATCAATAAAATATATTAAAAAAAAAAAAAAGTAATCCCTACTCCTGCCTGTCACTCTCTCTCCTGGCACCTTGCAGGGTTTTCTCTCCCTGTTAGAAATGTATGGGCACTACCCAACGATACATAATTACAGTCGGTGGTTTGCCACGGGCAGTCAGAACCGGTGTCACGCTCCGCTTCCTTCATTCTCATCACCGTGTGGGGACTTCTTCCCAGCACTGGCCTCCGTCTGAAATCACCTTTTTTACTGGTTTATTGCTCTTTTCCCTCCCAAATCCAGTGAGAGTCCTGGCGTGCAAGCAAGACTCCTCTTGCTGGTTTAAGCTGAAGAGGAATTTTTAAAAAATATTTTTATTGGCCGAAACCGGTTTGGCTCAGTGGATAGAGCGTCGGCCTGCGGACTGGGAGGTCCCGGGTTCGATTCCGGTCAAGGGCATGTACCTGGGTTGCGGGCACATCCCCAGTGGGGAGTGTGCAGGAGGCAGCTGATCAATGTTTCTCTCTCATCGATGTTTCTGGCTCTCTATCCCTCTCTCTTCCTCTCTGTAAAAACTCAGTAAAATATTAAAAATATATATTTTTATTGATTTCAGAGAGGAAGGGAGAGGGAGAGACAGCTAGAAACATCATTGATGAGAGAATCATTGATTGGGTGCCTCCTGCACGCCCCACACTGGGGATTGAGCCCGCAACCCAGGCATGTGCCTTGACAGGGAATCGAACCGTGGCCTCCTGGTTCATAGGTCGACGCTCAACCACTGAGCCACTGTGGCCGGGCATGAGGAGGAATAGATTAAAGGATAGTAGAGGCCTCATAAAATCTCCAGGAGGCAGGGAACCAGGCCTGGAGGCGATTTGCACGGATCAGTCCTCATATAAGCCCACGGCACACCCACTGCCGTCGCCTGGGGGGCACTTGAGGGACCCCACTTTTGGGATGCCCGCTGCTGCTGCAGGGTCTGCTGTCCTCCTCCCCAGAGAAGATCCTGGCACCTGTGTCTCAGGGTTGCTTCACCTCATGCACGTGCATCTGACTGGAGGTATCTTGGGTCACTTGCTCGGCTGGGTCTACAGGCTTCCACCCTGGGGAGATGCAAATTCGTGAGGCAGGGAATTCTCCAGGTTCGGGGCTGGGGAGGAGCCTGCAACCAAGGTACATGCCCTTGACCGGAATCGACCGCGGGACCCTTTGTTCGGCAGGCTGACGCTCCATCCACTGAGCCAAACCGGCTAGGGCCGTGGTCGGCAAACTGCGGCTCACGAGCCACATGCGGCTCTTGGGCCCCTTGAGTGTGGCTCTTCCACAAAATACCACGGCCTGGGCGAGTCTATGTTGAAGAAGTGGCGTTAGAAGAAGTTTAAGTTTAAAAAATGTGGCTCTCCAAAGAAATTTCAATCGTTGTCCTGTTGATATTTGGCTCTGTGGACTAATGAGTTTGCCGACCACTGGGCTACATTTTCTTTTTGAGAAGCAGCTGTCGGCTTGGCCCTGGGTCCCACTGTTGTCTGTAAGGATGGAGCAAGTGGGGTTGATGGGGTTAAGTAATAAAGGGGTCGGCTGTGGAGGATGCATGACATCAACCCACTTGGCTTCCCCACACCATGGACCAGTCATGCTGTGTCTCTCTCACATCGATGTTTCTCTCTGTCTCTCCCTCTCCCTTCCACTCTCCCTTAAAAAATCAATAGAAAAATACCCTCGGGGAGGATTAACGAAAAAAAGAAAAAAAAGAAAATAGTTCCTGGTGACAAGAGGCCATGGCTTTGCTCCAGAACCGGGGCTGTCTGCCATCCTCTTGGTTGTGTGTGTGTTGGCTGCTCATGCACTTATTTTTGCTTGCGAGAGCACCCTCCTGGGAAAGCGCTATGAGGACGGGGATGCTGTTCATCTCTATGGCTTCAATCCCCACACCGGGGCCTGCATGGCAGAGGTTGCCCGTGCATTTTAAGTCAGTGACTTGTGTCCATGAAGGCCCTCTAATGATGAATGCGGCTTACCTGTAACCCGCGGGAAACTGCAGCAATGACATGTGTGACTGTTAGGGCTCAGCTCCCATGAATAACTGACTTTTTTAAAAAATATATTTTATTGATTTTTTACAGAGAGGAAGGGAGAGGGAGAGAGAGTCAGAAACATCGATGAGAGAGAAACACCGATCAGCTGCCTCCTGCACACCTCCCACCGGGGATGTGCCTGCAACCAAGGTACATGCCCTTGACCGGAATTGAACCTGGGACCCTTGAGTCTGCAGGCCGACGCTCTATCCACTGAGCCAAACCGCTTAGGGCTTTTCTTTTCTTTTCTTTTTTGGCTGTTCCCCATTTCAGATTCCAGAGACGGGGAAAATGCCATGGGCTCATCTTGTCTATTTGTACCAAGCCAATAAGTCGCAAGGGGCCTTTACGTGGAGGCTCTGGGGAGAGAGATCCGCCCCACGTTAGTCAACCAGAGGGGCGGCGGCATCCCAGACTCTGTGATTGGCATGTCTGGTACCACGGGAGCACATCCTACCTGCGGATTGGGTTCTAAAACCTCCACGGAAGGCTTTATCCCATGCAGTCAGTTATTCGTGAAAACGCCTTAAATGCCCCCTACATTTCTCTGCCGTACAGTAGCACCTGTCAAAATTCTTACAAAATTCTAGTTCAGCCAGTTTTCCTTTCCAAGTGGGAACAGATGGCTGTTTCTCTGGGTGAGCACCAGATGAAGGAGCTGGTTTGCCTTATGGGTCTTTTTTTTTTTTTTAATTAAATTCAATTAATTAATTTATATGGATATTCAGATACAAGCGGAAGTTTATGTAGAAAGTCACAGAGGTAGGAAAAGTGAGCCAGCTGGGCTGCGTGGGCTCAGGGAACAAGTCACAGAGGCCAAAGAAGGGCCCCTGGAGCTCAGGAGAGAGAGCCAAGTTCAGGCCTTGAGGGAAGAAGAGGGGGAAAGGTGGGGGCATGCTCCAGGGAGAGAGAGAGTGGGCCAAGAAAGTGTGTTTTTTATTATACAATCACCATATGCTCAGTGTGAAAAATAGAGAAAAGCTCAATGACAGACATCACAACTGGGCACCTACTATGTGCCGGCACTGCAGTAGGTGGTAGAGATGAAGCATCTAGGCATCTGCCTGCCCTGTGGGTCTTGCCTGAAAAACACACGTCTTTCCACATTAGAGTCACACTCCTTATGATGAGATATGCCCACAGTATGAGGCACGTGGGACCCAGACCCACAGAGGACCCAGGCCCTTCACATCTTCCATCTCTGCTCACTGTGGGACGGGCACTGAGTAAAAGGGAGACGGGATCTATGGCACTATTTTTTAAAATACATATTTTTTATTGATTTCAGAGAGGGAGGGAGAGAGAGAGAGAGAGCGAGAGAGAGAGAGAGAAATATCAATGATGTGAGAGAATCACTGATTGGCTGCCTCCTGCACGCCCCCTACTGGAGATCAAGCCTGCAACCTGGGCATGTGCCCTGACTGGGAATCGAACCATGACCTCCTGGCTCATAGGTCGACGCTCAACCACGGAGCCACGCCAGCCGGGCTCTGCACTATTTAAGCTATCCTCTCCTCCCCGGAACTCTCCTCTCCTCCCCTTCTTCCTGTCCCTCCTCTGTTTTGAATGCATATATACTACAAGGCTTGGTGATATATTTAAAAATCCACTTGGATTGACACATGAATTGCCAGGCAGTCTGAATATAAGAGGGAGAAAATGAATCTGATCCCCAAGCACTGAAGTAAAAGCAGAAGGCAGTGAACTTGGTGATAACCTATCCTCTGAAAAGGCCTCTCCCTTGGAAATGAAAGAAGATTTTAGCAAACAGCTCTGACCTGCTCTCAGGCGCTTAGACAGGGACAGTGCCCGGGACACGGCGGCGGGGGGGGGGGGGGGGGGGGGGCGTGGGGCGGGGGGGGCGGGGGGGGCCGGGGGCGGGAGGGGTGACCCTCACATGAGCCTGTCGCTGGGGCTGCGATGAATAGGATTATGGGAGATTGGGTTATTAGACAGAAGACAGACAAGAGGAACCTAGGTGGCAAATGGGAGAAATTAATGGAGAGATGAAAGGAAAACTAGGCGGAATGCCAGACTCTTAGGATAAAGTGTGAAGAATATGAGGGGGGAAAAAATCCCTGATGTTTCTGAATAAATCAAGTGGAACAGAATCAATAATCAAAATGTGTTTATTCCCCTCCCCCCTTTCCCCCTTCTTTACTGAATCCTCCTCAGAACTTAAAAGAGTACCTACAGCCCTAGCCGGTGTGGCTCAATGGATAGAGCGTCAACCTGCAGATTGAAAGGTCCCGGGTTCGATTCCGGTCAAGGGCACGGACCTCCGTGGCAGGCTCCTCCCCGGCCCGGGGCCCTGGTCGGGGCTCGTGCAGGAGGCAACCAATCGATGTGTTTCTCTCACATGGATGTTTCTCTCTGTCTTTCCCTCTCTCTTCCACTCTCTCTAAAAATCAATGGAAAAATATTCCCAGATGAGGATTAACAAAAAAAAACCCAAAACAAATGTCTTCTTTATTACAAACGCCACAAAAAGAAGTGCTCCCGGAAATCCCTAGGGCAGGCCCCCCTCCAATGTGATGGTCCCGTTTGCAGATTTTATTTTATTTTTTTATTTTTATTTTTAAAATATATTTTATTGACTTTTTTACAGAGAGGAAGGGAGAGAGATAGAGAGTCAGAAACATCGATGAGAGAGAAACATCGATCAGCCGCCTCCTGCACCCCCCCCACTGGGGATGTGCCCGCAACCAAGGTACGTGCCCTTGACCAGAATCGAACCCGGGACCCTTCAGTCCGAAGGCCGACGCTCTATCCACTGAGCCAAACCGGTTTCAGCTGCAGATTTTATAAATACACGAATCTCTAAGGCTTCCCAAGGGCGCATTTCACGTGCGCCTATGAAATAAGACAGCAGAAACGCATCCGTGCTCTACACGATTCCGGCCTTGAGGCTTTCTAAATGGGGCGCGTTGCGTTAGCATCTCCCTCATTAAAAAGCACTATAATTATGCCCCTGGCACTGACACTGCGGGAAATCTATGTGAGAACTTGGCCCAGGAAGCCCTAACCAAAATAGGCAACCTCCTTGATCGAAACTGGCCAAGATTGTGTCTGAGAGAGCCCTACCGACTGTCAGAGACGCTCTGGAAATGAAGCTTGTCCCTGTGCGCTCTGCCAGGCCCTGCTCCTCGCATCTCCCTGAGCACGGGGCCAGGCAGGCTCGGCCCTGCCAGGGGGAAAACATCTCAAAAAGGCAGGCGGGTCAGGGCAGCAGCAGCTGGGGAGGGTTTGTGTGTGGGGGGTAGGGGGGTGGGGTTGAGGCCAACCAGCTTCTCCTGGGTTCTGAATGCTGAAGGAACCACAAAAGGGAGATGTCTGCATTGCTTCTTCTTATTTTTTAAATAGATTTTTATTGATTTCAGAGAGGAAGGGAGAGAGAGAGATAGGAACATCCATGATGAGAGAGAATCATGGATCGGCTGCCTCCTGCACGCCCCACACTGGGGATGGAGCCCGCAACCAGGGCAAGTGCCCTGACCGGGAATCGAACCGTGACCTCCTGGTTCATGTCCGGCCGGGCTGCATTGCTTCTTTGTAGAAATGAAATGAGGCAGAATTCTCTCCTCCTGAACCACAGAGGCACAGATCATGGTCCAAGAGGCTGTTTCTCAAGGAAGGCGGTGGGCGGTTCTGTCTTGTTTCCTGGGAATTTCTCAAAACCATGGTTTGTCTCGTTCCCAGTTATGTCGTGAGAGTCCCAGGGATGGCGGGGGCCAGGGCCACCCTCCTAGCCCAAGCAGAGCGGCTTTGATTTGATGTGTTTCGCTTATTTTCCTAATTTAATTTTTATTCAGTCAGTTGTACAATAAACATTGGTTAAATAGCAACAGCCTGAAAAGTTCAAACTTGAGAGGAGAGAGAGAAATATCGATTCATCGTTCCTCTTATTGATGCATTCATTGGTTGATTCTTTTTTTAAAAAAATGTTTTTATTGATTCCTGAGAGGAAGGGAGAGGGAGAGATAGAAACATCAATGATGAGAGAGAACCATGGATCAGCTGCCTCCTGCACGCCCCACACTGGGGATCGAGCCCACAACCCGGGCATGTGCCTTTGACTGGCATCGAACCCAGCACCCTTCAGTCTGCAGGCCGACGCTCTATCCACTGAGCCACACCAGCCAGGGCTCATCGGTTGACTCTTGTATGTGTCCTGACCAGGGATTGAACTTGCAGCCTTGGCATATTCAGACAACGCTCTAACCAGCTGAGCTACTTGGCCAGGGCTATTGATGGCTTTTTTTTTTTTTTAATGGATTTTAAAATTGGAATCATCTACTGACTTCCAATCTCCCTCCACGGAAGATGGAGGCTAAGCCCTATTATCACGCACTTCATCCCCACACACTCCCACCCCGCATCCCGTGTCGGAACTGCCCACGGACTCTGGGGAAAGGGAGGGTTTCAAGGAGGAAGAGACCACGAATGCCAATGGCAGTGGGGCTCAAAGAATGATGGGGACTGACGGGGTCAGGAAGTTGGTGGGATCTGAGGTGAGAGCTGCTTCCGTGGGTGGACGGAAACCACAGATGGTGGCTGCAGGAGATGAGAAAGTAAGGCAGCGAGTATGGACAGCGCTCTCTAGAAACTTGGCCGTGAAGATGGGCCAGGAGCCCTGTGGTTCAATTCTCCAAAGGCCTGAAGGCCGTGCAATAATACCATCATGCAGCTGTATTGGGGTTGTTTCTTTGTTTTTTCTCTTTCTAGGAAAAAAAGGTAAACAAAACAAAACGTGACTCTTTACAATTCCAAGTCCCACCAAAGACACAGTTTACATCTTCAGTACAGAATGAATAGGGAAAACAAAAACAAAAAAATGAATAGGGGGTATTTTCAAAGCTCTAGGGCAGTGGTCGGCAAACTCATTAGTCAACAGAGCCAAATATCAACAGTATAATGATTGAAATGTCTTTTTTTTTTTTAAGATATTTTATTGATTTTTTTACAGAGAGGAAGGGAGAGGGATAGAGAGTTAGAAACATGGATGAGAGAGAAACATTGATCAGCCGCCTCCCACACACCCCCTACTGGGGATGTGCCCGCAACCAAGGTACATGCCCTTGACCGGAATCGAACCCGGGACCCTTCAGTCCGCAGGCCGACGCTCTATCCACTGAGCCAAACCGGCTAGGGCAATATATGTATATATATATATATTTAAATTGATTTCAGAGAGGAAGGGGAAGGGAGAGAGAGAGATAGAAACATCAATGATGAGAGAGGATCATTGATTGGCTGCCTCCTGCATGATTGGGGATTGAGCCCACAACCTGGACATGTGCTCTGACCAAGAATCGAACCATGACCTCCTGGTTCCTAGGTCAGCGCTCAACCACTGAGTCGCCACTGCCCGGCTTTGTGTTCTCTTTACTGGCACACAGCTTTTGTGAAACACGATATACAAAAAAGCATCATCCCGTAAGCGGACAACCCACAGGACAGCGATGAAGAGGGAGCCTGGGCAGGACGGACCCTCCCCGCTGCTCCTGGCCAAGGTTTCACCCCCACCCAGGTGAGGAGCGGTTACCATTCCTTTCACACCGGGTGAGGCTGTGGTGGGGCAGGGCGTGGTTTTCAGACGTGGTTCAGCGCAATTTAGCTGGTGAGTCCATCCCCGTGGGGAGTGGTTTTTCCTAACAAGGCAACGGTCAGGTAGGTCTCCCCAGGAGGCCCCCGTCTGGATCAGGAACATAAATGAGCCTATTGGATCGTGGGGACGCCTTGGAGCACTTCCGAGATGACAGATGAGTGAGAGGCTGCTGGTTGACATTTAGCGATGGCACCAAAAGTATCCAAAGTCTCCTCGCCAGTTTGTCCAAGCCGGCCCGGAAGTGGACCGGACCTCCTGGCCGGAGGGGCTGCCAGCTCTCTCCCCCCGGCCATGCTGGGCACAGCCCACCTGCTCGTACTTGGCCAGCTGCCCACGCGCCTACAAGGGTAGTTTTTCTGTTCAAAATGTCTCTCCTCTCTTTGCTCTTGGTGTGGATCACATGGTGTAGTAGTCTGCTCAGGCTGCCGTGACAGATTCCATAGACTATGTTTCTTGGTTTGTTTGTTTGCTTGTTTGTTTGTTAATCCTCACCCATGGATATTTTTCCATTGATTTTTATTTTTTTTATTATTATTATTATTTTAAATATATTTTATTGAATTTTTACAAAGAGGAAGGGAGAGGGATAGAGAGTTAGAAACATTGATGAGAGAGAAACATCGATCAGCTGCCTCCTGCACACCCCCCACCGGGGATGTACCCGCAACCAAGGTACATGTCCTTGACCGGAATCGAACCCGGGACCCTTCAGTCCGCAGGCCGACGCTCTATCCACTGAGCCAAACCGGTTAGGGCATGTTTTTTAGAGAGAGTGGAAGGGAGGGGGAGAGACAGAGACAGAGAGAGAGGAACATCCATGTGAGAGAGACACATCGATTGGTTGCCTCCCACACACACCCCGACCAGGGCAGGGATCGAGCCTGCAACTAAGGTACGTGCCCTTGACCGGAATTGAACCCGGGACCCTTCAGTCCGAGGGCCAGTGCTCTATCCACGGAGCCAAACCAGCCAGGGCTAGACTGTGTTCCTTAATAGCAATTCAGTTCTCACAGCTCTGGAGGCTGGATGTCCAATATCAAGGGCTGGCTCGCTGAGTTTCATTCTGAGGCCTGTTCTCTTGGCTTGGAGATGGCCACCATCTCGCTGTGTGTTAGCACGACCTCTGTGCAAGCCGGGGGAGAGAGAACTCTGGTCTCTCTCTTTCTTCTTATAAGGGTACCCCTTCTGTCAGATTAGGGCCCCCCTCTTCTGACTTTATTTAACCTTGATTACCTCCTAAAGACCCTCTCTCCAAACACAGTCCCATTTAATTTAAAAACATTTTTAAAATATATTTTTATTGATTTCAGAGTAGGGAGAGGGAGAGAGAGAGAGAGAGAGAGAGAGAGATAGAAACATCAAGGATGAGAGAGAATCACTGATTGGCTGCCTCCTGCACGTCCCACACTGGGGATGGAGCCCACAACCCGGGCATGTGCACTGACCAGGAATTGAACCGTGACCTCCTGGTTCATAGGTCGACACTCAACCACTGAGCCATGCCAGCTGGCCAATAAAAATATATTTTTAAAAAATTCTTCTAGGCATACAGTTAAGATTTACTTTACTATATGTATACTATGCCTTAAACAATTTTTTAAAAAATAAACACACACAGTGCTCGCTTTGGCAGCACTTGTACTAAAATTGGAACGAAGCAGGGAAGATTAGCATGGCCCCTGGGCAAGGATGACACACAAATTTGTGAAGCGTTCCATATTTTTGAAAAATAAATTTAAAAATAAAAAATAAACACATGCCAAAGAAAAGAGAATCCAGTTAAATCTCTGAGGACTTTGGGAATGAGGCTGGTGGCCCATGTTCTTAGGGTGAGAAGTGACACCCAGGGCTTACCCTGTGGGAAGGGAAGGAACTTAACCTTTATTGAGCATTTTGGTTAGTCAGGCTGGTTCTGCCTATAAGAAACAGAAGTCCACTCCTGTGTCAAGTATACAGGGTCTTCCATGAATCCAAAAGAATCTGAAGAGCTAGGCCTCACACGAGACAGAAGCTTGGGGTGTTTCTCATTTTCAGCTCCATCCATCCATCTATCCATTCATCTATCCATCCATCCTGGATCTACCCACACATCCATCCACCTATGTCCATCCATCCATCCATCCATCCATCCATCCATCCATCCATCCATCCATCCATCCATCAGTGTATTCATCCATCCATTCATCCATCCATCCATCCATCCATGTATTCATCCATCCATCCATCCATCCATCCACCTATCCATCCATGTATTCATCCAGCCAGCCATCAATCATCCATCCATCCATCCATCCATGTATCCATCTATCCACCCATCCATCCATCCATGTATCCATCTACCCACCCATCCATCCATGTATCCATCCATCCATCCATCCACCCATGTATCCATCCATCCATCCATGTATCCATCCATCCATCCATCCATCCATCCATCCATCCATCCTGCATCTACCCATCCATCCATCCACCTATGTCCATCCATCCATCCATCCATCCATCCATCCATCCATCCATCCATCTCTATCTCTATTTCTGTTTCTCATGCAATTCCTGCCTATGCCCGTGTATCTGCCCAGTACTCTTTTGGACCCACTTCCTCTCCTTTCTCCTTATGGTTCCAAAATGACTGCAACAGCTGCTTAGTCAATATGAGTCTCCCTCCTCGGCTCCCTCATCAACTATTCTTTCCCTGTGTGTCTCTTAGGTCAACCTCCTGAGAAGGGAATCCGACTGGGTTCCAGCACCCCTTTTTAAGCCCATCTTCAAGCTGCTGCTGGGCCCCAACATCTGGAACCAGGAAGAAGAAGCTCATGTGCTACAGTTCAAAGCCATGTGAGGTCCGGGTCCTGGGTTAGGAGAACTTCTGTTCACATGGCTGTGGAGGGGCAGGCAGCAGTGATGGGTGTCTCAGAAATGGGGGCCACTTGGTAGGCATTGGGATTTTAAGGATGTCCATATATTTTCCTGTAATGTTTTTGGTTTTGGATTCAGGGTTATGCTGGTCTCAAAAAAAAAAAATTAGTTTGGAGTTATTTTCTCCTCTTCAATTTTTTGTAAGCGTTTGTATAGCAGTGGCATTTCTTCTTTCTTAAATATCTGGTGGAATTCATCCGTAAAGTCATCTGGGCCTGGAGTTTTCTTTGTGAGGAGGTTTTTAGCTACACACTTAATTTCTTTTAAAAATATACAGCTATTCAAGTTATCTATTTATTCTTGAGTGAACTTCGGTAGTTTGAGTATTTCAAGGAGTTGTCAATTTCATCTAAGTTAATCGAGTTTCTTTGTAGAAACTTGTTTATAATATTCCCTTTTTATTCTTTTTTCAAAAAATAATTTTATTGATTTCAGAGATGAAGGAAGAGGGAGAGAGAGAGGGAAACATCAATGATGAGAGAGAGAGTCATCAATAGGCGCCTCCTGCAGCCCCCTACTGGGGATTGAGCCCACAACCCAGGCATGTGCCCTGGCTGGGAATTGAACCATGACCTCCTGGTTCATAGGTCTACACTCAACCACTGAGCCACACCAGCCAGACTCCTTTTTATTCTTTTAATATCTATAGAATATATAATGATATTCCCTCTCTTATTTTTGATATTGGTCATTTGTATTTTCTTTATTTTCCTAATCAGTCTGGCTAGAGGTTTATTAATTTTATTGATTTTTTTCTGAAAGAAACAGCTATTGGTTTTATTGATTTTTCTCTATTGTTCTGTTTTCTATTTCATTGATTTCCTCTTTGACCTTATTTCCTTGCATTTGATTACCCTGCACTAAATTTACTCGTCTTTCTCTAGTTTCTGAAGGTAGAAGCTGAGGTCATTGATGTGAGACCTTCTTTCGGTTCTAATGTGAGCATTTAGTGCTATGAGAACTCGGGTCCTGGATGACTCTCCTGACTGCTGGGTAAGTCTCATCCGACCCCAGTCTAAGTCCAGAACATCAATTTTCAACACATTCCAACTACCTGGTGAGCTTCTAAGGCCACCCATGCCTGGGCCCTCCCTAGGCCACTGAAATCACAGTCGCTGGGAATGATGTTGGTAGTTGTCAAAACTCACCAGGTATTCTAACGAACAGCCAGGATTGTGAATCACCACACTAGGCAGTGTTTCTCACTGCTATGATCGGGGCAGTTTTTTGTTTGTTTCCAGTTTTATGTTTCTGTTATCTTTATTTTATGATGTATTTTTATTGATTTCAGAGAGGAAGGGAGAGGGCGAGAGAGATAGAAACATCGATGAAAGAGAATCATTGATTGGCTGCCTCCTGCACGCCCCCAACTAGGGATCGAGCCTGCATGTGCCCTTGACCAGAATCGAACCCGGGACCCTTCAGTCCGCAGGCCGACACTCTATCCACTGAGCCAAACCGGCTAGGGCTTGCCTGATACCTTTGTAAAATGCAATAAAAATGAACCGTATGGCTTCTAATAGTTTCCCTTATAAAAAGTGGTACTTCCATGGCCTCTTAAACCAGGTGATCTCATTATTCTTCAGCATCATCAACAGCAGAGGAAAGGACACGTGTAGAAAGATGGTCAGGCACATGGTTGCTTCATCGGTGTAGCCATTATCGCCCTCGGTGGACCACTAGCCAGCTGTGTGGAAGCTGGTCCATGACCAGGCTGTGAGTAGCACTGTCTAGACTCCTTGACTATATGATTCAATAATTTCCCTGTATTCTTTGAACTGACATCAAATGACAAAACTAAAGCGATTTAGTAACACGTCTGAAGCCCTTTATTCAAGGGAAAACAATCCTTGGGGTGGGAGGGCGGCGCCTCACCAGCCATGGCGCTCTCTTCCCCAGGGATTCGGGCAAGAGGGAGTTTTATGGGGCAGAGCTAGCGAGCAAGCAGCGAGTGGAAGAAGCTGCGGTGCAGAAACAGGGCTGAGAGGCTGGGGTTGCATATCTGACCTTGTGTAGAAAGGTTAAGGGACGAGGAAGTTAAGTGGAGATCCCAGGGATGGCGTCTGGGGATCAGCTGATGAGATCGACTGCATGTCTGTCAAGGGGGGACGGGGGGGGGGGGTCTACAGGAACACGAACGTGTGGGTGGCTGATGTGGCACCGGGGGCAGGAGCCGCTCCATCGTGGGCCTAGAAATGTACCATATTTTCCGGCGTATAAGACGACCCCCAACTTTTCCAGTTAAAATATAGAGTTTGGGATATACCCGCCCTATAAGATGACACCCGGCATATAAGATGACCCCTGACTTTTGAGAAGATTTTCCTGGGTTAAACAGTCGTCTTATACGCCGGAAAATACGGTACTTTAGTTATTATTATTATTATTATTATTATTATTATTATTTAAATATATTTTATTGATTTTTTCAGAGAGGAAGAGAGAGGGATAGAGAGCCAGAAACATAGATGAGAGAGAAACATCGATCAGCTGCCTCCTGCACACCCCCTACTGGGGACGTGCCCGCAACCAAGGTACATGCCCTTGACCGGAATCAAACCCGGGACCCCTGAGTCCGCAGGCCGACGCTCTATCCACTGAGCCAAACCGGTTTCGGCTAGTTATTATTATTTTTAAAAAATATATTTTTATTGATTTCAGAGAGGAAGGGAGAGGGAGAAAGATAGCAACATTAATGATGAGAGAGAATCATGGATCGGCCACCTCCCGCACGCCTCCTACTGGGGATGGAGCCCGCAATCCGGGCGTGTGCCCTTGAGCAGAATCGAACCCGGGACCCTTCAGTCCGAAGGCTGACGCTCTATCCACTGAGCCACACCAGCTTCAGCTTAGGGCTACTTCAGTTATAAGAGGGTTTTCAGTTAGAAGAGGGAGATTCCAAGTGGAACACCGTGCCACAGACATATCCGTCTGTTCTGCAACCGCCTGTTCACACATGACTCCCTTTCTCTCTGTTTCCCACGTGACAGCTGCAGCCATCCCAGAGGTGTGTGCAGTCCTGGTTGTATGATGATGCTGCGTACTCCCAGCTGGCTCCTTTTCCAGGAGTTCAGCGGAGACGTTGCAAACTCCTTGTCCTCCACGGCTGATAACACGAAGGGGAAATGAGAACACCTAGGTTTCAGAGCCAATGGAAGCAACTTTTTTTTTTTTTAAATAAAGGAAACTTCTAGAAGCCACAAGATCCTGAAATAGCTTTTCATCTTTCAACCACAAGCTTCTCTTTCAAGTTGCACATACGGATGTTAACATATTTGCATTTTCCTTTTTGATGCTCAAATCATCCCATATTTGGCCAGAAAGAGTCCCCTCGGGTTCGCTCCTGTAATTCCAATGCCACAGTCTCCCATGCTGTCCTTACTCCTCTGTCACAGCCCTGGGTCGGCCATGTCTCAGGAGCCTTGGTTCCTTTGAGTGGAGAATGGTATTTAAGGAGACAGGGAAGGTGTGCATTTTTTAATATTTATATATTTTTATTGACTTACGAGAGGAAGGGAGAGGGAGAGAGAGAGAGAAATATCAATGATGAGAGAGAATCACTGATCGGCTGTCTCCTGCACATCCCCCACTGGGGATCGAACCCGTAACCCGGGCATGTGCCCTGACCAGGAGTCGAACCCTGACCTCCTGGTTCATAGGTCAACGCTCAACCACTGAGCCACGCCGGCTGGGCAGACGTGCCTTTTTTAAACACAGAACCCACGTGATTTTCAGAAGACCTGTGTTACCATGACTGCTGTCCTTTTCACGAAGTCACTTAATGAGCGGAAACCATCATGTCAGTTGGGGTTTGGGATCGGTCTATATTGGAACCGTTTCTCAACCTCAGCACCATTTGGGCTAGAAAAGTCTTGGTTGCGGGGCCTGCTCTGAGCACAGTAGGATGTTTACCAGCTTCCCTGGCATCAACACACCAGATCCCAGTAGCACCTTCCAGCGGTGACAACCAAAAATGTCTCCAGACACTGCCAAGTGCCCTTTGGCGTGGCAAAACCACCCCCCATTCAGGACCACTGGGTGGCGCCGCCGGCATAGCTCAGTGGTTGAGCATTAACCTATGAACCAGGAGGTCATGGTTTGATTCCTGGTCCGGGCACATGCCTGGATTGTGGGCTCGATCCCCAGTTGCGGGGCAGTGTGTGTGTGTGTGTGTGTGTGTGTGTGTGTGTGTGTGTGTATGTGTGTGTGTGCTGGAGGCAGCTGACCCATGATTCTCTCTCATTGATGTTTCTCTTTCTCTCTCCCCCTCTCCCTTCCTCTCTGAAATCAATAAAAATATTAGCCGAAACCGGTGTGGCTCAGTGGATAGAGCATCGGTCTGCGGACTGAAGGGTCCCAGGTTCGATTCCAGTCAAGGGCATGTACATTGGTTGCGGGCAAATCCCCGGTAGGGGGTGTGCAGGAGGCAGCTGGTCGATGTTTCTCTCTCATCGGTGTTTCTAGCTCTCCCTTCCTCTCTGTAAAAAATCAATAAAATATATTTTAAAAAATAAAAATAAAAATATTAAAAGAAGAGGAAGAAGAAGAAGAGGAGGAGGAGGGGGAGGGGAAAGAGGGGGTGGGAGGTGGAGGGGGAGGAGGGAGGGAGGGGGAGGAGGGGGAGGAGGAGGAGGAGGGAGAGGAGGAGGAGGAGGAGGAGGATCCACCACTGGGTGGCCTCTGGAATTCTGTGGAAAGTTTCCTGGAACAAACCAGAGAAAGCCGGGCCTCCCGATGCGACATCCATGCCAGCCTCCTGCCTCTGTTTCCCCAGGTGTCTACTGGGCTCATGGCTACACCCAGAGAAGCACACTGTGGGGGGCGGTCTGACCGGCAAGGAGTCACCAGCACGGGCGTGAGGAGCGGACGTTCCGTCACGGCAGCCCCGCGCCGAAGTCCACGTCGGGTTTTGCTAACTGTGCTGCGACGGGACGGCCTCTGCCTGGGCTGACTCAAGTCCTGGAGATTGCTCCACTCCGGCGTTCCCACCACGCCTCTCCGCAACGCCAGCCTCGTCTGAGACTTGACCGTCACCGAGAGCAAGTCCCCTTTAATTCATCCCAGATGCTGGGTGAGTCGTCATGAATCAGTCCCACACCGTCCAGAAACCACCAAAATGAGTCATAGGGACCAACAGGACTTTTTCTCCCTGCAAAACACGGACTAAAATAGTGCCTTGCCCTTTTAGGAAAAACAAAAAAGCTTCTAAGATTAGGACAAGATTCAGGGCCCTGCTGGTGTGCGTGAGGTGGTTAAACTGAGGGCCCCAGAGAGACAGGGTATGAGACCTGCTTCTGAGCCAGGCAGGGGCTGGGCGGAGGGGACAGACTTCCAGAGTGGGGACTCCAGATGGGCGCCAGCGACTCCCAGAAACGGCTACGCAAGCCTCTGTCTCCACCCGAGTCACAAGGGTGTCTGAGACGCAGAGATTAGCAATCTCTCTCCTTTTTTTTAAATACCGTATTTTCCGGCGTATAAGACGACTTTTTAACCCAGGAAAATCTTCTATACGCCCCGTCGTCTTATACGCCGGAAAATACGGTATGTTTTTATTGATGTCAGAGAGGAAGGGAGAGGGAGAGAGAGAGAGCAACATCCATGATGAGAGAGAATCACGGATCGGCTGCCTCCTGCACGCCCCACACTGGGGATTGAGCCCGCAACCCGGGCATGTGCCCTTGGCCGGAATCGAACCCGGGACCCTTCAGTCCGCAGGCTGATGCTCTATCCACTGAGCCACACCAGCCAGGGGGGGAGTCTCTGTCTTGGAGGGAGAGCTCTCAGGAACGGTACAGGCGCTTCCAGGAAATGGCACCAGACACAGCTGAGGAGACCCACGAGCCGTAGCTCAGTGCCGCCTCCTTCCCAGACTCTGGGGGCCCTTGGGAGCGCTGGGCCCGCCTTGCCCTCTCTCCGGGCCTCGGACCCTGGAATGGAGGAAGCCCACGCCGCGCAGAGGCGGTGCTGACACATCCCTGGACGGCGGCTGGGGGAGCCTGTCGATCGGTTCCTGCTTCTGGGTCCCCAAGGCCTCCCTGGTTCCGTCCTTGTGGGAGGGACTCAGATCCTCCCCGTGAATTCCCTCTGTGGTCAGGGTCAGCGTCCGTCACTCCCCACCCCGGCGCCCCGTCATTTCTGTCAGAGGCGCTGAGAGCCACACTCCCACAGCCAGACCTCGCAGAGCCGTGAGGAGGTACCGCCAGCCTCGATGACACGCGTGAGGTGCCAGGGGGAGGGTCTCCCCTCTGCAAAGGCGAAACGGGGACAAGCGGACCGAGCGCTGCCTGCAGTGACCGCGTCATCGCTGACCCAGGAGCTGCCTCAGCCACGTGGCCACTAAGGCCCTGGAGGCGGCCCAGCTAAGACCTACAGCAGGGGTCCTCAAACTACGGCCCGCGGGCCACACGCGGCCCGCCGAGGACATTCATCCGGCCCGCCGGGTGTTTTTGCCGCCGCTGCCTGTCCTGCTTAGCAGCCGACTTAGCAGTGTGCATAGGAATTTGTTCATAGTTTGTTTTTTTTAAACTATAGTCCGGCCCTCCAACGATCTGAGGGACAGTGAACTGGCCCCCTGTTTAAAAAGTTTGAGGACCCCTGACCTACAGCAACGAGAGAAGATGGGACTCAGGTTGCAGCAGCGCCCCGCGGGAGGCCTGGGCACACAGGCCCTGCTGGGGGGGGGGGACCCTAAAGGCCCTCCCTCCTGGGTGGCCTCCAAGCACCTCTCCTGGTTCCACCTGGGACCCCTCCGTTCTCTCACATGTTGTCTGCCAGCCCCGCGGTGTCACTGGCTCACCCACTCCTAAAGGATGCTTTCAGCTCTCATTCTTCCAAATCTCCATGGCCCGGCCAGGCCCCTCGCTCCCAGCAGAAGATGCGTTTCTTGTTTTATTTTTAATATATTTTTATTGATTTCAGAGCGGATGGGAGAGGAAGAGAGAGAGAGAGAGAAACATCAATGACGAGCCCTAGCCGGTGTGGCTCAGTGGATGGAGCGTCAGCTTGTGGATTGAAGGGTCCCGGGTTCGATTCTGGTGAAGGGCACATGCCCGGGTGGCGGGCTCGATCCCCAGTGTGGGGCGTGCAGGAGGCAGCCGATCCATGATTCTCTCTCATCATGGATGTTTCTTTTTTTTAAAAATATCTTTTTATTGATTTCAGAGAGGAAGGGGAGAGAGAGAGAAACACAGTGTAAGCCTCTCCTACAGAATCTATCTCGAAATCTCGGCTTCTTTTTATTATCAGCGGGGGGATGGTCAGCACAGTGACTCAGAGCTGGTTCTTGGACGTCCCCCCTCCCGGGCCTGCTTCGGTGGCCCAGCATCCCACATTCGAATGGGGGAGGGGCTTTTGTCAACTCTGAGGAAGAAAGAGCTCATATTTAGAAGAATAAAAAAGAGCTCATATTAACACTCAGGTGCCCCCAATAGGGACGCCTTCACGCGCCTCCACATTCCTTCTCACTCTTACTTATTCAACCGCTCCCTCCTAACTGCACCCTCCCACTGGCATTTAAACATATTTCAATCTCTCCTAAAATTTTCACACACACACACACACACACACACACACACACACACACCCCACAAAAAACTGCTCTGACCCTACCGCTTCTGGCAGCTCCCACCCTAATTCTCTCCTCCCCTTCAAAACCCAACGTGTGAAAAAGCTGTCTGCATCCACTGTCTCCGTTTCCTCACCTCCCACTCACTGCAGTCTGGCTTCCCCCCCCCCCTCCCCCAGTCCTCAGAAACAGCCCCGAGGCGGTCAGTGATGTCCGCAGAGCTGGGTGCGGCCAGCAGGACACAGGCCTGGGAGCGCTGTAGGGGAGGGTGACGGCTGGTGTTACCCAGGATGAGGTAACAAACAGCACCTGCCTGCCTGCCTGCCTTCCTTCCTCCCATCTTTTTTTAAAAATATATTTTTTATTGATTGCAGAGAGGAAAGGAGAGGGAGAGATTAAGATAGAAACATCAATGATGAGCCCTAACCAGTGTGGCTCAGTGGATAGAGCGTTGGCCTGGGGACTGAAGGGTCCCAGGTTCGATTCCGGTCAAGGGCATGTACCTTGGTTGCGGGCACATCCCCAGTAGGGGGGTGTGCAGGAGGCAGCTGATTGATGTTTCTCTCTCATCGATGTTTCTAACTCTCTATCCCTAAAAAAAAAAAAATCAATAAAATATATTTTAAAAAAAGAAGAAACATCAATGATGAGGGAGAATCACTGATCAGCTGCCTCCTGCACGCCCCCAGTGAGGATGGAGCCCGCAACCCAGGCACGTGACCTGACCCAGAATCAAACCGTGACCTCCTGGTTCTTAGGCTGACGCTCAACCACTGAGCCACACTGGCCGGGCTTTCCTTCCATCTTTATTGAGCACAACTTGGGCCAGACACCAAGGCTGCCACTTGGTGTACACGCCGCGAATGACACAGACATGGGCTCTGCCCTCATGGAGCTAACCCTCTACTTGGGAGGTGGGCATGACTCACAGAGCCGTGAAAATACACAACGACAAACGTCACATTTATTTATTTATTCATTTAAATACTAGTATTTTTATTGATTTCAGAGGGGAAGGGAGAGAGGGATAGAAACATCAATGATGAGAGAGCATCATTGGTCGGCTGCCTCCTGCACGCCCCACACTGGGGATCGAGCCCATAACACGGGCATGTGCCCCTGACCAGGAACCAAACCATGACCTCCTGGTTCCTAGGTCGACACTCAAGCACTGAGCCGTGCCGGCCGGGGCTAACACCACATTTTATAGAGGACACGCTCAGAGTGCATCATGGTGGGCTGTGCTCTCACCGAAAGGTCAGAGAGATGTTTAGGCCGAGACCTGACCAGCAGGAATTAGTCCAGGAGGAACGGGCAGGGAGTCGGTGACAGGAGATTGGGGGAAAGGAGTGAAGGGTGATGTTCCCCCAAGATCCCAGGGATTCCCCAAGCGGAAGGGACCACCAGGAGCAGGCAGGGAGGGGTGAGATACGCTGGAGAGAAATTAGATTTCCCCCTCCTCTACCTTCTACTCTCTGTGCCCTGCTCTCCCGCCTCACGGAGGGACGTCACCACCCCTGGCTTCCACTCTGGTTAGCCCCTCAGCTTCCGCTTTTCTCCCAGGGCTGTGTGCTTTGCCCCCTGGTCCTTGCCTGTCCCCCCTATACCCTGAGTGGGAGTGCTCCACAGAGCTCTCCCCAGGCCTCATCTCCTTTGGTCTCCCCGTTTCATGGGCTATCACTTCTAACAGATCTCCAGCCCCAGAATTCTTTCCTGAGGTCCAGGTTCATCGCTCTATTTGCCCAATGATCCTCTCCACCGGAGATCCTGCCACCATCTCACACGGCGGATCGCAGTTAGGAAAAAATGTAGATTATATAAAGTCCTCTTTTTCCCCAGCCTGTTTTTAAAAGGGAGCAGCTAGCCCAGCCAGCATGGCTCAGTGGTTGAGCATCGTCCTATGAACCAGGAGGTCACGGTTTGATTCTCTGTCAGGGCACAGGCCCCAGTTGGGGGCTCAATCCCCAGTGTAGGGCGTGCAGGAAGCAGCCGATCAATGATTCTCTCTCATCATTGATGTTTCTATCTCTCTCTCTCTTTCTCCCTCCCTCTTTGAAATCAATAATAATTTTTTAAAAAATCTTACAAAAAAGGAATCATGCCCTAGCTGGTTTGGCTTGGTGGATAGAGCGTAGGCCTGCGGAGTGAATGGTCCTGGGTTCGATTCCGGTCAAGGGCACATGCCTGGGTTTCGGGCTCAATCCCCAGTGGGGGGCGTACAGGAGGCAGCCTATCAGTGATTCTCTCTCATCATTGATGTTTCTATCTCTCTCCCTCTCCCTTCCTCTCTGAAATCAATAAAAAATACAGTGTGTGTGTGTGTGTGTGTGTGTGTGTGTGTATGTTTTATAGGAATCAACTAAAACAATGCATCTTGAGAAGAACATGAGCATTCGACCTGACCTGTAGGAACTTGGTACCGCAGGGTCGGTGGTGAACAGCCTTTCTTTACACAAATAAGGAAACTGAAGTTAAACTAAGAGATTTGATTAGCTGATTAATGAGGCTGGGGCAAGCTCGCCGTGAAGCTAGGTTTAATGCCCTTGTCTATATCCCAGTCTTTTATGATTTCTTCCAACTCAGTATAATTGGATTGTTCAGCTTGGATAATGGGCATAAGAGGCGATTATTCATTACATGATTCTTCTGTGTCTTTTGAAATCTTTTGTCGTAAAACTCTAAAAAATATAACATATCTCATTAAAAAAAAAATAACTAGTCTGCCTTAGTTGGCTGATTAGTGCTAATCTGCAATGTAATCCTTAACCTCCTGGTTCGAGAGACTTGCCTGGACTCATGAACGGGATTTCTGCAGGAAATCATGTCAAAGGAAACATAGAACTATGCACTGAAGTTGCAAATGACATCATCAATGAGTTATTTTTCTTTGTGCTCCTTTCCTTTGTCCTTCTCACCATATATGTATATAAATGTGTGTGTGTGTGTGTGTGTGTGTGTGTGTGCACACTGAGAATTTCTGAGCATGGAGGAAGTGGTTCAATCTGCTCGTCTCCGAGCAGCTGTTGGCTTTTAGAATAAAGAAGTGAATCTCCCTAGTTTCTGATTCAGAAGCAACGTGAGACTTGCTTTCATCCACCACATCTAAATTTAAACGCCTGCCTTCTCCTCCCGGGAAGCTCAATCCTCTTTCCCCATAACACGGAAGGGAAAAACTTGGCTTTCGCATGGTGTTTAGGTTAGAGCTGCAAGGGGAGTTTTAAGCGTTGAGTACAGGGCACCTCAAGGAGAGAAGGCACACACACCACACACGGGCATGGAAGCCTCCGGCAGCGTCCGTGGGCCTGTGGGTTAGCGAGGACTCCGAGTCTGAGGACTCCGCCCTCCCATTTCTTCACCCATAAGGTTTATTCCCTCCCACACTTCTGCCACTCCCATCTTCATTTCAGCAGAACGTGATAATTTCCCTTCACCAATATCTGAGGTGTTCAGTGTTATCTGTTTGCACACTCATTCACTTTAATTTTAAATTTTTTTTATTTTTTAAAGGAATTATATGTGTACATATCTTACTTACCATTGCCCCCCCATCACTTTAATTTTTAAATTTTTATTTAAAAAATATTATTATTGATTTCAGAGAGGAAGGGAGAGGGGGAGAGAGAGAGAGACAGAAACATCAATGATGAGAGAGAATCATTGATTGGCTGCCTCCTGGATGCTCCCTACTGGGGATCAGGCCTGCAACCCAGGCATGTGCCCTTGACCGGAATCAAACCCAGGACCTTTCAGTCCGCAGACCGACGCTCCATCCATGGAGCCAAACCAGCCGGGGCAATATTCCTATGTATTCTGTGGAAATGCATTTCTATTTAAGCGGTCAGTATTTCTTCACTTGGATGAAATAAACGGAATCATCTTACTGTGGATTTGGCCCTGCCGTTCTATGCTTTGTAGCCGAAAGGGGGCCACATACGAACCCTGACATGTTCAGGAGAGGCCCGCACGGGAGCCTCACAAACCCAGAGACCAAAGAAAGCACACGAGGTGGTCTGAACAGAAACATTCCTGACTGAAAGCGGGCCATCCGTCTCCTGACCTCCTGTGCAATGGAAAAAAAAAAAAAAAAAAGAAGGCGGGTCATGGTGGTAGTCACGTCCTAGGCCTGTGGCCTCCTTGACAAAGGCCAACCTTTAACCTTGAAATTGTTTATTGTTTTTGTGCATCTAAGATAACATACTTTTGAAATGGCAGAGTCATCTTTGTTTCCAGATCCCTCGGGGCACCGCCACACGAGCCCACATCGACCTCACTGTTACCGCGTTGTCCACATACCATCGCCGTGTGCCGTAAGTATTAACTCTCCTGGGCCCACCCATGTCAAATGTCTCTCCCTTTAACTTTTCATCCCATCTCAGAGGTTTCCCCCTCTTTGCTTCCTCCGCCTCCCTAATCTACCGCCCATGAATTTCATGCACCCCTCCTCACATCTCCTCTTTTTTTTAAAAAAAAAAAATTTCTTTATTGATTAAGGTATCACATATTTGTCCTCATACCCCCATTCCCATCCCAAACCCCTCCCCACGCGTGCCCCCACCCCCCCCCACCTCCTCCTTTGATGCCAGTGTATAAAATAAGCTGCAAAACGGCCATTCTCCAGAGCATTTTTCTCACTCTGTTGAGATTTTGCGTCCTGGCAAAGGTCGTTCGTTTGGCTCAAATAAACACTTAAAGACTTTTATTTATTTATTTTTTAGGTTGATGTTCTTTCGTTGACAGCTTTAAAAATGGCAAGGGTGACAGTACTATGATCCACAGTGGAACATGTGGGAACACACTAACAGCTTTTATCGGATTTCCTCTGTCATACCTCCTTCATTCACAGGAGCCATTCCAAGGATCATGTGACCCAAGTGAAGGTGAAGATTCTTGGGCGCCATCAAGTGGCCGTCTGGGGAATACCTAAGGTGATCTGGGTGAAGACCATCTGCCTCGACAGATGTCTCCCCTGAATTTGGGGCCTGGAAATGGAGCAGAGAACAGCCAAGAAAGTTGTCAGAGGAGCCTAGCTGGTGAGGGAAATAAAGCATGGCCTGAGAAGTGAGGAAGTGGGTGCATAGCCAAAGCATTTGCAGCTGAAGCATCTCATGACTTCTATTTTAAAAAATGTATTTTATTGATTTTTTTACAGAGAGGAAGGGAGATGGATAGAGAGTTAGAAACATCGATGAGAGAGAAACATCGATCAGCTGCCTCCTGCACACCCCCTAATGGGGATGTGCCCGCAACCAAGGTACATGCCCTTGACCGGAATCGAACCTGGGACCTTTCAGTCCGCAGGCTGACGCTCTATCCACTGAGCCAAACCGGTTAGGGCTCATGACTTCTTTAGAAGACAGCTGTGAGGCATGAGAAGTCATTACAGTAATCTAAAGACATTCGGAGATTTATTTCTCGTCAATGTTTTTTTTTTTTCCCCAGTTGGCCACAAATATGAAGAACTCAAAAGTCATCTGGAATCAATGAAAGTATTGGCAGAGTTATTGGAAAGGTACGTGTTTTGATGAAAACAGCTCATCACCTGTGCAGATGTGGGCCATCAAAGGGGAACATCACCCTACCTCATTCTCTGAAACCAATGAACAGAGCCAACTATGTAAAATGTGACAGTAAGATGTCTTTGAGGCCATATAGTTTCAGTCAGGTGGACAGTAACTGCATCCGTTGAAAACCCAATACATGTCAGGGGTCCTGACAAAAAATAAAATAAAATAAAGAGGTTGCATACTCCAAAGGTGGCATTTAAGAGAGTCTAATGAAGAGACTGTTTACAAAAATATGGGCAGAGTTCCGGGAAGCAAAAAGGGATGGAACTAGCGACAGAGGGAAGATACCCCATAACTTGAGAGGGCAAAGGAAGGAGTGGTTGTTGGAACTTTGGTAATATTGGAACTTTGTAAAAGAATACAGCTACTATTTTTTTATTAATTTTTTTTTTTATTGATTTCAGAGAGGAAGGAAGAGGGAGAGAGAGATAGAAACATCCATGATGAGAATCATTGATTGGCTGCCTCCTGCACGCCCCCTACTGGGGATCGAGCCCACAACCCGGGCGTGTGCCCTGACTGGGAATCAAACCATAGGTCGATGCTCAACCACTGAGCCACGCCAGCCGGGCAATTATGAGATTTTTAGTTCATTGGAAATATATTTGGATTGTTAGAAATCGTGCTGTACCCGAACTGAACAAGCCTCCCACCCCATCTAGAGAGCAGCCAGGCCAAAACCGGTTTGGCTCAGTGGATAGAGCATCGGCCTGTGGACTGGAAGGTCCCAGGTTCGATTCCGGTCAAGGGCATGTACCTTGATTGCAGGCACATCCCCAGTAGGGGGTGTGCAGGAGGCAGCTGATCGATGTTTCTCTCTCATCGATGTTTCTAGCTCTCAATCCCTCTCCCTTCCTCTCTGTAAAGAATCAATAAAATATATTTAGAGAGCAGCCAGGACAAAAAAAGAAGTTTCTAACACGATAGATGTTCTAGCCCCATGGTCGGCAAACTGCGGCTCGCGAGCCACATGCGGCTCTTTGGCCCCTTGAATGTGGCTCTTCCACAAAATACCACGGCCTGGGCGAGTCTATGTTGAAGAAGTGGCGTTAGAAGAAGTTTAAGTTTAAAAAATTTGGCTCTCCAAAGAAATTTCAATCGTTGTGCTGTTGATATTTGGCTCTGTGGACTCATGAGTTTGCCGACCACTGTTCTAGCCACAGAACACAGGCTGGAGGCACATCTGGGGCGACCAGCTGCAAGGAGAATCATAATAGGCAACAAGGAGTTGTCTCTATTAGTCTTTGTACAACCAAGGTAATTTTTTTAATGGAGGAAAAGAGGGGAGTACTTACTAGAATCAGGGGGGCCTAATGCTGGGGCCGACAGGACTTGTTTAAGGGAAGAAAAAGCCTTTTAGATTTGAAGACCTGGGTAATCATTTAATGTTGTTAGCTTGTGTTAGATGCAGTAGAGCTTTTATATTGGAAGCATGATTTAATATTTACTGTCAACAAAAGCCAGGCATGTCCAGAGGGTATGCATTTGTCAAAGTGTGGTGAGCCCAGGTCCCTTGAGGAGGGCTAATTCTCTGGAAGAAAGTGAGCGTCCCTCTATTCCTTATTTGTCATGTCCACGTAATGGGCTTTGGACAGGCATAACTAATTTACTTTAAGGGTTTTGAGGCACAAGAAGAGAGGGAGATTAAGAAATCTCATTTGAGGCCTTTTAGTGAGGCCAACAGAAAGCTAACATATTGGATGGGAACCGTTTCCGGGAAATGTCATGTTATTTAAGCTGCTTTTTATGAATTAGTACAGGCTGAAACTGCAGATTAAACATGCACTTCTAGATCCATTCCCTCTGAAATCCCTGCTAAAACGATTGTAACGTAATTTTTTTAAAAACGACAGTAAATCTTCAAGGATGAGGAGAACAGAGGAGACAACAGTACCCAGTTTTTGGAAGGTAGACAGCAGAAGTGGGATGGTGACTGACTCTCTTAGCAGATCCGAGAAGGGATAATTTCTGGGCAAAAAAAAAAAGGAAAAAACAAGATAGTTTATACCATAGAATCCTAAAAAGTATAGCCGCCGACAGAACCAGGGTATCTCTGGAATTGGGAGTGAAAGAGGGTCTAGCCCTAGCCAGTTTAGCTCAGTGGATAGAGCGTCGGCCTGGAGACTGAGGGGTTCCAGGTTCGATTCCGGTCAAGGGCACACGCCTGGGTTGCGGGCTAGATCCCTAGTAGGGGGCGTGCAGGAAGCAGCTGATCAGTGATTCTCTCTCATCATTGATGTTTCTCTCTCTCCCTTCCTCTCTGAAATAATAAAATATATTTAAAAATAAATAAAATAATGAGGATGGGGTGGAAGCAGTTTGAGAGCAGGTAGCCCCTAGATGTTCTTCCCCACTGCATACCTTTGGGCGTGGTTTCCCATTACTTCACTCATTATGACAATACCTTAATTCTTTGAACATATTTTCTTTTAGATTTTGAACATATGTATCAAACTTTCCTTAAAGTCTGTGCTACATTCAACAGCTGATCATTTTGAGGTCAGTTTCTTTCCTTTTAAAAAACATCTTATTCAGCCCTAACCGGTTTGGCTCAGTGGATAGAGCATCAGCCTGCGGACTGAAGAGTCCCAGGTTCGATTCCGGCCAAGGGCATGTACATTGGTTGCGGGCACATCCCCAGGTGGGGGGTGTGCAGGAGGCAGCTGGTTGATGTATCTCTCTCATCGATGTTTCTAACTCTCTATCCCTCTCTCTTTCCTCTCTGTAAAAAATCAATAAAATATATACTTTTTAAAATAAAATAAAAAACATCTTATTCATACATATTTACTTATCTGACACTATTACAGATTAGGTCAGTTTCTGTTGACTCTTTGTTGTTGTTTTCACAATGGGTCACACGTTCCTATTTTCTTGCATGTGTAGGAATTTTAGATTACTCAATGGCCCATTGCAACCTCTAGTTTTTTTGTATTTTTAAAATTCTGTATTTCTACTATGAATAGGTAATGTCCTCGAATGTGCAAATGTCAAAAGATATGACAGACTATACAGGGAAGTTTATATCTCCTTCCTTACCTACCCAGTTCCCACTCCCCAACACATATCCATGGTTATTAGTTCTTTACTTATCAGAAAAGTGTAAATACAGGTACAAACAGATACATATAAACACTATTTTCTACACAAACAGTAGTATACTATTTTGCACCTTGCACATTTTTAAAAATATATTTTATTGATTTTTTTACAGAGAGGAAGGGAGAGGGATAGAGAGTTAGAAACATCGATGAGAGAGAAACATCAATCAGCTGCCTCCTGCACACCCCCCACTGGGGATGTGCCCGCAACCAAGGCACATGCCCTTGACCGGACTCGAACCTGGGACCTTTCAGTCCGCAGGCCATCGCTCCATCCACTGAGCCAAACCAATTAGGGCCACCTTGCACATTTTTTAAGTATGAAAGAGAATTTATCAGCTCATGTAACTGAGAAGTCCATGGCATGACTGACAACACCACAGGCTCCTGGGCCTCAGACAGTCCTATCAGAACTCGGTTTCTTTCCCTCTCCTTGTTTGCACTCTCTTCCGTGGTAACTTCATTCTCAGGCAAGTTCCCACTGCTCTGCTCTGCCCTGCTGCCTGGTGCTCCCCGCCCAGTCCCAGCTGCAGGATGACACCCTAACAGTCTGGCAGCTCTTCCAGAAAGGGCATGTTCCCTGTAACTTGTAGCAAAAGTCTCAGGGAGAGCTCTCATTGGACCAGCTGGATTGCAGGCCCATCCCTGAACCAATCACTGAGGCCAAGCTAGTGAGATATGCAGATTGGCTAGGTCCAAGTCACATGACTACCTCAGAAGCACTAGGCTTAAGCATTCAGCCTCATGTTGGCCTGAGGCATAAGGGCCGGAAGTTGGGGAGGGTGGATCTCCCAAGGAATAAATAGCAAGGTGCTGTGAGCAGATGCTCCCCAGGTGAAAACAGATGTCTACTGCAAAAGGTGCTGTTTTGTGGCCTTCGGTGTTTTGGCTCTTTCCTGCCTGGAACCTGCAGGTGTGGCTGAGGCCACTCCTAGCTCCTCGCACTGGCTTCTTGGAAAATGTCCCAGGGTGGAGAGAGGCTGCCCTAACAGTTTTGTCTTCGATTCTTTATTTGTCCACTTGGCATCTCTTAACCACAGGGCCAAACTAACAGCCAAAATTGTTTATTATTTCCCATGATGCTGCTCTTGCAAGCATGCAAAGTCTTATTATAAACCCTCCAGACAATCCCAAGACCATACCCACACCTTCTTTATCACCTCCACACGCCACGCCAATATTTCCCCTGCTCTCAATCAACTCAGAGCCAGGGACCAGACATCTAAGGAGAGACCCTATACCCCAAATCTTGCTGGAATTATTTAAACTTAGAGTTTATCGGGTAAACACTCAAAAGAAAAGAAAGAAGGGAAATGGTCAGGGACAGACAGGAGACAGAAAAAAAAAAAAGGGAAAAACTTTATCCTCCTACAGATACAGCTGCTTGGTTGTTCTAAAAGATTTTTTTTTAAGAGGAAACAAGGGGCAGGGGTTACTGAGAAGAGGACAGATTAGACTGAGCACAGGGAGCGGCTGCTGCTTAGAAGCACTGGGCCCTCCCCCCTCCCTCTGTCCTTTTATCAGCCTGAGACAGAAACCACTACAGCCTCGGTGGCTAAAAGCCTAAAACCAGAGAAAAACAGATGGGCAGGGAAAAAAGAAAAAAACAAAACCCTAATGCAGGGCGAGAAAAGTAAAAGGTTACTAAATTATGTATAAACTAGAGGCCCAGTGCATGAGAATTCATGCACTGGAGGGGGGGGTGGTCCCTCAGCCTGGCCTTCCCCCTCTCACAGTCTGGGAGTCCTCAGGGGCGGGAGGCGACCCGGCGATCAGGGGAAGGTGACGCCTCCATCACACCTCTACTGCTGCCACTGCCAGCAGCGCAAGCCTTGGCCAGCCCTGGTTACCTGAGCCTCGGGCAGCCCTGGGCAGATGGGCAGCTGCCATCCTGGGCAGCTGGGGGGCTGAGGGGACTGGAGGACTCCAGAGGCAGGTGCGCAGAGCGGCTGGACCTGCCTGGGGGCAGGCCCGGCCATGCTGAATGCCTGCTGCCCCAGCAGGGCTGAGGGGACTGGGCACCGCCATCTTGTGGCTGTGGGTGCTGCCATCTTTGAGGGTGTGGCCGTCAATTAGCATATTCCCTCCTTATTGGCTATGGGCACCGCCATCTTTGTGAGGCGTGAGGGTCAATTAGCATATTCTCTCTTTATTAGAAAGGATTATGAATACATAATTTATATATTACTAGAGGCCCGGTGCACGAATTTGTGCACGGGTGGGGCCCGGCTGGCCTGCCCCAATCGGGGCTGATTGGCTGGGCCAGCCAGGTGGGGGGGCCGCAGGCAGTTGGTCGCCGGTCCTGCCCCCTGGTCGAATTCCCGGTCGAACACCCCGGTAGAGGGGACAATTTGCATATTAGCCTTTTATTATATAGGATGAATATACTAGTAGCCCAGTGCACGGATTCATGCACATTGAAAGGAAATTAATTAGAAGAAATATTTTAATATTGCTATTTGCCCTTTCTCTATAATAGAAGTGTCAGAGATGAAAGAAAATTAGTAAAATGTATATGAAAATAATATATAAATTGATTAATAAATAACATGATATAACAACAACAAAGACATGGTATAAAAACAACAAAAACATGATATAGAAACAACATTGATAAAAGCAATGACTGATAAATTGATTAAACTTATTCTAATATCTCCTTGTATACCTCATTAAGAGTAAAAACTCTTCAGTCATTCAGAGTGCTTGACTAATTTCCCTTGTGATGAAGTATTTAGAACTTTAACTTTAACGTCACACGCTCTTCAAACTTGAGAGAAAGCAACATATAACTGACCATGTCTGAAAACGGGTGCAGGTGGGAATATTCCTACTCTGTCTACAGTTTGTCCTTGTGATTTATTAATAGTCATCGCAAATGTTGGCATCACGGGAAACTGTCCCTTTCTTTTTTCAGCTTCAGATGTGCCAATAGTTCGTCTTCAGACATATTCTGTCAAAGACGCTGCGTTCTTTCAACTTAAGAATGTCAACAAAAACAACCAAATTCACGATGGACAATGACAGATCGAAACACACGCGTGCAATTGGCGCCAGCAAGAGCTTTATATGTATCGCACATGCGCGGGTCAACTGTTTATTTTTAAATTGACAGTGTGCATCATATGTACCGGCCGGCCGGGTGGTCAGACGGACATATGGTGGGTCACTTAGCGTTTTGTATATATAGATAATTTGTAAATTATGTATACATAATATTTTAACATAAATATATAACAGATACATTATATATGTATATGTGATATCTAACTAAATTAAAACAAAGGTCCTTAATGTGGTCCAAATGGCAATCCAAAATTTATATACGAAAACTTATATACTAAAAGAATTTATATAACAAAAAGATAAAAATGGCTTCTGTGCGTCTACAACCTAAGTCCTAAATTAACTCTAACATTTGCTAAAATGTACCAATAGACAAAAATTTCTGGACTTCATTATTACCAGGGCTCAATTACTATAGTTATACCTGGGGATCCCACTAAATATAAACATTGTGCCCTATAATCTTAAGAAAGCAATTATAAAATAGAGAATAGGAATGCCTCACTTTAACTATTGCCTTGCCTAAATTTCCCTTACTTATAATACCCATAGCCATAAAAATATCCCACATTGGACAAACACACTCTAACACAATAAATAACAAATTTAAAAAATTAAATCTTTGGCAGTTACAAATTGGCTTGATACAATGGGACCCCAAGGACTCCACTCCCCAGTTAAAATAGTTAATATGGTTCAATATAAGTTAAAACAGCGCCTTCACGGATTAAAACTTATTCTATAAAACCCAATTAATGAAGGGGTAACTAGCTCCAGTGTTTCTCTACTTGATAATACAATGTTGTCTCTTCTTAAACTTGGGAAAAATTAGAGGCTGTCTTTGTAATTTGGGGTTGTCAGAACAAAACACCAGACTGGGTGACTTCTTTTAAAAAAAAAATATATAATATATAATATATTTTTTTTTATTGATTTCAGAGAGGAAGGAAGGGAGAGAGAGATAGAAACATCAATGATGAGAGAGTCATTGATTGGCTGTCTCCTGCACGACCCCACTGGGGATCGAGCCCACAACCCGGGCATGTGCCCTTGACTGGAATCGAACCTGGGACCCTTCACTCCGCAGGCCGATGCTCTATCCACTGAGCCAAACCGGATAGGGCAAGGCTGGGTGACTTTTAAACATTTATTCTCTCACAGCTCTGGAGGCCAGAAAGCCCAAGATTAAGGTGCTGGCTGATTCAGTTTCTAGCCAGGCCTCTCTCTCTTCCTGGCCTGTTGACAGCAGCCTTCTTGCTGCGTGCTCACAAGGCCTTCCCTCTGATAGCACTTTATAATTCCCTATTGACTAGGGCCCTTCCTTACAACCTTATTTAACTTGAGTTACCCTTCCTAACGGTCTTATCTCCAACACAGTCACATTGGGAATTGGGACTTTAACATAGGAATTTGGGGAGGGCACAAAGGTTCAATCCATAATAGGAGCCCCATGGTGGATTACTACAACATGAATGCTTTGGTCCCATCCATCAGGGCCTCCATATCCTGCCAAGAACCAATTCCAGCATGTAATAATTATAAGTTTTACCAAAAGGTTGGTGAAGCTTGGGCGGCTCAACAAGGGTGAGACACACATGTAGTTTACCTGTTGGAAACGGCTAAGGCACTTCCCCCAAACCTGAATAGGATTATTGTTAGCTGCCAGACGGCTCAGGGCATTTTATTGCCTCCTGTTGGTCAAACACCTGAACAGCTATTCCCCAAACTGACAATGATTCTTAAACCCTTTGAAACCTTACCCTTTGAAGTGTATATTTCCATTTTGCCTTGGGACAAATTATGTTTAATAAAAGCACGGGGTCCTGAGACAAGGAGAGTCTTCTAGCTCAGTGGTCGGCAAACTGTGGCTTGCGAGCCATATGCGGCTCTTTGGCCCCTTGAGTGTGGCTCTTCCACAAAATACCACGTGCGGGTGCGCACGCACAGTGCGATCAAAATTTCGTGGCCCAGGCACAGAAGTCGGTTTTCGGCTCTCAAAAGAAATTTCAATCGTTGTACTGTTGATATTTGGCTCTGTTGACTAACGAGTTTGCCCACCACTGTTCTAGCTCCTTCAGCTAAAGCTCCTCTGACCCCCAATGCCTTTTTCAAAACTATCTTTCGTCTTTGGACTCCTTCTTGAATCTACGTGCAGCCCCTTTCTCCAGAATGCTGAAGCCTTTGTAAGGCTGGGACCAGAACCCTGGCAATACCCAGTATCCAATATTAAAGTTCCTGACTCATCTCTCAGGTGTAAGGACACCTTCTGGAGCCTATCTGTCCCTCCTGGGTGCTCCCATAATACCCGTCCTCTTTCCAATGGCTTATGTTGTCATTATTAGTGTACAAGTGTCTACCTCTTTCACAAATGTCTAACCCACTGTCTACCCCATTAGGGAGTTCTCCAGCGTCTAGCACAATGCCTGGCAGTAGAGAAGGGAACAAAGCTGAAGGACAGAGAAGAAAAAGGCAAACGGAGGGTTTGGGCAGTGTGTGAAGCAGGCAATTTCAGCTGAGTGTCATCCCTCTGTCCATGTGAGAAACATTCAAAACTGTAAAGAATTTTTGTGAGTTTATTTGAGCCAAACTGTCCACAATTGCCAGGAAGCAAAATCTCAACAGATTGAAATAATGGCACTTTTGCACCTTATTTTTATACATTACAATCAAAAGAGAAGACTTAAGTGGGTTACACGAAATTCAATGGGGATAGATTAAGGAGGCGGGAGAAAGCCAAGTGGCAACTTCGGGGGTTGGATAAAAAGTAATATGACAGAGACATCTTTTACATAGGTGGGTACAGAATAGTTAACAATTAACGTACTAATAATGAGAGGATTTATGGTCTCCACTCGGGTGTATTGGTTGTGTCCAGAGGGGTCTGGAAAAGGAGTTATCCTGACATTCCAAAGGTATGTTATGGTAGGTGCAAAAAAAGACAATAGCCAGGCTTAATTACGGTAAAGATTGACTTTTATCAGGGAAGATTCTGGCCTAGGACATGACTACCTGCCGTAAACTGCTTTTAGTTTAAAAGTTTTAATTTCATGCTGAAACCGGTTTGGCTCAGTGGATAGAGCGTCGGCCTGCGGACTCAAGGGTCCCAGGTTCGATTCCAGTCAAGGGCATGTACCTTGGTTGCGGGCACATCCCCAGTAGGGGTATGCAAGAGGCAGCTGATCGATGTTTCTCTCTCATCGATGTTTCTAGCTCTATATCCCTCTCTTCCTCTCTGTAAAAAATCAATAAAATATATATATTTTTAAAAAGTTTTAATTTCAGACCATCCTTTGTGGTTATTTTAGGTCCAGAGTGTACACGGCAGCCCCGCAGGCCTCCCCTGAGCTTGTCGGGTTAGTATGTGGCCCCTTTTATCCACACCTGGTCGAATTCTGAGAGGGTCCTACTTAATGTTCTAGGTGGTATCCTTTTAAGTCTAAGTGTTAATGCCTTTATTCTTTTGGGAGATTGTTCATAGCTTGTACCTTGTCTCTATCCTGCTTCCTATTTGGCCATTTTGCTATTAAAAATCTGCGGAGCCCGGCCAGCGCGGCTCAGTGGTTGAGCATCAACCTATGGACCAAGATTGGATTCCTGGTCAGGGCACATCCCTGGGTTGCAGGCTAGATCCCAGTAGGGGGCGTGTGGGAGGCAGACCATCGATGTTTCTCTCACTCTCCCTTCCTCTCTGAAATCAATAAAAAGCTAATTTTTTAAGAAAAAAAAAATCTGCTTAAGTTACTCTGCTTTTTGCTATAACTCAACGTGTTTTGTTTGGCCGCATTTTGGGGGTGAAATTTAAAAACTGGCACACTTCACGCATAAAAAAGAAACATTTTCAGTTTTTCTCAAAAGAGGAATAAATAAAGGATTTTAATAAAGAAAAGGAAGAAGCTCTGGCATCCCAGGGCCACATTCTCGCGTGGCCACCATCGGCGGGAACCACAGCTTGGCTTCTCACTCAGGGACTGTACATGTCCCTGCAGAAATCTGAGTCTGCGACCCCTTTTCCTGTCAATGACAACTTACAGTTGCGGTGGGGCAGCGCCCGCGTTACTAAGGGAGTGGAGAGGAGAGAGCGTCCGAGGCTCAGATGGAGGATCAGAACCTCTGCCTGTGGGAACTGGCAAGTCTCAGGCCCTCCTCCAACCCGGGGCTCCCAATCCCACCGCAGTCCGCGGTCCCGTCGCCTGTTTTGGGCGAAGAGCCTTTACCAACGCCAGGAAACACAACAAAAACAGCGCACCCACCAGCCCCGGAAGCCGGGGGTTTAACCGTAGTCACCTGACCTGATATTCCGAGTTATGATTGGGCGTTGGGGACACGTGATTCCTCAGCACCGCGCGGCGGCCCCGCCCCGGAAGCGCGCAGGGGCGGGGCCAGGTACCACGGCGCGACGGCATTGGTCGGCTTTCTCGGGACGCATCCAATCGGAGCCGGCCGACTTCTGGCGCGAAGTGAGCTGGCGTGCGGCGCACGGGCTGAGGAGCCGGCGCGGGGAGTTTGGACCGTGGTTCCTCCAGCTCCGAGCCTGAGGGAGAGGTGAGTGCGGCGCGCGGACCCAGGGCCGGCCCGCCCCGACTCGGTTCGGCTTCCCGGCGCTGCTGGAGAGGAAAGCCCCGCGGGCTCCTCCGTGGCTCGGTCCGCTGAGCCCTGTCGTTTCGCGGGCAGCCTGGGCGAGATCCTAGACGGTTCCCTGAGAGAAACAGGCCCCGGGCGGAGGCGAGCTGTGCCGGGGTGGCCCAGGGTGTTGGGGCCGAGCCGGGCCAGCGCCCATTGTGTTCTCGTTGCGGGGAGACCCGTGCCCACCATGGTGTCTGCCTCAGCGGAGTCACCGGCTAGGCCCGGCCCCATTTTCCTCCTGAGGAAAAAGCAAAAACGCTATTCTGTCCCGTGGGCTTCCACAGCCTCGAGCCCGGCTGCCGTGGTTTGAGTGTCCACCGTGTGCCCCGTGCGTGGCACCCGTTGTCTTACGATTGTCGCTTCGCAAGACCCCAGCCCAGGGAGGCGGGTCAGGTGCCCGGGTTCGCGTCCCGGCTCTGTCACGTCCCAGCTCCGTGACTCCGCCGTTACTTCAACCTTGTGCCTCGGTTTCCGTCCGTCCCGTGGGGGGAAGGATCCCTTCCACATGGTTTTGTTTTGGGTCAGGATTCAGTGATTTCATCTGTGCAGAAAGTGCTTCCGGGAGTATCTGGTACACAGCAAGCGTTCTATTTGCTTGACTCGGAGAAGTGGGGCACATTGCCCTCCCCGAGCACCGGAAGCACAAAGGTGGTCCCTGCTCCGAGGGCTTTTGGAGAGAATTTGAACCAAGAGTTGACTTTGACTCCAAAGCATCTTCCTCAACATGGGGCCCTTGGGATTCCCAAAACCTGGGCCAGCCCTGACCGGTGTGGCTCAGTGGATAGAGCGTCGGCCTGCGGACTGAAGGGTCCCAGGTTCGGTTCCGGTCAAGGGCATGTACCTTGGTTGCGGGCACATCCCCAGGTGGAGGTGTGCAGGAGGCAGCTGATCAGATGTTTCTCTCACATCGATGTTTCTAACTCCCTATCTCTCTCCCTTCCTCTCAGTAAAAAAATAAATAAAATATATTTTTAAAAAAGAAAAGAAAAAACACACACACACTTTAAAAAACACAAAAAAAACTTGGGCCACCTGAAGTCCCAAGATGGAGAAGGCGCCTGCCAGCTCCCCGTGCCACCTGGGGGTATGGCACTCCGGTGCCCCTGTCACGTCCGAGGAGCAGTCCTGGGAGAGACTGCGTGAGGGACCGACCGATCAGACATTGAGGAGGGGAGGCGGGCATTCTGGGTGGGGAATAGCAAATAGAAGGAAAAGGCACCGCCATGTTGTTAGCTGGGCGGCTGTCAGGAAGTGGTTCGTAGTCCACCGGGAGGAGAATTTCTGGAGAGGTGGCTGTTGCCTTCATTGTGCTGATGAGGAAACCCAGAGTTAAAATGCTGGTTCAAGACCCTAGTGTTAGGTGTGCCATAAAGTAACAACATGCAGGGAAATTACATCCACTTTAGAATAGTCAGGATGATCTATGAGAAGAGAGGGATGGGAACAGGATAAGGGGAGTGAGTGAAATTTTAAATATATTTGAGCCCTGACTGGGTTGCTTAGTGGTTAGAGCGTCTTCCTGCAGACGGAAGGGTCAAGGGCACATACCCGAATTGCGGGTTCCCCAGCCTGGGTAGGGGCGTGTGCTGGAGGCAACCAATCGATGTGTCTCTCATTTCCATGTCTCTCTCCACCCTCATTCCTCCCTTTCACTCTTTAGAATTCAGTGGGAAAATTATCCATGGGTAAGGATTAAAATAAAAAAATAAATAATATATTTGAAATGTTTTATACTTTAAAAGAGAGAAATAGGATAAAGATTAACTTCTTAAATTTGGTTGGTAGTTACATGGTTGTTCTATTTTCTGTATGTTTGAAATATTTAAAACTTTAAATATACGGTATAAATAAACATAAATACACTAGAGGCCTGGTGCACGACATTCGTGCACTGGAGGGGGTGTGTCCCTCAGCCCAGCCTGCGCCCTCTCGCAGTCCGGGACCCCCTTGGAGGATAAGCCGGCAGGCCGACATCCCCCGAGGGGTCCTTAGCCCAGCTGAGGAGGCGGGAGAGGCTCCCACCACCGCTGCTGCACTTGCCAGCCATCAGTCCCGGCTTGTGGCTGAGTGGCGCTCCCCCTGTGGGAGCACACTGAACACCAGGGGGCAGCTCCTGCATTGAGTGTCTTCCCCCTGGTGGTCAGTGCACGTCATAGCAACCGGTTCCACCGTACGGTCGATTTGCATATTAGGATTTTATTATATAGGATATGTTAAATAGAATTACATTAATTATATATTAATTTCAGTACATATGTATTCTTTATTTTTTCGACATGTTTCTTTTATGGGAAGAAAAGCTAGAACAAAGAGGTTCAGAGAAATTGCAAACTACTCTTCGGGAACTAAATGCTGAAAGCCACTGTGGGTCTTCATTGCCTGATACCAATCATTGCACAAGTCTGTTGCACAAATAGTGCATAGACTACCCTTCCACCCTGCTTGGGAAGTTCTACTTGTTTCAAGCTTCTTTTATGTTTCTAAACGTAATAAGTTTAATTGCTTTGTACTCTTAGGCCTGATGCTGTTTGCTTCTGTTACAACCAGTTCTCTTTCTTCTTCTTCTTTTTTTAAATCCTCACCTGAGGATATTTTTCCATTGATTTTTAGAGTGGAAGGGAGGGGGAGAGAGAGAAGCATAGTTTTGGGGGAGACACATCTATTGCACCCACCCGACCAGCCAGGAATCGAGCCTGCAATTGAGGTACATGCTCTTGACTGGAATCGAATCCGCGACCTTCCAGTGCACTGGCTGATGCTCTAACCTCTGAGCCAAACCAGCCAGGGCTAGTTCTCATTCTTTTTTCTTTTTCTTTTTTTAAAATATATTTCATTGATTTTTTACAGAGAGGAAGGGAGAGGGAGAGAGAGTTAGAAACATCGATGAGAGAGAAACATCGATCAGCTGCCTCCTGCACACCCCCTACTGGGGATGTGCCCGCAACCAAGGTACATGCCCTTGACTGGAATTGAACCCGGGACCCTTCAGTCCGCAGGCCAACACTATCCACTGAGCCAAACCAGTCAGGGCTGTTGTCATTCTTGTTTCCTTGTGTGTTTGGCTGTTTTTGTCTGTGTTTGGTACACTGTCTTGAAAAATTGTAGACATTATTTAAGGCCTTGGATAAAGGTGTATTCCTCCAGAGGTGTTTTTGCATTTGCCTCTGCCAAGTGCCTGGGAATTAGGATCACTTTAATCTAAATTCATGGCTTGAGGTGTGTGTGTGTGTGTGTGTGTGTGTGTGTGTGTGTGTGTGTTAATTACGCAGGTATAAAAATTGGGTTGAAAAGTTTCTTGGGCTTGTAGTTTCAGGGTCTGTCCCATTTAATCCCTCAGCAACTGGTAACTTTACTTATACACAGACACCTGGGGATGGAAGTGGGGGGTTAATTTGGGTTTACCTTTTCCTAAATGATATAGTCCTTTTTGGTGCTAGTTTTATTTTTATGATATGCTTTTATTGATTTTAGAGAGAGAGGAAGGGAGAGAGAGAAACATAGATGTGAAAGAGAAACTGATTGGCTGCCTCCTGCATGCTCCCTACTGGGGATGGTGCCCACAAGTAGGGCATGTGCCCTGACCAGGAATCAAACCTGTGACCTTTTGGTGCACGGGACAGTGTTCAACCAACTGAGCCACACCGGCCAGGACTGTAGTGCTGGTTTTACAGGGAATGAATACTTCCCACGTTTGGTGGTCCCTAACTTTGATTCAGAGCATTTTTTTTTCTCCAAGGTTATCAAAACTGATGCTCAGATTCTCAGGATTAGACAGCTGCCCTCGGGAGAAAAGGAACTTCAGTGCTCTCCTTACTTTCTGGGTTCCCACTTTGATTTAGATTTTGACCTGATAATTTTTTAAGCTTTTTGTCAGAGATTTGATGTACTTAGTAATTTTCTATTTTATCCAGCAATACTCTAGAGCAGTGGTCGGCAAACTCATTAGTCAACAGAGCCAAATATCAACAGTACAACAATTGAAATTTCTTTTGAGAGTCAAAATTTTTAAAAAAACATTATTTATTTATTTATTTATTACACAGAATTTTACTTAAACATTTTTTTTTCACAGAATACATTTCACATTAAAGATTCTTACAGTGGGAAAAATAATAATTTATTATTTAAAGTTTTATATTTGTGGTTATTATTTTGGGACAAGTAAAATGAACACATTTGAGGAGTTAAGTCTCAGTTTAGAACATGTAATATTTTTTTTTAATTAATTTCTTTATTGATTAAGGTATCACATATTTGTCCTCATCCCCCCAGAGAGCCAAATTTTTTAAACTTAAACTTCTTCTAACGCCACTTCTTCAAAATAGACTCGCCCAGGCCGTGGTATTTTGTGGAAGAGCCACACTCAAGGGGCCAAAGAGCCGCATGTGGCTCGTGAGCCGCGGTTTGCCGACCACTGCTCTAGAGCAACTGTCAACAATCCTTTTCTGTAAAGGGCTAGGTAGTAAATATTTTAGGTTTTGCAGACTCAACATTCTCTGTCATAACTACTCATCTGTGGGGCTGAGGTAGCCAAGGGCAGTATATGAACAAACAGGCATAGCTGTGTTTCAGTAAAACTTTATTTACAAACACAGGCTGCAGGCCAGATTTGGCTAATGTCATCGTTTGCCACTTATTGACTCTAGAGTGTATGGCTTACTTATGAGCATTTGTTAAATATTGGTTCTTTGCCCTATTCTGTTGTTTCTGTCCTTACACATTAACCATGTTTTGGAGACTAGGCGTTTCTTTTTGTAATGTAATTTTTATTGTTGATAGTATTACAGATATCTCCCATTCCCCCCTTTTTCCCCCCTCCTCCCAGCCCCTACTACCCCCCCTCCAGGTTTTCATTTAAATTATTATGCATTTAATAAGATTATAATTCCAAATGCTAGTTCCCACTGCAGTGTTATTTAGTACTAGAGGCCCGTTGCACGAAGACATTCGTGCAATAGGCTTTCCTTCCCTTGGCTTCCAGCACCGGTTTTCCTCCGGCACCCGGGACCCAGGCCTTCACTCCGGCCAGAATCTGCCATGTTCGTCTTCGCTGCAGACTCAGGCCGGAGTCTGCCATCTTCGCTGCAGACTGCCATCGTCGTCTTCGCTGCAGACTCCGGAGTCTGCAGTCTTGTCTTCGCTGCAGTACTCCACTCCTGTAGATCCCTTCACCCCCTGCCCTCCCTCTCATAGCAGGCGTCCTGCCCCGCCTGGCCACTCCACCATCTTTGGCCTTCTAATTTGCATACTCACTCTGATTGGCTGTGGGCGTAGCAGAGGTACGGTCAATTTACATGTTTGTCTATTATTAGATAAGATTCTTGTATTGTGCTTTTGTCAATGAATTTCAGAAGCATTTTTGTTGAGTTTTGTGAAATATTCTTCTGGTGTTCCAGTTGGAATTTTGTTAAACTCATAAATTAATTTTCAAAGAACTGTTGTCTTTATGATATTCAAACCTTTCATTTAAGAGCATGATATATTTATCCAATTTTTTTTTTAATTTCTCTCAGTAACACTTGGTCATTTTTGTCATATCATGAAGATGTATGCCTTTGTTAGGTTAATTGGTAGTTGTTTAATATTTTTTCATTGTTACTGTTAATTGAATGCCTTTTATTTTATTTTATTAAATCTTTATTGTTCAGATTATTACAATTGTTCCTTGTTTTTCCCCCTATAGCTCCCCTCCACCCGGTTCCCACCCCACCCTCTGCCCTTACCTCCCCCCACTGTCCTCATCCATAGGTGTACGATTTTTGTCCAGTCTCTTCCCCCCCGAGAATTGTCAGTCCACTCCCTTTCTATGCCCCTGATTCTATTATATTCACCAGTTTATTCTGTTCATCAGATTTTTTATTCACTTGATTTTTAGATTCACTTGTTGATAGATATGTATTTGTTGTTCATAATTTTTATCTTTACCTTTTCTTCTTCTTCCTCTTCTTAAAGAATACCTTTCCGCATTTCATATAATACTGGTTTGGCGGTGATGAACTCCTTTAGCTTTTTTTATCTGTGAAGCTCTTTATCTGACCTTCAATTCTGAATGATAGCTTTGCTGGGTAGAGTAATCTTGGTTGTAGGTTCTTGCTATTCATCACTTTTAATATTTGTTGCCACTCCTGTCTGGCCTGCATAGTTTCTGTTGAGAAATCAGCTGACAGTTGTATGGGTGCTCCCTTGTAGGTAACTAACTGTTTTTCTCTTGCTGCTTTTAATATTCTCTCTTTGTCTTTTGCTCTTGGCATTTTAATTATGATGTGTCTTGGTGTGGTCCTCTTTGGATTCCTTTTGTTTGGGGTTCTCTGCGCTTCCTGGACTCGTAAGTCTATTTCTTTCACCAGGTGGGGGAAGTTTTCAGTCATTATTTCTTCAAATAGGTTTTTAGTATCTTGTTCTCTCTCTTCTTCTGGCACCCACATAATTCGGATGTTGATACGCTTGAAGTTGTCCCAGAGTCTCCTTACACTATCTTCATATTTTTGGATTCTTTTTTCTTTTTGCTTTTCCGGTTGGGTGTTTTTTGCTTCTTTGTATTTCAAATCTTTGACTTGATTCTTGTGATCCTCTAGTCTGCTGTTGGATCTCTGTATATTATTTTTTATTTCAGTCAGTGTATGCTTAATTTCTAGTTGGTCCTTTTTTATATCCTCAAGGGTCTCACTAAATTTATTGGCAGTTTCTAGAAAATTCTTGAAAAACCTTATAACCGTGGTTTTGAACTCTATATCCAGTAGTTTGCTTCCCTCCATTTCTTTCATTTGTGATCTGTTTGTCTCCGCATTTTGGCTGCTTCCCTGAGTTGATAGAGTGGCTTTGTGTGCTAGGTGTCCAATAGGGCCCTGTGGCTCAGCCTCCCCAGTTACCTGAGGTGGACACTCTTAGTGCACCCCTTTGTGGGCTGTGTGCACAGTCTTGTTGTAGTTAAGCCTTGATTGTTGTTGGCATCACTGGGAGGAATTGACCTCCAGGCCAATTGGCTGTGAGGATCAGCTGTGTCTACGATGGGAGAACTTCTGTGCTGGAGACACCCTTATGGGGCAAGGCTTGCTTCAGTGGGGCTTTGGTGCTCACCGAGTCTGCCCCCTGAGTGTGTCCTTTATGGATCTGAGGAGTTGTAATCTGGATGGTCCTACTCTGACCCCTGGGTACACTGGCTCTTGGATCTCCAAGGAGGTGCTAATTTAGCCTCTGCCTGAGGCCACCCAGCAGGAGCTACAGAGAGATCTGCAGATTCCTCTTCTTTGTTTGGGTTTTGGAGGTGCCCAGATGAGGCCCAGCTGTGAAGCAGTGCAAGCTGCTGTGGGGGCTTGGGCCTTCTTTTGGATGTTCTGGGTCTCTCTGACTCAGCTGCAGTTTGTTAGGTAAGTTTAGATTGCAAAGGGCCAGGCCATTCATATGCAAAAGCCTCTGCACACAGCTTGGATGGGGCTGAGTCTCAGGGCGGAGGAAACAGCAGTGGCTTCCCGTCAGCCCTGCCCTAAGAGGCCCCTGGGTCTCAGTATCCCTTGGTAATCGCTGCAAGCACCCCTGAGAGAAAGCTGCCCTCGAGTTCCGCCCACTTTGCCAGACAGTCCAGTTTCTCCCTGTATGAGTCTGGGTCCCCAGAGTCTCGCCCAGAACTGGAGTTCAGAGCAGTCGGGAGCTTGTGTCTCCCTCCCGATTGAGAAAGACAACTGCATCCTCAGTTGCCAGCCCCTTTCCGCGCGTGCCTCCGTACCTCTGCACTTTGCTTCCGCAGCTCCTCTGAGTCTCAGTGTGCTTTTCTCTTTCCTTCTAGTTGTAGAATTTCCACTTAGCCAGCCTTCCTGTGGTTCTGGATGATGTCCGTTTTGTCTTTTAGTTGTAGTTTTGAAGTTGTTGTGCGAGGCAGCAGGTTCAGGTGTTTACCTATGCCGCCATCTTAGTTTCTCCTGAATGCCTTTTAAAAATTGTATTTTCTAGTTAGTTATTACTACCACATGAGAATGCATTTGACTTTTGTGGATTTATATTTTATTTAACCACTTTACTAAAGTTTTAATTATCTGTTGTTATGACTGGATTGTGTTGGTAACCTAATTGTCTACAAGTCATGATATTCATGTTTCTTCTTTTCTAGTATTTTCCTTTTTTAATATTTTTGCACCAGCAAGAATGTTCAATATGAGAGTGAAAATAAAAGAACAATATTGTTTTTGCCTATATTTTTAATAGATTCACCCCTATTGTAAAATGTAAGATATTATATTGTGTCTGTTAGGTATCTATTAGAAATGGTTTGAGTTTCATCAGATGTTTTTTCAAAAATGCATTGATAATATATACTGTGTGATTCCATATATACAAATACCAAGAGGTTCAAGAAGAGGCCCTGGCTGGTGTGGCTCAGTTGGTTGGAGTGTTGTCCTGTACACCAAAAGGTGACAGGTTTGATTCCTGGTCAGGTTGCATACCCAGGTTGCAGGTTCAGTCGCTGGTCGGGGCGCATGTGGGAGGCAACCAATCAGTTTTTCTCACATTGATGTTATTTCCCTCCCTCCTTCTAAAATCATAAAAGAAAAGTTCTTTTTTAAAAAGTTCGCAGCCGAAACCAGTTTGGCTCAGTGGATAGAGCGTCGGCCTGTGGACTGAAAGGTCCCAGGTTCGATTCCGGTCAAGGGCATGTACCTTGGTTGCGGGCACATCCCCAGTGGGGGGTGTGCAGGAGGCAGCTGATTGATGTTTCTCTCTCATCGATGTTTCTAACTCTCTCTCCTTCTTCTTTCCTCTCTGTAAAAAATCAATAAAATATATTTTTAAAAAAAGAAATGAAACAAAAAAAAAGTTTGCAAATAGGCAAAACTAATCTATAGTGATAAAGTCAGGTAGTGGTTACATCTGGGGTATATTAACTGGGAAAGGGCACAAGAAAGCATACTGGGGTGCCAGAAATGTTCTATACCTTGATTTGGATGTTGTTTACATAGTTAGACACATTAAGTGAAACCATATTGAGCCATTTACTTAAGATTAGTGTACTTTATTGCTACTGTGCTTTACCCTGATAGAAATGTTTTTAAAATTTATTGATCAGATTATATTGATTTTTACTGCTTAAACTGTAAAGATGATACATCATATTAGTGGTTTCACTTAATGTTAAACCAGCTTTACATTTCCGTGATTAGTCATAGTTGAGACATATGTTATTTAACGTTTTTATTCTTTCATTTAATAAATATTTAATGCTAGGTGCTTAGACATGCTGTGGGTTATAAAACCCATAATGGCCCATTTTTGCATAGTGTTTACAATCTAGTAGAAGAAATACCAACTAAATAATTACAAAAGTGAATAGAATTGCAACTACGATAAAAACTGCAATTGAGAGGCATTTCTTATTATAAGAGTATATTATTGGGGTATATTTTCTTTATCAAACACTTACATATTGCCGACTATCTGCCAGATGCTATTATTCTAAGCACTTTACATATGAGGTGGGTAGGCATTGTATAGATGAGGAATCTGAGATAGGTTAAATAATATGTCCAAGAGCATTTAGCTAGTAAGTGGTAGAGCCAGGCTACAAATCCATGTATTTTGTTTGCTCTTAACCACTTTTGTGTGACTACCTAAATATGGAGTTTTCCTTAAGGAAGTAATGGTTAGATCGACCATTGGAGGATGGAAGATGAGTAGGAATAAATTGTTAAGAGAGTCTGAAAAAAGGCTTGTGTTTTAAGAACATATAATCAACTTCATCATATACTAAGCCATCAGGAAAGAGAACTGATTGAAAAGGGGTATTGTAATAAGTAACATGGAGATCAATCATTAGTGACCCCTGCCCCCTCCCATTAAGGGTTTTAGCCTTGTGATCAGGGTAGAAGCCAGAGGGAGTGGAGACCATCACTTTCTTTAGATTGTGACCAGAATCTGACCCACATTGCTGAGAACCACTGCCAGCTAACAAGCAGGTCAATGTGTGGTATTTTAATTATCACTTTAAAAATAGTTTCATTTTATAATGTTGGGTTGTTTTTTCTCCACTCCAGTTTTATTAAGATCATATTTTAAACTTTCTAAATTTTGCTTATATATTTCTTACTAATTTGTTTTATTAACTTGTGCCTCCACTTTGAAAATCTCCACTGTTTAAAGTCTCTACTTTTTTGTATATATTATATTTTTCTTTATGACAGTTTTTATTCTCATCAACATTTTTAAAAGACATTATATCTTTCTCATTTTATCCCTGCCAAATACCTACTTGTTTTAGAATCATAGAGGGCTAATTTTAGAAGGAAACATGGAAATTTTCTAACCCAACCTTCTTATTTTAGAAATGAGGACACTGGAGAGAGTCAATGAATTTCTCAAAGCCACACAGTGAATTTGTGGCAGAATTGACCAGAGAACCTGAGTTCTTAGTACATTTCTCATTTCTGTTGGTCAAGTGATACTGTTCTTCTTACAATTCTGCTTCTTTGTATTATTTTTCCTTGCATTTTAAAGAGTTTGGGCCATGCAAATTAAATATAGTTTGGGCTTTTTGTCACTCTACAATAACTTTTTATTTATTCCCATTGATTTGAAAAAGAAAGATAGCCCCGCCAGAGTGACTGAGTGGTTGAGCGTTGACCTATGAACCAGGAGGTCACGGTTTGATTCCGGGTCAGGGCACATGCCGCGTTGCGGGCTCAATCCCCAGTGGGGGATGTGCAGAAGGCAGCCAATCAATGATTCTCTCTCATTGATATTTCTATCTCTCCCTTCTCTGAAATCAATAAAAGTATTTTTTTAAAAAAGAAGATAGAATGGGAAAGGAGTTATAACTATCAGCTAAAATGAAAATTTTTTGCTATCCATAGATTTTGGCTGTCCTGTCTTCTTGTACCCCCGTAACTTGAAGGTGGCTCAAGCTGTACATTATCTCAGGCAATGGCTCAGCAAATATCACAGTTTGTTCTACAAGGTATTCTACAAGAATACTTTAATGCTTGGTAAAAGTATTCTTTCAGCTTGAAAGTGGATAATTATGAAACGTGGTATCTTGCTGGGGAACCATTGCGCTCATTGGTGGTGCGCTTCCTTCTTTTTCCAATTTACCCCTTGGACATAGAATTCAGACGAGATCGGGCGCGTTCAAGGTGGTATGGCCATAGACTGGACATAGGATTCAGTTATTCATTTGTTCTTTGGGTTTTCAGAATGCTTTGATTATTTTCTCCTACCACACTCTCTGTCTAGTTTCTATTTATTCTTCAAGCCCAGGCCAGGTGTCCTTTTTCTGCAAGCCCTTTCCTAATAATCCCTTCCCTTAATGTCCTTTGTGCTTATTTTAGCATTGGGGGAAACCAGGTCATTTTGCTATTCAAGTGAGCGTCAGTTAGTTAAAGATTATATAGTTCAAATGTAACCAGTTGTAAATGTCAAAACAGCTTATTGACCAAAAAAAGCCTCATTACTTTGGGCACAGTTGGAACAGTGCTCCATCCCCTCTGCCCCCCAAAAATATTGTGATTCATGCAAAGCACATAACTGTACTGATATCTTTTCCCTCTTTTTAGGATCATGGCCACTGTTCCTCAAAATAATCTACAGGAGCAACTGGAGCGTCATTCAGCCAGAAAACTTAACAACAAATTAAATCTTTCAAAACCCAAATCTTCGTAAGTATTTTGGCTGTTTTGTTGTCATACATACAGTATCATACAAATGAGATATCTGCTCTTTCAACCCTTTCATTGAATAGATGGGGAAATGAAGCTGTGAGGTCAATGATTTTCCCACTTTGCAAGTTAATGGTAGAACATGTGTTAGCAGCACCAAGTAATAAATTGTTCAGCACTTTTGCACAGTTCCTGGCACATAACACTTTGCTCAGTAAATATTTGTTGAATGAATTAATAATGAATCTTTTTGTAAATTTAGGCAAATAGGTATTTTTTATATATTCTAATATAATTTTATATCTTTTCCAAAAACAACTTATAAAGAAACTATAGCCCTCTGGTTCTGTTCTTTCCTCTAAGATACACTCCAAACTCCTAATGATATCTAATAATTTATATTCCTTATTGTACCCTTACCAAGTTCTGGGTGCTTAGCTTTAAAGTCACCATTGGCCTTTATGTCGCTAAGAGGTATCCAGGATTCTTACTTCTCCTCCAAATCTCAGTATAGCGAGCAGTTTTTTACATTTTTCCCCATAAAACTTTGATCAGAGTAGCAACAAGTAGCCACATTTGAATCTTTTCTCTTTTTCACTTATGCCATCCCCTTCCTCTGGATGACTACAAGCCTGAGAAATAAAGTAGTGGGAATGGCCTGGATACTCTCAAAACTGAATAATTAGCCCTGAATAGGAATGATCAGAGCATACAAAGTATACTTTAACGTGCCTTATAAATTTTAAAATCGGAGAGGGGGATAGAAGGTAAGTTATATAAATTAGTAAAAAATTACTGGGCTTGTTAACAACTTATCTAATTCAAGTATTTCCTTTTTCCAGCTGTTTCACTTTTAAAAAGAAAATACCTTCAGCCAACAATGTGTCTGTGACTTGTGTGTCCGTAGCAAAAACACCTGTGTTAAGTGATAAAGATGTTAATGTTACTGAGGACTTTTCCTTCAGTGAAACTTTACCTCGTACCATGAGTCCGCAGACAAGGATCGGTGACTTTAAAAATGCTGCTGCAGGACAGCAAACCAAGAGAATTGGCTCAAAACCATTATCGCCAGAATCGTTGCAGATTCCGAGGGAAGTTTCACTTGCTGTGCAGAGCACTCCAAGTAGAAAGGAATTCCGTGATGCCACTTTCAAGAAATTAGAATATAGTTCTTCATCAGATTGGGATGATATGGATGACTTTGATACTTCCGGAAATTCAAAAGCATTTGTTACACCACTCAGAGATCACTCTGTAAGAGTAAGCACTGCTCAGAAATTTAAAAAGTCTAAGAGAAACGTCTTTAAAGCACAGCTTCAAAAGGAAAATATAGTAAAGGTTGATTTGACTACTCCTTCCTCTGAATGCAAGCAAGTAGATTTGACTAAGGAACAGAAGGTGGACTCCGAATGGTCAAGTGGCGGTGTGATTTGTATTGACGATGGCCCCAGTTCCGGAGAGCTTACAAATGAAGATACTCAGAATAGTCACTCTTTAAAAACTCATTTGGGAGAGGAAAGAGGTAAAAATTATTTTCTTTTCATTTCAGTATATCGATTGTATTCGTTCATTCAAAGCTAGGTCTTGGAACAGTAGCAAATGTGATATAGCTTTTGCCCTTCAGGTCTTTAGAGGTGTTGATTGAACAATCTGTTGGCCACATGCTTGAGGCAGAATATACTAATGAAATGAAAGGTTTTATTCTGCTAATAATCTCTGATTTTTACATATGAAAAAAATAAGGTCCATAGAGGTTAAATGGTCTATTGGCTGGTAAGTGGTAGAATTGGGAAGTGAATTAAGCCTTTCTATTATAATTCCTTTATGGCCTGCTGCCACCGAATATTGCTGTGTAATATCTGATCGTGCTATTAAAGTATAAATTGCATTCAAATTATTTTCTGCTTAGGTCTCATAGTTATAGCTAAGATTAGCCATATATGGAAGTACCTACCTTATGAAATAGCTGCAAATGTGAGACTAAAATTTTTAAACACCTGAATCCTGTAGGGTGAGAGAGGACCAGAAAGTGATTGCTAATAAACAGAGCTATAGTCTAATCAAATGTGTTGCTGTTTATGAAGAGAAAATTTGGTAAAATGTAAACTAAAGAGTAACAATTGGGCATTGTGTTTTTCCTCGTAGTCAGGAGAGAGATTGAATCTGGTAGACTTTAAATCACTAGGAAGCCTTTGTGATCAAGTAAAAATAGTTTGTACAAACAATAGTGTTTGTAAAATTATCCGACTCATTATTTAAATATGAGTGAAAAATAGAAAAACAAAAGTGCTAGTGCCAAGTAGGAGTTTCATAAGTTAACGAGACAGTCATGAAAATCCTTAAGCAGATCTTTGGCCTCAATCCAGTATTCATTGGACTTACTCCAATTGACTCAATAATAATTTATGAAAAAACAAGCTGACATTAAGGTGGGAAATGAGAGGGCTCACTGCTAGTGTTGCTAGTGTTTATGACTTGCCTGAAGCACTTACTTTTCAGTGCTCATATCCTGTTCTTTCTATCTCATTAATGATGAAAATAACCTATGTTTTCCACTGTCTACTTCAGATAATAGTGAGAAGGAAAAACACTTGGAAGAAACGGAATTCCAGTCAATGGAGAAATCTCCATGTGTTGAGCTTGATGAAGATGATTATGACATCGATTTTATTCCACCTTCTCCGGAAGAAATAACGAATTCTGCCTCTTCTTCCTCTCTAAAATGCTTTAGGTAAAATAGCTGATTGATAAGCATTAGCGTTTGCATTTGAGGTATCTGAAATATTTTAATTTAGTGATGCACTATCATTTTTGTATAATTTCATGCTCTGCACAGTTTATTTTATATCTAAATGAAAACTTCAGAAAATTCCTATTGATACATTTTATTTAGTTGGTGGTACGCTAAAGCTATAAAGTTCTAGATTTAGCATACTACCAAAATTGTAATTACATGAGACCTTCAAACAATTTTATGAAGTTAATGTTAACATGAGGAATATATGACACAAAGCTCACTCCTTATTTGGACAGTTACTTAGTGATATGTTACACTCCCCCCCCCCCCTTTTTTCTTTTAATCCTACAGGATAGAATTGACTATTGTATTTGACACTCACTGAATTTTATTAAATTAGGAACATGATTGTGGTTAATTGGTAGTGTTATGGGGAAAAATACATAGGCCACACAGATCATCAATAGCTTAAAATACAAATTAATAATCATTGTTACCTCCATCCTCATCCCAGTCTAAATCATAGTCCAGTTAAGTGGTGGATTATATACTACATTTTTAACCAATATTTTGATAAGAACTAGATCTCTATAGTGTATTAGCTTAATTACAGAAGGAAGACAGGAAGGAGGTGTTTGTGTGCATAATTGAGTTTCTCCGGGTGTGTGTTTTAACAGGTGTGTTGGGATGTTTAAAGAGGCAGGAAAGGTTGAAGCACGATTATTATTTGATGACAAAACTAAAAAACTGTATCAGCTGCCCTCTCCTCCTCTCCCTGCCAATGGGAATTCAGACAGAATTGCACAAAGTAAGAAACTGATCAGGAGTTCATATGGAGTCTGGATTCTCAATCAGTAGCATCATTTAGCAGGTGAAGCAGCTGAGGCCCAGGGAGGAACAGGGGATGGCCCAGGAGGGTAAAATTAATGGCAGTGGACGAAGATCCAGCATAGTGCTATTGCCTGGCTTTTTGTTAGTTTATTTATAAAGTGTGTATTGCACAAATAACACTGTAACCACTTATCAGGATTCTTGTCATCTCAACATCTGAACAAACCAAACATTTTCTTTATCCGTGTTTGGTTTTGAACTTTTTCTGCATGTGTATGATTTTTGCTTTGCTGTTATCATCATCTAACTCTACTTTTTATTCTGCCTTTTTTTTTAATTTATTGATTTAAGAGAGGGAGAAACATTGATTTGTTGTTCCACTTATTTTTTTTAATATATATTTTTATTGATTTCAGAGAGGAAGGGAGAGGGAGAGAGAGAGAGAAACATCAATGATGAGAGAGAATCGTTGACTGACTGCCTTCTGCACGCCCCCCACTAGGGATTGAGCTCGCAGCCCGGGCATGTGCCCTGACTGGGAATTGGACCGTGACCTCCTGGTTCATAGTCAGTGCTCAACCACTGAGCCACACCATCTGGGCTTGTTCCACTTATTTATGCATTCATTGGTTGATACTTGTATGTGCCCTGACCTGGGATCAAACCTGCAACCTTGGCGTATGGGGACAACTCTCTAACCAACTGAGCTACCCAGCCAAGGCCTCTGCTTCTTTTCTCTTCTTAGTATTTTTAAAATATTTTCTATATTGTTATGTAGTCTTTATTCTTATTCCATTTAATGGCTATATAATTTATTGAGTTTTCATACCACAATTAACTTTACCTAGATCCTCCAAGGTACATTCTCTCTGTACATTTTTCCATAGCAACCTCATATACATATTTGTGTATATTATAAAACAAATAGAATTTTCACAAATCATGCTTTATATGCAAAGGACACTTAAATTTTATTACCTTTTATTGTGTTTTAAAATGCTGGTTATAACTTCTGAATTAGTTTCAGAAGTGTAATGGTCAGGTAATATATAACAGAAAAGAGAAACATGTTTTTGTAGCCCCTTGTATTTGTAAACCTCTTGAGCTGGCCCTCAGAATCCTCCATCTTCAGGCCCCAATTTACCTTTCAGCTTTATTGCTAGTAATGCTCTTACAATAACCTTAAGGTCCAGTGAGCCTCATTAGACGAATTGGAAAACCCTGCTAAAATGTAAGGCCCTTTCTTTAAATGTAATATCATTTTATAAAACATAGTTTTATTCATCAGTGTTTGGTTTAGTTAATAGATTGCATTCCAAAGTCCTGTTTTAGAAAAGTACAGTTGATTCTTGGATACTAACTGAATAGAATTGTCTTTTCTATCTCTTCATAGTCTCTCACTTCTCATATCCATCTTTCAAGGTTTCCTCCAAATCTACCCCTTTGCAAAGCCTTCTCAAGTTCCAGAAAGTGTTATCTTTCTTTGGATTACCACAGTACCTTCTCTTTAACAATTAGTACTTGTTTTGTTACTTTTGAAGTACTTTTTATATCTAGTCAGACTGACCATGTTTATATGTGTTAATATATATTTGTATGATCTGTATAAGTTAGTTATATGTACAGATACACATATTCATGTAGATATGGATAAAATGCTTTGGAATCTCAGAAGAGAGAGATGTTAAAAACCACTTGCTGGAGCCCTAACTGGTTTGGTTCAGTGGATAGAGCATCAGCCTGCAGACTGGAAGGGTCCCAGGTTCGATTCCAGTCAAGTGCATGTACCTTGGTTGCGGGCACATCCCCAGTGGGAGCTGTGCAGGAGGCAGCTGATCGATGTTTCTCTCTGATTGATGTTTCTCTCTCTATCCCTCCCTCTCCCTTCCTCTCTGTAAAAAATAAAATATATTTAATAAAAAAAACAACAACCACTTGCTGGAGAAATCAGAAAAATAGCACTTGAGCTGGGCCTAGAAGAACAGGTGTGATTTGGATAGGAAGAGGTTGGAATGGTGGGTTTTTCATAGACGAGCAGAGGCTGAATTTCTGAAATAGCCAACACAGGACTTATGTGAAGAATGTAAGTCATGCACTGTGATTGGAGCCTGGGGTTATTGAAAGGACATAATTGGAGACAAAGTTGAAAAGGTCTCCTGGGCCAGAAGATGAATGACTTTGAGGGCCAGCTAAAGAGGTTTTAGAATAGAGAAGATACAAAAATATATTTCTCTTTTCTGTTATATATTGTCTGACCAGCTGTGCAGAAATATTAGAGGGAAAATTATGTATTCTATATATTGATTGGTTGTATGTTTTTGAACTTGTAGTATGTTAAAGGAGCTTGACACCTGTGACAGAAAGAAGGATGGCCTAAGCACACCAGAGGACTTGTCAAAACCAGAGAAAATGCCTACTCAGCCATCTAACCAAGAAACTAGCAGAGACTGTGACGGTACAAAAAGTATTTTAGACATGTCATGTATTTTAATTGCTTACTTTTGAAAACCAAGCAAGATTGAATTTTACCTGTGACTGTATAGTATAAGATGGCAAATTATATTTCCTTATAGAGAATCATCCCTGCTCATTGGTTAGCCAGCATGTGCTCAGACAACTTGTAAACTCATGTTCTCACAAGGTAGTTCATTCTTTAATTTGAAAACGCTACTTGCTAGAAAATTTTCTTATATTAAACCAAAATTTGCCTTCCCAGAAGTTAATCCTTGTGAAGTAAGTCTGAAGCTCCCAGAAGTTTTTTGTGTGTTTTTTAAGGCTACATATTATTAGGTCTTTTTAACTCTTATCTATAGATACTGGTTTCTAGACATCCTCCGAGTTCTCCTTGTAAAGACTCTGGGTTTGGGTCTTAAAGTTTAATACTTTTTTGGTTGTTGGATTTGTTTCTTAATTTATTAAAATGTTTTCTATCAAATATCTAGTAGAAATAACCCAACCTATATAATAAAAACCCAGTGGTCGTAACGCTGTAACAACCAAAGACTGGTCACCAGGAGGTGACTTGACGCTGCGTCCTGCCGAGTCAGCGGGACTTGACTCTGGGTCCCACGCGATTTCGCGCGCTGGGCCCCCAGTAGTACTTATAAGACTGAAAACAGCAGTCTCCTTTCTCCTAATTCTACTTCCCAGAGGTTCCTTCAGTCCAGAAATTTGTGTCCTATTCTGGAAGGTTTTCTGGCATTTCCTTTTATTTTCTGCTTTTTTCTTTCACTCTTCCTGGACTTCTCTTATTTGGATGTTAGGGTTCCATTACCGATTTTCCTGTTTTCCATTTCTTGCTTCTCTGCTTTCTGGGAGATTTCCTCAATTTTATCTTTAACTCTTCTGTGGAGTTTTTCATTTTTATCAAATCCATTTCCAAGAGCTCTTTTTCTTCTCTGAATATTTCTGTAACACATTCTATTCTTCTTTGATGGATGTCGTACATGCGGTGTGCCTAGAGGTCTCTGTGTTGTTTCTGTTTGCTCCAAATTTCTTTTGGTTTATTTAAGTGCTTTACAATATTAACTGATTTAATCCTTACAAAGGGTCTTTAAGTTAGTTTCTATTATCCCCATTTTACAAATAAGGAAACTGAGATGCAGGAGTGATGACACATGGTCTTGGAAGTAGACAGCAGCAGAGCTAGGATTTGAACCCAGCAGCCTTGAAGCTCTTGAGTTTACACTGATGGCCTATGCACTGTAATGTTTCTGCATCAAGTTTCAGAACGATTGGCAAGGACAGGGGCAAGAACAGAGCCATACAGAATGTTGTTAGAGGCCTCCCTGTCAGCTGACATCAGTCCATTCATCACCACTTCTTTTTTTTTTTTTTTTAATATATTTTATTGATTTTTTTACAGAGAGGAAGAGAGAGGGATAGACAGTTAGAAACATCGATGAGAGAGAAACATCAATCAGCCGCTTCCTGCACACCCCCTACTGGGGATGTGCCCGCAACCAAGGTACATGCCCTTGACCGGAATCGAACCTGGGACCTTTCAGTCCGCCTGTGTGCTTTGGCAAATTAGTTAAGCTTCTCTGGACTCAGTTTCTATAAAACGGTGAAAATAATATTTAACTTGCTGAGTAGTTGTCAAGTAAAGTACACTGTAGGCCTTCAATAAATGGTAGCTATTGTTATCTGCCAGTCTAGTAATCCTTTCAAAGAACTTAGAGCATTAAGATGGCTGGTTTATTTTTATAACTCTTGCTAACTCTATAATTGTTTCCTCTCCTTAGAGCTCACAAAGGCAGCTGTTTGATAACGTGTTCTAGAATTTTGTATTAAATCAATATCAAGGTCATCAGCTTGTCGGTTTTGGCACTCACTTTACCGTTTTTTTTGAAAATTAGAACAATGTTTGCTTGTCTTCACTCTTCCATCAACTAGATGCTTCAGATATCATCGAAATCTTGTGTGCAATTTTCCTTTGTATTCTGAAGTGTCATCTGCCTAGACAAGAAGACTTGAGCTTCTTTCCGATGGCTGTACCTCTCTCTGAGCCTGTCTTGGCTTTCATTTCCTTCAGACCATTATTTATTTTCCTCTTTCCCATCTCATGCCCGTTCTCCTTGCAGAGAAAACAGAAGAAAGTAGGAATTCAGCAATTCCTCTTTTACCACCTCATACCTCACGTTCCTGTGTCCATCAGTCATTAGTAAGAGTCCACATTTCCCAACTCATTCTCACACAGATGCTTCTTCCCACATTGCTCTGTACACCCCCTAATCTGTTCTCTCTTCCTCTCCTTTCTGCCCGTCAGACCCTTTAACTGACTGCGCTTGGTCAGTCATTTCCCAGGAGCCTCATTCTCTCCTTTGAACATTTTCTTTCCCTTATTTCTCTGATTGTCTCCTGTTTGCTCTGCAGCCCATCAGCTGCTTTTTCTCCTGAGTACCTTGGGCCCTAAGGGTAGAGTAGGCATCTTACTTGCTTCCCTAACCCATTTGTTTCCTTCATCAAAAGCCTCACCTTCTTTGACATTCTATTTCTTGGTTACATAGGTTAAACAGAATGTGGAGTGGCAGGGCTGGATTCAGATACCCAACTATTGTTATCAGGAATTTCTCTCACACCTGCCTTCTCTGACCTCTGTTCTGCCTCATCTCTCCATCTCAATCCTCCATTTCCTTCTATCTCTGTTTTCTGCTTTCCCCTGTATTAGTCTTCTTTCCAAGGTGTGTTTCCCTATGTGGTGGCAGAGAGGGCCACCAGCAGCCTGTCCAGCTTGTTGAAAAGAGAGGCCCTCTTTTCCGGCCAAAGAACTTGACCTGATTCTCATTGAGCTGACTTACCTCAGGTGCCCGCTGAGGGAGTGGGGCAGGGATGGTCTCCAAAAGGAAAGTCTGGGTGCTATGGTGTTACCATCCAAAGGAAGCTTGGGTCCGGCGGGTGGGGCTCAGTGGTGAGCATCGACCCATGAACCAAGAGGTCCCTGGTTCGAATCCTGGTCAGGGCACATGCCTGGGTTGCAGGCTCGATCACCAGTAGGGGGGGCGTGCAGGAGGCAGCCGAATGATGATGTTTCTCTCTCATTAAAGTTTTTATCTCTTTATCCTTCTCCCTTCCTCTCCCTCTAAAATCAATTGGGGGGCGGGGAATGGGTTAGGGAAGCAAGTAAGATACTACTCTACCCTTAGGGCCCAAGGTACTCAGGAGAAAAAGCGGTTTGTGGGCTGCAGAGCAAACAGGAGACAATCAGAGAAATAAGGGAAAGAAAATGTTCAAAGAAGAGAATGAGGCTCCTGGGAAATTGCTGACCAGGCACAGTCAGTTAAAGGGTCTGACGGGCAGAAAGGAGAGGAAGAGAGAACAGATTAGGGGTGTACAGAGCAATGTGGGAAGAAGCATCTGTGTGAGAGTGAGTTGGGAAATGGTGGCGGTGGCGGGGGAGTGGGGGGGGGGGTTGGGGTGAGGAGTCCTTGCCTGTGCAGATCTTTATAATATACTTTGTGTGGGCACGGTGAGATTTACACCTGAAATTAGTAAAAAAAATCATAGTAAATTGATAAAACTTTATCTTCCAATGACCTTGGTTACCCTAAGAGAAATATTAAGAATTAACATGAAATTAAATAACATCATTACAGGTTCTCATGATATAGAATTAGAGACAATCTGATTTCATATTATTTCACGGGCAGATAATGACAGTATAAAGTTGTTTATAATTTTGTTTTTAAATTACTTCAGATTTTACATGCATGACTTTGAAAAACTTGTCTCTCTTGTTTTCAAGGTACAATACTAACACCATGATTACTTCACAGGTAGACAGATAAGTGCGCAGCAGCAGCTTATTCGAGTGATGGACCGCATTTGTAACTTAGTTGATGCTATTCCTGATGATGAACTGAAAGCTCTGGAATGTGGGAACGATCTGCTTCAGCAGCGAAACATAAGGTACCTTGATTTTTCTCCGTCTGGAGTGTATCTGACTGCATTGCCACCACTCCATATCAGAAACGTACAGGGCAAAATGGTGAGCATTCTGAGTAGGATAGATTGTCACTATGTTTTAAATTTATTTACTTTTTCAAACTGTTCCTTTAGTATTTTATCCAAATTTTTTTTAAAATACATTGTATTGATTTTTTTACAGAGAGGAAGGGAGAGGGATAGAGAGTTAGAAACATCGATGAGAGAGAAACATCGATCAGCTGCCTCCTGCACACCCCCCACTGGGAATGTGCCCGCAACCAAGGTACATGCCCTTGACCGGAATCGAACCTGGGACCCTTCAGTCCGCAGGCTGACGCTCTATCCACTGAGCCAAACCGGTTAGGGCTTATCCAAATTTTTGAAATTGGAAAAAAGGGAATGTATTTTGCCACAACTTGGGATGAGAACTACTTGTGTGGCCTACCGTGGTAACTACTCACACTTACTCTGGTGTTGTGTGTTTTCTCTTCAGAAGGAAACTCCTGGCTGAAGCAGATTTTAACACAGCTGATGCCAGTGTTCTTGGCTCAGTGTGGAGGTGCAGGCCTGATGCCCTCGGTAACCCCCTGGAGGACATGGCAGCTGTTTCCTTGCCTTATGCATTTTCAAAGGGCGATTCCTGCCCTACAGGGAGTTCTGATGAGTTAAATTGTCCCTCAAATTCCATTTCTTCTGGAGGGTGTTTGATGACTACCCCAGGAAAGACAGGATTCTCGGTCACCAGGAAGACTCTCTTTGAAAGACCATTACTCAACTCCCATTTACAGAAGTCCTTTGTGAGTAGCAACTGGGCTGAAACACCAAGGACAGAAAAAAGAAACGAAAGCTCTCGTTTTCCAGGAAGTTTTCTTACAAGCACCGCTGTGAAAGATCAGAATAAACATACTGCTCCAACAGGTGACGTAGAAAGAGACATCCAGGCCTCCTGTGAGATTGATCATTTTGACATAGATGACTTGGATGATGATGATGAGTGGGAAACTATAATGCAGGACTTGGCGACGAACAAATCTTCCACAGCTGCCTATCCACCTATTAAGGAAGGTCGGCCCGTTCAATCAGTATCAGGAAGAATTTCTCCAACCAAGACCAACTGCCTTCCTGTGACATCGACTGCTCAAAATAGAAACGTCTCAGGGTCATTTCAAAAATGTAAGTGCATATTTTAGAATTCTGACTTGATGTGAACTGATCAGTTTATCAAGTAGAGAAATGTTTATATCTCAAAATATTAAAATACAGGGCAGTTGAAGACAGATTTGAAGCCACGTTTTTTTAAATTTATTATTTTTTTTTAAACTTTAATGTTGAAAGTATTACATGTGTCTCCTTCCCCCCTTCTTCCCTCTATTGACTCCCTCCAGCCTGCCGCCCCCCGCCCCAGGCCTTCACCAGACTGTTGTCTGTGTCCATGGGTTATGCATATATTCACACAAGGTCTTTGGTTTATTTATTATCTTCCACCCACCCACCCTCCCCTGTCTTCCCTTCGAGATTCTGCACTCTGTTCCCTGCTTCCATGTCTCTGGATCCACTCAATTCGTCAGTTTATTTTGTTCATTAGATTCCACATATGAGTGAGATCATGTGATACTTGTCTTTCTCTGACTGACTTATTTCACTTAGCATGATACTCTCCAGGTCCCTCCATGCTGTCTCAAAGGGTAAGAGATTATTCTTTTTTACTCCTGCATAGTTTTCCATGGTATAAATGTACCACATCTTTTTTATCCACTTGTCTACTGATGGGCTGTTTCCAGATCTTAGCTATTGTAAATTGTGTGAAGTCACATTTCTTAAGTCAATCAAATTATTTCTTTTGGCCTAGACTCCTTTTAATTAATTCAATAAATATTTATTGAGTGCCCACTATGTGCATGTTCTGCTCTAGGTTCTGGTAATAGATAAATGATGAATAGTTCCTGCCCTCTTGGTGCTCACAGTTTAGTGAGGGAAGTTTTTGGAGGAATGAAATTAGCCACTGTAAAGGCTGCAGAGAAGAGCCAAAATTAATTTTAAAACATTACATCAATCCTATAAAGTTATCACAAAGTGTTTTACTGAAACAAGTTTTAGATGTACAACATTCTATAAAGCACAGCCTTCTCTATTTTTGCTATTGATGACTTAATACCACGAAGGTTGTTCTTATAGTTACACTGTCGACCTTTAAAATAACCTTTAATGGATTTATTTTTGTATGCTGTTAGAATGTGTCATACTTGACGTTCGCAATTATCTTGAGATAGTTGAGCGTTGGGGTTGGGAGTAACTGCCAAAGCTGGCATGAGCTCTGCTCCTCTGAGTTGAACCAAAGTTGCGACAGTACGGATGGAGAGCCGGGGGCAGATGTGAGTGACATTGTGGAAGAAGAATCAGGAAGCTAAGATGACTGAGGTTTCTGACTGGGTGACTGGGAAAGTGTGACACCATTAACAGAAATAGGGGAGTCAGGAGACAGGAAGACTTGGAGAAAAGCTGAGGAGGGCTAGTTCAAGACTTGTTGAGCTTACAATTTTGGTAAGTCATTTAGGTAGAAATGTCTTTTTTAAAAAATATTTTATTGATTTTTTTACAGAGAGGAAGAGAGAGTGATAGGGAGTTAGAAACATCGATGAGAGAGAAACATTGATCAGCTGCCTCCTGCACCCCCCCACCCCCCACTGGGGATGTGCCCGCAACCAAGGTACATGCCCTTGACCGGAATCGAACCTGGGACCCTTCAGTCCGCAGGCCGACGCTCTATCCACTGAGCCAAACCGGCCAGGGCTAGGTAAAAATGTCTTGCAGACAACTGCAGATGCATATAGGACTGGAACTTAGGAGTGGATCAGTCAGTTCTTATGCCTTCTGTGCACATAGGTGATGCTGAAGATCCTAGGACTAGGAAAATTCCAGAAAAGAGCCCAGCCCCAAGTGTCTGAAAGACTCCCAAATTTCAGGGGCAGGTGGAGGAAGTGGGAACCAATAGAGGGAATTTAAATCCACAGTTGCCTTGAAGGTCAGTCAAGAGAGAAGAGGAAAGAGGCTATAGAGTAGAGTTAGTGCTGTAGAAAAACCAAGGAAAGACTTGAATTTGGCCCTTAGGAAGTCTTTGGTGGCTTTGACACTTGTATGGAAGGAAATTCGGTACTTGGTTAAAGAAGGAATTGGCTGGAGGGAAAGGGATGTCACTGATCATGCAGGGCAGAGGGTAAGCGCTCAAACTGACTTGTGACATTAACGCACTGCTTTTTCTTAACATTGATTATTGTCTTAGACCAGTCGACGCAAAATTTACCATCCAGAAATCTGAATCACGAGCATTTCCAAAGTCTTAATTTTCCTCATACAAAAGAAATGATGAAGATTTTTCATAAAAAATTTGGTCTGCATCATTTTCGAACTAATCAGCTAGAGGCGATCAATGCTGCACTGCTTGGTGAAGACTGTTTTATCTTAATGCCCACTGGTATGTATTTTTAGATATGAATTGGCAGGAATCCATTGGCAGATGTGAAATGAAAGCCCTTTAATAGAAATGAAAAGAACATCGACACAGTATTTCTATCATTTATGGGCCTCTAACCCTCCCATGCCATAGTAAGAAAGTGTATTACCTCATACCCTCTGTTCTAGTTGTTGACATGACATTTATAGCCCTTTAAGGTTTTCAACTCAAAGCTGGTTGTGTTTAACTGATATAGAATTTCTCTTTGGGAATTTTTCCTTTTCTAATCTAAATTAGTCTGGAACATGAATAAAAATGTAGGACTGGAATAGAGATGTGACCATTTCTGGCAGTTTATTTGTTACAGTCTAGTGTTCTATGGTGGTTAAAACCATCAGCTCCGGAGTTTTTTAGCGGTGTGACCTTGAGCCAGGCACTTCATTCCTTGGACCCCACATGTGCAGTGGGGATAATAATAACCTGCCTCACAGAGTGTTATGAGAATTAAATGAAAAGCATTTAGCATAGTTCTTTCTTGGCCTCTTTTGAAGAGATCCAGGACTTTTTCATTGTGCTATAAACGTTTATAACAGCTGTTCAATGATTTATAGTCATCCAAGGCAGAGTATTAAATAAGCAGTTAGGATAAGAACCACGGGGAGTTTGGAGTTTCAGTACTTGCACATGGAATCTTCCCTGGGCCTTCTTATTGCCATCATTGTTTAATAGTATTATCTGGCTATCTGGATTTTTTCAAACTGGTTTTAAAATTTAGGTGATGTTTGATTAATAATCATTTACTGTTTCATTAACTTGTTTAATCTGTGCTCTGTGTCAACTCCAAGTTGGTACTCCAAAGCTAAAGCAGGAAAGGACCCTGGGTCGTCTACTGGTTTTGGGGGGGCTTCCCATGGTCCTTTGAGGTTTCGAGGGGGTGTTTGTTGTTGTTGTTGTTGTTGTTAATACTCACCCAAGGATATTTTTTTCATTTTTATAGAGAATGGAAGGGAGAGAAACACATCGATTGGTTGCCTCCTGCACACACCCCGACCGGGTCTAGAATCGAACCTGCAACCTAGGCATGTGCCCTTGACTAGAAATCGAACACTCAACCCTTCAGTGTGAGGCCCAACACTCTAACCACTAAGCAACACTGGCCAGGGCTCGAGGGGGTGTTTTTATGTGTCCTTCCACTCCAGTTTAACCTCTTGGTAGTGTGTGTGTGTGTGTGTGTGTGTGTGTGTGTGTGGTTTATTTTCAACAAAATTTGTAAGCTACTGATCTAGTACATTTTGGAGGTTGTAAAGTTGTGGCGTGATAAGGTTAACTGACATGTCTAAGTCACATAACCTATTGAGGGGTAGAACCGAAACTAGAACTCAGCTTCCTGGTCTTGCCTTGACATTTACACATACATACCAAAGAGAAATTTACTTACTACACTTGCAGAAAAGATGGGCTGTTTTGTTTAAAAAAAAAAATAAAAAAAATCGAAGTCCTAGAAACTGCCTGGCACAAATTTCTATTATCAGTGGGCTGATGAAGTTGAAAATTAGGGATTAATCATTTCAGTTACCATTGAATGTGTACTGATTGTCTTGCCATTTTGAATTTGAATGGAGAGAGATTCCACCCCACCCCACCCCACCCCACCCTGTGGTCTCAAAAGAAATTTATTTTTCTTCATCCTCTGTTAATGCACACAAATATAGTTCTACCCTTTACTTCAAAGGGAGATTGGGAATATTACCCTATGGATAAGAGTACAGGGAGTGTTCATACTAGCGGTTTAACAAAACAGATTCTAGAAGTGCCCTCTGGATCATCAAAGAAATACTAAACCATGTTAACTGTGGGTTTTAGTGTTCTATATTTTATCACATTTTAACTCTTTAAAATGAAATCCTAGCCGAAACCGGTTTGGCTCAGTGGATAGAGCGTCGGCCTGCGGACTGGAAGGTCCCAGGTTCGATTCCGGTCAAGGGCATATACCTTGGTTGCGGGCACATCCCCAGTAGGGGGTGTGCAGCAGGCAGCTGGTCGATGTTTCTCTCTCATCGACGTTTCTAGCTCTCTATCCCTCTCCCTTCCTCCCTGTAAAAAATCAATAAAATATATTTAAAAAAATAATAAAATAAAATGAAATCCTATATAATAAAGAGCTAATATGCTAATTAGACCAAACAGCAGAACGACCGTCCAGACAACCTTCCGGACGAAGCCAGGGCTACGAGGGAAGCCTGGGTCCCAGGTGCCTGCCGGCGGCCGGAGATAAGCCTGGGTCCTGGGTGCCAGAGGGAAGCGGTGCCGGCAGCCAGGGGAAGGAAGGCCTTCTCTTGCACGAATTTCATGCATGGGGCCTCTAGTATTATATAAAATAATTATTTTAATCCTAGTATCATAACTAGAGTGCCTCTTGTACTGCATTTGGATTTCCCAAGTAGACTTAAAGCAATTCTATTGCATTTAAGTTTTCCACCCTGATTCTTGCTTTTGCTATCATATGTACCTACATGAGATGTCCTGAAAGATAATCCTTACACATATAAATTATCTAAGTATTTCGGCTCATTTGAATATGGCAAGTTGTTGGCACCAGGGGGACTATCACTTGGCATTCTATTAATTAATTATCTTAAATATTGCGTGTGGTTTACTTTGTAACTTTTGCCTTCATGCTCTCAAGATAGGACCTGACAGATATTTCTTTGTCATTTCTCTTTCAGGAGGCGGGAAAAGTCTGTGTTACCAGCTCCCTGCCTGTGTTTCTCCCGGGGTCACTATCGTCATTTCCCCCTTGAGGTCACTTATCGTAGATCAAGTCCAGAAGCTGACTTCATTGGATGTAAGTTAAAAACAGAATTCTTCCAAGTACAATAAAAATGCTAATAAAAATATAACTTAAAAATAATTAGGTTTTAGTGCTCTGGGCTGCCTTTTTACTTAATAGTTTGTGAATTATAAGAATGAAGTACAGCTATTACATTAAGTTGTATATTTAAGCTCAAGTCTGAAAATTCTCATACAGATAACCTTGTGTGGTTCCATCTGATTTTATTCTAGGAGAATGTATTTTAGTAAGAACTTTTAACTTGTACTTTGCTGATATAAAAGTTTTTTATTTAATATGAAAGGAGTTTTTTTGTGTGTTTTTTTTTCTGCCAGATCAGCATAGTTCTTATCTTACTCCCTTAACATCTTAAAATGCATACACATGCATGTGCCCACACAGGTGTCCTTTTTCCTCCTGGCTGAGATTATAACTGTATATGAATTCATTCTACTAAATCCTGCATATTGGGATCAAACAGAATTATCTTCAGGGTTAATGAGCCACTACCTTTTTCTGTTTTATCTTTTTTTTTTTTTATGTTGGATTTCTTTTTTTTTTTAATTGCAGAGAGGAAGAGAGATAGAAACATCAATGATGAGAATCTTTAATCAGTTGCCTCCTGTACTACTGGGGATCGAGCCAGCAACCCGGGCATGTGCCCTTGACCAGAATTGAACCTGTGACCCTTCAGTCTGCAGGCTGAAGGTCTATCCACTGAGCCAAACTGGCTAGGGCGTCACTACCTTTTTCAACAAGACCGCTGGTTTGATTTTCCTTCCAAAGAATGTCTTAGTGCAGTGATGATAGCCATTGTTAAGTCAGTCCTGATGTTATGGCCCTTGCATCATTGTTACACATTAAAACCCTGAATACACATTTACCTAAAAAAGAATGCAGCTATACATTAGGACTGGATCTTTCGGATACTGAGTTCATGTTTATATTACTTACAAACATGAAAAGCAAAGGAAGTAAAGGAAAGCAAAAAAAGAAGTAAATAATGAGAAGACTATTTTAAATTATATTTAATAAGGGTTTTTTAAAAATGTCCCATGTGCTTATTGTTATTTTTATTACATTGAGATTATCTTTCCTCTGATAGGTTTGACATGTAACTTGTAAAATATTTATAAAAGCTAAGAATAAATATAAGATTAAGTCAGATTAATGTGTAAAATATACATTGTTTACTATTTTAATACTTAGATTCCAGCTACATATCTGACAGGTGATAAGACTGACTCAGAAGCTACAAGTATTTACCTCCAGTTATCAAAAAAAGACCCAATTATAAAACTTCTGTATGTTACTCCAGAGAAGGTTTGTATTTTTATCATTATTTTAAAATATGACATTAGAGCTGTGTTAGTAAAACAATTCAGTTCTCCCTCTTGAGTATGGAAAACCCAGTCTCTCCCTCCTCTGTTTCTCTCCTTTATTACTCATACTATATGAGTAATATTATAAGTATAATTACTTATACTGTTACTTATCTACTATAGAATACTTTCTTCTGCTCATCAAGTATGTGCATGTTTTTTCCTTACACCAAGCAATTCTTGCGACACCGGCCGATTGTCCTGTAATTTAACTCAATTCTGACATTGCCTACTCAGAGATAGTGTCAGATCCCACAGGTTCAGGGCTCAGTCCAACACTATTGTTCCCATCCCACTTCAGATGCCGATCGTAAGTAGTTGGTCCCCATCCAGGTCACCCATAACTTCTCTCTGATTTGGCTGTAAATCAGAAGTTCTTAGGACTCCCTTCTCAGTTCCCATTCATTTGCTATAGCGGCCCGGAGAACTCAGGGCAGTGCTTAAGTTTACCAGTTTACTAAAGGACATGATAAAGAGACAGACAAACAGCCAGATGAAGAAAAGGTCTGGGTGAGGTCTGGGGAGGTCCAGAGCACAGGAGCTTCTGCCCTCATGCCGTTGGGGGTCTCACCCTCCTGGTGTGGATGTGTTTGCCAACCTGGAAACTCTGAATCCCATACTTTGGGGATGTGATTTAGGCTTCCCCATGTAGGCACGATCAATTATTAAGTCTATTTCTAGCCCCTCTCCCCTGTCTGGAGGATGGGGGGTGGTGATGCAAATTCCAAGGTCCTAATGGCTTGGTCTTTGTGGTGCCCAGCCCCCATCCAGGATCCCCCCAGACTCGACTCTAGAGTAAAAGGATGCTCCTAGCGCTCGTATCACTTAGGAAATGGCAAGGATTTCAGGAGCTCTGTGCCAGACACTGGGGTGGAGACCAGTATATTTTTTCTATTATCTCCTAAAAGCTCACTAGAATACGTACATTTTTCAATTTTGACATATTTCTGATATATAGTATAGTGCAAGAATTCCTGTATGACTTTCACCCAGAAACTCCAAATGTAACTTTTACTGTGATTGCTTTATCATTCTATTTTTTTTTAATATTTGAAAGTAAATTGTAGACATGATATATTCTTTTAACCTTAAATACTTCGCCATGCATTTCCTAAAAACAAGGAATTCTCTTGCATACCAGTATAGTGATCAAAATCAGAAAGTTTTCATTGATATACTATTATTTAGTCTATGAACTTCAGTTTCACCAGTTGTCCTAATAATGTCCATTATAGCAAAAGAAATTCCTAGATTATGCATTGCATTTAGTTGTCATGTCTCTTTAAATAATTTGTCTGTCTGTCATGATTTTGACACTTTTTTTTCCAATATTTGTTTTTTTATTTCAGAGCGGAAGGGAGAGGGAGAGAGAGATAGAAACATCAATGATGAGAGAGAATCATTGATTGGCTGCCTCCTGCACGCTCTCCACTGGGGATCGAGCCCGCAACCCGGGCATCCCTGACTGGGACGCTTTAGTCCGCAGGTTGTCGCTCTGTCCACTGAGCCAAACCAGCTAGGGTGATTTTGACAGTTGAAGAGTGAAGGCCAGTTATTTTGAGAACCGTCCCTCAACTTGAGTTATCTTATATTTCCTCGTGATTAGTTACTCATCTTGGCAGGAACTTCAGAAGTTGTGATAAGTTCTCAGTGCATCCTATCAGGAGGCATTTGATGTCAGTTCATTCGATTATTGGTGATGTTAGTTAACCTAATCACCTAGGTAAGGTGATGTCTGCCAGACTTCTTCACTGTAAAATTACTTTTTTTCTCTTTTTTTGTCATAAATGTAAGGGTTTTTGGTTATTTTCTGCCTTTGTAATAGTAGATATTTGTTGTGGGATACTCTGAAACTGTGTAAATATCCTGTTGATTCATCAGACGTCTACCCAATAGTTTTATCATCCATTGATGATTCCCCTTTAGCTATTACTATAATGGCTGCCAGATGATGATTTTTCTAATTAGTTGGCATTTTACTATAACAAAGAGGTTTCCCTTTTACCTACATATTTACTTACATTAATATGAACTTATGGAATTTTAACTTATATAGTAGGCTAGCATCTGTTTTTGTTATATAATTTAATGTTCTAATTTGGCCAGTGGGAGACCTTCATCACACTGGCCTCTGTGTCCTTTTGACATGTCTGTTAAGATGTGGGTGCCAGATGTGGTCGTTAATACTAGGATGTCATTGCTTTTAGGCCCTGTCATGGACAGAGCTATGAAATACATACATACAAACAAATATGTGTATGTGTGTGTGTGTGTATCCCCCTCCCCAAGTAACAAGCATGCAAGTAACGTGTCCATAGCACTGTTCCCAGTGTAAGCATGGCCCTCAGCTACACTGAAGTCCAAAGTTTTACAACCACTGACCTGACACTTAACTGTTTGCTAAACATTCCAAAATGTCTCTGCTATTTTCTATCACTTCTGCTAATTCTCTTCATATAATGGAATAAGAACCAGTTTTCTCTGAAGGTTTTAATGGAGCGTAAGTTGTAGTGCAACTTAAAGACAACAGAATCCTTGAGGCGATGTGATGTTTAAATGTGTTTAAGTGTCTCATTAATCCATTTCTGACCTAGGTCTGTGCAAGTAACAGGCTGATTTCTACTCTGGAGAATCTGTATGAGAGGAAGCTCTTGGCACGGTTTGTTATTGATGAAGCACATTGTGTCAGTCAGGTAAATACTATTTTTTATGTCTTTGAAATATTGATAAATATGTACCACCAACAGTATATATATTTTCAGAACCAAAGAGAGAAAAAACATTGAATGCATTATTCTTTTTCACTGAAGAATATTCTATTTCACTGAAGGTGGTTCTGAATGTGGAGAGCAGTATTTGCTTTGTATACACGAAAGTTTCAAATGGTCTGAAAAGCGGGTTTTTTGTTTTTTTTCTCCACTAGTGGGGACATGATTTTCGTCAGGATTACAAAAGAATGAATATGCTTCGCCAGAAGTTTCCCTCTGTTCCGGTGATGGCTCTCACTGCCACAGCGAATCCCAGGGTGCAGAAGGACATCCTCACTCAGCTGAAGATTCTCAGGCCTCAGGTGTAAGTTGTTGAAAGTCCTGCATTTCAAACCCCGGGGCAGTGGTTCTCAGTGAGCTACACATTATAATCTGCGGAGCTTTGAAAATCCCAATGCCCAGGTTATGCCTGATGCCAATTAGCTCAGAATTTTGGGGCTGGGAGCCAGTAGGTTTTTTAAAATCCCCAAGTGAACCATCCTTTTCTTGGGGTGGTGTCACTGTCCAATTAGCATGTAGTGAGGGCAGTACTGCTAACGCCTTTAGAATAGAAAATCCCCAGGTGATTACAATAGATAGCAAAATCTGGGAACCAGGGCCCTAATTTCTTCACTTACTGAAATGAAACTTTCTCTCGTTACCTATTTTGTAAGTAGGGATAAAGTGCATGCTGTTCCTGTTAGCCCTGGTCTCGTCCCAGTAATAAATTAGCTTTTATTTGCCTAATTTTGGCTCCCATACATCCTAGAGTATACATCATGAAATGAGCCAATGACCCTGCTTTGTCCTTTTCTCTGAAATCCCAATGACACCCACAATGTTGAAAATAGTCCGGAAACTATGTATAACAGCTTTTTTACTTTGTTTCCATCTCAACAGCAAAGGGCTTCTTATTGGCACCAAATCCATAATTATTCAATAAGAAAAACAACGATAGTAAAATGCCCCACATATATAGGTTGTACTGGATTAGTTTGTACCTCTGCGTGAGTTTGTAGACATGGGTGCATTCTCTGATAGGTTCATTCACTCAGCAAATATTTACTTAACAGCTATTGTGGACCAGGGTTAAAATGTTTTTTCTTTCCAATTTGTTAATGGGTGTTTGAGTTTGAGGAAAGCCTGAAGGAATGACTAATATATTGGGGTGGGGTTTTTTTGTCTGTTTGTTTTTAAGTACACCTTTTGTTTATTTGGAAATAAAGAGAATAAGCTGGCTCTATAAATATGGTTATCATTAAAAACTATAGCAGCATCTCTCAGCGGGTTATGAGAACTGGAGTGCCACATGAAGGATATGAGGGATCATGAGATTAAAGTAGCTACAAAGACCTTTGCAGATTAAACTGACGCGTGTTTGTTTGTTTTTGTTAATCCTCACTCGTGGATATTTTTCACCCCCATTGATTTTTAAAGGGAGTGGAAGGGAGGGAGGGTGGAGGGAGAGAGAGAGAGAGAGAGAGAAACATCAATGTGGCCGGGATCGGGCCTGCAACCCACGTACATGCCCTTGACTGGGAATTGAACCTGGACTCTTCGGTCCTTGGGCTGATGCTCTAACCATTGGGCAACCGGGTCAGGGCTAAACTGGCATTCTTGAGTGCGAGAATTTCCAAGTACTCAAGAGTTTTTTGTGTGTGATCTCACTTGCAGAGGGGAGTTTGTATAAAATTGGGGAGAAATATATTTTGCTTCCATAATTGATAAACATTACATGATAGTTAAGGTGTCAGACTTTAGGTTTTAGTGAATAACCTACATACTAGAAATTTGCTTCTACAAGTACTACATTGGTCTGTGAAAGCTTTTTTTTTTTTAGATAGGCAATATTTTTAGCTTTTTCCCCTCAATTTATGCCAGAAGCAATCTACTGTTCTTTCTGATCAGTAATATTAATTTTCCAGATGCCCGACAGTTAAATTATGTAAGTTCAGTTTAATTCACCTTTTCTAATATATATATTGATGTCAGAGAGGAAGGGAGAGGGAGAGAGAGATAGAAACATCAATGATGAGAGAGAATCATTGATTGGCTGCCTCCTGCACGCCCCACACTGTGTGGATCAAGCCTGCAACCCGGGCATGTGCCCTGACGGGGAATCGAACTGTGACCTCCTGGTTCATAGGTCGATCCTCAACCACTGAGCCACACCGGCTGGGCTCAATTCACCTTTTGAATAATATTTTGTTAAGTATAGAATTTTTTGTTTTGCTTGAGTAAACATTGCACAAATATATTTAGAAGCAGACACCTTTAATATCCTTTCCTAGTAGTGTGAGGAGATCTCCTTGCAAAAGCAATAGATTATACATTTTCTGAGTCTGGCATGTGGTGCCCGGTGCATAATTGGCACTTGTTAAGAATGAATAAATGAAACATATGGAGGAGGAATTTGGGTAAATGTGGGTAAAATGTGGAAATTTGGGCAAGTCTGTTGACTCTTTAATATATTTGGTACGTCTATATTTGGGAAGGTTTAAATCTCTTAGTGGAAGTAAAAAATTTTAATGAACACTTTCTGACATATTTTTTCCTGCTCTTCTTTTCTACCAATAAACCTTTTGTTTGCATTAAATTTGCCCAACTGCTGATGTGTCATGACCCTGAAGAAGGCAGTTATCCAAAGGTTTGGAGCCATGGCCCCATGCTCCTCTCCTTATGCTGGTCTATGATATTCTTCCTCTTTGGGAAATACGAGGATGGATAATAAATTTTCCCTTTCCCTTAAGACCTGAGAAATATGAACTGAGAAAGAGAAAGACATATGGAAGTTGATACAATAATAATTAACAATACAACAGTAATAACAGCTAACACTTTTACATATCTAGCCTATACAATGTGCAGGGCACTAATATTGGCATTTTATGTGTATTAACTCGTCCACACAAAAGTCTTATAAAGTAGGTCCTCCCATTTTCCTCACTTTATGGATGAGGAAACTGAGGCACAGCAGTTAAATAACTTGAACAAGGCCACATACCTAGCAAGTGCTGGAGTAAGGACTTAAATCCAAACAATCTGTTTTCAGCACCCTTTAAATTCTCTCCAAATTGCAGAATGAAGTCAGTGGTGATTAGAAGTGTAAATTATTACTGCAGGAACTCAGAAAGGCAAGATTAACTGTAACCCAAAGTAACAACTATTAGTGAAGAGGGGTCAGACAGAGTTTTATAAAGGAAGTGGGTTTTGTAGGATGAGTGGTCTTTAAAAAATTTTAAATATCTGAATTGAGTTATAATGTCTATACCTAAAAATTCACCTATTTAAAGTATATAATTCTGTGATTTTTTAAAATTATTTTTAGTTTATTCACAGGGTTTTGCAGTCCCACCACTATCTAATTTTAGAACATTTTTGTCTCCCTTAAAAGAAACTCCATGCACATTATCAGTTAATTGCCACTATCCTCCACCTCCCCAGCTCTAGACAACCACTTACCTGCTTTCTATCTAGATTTTTGCCTATCCTGGACATTTCATTTAAATAGAATCATATACTCTGTGGCCTCTGTGAGTGCCCTTTTGCCCTTACCATCATGTTTTCAAGGTCCATCCATGTTGTAGCATGTATCAGTACTTCATTCTTTCTTATTGACAGCTATCGCATTGGATGGATAATCTGCATTTTATTTATTCGTCATGGGGTGAATATTTGAGTTGTTTCCATTTTTTGGCTATTAGGAATAATACTGTGAGCATTTGTGTACAAGTTGTCATGTGGACATGTGTTTTTATTTCTCTGGGACATATATCTAGGGGAAGAATTGTTGGGCCATATGGTAACTCTACATTTGACCTTTTAGAGAACTACCAGGTTGATTTTCAAAGCATCTGCACCATTTTATCTTACCTTCAGCAGTGTGTGCGGGTTGCAGTTTTTCCACATCCACACCAACACTTGTTACTGTATGTCTTTTTTACTGTATTCATCCTACTGGATGTGAAGTGATAAGTGAGTGGCATTTTAACAGATGAAGAGTGAGAATTCAGGGCTGAAGTTTTTGGTGTGAAAATACGGGCCAGGCCCTAGCTGGTTTTGCTCAGTGAATAGAGCGCCGGCCTGTGGACTGAAGGGTCTGGGGTTCGATTCCAGTTGAGGGCACATGCCCGGGTTGCGGGCTCGATCCCCAGTGAGGGGTGTGCAGGTGGCAGCCGATCAGTGATTCTCTCTCATCATTGATGTTTCTCCTTCTCCCTCTCTGAAACCAATAAGAATATATATTTAAAGAGAAAAAAAAAAAGAAAAGAAAATACAGGTCAGGCTCAAGGAATGGTGAATAATGCATAGGATAAGTGGAGAAATAAAGAGAAGGGATAACCCGGGGAAGGTGGCTTGAGGCCAGACCCTAGAGCAGGCATCCTCAAACTACGGCCCGCGGGCCACCTGCGGGTGTTTTTGCCGTTTTGTTTTTTTACTTCAAAATAAGGTATGTGCAGTGTGCATAGGAATTTGTTCATAGTTTTTTTTAAACTATAGTCCGGCCCTCCCACGGTCTGAGGGACAGTGAACTGGCCCCCTGTTTACAAAGTGTGAGGACCCCTGCCCTAGAGGGTCTTACATATCATAGCGCTCAAGTATTTGGATTTGTCCTCTCGGCACACCCACCTGGAAGGTGGCTTGATCGGAACTGTTTGGTAGAAGGATAACCCTGGCAGTGGATGAAGATGGAGTGGAGGAACAAAAGTTTAGAGGCAGGATAGCCCTTTAGGAACCCTATTGCAGCCCGTTAAGAGAGAGATGATGATGGTGGCCGCAGTAGAAAAGGAAGGTGGGGACAGTCAAGAGAAAAAACAGTAGAATCAACAAGACGGGCAGCTGATGGGGTTAGACATATGGACGTAGTGAAAGTTTATACCAGTTTCTGGTGCAGGTGACTGCCTCCATGGGTGATACCTGGAAATGCAGGAGAGTGGCAGGTTGGAAGGAATGGATAATGAATTTAATTTTAGATCGTGGTGTCTTCATGCTTTCTTCGGACATGTGCCTCCTAAAAGAATTTTGAAAAGCTGTACCGCTTGTACATTTTTAACCTGACACCTGAAATTTTTCAACATGAATTTAAATAAAGAGAATGTGGTCTGTTATAACATTTTAAAACAAAATTGTAACCCAGCCTTTTAAAATGTATTCCGTAGAATATTAATATACATATGAGAGCAGTTCTGTACTTACATCATCCACTTGCAAAACACATTAAAAATTTTTTACCTCTTTAACAGATATTTCACATTTTTCCTTTTTCTCTTTGAGCACTTATTTCTCTCAGTTTCCTACAGAATTCTATTCTAAGGCAATGTATTTTTATGCATGAAGTTTTTTAAAAAAAAAAAAACAAATATATTTTTATTGATTTCAGAGAGGGAAGGAGAGGGATAGAGATAGAAACATCAATGATGAGAGAGAATCATTGATCGGCTGCCTCCTGCACGCCCCCTACTGGGGATTGAACCCTCAACCTGGGCATGTGCCCTTGGCCGGAATCAAACCCAGGACCCTTCGGTCCCCAGGCTGACACTCTATCCACTGAGCCAAACTGGCTAGGGCATGCATGAAGTCTTGTTACTTACTGTATCATATGCAAAAAATATGTTTGTATATTAAGAATTGTTTTTAAATTTCTTATACCAAAATTTTTTTCCAAATTGAGTTACTGTAATTATTAGTAGCACATAACTGATCGGAATAGTTTACAAGTATGTATATATTTTACAGTTTACTGTATTTTAATAGCAGACTTACAGGAACAGCACTGAACACAGACCACATTTAAAACATGTGCTTGCATGTCGGAAAAGTAGAGTGAATGGATGCAATCTACTTTATTATAAAAATGCTACAAACACCATTTAGTTGCCATCAATAAGAAATTTACTTGTTTTTAAAAAATCCAAATGTTGGCGTTGGCCAGAAAAATTAAAAAAGTTGAACTGCTGAAACTTGTTCGCTGAAACATTTTCACTTGCATGAATGCTTTATGTCCCAGCATTTACGTTAAAAAATTTACACACAAATGAAAATGGAAAAACTGCCAATACCCGATTTCTGTCCCCTATTTTCCACTTGTAGTTATATACTTAGGTACCTTTTAACCCCATGGAAAGAAAATATCTAACATTCAGAACTACTAATAACAGGAAGAGGAGAATTTTTTTTAAAGAATGAAATAGCCCTAGCTGGTTTAGCTCAGCGGATAGAGCGTTGGCCTATGAACTGAAAGGTCCCAGGTTTGATTCCGGTCAAGGGCACATGCCTGGGTTGTGGGCTCGATTCCCCAGTGGGGGACTTGCAGGAGGCAGCCGATCCATGATTCTCTCTCATCATGGATGTTTCTATCTCTCTCTCCCTCTTCCTTCCTCTGAAATCAATACAAATATATTCTTTTAAAAAAAGAACGATGCCGAAACCGGTGTGGCTCAGTGGCTAGAGCGTCGGCCTGCGGACTGAAAGGTCCCGGGTTCGATTCCGGTCAAGGGCATGTACCTTGGTTGCGGGCACATCCCCAGTAGGGTGTGTGCAGGAGGCAGCTGATGGTTGTTTCTCTCCCATCGATGTTTCTAACTCTCTATCCCTCTCCCTTCCTCTCTGTAAAAAATCAATAAAATATATTAAAAAAAAAAAAAAAAGAACGAAATAGTTCCCATCATAGTGGGTTCTTAAGCACATTCTCCACGTTTGCAGTGTGTTGGGTGGGTGTCCTTTGGCATAATTGTGGCACATTTGGCATGGATAGGTTGGTGTCTTCCAAAAGGCCAACCAGATAGGCCTCCTGCCTCCTGCGGAGCACCAAATAGCTGCACACTGGAAGCACACGTCTGTTTTGAAGTCCTGAGCAATTTCTCCCACCAGACGCTGGAAGGGAAGTTTGTGACTCAGAAGTTCAGTGGACTTCGGAGAAGGTCTAATTTCACAGAGTGCCACAGTACCAGGCCTGTAACAATAAGGTTTCTTTACCCCTCCCATACAGGGCACACTCTGGCGAGTGGCTTTGGTAGCCAGTTGCTTCCATGGTACGTTACCACGGGTTGATTTGTGGGTGGTCCACTTTGTAAGAGCCATGGTATAGAGAACTCCTTACTTAGCCCCCCTTCTCCTTGGACTGGAACCCTGGTGCTAGAGGCTGGCTGGCATTAACGATGGCAGCGTGGCGATGGCTGGGAGCACAGTTCAAATATATTTTTAAAATTTCTTAAACATAAATTTTGATTGAGAATGTGTTATTTAATAAAGATAGGACTTCTCCTCCTCCCCCAGTTAGTTCATATATCTGTGGGTGAATTCAGTTGGCTCCAATTTATTTATATAATTGATTTCAGAGAGGAAGAAAGAGTGAGAGAGATAGAAACATTGATGAGAGAGAATCATTGATTGGCTGCCTCCTACAAGCCCCACACTGGGGACTGAACCTCCTGGTTCATAGGTCGATGCTCAACTACTGAGCCATACTGGCCGGTGGCTTAAATTTCTTTTATAGATGTAAACATTGAGAAACATTGCTCGCAAAAACGTGGATGGGAATGGAAAGCATTTTATTGTAGTAATAACACTCAATTATTTGAATTCCTTCTGACACATATGCCAACATTACGTAATGATCTGTCATGAAAAATTATTTTTAATGATATTTCAACCAACAACTCAATTAAGTCCTCCAAATTTTGTTGAAAGCAAAGATTTATAAACCATGTGACTGGCAAAATAAGTCCGATCATTAGTTACTCACTTTACTTTTTCCGGGAAATATACCCTAAAAAATGCCTTACCAAGACTTACCCAATTGCTGTTTCACATAAATAAACCTTATATCCAATTTATTCTGAAGACCTTTCCTAATCTATTTTTGACATATTTCTTTTTATTCTGTGATATGCTTTTAAATTAGTTTTGTCAAAACTTTGTGGCTACTGATTAGTTCTTTCAAATAATGGGAAATGACTACCACGTAACCCGATTGGCAAATCCAGTTTTCATTGCCAAACCAATCAGCTGCATTAGACTTATTTTCTTATATATAAAAAAAGAAAATTTTGACTGTTTATAATTCACATAAACTAGTACATATCCTCAAGACAAGTATTTCAGTTCCAAAAGCAACAAGAGCTGAGCACAAATTGATTCCATTTCCTAACACATCACTTAAAATCACATGAGTTTGACACCCTGGACCTGATAATATTTTTTATTTTAATGGCAACAACTCCTTTAGTGAAAATACAATCAAATCCAAACTTCTTTAAAAAAAAAAAGTCATATATTTATTAAGATATAATTGACATGCCATAAAATCCACCCATTTAAAGATTAAAATTTAGTTGTGTTTACCCTAACCGGTTTGGCTCGGTGGATAGAGCGTCGGCCTGCAGACTGAAGGGTCCCGGGTTCGATTCCGGTCAAGGGCATGTACCCTGGTTGCGGGCACATCCCCAGTGGGGGTGTGCAGGAGGCAGCTGATTGATGTTTCTCTCTCATCAGTGTTTCTAACTCTCTATCCCTCTCCCTTCCTCTCTGTAAAAAATCAATAAAATATATTTTTTTAAAAATTCAGTTGGGATTTTTGAATGTTCACAGAATTGTTCAACCATCCCCCAAATCTAAGTTCAGAACATTTTCATCATCCAAAAAAGAGACCTCAGTGCTTCTAAGCAGTCACTCCCCATCACTTAGCATAATGTTCTCAAGGGACGTCCATGTTGTAGCCTGTGTCAATCCTTCCTTCATTTTTATGGCTGAATAATCTTCCATTTTGGGGGCATTCCACATTTCCGTTACCCATTTATCAATTGATGAGAACTGCCTCTAACTACAATATCTGCTAATTCCAAACATACTGCTTTCCAGCAGGCCATGTCAGATTTGTTCTATGTAATAAAATCAGACAGACTTATCTTTTTCATTCTAACAAATTGTGGGAATGCTGCTTTTAGTTAGCGGCCCATCTGCTGGAGTTTAGCGTCTATTTGCTGTAGAGATACTTGTTTTGGTTTTAATTGGATTTGGGATCTACAGCTTTCTGTCCTAATATGATGTCATTTTCTTATTTTTAGTAAAAGTAGTCTGTTTGACTAAATTAGTAAACATTTCTCTATGCCACAAATAAAAATTTCAGATTTTATGCCAAATGTTTTTTGAATATATCAGCTTTATTGAGATATAATACACATACCATTCAATTCACCTATTTAAAGTGTATCATTCAGTGGTTTTTAGTAGTCAGAGTTGTGCAGCCATCACCACAATCAATTTTAAAATGTTTTCCTCACCCTGCAAAAACACCCATATCCATTAGTAGTCAATCCCACTTTCCCCTCACACCCCCTTACAGCCTGAGGCAAGCACCAATCTACCTTCTGTCTTTAGATTTGCCTATTCTGGATATATATATAAAAGCATAATATGCAACTCGACCAGGCGGCAGAACGACCAGTTGGCTATGATGTGCACTGACCACCAGGGGTCTGCCCCCAGCCTGGGAACCGGGGGTGGGTGGCTACAGGCAACCGGGGACCTCTAGTCTCATATAAAGAGAATCATCCAATATGGCTTCTTTCACTTAGCATAATGTTTTCAAAGTTTATTGGTGAAGAATATTCCATTGTTATGGGTATATCACATTTTATTTATTCACTAGTGGCCTGGTACATGAAATTCGTGCATGGGGGGGGTGAGGGGAAGGGAGTGTCCCTCAGCCCAGCCTGCACCCTCTCCAATCTGGGATCCCTCTCGCAATCCAGGACCACTGGCTCCTAACCGCTCACCTGCCTGCCTGCCTGCTTGTTCCAACTGCTCCCCCCCCTCCCGCGGGCCTGCTCACCCCCAACTGGGGAACCCCCCCCCTTGCTGGCCTGCTTATCCCCAACTGCCCCCCTTCCCCCCTCCACTGGCCTACTCTCTCCTAACTGCCTTTGCCTCAGTCCTGCCACCCACCATGGCTTTGGAAGGACGTCTGGAAGGTCTCCTGGTCTAATTAGCATATTACCCTTTTATTAGTATAGATTGGTCAACACTGGAGTTGTTTACCTTTTTGGCTATTATGAGTAATGCTGTTATGAACATTCACATACAAGTTTTTATGCGGACCTGTGTTTTCCTGACTCTCGGATATAGACGCAGGAATGGAATTGTTGGGTTGTGTGCTAACTCTATTTTCTACCTTTTGAGAACTGCCAGACTATTTTCCAAAGTGCCTGCCCATTTTACATTCCCACCAGCATTGCTACTGTCTTCTTTTTTGACTCAGCTTTTTAAAAATATGTTTTTATTGATTTCAGAGAGAGGAAGGGAGAAGGGAGACAGAGATAGAAACATCAGTGATGAGAGAGAATCATCGATTGGCTGCCTCCTGCTACTGGGGATCGAGCCTTCAACCTGGCATGTGCCCTGACCAGGAATCGAACCAGTGACCTCTCGGTTCCTGGGTTGACACTCAAACACTGAGCCATACTGGCCAGGCTCAACTTTTTTGTAATACATGAAACATTGTTCTAATATTAAAGTGTGGTGTAAAATGTAGGAAAAGGCAATAAGGCCATTCTTTTTTATTAAAATATGTTTTTATTGATTTTTAGAGAGAGAGGAAGGGAGAGGGGGAGAGAGAAACATCGATGAAAGAGGAACATTGATTGGCTGCCTGCATGGCCCCCACTGGGGATTGAGCCAGCAACCTGGGCTTTTTCCCTGACCAGGTATCAAACCAGTGACCTCCTGGTGCATGGGATGATGCTCAAACCACTAAGCCATATTGGCCAAGCCTGAGCAATTTTTTTTAATGCCATAATTCTATCAAGACCAGTTTCTTTTGCTGTGGCAATGATTATAAGTAATGAACTGAGAACAGTCAAATCAGTCCTTGAATATACCAGACTTTTATCTGCCCCCTTCTTTGCCACAATCTGCTTGCTACACATGCTCTGCCATTTCAAGCACTAAAAGAAAGCTCTGGCCGAAACCGGTTTGGCTCAGTGGGTAGAGCGTCGGTCTGCGGACTGAAAGGTCCCAGGTTTGATTCCGGTCAAGGGCATGGACATTGGTTGCGGGCACATCCCCAGTAGGGGGTGTGCAGGAGGCAGCTGGTCGATGTTTCTCTCTCATCGGTGTTTCTAGCTCTCTATCCCTCTCCCTTCCTCTCTGTAAAAAATCAATAAAATATATATATATTTTTTAAATAAAAAATAATAAAAAAAGAAAGCTCTGAGTGTCTTGTACAAGTGATATAAGAGGGATGGTTTTGACTCAGAGTAATGCATTCTCTGACAGTTTTCAGGGATGAAGGAAGAAGCACGGTCATAAAGTAAAAATCATCTTCACTCCCACCACCTTCCTCTGTATCTGAAACCAGAGCATTCCAATAGAGGCTGAAATACTTCATTCCTGATGTCATACCCTACCCTTAACAGAAATATGTAAAACACTTAACAAACATGAAGCTTCACCAATGGTTTCTGTTTCTTTGACTAAAGAAAGTTTTACCTATACCCATACTAGACTTTTTTTTTTTTTTTTAATGTCCTGGAAGTGTTTGCATCTGGAGCAGTGCACGGTAGTAAAGTTCAGAAGGAGGCAAAAGTAGGATTCGGTTCGTTTGTTTGTTTTTAGAAAGTGAGAGGACAATTGTAAAAGAAAAAAAATTGGGGCAGGAGAAATCAGCAGGATGCCTCGACTGCAGGCGCATTCTCAGATGAGTCTTTTAGCAAAAGTGACATGTGAAAATGGAGAAGGGAGGACCTGGAAATCGATTCCTTTAAAATCGTCTTTGCTCTTGTGCTTTTAGAAAGTCTTTGTGACCCCTCCCTGGGGGGGGCATGCGTGCCCGGTTTTAGACCATTTGTGTGGAAAGAAGTTGGATTATGGGTTGGAAATCTGAAGAAAGGTCTAAGCTGGAGGCAAAAGTTGGGAGTGGTGGGAATGGTATTTGGATGCAGTTTAAAGAAAGCGTGGTCCCGGAAGAAGATAATGCAGGGGAAGAAGAGAAGAGCCTAGCATTTCGGGGGTGATTGTCACTTAGGGAGCGAGCGAAGGAAGAAAAGATGGAGATGGGGGGATCAGAGAGGTGAAGGGAATGTGAAACTGAGAGCTAATCGGCTTTCAGCCAGGATAGCCAATGTGGCGTGACGGAGAGGTCAGAGAGGATGCGGTCTGAAAAACCAACGCACAAAACAGATGTCGGTGAAGGCTACGGCTGCCTCCTGCGTGGCCTTCTTAGCTGAACAGCAGTCCCTTCAGGGGCGTGGCTGCCCTCCCCAAGCAAGACACCATTTAGTTCTAAAACTAAACACGTTTATCCTACCGATGGCAACCAATCCTGGACCCAGCTAGCTTGGATTTGGATACAAACACAGAAAGCCAGTGGTTGCCTCCCTCTGACCTCCACACCCTTGAATAGCAGCCTCCTCCCCATCAGCCTGGGCACCGGGAGGGCTTTGTGCTCTAAATTCAACGTGTCCTTCCTGCGGAGATGGGAACCGGGGGCAGTGGAGGGTCCCTGCAGGTCACGGATCCTGTACCAGTTCTTGAGTTGTAAAAGCTTTGACAAAAACCATTTTGGTAGAAGGGTAACGGGAAAGCCAGGATGGAAGTGAGGAGAAGAAGCTGAGTGTGTGGTTCGTGGAGGGAAAGAAAAGGTGGGTGCCGGCAGCCGTGCGGTACCGGGTCAGGGGAAGCTTTTGTTGTTTTTAGGATTGGGGATCATAGGACGTATTCAGAGAAAAAAGAGAAGAATTCACAGAAGAGACTGAAGTACAAGAGAGGAGATAACGGAGAGGAAGAGCTTCCTGAGGAAGTGGGATACCAAGGGCAAAAGACCAGAGAGAGAAGAGCACATCTCAGCATCACCCACATTCTCTCCGGGGCGCAGAGCCAAAGTACAATGGTCCACGCTCCTTTTGTTGCCCGGCAATTAGCTCCTCATGTACACAGTCAAAATTTGGGAACGTTGGTGGCCTGAAAATGTATATGTTTTCTCTTATGATTTTCTGTGTATATATATTCTATATAATAAAGAGGTAATTTGCAAATTAACCCTCACGCCCTCACAAGATGGCTACCTGCGACCAGGCGGGCAGGGGCGTTAATGAGGGGCAACCAGGCTGGCAGGGAGGTTAGTGAGGGACGACCAAACAACTGAACAAGCAGGCTGTGTGGGGTGACCAGACCAGTGAGGGGGCTGTGAGGGGTGACCAGGCTGGCGGGGGGACAGTTGGGGGCGACCAGACCAGCAGGGGGGGCAGTTGGGGGTGACCAGACCAGCAGGGGGGGCAGTTGGGGGTGACCAGGATGGCAGGGGGGGCAGTTAGGGGTGACCAGGATGGCAGGGCGGGCAGTGAGGGGCAACTAGGCCAGCGGGGGGTGGGGGGGGCAGTTGGGGGAGACCAGGCTGGCAGTGGGGGGAGTAAGGGGTGACCAGGCCAGCGGGGGGGGAGGGGAGCTAGGAGCGACCTGGCCGGCAGCAGGGGGCAGTTAGGGGCCAGCAGGCAGGTGAGCGATTAGGAGCCAGTGGTTCAGGATTGTGAGAGGGATGTCCTCCAAGGGGTCCTGGATTGGAGAGGGTGCAGGCTGGGCTCAGGGGATCACCCCTCACCCCCCATGCACGAATTTCATGCACTGGGCCTCTAGTATATATTTTTTCTTAATTATTCTTATTTCAAAGAGGAAGGGAAAGGGAGAGATAGAAACATCAATGATGAGAGAATCATCATGGATTGGCTCCCTCCTGAATGCCCCCCACTGGGGATTAAGCCCGCAACCCGGGCATGTGCTGTGACCAGGAGTCGAACCGCGACCTCCTGGTTTATAGGTCGATGCTCAACCACTGAGCCACATTGGCTGAGCTGATTTTCTTAATCTTTTAAATAATGTTTTAGTCCTCTCTGCTCTTAGCCATCTTCATCGCGGAGACTGGGCTCTCGGCTTACCTGCATGTGTTCTCTTCCACAGTCCTTCTAACTCCCTGTCATCTAGTCCCGTAGACACTCCCTCCCTGTCACCATTCATTTTGTTAACCCCCTAACCCACCTTCCATTGCTCTGTTCTATGATGTAAGCTGCTAGCGGCAATATTCAATTGAACACAACTCAGTAATTAGGTTTGCTTTGTGGAAAATCAGCATTTAATTTTTGAAGGTGGCTAAAACTATTTTCTCCTAGTAACAAAATTTTATGTTTGGGACTTCTTTTAGGTTTACCATGAGCTTTAACAGACATAATCTGAAATACTACGTGCTCCCAAAAAAGCCTAAAAAGGTAGCATTTGATTGCTTAGAATGGATCAGGAAGCATCACCCACGTGAGTACAGCCATGTGATGAATTATGTCTAGAAGTAATCAATACATGTCTTTTTAGCACCACAATAGAATATATAAGATTGCATATTAAACATTTCTCATGATAGCACTGATTTGCTATTTATAGAGAAGAATATCTCAACTCCTTCAGTTCTGCATATTGTGAAATCTCATTCGGTTTGATAACAATAAACCCTAACAATAAAAAATACGTTTTTAAAAAGACCCTAACAAAAAAATATTAAATACTTCCTCCTACGTCTCTATTTTGTAATCTATGGTTTCAGTGTCTTAACTCTGGCTTCTATCTGTGTATGAATTATGCAGGTCTTTGTTTCAGTGTGTTCTCCCAAGTGTAATAATTAAAGTGAGATTCTGAGATTCATGGTCGTTTCCCATGTAACCCACTTTCCATGGAGAAGTTTTTTGTTAGGCATCTTTATTTCATTTTTTAAATCTTAATTTACATATTGGTTTGAAGAAATCAAACAGTGCAATGATGGACCACGAAAAAGTCAGTGATTTCCCTCTCCAGGCCCTCCTCTCCCTGGCAGCTAGTATAAATAGCATAATAGTGTGTAAATGCCTTTGGCTCTGACACAGAGAAATGACTTTTTCTTAATACCTTTATTTTCTGATTTTAAAAATAAATACATAAAAACAACAATAAATGTATTACATGCTCATTGAAGAACATTTAGATAACAACAAAAAGAAGGAAGCAAAAGACAAACCCCACCTCAAGACAAGTCACTGTTATTGTTTTGGTTTGTTTCCTTCCATTAATTTTTTAGTGCATTTTTCTTTCCATTAGCATACTATATAGTAGTGTGTGTGTGTATTGTGTTTCTACCCTTAATCTGTTTTATATCTTGAGCATTTTCTCATGACTTTTTAAAAACATAGAAAATACTTGATAATTGTACTGTATATTATTTTATAATTTCATGTCTTAAGAGGCCACCTAGTTTTGGCCATTAAATTTTTTCTAATTTTTCAAATTCGAATAAAACTTTTTGCGTAAGTCCTTGTACCGCTTTATTTTCTAGATTCCTTTTCTAAAAGGAAACTGAGTCAAAAGATAGAAGCATTTCTGGGGCTCTGTGATACATATTGCCCTATGTTTTCTACAAAGTCGGTGTAAGGGTGTCTTCCCATTTTCTAGCCAGTGTGAAATAGTGCCCGGGCTGTGTCCAGGCCCACCTCAGGAGTCATTTGCAGGGACAGGATTAAAGGTCAAATCCTGACACTTTCAGTGCACGTGAGTTCTCCTTGCTTGCATTCTTCTACCTACTTTAAGAAAACTATGGAGGTCTATTTATGTTTCATATGTTTCAAAGAACATGATTTAGATTGTGCTGTTATTTATGTTACAAATCTTCATTTCTTGGCAGATGATTCAGGGATAATTTACTGCCTCTCCAGGCGAGAATGTGACACGATGGCTGACACCTTACAGAAGAATGGTCTCCCCGCTCTTGCTTATCACGCTGGCCTCAGTGATTCTGCCAGAGACGAAGTACAGCACCAGTGGATCAACCAGGATGGCTGTCAGGTGACATTTTTTAAAGATAAACAAGTAATTTTTTTATAGTATATAAGCAAACTTGCTTACATAAATGAAAATTGTTTTTATCGTAAGTAGTAGCCATCAAAATAAGACTGAAATAGAAAAAAATATTTTTAAAGACTTCTAAAGTTGCTTTCTTTCTTAAATAAAAAAACAATTTTTATTGAGATTAACTCAAGACCATAAAATTCACCCTTTCAAAAAAGTTTACAAGTCAGTGGTTTTAGTATAGTCACAAGGTTATGCAGCCATCACCACTAATTCTAGAACACTTCATCATCCTAAAAAGAAACCCCATACCCATTAGCAGCCACCCCTTACTCCCCCAACCCTCCATTCCCTGGTAGCCATTAATCTACCAGCTACTGCTAATCTGTCTCTATAGATTTTCCTATTCTGAACATTTTATATAAATGGAATCATACAGAATGTGTTCTTCTTTTTTTGAAATATATTTTTATTGATTTCAGAGAGGAAGGGAGAGGGAGAGAGGTAGAAGCATCATGATGAGAGAGAATCATTGATCCGCTGCCTCTTGCACGCCTTCTACTGGGGATCGAGCCCGCAACCCAGGCATGTGCCCTTGACTAGAATCAAACCCAGGACCCTTCAGTCCCCAGGCTGACGCTCCATCCACTGAGCCAAACCGGCCAGGGCCAGAATGTGTTCTTTGTGACTCATTTCTTTTACTTATCATAATGTGTTTTTTTATTGTTGACACTATTACAGATGTCCCTCATTGTCCCCTTTCCCCCCTCCACCCACTTACATGTTCTCAAGTTTTATCGACATTGTAGCATGTATCAGTGCTTCATTCATGTTTGTGGCCAGATAATATTTCGTTGTATGACTTTACCAGTTTGCTAGGCATTCATCAGTTGGTAGACTATTGTGAATAAATGTGTGTGTTAGATTTTGTTTGGATGGGAATGTAAACTATAGAATTTTACATTCCCATCCGAAATCTATGAGGTTCCAATGTCTCTGCTTCCTCATCAACACTTAGTATTATCTGTCTTTTTCATTGTATCCATGCAAGAGTGAATCTCAGGAAAATGACTCATGCTTTTTTTGTAGCCTATGAATTTTTCAGCTCTCAGGAAAAGAAACCGTTACCCTCAAGATATGGAGGAGAAATATCTCTCAAAATTATTTTCTAAGGGGGAACAGAAGAATATCTTAGAGGATATCAGCCTAGTATCCTCAGAAAGAAGTGGTCTAAGATGCAAATGATCTGACTCAGTGCAGACATTTGAATCAATGATGTTGTAAAAAAAACTTAAGAATGTGAAAGAAAAAGAAAACAGGTGGAAATTGAAAAGAAAAAATATGATACTTGTTGGTGACAGGGAATAGGGGTTTAGCTTACAAATAATAAGTGTACCCAAGGAAGAAATCAGGATAGTTAAGATGTACTATAAGTAAATATGTATCAAATTTAAAAGACAAAAATCACTGGGGGAAAACTTACATGTCGATATAGTTCACCACTTTGATTTACAAACCTAAAAAATTACATTCATCAAGATTTACTCTACAAAGAACAGAAAACAGACATGCCTGAGAATGTCTCACTAAATACATTTAAAAAAACAGGAGTAGACTCTTTAGAATCAGAAGTGGGAAGACTGGGACTGGAGAGTTTCATACCCAGCTCAATATCACTTATGTTGAAAACAACAGGAAGGCATTTTCACATATGTAAACGTTCAGAAAATAGATCACTGATTTATCTTCACTGAAATACAGATGTCAATCTTCTCAAATCAATTTATTTATTTAACTAATCAAATTTCTAGTATTTTTTTTTCCTTTGATAAATGTTTTCTAAAGTTTGCCTAGAAGAATATTCAAGTGAAGATAACTAAAAGAATTTGGCAAGAAAATAATAACATGTAAACACTGGCTGTATAAGAACATTATAGACAGATCAATGAAACAAATCCAGAAACAGACCGGAAAACATATAAAATTAGTATATAATAAAGAATGCATTAAAAATTAATGAGGAAGGGAAGATTATTCTACTGATATCATTTTGGATCCTTGTATCAAAATTAATTACAGGTAAATAAAGATGTTGGTATTTTTAAATGAATTTTGAGTAGAAGAGAACCTACGCTTAAAAATAGCCCAAAACTAAGTAATCACAGAAATGATACCTAAAGAGCTCGGTGCTTCTCTATTAATAAAATTATAAGCAACAACAAACTAGGAATTATATTTTCAGCAAATAAAACAAAATGAAGAGCTTGTAAAAATTTGATAAAAAAAAAAAAAAACATGAGTCTTAATAAATTGCCCTATAGGCCATCAAGAGACTATTGGAGCCCTAGCTGGTTTGGCTCACCTGGATAGAGCGTTGGCCTGCGGACTGAAGGGTCCTGGGTTCGATTCTGTTCGAGGTCACATGCCCAAGTTGTAAGCTCCATCCCTAGTAGAGGGCGTGCAGGAGTCAACTGATCAATGATGTTTCTATCTCTCCTCCTTGCCTCTCTGAAATCAATTTTAAAAAAATATATGTGTATGTGTGTGTATGTATATACATACACACACACATACACATATATATTTTTTTTTTTTTAAAGAGACTATTGGATAGGAAAAACTAAAAGGCTAAATCAAATGCTTCTTTAAAGTGCAACTTTGCTAATATTCAAAGGAATTCAAATTTAAAATAGTGAGAGATCATTTTCACCTCTTGCACAAACTTTTACTAACTGTTGGGGACAGTGCTGAAAGAGGCAGGTCCCTGCAGTGTTCATGACAGCCTTTCTGGAAAACAATATGGTGGGCTCTTATCAAGAGCCTCAAATCTGAATTTTGAGCATGGAATTGACATCAATGTGATCTTTAACCTTTTGTACTCGGATGTCGAGTGTGACTCAACACGGTTAGCATTAGAATAAAGGAATCGAGAAAAAAGCAAGTGAGTGCAAAGGGTTAATGGTAAATACCTTAATAACTTTTTACTACTAAAGAGTCTAAATGTCCTGAGAGAATGATTGGGAACCTTATGGCACTACATTCATGCCATTAAAAATGGTTTATGAAGAATCTACACTAAGCCGAAACCGGTTTGGCTCAGTGGATAGAGCGTCGGCCTTTGGACTGAAAGGTCCCAGGTTTGATTCCGGTCAAGGGCATGTACCTTGGTTGCGGGCACATCCCCAGTAGGGGGTGTGCAGAAGGCAGCTGATCGATGTTTCTAGCTCTCTATCCCTCTCCCTTCCTCTCTGTAAAAAATCAATAAATTTTTTTAAAAAAAAAGAATCTACACTAATAAAAGAGAAACATGCAAATTGACCATCCCTCTGTTACGCCCACCAGCCAATCAAGAGAGAGTATGCAAATTAACCCAACAAAGATGGTGGTTAATTTGCATACACAGGCACGGAGCGAAGAAGCGAAGACTGAAGACAGCGTAGAAGGAAGCCAAGCGCTGCAGCAGCGGAGAAGGGAGGGAGCGAGGCAGCGGAGATGGGAGCGAAAGCCTCACTCCCTTCTCTGCTTCGCTCCGAATAGGCCCAAGGAAGCCCTATTCTTGCAGGAATCTTCCTGCAATGGGCCTCTAGTTTTTTAATATAATGAAAATGTTCATGATGGAGAAAGATAGTGAAAAATAGAATTCAACGGTGTGTAATCTCAACTGCAACAAAGATTGAATAAAAAAATAGACAAGAAAAAAAAGAAACCGATTTCTTTAAACTTCTTTAAATCTTAATATATAGCCCTGGCCAGTTTGGTTTGGTTCAGTGTTTAGAGCGTCGGCCCTCAGACCAAAGGGGTTTGATTCCTAGTTAAGGGTAATTACTTGCCTTGGTTGCAGGTTTCCCAGCCCCGGTAGGGAGGCACACTCTCTCACATAGATGTTTTTTGTTCTCTTTCTCTCCCTCTCTTTTTTTCCCCCCTCTGCTTCCTGCTCCCTTCCACTCTCTAGAAATCAATGGAAAAAATGTCCTCAGGTGAGGATTTAAAAATATATACATAGGCCCTAACCGGTTTGGCTCAGTGGATAGAGTGTCGGCCTATGGACTGAAGGGACCCAGGTTTGATTCCGGTCAAGGGCATGTACCTTGGTTGCAGGCACATCCCCAGTAGGGGGTGTGCAGGAGTCAGCTGATTGATGTTTCTAACTATCCCTCTCCCTTTCTCTCTGTAAAAAAAATCAATAAAATATATTTTTAAAATATAAATAAATAAATATATACATAGTATAAATATTCTAAAATATACATGCATATATCTATAATAATAAAAGTGTAATATGCTAATTAGACCAGACAGCCAAATGACCTTCTGGATGTCATTCTGGACGTCCTTCCGGATGAAGCCACGCGGCGGGGGCCGAGGCAGAGGCAGTTAGGGGTGATCAGACAGGCAGGCAAGTGGTTAGGGGTAATCAGGCAGGCATGCAGAGGGGTTAGGGGCGATCAGGCAGGCAGGCAGGCAGGCAAGCAGTTAGGAGCCAGCGGTCCCAGATTGCAAAAGGGATGTCTGCCGGTTTAGGCCTGATCCCACAGGGACTGGGCCTAAACCGGTAGTCAGACATACCCTGAGGGGTCCTGGATTGTGAGAGGGTGCAGTCTAAGCTGAGGAACCCCCCCCTCCCGTGCACGAATTTCGTGCACCGGGCCTCTAGTATATATAATAAATATAAAACACTTTGATAAAAATATGGTTTTAAAAAATTGGTTAAAATTCTTTTTTAATCTAATTGTTTTCTACTCTCAGACGAGCTAATCCTTACAGTCAGGGCACAAGCTGGACAGCCTTGGTCTTGTTGGATTTGTGAATTAGAATAGAACTGGGTTGTTTTTCTTCACAAAGAAACGATTATAGCCTGAAGTTTTAAAAGCACCACAGAAATAAGAAGGAAGTAACAGCTAGACAAAGCCAGTTTCCCAGGTAAAGGCTTTCGGAAAGAGTTGGCTGTCATCTGTGGCCTTGAGTCATGTATCCGCCCAGCCAGGGTTCTTGGAACCTTGTGGACCACACCCTGTGGGCTTGTGGGCTGGGACATCTTGCTCCCCAGTCTCTCTACCTGCTCTCCACCACTAGAGGCTACGGTAGACTTCCTCTTTCCAAGGAGATTTGCCTTTGATCAAAGTGCCATAAATTTAGATGGACCACGGACCTAGCCTGCAGGCTGCTGCCGTTCCCAGCACTGATGGATGTCCTTGTCCCCATTTGCCATCCGCGTGCTCCATAGGTTTCAGTTCCCTTCTCTGGTTACTGAGATCGTGTCATTAGCCTCAGTCTGGCTGCCAGGTAGTTCATTTGCTTTTGATATACCGTTTTGCAGTAGCAATTAATTTTTTAAAACTAGCTTTATTTATATAATGTAATTTTGCCTGGAGATACAATGTTTTTGTCTGGGTTAAATAGGCCTTCAATTTGCAAAGGAAATGGATATTCTTGAAGGTGATTTTTTTACTAAACACTGATTTCTCAAGCTCCTGAAATTTAACTATCGCCTTGCTTCCGCTAAGTAATTTGCATAGGCCAAGATCGAGGGTCTCCGGTCTTTTTTCCCTGGTACAAGCAACTCAGACTTTTACTCACATGAGTTTCGATAAAAACCTCACGTTTTGACTGAAACTCACTGATGAATAAAAGAAGCTGCTGAATGATCAGCTGCTGTCACTGGGAGAACGGATGCTATACACTGAACAGGTGAATCATCAGAGAAGCTGGCAGCAGTGACCTCGACGCTCCAGCCCTGGGAACACCTGAGCTGCTGAGCAGCACGTGTCTGATCACTGGCCGGGACACCCTGGCTGTGTGCGCGGCACTCACAGCACCTCATCAAAAACCTAAGAGAACAACCAGTGACAGCACGTTGAGAGGTGGCTGCTATTGATGCCGGCTCCCTCAGGTGGCAATACCAAGCCACACAAGAAAATGCCTGCCCCACCGAGCGTCTCTTGACCTTCTCGGGTCTTAATAAAACTGCAAATTGCCGCCGAACCCGGTTTGGCTCAGTGGATAGAGCATCGGTCTGCGGACTGAAAGGTCCCAGGTTCGATTCCAGTCAAGGGCATGTACATTGGTTGTGGGCACATCCCCGGTGGGGGGTGTGCAGGAGGCAGCTGGTCGATGTATCTCTCTCATCGATGTTTCTAGCTCTCTATCCCTCTCCCTTCCTCTCTGTGAAAAATCAATAAAATATAAAAAAAAAAAAACCTGCAAATTGCCAATATGGAAATCTCCTATTAGTTGTGCTACATAGTGGGACCAAGTTAAGATACTAGATTGTTGTATAGAGTACATCTGAAAACAAAATAGAAGAGAAAGCTTTTCGGAGCATCTGTTATTAAAATGACCGTTTTAATGCATTATGAGGCTAATAGGCTTTTGCTCTTACCTCAGGTTATCTGTGCGACAATTGCATTTGGAATGGGAATTGACAAACCCGACGTGCGATTTGTGATCCACGCGTCTCTCCCTAAATCCGTGGAGGGTTACTATCAAGAATCTGGCCGAGCTGGAAGAGACGGGGAAATATCACACTGCCTGCTTTTCTATACCTATTATGATGTGACCAGACTGAAGAGACTTATACTGAGTAAGTCCCCCTTCAGTCTCGTGATAGTGGTATCCTACTTCTGGCATTGTGGTACTTTTGGTCTAGTTACAGAAAAATAGAAATGCTTATATAAATATGGGAGTTTTTAATATCATGTGCATATCATGCAAATCATCATCGAGAATAATGAAGATTTGCAAAATATTGTCAGCTACTCCTGACCATCTACATTTATACCTATAAAACTAATATCTTAAGGGATGCCCATAAATATTCCATTAATTATAATATAGAATGTCATGTTGATATATAATGCTATTAATAATTATTTCATTTAATATTTAAAGTAACATGAATGTATTATAACTATTTCTGTGATACTCTCTTGTTTTTCTACTCTAATAAGTCTTTTTTGCTATGTTCTTCCTTTCTTTTAGTGGAAAAAGATGGAAACCATCATACAAAAGAGACTCACTTTAATAATTTGTATAGTATGGTACATTACTGTGAAAATATAACAGAATGCAGGCGAATACAGCTTTTGGCTTACTTTGGTGAAATTGGATTTAATCCTGATTTTTGTAAGAAACACTCAGAAGTTTCTTGTGATAATTGCTGTCAAACAAAGGTAAAATGGAAAAACATTTTTCTCCTCTTGATATAGAAAAGTTAGCTGAAAGATGGATTTAAGAATTACTTTTCCCATCTTCTTGAGATAAGCCTTCTCAATCAATAAAACTGTCTTTGCTACCAAAAAAAAAAGTTAGATGAAAATAGTGGCCCCTAAGGAATTAAACAAGGGAAAGATTGCTTCCTTCCCATAGTAATTTGGAATGGAAACATTTTAATATTCTATGGAATATCTTTAGAATTAGAAGCCCTTAAAAATATACTGGGCCTATCCAAAATACTGGGGTTATTATATACGTGCACTAGTAATTATAGGATACTTTAGAAATACCATTATACAAAAAATCCAAAGTGAGCAGGTAGAATATTTTCAATTCAACTCTAATCTATATTTAAAGATCTCATTCTCAAAAGAGTTGTGATAACTGGAGTCCTGTGTGTGTGAATTCAGATCAATTAGATGACTCTATAAATTGATTTTTTAAAAACTATGAAGAATAGTGGCAATAACTTCTAGTTGAGTTTGCTATCATTTGTCCTAAAAATAACCTTGGGAGATTGTCAAATTCAAGTACTTGATTGTACCTATTATGGTAATGCTGTGTCTTAATGTCTACAGTTTACAGAGCATTTTCTCATTTGATATGTTACTTTCAATGTCTGGGTAAGTTGCTGGGGATTCACAAAAGAGCGTGGTGGGGCCCATTCATAGACTGGAGGGGAGATAGACCTATATGTGATCAGAGCGGTTACAACTAGACACGCAGCACTAGCCAGAGCAGAGGTGACTGAGTCTCTCTTGGGGTGCAATCTGGATTCATGGCCATCTCCGCCCACCGCACCCAACTCTGTAGACATTGCTAATCAGGGCACTCATTCAACAAATATTTGTTGAGTGCCTACTCTGTGACAGGCGCTGTTGTAGGAGTTTGGGATACATCACAGAACAAAATACAAAGGTCCCTGCCCTTGAGGATCTTACATTCTAGCAGAAGGAGGCTGAGTACAAACAAGACACATAGCAAGCACATGTTAAGGGGTAAGGGCTGTGGCGAAATGCACAGCATGATAAGGAGTCAGGACTAATGGATGGGATGCCGGATGCAGTATTAGATAAGGTGGCCCAGAGAAGTCCTACTGTAAAGATGACGTCTGAGCAAAACTTGGAAGAAGAGAGTTAGCTGAGCAGCTCTCTGGATGTGGGCATTCCTGGCTGAAGCCAAGAACAACAGCCCTCAGGTAGGGGCAGGCTTGTGCGTTTGAGGGATAAAAAAGGAGCCCACGTGGTGAGCAGGGCTATGAGTCAGGAAAGAGGTCGTGGCAGGCCAGAGCAGCAGCTGGAGAGCTGCGTAACTCAAAGTATGGAGTGATCCTCAGCGAAGATGTTTGGATAAGGCAGTCTGGCAGGAAGGATCAGGAATTCCGTTTGGGGTGTATTGGGTTAGATATGTCCATTAGATCCAGAAATTCTGAGAAGAGGCTGGTGATGCATATACATTTGGGGGTGTTTAACTTATAGATGTTATTTAAAGACATAAGAGCAGATGAAATCTTCAGGGATATAAGTTTATAGACAGAAGAGAAGAAAACCAAAGATTGAGTCCCGGGACATTAAGAGATTGAGAAGCAGAACTAGGAAAGAAGACCAAGAAAGAACAAGTGAGATAAGAGGGAAACCAAGGAAACTAAGTATTTCAGGGAGGAGGGAGTGCTTAAGTAGTGATCAGATGCTGCTGCTAAGCCAAGTACAGTTAGGACTGAGAATTCACCATTGGATTAGGACTTTAGACTTCACCATTGGCCCTGCAGGAGCCATGGTGACTGTGACTTGACTAGTTTCAGTAGGGTGGCGCAAAATTGGAGGCAGTGAATATATGGGACTCTTTCCAGTTTTGTGTGAAAGATGAACAGAGAAATGAAACAGTAGCTGGCAGGGGAAGTGGAGTCAAGAAAAGACAGGAGAAATAAACATTTGTGTGCGGATAGGAATTTGCCTCCAGAGGATGACCATTTGGTATGTAAGGATGGGGGAGAATTGCTGCAGCAATGTCCTTGAGTAGGCAGAGGGGATGGGATCTAGAGTAGAAGTAGAGAGACTGGCTTCAGACGGGAGCTTGGGTAGTTCACCTGTCATAACAGGCGGAAGGATGAGAAAATGTGCAGCAGGTGCTGGCAGTAGCTGTAGTGGAGGAAGTTGGTGCAATCTTCCCTGGTTGCTTCAGTTTTCTCAAGTAGGAAGCAAGGTCGTCAGCTGACAGGATATGAGAAGGGATTGAACAGAAAGGAGAGAGTAAAATAGTCATCTAAGACAGGGGTCAGTAAACTTTATCTTAAAAGGCCAGAGAGTAAATATTTTAAGCTTTTGGGCCTTAGAATCACGGCCTCTGTCACAACTACTACTCAACTCTGCTATTTTTAGCCCAAAGCAGACATAAGCAATAAATGCATTGGTTTTCCATGGCTGTGTTCCAGTAAAACTTGATTTACAAAAGCAGGCGTATAGCTCATGGACTGTGGTTTGCTGACTACGGTTCTAAGGGAATGGAGGAGTGATGGGCTAAGGATGTATGGAGATGACCTGGCAGCGTTAAGCGTCCAGTTGAGGTCTGTGGCCATGTATTGAAAGTGCCAACAGTCAGCATGGTTATCAGTGTAAGTGTTTCTCCAGCCAAGTTCAGCTACAGAAGTGCAGACATGGATGGTGGAGCACTGCATGTAATCATCTAATGTGTCCTGTCAGGCAATGTGATGACATGGCCTAAGGGCAAAGGAGTTGAGGGTGTATGAAAGGTAGTATGATAGTGATGGTCTATGGCAGTGGTCGGCAAACTCATTAGTCAACAGAGCCAAATATCAACTGTACAACGATTGAAATTTCTTTTGAGAGCCAAATTTTTTAAACTTAAACTTCTTCTAACGCCACTTCGTCAAAATAGACTCGCCCAGGCCGTGGTATCTTGTGGAAGAGCCACACTCAAGGGGCCAAAGAGCCGCATGTGGCTCGCGAGCCGCAGTTTGCCGACCACGGGTCTGTGGAATTCAAGCCGAGTTAGGCGAACATCTGAGGATGAGGATTGTTGGATGCCAGATGATGTGAGCTGGAAAGGTAGGAGGTGTGACCACGGGAATGAGTTGCTGACGTACGTGGAGGACAGGCTCACTGGAGCAGAGGAGATCAAGACGCTGAAGGCCAAGGTGCGGGAGGATCGCCTCTGTCCTAGTCAACAGGAAGCAAGACAGGAATGATGTTGGAGAGAGTGACAAGGCACTCTGTCCCGATGATTCTAGATAGAGCCTCAAAATCACTACCAAGTGTTCGTGGAAGACGAGAATCCTGTTGATCCTCAGGTTGTTGAAATGTGGCAGATGAACAAGGATTAGGAAATGGGGTGCTGCATGTACAGAGGCACAGAAGCAGGACCCAGCTTTGGGGACGCACAGGTGGCTAGATTGCTAGTTTGGAGAACTGGCGGAGAGAGCGTATGGTAATGGGGGCTTTAGAAAATAGGCAGCGTTTGGAGTCAGCCAAGGGGAATATGAGGAAGGGAACTGACAGGAGATAATAAAAAAGAGAGATTGTGGCACCAAAGACCCAAAAGAGATTAGAAACTCATAAATTTGCATGTTTTCCATCTCAGAAGTCACCAGCCAGTACATAACAGACCACTGTTCTAGGGGTGATGAAGGGTATTTTGTTTTCTAAGAATATTCTTACCTCTAGAGTACTGTCAGGTCATTGAAAGACAAGATGTATGTCTTCGAAGCAGTAATAAAATAGATATAGTAGAGTGCTAATTGTTCTAGACACAAGGTTAATATAAGAACTTAGGAAAGAATGAACATGTGAAACTTACTTAGATTTTGGTGTGGAAACGGTTGATTTGTGACACTACTAGTTAGTAAACCTTAGCAATCTAGGTCTCATCTTAATTATCATAAAAGGTAATCTCTTTTTATTCATAGGATTATAAGACACGAGATGTGACTGACGATGTGAAAAATATTGTAAGATTTGTCCAAGAACACAGTTCATCTCAAGGAATGGGAAATAGAAAACACGTAGGTCCTTGTGGGAGATTTACCATGAATATGCTGGTTGACATTTTCTTGGGTAAGTGATCTGTTTTTTTTTAATTTGCCTTATATCAGTTGAAGTTGAACATCTAAAGAATTCTCTTGTCTATTTTCTTATAGAAGTGAAGGGCTTCAGGATAAAACCTTTTTCGACTAACAAAAGAAAATCGGTTTTTATGAATTATGCCGATTTTTTTTCCCCAGAAAGAAACACTTTATGGTGTGTGTTTTTAAAATTGAGTTTTAGAGAGGAAGGGAGAAAGAGAGAAACATCGATGTGAGAGAGAAACATAGATCACTGCCTCCTGCATGCAACCCCGACTGGGGATCGAGCCCACAATCTGGATTCAAACCGGCTTTTCAGTGCATGGGACGGTGCTCAACCAACAGCCACACTGGCCAGGGCTATGCTAATTATTTTTATAGAATTTATAAGTCACTAAGATAAGGAGTTCTCATACAAAAAAATAAAATAAAGCTTATACAGTTTCATCTGAGTGGAATATAACTTGCTTAGAGAATTACCCGTTAGCTGACTTTGAGTTCAAGATGGCGGCCTGAGCATAAGTATCTTTTTTCTTTTTTTGCTTGACGCTCTGTTAAAATAATAATAAGGAAATAAACTGAGGAATTAAATCTGCAATGGCATAGAGAACCAGAGAGAGACCATCATTAGATTGAGGAAATGGATGGAAGCATATTTGCAAATGGAATGAAGCGCAGTAAACCACGATGGTAAATTAATTGTAGGAGAGAGTTAAAGCAAGGGAGGGACTATCAACCAGGCAAAACCCCTTATCAGTAGGCCTCAGGCCTGAAGTCTGGACCCAGGGACTGGGAGTGAAATCAGGGGAGCCCAAAATAGGAAAAATAGGAGGGGGCAGTTAAAAAGAGTCTGCCCACCAAAGAACTGCATCAAATACCAGCCTGATTCTAAAACAAAAATAAATGAACTGCCTGAGGACTAGAAAGGCAGCTGAGCCCTAGTCGGTTTGGTTGTGTGGATGGAGCCTGGGCCTGTGGACTGAAGGGTCCCAGGTTCGATTCTGGTCAAGGGCACATGCCTGGGTTGCGAGCTCGATCCCCAGTTGGGGGCATGCAGGAGGCAGCTGATCAATGATTCTCTCTCATCATTGATGTTTCTATCTCTCTCTCTTCCTCCCTCTCTGAAATCAGTAAAAATATATTTTTAAAAAATAATTTAAGGAAGAAAGAGAGAGGGAGAAAGAAAGGAAGAAAAGGAAGGGAGGGAGGGAGGAGGGAAGGAAAGGAAGAGAGAGAGAGAGGGAGGAAGGAAGAGAGAGAGAGAGAGAGAGAGAGAGAGAGAGAGAGAATAAAGAAAGGAAGGAAGAAAGTAAAGAAAGAAAGAAAGAAAGAAAGAAAGAAAGAAAGAAAGAAAGAAAGAAAGAAAGAAGGAAAGAAAGAAAGAAAAAAGAAAAAGAAAGAAAAGCAGCTGAGTTAGCATGGTGGGTGGGGGCACCCAACCCACCTAAAGTCTGGTCCTACCTACTTATTCTAAAGCAAACCTAATGACTGAATATCCCCATTCAGGGAAGGAATTTGGGGGGACATAGACCTAGATATAAAATAACAGAGGAAGTCCACTAAATAGTTTAACCTGGTCCTGAAGATTAAGTATAAATGGACAATCAAGAGAAAGACCAAATAGAGTATTTGACCCTGGGGACAGAGATAGCTAAGTAAGTAGGCAATAGCTTTGGGGAGAAAGGAGAGGACACTCTTAATTAGTATCTTCACAAAGACTTCAATAATAATAGAATGTTTTGGAAAAGAAAAAACGACTGAGAAAGCACTATAAAATTTTTTAAATGGTTGACAGTAAATTTAGTGGAAAGGTTGGAAGACGAAGTCTAGAAAATCTTCTAATACCTGAGCAAAAAATAAATGGAAAAAATAGAGATCTATTCTTAGGAGATATGAAATCTGACAAAATTTTTGAAATAGGAAATAGAGGGAATTATTAAACCAATGATAAAGGAAATTTCCCAGAGCGGAAAAGGAAAAGGCCTTCAGATTAAAATGCCCACTGAATGCCAAATCAAATGCTTTATGAGATGTAATACCAAGAATAAGAAAGAAAAAAAGAAAAGAAAAACAAAAGTAAAAAGAATGAAAAAGAATACCAAGAGTAAGAAAAATAAAAAAGAATACCAAGAGTAAAGAAATATTAGAGAGCCAGGCTGGTGTGGCTTGGTGGTTAAGCCTTGACCTATGAACCAGGAGGTCATGGGTTCGATTCCTAGTCAGGGCACATGTCCTGGTTGCCGGCTTGATCCCCAGTGGGGGGCATGCAGTGGGAGGCATGCAGGAGGCAGTCGATCAATGATTCTCTCTCATCATTGATGTTTCTATCTCTCTCTCCCTCTCCCTTTCTCTCTGAAATCAATAAAAATATATTTACGAAAACGGCTTTAAAAAGATTAGAGAAATGAGAGCAAGCAAATATTCCAAAATATCAGAAAGAAGCTTTATTATAAAAAAAAAAAGAGAGAGAGAAAGAAAGAAATATTAGAGAGGAAAAATTTTCTCTACCCTGTTAGGTTTAGTAGTGGAGGGGACCTGCAAATTAAACTGTCAAAAGACAGATTTAATCATGTGTATAAGGGAGTTCACGGAAAAAATGTAACTCTTAAGGGTTGGTTAGGCTTTGGGGCTTAAATACCACCTGAAGGGAAGGGGAGGGGGAGAAAGACCACTTAAGGAAAACAGAAGATTTTTTTGGAAAGGTAAATAGGCTCTTAGGAGAACAGATGGGAGGAAGATAGCGTTTTTTGTGACAGTGTCTGTTTAGATGTGGATCTTCGATGATAAGATCAGTCATCCCTGGTTGCTCCCAGGGAGGGGATTTATGACAGTTGATTGAATTCCTTGGGGGGTCTGTGCTTGAGATTTCTTCTGCTCAATAATTTTTATGTCACAGTGGCTTATTTGGACCTATTTATTGATGGTCCTGAAAGTTTTGGAAAGTAAAATCAGAAACCAAAACCAAACTGGCATCAGATTAATATCAGCAACTCTGGAGACTAGAAGGCAAAGAAAGTGAGTGCACATCATATGATACCATAAACAAAGGAACTGACTGAGGGTCCGGTGAGAAGAAATCCCAGAAACACAGCTATGCAGCACATCCAGTAAGCAGTTTGTGCCCATTGTAACAAGGTCAAGAAAAATCGGTCCCAAATAATCCTATCTAATAAAGAGGTGATATGCAAATTGACCGTCACTCCAACACACAATATGGCCGCCCCCGTGTGGACACAAGATGGCCATCACAAGATGGCCGGCAGGGGAGGGTAGTTGTGGGCCATCGGGCCAGCAGGGGAGGGCAGTTGGGTGGGAACAGGCCAGCAGGGGAGGGCAGTTGGGGGAGGACCAGGCCTCCAGGGGAGGGCAGTTAGCGGCAACCAAGCCTGCAGGGGAGGGCAGTTGGGAGTGACCAGGCCTGCAGGGGAGGGCAGTTGGGTGTGACCAGGCCTGCAGGGGAGGGCAGTTGGGAGTGACCAGGCCTACAGGGGAGGGCAGTTAGGGGCAACCAGGCTGGCAAGGGAGGGCAGTTAGGGGCAACCAGGCTGGCAAGGGAAGGCAGTTAGGGGTGACCTGGCTGGCAGGGGAGGACAGTTAGGGGCGACCAGGCTGGCAGGGGAGGGCAGTTAGGGGTGATCGGGCTGGCAGGGGAGCAGTTAGGCGTCAATCAGGCTGGCAAGGGAGTGGTTAGGGGGTGATCAGGCTGGCAGGCAGAAGCAGTTAGGGGCAATCAGGCAGGTAGGCAGGTGAGCAGTTGGGAACCAGCAGTCCTGGATTGTGAGAGGGATCCCAGATTGGAGATGGTACAGGCTGGGCTGAGGGACACACACCCCGTGCATGAATTTTGTGCACTGGGGCTCTAGTATAAAGAATAAGAAATTAAATATTTTTTAAAATATATTTTTATTGACTTCAGATGGAAAGAGAGATAGAAACATAAATGATGAGAATCATTTGATCAGCTGCCTCCTGCCTGCCCCCTACTGGGGATGGAGCCTGCAATCTGGGCAGTGCCCTGACCAGGAATTGAGCTTTGACCTTCTAGTTCATAGAACAATGCTCAACCACTGAACCACACTGGCTTGGCTTTTTAAAATATATTCATTCATTTATTTTAATCTTCACCTGAGGATATTTATTTATTTTTTAAATATATTTTTTTTATTTCAGAGAGGAAGGGAGAGGGAGAGAGAAGCATCAATGATGAGAGAGAATCATTGATTGGCTGCCTCCTGCACATCCCCCACTGGGGATGGAGCCCACAACCTGGGCACATGCCCTTGACTGGAATCGAACCTGGGACACTTCAGTCTGCATGCTGATACTCTATCCACTGAGCCAAACCAGCTAGGACTCTTCTTTTTTTTTTTTTTTTGTTTTTTTTTAAGAGAGAGAGAGGCGGGAGCCTAGGTGCAGAGGGTGAGAAAGAAAGAGAGAAACATCAATGTGAAGGAGACACATCAACTGGTTGCCTCCTACATGTGCCCAACCGGGGCCAGGGATCGAACCTGCAATCCTGGTACACACCCTTGGCCCCGATACCTTTTGGTGTGTGGGGCCAACACTCTAACCACTTAGCAACACTGGCCAGGGTAGAAATGAAATATTTTATTGATGGCAGTGAAGAACACAAATGTTACTTCTCAACCAAAAAGGGAGAAAGGGGCTTAGAAACTCCAGGGGAAAGATTATACAGGAGAGCTAAGGTTATATGTAAAACAAAGGAAATTGTCACATGATTTTGAGTAATTGATAAAATCTACCCAAAAAAATAATCCATTTGCCTGAATGCAGTAAACATCCTCCTTAGGATTGCACAAGAGTCACAGCATTCCAAGTGGGGAAGGAAACTTATTAACTGTTGATTAGCTACAACACTTGGCATCAACATATAGACTTAAATATGGTTAGGGAACAGGACAGGATGTATATGTTCATCTTGATATAATAAAGTACATCCTATCTAATAAAAGAGTAATATGCAGATTGACCATCACTCTAACACACAATATGGATGCCCCCATGTGGTCAAAGATCCTGCCCCCATGTGGACACAAGATGGCCAGCAGAGGAGGGCAGTTGGGAGGCACCCGGCCTGCAAGGGAGGGCAGTTGAGAGGGACCCAGGCCTGCAAGGGAGGGCAGTTGGAGGCAATCAACCCTGCAGGGGAGGGCAGTTAGGGGTGACCAGGCCGGCAGAGGAGGGAAGTTGGGGGCAAACAGGCTGGCAGGGGAGCAGTTAGGCATCAATCAGGCTGGCAGGGGAGTGGTTAGGGGGTGATCAGGCTGGCAGGCAGAAGCAGTTAGGGTCAATCAGGAAGGCAGGCAGGTGAGCAGTTGGGAGCCAGCAGTCCTGGATTGTGAGAGGAATGTCCGACTGCCCGTTTAGGCCCGATCCCGGAAGGATTCCACCGGGATCGGGCTTAAACGGCCAGTCGGACATCCCTCAAGGGGTCCCAGATTAGAGAGGGTACAGGCTGGGCTGAGGGACACCCCCCCTCTCTGTGCACGAATTTCGTGCAACTGGCCTCTAGTAAATAAATAAAAATAAAAGAAGAGTACACAGAAGGTTTGAGATGCTAATTTACATAGAGGGGAGAGAGTGGTCAAAAGTTCTATCTAAAGTTACAGAAATATTGAATAGGTGAACCAGTATTATAGCAAAATTTGGGGCAAGATAAAGTGAAGGGGGTGGCATAAATGAGATGAAGCCTCTCTTTCATAGTTGGGCATTCATTAGGTAAATGTCACGTGGTGACTGGCTAGAGCAGGGGTGGGGGGACCCTTTTTCTGCCGAGGGCCATTTGGATATTTATAACATCATTTGAGGGCCGTTCAAAATTATCAGCTTAAAAATTAGCCTGCTCTATTTGGGCAAACATTTCATTAACTCACCCTAATGCCTTGGCAGGGCCAGACCAAATGACTCTGTGTGCCTTATACGGAGCAGGCCAGATGTTCCCCACCCCTGGGCTAGAGGAACGACAGCAAGGGTTAGGGTTCCGGAGGAGGTAACCACAAGAGCTGAAAACAAAAGCTGTTTAGAAAGTGAATGCCTTAGAGAGGGGAAGTGAGACGGGAGGGGAGGGTGGGGCAGAGGAATGTTGCTCTTAATTATAAACCCTTCTGTACTATAGTCTCTTTTTCCCAGGTATCACATTAATTAAATATATAAACAATTAAGAGGTTCCTTCATTTTTAAAAAAATCAATAGCCTGGATTGGAGTAGGAGGAGGATTTGCTCAGCTTCTCAGCTTTTTCCTCTGGACCGGCTCCTTCCTCAGGACAAAAGCAGCGTCAGTGCTAAGTCTTCCCTTTCAGGATTCTTGCCTTCTCCTAGTTTGGACCTTTTTCAGGGGAACAAAGGATTGCAGATAAAACAATTTATCATAAGAGTTATACATGATCACTACATTGTAATATGTAGAAAACTGAAAAAATACAAATAACTCCAGAAAAATCTGCTAATATTTTAATGTGTTCGCTCACAATCACATATTTATCATATTGTACATATAATGTAACATTTTTATATAATAATATGAAAGCATTTTCTTATTTTTTATTTTAAAGTAATTTTTTTTTTATATATATATATATTTTATTGATTTTTTACAGAGAGGAAGGGAGAGGGATAGAGAGCCAGAAACATCGACCAGCTGCCTCCTGCACACCCCCCACCAGGGATGTGCCCGCAACCAATGTACATGCCCTTGACCGGAATCGAACCTGGGACCCTCCAGTCCGCAGACCGACGCTCTATCCACTGAGCCAAACCGGTTTCGGCTATTTTAAAGTAATTTTTAATAATTTATATTTTGTCATGGTAATGATGTATTTTATCCCATTTATCCAGACCTGCCCACAAATGACCTCTATTAGAGCATTATGATGTGCCTACATTTACTAATCTAACTTTTTTTCCCTTCTCACCAGGGAGTAAGAGTGCAAAAATTCAGTCGGGGATATTTGGAAAGGGATCTACATATTCACGACACAATGCTGAAAGACTTTTTAAAAAGCTGATACTCGACAAGATCTTGGATGAAGACTTATTTATCAATGCCAATGACCAACCCATTGCCTATGTGATGCTCGGAACTAAAGCGCAAGCTTTACTAAATGGGCATTTAAAGGTACGGCATTTTAAATGTTGATTTCATTTTATTATTTCACAGTGAGTAGACAAAAACATATTCCTGCAAATTAAACTCTCTTTTCCAAAGCTTATGGGTACTGAATTTATTTCTACTATCTTATATGAACATATTATGTTCCTCTTAATTTGCAAAGAGATCTTAAAATAGAACCCAAGTAATGCGATAACTATCAAAGTGCACTTAATGGGTTATCAGATCACTAAATCACCACGTATTTACTAAACTAACATTTGTCAAGAAGTAGTTCTGTGCTAGGCACTGGGGATACAAAGATGGAGAATGCACAGCCCCTGTTCCCAAAGGGCTTACTATACACTTGGCATAAAAGAAGTATCCCCCCCGCCCTGGCTGGTTTGGCTCATTGGATAGAGCATCGGCCTGCGGACTGAAGGGTCCCGGGTTCGGTTCCGGTCAAGGGCATGTACCTTGGTTGCGGGCATATCCCCATTGGGGGGTGTGCAGGAGGCAGCTGATCAATGTTTCTCTCTCATCAATGTTTCTGGCTCTCTGTCCCTCTCCCTTCCTCTCTGTAGAAAATCAATAAAATATATTTTTAAAAAAATAAAAAGTATCCCCCCAAAAATGCAATGAGGCATTAAATAAAACCTCTATGTTGATGCAAGTGTGCACACACACACACACTCCTATGATTTCTCTCTCTCTCTCTTCCCTCTCACTCAAAGGTTGACTTTATGGAGACGGAAAATTCCAGCCGTATAAAAAAACAAAAAGCCTTAGTGACGAAGGTTTCCCAGAGGGAAGAGGTTGTTAAGAAATGTCTTGGAGAACTTACAGAAGTGTGCAAATCTCTCGGGAAAGTTTTTGGTGTCCATTACTTTAATATCTTCAACACTGTCACTCTCAAGAAGCTTGCAGGTAGGTGTGTTTGAGCCTTCTGTTCCGTGGCATCAATTAATAAAGCCCAAGGTTAGTCTTGCTAAGGAACTTGCTAAGTGCATAAATGTATCTCAGGCTTTTGTATTATTCTTATTTAATCTCTAAATTGAAAGCTCAGAGAAGCCATTTAAACTTATTCTTGAGATACTTTCTTCCAATGCTGGATGTTAGAATATGGATAATTGCAGTCTCTAATACCAGATGTTCCTTATGATTATGTGTCCATTTGTGCCTGCCTTTATGAAATGTAGCTATGTTATTATAACGATGTCTTTGCAATGAGGAGCTAAGTTCCTTATGAAAAGAGATGATGTGTTATGCTTCTTTGAATCCGGATCAAGCACTCTTCTGTGTCTTCAGTTAATAAATGCCCTGAGTTATTGCCAAAGCTTCAGATAGCTCAACCAGAATTCTAATAGTAAAGGCCTTAAAATAAGGTGTTACATCAGTGACTAACTAGTAGTGTACATTACCTTCCTGAAGTCCCATCATCATCCCCTTCTCTCTTCTCCATTCCCATTCCCAACACCATAGGCCATTATAGTACTTCATCAACTCTAAGATGCCGTCTACTTTAAGACACTGCTATTTTATGAACTACTGAGAAAGAAAAAATTCTGCTAATTAAACTGTAACACAGTGCTTTTGTTGAAAATTATTTTGACTTATTCTGCTTGTAGATGAAAAATGCATAAAATTAAAGTGAGTTGATTTAGGTACTTGTAAAAATTCACATTCAAAGCCTGACTTCCAAATTATTTTTGAGTCCGTTTTCCATATCTTTGTTTTCCCGTGTGTCATTGAGAATGTTAGTGACAGCAGCCTTTTTCAGTGTGTTCCACTATTTTCCCATCACTCATTCTGGTTTGGTGGTCATGTTTTCTTTTTGTTTTTTTTCTTTTCTTTTTTAATATATTTTATTAATTTTTTTACAGAGAGGAAGGGAGAGGGATAGAGAGCCAGAAACATCGATGAGAGAGAAACATCGACCAGCTGCCTCCTGCACGCCCCCCTACTGGGGATGTGCCCGCAACCAAGGTACATGCCCTTGACCGGAATCGAACCTGGGACCTTTGAGTCCACAGGCCGACGCTCTATCTACTGAGCCAAACCGGTTTCGGCGGTCATGTTTTCTTGACGCTACCACAAACTGCCAACAGAAGGCTGGGCATCTCTGAGTGGCACAAAGGTATCGCCGCTTCATCCACTTTAGGCATCTTCTCCTTCAGTCGTGGGAAGCATTGGTCGTAGCGTGCAAGAAACTCTGCACTTGTGGTCATTTTCTCAGAAAGAGATATTGGCTTTATCAATGCCAAATTTATCCCCCATTCCTCCGTTTCTGAGGTTTTCTGCATCCACAATCACTTTTTCAGTCTAATCGCAGCCTAGTTGTTTTGTAGACATTTTCTGTGGCACGTGAGGAACCGGCCCTGCAGTCACGCCGTGGCCGTGCCAGCGGTGCTAATGGCTGTGACTGCGTCCTCACGTGCACAGGCAGCAGCCGCCGCAGCACAGCTACCAGTCAGCCGTCAGCACTTGTAAGACCAACCTTGACCTCAGGAAAGTCAAACGGTGAATAAGTGTCTTAGAGTTGATGAAATACAGTCTTTTGTTCCTAGGCTCTTAGTGTAGTTTTCTAACTGGTCTCCTTACCTCCAGATATGAACATGATGTACATTTTAATCTTCCAAAACCTCTGTTAAAACGCCAACAGCTCTCCAGATGAAGTACAAAGTCTATCAAGAATCTGCATTTCTACTTGCCTTTCCCACTTCGTCTCCCACTAACGCCCTCCATAAGCCTCCTAGTCTGTCCCAAAGGTCTGTTCCTCTTCCTCTAAACATAGAAATGATGTGAAAATCGAAGATTTGAAATCCACCCTTTGCTGAAGTCTACGTAGGAATTATTACTCCCTCACTCCCCATAGCCAGTGCATCAATGACTCCTACAGACCAGCCTCCCAAATGCATCCAAATCCATCTCTTCTTCATCTCTACTGCTACACCCTAATTCGCGACATCCTCGCTCGCTTCTCAGTGGCTCCCACTGGGCTCCTAGTTTCTGCTCTTCCCCTTATAATCCATTTTCCATACAGCAGCTAGAGTGATCTTTAAAATGACAGGCTTGTCCGGCTACGGGACCGATGTAGCATCTGTGTGCAGAGGACTCAACAGCCTACTTGCTAAAGTCAGATTACCCGCTTCAGCCCACAGACAGAAAGACTGGAGGAAGAATGGGTTTGGGTTGGGGGCGTGTAAGAATTCAGTTACGGGCCCTGGCCGGTTTGGCTCAGTGGATAGAGCATTGGCTTGTGGACTGAAGGGTCCCGGGTTCGATTCTGGTCAAGGGCATATGCCCGGGTTGAGGGCTTGATCCCTAGTAGGGGGTGTGCAGGAGGCAGCTGATCAATGATTCTCTCTGATCATTGATGTTTCTATCTCTCCCTCTCCCTTCCTCTCTGAAATCAATAAAAATATATATATATATTTTTTAATTCTTATTAAAACAAAAGAATTCAGTTACGGTCTTTTTGAGTTGGATATACAAGTCTGGAGTGCAGGGGGGAAGTCAGAGCTGGAAACATGAATGTGGGCATTCTCCTAAACCTGAATGTGAGAAGATAGCAAAGTCTGCTTAAACTCTGAGGCAAAGCGCACAGGTGCTCTCCGGCTACCCTGGTTACCCCGTGTCCTTTGCTCTCCCTCCCTCTCAGCCCTGACGTAACGCGCCTTCGCTGCTGGAATTGGATGATGGGCTCCTACCCTCTGGGCCTGTCTGCTGCCTCTGTTGGCACCAACTGCCTTGCAGAAAATTGGCCCATGTGCCCAGTGCTCTGCCCTTGGTTGGCACTTAACAAGCATGTGCTGAATGGGTGGATGAGCACAAACCCAGTGGGTTTTCTGTTGGTGGTAATTTAAATTCCTGCTTTTATGTTCACGCACAGAATCGTTATCTTCTGATCCTGAGGTTTTGCTTCAAATTGATGGTGTTACTGAAGATAAACTGGAAAAATACGGTGCAGAAGTGATTCCAGTATTACAGAAATACTCCGAGTGGACACTGCCAGGTTCAGTATACAGCCAAATATGTGTTTTCTGAAAGCCTGACTTAATGTTAAGCGATGCATCTCACTGGATCAAATCTCTGTGGTTTCCGGGTTGTTCATGCTTCCAACACCTTGTCGCCCTGGCGCTCAAGTGCTCAGGGCACCCTTCAGTGGTGTGCCAGGCACCGCTTCCAGGACACAGGTGCTTAGGCCCCCTGCGGGGTGCCAGCTTCCAAACCTGCTGCCGGACCCAAAGGGAGGACCTTTGAGCCCCGAAGTTGTTGGTTCTGTTCAGGCAAATACCTGGGGGACCCTTAGGGCTAGTCGCCGTGGTCGGCAAACTGCGGCTCACGAGCCACATGCGGCTCTTTGGCCCCTTGAGTGTGGCTCTTCCACAAAATACCACGACCTGGGTGAGTCTATTTTGAAGAAGTGGCGTTAGAAGAAGTTTAAGTTTAAAAAATCTGGCTCTCCAAAGAAATTTCAATGTTGTCCTGTTGCTATTTGGCTCTGTGGACGAATGAGTTTGCCGACCACTGGGCTAGGGCAGCTCCCAGGCCGGCCACCATCTCGCTCTGTGCTCCTTGGCAGGCCACACATAACCTTGTGCTGCAGTTTCCTTATCTGAGGAGGGAACATGCTCTCTGAAAAGCATGTCTCCAGGTAAAATGGAAGAGTGGAGTTTAAATATTTTGGGGAAATGACCATGGAATTGTAGTGCTAGATTATCTTCTTATTGTTAGCTAGTGAAAGAATCGGCCCAAGTCGGTGCCTCATTAGCAGATGTTCCCAAAGGTTACAGTAGGCCTGTCACGAAGCATCTCTCATGACGAACCCCATCACTACTGAGCTGTAGAAGGCACTGGCTGAGAGGAAACGGAGAGCAAAGGAAGATGAAGGAGACGGGACACATGCAGAAGTCTTATGGCCTCCTCTAACGGGCTGCCATGTGATAGGACACAGCAGGCAGGCCAAGTGCAATGTTTTTCCTGTTTCTCTAAGGGATCTCGGTAGGGGTTTCTTTTCCAGGCTGATGGGAATAGTAAACAGGCTGAGAAATGAGTGAGCATGTGTTTCAAGTTCTGTCTGTTCCTAATTGTTTTCGATTCATTAAGAAAATGCTACAGAAGAAGGGTTTCATACATTCCTCAGTATCGTCCTTACCCCATGAGAGGCCTTGCTTTGGCAATAGGGGCAGTCCCTGGGTGGGAACTTCATGTTTGTTTCCTATAGTAACTAGTTTGGAAGGGTTTTTCCCACGTGAGACAGGGCTGCTCTGTGGAAGCAGCCAGCCTGGTGATGATTGCTGCCACTATGGAGGGACGGGCACTGTGCCAAGAGCTTTGTCTGTTTTGTATCCCTCAGTCCTCACAACACCCATTTTACAGGTGGAAATGGGTGAGGCCTTTTCATAGCCCCGAAGTCCCACAGCTGGGCTGACAGCGCTCTTGGCCCAGCTACAGTGCCTTTCTGTGGGAACCAGTGTTGGAGGGACAAGGCCCGCCCCGTCCTTTTTACCGGGCAGCGAGGTAGCCTGAGGGTGAACCAAACCAGCCAGGAAATACCTTCCTTCAGAAAATGGAGGAATGAATTTATCTGTGGAGGTTTCATGTTCTTTCCGTGTGTTGGGGTGCCAATACCTGTGGAAGTAACTATTTCTTTAAGTGTGTGCTTCCATACAGACCCATTTCCTGCATGGTGTGTGAAATGTTCCCAACTGTTATGCAAAGAGGTGTTTTTGTCTTTGAAGAGCAAAATATGGCCTGGAAGTTTCTGACACTCACTCACTAAGTAACTGTTGTTCAGAAGTGAGGTACAGAGCATGGTTTATGTTTCTCTTATATTGGGTTATATTTTCAGCATATGTAAGTTGATAAATAAAATTTATCTTTTATGTAGCACATCATACTTTTAAAAGAGCTTAACAGGATTAGCTGCCCAAATAGTAACAGGTGTAGGTCATACACACAGAGTAGGAGCTAAACCTAAGGTCTCTAGTTGAGTTAAAGAGTATCACAGATTTTTTTTTTAATATATATTTTTATTGATTTCAGAGAGGAAAGGAGAGGGAGAGAGAGAGAGAGAAACATCAATGATGAGAGATGATCATTGATCAGCTGCCTCCTGCACGCTCCACACTAGGGATCAAGCTTGCAACCCGGGCATGTGCCCCGAGCGGGAATCAAACAGTGACCTCCTGGTTCATAGGTTGATGCTCAACCACTGAGCCATGCTGGCCAGGCTCACAGATTTTTTTTAAAATGAATTCTTATCCTCTGCCTTTAAAAAAAATAAATTGCCATTGAGCACTTTGGGGCTTTGTGAAATTAAAGAAAAAGAAAAAGAAAAAGGAATGTTCAGTTCCTGCGGAATTGTCAAACCCATGTGGCAAGAAGACACCAGGAACGCAGGTAGGTGTCAGCTGAACTGTGTGTGTTGTGACGAATGACACTGGGCCCAGCAGGCGTCAGCGGTAAATGTCTGCCTTGTCCGCTTGCAGCTGAGGACAGCTCCCCACCAGTGAGCCCATCCAGCAGCAGAAGCGCTGCTAGAAATGGCTCGGAGGAGTGCGACGAGGAAACACCGACATCTTCTCATTACTTTGCAAATCAAACCAAAAATGAAAGAAAGAGGAAAAGGATGCCAGCCTGCCAAAGGTCTAAAAGGAGAAAAACTGGTTTTGGTGATTTCAAGGCAAGAGGGTAAGTTCTGCAACCCAGGGTGTAAGGGAGGAAGGTACAAAAGGGCAGCTGCTTTGGGGTCCTTTGAAGCATTTAGTAAAATAAGCCATTAGTAAATGTTGCCTGATCCAACATTTGCTTTAGCTTTCATTTTCTTTATTTATTTTTTAACATATTTTTATTGATTTCAGAGAGGAAGGGAGAGGGAGAGAGAGAGAGAAACATCAGTGATGTGAGAGAATCATGGATCAGCTGCCTCCTGCACACCCCACACTGGGGATCAAGCCCGCAACCGGGGTATGTGCCCTGACTGGGAATCCAATCACAACCTCCTGGTTCATAGGTCAACACTTAACCACTGAGCCGTGCCGGCTGGGTTGCTTTAGTTTTAAAAATAATCTACTCCTGCCGAAACCGGTGTGGCTCAGTGGATAGAGCGGTGGCCTGCGGACTGAGGGGTCCCGGGTTCGATTCCGGTCAAGGGCATGTACCTTGGTTGCGGGCACATCCCCAGTGGGGAGTGTGCAGGGGGCAGCTGAATCAATGTTTCTCTCTCATCAATGTTTCTAACTATCCCTCTTCCTCTCCCTTCCTCTCTGTAAAAAAATCAATAAAATATATTTTTAAAAATTTTTTTAAAAAATAAATAAATAAAAATAATCTACTCCTAAGTCGATTATCACTAAAATTTTCTAGTTTGCAAAAACTCCAATTTTGACTCGAACTTAGAAAAAAAAAATTTATAATTGCTCTTCTTAAGAGTCTTTTCCACTTAAAATACTATAAATCGTATACTAGTTGAATAAACAGAAACCTTTGTTTCCTCCTTACTTTGATGATTCTGTCAGTACTTGCTATATGCTATATTATATTGCCGCAGAATCTACGGGCCTCCACCTGGAGGCCCTGCACACTCCCTGCCATCCATCCATACCTGGGAAAGCCGGCCTCCCAGTCTGCAGGGCAGCTGGGAAGAGTCCACAACAGGAAAACCAAAAGGTCAGGCAAGCCAGGCTCCGAGAGACTGCTGCTCGAATGGCCTCCGTCCTCCCTTTCCCACATGTGCCTGCCCCCTGGGCGGGGACTCATCTGCTGTGGGCGCTGTTAGCACACCAAGGGGAACAAAGGTAGTGTTGTCAGGTGCTGGGTGATGATCTGGGCGGCGTTCGGATTTCTTCATAATTGCACTGCTTCGCACAGCCCCCTCCCTGTCTTCTGCAAGGGCACTCTCTGTCCTCACCAGGAAAGGAAGGTCTGGCAGGATCACGACCCTCCCATCAGTCTTAATGTTAAGGACCTTATGATGGCCGCCTCCCACATAACTGCATGTTGTCACAGAGATGCTTGCAGAAAAGGGAAAGAAGTCCTCGGTAAATTTCTGGAAGCTGTTGTGTGTTTTTCTTTTGCAGTTTTTTGTAACTCTCTCCCTTCTGGGTAATAAAAAAAATTTTTTTTGAGTGAGGGAAGAAAGGGGAAGGCAAATGTGACCAAATTGTCACTTTCTTGTTAAGTCTACAAACATCTTGCATGTGCTAATTATTCTGCCAGGATACAGAAATTAAAAGCATTAGTAAATGTTAGTTTAATTTTGTGGTTTTTAATGTGCAAGTGACCAGCAGATGTTCTTCGGTGGGGACATTTTATTTTCTTCATTTATTCCTTCGTTTTGGGAAATACTCATTTCCTCAGGAGCCCACACAGAGTGAGAGTCCTTAAAAGGCATGTGGTCCAGTCCCCTGGGGTTTATGATGAGGAAACCAAGGCCTGGCCTGTGGGAGGCTTCCCAAGGTTGTACCAGCCTGGTCTCAGTTTTATAGGTAGACTGGACAGTGGCTCGCCCACACTTCCCCAGAGCTTTTTTTTTTTTTTTTCAATCCTAACCCGAGGATATTTTTCCATTGATTTTTTTTTTATTTTTTTAGAGAGAGTGGAAGAGAGAGGGAAAGACAGAAAGAAATATCGATGTGAGCCGAAACCGGTTTGGCTCAGTGGATAGAGCGTTGGCCTGCGGACTCAAGGGTCCCGGGTTCGATTCCGGTCAAGGCATGTACCTTGGTTGCGGGCACATCCCCAGTAGGGAGTGTGCAAGAGGCAGCTGATCGATGTTTCTCTCTCATCGATGTTTCTGGCTCTCTATCCCTCTCTCTTCCTCTCTATAAAAAATCAATAAAATAAAAAAAAAAAGAAAAAGAAACAGAAAGAAATATCGATGTGAGAGAAACACATCAATTGGTTGCCTCCTGCAGGAGCCCTGACCAGGGCCTGGGCCTGAGAGGAGTCTGCAACTGAGGTACGTGCCCTTGACCAGAATCGAACTCAGGACCTTTCGGTTCTCAGGCCGACGCTCTATCCACTGCACCAAACCAGCTAGGGCCCAGAGCATTTTCATTTCTACATGGAGTACCTGGGAAGACCTTAGCAATGGTTGTGATTTCATTTTTACTTGTTAGAACAAAGCAAACCATATTTTAAGTGATCATTGCCATTGGCTCCCTTATTCCGTTTTCACAACTTTGGTCTGTAAGAGTGAAGCACTTTGACCTGTGGCCTAGAACCTGATCTAATCAGAAGTAGGAAAGCCCTGACTGGTTTGGCCCAGTGGATAGAGCGACGGCCTGTGGACTCAAGGGTGCCAGGTTCAATTCCGGTCAAGGGCATGGACCTTGGTTGCGGGCACATCCCCTGTAGGGAATGTGCAAGAGGCAGCTGATCGATGTTTCTCTATCATCGATGTTTCTAACTCTCTATCCCTCTCCCTTCCTCTCTGTAAAAAATAAATAATAATAATAAAAAGTAATAAATATATATATATATATATATATATATATATATATATATATATATATCCTATCTAATAATAGAGTAACATGTAAATTACCATCACTCCGCTACACCCACGATTGGGCGGCGGGAGGCTGGGGGACAGGACTCGGGGTGGCCTATCCGGCCATTGAGAGGCACGGATCCGCTGCCACTGAGGGGGGCTACCCTGCTGTTGAGAGGCGCAGGGGGTGGGACTCCTGTCCCCTGTGCCTCTCAACGGCCAGATCCTCGGCCGCTGAGGGGGCCTGCTGTGGACACCCAGCTGCGCCTCTCAACGGCAGGGTAGCCAGGTGTCCGCGGCAGCCCCCCTCAGCGGCCGCGGACCATCAAAATTGGGGGAGCTGGGTGCCTGGTGCACCAGCGGACAGGCACCCAGCTCCACCGCGAAAAGCGAAAGCGTGTAGGGGACCCTACACGTGCATGATTCAATCATGCACTGGGCCTCTAGTATATATATAATAAGAAGTAGGAAAGCTCAGTCAGTTCCAAAGCCAGTCCCAGTTTTGATGCTGGTTTTTAATTAGCCTGTGTGTCTGTGATGGGATTCTTTGATCCCTAGAGCCGAAAACCAGTACGATTTGTTACTTTCTTTTACCTTTGTCACAGCCTCTTTGTGTCTGTGCTTCATTCTCCTCATTTCCCCAGAGCCTCTCTGAAAGATTCCCTCCAGTTCCACTGCTCACCTGGTTGAAGGTCTCTGCACAATGGCAGAATAAACATGGCTCTTTGCCAGGGTCCTTAACTCGCCACCCTACCGGAACTTGACCACTTGAGAAGAACACACAAGGAACGAATTTTGTTCCCAAGTTGTGTTCCCGGCTCCCTAAGCGGGAGTAAAATGGATGGGCTGGGCGAGATGGAGGCTGCTGTTGGCAGCTTCATTCTGTAAATCAACAGAGACAGCAGGTTTTTGCTCTGGACGTAATACCTCAGCAGGAAATCTGCATAGGGAAATCCAGGCTGCGGCTCTGCCGGCTTAGCACATCTTTGCCAGCTCTGTGGTCATACTGCCCTGGAGCAAGAGTGGAACGATGTTGAAAAACCACTCTTCACCTAGTCCCACCAGAGTGTCATTACCACAGACCGGTAGCCCCCGAATTCAGAGGTGGGAGGCCACTTGCCAGCCCCCGATGATGCTGTGGAATTCGTGTTGGGCATGAGTTCAGCCGGGTAACAAAGCAGCAGGAAATACTTGTGTAAGAAAAAGGCTTCTATAGAGAATGCTGCCGGCTGTTATCCTTGTAAACAGACGGCCCTGTGGGTTTTTTAAATTAATTTATTTATTTTACATTTTATTGGGGGTGGGAGGGAGGAGGAAAGAATCGCTATTATCTTCAGGCCAGCGAGGGAAGTGAGGTGCTTGAAGGACTTTGTAATGGGCTGTGGCCAGGGCTGCTTCCTTAACTGTAAAGGCAGCGAGTGGGAGGTTCAAGAACACAGATCTGGGAGTGCAGGCGGTCCAGCGAGCTGCTGGCGACGTGGCGGTGACAGAGACGTGCCAGACCCGAGCCCTCACAGGCCTCCCCAGGGAACCACATCTGCAGCCTTCCCCTGGCGGGGGCTGGGCAGGAAGAGGCTCGGCTCAGCTCTGCTCTGCTCTGCCCCATCTCCACGCACCCAGCCGCCTTTCTCTGGACTGGGCAATTCCAGAGTGTATTGTCCAGGCATTGGGGGCCTTAAAACAAGGTCCCCGTACTTTTCTTATATGATCAGAATGGATCTGGGTTCTGTTGTCCCAAGGGAGGGGTCTGATTATCAGCTATGAAAGGTGGTAGGTGGAGAGAAGGCACATGATTTGGCCTCAAGTCACAGAATTCAGAAACAGTCCTTGACATTTTAGGGAGATAAATTTGTCTGAAGAATAGCAGAGTCCTTTCCTCCTTGAATTGTAAAGGAAACTGACCTTACCCGGGGGGTTACCGGCAGAGAGACCCGTAAGACCAAAGAAAACCATGGGTTACGTAGCTCTTTCAGGTTAAGAGAAAAAAAGACTTTTTTGGGGTTTTATATAACATTTCCATTTTCTTTGTCATATTTTAGGAGATCCACCACATGCAGGAAGGTATCTCCTAAGACTAAATCCTCCAGCATCCCCGGGCCGGCATCAACTGCACGTGGTTCTCAGACGGCAGCAGGAATCGGTAGAAAACTGGGGATTATGGCTCCACCAAAGCCTGTGAATAGATCCTTCCTCAGGCCGACGTATGCCTTTTCCTAACAACCAATCTCAGTGTACAGAGCTCTTGTTTCCGGTTTGTCAGCATCTGACCATCTGTGAATATAAAGCTGTTACTTTTGTTATGCCATGTATAATTTTTACCCGTATCTATTAACGTTTCAATAAATGCTTGGGGTGACAGTTCTATTTTTACAGTAAACATTTTCTTTTGAATAAGCATGATTTGCTGCCACTGCAAGCCTTGTGGCTGCTGATTCGGAGAACCTCTGAGGCAGCAGCTGAGTCATCTCAGTGAGAGAAATTCGAAGCACGCGTGAAACACGGAAGCTGAAGGAAAAGACACGCATGGGACGTTGTAAAACTGTGAAACTTTCTGTAGAAGACATAAACAAAATGAGAAGACAGAGAAAATAGGAAAAAAAAAATATGACAAAGGAGTAATATCTGCAATATACAAAGAGCACCTCTAAATCATTAAGAAAAGACAGACCAGTAGAAAAAAGGGTGTGAGTAGGCTCTCCTCAGAAGAAGAAATAAAAACGACCCACAAATATCTCAATCTGCCTAGTTAAAAAATATAAAGTAGCACAATAAGTTGCCATTTCTTTTGCCCATGGAATTGTTAGCACTGAATAATACCCCGAAACCTGGGAACAACAAGAAAATGGTCAGACATTTTGTTGGTGAGAATATGTTAAATGTCGGCGTAGTCCTTCGTTATCAGGGAGTCTTACCTTACAAGACCCTTCATTAATAGGCTGGTTGGCCAGAAAGCCTTAAAGTGGAATTGGGCACCTCTTATCGGAGCTCCAGTACCCCATTTTTGGAGAAATCTTGTTCCTGAGCTGTAGGTAACTCTGGTGTCCACTTCTTGACCGGAGTCAGGAGCATAGAGCTGGGGAGGTCCTGACTGGACCACAGGTGTAAAGGTAGCGTGACTGGGAGCCTTGTGGCCTCTGCCTGGAGACTCAGTATTGGGGTAGACCCTGCACCCACTCTAAGGGACCACCCTTGGAGCTGCACACCTACTGACTGCCACATGGGACCTGCGTGTGGCCCACTTGACGGAGGAGACGGGCTGGACAGGAGTCCGCTGAGGGCTGTGCACTGTTGCCTCAGGATGCCTCCCACAGCTGACAGTTTTCGAGAAACCAACCTTCCAGCAAGTCCTGGCCAGTGGCCAGAAGAACCTTCTTGGAGTGAGGAAAGGAAATGGAGGGCAAAGTCGCCAGGAGATGAGGCTGCTGGGATCATGTCCCCCGTGTGAGGCCACCTTCCAGAGATGGCAGTGCCCAAGGACATCGGGCAGGAGGTCAGAGCCTTCCGCCGGCAGCAGTGCTGGCTTCGAGGGGTCAGGGGCAGCCCCGACACAGAGCTGATGTCACAGATGTTGAGTCACTTCCCGGCTCGGACCTCCCTCATTCCTGGATTAAGGACCTCATCTGCCTGGACAGTGGAGACTGCTATCCCCTCAGGAGTGTCCACTCTGCCTCGAGGGGCTCCCAGGCAAGGGGAAGATGGGTAAAGGCAGTGCAGTGGGAGCCCCAAGTGATGGGAGTGTAGCGGCTTTGAGCAGCCAGCACTGTCACCTACATCTTTCATCCCATCCCCCAGGACAGAGCCAGCTCATCCCCACCCTCCGGCAGGAATCCGAGGCCTGGAGACCTTTGACCAGGATCAGATGGCAGAGCCAATCCCAGCACCCAGCTCTTTTTTAAAAATTGCTGGGTTGGAACAGGCTCTTCGATTCCTGCAGGCACAGAAAACACGGGGCGATCGCAGGAAGACCGAAGCATACTGACTTGCCCTGACCAAAACTGGGGCCTCTGGCAGCCACCGAGATGGTGACCGCAAAGCCGCTCCAGGCTGGGCCCTGGTCAGGGCCCTCTGTGGGTGCAGAGGTCACCACCTGGGAAGAGGGGAGGGGCCAAGTCCACCAGGGGCTTCCAGCCTAGGACGGTTCACTGACCCACCCTCGTCATCACCCTCTGGAATTCACTGGGAGGACTGGAGTTTGAATCCAGCTCTATACACCTTCTCCCACCACAGGAACTCACTCTCGAGAGCTGACAGGTCCTTGCTTTTACCCCCAGGGACAGGGGACCCACTGCCTCACGGGAAGAGGAGAAACAGAGAGCCTACTCCATGCCAAGGGCTGTTCCAGGAATTGCACATAATTTACTCTTTTTCTCTCCCTGCCTCCCCCCCCCCGCCCCAACAGCCCTGGAGGCAAGCACAGGATATTGGCCTGTTTTTTTTTTTTTGCAAAAAAAAAAAAAAACAGTTCAGAGAGGTTATGTAATTGCCCATACCCACACAGCTAGGAAGCGGTAGTAAGTAGGGTAACCTACATTCCCGTTTGCCCTGAAGAGCCCCAGTTTACGTCTGCTGTCCTGGTGTAATAGTTAAAACAGTGCCTTTTCGTTCTCAGAAGTCCTCAGTTTGGACAAGATAAGGAATCCAAGTCGGTGCTCTTTCCCTGGACAATCCAACCTCCTCTCCCACCCCCAGTTTTCCATCCAGAGCCCCAGGGACCCCCTGCTCAGCACTGTAGGCCCCTGGGGCAAGCTGCAGAATTCTGCAGGCCAGCTGAGCTGCGGTTTTTCCCCAGAAGAGGAAGCGGGGGCTGTGGTCCAGGTCCCCTTGGTCTTCATAAGAAACTGCTGCTTCTCCTCCCACAGCTGGGGGTGCTCAGAGGCCCGCCCTGTCTTTGGGAGGCTCCCAGAGTCCCAGCCCGGACTCTCCAGCTCCAAGCAGCAGCCATGGGGTTCACCAAACCTCAGGCTCCTGCCTTGGCAGAAGACAATGGCCTGTGGGCTCTCCATGGAGGCCAGGGTAGAATCCACTAGATGCTGCAGCAGCCATGGCCTCCGTGGGGCCTCACAGGGTTCAGAGAGGCAGCTAGTGGGATGTCCCCGGAGACCCGCTCGCTGAGCCGGCCCTGCTAGGGGCTTCAGCCCTCGGTTGCTGCGAGGCAGGGATTCCATTTCTGCATCTGGGCAGGGCACCACCCGAATCTCTAGGATAAAGTTAGCCTTTAGAAAGCCCTCATTTCCCTGTTCTTCCCTCTGCGAGACCCGTGTTCTCTGTTGGCAGGAGAGGAAGGAGGGAGGGAACAGACTCCCAGGGAATGGGCCCCTGTTCCGGTCACTGCAGAGAGGACAGGACAAGAAGGTCGACAGAACCCCCAGGAGAGGAGGCACCCCCCCAGGCAGGGCTGAGGGCCAGAGGCTGGGTCCCTGTGGCCTGCAGGTGTGGGCACATGGGGTGTTGGCGTCACCACAGCATGGCTCTGCCTCCCACAGAAGATTCAGTGACCTGATGGCCCCTAGGCCCAGCCCTGTTCAGGATGCGGTTCCGCCCAGCGGTCTGTCCCTGTGGGTCCCCACCCAGGCCGCAGGCATCCCGCAGCCTGTCCCGGCCCCATGTCCTCAGTCTCTGCCAGGAGCCTCCAGGCCGCGCAATGGTCAGACCCTGGGGGAGCTCACTGGTCCCTGCTGCCTCCCATGGGGACCCTTCGTGGGACAGAGAACAGCCATGAGCCTCAGTGGGGACCTTCACTGCAGTCAGGAAGGGTCTGAAGAGCTTCCGCTCACAGACTTTGAAATCTCCACCTGCCCTGGCTGGTTTGACTCAGTGACTAGAGCGTCGGCCTGCGGACTGAAGGGTCCCAGGTTCAATTCCAGTCGGGGGCACATGCCCGGGTTTCAGGCTCGATCCCCAGTGTGGGGCATGCATGCAGGAAGCAGCCGATGGATTCTCTCTCATCATTGATGTTTCTATCTCTCCCTCTCTGAAATCAATTTAAAAAAAAAAAAAATTTTTTTTTTTTTTAAAGAAATCTCAACCTGGGAGGATTGAGAAACAGACCTATGGTTGGAGTCTTGCTCGCACCCGGCACCCTCAGGCCTTCTCAGTGAGCGGCCGTGAGCCTTTCGTGACCTGGGAGGCAGTAACCCCGCTAACCTCAAGACAGAAGCGTGAGTGTCTGCGGCGGCCGTGGTTTAACAGTTCGTGCCAGACACGGGGCCGCCCACGTGAGCCCCACTGAGACGCCGCCTGCATGACTGCACGCGCTCTGAGCAGAGACCACGCGCCGTCTGTCCCCAGCGTTCCCAGCACCCAGCCCAGCGGCCCCGCTCCTTCCGAACTAGCTGAGTGATCTTTGCAAGCTCAGGCCTCTCTGAGCCTCCATGTCTCATCCGTACAATGAACATCATACAATGAACATCATGCCAGGTCCCCGCCTCCCAAAGTGGTTGCGGGCACTCTTGTGGTCAGATACTCCATCACCATTCGGTGGCCAGGACACGGAGACCCAGGCATAGCCCTGGTCCTCGGTGAGGTCACAGTCAGCGAGGGCAACGGCCAATGCTCTAACACCCCGGGAGAAGAACAGAAGCAGTATTTGGGGCGTTGGGGTGCAGTGGGAGCCCCCAGCTGAGACCCAGTCCAGTCTGGGAGTCACAAGAAGAGAAGTTGGAGCCTTGAAGAATGGGGAGGAGTTGAGAGCAAGAGGAGACTTGGGGCGAAAGGGAAGTGCAGAGGTAAAGGGCTGGAGGTAGGAGGGAGCAGGGCCCATGAGGGGACCGCCTAGGGCTCAGGACAGCCTGGAGGGAGGCAGATGAGCCTGCGGAATTGGTCCCGGCTGAGGAATGTGGACTGTTCCCCAGGGGAGGCCCCAAAACAGGAGAGACAAGGTCTGATCGGAGCAATTAGAAAAACTGCTCTGACCCAGGGTCACAAAGGAACTGAAGAGGGTGGGGCTGGACACCTGCCAGCGGGCAGCAGGCTCTGATTTGTCCAGCGAGAGTCCTAGCAGCCTTCAGGGTAACAGGTGACAGGAATGGACAGATCCCCCCGGCCCGGGAGGGGATATGGGGAAGGGGAGGGCTGTCTCATGCTTTGAAGACACCCCAAGAGATGATGTTCCTCATCAGTGAGACCAGCAGTCCCTGCCCCTCCCAGTCAGCAGAACGCTATGTTGCCTGAGTGGTCCATTTGGGGGCCCCTGCTCCAGGTCCTATTTCGGCCCCGTGGACAGAGGATCTCCTACAACGTATGGAGTGCGCGTGTACGCACTCACTGCCTCCATGCTGGGCAAGTAATTTCTCAACTGCACACTTCCCCCACCCACCCCAAAGCTAACTCTGTAACAGCTTATTTTTTTACTTAAGAGCATGTGATGACTGCGCTGCTTACCGACCTGGGCAGTCACCCACAGCGTGTGGCTGAGCAGGACATGTCACTGTCCCACTGCTGCCACGCAGCCCAGCCCCGGACCCTGGTCCCCACGTGGGCTGCAGGGAGGGCCGTGCACACACGGCGATCAGCAGTTGTATGTCTCGTAAAAGACAGCTCCTTAAAAAAAAAAAAAAAAAGCAGGCTACAGACAGCATGGCTAGTAAAGATTTTATTTGTGACTTTATCTATGTGTGTGTTTGTGGAGGGGGGGGGGAGAGAGGGAGATATTGCTCACTGAAATATTAACAGTGGTGATTTTTACTTTTCTGAATGGCTTGACTTTTTACAACAAGCTCTGTGTCATTTTTATAATCAGGATAAAGCCGGGGAACAGCCACCTGGCCATCTCGGGGACCCCATTCCTGAGCAGAAAGCAACACTTCCTCACTTGGCCACCCTCCTCACTTTGAGGGGACAAGTGTCCTGGGTTGGGTCACCTGCCCAGGGACACTGGGGAGCACAGTAGGAGCCCTGGCTAAAGGAGAGGGTGCTGCCCAGGGGAAGGGGGGCCAGCCAGCCTCCAAGGCCTCCCCCCCCCCCCCCGCCAGGTCCTGCACTTCCTCCACTGGCCTGAGCTGAAGTCTGCGCTCTGCCCCACGCGGCCCCGCACTGGGGCCGGGAGGGCCTGCCTCACAGCAGTGCCGGACTGCATTTGTTGGGTGGCTGGGTAAATGGAGGGAACCCCTGAAGGCATCCGCCTAGACCCGTGGTCGGCAAACTGCGGCTCGCGAGCCACATGCGGCTCTCTGGCCCCTTGAGTGTGGCTCTTCCCCAAAATACCACGGCCCGGGCGAGTCTATTTTGAAGAAGTGGCGTTAGAAGAAGTTTAAGTTTAAAAAATGTGGCTCTCCGAAGAAATTTCCATCGTTGTGCTGTTGATATTTGGCTCTGTGGACCAATGAGTTTGCCGACCACTGGCCTAGACTGTCCTCCCCAGGGGGGGATGGGGCAGTGCCAGGCCTGTGGAGCACGGTGGCAGGCTGGTCATTGAAGGCTTCGCCCCATCACCACTTAAGTTGGCTTTCCCCAGACAAGTGAACGGGGCCTCAGTATTCACTTAGATATCTGCGTGTGTGTGTGTGTGTGTGTGCGTGCGTGCGTGCGTGCGTGCGTGTGTGTGTGTGTGTGTGTGTGTGTTTTGGGTTATTACTGTCTTATTCTCAGAAATCCCAGTCTCCCCATTTATTCATTTGGAGGTGCTAAGACCTGCACCATCACCAGCTTTGGTTTTTTCCAGCTCCCTGGTCTCCTTTGTGCCTGGCGTCCACTCCTGTGGGGGGAAGGCTTTGCGGGGGACCAAGATGCATGCCGTGGGGGGTGGGGGGACTCAAACATTCCCAGCCGAATGGGCAGAGGCCCAGGCAGCGGGTTTAACAGCTTCCGCGTCACAGGAGGGCCCGTAAAGCACAGCTTCGGAGGCAGCGGGTCTGCGGTGGGGCCCGAGGTGCTGCTGCCCGCCCCACCTCGGCCCCCGTGTTCAGAACCACTGGCCTCAGCAGAGCAAGGGAACCAGGTGTCAGCCCTCGGGGTGAGTGCAAACCTCGGCTTCTGGGAATTTTCGCTTCGGGCCTTGGGAAGGTGTCCTCTCCTTCGTCCCTGGTTTCCCAGGACGGCTGAGCTGCCTCCTCCCTCTGCGGTGTGCAAGGTGTTTAAGGATGTGGAACAGCCTCGCTCGGTGGGAGCCATTTGCAGGAAAGGGTCTGGTGTCACTAGAGAGCCGGGGCTCCAAAGCCGCTTCCAGCAGCCCAGTGCATCTTAAAGGGACACGGCCACAGGAATGCAAGCAGAGCCTCCCCTCCCAGCAGGCGCTTTGCTGAGTGAACTGGAGGCAGGAGCGGCAGGAATGAGTGTAAGCTGACATTTCCCAGGCCTCGCCAGCCTGTGGGGTCAAATGGGGTCATATAACCCCCCAAATTTGCCTGAGAGTGGAGTTCTGTCTCCCTGCCAGGCCAGGCAAATGCCACATCATGATATGATCCTTTGAGGACTCCCTGACAGGGGGGCGTGGGGTGCCAATGTGTTATAGAGGCTTTCCAGAAAAACATCTTTTTTTTTTTAATCCTCACCCAAGGATATTTGATTTTTAGAGCGAGTGGAAGAGAGAGGGAAAGACAGAGAGAAACATCCATTTGAGAGAAACACATCAATTGGTTGTCTCCTGCACACGCCCTAACTAGGGCCCAGGCCTGGGAGGAGCCTGAAACCGAGGTATGTACCCTTGACCGGAATCGAACCCAGGACCCTTTGGTCTGCAGGCCTACACTCTCCACTGAGCCATACCGTCTAAAGCTGGAAAAACATCTTTTTTGTGTTTACTTAAAGCCTGCCCTTTACCTAGATCCAATAGGACCCAGCTGCCCAACTGGGAACAAAGTCTCAGAACAGCATGGGGCCAGCCTCCCCCAGCTGTGAGTGCCCCCAGTTCATAGGCAGAAGGACTATGGCTCTGCAGTCAGAGTGCTTGAGGATAAAGGCCAGTGGAGTCGACTTACTGTGTGACCTTGAGTAAGTTACTTAACTTCTCTGTTCCTCAGAGATCATAATAGCATAACCCTATGGCATTGGTTTTAAGCATTTAGCAAGACACTGAGTGGTCAGCATGTAGCACAGTGCCGGCCACTCTCTGAGCATGAGCTGTTGTTACAGCGTAGACCCACTCTACATATTAGTTGTTGGTTGCACGCATTTGTGCAGAAGGTTGACTGGTGAGTGAACTGGACATAGTTTTCACTCATTGGGTTCACCATTCTCGAATTCATCCTTTCATAAGATCTCTCTTAGAAAAAGAAGCCTCCTTCAGGCATGGCCACACCCAGCTATCAAACCATCATAAGCATCTGGATTCCAGAGATTGGCAAATGGTACCCCATAACCTAGGAGGTCTCGATCCAGACCCCTGGGTGATCAAAAGATAGGCATGAGAGGGTGTCTAAACCCTTAAATTGTATGCACTGGTTTTGTGTGTCTATGCAGGTTTCTGGAAGAGGGGCCACGGCTTTCATTAAACTGGCCCCATCAGGTTCCCTGGACAGCGCAGCCACGCCCACAAATACCAGGGCCTTTCCAAAACCAAGACACTGAGCCAAAGACGGGAGCAGCTCAGATCTGCATCTCCTCCCGTGAGGGCCAGGCTTTCTCCAAAGTGAGGAGGGAACTTAACACAAGAAAACGGTGAGAGCAAATTAGGAAGTGTAAAGCCTCTGGCAAAAATGTGATGACAATTAGCCATAATAACAAACCGTCTGCAATGTTGTCAGGGAGATAAGACTCGTGGATCAGTGAGCAGACCTGCCCCAACGCAGACCCAGCGAATGGAGCGCGGGGCGGGGTGGCCACAGAGGCCAAGAATCAGACATGGAAGGGCGTGTGGAGTCCATGGTGCAGCTCCTGCAAAAATGGCCAAAGGACTTGCAGAATGGGTGAGTCCCGGCTCTGTCGCTCCTCAGGCACATGAGCCCTTAGCTTCTCTTAGCCTTTCTTTCTTTTTAATATATATGTACTAGAGGCCCGATGCACGAAGATTCGTGCAAGAATGGGCCTTCCTTCCCCTGGCTGCCTGCACCACCTTCGCTCTGGCCAGAACCACCTTTCTGCTTTCCCACTCTGCCCAGAGGCCCGGAGTGGCTGGGGTGGTGCCTGCGTCGTCGCCATGGCCATTTTTGTTGGGTTAATTTGCATACTCACTCCTGATTGGCTGGTGGGTGTCATGAAGGTATGGTCAATTTGCATCTTTTTCTTTTATTAGTGTAGATATATATTTTATTGATTTCAGTGAAGAAAGGAAGGGGAGAGAAATTGAAACATTAATGATGAGAGAATCACAGATTGGCTGCCTCCTGCACACCCCACACTAGGGATCAAGCTTACAATCTGGGCATGTGCCCTGACCAGGAATCGAACCTCAACCTCCTGGTTCATAGGTCAATGCTCAACCTCTGAGTCACACTGGCCAGGCAGCCTTGCCCCCGTGTCTAGGAGTCCTCAAAGGATCATATCATGATGTGGCATTTGCATGAGTAAGAGGTGGATCCATTAGGGATCCTGTGGGACATGGGTGGCCACGTGGCCCGTCTCCCTCCCCGGGAAGCTGTGAAGAGCTAGGAAGCCCGTGAACCTGGGCGATGTGTTCAGTGTCTGCTGCAGCAGTGGCCTGAGGTAAGTCCAGAGTTCGTCCTTCCTCCCTGGCTGCACCGTGTCTGACGGGTCAGGTGAGTCCCTGCCTCAAGGTGGCTTCGAGCACTTCCCAGTGCACCACACAAGCCGTAGCCATCGTCAGGATTTACTCACTCCCAGGACACACTTGGGGGCTCTGTCTGCCCTCTTTTGGCAGATGCTGTACAAACGGAGGGCTGGGGTTGGCCAATAGAAGGGCCTCTGGGGACAGGTGGGGCGGGAAAGACTGAAGAGGGGGAAGTTAGCGGGGAAGGAGATGTCCCAGAGAGAAATGAAATCGCAGCTTTGTGGCAATGGTGAGGTTCCTTTTCTCAACCCCTCACAAAAATCTCCAGCGAACTCTTTCCCGGTACCTGGCGGAATGGATCTGTTTTGAGCCCAGTGCCTCCGTTACTGAGCGCTGGTGCTGCTTGCATGCCTTTCCAGGAAATAGTCCTCACCGCAACCTGTGGAGAGAGCCCGTTATTTTTCTCGAGGTAGCTGGGGCGTGGAGGGCCCTGAAATGAGTGAGAGATGGACCCATTAAGGGTTGTTATGGGCTTCCTGGTATCTGTTACCAGGCTAATGGGGCAGAATGAGGACACAGCCAGGGGCTGACAATACCCAGGACACCCCCAGCAGCCTGGCCCAATGCCGTGAGGGCCCCAGCCCAGTCCGCTCATCAGAGGATCAGTCTTCACTGCCCAGTCACGGCCCCAACTGCTCTGCACCCCTTCCCTGGGGAGATGGGGGCCCTCCCTGACCCAACCCCTCTCCAGTGCTAACCCCACATGCCCCACTTTTCTTTTTCTTTTTTTAATATATTTCTATTGATTTCATAGAGGAAAGGAGAGGGAGAGAGAGAGAGAGAAACATCAGTGATGAGAGAGAATCATTGATTGGCTGCCTCCTGCATGCCCCACACTGGGGATCGAGCCTGTAACCAGGGCATGTGCCCTTGACCGGTAATCGAACCGTGACCTCCTGGTTCATAGGTTGACGCTCAATCTCTGAGCCACGCTGACCGGGCTCCCCCACTTTTCTGATGCTGCTTTCTCAACAGGATGGCTCCATTGCCACCTGGCCCGAGGTCATCGCCAGGCCCTCCTCGTGCTAAGAGCAGGGCTGCCAGGCAGTAGGGGAAGGGGGTCATTCCTCCGGGGAGGGTTGAGCTTAGTTGTTGCCTCCTGTCTGGCCACACCCCAGTGGGGCTCAGAATTCCCTTGGGCAGGGCTACAACTGTTTCCTCTCTTGGAGACCCAGAGATGAGAGGTCTTCATGCCGTGGACAGAGCCCTTCCTGCCCTCGGGGTTAGGGTACGCTGATCCCCAGTCTCTAGCTCTGGGGTTGGCATTTCCAACTTTTCAAGCCTGTCTGTCGCTAATTTGCTGTGTGATCTTGGGCAAGTCACTTCCCCTCTCTGTGCCTCACCAGTAGGATGAATGGTCCCATCTGCCCACCCACCGGGACATTCCAGAACTGTGAGATGTTCAGAGTCATGTCCTTTTACGTAATCAGAGCCGCATTCCTTTAATTGGACAAAAATGCAAATGGCTCTGGTAGATGACTCAGCAGTCCCCAGCCCCAAGCCTGCACACCCACATTGCTCTGGGTGTGGAGGGACAGGCCCCACCCAGAACCACAAGATCAGAATCTCTCTGGGCCTCTGGGTGAGCAGCACCTGAAGATGTGCATTTGTTTTTTTGTTTGTTTTGTTTTTAAATATATTTTTATTGATTTCAGAGAGGAAGGGAGAGGGGGAGAGAGATAGAAACCTCAGTGATGACAGAGAATCATTGATCGGCTGCCTCCTGCACGCCCCCTTCTGGGGATCGAGCCCACAACCCTGGGCACATGCCCTTGACCGGAATCGAACCCGGGACCCTTCAGTCCGCAGGCCGGTGCTCTGTCTACTGAGCCAAGCCAGCTCGGGCGGGATGTGCATTTGTAAGAGGCCGCCTAGCAGAGGAGTACAGACTTGAGAAGGCAGAGTGAGGGGAGAACATGCTCTCCCTGTCTCAGTACCTGCCACAGCGAGTCACAGTGATAAATTGTTTATGAAAAGAATGTGCTAATGAACCAAGAGACAATTTCCACAGCAGTGGCCTCCAGGGCCCTCCATCCGCCCGGTCCTGGCCGCACTGTGTGCGAGTAGGACACGCTGCCCGCTGGACAGGGGGCCTGGGGTGCAGAGCGTGGCGGGGATGGCAGGAAAGAGAAGACACGTAGACCACACAAGGGTGGCCATCGTGGGTGGCTGTCCTCTCCCCTCCTCCGGTACGTTCGAGGGGAACGAAGTCTGGTTCCTGTATTAGAATGAGTCGAGTGTCTGCAGGAGTTGCTAAATTAACTGAGACATGCAAGGCCACCCCGCCAACTGCCAGGAAAGGGAAGGAAATCACATGAGGGCATGAGTTGAAAGGGATCAAAAGCAGCTTCCTCGAAACTAATGGCTTCAGGACAGAGACAAGTTAACACGAGTATGACTTAGACATAAGAAGAGACAGTTTAAAAAATAACATCAGGCCCTGGCCGGTTTGGCTCAGTGGATAGAGCGTCGGCCTGCAGACCAAAGGGTCCCGGGTTCGATTCCAGTCAAGGGCACGTACCTTGATTGCAGGCTCCTCCCCGGCCTGGGCCCTGGTTGGGGCTCATGCAGGAGGCAACCAATCAATGTGTTTCTCTCACATCGATGTTTCTCTCTGTCTTTCCCTCTCTCTTCCATTCTCCCTAAAAATCAATGGAAAAATATCTTCTGATAAGAATTAACAACAACAACAAAATTTTTTAAAAATAATAATAACATCAGGAGATGCAAAGAGAACTTGCAGAGGAAGGACACACATTGAGGACCATTGCACATCTAAAAACTGAGTTACAACGTGGTGCGCACGTCTGAAAAGCAAATTAATGACATGGAGAGAAACTAGAAATGATCACAATGAATTCAGAGAAAAGGGACAAATACAATCAAGCAGTGTGAGAGAAGATGACCGTGGGACCCAGACCTTCCAGCATGCAAGGGGTTGGAGTCCCTGAAGTAGATTGTCCAGCAGCTAAAGCAGAAGAATAGTTAGAGAGCCTCTCCCTGAAACAAAGGAAGGACCCAGTGTATGGACTGAGAGGTACAGGAGAGTGATCAACATCAGGAACAGACTGAATCCGGCTGAGTTACTAAATGTGAAGATAAAGAAAACACCTTGCCCTAGCTGATTTGACTCAGTGGAGAGAGCATCGGCCTGCGGACTGGAGGGTCCCAGGTTCGATTCCAGTCAAGGGCACATGCTCAGGTTGTGGGCTTGATGCCCAGCGTGGGGCATGCAGGAGGCAGCCAATCAATGATTCTCTCTCATCATTGATGTTTCTCTCTCTCTCTCTCTCCCTCTCCCTTCCTCTCTGAAATCAATAAAAAATTATATTAAAAAAAGAAAAGAAAAGAAAACACCTCTTCAGGCACCAGAAGGAAACACCACGTCACCAGCAAGGGAAGAAAAATCAATCTGGCGTCAGGTTTTCCCACAGCAACAGTCAATGCCGGAAGACAAGGGAGCTGAGTCTTCAGAGTTGTGTGGAAAAGGGGAAACCAAGACTATTATACCCAGAGAGGTTCCAATCTATAGACAACGTGGGAAAATAGCACCGAGGAGCCTTTTCCAAAATGAAATTACCGACCAGTGAAATCTATCTGACCATTACCAGGGTCAGGTGTTTTGTGGTGTTCTGTTGTGTGTGTGTGTGTGTGTGTGTGTGTGTTTTTTAATTATAAAGGCAGTGTTTATTAAAATACATTTCATTTTCAAAATTGAACTATCAGCTGTTTAAGTGTGTTGACTTTTGGGGGGACACCCTGCATAGCCGCGGTGTTGAGATGTGAGTCCCCAGAAAGAGAGGGGAAGCAGAGTCTTTTCCGTACGGGAGGCCTTGAACTGTCCTCCGCTGCTGAAGCCGATGGCGCCATTTCCCCGCCAGCACTCACCCTTCTCCTTCCGGGAAGTCACATGTAGGTCTATGCTCCCAAAGTTGTCTTAGTCTTTTCCTGTTTGTTTGTTTCTACAGGAAGTCCCTGGGAAGCACGGATTTCAGGTCTTCCCACTGTGTGGTTCTTTTTTTTTTTTTTAATATACATATATTTTTAATTGATTTTAGAGAGGAAGAGAGAGGGAGAGAGAGATAGAAATATCAATGATGAGAGAGAATCATGGATCGGCTGCCTCCTGCATGGCCCCTACTGGGGATCGAGCCCGCAACCTGGGCATGTGCCCTTGACCGGAATCGAACCCGGGACCATTCAGTCCACAGGCCAGTGCTTTATCCACTGAACCAAACCAGGTAGGGCATCACTTTTTTGTTCTTGGCATGGTGCCCCAGGTGAGGAAAAGGGTCAGTTTTTTTTTGTTTTGTTTTGTTTTTTTAATATGTTTTATTGATTTTTCACAGAGGAAGGGAGAGGGATAGAGAGCTAGAAACATCGATGAGAGAGATACATCGACCAGCTGCCTCCTGCACACCCCCCACCGGGGATGTGCCCGCAACCAATGTACATGCCCTTGACCGGAATCGAACCTGGGACCTTTCAGTCTGCAGACCGACGCTCTATCCACTGAGCCAAACCGGTTTCGGCCAGTTTTTTATTTTTTAATATATTTTTAATTTATTTCAGAGAGGAAGAGAGAGGGAGAGAGAGAGAGAGAAACATCAATGATGAGAGAGAATCATGGATCGGCTGCCTCCTGCACGGCCCCTACTGGGGATCAAGCCAGCTGGTTTGGCTCAGTGGGTGAGCATGTGCCCTTGATGGGAATCAAACCTGGGACCCTTCAGTCCTCAGGCCGATGCTGTATACACTGAGCAAAACTGGCTAGGGCAGTGGTCGGCAAACCGCGGCTCACGAGCCACATGTGGCTCTTTGGCCCCTTGAGTGTGGCTCTTCCACAAAATACCACATGCGGGCGCGCACGTACAGTGCGATTGAAACTTCGTGGCCCATGCGCAGAAGTCGGTTTTCAGCCTGGGCGAGTCTGTTTTGAAGAAGTGGTTCTAACGCCGAGCCACACACAAGGGGCCAAAGAGCCGCATGTGGCTCGAGAGCCGCGGTTTGCCGACCACTGGACTAGGGCAAGGGTCAGTTTTTTCTTTTTTTCTTTTTTTCTTTTTTTTACAGAGAGGAAGGGAGAGAGGGATAGAGAGTTAGAAACATCGATGAGAGAGAAACATCGATCAGCTGCCTCCTGCACACCCCCAACTGGGGATGTGCCCGCAACCAAGGTACATGCCCTTGACTGGAATCGAACCTGGGACCTTTCAGTCCGCAGGCCGACGCTCTATCCATTGAGCCACACCAGTGAGGGCGAGGGGTCAGTTTTTTTTTTGTGTTTTTTTTTTAATATATTTTATTGATTTCTTACAGAGAGGAAGGGAGAGGGATAGAGAGCTAGAAACATTGATGAGAGAGAAACATCGACCTGCACACCCCCTACCGGGGATGTGCCCGCAACCAATGTACGTGCCCCTGACCGGAATCGAACCCGGGACCCCTGAGTCCGCAGGCCGACGCTCTATCCATTGAGCCACACCAGTGAGGGCGAGGGGTCAGTTTTTTAAAAGGCAAAATCATGACTCTCATACAGTATGAAATTAATACATATCAAAATTTTTATTTAGCCGAAACTGGTTTGGCTCAGTGGATAGAGCGTCGGCCTGCGGACTCAAGGGTCCCAGGTTCGATTCCGGTCAAGGGCATGTACCTTGGTTGCGGGCACATCCCCAGTAGGGGGTGTGCGGGAGGCAGCTGATCGATGTTTCTCTCTCATCGATGTTTCTAACTCTCTATCCCTCTCTCTTCCTCTCTGTAAAAAATCAATAAAATATATTTTTTAAAAATTTTTATTTAACTAGTCAAATAATTAGGGAACAAGTAGTATGTTCCAAGTGGTTCAAAGGCAGTTGGAACAACACACATACACAGGTGGATAAGGAATGTCAACACGGGTCAGTAATCACAGGGTAACCATCAGTTGCATTCCACTGGCCAAGAGTCATTTGCATTTCTATGGACAGGAACAATTTGCATTGCAATACGTTTTCTCCAACTTAGATTTGCTCAAGACCAAAAACAATCATTAAAGGCATGGGGGCCCTAAATAAACAGCACACCCAGGAGTCTTTTTTGGTCCATTTCAAAGTCAGTCCAGTTTTTCCTGTTGCACAGGAGATAACTCCAGCCCTAACCGGTTTGGCTCAGTGGACAGAGCTTCGGCCTGCGGACTGAAAGGTCCCAGGTTCCATTCCGGTCAAGGGCATGTACCTTGGTTGCGGGCACATCCCCAGTGGGGGGTGTGCAGGAGGCAGCTGATCGATGTTTCTCTCTCATCGATGTTTCTAACTCTCTGTCCCTTTCCCTTCCTCTCTGTGAAAAATCAATAAAATATATTTTAAAAAAAAAGAGATGACTCCAAATGCAAAACTCAGGGACAAAACGTGCTTTAAAAATGCAATGGAATCACCCGAGCTGGTTTGGCTCAGTGGGTGAGCATCGGCCCAAGAAAGGGTCCTGGCTTCGATTCCGGTCAAGGACATGGACCCAGTTGCAGGCTGGATCCCCAGCCCTGGTTGGGGGGCGTGTAGGAGGCAAATAACCGATGTGTCTCTCTTACATCGGTGTTTCTCTTCCTCTGTCTCTCTCCCTTGTACTCCCTAAAAATCAACAGAAAAAAATATCCTCAGGTGAGAATTAACAACAAAAAATAAAAAAAATTAAAAATGCAATGGAATCTGCTTAAATACAGGACTAAGATGAAACACTAGGAGAATTATGGTTGCAGAACAGAGTAGAAGTGTTATAAGCCTTGACCAAGTGAACATATTAGAATCAAAATCAAGCCGAAACCGGTTTGGCTCAGTGGATAGAGCGTCGGCCTGCGGACTCAAGGGTCCCAGGTTCGATTCCGGTCAAGGGAATGTGCCTTGGTTGCGGGCAAATCCCCAGTGGGGGGTGTGCAGGAGGCAGCTGATCGATGTTTCTCTCTCATCGATGTTTCTAACTCTCTATCCCTCTCTCTTCCTCTCTGTAAAAAAATCAATAAAATATATATTTTAAAAAAAAAATCAGGAGTTTGGGCGGAGGGGGAGCTGTGTAAGGGGAATAGTGACCTTTTCACCTCCAGAAATGATTGAGCCCTGCCCCAAGTGAAGCAATTCTTCGTCTTCCCTAAGACTCCATTCTCTTAATGATTTTCATAATCATTTTTTCTTAACATCAGAGAAATTCATTATGAACTAATCTCTTTTGTAGAAAGTAAAAATTTATCTAAAATTCAGCAGTTTTTCAAGATTTTCTTTCCTGTTTTAAACTCAAGAAAAATTAAATACTTTTAGTTTAAAACAGGCGTCCTCAAACTACGGCCCGCGGGCCACATGCGGGTGTTTTTGCCATTTTGTTTTTTTTACTTTAAAATAAGATATGTGCAGTGTGCATAGGAATTTGTTCATAGTTTTTTTTTAAACTATAGTCCAGCCCTCCAACGGTCTGAGGGACAGTGAACTGGCCCCCTGTTTAAAAAGTTTGAGGACCCCTGGTTTAAAATATCGTAGATGTGGTACAATCCCATCTTTTAAAAATATTTGGACCGCCGAAACCGGTTTGGCTCAGTGGATAGAGCATCGGCCTGCGGACTGAAAGGTCCCAGGTTCGATTCCGGTCAAGGGCATGTTCCTTGGTTGCGGGCACATCCCCAGTAGGGGGGTGTGCAAGAGGCAACTGATTGATGTTTCTCTCTCATCGATGTTTCTAACTCTCTATCCCTCTCTCTTCCCCTCTGTAAAAAATCAATAAAATAATAAAAAAAAATATTTGGACCTACTTACCTTTCTCTCTACCTATACCTCTTTCCCTCTCCAAAGTGCTCTGGGAAATGACAGTCGGCAAATGTTCACGCTGCGTGATAGGCTGTATGAAGCATCTACTCTGTGCCAAGGAGGCCGAGGTGCTGGGAAGACGGCAGAGAACAGAACAGATAAAACTCCTACCTCAGAAGCGGCTTTCTAAAGAGGGAGGGATGTGTTGCTTCCTTCTTTGTACTTTCCTATATTGCTTGTTTTGTTTGAGAATTGAGCATGTATCATTTTTATAAAAACAATGTTCACTGCTTTCATACACACACACACTCACACACACACACACACAACCTCAGATGATTGTTCCAAACAGCCAGAGTTGAGAACCACTACATTTTAAGCCGTATATCTCACTGATACCTCAGTGTAAATGCATTTTCAGGAAGACAGCGTTTCTCTGCCCGAGGAGCCTCTCACTGTCATCCTTTAAAAAGAGAGAAAATCACCCGAGCTGGTTTGTCTCAGAGGACAGAGCGCTGGCCTGCGGACTGAAGGGTTCCGGGTTCAATTCCAGTCAGGGCACATGCCCGGGTTATGGGCTCAATCCCCAGTGTGGGGTGTGCAGGAGGCAGCCAATCAGTGATTCGCTCTCATCTTTGATGTTTCTCTCTCTCCATCTCCCTTCCTCTCTGAAATAAAATAAATATATATATTAAAAAAAGAGGTAAAATCATGACTGTCATACATAAAGTGAACACGTGTTAAAGAGTTTATTATAGTCCTAAATTGGTGAGAGAACCAAGCAGATATTATCGAATGTGAAGAACAGACACATTTATTGATCAGGAATATTTTTTAAAATATATTTTATTGATTTTTTTACAGAGAGGAAGGGAGAGGAATAGAGAGTTAGAAACATCGATCAGCTGCCTCCTGCACACCCCCTGATGGGGATGTGCCAGCAACCAAGGCACATGCCCTTGACCGGAATCGAACCTGGGACCCTTCAGTCTGCAGGCCGACGCTCTATCCACTGAGCCAAACCGGTCAGGGCTTGATCAGGAATATTGAAATGAATGTGCAAATGGAGGCAAAACTGGGGAGGGGGAGTCAGTTGGTGTTCCATAGGACAGCTCAGAATCTGCAGTCTATAGACAAGAATGGTTTGGCATGACTAGCAATTCCTACAATCTTCAGAGTTCATAGACTAGAATCAGGTAACCCCAGGAGTGCCCCGCAGAGTCGAGATAATGCAGAGCTTTTGCACAGATATACGAATATTTTCTTCCAACCTTGACCACTGAAGTCCTTCACCTGGCCACATCAGCCCACATCTCATCCAGGAATCCTCCCTGGCTCCAGGCTGGGGTAGGTGACACCCACTGGTCTCCCCAGTCCTTGAACTTCTGGTCACTGTTCTGTCTTCCCCATCAGACTTGGGAGATTCTTAAAATCAGCTGTGTCTTCTCCATCTTTCATTGTGCCTGTGAAAACTCGAGAAGACTTTTTTTTTTTTTTAATGTATTGATTTGAGCCCTAGCCGGTTTGGCTCAGTGGGTAGAGCGTCGGCCTGCGGACTGAAGGGTCCCAGGTTCGATTCCGGTCAAGGGCATGTACCTTGGTTGCGGGCACATCCCCAGGAGGAGGTGTGCAAGAGGCAGCTGAATCGATGTTTCTCTCTCATCAATGTTTCTGGCTCTCTATTCCTCTCCTTTCCTCTCTGTAAAAAATCAATAAAATATATATATTTTTATAAATGTATTGATTTGAAAGAGAGAGTGAGAGTGTGAGAAACATTGATTTGTTGTTCCACTTATTGATGCATTCATTGGTTGATTCTTTTTTTGTTTGTTAAATATATTTTTATTGATTTCAGAGAGGAAGGGAGAGGAAGAGAGAGGCAGAAACATCAATGATGAAAGGGAATCATTGATGGGCTGCCTCCTGCACATTGGACCAAGCCTGCAACCCAGGCATGTGCCCTTGACCGGAATCAAACCTGGGACCCTTCCGTCCGCAGGCCAACGCTCTATCCACTGAGCCAAACCGGCGAGGGCTCATTGGTTGATTCTTTTAAAAAAAAATGTTTTTATTAATTTTTTCAGAGAGGAAGGGAGAGGGACAGAGAGTTAGAAACATCGATGAGAGAGAAACATTGATCAGCTGCCTCCTGCACACCCTCTACTGTGGATGTGCCCGCAACCAAGGTACATGCCCTTGACCGGAATCGAACCTGGGACCCTTCAGTCCGCAGGCCGATGCTCCATCCACTTGAGCCAAACCAGTCAGGGCTGGTTGATTCTTAAATGTGCCCTGACCAGGGATGGAACCCACAACCTTGGCGTATTGGGACAACGCTCTGCCCGGCCAAGGCTCAAAGACATTTGTTGACTGAATTAGAGAACAAAGGAACAATATGGATTCCTAAAACTAGGGTGGTCCATGATGTGCCCCCAAAGGCAGTGAAACTGGGAGGCAGCAGTGAAGGTCAGTAGTGCCTCATGCATGTGTGGAGGTTTCAGGCTTGAACCTAATAAGGGCTCCTCAGAAAGAGGGTCCCAAGAGCCAGGGAGCTTGGACATGCTGGGTCGAACCCACCCATGTTGTTTGCTGTTTTTCCTTTGAACCACAGCACTCCTGGGAGCCTTCAGTGTATCAAAGTGACCTGTGAACCTCTCAGAAGGAAAATGCAACGTTCCAGCGTTTTCCAAGCTTATCTGATGTTCAGGCTTTTTTTTTTTTTTTTTTAATTGGAGCAAAGATGAAGGTTCTGGAGAATTTACATTGAGAAACACCAATTCCATCCAACCTGCCAGACTGACTTAATACGTACACTGCGAGTGCCTAGGTCAGGATGCTGTGTGCCGCATCAGCGCTCCTGTGGCCTCGGATCAGTTCCCTAGTGTCTCCACCACCCACTGTCTTCGTCTGTAACAGTGGTCGGCAAACTCATTCGTCAGCAGAGCCAAATACCAACAGCACAACGATTGAAATTTCTTTGGAGAGCCACATTTTTTAAATGTAAACTTCTTCTAACGCCACTCCTTCAACATAGACTCGCCCAGGCCGTGGTATTTTGTGGAAGAGCCACACTCAAGGGGCCAAAGAGCCGCATGTGGCTCGAGAGCCGCAGTTTGCCGACCACGGGTCTACAACGTGGAGCCGGAGAGAGAACTGGCCTCCATGCTGCTGGGAGGGTTCAGTGAGTTGCTGTGAGGGGAACGCTCAGCACAGAGCCCGGTACAGTGTGTACTCAATAAATGTCAGCCATGCTGTCGCTATTCATGAGAGCACAAGGTACCATTTATTGACTGCCTCCTCTTGCTTGACCCCTCACCACAACCCTGAGGCCGGGGGAGGAAGATGAGGCAGAGGAGGATAGAAACCTTTGGAGGCGAAGTCCCTGGCCCGAGGCCTTAGAGCCGGCAAATGGCCCAAGCTCTTGGACCAGACTCAAGGCCCTGAGAACAAGCTAGCCGAGGGCTTGGCATGAAGGAGGTGCTGAATAAAGACTGTATTTTTTCCATCCTGCCCTTCTCCCTCCTTCCCTTCCAGCCAACAGTCATGCCGGGCCCCCATCTGAGGGTCACCTCTGGCCAGGGCTATGATGGATGGACAGTGCTTGAGGCCAAGGCTCCCAGGTGGTTGGGCAGGGCAAGACGTAGGCTAAACCTGACTTCCATCCCAGCTGAGGTCCACCCTTCCCTCCTCTGCCTCCTCTTCCTCATGCCTCACCCTCTGTGTACTCCCTCGGGTATCTGGGGATGTGAGGACCCAGGGGTCCCTCCTTTTCAGCCATGACAGGGCTCCACTCTCAAAACACCGAAGGGGCTTCAAGTCAGGATTGATCCCACGCATGAAGGAAGGAAGCCAGTGTTCTGGGCCTTGGGTGGGCCTGCCAGGCCACCTGAGGCTGTCCGCAGGATAAATACCGGCTCACCCAGCGCCCCACCCAGGCCTGACCGAAAATGCTGCCCCAGTGGCAGGCTCGCTCACTGAAATGACTCAGCTCCGGCGCTCAGATGCAGTTCCCATGTTCTGTGAACTAAAGGTGTTTTCATAACAGCTCGTGGTGATGAGCGAGCACCGGTCTGTAAACAGCACCATAACCTGGTGCAAAATGCGGGTCTGAGCCCCCGGCCACTGAGGCTGTAAGCCCACGGCGGGGCCTCCTTCATGACCAGGTGAAGCCAGCTCCTTGCAAATAGCACAGATCCCCAAAGTGACACGGAGACTCCCCCAGGCCACTTCCTTCACGGAGGGACCTGAGTCTGTCCTCCCCAGATGCCTCCAGTGGGACTGCAAGCCTTCCATGAGCCAGGGTCCTGGGACCAAGAATCTGGGGCCCAACACGGAGCCAGGGGCAGGGTGGGGAGGAACCACCACCCAGGCAGGGAAGATGCCCCCCCCCCCCCCCCCCCCCCAGCAATGACAGTCATCCTTGGGGACCATGACACAGATGCCCTGAAAGAGCTGCTGTTGTGAAACAAGAAGGGTGGTGCTTTATCCTACCTGAAGACTCAGAGGTCAGGGCTGCGGGGAGTGGGGCGGCAGCGCCCTCACTCACCACCACCCGCCCCCCACTCCTCATTCACCCTTTCAGTCCTTTACTGGGCATTTTCTAGGGGCCGACCTGCCCGCTTCACCCCAGGCTTTCTCATCTCCGCAAATGGCATCACCATCCTCCCAGCTAGTTTGTGCAAAAACCCAAGGAGTCATCTTTGATCGCCGTTTTTCCTGACCCATCAGCAAATCCAGTCTGCTTTGCCTCCACTACACACCCAACATCAGCCCACTTCTCAGCCTCCACCGCGGCCGGCTCTCACCTCTCGCTTGGACACTGCAGCAGCCACCAACTGGACTCTTGACCTTTGGCCTTGGCCTCTAAAACCCATCTCCAAGTCATCAGAGTTGCCTTGTCATCATTCCAACTCTATTTCCTGTCTTCAAGTCCTCCACTGAATCTTACCAAATAATGAAACTTTTTTAAAAATATATTTTTATTGATTTCAGAGAGGAAGGGAGAGGGAGGGAGAGAGAGAGAGAAACATCAATGATGAGAGACAATCATCGATTGGCTGCCTCCTGCCGAGATTGAGCCCACAACCCGGGCATGTGCCCTGACCGGGAATCAAACCGTGACCTCCTGGTTCATAGATTAGTGCTTAACCACTGAGCCACACCAGCCAGGCCCAAAGAATGAAACTTTTTAAAGAAATCAAGCAGACCCACTTTGGCATCCGGCGATAAAGAGATGAGATGGACAAAAGAAGGGCCCAGAGGCAGAACTGTGCACAGATGAGAACTTGCTATATGACAGTCATCACCAAACAGTGAGGAAAAGACTGACTCTTATAAACGGAATTAAAACAAGCGGCGATCCATATGGAGAAAGTAAAATTAGATCCCCACCTACGCCCACACACATCTCCAGGTGCACTCCAGGCTTACATGCGAATAACAAAATTTAACACATTGAGCAGAAAATACAGGAGAATATCTTTGTGGCCTCGGGATAAGGAATGATTTTTAAATAAATTTCCTGTTAGTTACAATCGGCACAACAAAAATGCATGCCATAAGTGTGCAGCTCAGTAAAATTTCACAATCTGAAAAAGAGAATCCAAATGCAATACATACCACCAGCAGGAGTTTAGTTTCCAGAATATGTAAAGAACTTCTGCAAATCAAGAAGAAAGACAAAGGACCCAAAAGCCAATTCAGCGTAAGTTGTGAACAAGCACCTCATAGAAAAAGAAACCCAGAGGGCCCTCGCCAGTTTGCCTCAGTGGATTGAGAATCAGCCTGCAAACTGAAGGGTCCCGGGTTCGATTCTGGAAAAGGGCATATGCCCAGGTTGCGGCTCGATCCCCAGTGGAGGGCGTGCAGGAGGCAGCCGATCCGTGATTCTCTCTCATTCTATCTCTCCCTCTCCCTTACTTTCTGAAATCAATAAAAATAAATTTAAAAAAGAGAAACCCAGATGGCCAATCCTATATAATAAAAGCCTAATATGATAAGTGTCCAGTCGTCTGGTTGTCCATTCAATCAATCAAAGCATAATATGCTAATAATATGCTAAGGCCGCCCAACTGCTCGCTATGACATGCACTGACCACCAGGGCGCAGATGCTCTGACTGGTAGGTTAGCTTGCTGCTGGGGTCTGGCCAATCGGGACTGAGCAAGACGGGCCGGACTCTCCCTGGAGCCCTCCCGCATCCCTCCCTGGCCCCAATTATGCACCGGTGGGGTCCCTTAGATTGGCTTATGATCTCTCGCAACCTGGGACCCCTTGGGGGATGTCGGAGAGCTGGTTTCGGCCCGATCCCACAGGCCAGGCCGAGGGACCCCACTGGTGCACGAATTCGTGCACTGGGCCTCTAGTAATCCTATAAGAAGAGGTGTCAGAGAAATGTAAATTAAAAGAACAACGAGAGATTATGTCTTATTCACCAGATTGATAAAAAAAAAGTTGATGCCACCACATGTGGACCCCAGCCTTAAACACAGTGGGTGGAGTGAATTGGTAGAGCCACTTGGCAGTGGTACAAGGTGGCATCTTGCCAGGTTGGAGGTGAGCGTATCTGTGACTCAGGTCTTCTTTCTCTAGGTACCGATTCTCACATGAGTGCAGCTGGAGGGAAACTGGACACATCGCTGAATTCTGATTCGGTCACGTCATGCAAAGGAGATGGCCTGGCGAGTAAACACCATAAAAGTGAGTAGTCAAGCCCTAACCGGTTTGGCTCAGTGGATAGAGCATCGGCCTGCGGACTGAAAGGTCCCAGGTTCGATTCCGGTCAAGGGCATGTACCTTGGGTGCGGGCACATCCCCAGTAGGAGCTGTGCAGGAGGCAGCTGATCGATGTTTCTCTCTCATCGATGTTTCTAACTCTCTATCCCTCTCCCCTCCTCTCTGTAAAAAATCAATTTTTTAAAAAAAGGTGAGTAGTCAAGATCAACTAGGACATGTGTGCAAAGGGGCAAGACCAGAGCCTTTGGGAAGAGAGAGGAGACAGCCGTCCCGCCCCCTGCCCCCTGCGCTCCCCCCACCCTGCCGCCCCACGCCTGAAAGGGCTGACTTTACCACTGGGGAGAATTTTTGCACAAAGAAACACCACCATTTATTTATTTTTGCCTCACTCATTTTCCAGGTGGCAAAGGTAAGCTCCAAGAAGGAGAATGACTTGCCGTACTGATGATCAAGCTGAGAGGCGATTCTGTGTCCTTTCTTACTTTTTAAAAAAATATTTTTATTGATTTCAGAGAGGGAGAGGGAGCTAGAAACATCCATGATGAGAGAGAATCATGGATCGGCTGCCTCCTGCACGCCCCACGCTGGGGATCGAGCCCGCAACCCGGGCACATGCCTCCGCTGGGAATGGAACCGTGACCTCCTGGTTCTTAGGTCTACGCTCAACCACTGAGCCACGCCGGCCGGGCCGTTTCCTTTCTATTACTCCCTTTCCCCCCTCCTCCCCATGCTCTGGCCCCTCCTCCCAAAGGCCTGGACTGGTGCAGCAGCCTCCTTTGACCACCCCGCTTCTCTACTCTGCACATGACCAGAGAGGCTTTCTTAGCCCAGCGCCGTGGTCACACCCCTCCCTACCCAGAAGCGCCCAGCAGCTCTCAGCGCTCCCGACGCTAAGTCCAAACTCGTGTTCTCCTTTTCCGGGGAGTGAAACAACTGTTACTCGGCTCACAGGCTCTGTGGGCCAAGCATCGGGACAGGGCCCCGAAGGAACAGCTTGTGTTGGCTCCGAGACATCTGGGGCCTCAGCTGGAAGACTTGAAAGCCGGGGGCTGGAATCCTGAAGGTGCCTTTACTCGCAGGGGATGATTCAGCAGGAGCTGGGCATCAGCTGTAATGCTCCATGGGGCTTGGCCATGTGTGCTGGGCTTCCTCACAGCATGGTGGGTGGGCTCAGAAAGAGAGAGAGCGGGGGGGGGGAGAGAGAGAGAGAGAGGAGAGAGAGGAGAGAGCGCGGCTGGCGCAGCTCAGTGGTGGAGCGTCGACCAGTGAACCAGGAGGTCCCAGTTCGATTCATGGTCAGGGCACAGGCCCAGGTTGCGGGCTCGATCCCCAGTGGAGGATGTGCGGGAGGCAGCTGATCCATGATTCTCTCTCATCGTTGATGTTTCTATCTGTCTCTCCCTATTCCTTCCTCTCTGAAATCAATAAAAATATATTTTTAAAGAAAAAGAAAGAGCCCTGACCGGTTTGGCTCAGTGGATAGAGCGTCAGCCTGCGGACTGAGGGGTCCTGGGTTCGATTCCGGTCAAGGGCATGTACCTTGGTTGCGGGCACATCCCCAGTGCGGGGTGTGCAGGAGGCAGCTGATCGATGTTTCTCGCTCATCGATGTTTCTAACTCTCTGTCCCTTTCCCTTCCTCTCTGTAAAAAAATCAATAAAAATAAATTTTAAAAAAAAAAGAAAAAAGAGAGAGAGAGACACTTTACCACCTTTTATGACCGAGCCGTGGAGGCTATGCATTTTATTCATTCAGCCACCAAGGCCTGCTCCATTTCAAAGAGAGGGGAAATGGACTCTACCTCTCATGGTAGCTCTGTGGCCATTGTTAGGTCATACACATAGGAAAATACTAATATTTAACGCTGCAGCCCAGCCAGTGTGGCTCAGTGGTTGAGCATCGACCCAGGCACCCAGAGGTCGCTGGTCTGATTCCCGGTCAGGGCACATGCCCAGGTGGCAGGCTTAATCCCTGTTGGGGGTGTGCAGGAGGCAGCTGATCAATGTTTTTCTCTCACTGAGGTTTCTATCATTCTCCCTCCCTATCCTTCTAAAAAGCAATAAAGGCGTATTTAAATATATATATATATATATTATAAATATATATATATAGAGAGAGAGAGAGAGAGAGAGAGCGCTGCAGAATCACAGCAGCCTCAGGCCTTGTGCAGAGGGAGAAGAAGCAGGGGGGCCAAGGACAGGAAGGAGGGACAGGGGAGGGGGGCCTAGAGAAGCCCCGGATTCTGCCGAGGCCCAGTCATCATCTCAGCTCGGTCACCAGCGTGGCAGGTCACTTTCCTTCCTGGAGCTTACCTCTGTCTCCTGTAAACTGAATGAGACAGAAATATTAGGAGGAGGTTTCTTTTTTTTTTCTTTTTTTTAAAATATATTTTATACAGAGAGGAAGGGAGAGGAGGAGGTTTCTTATTCATATTGTGGCTCCTGTGAGAATCTGGTGACACGAGTGAACCCTGTCCTCGGGGGAAGAAAGATGCATTCACGCTCATAGGTGGGAAACTGGGCCGAACCTTCTGGAGCGCTCAGCGTCAGCCCGGCTCTGGTTGGGGACGGGGCTTCTGGACCCTGGATGTCTGGGTGTGTGCCCTTCCTCACTCCTCACCAGGGGAGAGAAGAGACCTTGGGCAGCTGACTTGACCTCCCCGTGCCTCAGTTTCCCCCCACCCCATAGCAGCTAGGAAGGACCCCAACTCTCAGTGACTACAGCAAAATGGCAGCTGTTTCTCTCATCTGGAAAAGCCCACCTGTGTGCTTGGTGGTGCTGGTTCCGGAGCTGAGACAGAGGATCTTTGTCTCTTCTCTTAGAAGATTTCTCTGCCCTGAAGACACCCCACCCGCCCGCCCCCCCAACCCCCGCCCCTTAATCTCATTGGTCAGAGTGGAACCACGTGACCGGCCCCTGTGACCAAGTGGCTTGGCTCAGTGACTCTCCACCAGGCCAGTACCGCAGCTCTACGGATGTCTGCAAATGTGTGGGGACAGTTCAGGGTGTCACAGTGATTGGGCATTTAGTGGGAGGTGCCCGCTACCACGCATGAGCCAGTCTTGCATGAAGAATGATCCCCCCCTCCCCCCAAAATGCCAAGAGCATCCTCCATTGAGAAGCTGTGCAGCCCTCTGATCTCTGTAGCAAAGGCAATGAAGAAGGAAGGGCTGGGAAGGAGGGCTGGGTCAGCCAGCCCGTGGCATCCGCCACTGCGCCCACCTCCTGGGCTGCTGTGAGGAGCCTGGGTCAGCGCTCAGGTCAACGCACAAGCAGATGCTGGGGTTCCCTACAGATCAAGAGGCTGCAGATGAGGCGCTCAGAAACCGTCGGGGGCCCTGCTGGGCCTGTGGCCGAGGCCTGAGAGGAGGCACTGCAAAGAACAGCCGCAGCCTGGGCGGCGGACGCACGTGGGCCACAGCGTCGCTGCTTGCTCTCACCGTCCTCAGAGCTTCTTGCCTCTCCGAAGCCTGCCTGGCTCTTGAGGGCTGCCCAGCGTGCCCTGCCACATCCGACAGTGTCACGCCACATCTCTCCGTCAGTCCCCAAAGGGACCCTGACTCAGCAGACACGGCAGGGCAGGGCAAAGGAAGTGGGGAAAACGTCACTGTAGCTTGTCACCACGTCCGTCCATCTGGCCCAGTTCCCGGCAGGCAGGGAGTCAGCCCCTGGTGGGTGTGGGCCAAAGCCACAGCTCCGTCAGTGGGCCAGCAACGTGGCTGCAGGACCCGGGGACTCGAGAAGTCTGGATCTGACCTCCGGCCTCAGGGCTGCTCCTCAAAGAAAGAGCACCCCGCCGGGCTGGCGTGGCTCAGTGGCTGTGCATCGACCTATGAACCAGGAGGTCCTGGTTCGATTCCCGGTCAGGGCACATGCCTGGGTTGTGGGCTCCATCCCCAGTAGGGAGAGTGCAGGAGGCAACTGATCCATGATTCTCTCTCATCATTGATGTTTCTTTTTTTTTTTAAATATATTTTTATTGGTTTTTCACAGAGAGGAAGGGAGAGGGATAGAGAGTCAGAAACATCAATGAGAGAGAGAAACATTGATCATCTGCCTCCTGCACACTCCCCACTGGGGATGTGCCCGCAACCAAGGTACATGCCCTTGACCGGAATCGAACCTGGGACCCTTCAGTCCGCAGGCAGATGCTCTATCCACTGAGCCAAACCAGTTAGGGCTCATCATTGATGGTTCTATCCCTCTCCCTTCCTCTCTGAAATCAAAGAAGATATATATATTCCTAATTCCACGATTAGGTAAATTGTTTTCAAAATAAAAGAGAGAGCGCCCTAATCCCTTTTGGCCTTCCCCAAACTCAGGAGAAATCAATGTTCTCCCTTCCAAACGTGGCCAAGTTCTGGTGACTGCCGAGCCGGTGTGCGATGGAGGAGTTCCCACGGGAAGGTGAGGGTCACAGGCAGGGCTCTGAGAGCCGGCAAGTCCTCAGGCGGTTCCAGCTGCCCTCCCTGAACACCTGCTGCGCGCAGGGCGCTGTGCCAAGCATTTTATAGAATTAGTTCATCCCATGCTTATGACATATTCGCAGGGGAGGTGTCCTTACCCACAGGCGATGGATGAGGAAACTGAGGCTCAGCCAAGTTCAGCCACGGGTTAGCTTCCTCATTGATGGGTCAGGCATCTGAGGATGACCCGCCCAGCGTGGGGACCACACAGCAAAAAGGCTTGTCTCCCTGGGCTGGGCCTTGTTGGAGGACATTTGTCCTGGACAGAGGCCAGGCGCTAAGGCTCGGATGGACATGTCAGGCCAGCAGCCAGGTTCCGGGCACCAGGCCTCCCCGACGTCTGCCTGTTGCTGCCCCGTTGACTCACGGAGCGCAGAAAGTCCAGCTTTTATAAGGTCAGCCCAAGTGCCCTGGGACTTCACACTCGGCCCTTGTTGACATGTAGGTCTAGAACAGCTTCTTCCGTCGGGTGTGCGGACACGGGTCACACACGTGCTCTCTGTCTCCCTAGCCCCGTGGTCGGCAAACTGCGGCTCGCGAGCCACGTGCGGCTCTTTGGCCCCTTGAGTGTGGCTCTTCCACAAGATACCACGGCCTGGGCGAGTCTATTTTGAAGAAGTGGCGTTAGAAGAAGTTTAAGTGGAAAAAATGTGGCTCTCCAAAGAAATTTCAGTCGTTGTGCTGTTGATGTTTGGCTCTGTTGACTCATGAGTTTGCCGACCACTGGGCTAGACCAACATCCAGTCATAGGCGGCAGCTTCTGGGCCAGGAGTGGAAAGACCAGAGCTCCAGACCCAGCTTCCCCCACCGACCCTGACCTTGGCCAGGTCTCCCTGTCTCCCTGAGCCTCAGTCTGCTCCTCTGAGGAAGCCTGACCCTGTGATTCCCAAAGGGCAGGGAAGGTGGAGACACAATTCTCCTTTTTTTAAATCTATTTTTATTGATGTCAGAGAGGAAGGGAGAGGGAGAAAAAGATAGACGTAGAAACATCAATGATGAGAAAGGATCATTGATCAGCTGCCTCCTGAAAACCACACACACACACACACACACACACACACACACACACACTGGGGATCTAGCCTGCAACCCAGGCATGTGCCCTGACCAGGAATCGAACCGGCCACCTCTTGGTTCCTGGGTCGACACTCAACCGCTGAGCCACACCCAGCTGGGCTGGAGACACAGTTCCACCCTCAGCGATGTCTCTTGCACCACAAATAGCCATTGCGTTTCACCTCCTGTGCAAATGCTGGTAGGTTAGCAGTGACTGTTTGGGGAGAAGGATTCCACAGCTGTTTGGTGATGGATTAGCCATGTCTGTCATGGGCCAGGACAGAGGGGCGGTGATACGTGTGCCGTGCGTTTACCATAACTGTGATCCCCCCAAGCGTGCTGTCCGAAGTGAGCCCTCAGGGAGTTCCCCAGATGCTCCCCGGAGATAAGGTGCCCCAGTAACCCCATTTCTGTGAAGGCCGGGTCCTTGGAAAAATTACGCAGCTGCTGAGAGGGGATTTTGCATTGGTTCAGGCCTCTCTTAGCCACTTCCTGTTCCAGATAACCGGCTCCAGTGGCTGCTCTGGGGTTTATCTGTGAGGTCACAGCTGCTGCCTTGAGGCCTTCAATTCTCCTGTCGGAGAACAGTGCTCGCAGGCTGCCTGCTTTCCTGGCAGTGCCCCTGCTTCTAAATGCCCCCATTACCCAAACACATCCCCCCCCTGCCACCCCCACAATCCCCCCCACCCCCGTGTGACCCATTCTCTGCTGACATGCAAATGTAGACCTGGTTTATGGGGCTGAGGTGGCAGCTGCCTGGCTCTCCCAGGACTGCATTCTCAAGGCAGAACCCCAAGTCTCTCTAAATGATGGAATTCCAGACATTGTGGCAGGTCAGCGGGGACGCATCGGAGGCTGTGGGGGCGGCCTGACATGCCTCAGATCCGCCAGGCTGCTGAGTGGCCAGGTCGGCCTGACCCCGCCCGTCACTGTTGGCCAGCCCTGAGCAGGTCTCTGCTGCGCTTCCTCCGGGGACAGACTTGTTCAGTCCTGATGGGTGATTCCACTCCACCCTGCTTCCCAAGCTTTCTGGGTCGCAGGGCTCCCCACCCAGGACCGAGGCCTAAGGGGAGAGCCCTTTGCTGGTCATTGGCTCTGAATCCCAGAGAACGCCCTGGCCGGTTTGGCTCCATGGATAGAGCGTCGGGCTGCAGACTGAAAGGTCCCAGGGTTCGATTCTGGTCAAGGGCACATGCCTGGGTTGCGGGCTCGATCCCCAGTGTGGGGGCGTGCAGGAGGTGGCCGATCCATGATTCTCTCTCATCTTTGATGTTCCTCTCTCTCTCTCTCCTTCCTCTCTGAAACCAATAAAAACATACATGTAAGCAAATCACAGAGAATGACTTGGGGCGGTGGGGAGCATTTTGCAGGATCCCAGAATTTTCCTGAGAGAAGGAACCCCACCTCCACCCGGTGCACCTGTCCTTTCTACAACCCTTCGCCAAATGGATGCTCAGCTTCCGCTTAAATGGCTCAGTTGGGAGGGCCGGAAATTCTAGGCATTCCTCTTTTTTTTTTAATATATTTTTTTTATTTCAGAGAGGGAGAGAGAGGGAGAGAAACATCAATGATGAGAGAGAACCATGGATCGGCTGCCTCCTGCACGCCCCCTCCTGGGAATCAAGCCCGCAACCCAGGCACGTGCCCTTGACTAGAATCAAACCGGGACCCTTCAGTCCGCAGGCCGACGCACTATCCACTGAGCCACACCAGCTAGGGCTCTAGGCATCTTTTGTTTCTTCTTTGTGAAAAGTCGTTTTCCACAACAAAGTCATTCGTTCAACAAATATTTATGGAGCACCTACTGTGTGCCAGGCACTGTTGAAGCCATTGGGGATACAGCAGTGAGCAAAGCAGACAGAAACCTCTGCCCACACAGAGCTGACATGCTATGGGGGGTCGGGGGGGGGGAGGAGATGGGGGGAAAGCAACAAACAAACCAATAAGGAGAATATACAGTGCGTCCACTCGTGAAAAGTGTTATGAGGGAAAATTAATCAAGGCAGGGGGATGGGGAGTGCCGTGTTTGCATTGTAGCATGCTGTAGGCAATGAAGGCACCATTCCAGCAAAGTCCTGAGAGAGGAGAGCAGGCTGAGGCACATGGGTGTCCGCTGAGAGGTCCGGATAGAGGGGACGGGCAGTGCAAAGGCCCTGAGGTAGGAGTGCGGCTGGAGAGAGAGGGAACCAACGGAGGCCAGTGCTCTGGAGCCAAACCAGCCAGGTGGGGGGACTGTGGGAGATGAGATGAGGTCAAGAAGGCACAAGGGGCCCTGACCGGTGTGGCTCAGTGGATAGAGCGTCGCCCTGCGGACTGAAAGGTCCCAGGTTCGATTCCGCTCAAGGGCATGTATCTTGGTTGTGGGCACATCCCCAGTAGGGGGTGTGCAGGAGGCAGCTGATCGATGTTTCTCTCTCATCGATGTTTCTAACTCTCTATCCCTCTCCCTTCCTCTCTGTAAAAAATCAATAAAATATTTTTTTTTTTAAAAAAAGAAGGCACAAGGGTGGGGTGGATGGTGATTACATCGTATGGCTTTTGTTGTGTGTGTGTGTGTGTGTGTGTGTGTGTGTTTTGTTTTTAATATATATTTATTGATTTCAGAGAGGAAGAGAGAGAGAGAAACATCAATGATGAGAGAGAATCACGGATCAGCTGCCTCCTGCACTCCCCCTACCGGGATCGAGCCCACAACCCCGGCATGTGCCCTTGACCGGAATCGAACCCGGGACCCTTCAGTCTGCAGGTCGACGCTCTATCCACTGAGCCAAACCGGCTAGGGCCATAGTATGGCTTTTGTAATGCAAGAAGCCAATTTTTTTTCAACAGGAAGGAGTTGGATTCTAGTAGAAGCTCAAACTCAGACAAAAAGAAAACCCCAGCCGAGACCGGTGTGGCTCAGTGGATAGAGCGTCGGCCTGCGGACTGAAGGGTCCCAGGTTTGATTCCGGTCAAGGGCATGTACCTTGGTTGCGGGCACATCCCCAGTGGGGGGTGTGCAAGAGGCAGCTGATCGATGTTTCTCTCTCATCGATGTTTCTAACTCTCTATCCCTCTCTCTTCCTCTCTGTAAAAAATCAATAAAAATATATTTAAAAAAAAAAGAAAAGAAAACCCCAATCCGGTCCCGGTGAGCCAAGCGAAGACCACATCAGGACTGCATGATGAGACCGGCATTTCTGGAGCGCTGACGGTGCCTGGCAGGTCACCTGGAGCCAAAGGGACAGGATAGCTGAGTTTTTACAATCAATTGTATCGATCCAGGAAAACGGAAACCAGAATAACTCTGTGAGGTCAGAGGCCTGACGGAAAGGGCTGGGCTTCCTGGGGCACGTTGGGGGTGGGTGGGGGGGAAAGGGGGTGTTAGCGTTCTCAGGCCTGGACCTGAGGAAGGGGGCGGAGGTGGGCATGGACTGGTGCCCTCCCCTGCCCCTTGGGCCAGGGAGTGACTCCCAGGCCAGTCTTTGGCAGGGTCCAGGCATTCATTATGCAAACCTTCGTGTGAGTCAGGCCCAGCAGCCGGGCCTGCCCGGGTATCCAGACCCCTGAGGGCCAAACCCCCACCCTGGATGGCCGTTCAGGAGGCCACCTTCCAGAGGACTCCACTGGGTGCTCATGTTCCTCACCCAACTTTTTTTTTTTAAATATATTTTATTGATTTTTTACAGAGAGGAAGGGAGAGGGATAGAGAGCCAGAAACATCGATGAGAGAGAAACATCTACCAGCTGCCTCCTGCACACCCCCTACTGGGGATGTGCCCGCAACCAAGGTACATGCCCTTGACCGGAATCGAACCTGGGACCTTCCAGTCCGCAGGCTGATGCTCTATCCACGGAGCCAAACTGGTTTCAGCTTCACCCAACTATTGATACGCCCACTGACCAGGAAGCGCAGGCCACTCAGATGTGCTCCATGACGTGGCCGCTAAGCTTGGGCCGAGGGCTTCCGTCCCAGGCCTACGCGACTGCCCCGTCTCTCCTGGAATGAGCTGAGGCTGTGCCAGGGAACAAGGACAGGCCCCGGGGACAAGGAAGGAGCCAACGGGCAGCAGCAGGAGGGAGGGTGGGAGATGGCGTGAGGCGGGGCAGGAGTAGAGGGAGGTGGCCGGCCACAGGGAGCGGATGGCCACAGGGCAGCCAGGCAGCGACCGCATGAGAACATTCAGAACTCCCAGTCCATCGCCAGAAGCTAACAAAAGTCATTGTTACAGTCACGGACACAGATCCTTATCTTCTAAATGGTATATTTTGGCGTGTGCGTGTTTATTCTCTTTGATGTTGGAAGCGAGGAGGCGGGATCACGTGGCCAGGCTTGGTACACTTTCACCCAGAATGGGCGCAGGGAGGCCAGGCCCTAACAGGGACTGTGGGTCCCACACTCCCCTTTCCACCCTCTGCCCGAGATGCCAGGTATCCTGCCCAAGCCCCGCCCCGCAGGGCACAGACAGTGAGCAGTAATGGCCGGGACCCGAGGGCAAACAGAACAGTGAGATCTCTGCCCCAGCCACCAGCCCTTGCAGTGGTCACTGGGGTCAGCCAGTTACAGGTCCACCTTCTGGCTGTGCCACATTCTGTACACGCGTCCTTGACAAGTTTTGTTTGTTTGTTTAAATATGTTTTATTGTTTTTTTTACAGAGAGGTAAGGGAGAAGGATAGAGAGTTAGAAACATCGATGAGAGAGAAACATCAATCAGCTGCCTCCTGCACACCTCCTACTGGGGATGTGCCTACAACCAAGGTACATGCCCTTGACCGGAATCGAACCTGGGACCTTTTCAGTCCACAGGCCACCGCTCTATCCACTGAGCCAAACCGGTCAGGGCTTGACAAGTTTTTTATTTTTGTTAATCCTCACCTGAGGATATTTTTCCATTGATTTTTTAAAATATACCGTATTTTCCGGCGTATAAGACGACTGGGCGTATAAGACGACCTCCAACTTTTCCAGTTAAAATATAGAGTTTGGGATATACCCGCCCTATAAGATGACCCCCAACTTTTGAGAAGATTTTCCTGGGTTAAAAAGTCGTCTTATACGCCGGAAAATACGGTATTTTTATTGATTTCAGAGAGGAACAGAGAGGGAGAGAGAGAGAAACATCCATGATGAGAGAGAATCATGGATCGGCTGCTTCCTGCAAGCTCCCAACTGGGGATCGAACCTGCAACTGAGTCACGTGCCCTTGACCGGAATCGAGCCTGGGACCCTTCCGTCGGCAGGCTGACGCTCTATCCACTGAGCCTTGGCAAATTCTTTAATCCTAATGCCCTCATCTGTGAAACGGGCGTGCTGTATAGGGCTGTTTGGAGGATTACGTAAGACCTCGCATGTGAGGCACTTAGCACGGTCCGGCCAAAGAGCGAGTTCCGAGTGACTGTTACCATTACGCTTATTTTCATCATCATTACTGCTGGCGTGACCACCTTACAATCCACTGTTGACACAGGATTTCACTGCCCGAGTGTGCGTGTGTGTGGATGGTTTGTGTTGGCACCGAGCGGTCCTTTTTAATTGCTGCTGGCTAGCAAGAGAAGAGCAGAGGCGGATTTAATGCGTAAATGATGTGATGAAGCCAAGAGGAGGCCAAATGATGGAACAGGCCCCTGTGCAAACAGACGTATTGCAGTCATTCAAAGAGAGGAAAGTAGTGGGAGAACTGAGTCGCCCCGGCACATGGCAGCACCCACGAGCCTGTCACGTTCCACAGGGGGGGCCTGCTCTCATTGGCCAGCCCCATATCGCCGTGTGCGGCAATTTGGTTTCAGCCAAACAGCATCATCCTTCCCACTGAACGAATGTTTCATGAATTGTGTTGAGTGTGTAGTTTTGTTTATTGTTATTGTGTCAATTTCTCTAGAAAGTATTGCTAAGTCAACATAAAAACAAAAAAAAACAGCTTGACTGGCGGCGTGGCTCAATGGTTTGAGTGTCGATCTATGAACCAGAAGGTTCCGGTTCAATTCCCAGTCAGGGCATGCATATGCCTGGGTTGCGGGCTCAAACCCTGGGGTGGGGCATGCAGGAGGCAGCTGATCAATGGTATAATATATATAAAAATATTGGCCAGGTAGGGCCAATGAAAATACATTAAAAAAACAAACCAATACAAAACCCCAGTCCTACCCAGATTTGCTCAGTGGTTAGAGCGTCGGCCTGCAGACTGAAGGGTTCAGGTTCGATTTGGGTCAAGGGCACAATCCCGGGGCTGTGCGGGAGGCAACCAATCAATGTGAGTCTCACGTTGATGTTTCTCTCTCTGTCTCTCCCCGTCCCTTCGACTCTCTCTAAAAATCATATCCTTGGGTGAGGATCAACAAACAAACAAACAAACAAAAACCCAAATTATAATATGCTACCTTTTGATAAAAAAGGGAAATACTATAAGAATAGAGAGGTAGCCCTGCCGGTGGGGCTCAGGGGTTGAGCGTCAACCTATGAACCAGGAGGTCACGGTTCGATTCCTGGTCAGGACACATGCCTGGGTTGTGGGCTCGATCCCCAGTGGGGGGCGTGCAGGAGGCAGCCGATCAATAATTCTCTCTCATCGCTGATGTTTCTATCTCTCTCTCCTTCTTCCTTCCTCTCTGAAATCAATAAAGATATTAAAAAAAAAAAAAGAACAGAGAGGTAAATGTATGTGTATATATAATTTTTTTTTCTTTTTTGCAGAAAGGAACACTGGAAAGATCAATCAGATCCAATAAGAATTGGTACTCAGGTGTGGAGGGGGATCGCATAGAAGGAGCAGAGGTAGGAGCAAGACTGCTTTCTGTGTGTTTTTCTGTATCGTTTTGACCTTTGAATCATTTGGGATGGATGGTTGCATGAGAGTGAAAGGAGGACTGTATACCTAACGTAACAGAAATCGCTTACCTCCGTCAGCCTTGGGGAGGCTGCAGGAGTCTCCTCCCTGTCAAAGGAACGAACTAGCCGAAACCGGTTTGGCTCAGTGGATAGAGCGTCGGCCTGCGGACTGAAAGGTCCCAGGTTCGATTCCGGTCAAGGGCATGTACCTTGGTTGCGGGCACATTCCCAGTGGGGGTTGTGCAGGAGGCAGCTGATTGATGTTTCTCTCTCATCGATGTTTCTAACTCTCTATCCCTCTCTCTTCCTCTCTGTGAAAAATCAATGAAATATATTTAAAAAAAAAAAAAAAAAAGGAACGAACTAGGCTCAGCTTAGAGACCCACAGTCAGAGCGTTGCTTCCCAGGAGAAATCTTCCTAGAATACTATCTGGAAAGTATTTCTTCTCCCTAAAACGGAGACGGTCAGGAAGGCCAGTCCTGCCTCGACTCTCTGAGCAGAAACTCAGCAAGCACAGTGATGTGGCCGACACTGGGGGACAGTATAGCCCCTGGTCCCCATGGGGCCAGACTGCCAGGCCCCCCTCAGAAAGCACTGTCCCCCATTGTGTCTGCCAGCGGTGCTAGCGCCTCCATCCCCAAGCTGGCATCCAGGCGTGAGGCCCTGCCAGCCCCCGTCATCCTGGTTCACGCGCCCCAGCCGGCGGCCCGCATATTCTGCAAGTCATGAGGTGAACAAGTTGGGGAACACTCACAGAGGGCTGTGCTGACCTCTGACCTCAGACGCTAGAGGTCAGAGGAGCGGGCAGCTTACAAAGTAAGTACTAGGCACCGCGCGGGCCGCAGCAAAAGCTGCTGAGCCCACACAGCAATGCAGGGAGGCTGGCCGCGCTATCGAGGAAAAAATAATAACCTGAGAGCACAGAGGAAGCGGCTGCAGTGAGGGCAGAGATTTAATGCATGAAAGCCTGGGTTTAGGCCAATGAGGAAGAGCTAGAAAAGCCCTCTGCCTTGGACGGAAGGACGGGGGTGACCTGATCACAGCGGCCATTGCCACAGGCCAGGCGCTGTGCTGAGCCTTTGCAGGCCTCGCCGGATGAGCTGGGTAGCCTGTCCCCCATGTTACAGATGAGGAAACTGAGGCCCCAGGGGGTTACATAGTTTACACAGGGAGCATCCAAGGGACTCTCAGAGCTGGAATTGGCCCCGGGGCTGGGCTGGGAACCTGGGCTGGGACCACCGCCCCCGGGGTTTGTGGCCTGGACCACAAATTACAGAAACACCAACCAGGTCTACTGGGAAGCTGCAGGCGACCAGCCTTTTCCAAGAAAGCGTCAAATGGTAATCAGAGCAGAGCTCCCCACATCACATTTTCCTAAGGAAACGGCTGGTGGCTGATTCAGCCATAGTTCCCTCCCTCTTCTAGAGGCGGAAAAGCTTTCTTTCCATTCTCACGCCCCAGCTTCAAATCTTGGGTCGTCTTACAAATCCCCAGCAAGCTCTCCAGGCCTCAGTTTCTTAATCTGCAAAATGGGGATAACCGTAGCGCCTGCCTCGATGTCGTTAGGCGCCGCAAAGGAGGCCACTCGTGTCAAGTACTTCGCATAGTGCCTGAGATGGAATGAGTGAAGGCTGTGCGGGTTTAACTGTTAACCCAAAGCTTCCCTTATCGCCAGGTTTCCTCCTAAAGCTGCCCACGTGGGTGTGGTATAGGGAGAAGCTGGGCAATGGGTGGCACCCCGTCCTTCTAGGCCTGCTCAGGAGCCCACAAACCCACTTACTGGATTATGGAAGTCACTGTTTCTCCAGGCCGGCCCCCCACCCAGCATGGAACACGGGAGGGTCACTAACAGTGCCTCCTGCGGAGGGCTGCACCCCTGTATGTCTCCTCCCCACAGTAGTCACAGGGGCCTTTTAAAAAGGTAAATTAGCCCTAACCGGTTTGGCTCAGTGGATAGAGTGTCGGCCTGCGGACTGAAAGGTCCCAGGTTCAATTCCGGTCAAGGGCATGTACCCTGGTTGCGGGCACATCACCCAGTGGGGGGTGTGCAGGAGGCAGCTGATCGATGTTTCTCTCTCATCGATGTTTCTGACTCTCTATCCCTCTCCCTTCCTCTCTGTAAAAAAAAATCAATAAAATATATTTAAAAAGGTAAATTAGTGCCCGGCTGGCGTGGCTCAGTGGTTGAGCGTCACCCTATGAACCAGGAGGTCAGGGTTCGATTCCCGGTCAGGGCACAGGCCCCAGTTGCGGGCTCCATCCCCAGTGGGGGGTGTGTGCAGGAGGCAGCCCATTGATGATTCTCTCTCATCATTGATGTTTCTATCTCTCTCTCCCTCTCCCTTCCTCTCTGAAATCAATAAAAATATATTTTAAAAAGTATTTTTTTTGTTTAAAAAAAGAGAAATTAGTGAAATTCTCCAAAAACTGTCCACTGCTCTGAGAATTTAATTCAACATCCTGACCGGCTGCCACACGCTCCAGGATCTCATCCTCATCTACCCCTCTCATCCCCCTCGCCCTCTCCACGCGCTTTGAGAAGTGTCTGCTCTCCAAGTGCACGAGCTCACGTGCCAGGCCTGCCTTGGAGGCCCTCTCGTCACACCTCAAATATCACTTCCTCCCAGGCGCCTGCGCTGACCACCCAAGGGACTGTCCCGGGCATAACCACATCACCCTCTTTATGATTTTTCCCAGAGTACTTCCGATGCCCCGAACGTCTCTGATGAACTGGCTTCTGGTGCTGTCCTCTGCCTCCCTCACCACCGCTGGGGCCCTGGAGGAGGTCCTGCAGCCGGCGGGCTCTCAGTCCGTGTCTGAGAGGTGAGTGAATGAACTGCCTGGTGCACAGTCCACCCTCCACAGAGGTTTTTTTTTTTTTTTTTTAATATATATTTTATTGATTTTTTACAGAGAGGAAGGGAGAGGGAGAGAGAGTTAGAAACATCGATGAGAGAGAAACATCGATCAGCTGCCTCCTGCACACTCCCCACTGGGGATGTGCCCGCAACCAAGGTACATGCACTTGACCGGAATCGAACCTGGGACCCTTCAGTCCGCAGGCCGACGCTCTATCCACTGAGCCAAACCGGTTAGGGCTCCACAGAGGTTTTTATTGTCACACATAACATATCCCCATCCCAAGCCCTCTTCTTTTTTTAAAAAATATATTTTTATTGATTTCAGAGAGGAAGGGCGAGGGAGAGAGAGAGAGAGAAGCATCAATGAAGAGAGAGAATCATTGATCGGCTGCCTCCTGCGTGCCCCCCCACTGGGGATCAAGCCTGCAACCCGGGCATGTGCCCCTCACCGGGATCGAACCCGGGACCCTTCAGTCCGCAGGTCGATGCGCTATCCACTGAGCCACACCAGCTAGGGCCCAAGCCCTCTTCTTGCTCCCAAGCCTCACCCGGGCTCCTGGGAGCTTCGGGGGAGGTCTCCTTCAGCTAAAAAGCACTCCACTGTCCGTGAGAGGCCCTCACTGCTTGCCACCCGCGGTTCTCTCACCTGGCATGTCTGGCACCCTCTCTGCCCAGGGCAGCCCCTTGGGCACTGGCAGCGCTGGCGTCTTTCACGTGGGGGTGGCTCAGGGCGGACTGCTCCCCAGGTGTTCGCACCGTGCCCCGCTGAGCCAGGGCACCCGCCCTCCTCCAGGTAGTGGCGGACGTCCCCCCCCCAGCAATGTTTGTTTTAGGGATTAAAGTTATAGTGGCGGAGCCCTGTCATTTCCAGAATCGTCTCTTCCTTCCCTGGCAGCCAGCAGTACGTTTGTTATTTTATTTTCCCAAGACCCTGATCATCGCGTCCCAGACAAGTTGGTTGATAACAGCATCCGATGGAGAAGAAAACTCTCCGATGCTGCGCTGTGCCATGGGGGCAGACTTGCTGGCTTCACGGGGGAGGCCTGGACCCAGAGGCCTGGCACCCCTTTCGCTCCTTTTTCGGGTCAGCCTTGAGGCCCAATCATTTTCTCCCGTTTCTCTTTTCTTTTTAAGCCGTGCAGTAACCCCCACCCAGACACACCGCCTTTATCCGGCACAGTGCAGAAATGGGCTGCCCTGGCAGGTGTGGCTCAGTGGATAGAACAAAAGGGTCCCAGGTTCGATTCCGGTCAAGGGCACGTACCGTGGTCGCAGGCTCCTTCCCAGCCCGGGCCCTGGTCAGGGCGCGTGCAGGAGGCAACCCATCGATGTGTTTCTCTCACATCGACATTTCTGTCTTTCCCTCTCTCTTCCACTCTCCCTAAAAATCCATGGGAAAAGATCCTCGGGTGAGGATTAACGAAACAAAACAACAAGAAACTTAACTCTAGAAGAAAACCAAAAAGGAAGTGGGCTACGTCATGTTAGTAAATTTTCAAAATAATGTCTTTCAGGCACCAACTCTGGGAACAAATATATTTTATAAACAGCCCTGTTGAGGTGTGATTGACACGCTGTAAACTGGCATGTTTAACGTGTACAGCTTGATCCGTGTTGACGTCCCCGTGCACCCGTGAAACCATCACCACCCTCTAGATAATGAACAGATCCATCATCCCCAAGAGGTTCCTTCCGCCCCGCGGCCCCCCTCCCCGGCCGCCACCGATCTGCCTTCCAAAGGCACATTTGATGCCGAGCTGCCTCGCCCACTTCCCCACCCTGTAAACAGGCTGATCGGCCTGATTGTTCCCGTCCTGGCTCAGCATGATCATTAACGTTACTGAGAGCCGTGTCCTCAGATGTCAGGGGGAGACGGAGACTGTTTGCGGAGCGCACTAAATGGCCCCATTGTTGCACTGCCATGCCTGGCAGTTTGGGGTTTGGGAGTTTCTCCCTCGCTGCCAGCTGTCTCGGCGCAGAGTTCCCAGCGGACCACTCCTGGGGCCTCGCAGGCTGCACACCCCCACCTCCCCCGCGCCATTCCCACTCCTCACTCCCCATCGGTGGTCCTCAGCCAGGGGCACTTTTGCCCCCCAGGGGACCCTTGGCAGTGCCTGGGGGACATTTTTTGGTTGTCCTAATGGCGGTGGGAGTGCTGCTGGCACCTACCAAGTGTTGAGAGACAGGGGTGTTGCTAAACATGCTAGGCGCATAGGACAGCCCCCCGAAAAAAAACAGTGATCCGGCCCAAGATGTTCAAGTGCTGAGGTTGAGAAACCCCTTCCAGATGCCAGAACTAACTGGGAAAGGGAACAAGAAGTCATGACAATTGACCGCTTTACTTTTCTGGATCAAGAGGGAGGAGCCCTGGCTGGTGTGGCTCAGTGGATAGAGCATCAGCCTGTGGACTGAAGGGTCCCCGGGATGATTGCGGTCAAGGGCACATGCCCAGGTTGTGGGCGTGCAGGAGGCAGCCGATCCATGATTCTCTCATCATGGATGTTTCTGTCTCTCTCTCCCTCTCTCTTCCTCTCTGAAATCAATAAAAAATATATTTTTTTAAAAAAAGGGAGAAGGCAGAGGTTTATTGGAGCAGCAAGGCCACACAGTAGGACAGAGTCAGGAAGACCTTAGCTGTCTCAGCTACCTCCTTCCAGGCGTGGGCCCCGGCTTCCGAGGACTAGCTCTAAGGGACTCCGCTTGAAGCACCAGGGCCCAGCACTCAGTAGGTGCTCAATGAATGTCTATCCGATTGTCTGATTGCACCCAACACACCTACTCGGTGCCCAGTCCTGCGGTAGCAGTGGCTAGACATCGATGGCAAGGCAGGAGACACAGAAGGGGGCCATTAAACCGACCAGTGAGTGTGGGACTTGGCAGAGCCAGCTGAGGAAAGATAAGTGCGACCCAGCCCAGTAACTGGGAAAAGGAGGGCTGGCCCTGACGGGATCCTGTCCCAGCGATCCAGCTATTTCACCACCGAATCACTTCTGGCTCCTCCCCCCACCCACAGGCACCCTTTTTCTGCTTGCCATATAAAGGAGACTTTCCCAAAGCGGTTTAGCCAGAATGGGCAGGGCCCTGCCCCAGGTTGGGGTAGGAGGAGCCTGGCTGAAGCTGGATGGTGACGTATGGGCATGATTTCTTCCACTCTGCATGACTTCAAGGTTTTGTTACTTTATTATAAGTTACTGTGGACCAGCGGCCGCCAACCTCTCAGACCTCACGGACCACCAGTTGGCGACCACTGCTGTAGACACTCCTGAAAACGCGTGTAAGCAAAAAGAAAGCTCACAAACCCCACCCTTGCAGAGAAAACCATTTTGTGTGGCCTTCTATGCAAGCATGAAGGTGGTGTAGACATTTTCAAAATATATATATTTTTTTATTGATTTCAGAGAGGAAGGGAGAGGGAGAGAGGAGATAGAAACATCAATGATGAGAGAATCAGCGATGGGCTGCCTCCTGCACGCCCCCTACTGGGGATCGAGCGCAATGTTGGCATGTGTCCTGACTTGGAATCGAACCATGACCTCCTGGTTCATAGGTCGATGCTCAACCACGGAGCATTTTTATGAAAACCAGGTGTGGGTGCTGCGACCAAAGGCTTGAGGTGCCTGAGAGTGAGGAGGAGGAGGTTTTGAGAGGAGGGGACCCCCGAGAGCACACCAGGGGGACACTGGGAGTGCCCGTGGTGAGTGTGACTGGGTGGGTTTAGCTGAGTGGTTGCTCTCCAGAGCCTCCCCAAATCCAGAGAAAAAGAGGCCTCGGAGGCTGGAGACTTCTCTCCCGGGTCTCCGCAGGAAAGGTGAGAACTCCCTCATAGCCTGCCTTCCTTCCTTCCTTGGGCCTTAACTAACCATCATGCCCTGCTTCTCCCCACAGGTGGTCCTCCCTCCTGTTTGCCAGGCTTCTGTCACAGGGTGCCCCATCCTATTGTCCAACTGATCAAGTAGGATCCACAGGTCAGTACCGCTCCTCCACCCCCAAGTCCCGACTCCTGGGCTCCGGGGGAGTTCACTTCCTAGGGCAAGCATGTCCAACCCAAAGGCTAACACGGGCCAAATAAACGAAGCATGCGGCCCGCGGGCCGTGAGTTTGACATGCTTGTCCTCGGGCCTTAAGGCCTCTGATACGGATATCAGATATCGGAGGGGAGTGACAGAGAGAGCAATACCTGCCCACGGGACTGGCTCCAGTGAGATAAAGGACCTGGCTGGCTATCAGTCAGCGATTGAAGCAAGCTGGGACTCCCTCCAGAGGGTTCTCGAGGAGAGTGGCTGTAGCAACAGAATTGTGGTAAAATACAACCCCAGGTGCAACCCTGGGTGAAGCTCACTTGCTCAGTCCGAGCCTCTCCCCTCCCTTCAGCGATGCACCTCTGAGCAGCACCGTTGCAGGATTTCAGCTCTCAGTGCCAAAGGCAGGCTTGGGGGGCCCGGCTTGGGGGAACGGGGAAGTTCAGTGCTGCCTCTTCCTTCACCCCAGACCCCTGAGGCTCCCCTGGGACCTGCCTCCCGGATGGGTGGGGCGCCTAGAGGCAGCCAGTGTTGCTTTCTCTCTGGCTTGACCTTCTAGGTCAGAGGGCAAGTGGGAAGGGCACTGGGAGACTCCAAGGCTAGATGGGGCCAGCCCTGTCCCGGTTTCCCCTCAATGGGGTTCGCTTGCTCAGACGAAGGAAGAACCGTGACTCACTTCCTGCCTCGTTGGGTCTGACTGCAGAAGTATTGTTCCTACCGACCGTGGCTGCTGCTGGTGGGGCTACCCTAGTGTGGCCCCAACCAGTCAGGCCCTTGTTGGGGAACATTCCCGCTCCGTCTTCTCCCCCAGCTAAGTTTTGGGAACCCCTCATTCTTCCCCCAAGTTCCCGGTTTTTGCAGCCTTTGTAAGGATGCCTGTATGGTACCTTATCCTATTAACTGAATATTATCTCCATTTTTAAATTTAATTAATTGATTTATTTTTGGTATTCCTCACCCAAGGATATTTTTCCATTGATTTTTTTAGAGAGAGTGGAAGGGCAGGACAGAGACAGAGAGAGAAGCCCCGATGTGAGAGAGACACATCGGTTTGTTGCCTCCCGCATGCGTCCCCGACCAGGGCCCAGGGATCAAGCCTGCAACTTGAGGTACGTGTATGTGCGCCCTTGTGCCCTTGACCGGAATCGAACCCGGGACCCTTCAGCCCGCAGGCCGACAGTCTATCCGCTGAGCCACACCGGCTAGGGCTATTACCTCCATGTTAGAGGGGTAACTTGAGGCTTAGTTATTGTGTGTCTAAGGTGGCGTAAAATAGCACAGCAGGGTTTGAAACCCAGGTTTGCTGATTGCGTGTCACAGAGTGAGTCCTTAGGAATGTCACTTAACCTCTCTGGCCCCGATTTTGTCCTGTGGAAAACGTAGTGATGCAGGAAGGTACCTGAAGGAGCCTGGCCAGTGTTGCTCAGTGGTTGAGCGTCGACCTATGAACCAGGAGGTCACGGTTTGATTCCTGGTCAGAGCGCATGCCTGGGTTGTGGGCTCCATCCCTTTTGGGGGGGGGAAGGCGGGAGCATCAATGATTCTCTCTCATCATTGATGTTTCTATCCCTCCCTTTCTCTCTCTGAAATCAATAAAAACATATACATATGTTACATGGAAAGAGCATATTTTATTGATGTTTTACAGAGAGGAAGGGAGAGGGATAGAGATAGAAACATCGATGAGAGAGAAACATCCATCAGCTGCCTCCTGCACACCCCCTACTGGGGATGTGCCCACAACCAAGGTACATGCCCTTGACGGGAATCGAACCTGGGACCCTTCAGTCCTCAGGCCGACGCTCTATCCACTGAGCCACACCGGTCAGGGCTGGGCCCTGTTCGTTTTTGTCCTTATCCCCAAACCTGTGTTGAGGAGGCCACTGGATAGGACTGTGCTGCCAGGTTATCTCACAGGGAACAGGAAGGGATGGGCAGACTGCTCGGCGACCTTGGAATAACCTAGCCTGGGGAGCTCTTGGCCACAGTTCCCCTCTTTTCTCTCGCAGCTCGGGCCGGGGCGGCCTGGCCAAGTAGCACAGACGTTTTCTAGGGCAGGGACCCGGGAGAGAGCCGAGCTGGCTAGCACATTGCAAGGACCGGGATCCAAGGACTGGGATCCGCGGCCTGCTAGCTTGGGGACTCGGACAAGTTATTTAAACTTCGTACGCCTCAGTTTCCTTATCTGCAAAATGGGATTAGTGTCAGCTTGAAAGGCTTATGTGGGTTAAATAATGTACATAAGAAGGAGATAATGGAAAGTGGCGGGCCTGGCGCCCGTCCGGCGGTTCCAGGAAAAGGCGGCGGGCTTCTCGTTCTGCTGATCCACCTGTCTATACCGATAACAGGTTCAAAGCAGATCTTGGCTCCTGGGACAGGAGGTCCGAGGTTTGCCGCCTACTGTGCAGTCCGATCCCAGGCGGGGTGCCCCAGATCCGTCGTCCAGGGCACTGACCCGGTCACGCTCCAACTCGCGGCTCAGGAGTGGGAAGTGGGGGGGAGGGAGGGCCGGTTCCCCCCAGAATCCAGCCGCCACTGGGCTCCGAGATCCTCCCCAAGTCCTCCCCCCCCCCCCACCCCCCAGGCCCAGGGTTTGCGGGTCTCCGCGCCTCCGGCCGGAGGAGCCCGCAGCGCGCAGAGCCGAGCCGGGGCGCGGGCAGCGGGGCCTGGGGGATGCGCCCGGAGCCCGCGATGGCGTGGGGATCGCCACCCCCGTTTCCTACCCGCCACTCCCGGGAGCCGGCGGCGGCGGGCGCCCCAGAGGCTGCAGGGCCTCCGCCGGGGGCCGGCGCGCCTCTCCACGCGGGCCGGGCGGCCTGGGCGGCGCGGCGGCGGCGGGGCGGCGGGACGGAGGCGGCGGCCGGGAGCGCGGAGGTGGCGCCGCGCGGGGGGAGGGGCGCGGCGGCGGAGGAGGAGGAGCCGGGGCCGCCGCAGCCGCTGACAGCGGCCGGAGTAAACAAGCCGCGCCGCCGCGGCCCGGCCGCTGCCCCCGCCCGCGCCGGAGCCCGAGCCCAGGCCGAGCCCTGCCCTCGTCGCCGGCCGGGCCGAGGCCGCGCCGCCGCGCCGCCCGCCCGCCCGCCTCCGCGCGGTGACGCCGCTGCCGGGCGCGGGGAGCGCGCGGAGCTCAGGCCCCGCCGCCGGGCTCTCCGCTCGGCCGAGGGCGCCCGAGCCGCCGCGGCGCTCGCCCGGAAAAGTTTCCCCGCCCGGGCTCCCCGAGGTGAGCGACGGGGGTGCGGGGCCTGGGAGCCGGGGCCGGGCCGGGGAGCCGCGGGCCGGGCCCGCGCGGGAGGCGCCCCCCGAGCGCGCGGCCCGGCCTGCCCGCGTCGGTACTTTTCCGCTGGGGCCGGGCGAGCCCTCTGACCCCGGGGAGCGCCGCGGGGCCGCCGGGGGCGGGATGGGGAGGGAATTCCAGAGGCGCCGGCGCCCCCCTCCCGCCCCGCCGTGCCCCGGGGGCCGCCCCCGGCTCGGCCCCTCCGCGCCGGGGGAGGAGGAGGAGGAGCTGCTGTTGGGGGGGCGGGGGTGGGACCCGGCCCGGCCTCGCCCCGCCCGCACACCTGGGCTGCCGGAGACTCAGGTGCGGGACCCGGCGGCGACAGGAGGCCGGCTCAGGTAGGTTCCGGGCTGCCTCCCGCGGAGGCCTGGCCGAGGCGCCCGCTGCCCCGGAGGGACGGACGGACGGACGGAGAGGCGGCCTGCCTGCCTGCCAGACAGGTCTGACAGCCGTCGGTCAGGTCGGAACCTGCCCTCCCTCCGTCCCTACTTCCTCGTCCCTGGCCCCAGCCCCGCTTTCCCGGGAGGGTGTTGGAATTCTCTGGGACTCGGACAGCGCGCTGCGAGCCGGCGGTGTGGCCTGGCGAGGGCCGGGCAGCTGTGGCCAGGTGTGGACGCGGCGCAGGAGAGCAGTTGAGCCAGAGCCTGCTCAGCCCCAGCGGCCCCAGGGTTACTCTCTACTACCTTGGGCTTCCACGTGTACGATTTGATTCCCCCCCCCTCCCCCCTAAGGATTCTGTGGCTTTAGAAAAAAGTTTGAAAATCTCTTGGCTAGCAGTTTTTACCACCAAGGAAACTGAGGCTCAGAGAGGAAGTGACTTATCTAAGATCACACAGCAAATGTGAGTTGAGCAGGGACTGGAAGTCCCAGTTTCAGGGGAGCCTTGAAGTGTAACAGGACCTGGCCTGGTGGGAGAGACCGGAAGGAGAGACGGGATCAGGTTTCTCCGGGGCAGCCTGGTCCGCGCCAGACCCCCAGTGCCTGGCCAACAGCGGCCGGACCCGGGGGCAGGTTCGGTGTGGGTGCCTTGGGGAGTGGCTGTCGGTGTCCGGGGGTTCCCGGGCCTGGGAAAAGGGAGAACACAGCCGGGAGCCGCGTCCCATGTGAGAGGGCATCACGGGAGGCTAGAAATACAGCAAGAACTGGGACTCAGGGTGAGTCAGAGTCTGGGATGGGGGTGGGGAGAAGCCCATTCATTCATTGTTCTCAGCGCCTGCTCTTTTGGGAATTGGGGGGGGGGGGTGTCCCAGCTCCCTCCAGGATGCTGAGGCAGGGCTGTCTGGGGGGGTGTCCGAGCTCTGTGGAAGCCATACCCCCCTGCCAGAGTTGGTCCCGGCGAGCCCGCCCTTGCTTGGGGATTGTTCGTCAGCGCCTGTTTTCTTTCCGGGTGCTGCAAGGTAATTAAATAGTTGGTTAATCACCTTTAACGCCAAGCAGCTGCCGCTCGCTCCATCCACGGTCCGCCCAGAACTTGGGCTAGACCGAAATGAACCCCGTCTGAGTGTGGGGGTTCCAGCGGCCGGGCGCACAGCGCTGGGGTCGGGGTGACTTTGCGTGACATCTGGACCCAGGAGGCAGCTATCGTGGTGGCAAGAAGGGGAGACGAGGCCTCTTTCCCGCCTGTCCCCAGAGCCCCAATATCCTCTGTTCAAAGAGGGGCTTGGGGTCCCTTCACCTCCTGGGGTCCGGCTGTCCAGCCATTGCTTAGACCAGCTTCCTGGAACCGGGCCGCCCGAGGCCTCCCGGGGCTGTGGCTTCTGAGCCCCGTCCCGGGGAGCCGTGTGGACTTTGACCCTCCAGGGTGAGGAGCTGCGGGGTGGATGCCGCCTGCCATCAGCTGTCAGGTTATTTTGGTGTAAACCAAAAATACTCCAGGAATAGCCCTCGTCCCCCCGGCCTGCGTGGTGGGGCTGCCACAGGAGGGAGGCTGGTCGTGGCTGAGGGCAGCCCTGGAGAAGTGATGGGTTCCCAGGGGTGAGCCTGCCCCCCCCCAGTTCCCAGGGCCCCCGGTGAGCGGGGAGCTTCATTTTGCCGCCTGGCAGAGTGGCCTTTTGCGGAGCTGGGCCGCGGGAGTGGCGGCGGCATCCCGGGCCCTGTGGGCAGACCCTGGCACTGAGATAGGACACCTTCAGCAGCCCCCCAGGGACCTCCCCCAGCTCCCCCTGCCCCCGTGGTTGGCTTCTGGGTAGTTAGGGGCCCTCTGTGGGGACAGTTATGTGGCCCTGGGCAGAGAGGTCCCCCTGTCTGTTTGCTGAAGGAGGAAAAACAACACGAGGTCTATTGATTCAGCCTCACCTTGGTGCTCCTGGCTCGGCAGCCAGTGTTTGCCCTGGCTGCCCGCTTGCTGGGATTGCGAAAGGCCGGTGGGCGTGGAAGGAGCCCCAGGGGGGCTGCTGGCGACCTCCAGGCCCAGGGGGGATAGGGCTGGGCAGCCCCAGCGTTCCCCAGGAAGCAGGAAAAAGGAATCTGGGCCCCTGGCTTGGATGGTGGCCGAGTAAGCCATTGCGATCCCTGCCCTTAGCCCGGGCCAGGCCGCCCTCCCCCCCCCGGGCTCCCCAGTGTTTCTTCCCAGGGGCTGTGCCTCTTCGCAAGTAACTCGGGGGCTGGGGCTGCTTTGCCGAACCAGGAGACCCCCATGAACTTGGTCGAGGCCGCCCGTTAAGAAACTTGAAAAAGCCAGCATTTATTCCTTTATAAAACATACCTGGAAAGCAAACAGTGGCACAGAGGAGAAAACAGCTCCTCCTCATCCTCACCGTCTTGAGAAAGCCATTGTTCGTGTTTCAGCGTGCGTCTGCCCAGATTTTGTTTTGTGGTTCTATATAAACATACGTGTATAAATAGTTTTTTGAAGGCAAAATGGAATCACTTGTACACGCTGCTTTGGAACCCATCTCTTTCTGCTTCGATTCTGGCGAGCGTTTATTTAGTTGCTCCTATTCCGAGTGACTCAAGCCTGGATGTTCTTCGTCCCACTTCCGTGTTCTTACGTGGAGGGAGGCTTGGGAGCTGCGTGTGTGGAGGGGGCCGTCTGCCTACCTCGCCGCCTGACCTTGAGGAGGTGGGCTGTTCACGCCTCTCCCCCAGGGCCCTGGAGGCCTGCACGTGTGGGAAGGAGCTTGAGCCCCGTGGCTGGGGGGGACTCACTCTCTCCCCCTTTCCCCCCTTGTCCCCCTCAGAGCCTGCAGCCCGCATCCTCCCGCCACAGCCCTGCCCGTCTCGGCCCCATGCCCCCGCCAGCCAGCCCCGGGCCACAGGCGGTGTGTCGGCACGTGGGAGCCGAGGCCCTGTGACCAGGCCGAGGAGGCGAGGGCTCTGTGGTCCCAGTCACCTGTCCCCCCATGGAGCTGAGGCCCTGGTTGCTATGGGTGATAGCAGCAGCGGGACCCTTGGTCCTGCTGGTGGCTGATGCCCAGGGCCAGGAGGTCTTCACCAACACCTGGGCTGTGCACATCTCTGGAGGCCCGGCTGTGGCTGACCGCCTGGCACGCAAGCATGGCTTCCTCAACCAGGGCCAGGTAGGTTCTTACCGCCTGCCGGCCTGCGCCGAGGGCCTTCCGGGGGGTGGGCCGGTGAGGGCAGGGGTCCTGGCACTGGGCGAGAGCTATGGGGCCTGTCTTCTCAGGGGCATGTTCCCCGTGGCCAGGGGACGCGAGCAGTGCTTGCCCTGTCCCTGGGCTTCTAGCCGAGGTTGCTCAGAGGACCCGTGGACCCCAGGGCGGGGCAGTCCCCCTCGGCCCTCTACGCCTGGGGGACAGGGAGCGGGTACCCTGCCACGCCCTGCCGTGGTGTGCCTCCCCGGAAGCCCGGTGCCCACCCCATCCCCATCCCCCTCCTCCCCGGGGACTGGCAGATGGACAGCCCAGCTCCCTCTTCCTGCTCGGTTGCAGATCTTCGGCGACTATTACCACTTCTGGCACCGAGCTGTGACAAAGCGGTCCCTATCGCCTCACCGCCTGCGGCACAGCCGGCTGCAGAGGGAGCCCCAAGTGAGTGCAGCCCCGGCCTCTCCCGCCCCACCCTTTCCTTCCTCCCCCTCCTGCGCCCACACCAGCTCCCCCACCCCCTCGCAGGTGCAGTGGCTGGAGCAGCAGGTGGCAAAGCGGCGGACCAAACGCGACCTGTACCTGGAGCCCACGGACCCCAAGTTTCCCCAGCAGTGGTACCTGGTACGTTGCTAGGCTCTGGGTCCCCCTCTCCTCCTTCCTCTTTCTGTCTGCTGAGCCGCCTTTCCCTATCCCTCCCTGCTGAGCCTGGGGGTGCCCTCCCAGAGTTCTTTTTTTTTTCTTTTTAAGGTAAACCATACTTTTTTAAAAAGTATGTTTTTATTGATTTCAGAGAGGAAGGGAGAGAGAGAAACATCAGTGATGAGAGAGAATCATGGATCGGCTGCCTCCTGCACGACCCCAACTGGGGATCGAGCCCACAACCCACACCTGTGCCCTGACCGGGAATCGAACCCAGTGCCCTTCAGCGCTCAGGCTGATGCTCTATCCACTGAGCCACACCGGCTAGGGCTCCCAGAGTTCTTGACCCTTCCGTGGAGCCCAGACAGCCAGCTGTGGCATCACAGGCGCAGCAGTGGGTGGAGGAGGCGGCGTTGGGATGGTGAAGGGATTCTTCCAGGTACCCTAACGTCACCCAGTTAACCACACCTCCTAAGTGCCGGGTGATGGGGGGGGGCGTCTCCGCAGTCTGGCGTCACCCAGCGGGACCTGAACGTGAAGGAGGCCTGGGCCCAGGGCTACACGGGGCGCGGCATCGTGGTCTCCATCCTGGACGACGGCATCGAGAAGAACCACCCAGACTTGGCAGGCAATTATGTGAGCAGGTGGGGGTGGGGGCCGTGCTCCCTGTGAGGGTGCCCGGGGCAGTCCCCCCCCGCCCGCCTGGCTGGGCTGCTCCCGACAACAGCCGTGTCTTTTCCAGGATCCGGGGGCCAGTTTCGACGTCAACGACCAGGACCCTGACCCACAGCCTCGGTACACCCAGATGAACGACAACAGGTCAGAACCGGCAGTCCCGGGCCTCTGCCCCCCTCCTCCCCTTGCAGCGAGCAAGCAGGCTGAGCCCGCTGCGGACGGTGCTCCCCCGACAGGCTGACGTCTCTCCTGCCGTCCCGGGCCTGCTGGGGCTCCGAGGGGGGGTTTGGTCAGAGCGGAGGCGGCCACGGCCCAGGCGGAGGGGGCGGCAGGGGACTGTGCTCACACGGGGACAGAGGTCATGGGTGGAGGGGCTTGGTGACCCTTCTGCTCCTCAGGCCACGCCTGCCAGGCTCTGCCCGCCACTCACGCTGCGCTCTTGGCCCTGGCAGGCATGGCACACGGTGTGCGGGCGAAGTGGCCGCAGTGGCCAACAACGGCGTCTGTGGCGTGGGGGTCGCCTACAACGCCCGCATTGGAGGTGGGTGTCGGCCTCGGCCACCCCCCCGTCTTCGGGAGGGCCCTCTGGGGGGCGCTTTTCTCTGTCCATTTTCCCACTTGGGTCCTGTGGCCACGTGGCTAATCCTTAGACGGTGCTCAGCACCTCAGAGAGCCGAACCCCCGTGCTGGCAGCCCTGTGCTGGGGTGGGGGAGTGTTTCTTAGCAGGAGTCTCCCTCCTTCCTCACCAGCCAGTCCGAGGCCTTCCATGGCGGGCTCTGATCGCCGCGCTCCTGTGGGGACCCAGAGCCTGATCCAGAACCTTCTTTTTCTCCCCTCCCTGGGTCTTGTCTTTGAGAGGAAGAGGCAGGTCCGGGAGTTCGGGCTCCGGGTCTCCCTGCACAGCCTCTCTCCTCCCCTGCCCATCCTTCGGGTGCAGGGCGGGGGGGCTCCAGGGTCCCCCTGGCAGCGGGACCCACGCGGCATCCCTCCCCCCCCCTTGTGGCCAGGGGTGCGCATGCTGGATGGTGAGGTGACAGACGCGGTAGAGGCACGCTCGCTGGGCCTGAACCCCAACCACATCCACATCTACAGCGCCAGCTGGGGCCCCGAGGATGACGGCAAGACCGTGGACGGGCCAGCCCGCCTCGCCGAGGAGGCCTTCTTCCGGGGCGTCAGCCAGGTGAGGCCCGGCCCGGCCGCCACGGCGCAACGGGCTCTCTGCCTCCCACCACTTCTCCCTCGTGTGTTTCTGTTTCTGTTTATTCATTTTGGGGCTCAATTTTAATTGTACACAAAGCACGTTTGTTAAAATGTTAGGAGACTAGAAGGACAGAAAAAGCACATTGAAATCACCCGTAATGCCACCCCTGGAGTCACTGCTCTGAGCCCTGGTGACCCAGGTGTCCTGTTGGTCTGTGCGCGGACAGACAGACGGGCCCGGTGACCTAACCCACCAGGGCATCTGGGGCGGTGGGCAGGGGGTCCCCGAGAAGGAGGCCGCAGCCTTCCCCGTCTCCAGCTGCATCTCCTCCTGCCAAGCCTCCCCCCCCTCCCCCCCGGCCCGTTCCCTAGTGACCCCGCTCCACGCTGTCCGCAGGGCCGCGGGGGGCTGGGCTCCATCTTCGTCTGGGCCTCGGGGAACGGGGGCCGGGAGCACGACAGCTGCAACTGCGACGGCTACACCAACAGCATCTACACGCTGTCCATCAGCAGCGCCACGCAGTTCGGCAACGTGCCCTGGTACAGCGAGGCCTGCTCCTCCACGCTGGCCACGACCTACAGCAGCGGCAACCAGAACGAGAAGCAGATTGTGAGTCTCGCCCGCGGGCGCGGGGAGGCGGGCCGCTTGCCAGCTCTGCCCAGACCCATCTGCCTCCCACCCGCACGCGCCTGGTGACAGCGGCTCCTGCACCATGGTGTGGGATTTGGGGGGGGCCTCTAAGACTCTTGGGGGCCGTGGAGCCCCTGAGAAGTGTAGACTCCCCCTAAAAACAATCGTTCTTTTTTTTTTTTTTTTTAATTGATTTCAGCGAGGAAAGGAAAGGGAGAAAGAGAGAGAAACACCAGTGATGAGAGAGAATCATGGATCGGCTGCCTCCTGCACGCCCCACACTGGAGATTGAGGCCGCAACCTGGGCCTGTGCCCTTGATCAGAATCGAACCCGGGACCCCTCAGTCCTGAGGCTGGCTCTCTATCCACTGAGCCACACCGGCTAGGGCCAGGCGTTGCTCTTAATGATCTCCAACCTCTAGTGCAATCCCCTTGTTCCCTGGGAGGCTGGGAAGGAGTCCGGCATTGGCCTGTCCCCAGCAGGACAGCCTGGGACATGGACTAGCCCTGGCTCACCACACCCCCCGTGGGCTCAGGACCTGTAGGAGAGGGAGGGCAGGCAGGTGGCCATCTGGCCTCCACTCACCACATGCCCACCACCACCGTTGCCCCTGCAGGTGACCACTGATTTGCGGCAGAAGTGCACCGAGTCTCACACGGGCACCTCGGCCTCTGCCCCCCTGGCCGCTGGCATCATCGCGCTCACCCTGGAGGCCAAGTAAGTGTGGGCGCCGAAGGGGAACATTCGTACAGCGCCCCCTGCAGGGCAGCCCTGTGTCTCTGGCGCCTGCGCCAAGAGACTGAGCCCCGCCTCTGCCTCCCTCCTTTGCAGTAAGAACCTCACCTGGCGGGACATGCAGCACCTGGTGGTACAGACCTCAAAGCCAGCACACCTCAATGCTAACGACTGGGCCACCAATGGTGTGGGCCGGAAAGGTGGGGACGGGGTGGCCCGGGGGGCCGGACTGGGGGGCGGCGGGGAGCTCTCTGTGCCTCCCCGCTGACCCCACCTTCCCCTCCCCACAGTGAGCCATTCCTACGGCTACGGGCTGTTGGACGCAGGCGCCATGGTGGCCTTGGCCCAGAACTGGACCACGGTGGCCCCCCAGCGCAAGTGCACTATCGACATCCTCACCGAGCCCAGGTGAGGGCTGGGGCTGGGCTGGGGGGCGGGGGGGCCCTGAGAGGGGCAGGGGTGCCCTCGGGCCCCTCCGGGCTCAGCTGAGGGACCCTCCTGGTGCTCTCTGCTCAGGGACATCGGGAAGCGGCTGGAGGTACGGAAGACGGTGACCGCCTGCCTGGGAGAGGCCGGCCACATCACGCGGCTGGAGCACGCGCAGGCGCGCCTCACCCTGTCCTACAACCGCCGGGGTGACCTGGCCATCCACCTGGTCAGCCCCATGGGCACCCGCTCCACTCTGCTGGCCGCCAGGTGCTTGCCCTGTCCCCTGCACGGCCCGTCCTCCCCTCAGGCCCACACACATTCATTCATTCATTCACTCATTCACTCATTCACTCACCTAGTCCTGATGGTCACCGAATGCTCCCCCTGCTGGCATTCTGGCAGGGATGGTTTTGTCCTATGGGACCGTCCATACTGCAGGAATCCCCCATTCCACCCACCTAATGCCACGTCTGGGTGCATTTCCAGAAACTTCCGGTTAAGAATATCTGGCCTAATGGGAGTCAGAGCCAGCAGGCATTTCCGGCCCTGCGGCGGGGTTGGTGTTGCAGGGGGAGGGTGTGCGGTGGGCTTGGGGCTCCCGGCTGGGGTCCCCCCGGGCTTGAGACGGCTGTGTGCACCCCGCTCCCCAGGCCACACGACTACTCGGCGGACGGGTTTAATGACTGGGCCTTCATGACCACCCACTCCTGGGACGAGAACCCCTCGGGCGAGTGGGTCCTGGAGATTGAGAACACCAGCGAAGCTAACAACTACGGTACGGGGGACCCTCGAGGGCGGGGGGCGCAGCGGGAGAGCCGGGGTCCCCGTGGGGTCCCGGTGCCGCTCACTCTGGCCTCCTCCCCCACCTGGAACAGGTACGCTGACCAAGTTCACCCTCGTGCTGTATGGCACGGCGCCCGAGGGGCTCCCCACGCCGCCCGAGAGCAGCGGCTGCAAGACGCTTACGTCCAGCCAGGCCTGTGTGGGTCAGTGACGGGTGCTGCTGGGTGTGGGGCCCGAGGCTCGGGGACACGGGGTGCTTGTCCCAAGCCATGCTCTGGGAGGAAGGGGGTCTGAAGGGATGCTGCATCCCGTGGGGTGACAGTGCTGGGGCTGGGAGCTCCCGGGGACCGCGGGGGCTGCCTGGTCCCGGCTCACCCGCGCCTCTCCCTGCGGCAGTGTGCGAGGAGGGCTTCTCGCTGCACGAGAAGAGCTGCGTCCAGCGCTGCCCCGCAGGCTTCGCCCCGCAAGCCCTCAGCACGCACTACAGCACCGAGAACGACGTGGAGCCCATCCGCGCCAGCGTCTGCGCCCCCTGCCACCCCTCGTGTGCCACCTGCCGGGGGCCCGCGCCCACGGACTGCCTCAGCTGCCCCAGCCACTCCTTCCTGGACCCCGTGGAGCAGGTCTGCTCGCGGCAAAGCCAGAGCAGCCGAGAGTCTCCGAAGCAGCCGCTGCCGCCCACCCAGCCCGCCCAGGAGGTGGAGGTGGAGCCGCGGCCCCGGGCGGGGCTGCTGCCCTCGCACCTGCCCGAGGTGGTGGCCGGTCTCAGCTGCGCCTTCATCGTCCTGGTCTTCATCACGGTCTTCCTGGTCCTGCAGCTGCGCTCGGGCTTCAGCTTCCGGGGGGTCAAAGTGTACACCATGGACCGCGGCCTCATCTCCTACAAGGGGCTGCCCCCCGAGGCCTGGCAGGAGTGCCCGTCAGACTCCGAGGAGGACGAGGGCCGGGGCGAGAGGACCACCTTCATCAGAGACCAGAGCATCCTCTGACGAGCGCCCGCCGCCGCCCCGCCAAGCCCATCCCCTCCTTGGGCACTTTTTAATTCACCAAAGTATTTTTTTATCTGGGACTGGGCTTGGACCCCAGCTGGGGAGGCACAGGGAGCAGGGATGGCTTCCCACCTCACCCTTGGGCCTCCTGGCTGCCTGAGGTGGGGCCCCAGGACCAGCTGGGGGGCAGGGGAGGGCCTCACCCCCCCCAAACCCCACCCCGCTCAGCACCCTCTCTGCGAGGGAAGGAGTGAAACCTTACGGACAGCTTCCCGAGCTTGTCCAGGCCTCAGCCGGAGTTCCCTGCGCGGTAAAGAGGGGAGGCCCTTCAGTCGGGGTTCCTGGCCCGGATGCAGCTCTGGCTTCTTGTCCCTCTAAAGCAATAACGGTCCCCAACCAGGCAGCAGGGCGGCTGACCCAGGGACACGGGAAGGAGGAGGCCACCTCTTCAAGGGCTTGCGCATCCCCGCCCCCGCCCCCACCTCTGATGAGCCTCAGGCAGAAGCAGTGATGGGAGGAAGGGACCAAGGCGAGGCAGGTGCTTCCAGGGGGTGTGTGTGCGCGCACATGTGTGTGTGTGTGTCTCTGCTCACCACAGCTGGCTGCCCGCTGAGCGAGGCCGGCCCAGCCAAGCCCCACGCTGGCGCCCTGCCCACCCCCTCCTGCCGGGGCCCAAGTCCCTGTTTTCTGAGCCCGGGGCTGCCTGGGCTGTTGGCACTCAGTCCCGGAGCCCCTGGGTGGGTGTCGGGGAGGGACGGTGGCCCAGCCGGCCCCTCCCGCCTCCCACCCAATGCTGCTTTCCCCTGTGGGGATCTCAGGGGCTGTTTGAGGATATATATTTTCACTCTGTGATTATTTCACTTTAGATGCTGATTTTTTTTTTTTTTTTGTATTTTTAACGGGGGTAGCAGCTGGACCACCATCTCCTCACACCCACTCTCCACCCTGCTGTTCTCCCAGCTGCCCTGACCCAGAGGTGTGGGGGGCTGCAGCATGTTGCTGGGGAGTGCGGTGTAGCTGAGCCCCAAGTTCTGAGGAGGCTGGCCAGGGGGGGCCCTTGGAAATGGGGATTGCATTAGGAGGGGCGACTGTGGTCCTGTTACAGATGGGGCTTGCCGTGCCGAGGGCTCATGGGTCACCGGTTCTCCAAGTGCCAGGGGTGGGCAAGGCGGCGCCGTGCCCCCTCCAACACTGTGCCCTGGTGGAGATAGCACTGTCCTGGCCTGCCCCCCCCCCCCAAGTTCCGCTCTTCTGACGTGCCTTTTGCACCCCTCCCACTAGGACAATCAGTCCCCTTCTGTTTGGGAGCCCTCTTCTTTCTCACTCTAACCCCTCCCGGCACCCAGCCCCCTGCCCAGGGGTGCCCGCTCCCCCCACCCCCCTTGTGGCCAGCCCGGCTGGTTTTGTAAGATACTGGGTTGGTACACAGTGATTTTTTTTTTCTCCTTGTAATTTAAACAGGCCCAGCATTGTTGGTTCTATTTAATGGACACAGATAACGTTAGAAGTTTTAAAGTGATTAAACTTGCATACCTATGCAATCGAGACCTGGTCTCCAGTGTGGTGGTACTGTTCTTCCCGGGACCCCGGGACCGCATGGGGTGGGGGTGGGGGTGGGGGTGGGGGTGATCAGCTCCCAGCGTGATGTCCCGAGTGCCTCGAGATGGGCCCAAGTCGGGCCCAAGTCGGGACACCAAGGCCTGTCTGCTGAGGGGTTCCAGGGCCTCCGTCAGGGAGCAGAGGGGTCTCGGAGGAGACAGCAGCTGGAGACCAGCCCCTGGGGTGGGACAAGCTGAGCACCCCCTCCCACAGGCCTGGGGTCCAGCCGGGGGTGCCCCGGTGCTCAGGGTCTCCCTTGGCTGGAGGAAGTGGCCTGGGGCCTCCGGTGGACCCAGCTGGGTAAACTCTATCCACTCCCCACCCCCACCCTACAGGTCTCCCCGGGGCAGGAAGCTCCTGCCGGGGGCAGCGGAGTGGGGATAGGTCCCTCAGGACCTGTGCCTGGCAAGCAGGCCTCTCCTTGGTAGACTTACTGGGAAGTTTTACGTAAATGGAGCCTGCCCCTGGGTGCCCCTTGGGGAATGCTGGGGTGCCCCTGGGCTGCTGCTGGGACTGCCCACCTGCCACGGGGCTCCCGGCTCAGAGGCCCAGCACCTGCCCGCAGCCTCTCGCAGTGCCCGCCCCCTCCTAGGCACCCTGGGGCCACTCTCCGTCCCCACCCCAGGCCCTGGGGATTGCTGGCCCAGGCCGCCCTCTGCAGGGCTATTCTTCCCCGGCCCCTCCTCCCTTCCGTTTCCGCGGCTGGAGCTGGGGCTGGGCCGGAGGGCCTGGCAGGCATGGGGGCTACTGCCCGCCCCTTCCCCTCAGCGGCCCGCCCCGGGGCCTGAGCCAACTGAAACCGCGGGAGGAGGAAGCACCGAATCAGGAACTGGCCAGTTGGCCGGGCCTAAGTCAGCCCTCTGCGCCCCCCGGGAGCAGCTGCCCAAGCCGTGAGTGAGTGGTAACGCCTAGCCAAGGCCCAGGAGGCAGGCAGATGGGGGAGGGGGTGGCCCAGGAGCAGGGGCTGGGGCTCAGCAGGCAGGCGAGAGACTCAGGACCGGGTGGGGCAGGAGTGGCTGCAGGGGCAGGGCCCAGGCTGGGGCTACCTGGGGCACCTGTTGGGGAGACCTTGGCCCTGCCAAGGGCCCAGGGTGCATGCGCCCCTGGAACGGGTGCTGGGTGGAAGCCCAGGGAGGAGATCCCTCCTGGTGGCTCTGTCCCGGGACTGGGGAGCGGACCCCTGGCCCCAGGCCTAGGCCCGGTGCACGGGAAGCAGTGAGAGTCCGTCCCAAACCAGGTGGCGTTGGTACCTGTACCTGTGACGGCCCATCAGCAGGACAGGCCCCCACCTTCCTCCCCCCCTCCCGCCTTCCTGCAACTTCTCTTGGTCCTCAGCCCCCCAGGCCTCCCTGCCCTACTCCTCCGCCTCCAGCAGCTGCCTCCCCCACCCACCGCCTCCTTCCTCTGTCCCCAGAACAGCGCCATGGGCTTCTCGTCGGAGCTGTGCAGCCCGCAGGGCCACGGGGCCGTGCAGCAGATGCAGGAGGCCGAGCTGCGGCTGCTGGAGGGCATGCGGAAGTGGATGGCCCAGCGGGTCAAGAGTGACCGGGAGTACGCGGGGCTGCTGCACCACATGTCCCCGCAGGACGGCGGTGGCCAGAGCCGGGCTGGCTCCGACAGCCCCATCAGCCAGGTGGGCTTCAGCGGGGCCGCGGGCCTCCTCGCCCCCTTCCCGCCCTCACCCGCCCGAGGAATTCCTGTGGGTCCCAGGGTTATCTGCGTGCCCCTTCCTTTCCCGAATGCCCCTGGGGGGGGGGAGGGTTAGAGAGGGGGGCGGTCCCAGGCTCCGCAGCCACCGTCCCCTCCCCGCCCTGCAGTCCTGGGCAGAGATCACCAGCCAGACGGAGGGCCTGAGCCGGTTGCTGAGGCAGCACGCGGAAGATCTGAACTCGGGGCCCCTGAGCAAGCTGAGCCTGCTTATCGGGGTGCGCCAGCAGCTGCGCAAGACGTACAGCGAGCAGTGGCAGCAGCTGCAGCAGGAGCTCACCAAGGTGGGTGGGTGGGTGTCCTGGGCCGTCACCTGGGCCTTTCGGCCTGTGCTCGGAGCTGAAAGGGCTGGCTTTGCACAAGAGCCGCTGGATTCACAGGGAAGTGGAAGTCCTGACCGCAGGCCTGCGCCCCGCAGCTTCCTTTCCCGCCGGGTGGGCTGCCCTACAGCAGGGCCTGCCCTGTGCCTTTTCCGTCACTCTGTGCGTCCGGGCAGAGTGCTGGGAGTTCAAGGACGAGGGGTCCCGCCATTGCCTGGGGAGCGCAGGACACCAGCTGGCTCTGGGGCAGAGAGACAGAGAGAGGAATGAGGGCTGGCCTGTCTGTCCTTGCCCCGGGGGGACTCCTCCCAGGGCCCAAGAGACACCACAAGGTGAACACAGAGGTTAAAGACTGGGCTGTGGCCCTAATCGGTTTGGCTCAGTGGATAGAGCGTCGGCCTGCGGACTGAAAGGGTCCCAGGTTCGATTCCGGTCAAGGGCATGTACCTTGATTGCGGGCACATCCCCAGTAGGGGGTGTGCAGGAGGCAGCTGATGGATGTTTCTCTCTCATCGATGTTTCTAACTCTCTATCCTCCCTTCCTCTGTAAAAAACCAATAAAATGTATTAAAAAAAAAAAAAGGGCTGTGAAGTCAGCCTGCCTGCATTTGAATCCGGCCCAGCTCCTCCATCTATTGATCTCCCAGCGCCTGGTGCTGTTGATCGGGGTGTTTCAGTCTTGTAATTCAGCGGTTTTCAACAGGTGTGCTGCGGCCCACTGGTGCGCCACAAGGATTTTTTAAAAATACATTTTTATCGATTTCAGAGAAGAAGGGGGAGAGAGAGAGAGAGAGAGAGAAACATCAATGATGAGAGAGAATCATGGATCAGCTGCCTCCTGCACGCCCCCTACTGGGGATCAAGCCCGCAACCTGAGCATGTGCCCTTGACCGGAATCGAACCCGGGACCCTTCTGTCCACAGGCCGACGCTCTATCCACTGAGCCACACCAGCTAGGGTGCCACAAGAATTTTTAAAACCTGCAATACCTGACTGTTTAGTCAGGGGCACTGACCTCTTTTCCCTTAGATTGTCAAGTAAAAAAAAATGACAACAGCCAACACAACAACAGCTATCCAGCGTGAATGCCCTGTCTTGAACCATAAATAGATAAGTCATATAATGGAGTGCGTCTTGCTGGTCATGTCACATAATAAGGTTGTGTCTGACTGGTTAATTCTTGGTACCAGAAATCCTTATATACAAGTATAGACACCTGATTTTTTTTTCTTCTTTTTTTTTGGCACCTGATTTTTTTTAAAAGTCACCTTGGAGCAAAGGGGTAGGTAATTACTTTTTAAAATCCTCACCCGAGGATATTTTTCCATTCATTTTTAGAGAGAGTAGAAGAGAGAAGGAAAGAGAGAGAAACATCAATGAGATTGAAATACATCGATTGGTTGCCTCTGGCACATGCCCCACCCAGGGCCAGGGAGGAGCCTATCACGGAGGTATATGCGCTTGACTGAAATCGAACCCAGGACCCTTCAGTCCGCAGGCCGACACTCTATTCACTGAGCCAAACCAGCTAGGGCAGTACTTACTATTTTTATTAGTAGTAGTAGTATTTTGTAAGTCAATCAAAATCACCCCTCTTTCTTTTGTCACACTGGCAAAAGTATTTTTTTTTCGGTGTGCCGCAGAATTTTGGTGATTAGTGTATGTGTGCCACGAGATGAAAAAGGTTGAAATTGCTGTTCTGGTTCAATGTACCGGTCAGGTCCCTGTACCACCCGCTTCTACCAGCGCAAAAGCCGGCCTTGCTGTAGACCCACAGCGGCCCCTGGTGGCCAGTGTCAACCCACTCTTCTCTCTCCCCGAAAGCTTATCTTAAAAACAGGGTTAGCCATCCCTGGCTGGTTTGGCTCAATGGATAGAGCATCAGCCTGCAGACTGAAGGGTCCCGGGTTCGATTCCAGTCAAGGGCTCATGCCCGGGATCGAAGACTTGATCCCTGGTAGGGGGTGTGCAGGAGGCAGCTGATCAAGGATTCTCTCTCATCATTGATGTTTCTATCTCTCTCCCTCTCCCTTCTTCTCTGAAATCAATAAAAATACATTAAAAATAATAAAATAAAATGTTCACCAGCTGGCCCTCGAAGGAAAAGGCTCAGTTACAGATGGGGAAACTGAGGCTCAGAGAGGCCGGGACTGGCCCGACAGCATCCCAGTATCTTGCAGGGGAATTGGGATGAGAACTCTGGTCTTGACCATCTAGTTTTCCTGCCACCTTGCAGGACTCTGTGCAAAATGAAAATGTGGGGCCCTGTCCAAGAATTATTATTTTTTTCCCCAAGGAAGTCATTTTATTCTCATGAAATATAATAAAACTATTTAAGCTGTGCTATTTTGTTATGGCAGCCTGAGCTAAGTCATTCACCCTGCCAGACTCCTTTATTTATGGTGATTTTTTTTCTTTTTTTAGCATTTTTATAGGAATTTGTTTTTTTTTAATCTTTATTGTTGAAAGTATTACATATATCCCCTCTTCCCCCCCAATTGACCCCTTCCAGCTCACCCCCTGCCCCAGGCCCTCATCACCCTATTGTCTGTGTCCATGGGTTATGCATATATGCTTTCCAGGTCTTGTCAAAGAATTATTATTCTTTTTATATATTTTATTTATTTTTTAAAATACATTTTATTGATTTCTCACAGAGAGGAAGGGAGAGAGATAGAGAGTTAGAAACATCGATCAGCTGCCTCCTACACACCCCCTACTGGGGATGTGCCCGCAACCAAGGTACATGCCCTTGACCGGAATCGAACCCGGGACCCCTCAGTCCGCAGGCCGACGCTCTAGCCACTGAGCCACACTGGTTTCGGCTGTCTTGTCAAAGAATTACTGATCATTTCAGGATGGCATCAGCAGAGCACGTTCCCCAGTGTGGACCTCTGTGTGCCTGCAGCTGGGCCTGCTGCCACCAGATACCCCTCTGGGCCGAGGAGGGGCGGTTGTAACCTCCCTGGTCCCCTCCCTGCCTCCCCAGGGGCTGTCCTCAGCCCGGCTCCTCTGCCGTCGCCTCAGCCTCAGAGGGCAGGCCCCCCGAGGCCCGTCAGCGCCTCCTGGGGGCTGGCCTTGGACTTGCTGCCTTTGGGAGCTGCCGGCCACACCGCCTCTTCTCTCCCCGCAGACCCACAGCCAGGACATTGAGAAGCTGAAGAGCCAGTACCGAGTCCTGGCGCGGGACAGCGCCCAGGCCCGGCGCAAATACCAGGAGGCCAGCAAAGGTGTGTGGCTTCCCTCGGACCCGTCCACAGGTGCCCGGGGAGCCGGGGGGGGGGGGGGGGGGCTGCCCGGGCCTCTGTCCTGTCACCCACACCCCCAAATACCAGGAGGCCAGCAAAGGTGTGTGGCTTCCCTCGGACCCGCCCACAGGTGCCCGGGGAGCCGGGGGGGGGGGGCGGGGGGCGCTGCCCGGGCCTCTGTGCTGTCACCCACACCCCCAAATACCAGGAGGCCAGCAAAGGTGTGTGGCTTCCCTCGGACCCGCCCACAGGTGCCCGGGGAGCGGGGCGGGGGGCGCTGCCCGGGCCTCTGTGCTGTCACCCACACCCCCTTCCCCTTAACCTGGCAGACAAGGACCGCGACAAGGCCAAGGACAAGTACGTGCGCAGCCTGTGGAAGCTCTTCGCGCACCACAACCGCTACGTGCTGGGCGTGCGGGCGGCGCAGCTGCACCACCAGCACCACCACCAGCTCCTGCTGCCCGGCCTGCTCCAGTCGCTGCAGGACCTGCACCAGGAGATGGCGAGCATCCTGTGAGTCCCGGCCCCGCCCCGCCCGGCCCGCCCCCTCGCCCCGCCGCCGTGCCCAGGGGCAGGGCCCAGAGAAGTCCGTCCTGGAACAGTGAGGGCCGTAGAGTCACGTGGGTCAGGCCTTGGGCTGAGGGTTGGAGCCGTTCAGTTCATATCTGAATGACATTATCCCAGGGCCCCTTATTCCAGGGCTTGTTATATATATATATATATTTTTTTTTTAATATATTTTATTGACTTTTTATAGAGAGGAAGAGAGAGAGAGAGAGTTAGAAACATCGATGAGAGAGAAACATCGATCAGCTGCCTCCCGCACACCCCCCACTGGGGAGTGAGTCTGTAACCCGGGCAGGTGCCCTTGATTGGAATCGAACCCAGGACCCTTGAGTCCGCAGGCCGACGCTCTATCCACTGAGCAACACGGGCTAGGACTGTAGCTCACTTTTTAAAAAATATATATATTTTATTGATTTTTTACAGAGAGAAGGGAAGGGAGAGGGATAGAGAGTTAGAAACATCGATGAGAGAAACATCCATCAGCTGCCTCCCGCACACCCCCCACTTGGGATGTGCCCGCAACCAACGTACATGCCATTGACCGGAATCAAACCCGGGACCCTTCAGTCCGCAGGCCGACGCTCTATCCACTGAGCCACACCGGCTAGGGCTGTGGCTCACTTTTAACCAGCACGTTCATCGTGTGTACCGCACACCGAGCACAAGCTCACTGGGCCCTCATCCCCGCTCCCAGCACCCCCCTTACCCACAGACAGGGAGCGGAGGTCAGGAGGCGGTCAGTAGTTTGCCTTGTGGACTGGTCGTCTGGCTGGTAAATGAGGAGGTGGGGGGCTCAACCCCACCGCTGACTCCCAACCCAGAGCCGAGCCCCCCGCTTCCCGGCCTTGCCCAGGCCCGAGGCCCGGCTGACCCGGGTCCCGTCGGGGGGCAGGAAGGAGATCCTGCAGGAGTACCTGGAGATTAGCAGCCTGGTGCAGGAAGAGGTGGTGGCCATTCACCAGGAGATGGCCGCAGCCGCTGCCCGCATCCAGCCCGAGGCCGAGTACCAGGGCTTCCTGCAGCAGCACGGGTAAGCCCCTCGCCCCTGCCCCGCACCGCCCCGGAGCGGCTGGCCTGTTCCCTGACGGGGCCCTGTCCCCCCGCAGGTCCCCCCCGGATGTCCCCCCCTGCGTCACCTTTGATGAGTCGCTGCTGGAGGAGGGCGAAGCCCTGGAGCCGGGCGAGCTGCAGCTGAACGAGCTGACGGTGGAGAGCGTGCAGCACGCGTGGGTGGCCGGCACGGGGCGGGCGCTGTCCACACCGCCGGGGCGGCTTGCCTGGCCCTGCAGGGTGCGTCTGGGGGGCGGCTCCAACCCTGGCCTTCCTTCCGGCACAGGCTAACGTCAGTGACCGAGGAGCTGGCTGTGGCCACCCACAGGGTGCTCGGCCGGCAGGAGGCGGTCACTCAGCTGCAGCGCGAGCTCCGGCACGAGGAGCAGGCCATCCACCCGCGACAGCGGTGAGTGCTCCCACCTACAGCAGCTCCCCCCCACCCTCCCGCTGCTGCTGCAGGCTGAGCCCTCTCCCCCCCGCCCCCCTGCCTGCTGCAGGGTTTACCTGCTGAGCAAGAGGCAGGTGCTGCAGGCTGAGCCCCCTCTCCCCGCCCCCGCCCCCCTGCCTGCTGCAGGGTTTACCTGCTGAGCAAGAGGCAGGTGCTGCCGGCTGAGCCCTCCCCCCACCCCGTCCCCCTGCCTGCTGCAGGGTTTACCTGCTGAGCAAGAGGCAGGTGCTGCAGGCTGAGCCCCCTCTCCCCACCCCCCCTGCCTGCTGCAGGGTTTACCTGCTGAGCAAGAGGCAGGTGCTGCAGGCTGAGCCCCCTCTCCCCCCACCCCCCCCCCTGCCTGCTGCAGGGTTTACCTGCTGAGCAAGAGGCAGGTGCTGCAGGCTGAGCCCTCTCCCCCCGCCCCCCTGCCTGCTGCAGGGTTTACCTGCTGAGCAAGAGGCAGGTCTGCAGGCTGAGCCCCCTCTCCCCCCGCCCCCCTGCCTGCTGCAGGGTTTACCTGCTGAGCAAGAGGCAGGTGCTGCAGGCTGAGCCCTCTCCCCCCCCCTCCCCCCTGCCTGCTGCAGGGTTTACCTGCTGAGCAAGAGGCAGGTGCTGCAGGCTGAGCCCTCCCCCCCCCCCGCCCCCCTGCCTGCTGCAGGGTTTACCTGCTGAGCAAGAGGCAGGTGCTGCAGGCTGAGCCCTCTCCCCCCCCGCCCCCCTGCCTGCTGCAGGGTTTACCTGCTGAGCAAGAGGCAGGTGCTGCAGGCTGAGCCCCCTCTCCCCGCCCCCCCTGCCTGCTGCAGGGTTTACCTGCTGAGCAAGAGGCAGGTGCTGCAGGCTGAGCCCTCTCCCCCCACCCCCCTGCCTGCTGCAGGGTTTACCTGCTGAGCAAGAGGCAGGTGCTGCAGGCTGAGCCCCCTCCCCCCGCCCCCCCCGCCCCCCTGCCTGCTGCAGGGTTTACCTGCTGAGCAAGAGGCAGGTGCTGCAGGCTGAGCCCCCTCTCCCCCCGCCCCCCTGCCTGCTGCAGGGTTTACCTGCTGAGCAAGAGGCAGGTGCTGCAGGAGGAGCTGCAGGCGCTGCAGGTGGCGCTGTGCGGCCAGGCCAAGCTGCAGGCCCAGCAGGAGCTGCTGCAGGCCAAGCTGGAGCGCCTGGGCCCCGGCGAGCCCCCGCCCGTGCCCCTGCTGCAGGATGACCGCCACTCCACGTCGTCCTCGGTGAGCGCCCCCCCACCCCCACCCACGGGGCCACCCCGCCGGCCTGCCCAGGCCGAGCTCCTCATTCTCGCCCTCCCCCTCCCCAAGCCTGGCCACCCGCTGACGTCTGTCCCTGGCCTCAGGAGCCGGAGCGGGAAGGCGGACGGACGCCCACCCTGGAGATCCTGAAGAGCCACATCTCAGGAATCTTTCGCCCCAAGTTCTCGGTGAGTGAGGGAGGCCTGGCCGGGCCCGCGCCTCTGCCCGCCCCTTCTCCAAGGGGGTGGGCCGGCCAGGATCTCAGAGATGCCCCCCTCAGCCCCTCCCACATGGCCTCTGGGTGGCCCAAGTAGAGAGAAGGCTCTGTCCAGGCTACTTTTATTGGGTGTCCGGGCGTAGGTGTCCCCAGGTCCTGCCAACCCCTCTCCCCTTCCTTCTGCAGCCACCGGCTGGGGGGACCTGCAGCCTTCCTGCTCTGGGAGGCGGGGGTGGCGGGGGGGGGCTGTGGCCTGGTGGGAAAGGCAAAAGCATGCATGGTATGGGGTCAGCCAGCTCTGCCTGGAGCCCTGGGGCGTGTGGACGGCTCTGCCCGCTCCTGGGCTGGTTTGGGAAGACAGAGGGGCACGAGAGACAGATGCCCTGCTGACCCCCAGCTGGCCTCGCGGTCACCCCGCCCCCCTCGCTCCTCCCCTGCCCCTCCCCAGCTCCCCCCGCCACTGCAGCTGGTCCCTGAGGTGCAGAAGCCCCTGCACGAGCAGCTGTGGTACCACGGGGCCATCCCGCGGGCGGAGGCGGCCGAGCTGCTGACGCAGTCCGGGGACTTCCTGGTGCGGGAGAGCCAGGGCCAGCAGGACTGCGTGCTGTCGGTGCTGTGGGAGGGCCAGACCCGGCACTTCATCATCCAGTCCGCCGACGTGAGTGCCCGGGGCCTGGCCTCGCCAGGGGGGGAGGGGTGCCTGCCTGGCAGAGCGGCCCGGGCCACAGAGACCCCCCCAGTTCCTGCCACCAGACAGGCGTAACCCTACCAGACCTGAGGCCCTGAACCTAACTGTCCCCTCTCCCTGGGCTCCTGAGCATTAAAGAGAAAAAAATCAACACGATATAGAAAAACGTTAGCTACATGCAAACAAGTGGTTAGAATAGGATGGAACTGGGAGACATTGTAGAAAACAGGTCTACCTTTCATCCAGCGCCAACATTCCACCTCAGAGTCTGAATCAACCAAAGTATCGATCCCCTGTTGGACTGAGATCAGCCTAGACCTACTTGGCTTTCCTGTTGAAGTGCTCGGTTCATCAGCCGCTCGTTCGTTTCATTGTGAATTTTCAGAACTATTTCATATCAAACCACACAAAGTCAATTCAAACCCATGGGGGCAGACATGTGCAATGGCTAACCATGAGGTTTGACCGCGATTGGTTGGTTATTTTTAGTTTGTGACGCATTTTTTTCACGTACTAGGCAAAGTACCGAAAATTAGGTACAGGGGTATAGCGGCAGATTCGGAAATTACCGAAAAATCAGTACAGCGGGCTGGTGGGGTTAAGCCTTCAGTGCGGGTTCTCCGAGCAGGCATATTCAGCGCCATAAGGTTATGCCTTCCTTTCTTCCTGCCTTCCTCCCTCCCTTCCTTCCCTCCTTCCTTCCTTCCTTCCTTCCTTCCTTCCTTCCTTCCTTCCTTCCCTCCTTCCTTCCTTCCTTCCTTCCTTCCTTCCTTCCTTCCTTCCTTCCCTCCTTCCTCCTTCCTTCCTTCCCTCCTTCCCTCCCTCCCTCCTTCCTTCCGTCCTTCCCTCCTTCCTTCCTTCCCTCCTTCCTTCCTTCCCTCCTTCCTTCCTTCCTTCCTTCCTTCCTTCCTTCCCTCCTTCCTTCCTTCCTTCCTTCCTTCCTTCCTTCCTTCCTTCCTTCCTTCCTTCCTTCCTTCCTTCCTTCCTTTTCATTCTTTTTTTTTTTTTAACATGTTTTCATTGATTTCAGCAAAGAAGGGAGAGGGAGAGAGAGATAGAAACATCCATGATGAGAGAGAGTCATGGATCAGCTGCCTCCTGCACACCCCACACTGGGGATCGAGCCCACAACCCGGGCCTGTGTCCCTGACCGGGAATCGAACCGTGACCTCCTGGTTCATAGGGCAACACTCAACCCCTGAGCCACGCCGGCCGGGCAGGCTATGCCTTCCTGCAGCGTCTCTGCCTCTCCTCCTGGGCAGACCCTGCTGCTCCCCCGCCCCCCCGCCCCCCCAGGGCTCAGGTCCCCTCAGCAGTGGAGGCTGCTGACCCCAGGACCCCCTGCCCCACAGAACCTGTACCGACTGGAAGGCGATGGCTTTCCCAGCATTCCCTTGCTCATCGACCACCTGCTGCGCTCCCAGCAGCCCCTCACCAAGAAGAGCGGTGTTGTGCTGAGCAGGGCTGTGCCCAAGGTAAGCCTGCGCCCCGGCCGCCCCCCCCCCCCCCCCCGCCCGCCGCAGGCCTTGGGGAGCCGGGTTCAGGCCCAGCGGATCAGGGCAGGAGGCCCCTTCCAGGTCCCCGTCTCTGGTCTCCATACGGGGGCGGCCACCTGCTGGATTCGGAAGGTCAAGGCCTCTCCCCTCCACAGGCCGGCGCTCTCCCAGTTAGGGCCCCTCCCCGGTCCCCGAAGTTGTCCGAGCGGGGCTCTGATAGGCTCCAACGCCCAGTTTACAGACTAACAAACCGAGGCACCCAGACAGACAGACGGAGCGTTGGTGGGAGATGCTCAGTGTTCCCTTCACTAGCTTCTGACCGCCCCCCCTTCCCCAGGACAAGTGGGCGCTGAACCACGAGGACCTGGTGCTGGGCGAGCAGATCGGGCGGGTGAGTTGAGTGCCCTGCGGCCTCCTGGATGCCTGCCTTGTCCCACTTCCTTCCGGCCCCGCCCCCCGCCTGTGCGTCACCCTGAGGCCCCCCTCCCAGAGCTCCTCTGCCTCCCTGCCTCTCTGACCCCCAGCTCGTACCCTGCTCCCCGCCCAGCCACCCCCACGCACCATTCTGCAGGAAACGAGGGAAGTCCCTGCGGCTGGCACCCCCATACCCGGCCCTACCCCCCCACACCTCACGGGCCCTGCCTCCCACCCCACCTCACGGGCCCTACCCCCCCACACACCTCACGGGCCCTGCCTCCCCACCCCACCTCACGGGCCCTGCCTCCCCACCCCACCTCACGGGCCCTACCCCCCCACACACCTCTCAGGCCCTGCCTCCCCACCCCGCCTCACGGGCCCTACCCCCCCACCCTACCTCACGGGCCCTACCCCCCCACACACCTCTCAGGCCCTGCCTCCCCACACACCTCACAGGCCCTACCCCCCCACACACCTCACGGGCCCTACCCCCCCACACACCTCACGGGCCCTACCCCCCCACACACCTCTCAGGCCCTGCCTCCCCACACACCTCACGGGCCCTGCCCCCCCACACACCTCACGGGCCCTGCCTCCCCACACACCTCACGGGCCCTGCCTCCCCACACACCTCACGGGCCCTACCCCCCCACACACCTCTCAGGCCCTGCCTCCCCACACACCTCACGGGCCCTGCCTCCCCACACACCTCACAGGCCCTGCCCCCCCACCCCGCCTCCCCAGAGCTCTGGTGTGCAGGGAGACGCACCGTGTTCCTGGGAGCTATCAAATCCCTGCTTAGGAAAGAAGGAAGTTTCCTAAAGATCACAAGGCTTTTCCAACTCAAGGGAAAGTGGCTTTTGCTATTTTTGTTGTGTGTGTTTTTTTTTAATATATTTTTATTGATTTCAGAGAGGAAGGGAGCGGGAGAGAGAGAGAGAAACATTGATGATGAGAGAGAATCATGGACCGGCTGCCTCCTGCACGCCCCCCATTGGGGATGGAGCCCGCACCCTGGGCATGAGCCCTGACCGGGAATCGAACCGTGACCTCCTGGTTCCTAAGGTCGACGCCCAACCACTGAGCCACACCGGCCGGGCGGAAAGTGGCTTTTGGATGGTCCCTGTCACTTCTCTTTAGTGGACGTGTCAGCGGTGACATTCTCTGCCTGTCCCATGTGTACTCCCTCGGTCCCCCAACCGGGGGTAAACGAGAGAGCCGGGACGGGGCGCTGAGCGAAGGGCGGGTGGGGACCGGAAGGGCTGTCCCCGGAGACACGGGGCCTGGGGTCCAGAGAGGATGGGCAGGAACCCAGCACCGTTGCAGGGGAACTTTGGCGAAGTGTTCAGCGGGCGCCTGCGAGTGGACAACACCCTGGTGGCCGTGAAATCCTGTCGAGAGACGCTGCCGCCCGACCTCAAGGCCAAGTTTCTGCAGGAAGCCAGGTAGGGGATGGCCTAGCGGTCCCCGCAGTGGCCCTCGGTGACAGAGAGAGCTTGACTTCCGTGGTGTCATGTCATCCTCACAGACCCCCCCACCAGGGCAGAGGGGTTGAGGCTCAGTGACCTCCCCCCCACCGCCCCGAGGTCACACGTCCAGGCCTCCTGACCTCATAGGCCACGCTCGCTCTTCTGCTGCCCTTTCCCGTCCTCCCTCGGGCTCCCTGGGGTTCCCCGGGCTCCCTGGGGTTCCCTGGGGTCCCTGGGGTTCCCTGGGGTCCCTGGGGCTTGGGTAGGATGTATAAGCCCCCACGGCGGGAGCCTTATCAGCAGTGCCCGCCAGGATCCTGAAGCAGTACAGCCACCCCAACATCGTGCGTCTCATTGGCGTCTGTACCCAGAAACAGCCCATCTACATCGTCATGGAGCTGGTGCAGGGTGAGCGCAGGGCCAGCTCTCCAGGATTGGGGACCCCAGCCCCCTGGGTCCTGGGGGGGGCCCTGCAGGAGGCTCAGCAAGGCTTCCCCCATCCACCCCCAGGGGGCGACTTCTTGACCTTCCTCCGGACGGAGGGAGCCCGGCTGCGGATGAAGACGCTGCTGCAGATGGTGGGGGACGCAGCTGCGGGCATGGAGTACCTGGAGAGCAAGGGCTGCATCCACCGGTGAGCGAGCGAGGAGCGCCCTCCCGCAGCCCAGCCTCCCCTGGGCCCCCTCCTCGCAACTCCCCGAGGTTCCGGCTGTGCTGTCACCCAGCACCCCTCATGCACCAGCAGGTCCGACTCCCGCGCTGGGGTTCGCCTCTCCCACGGACCATGAGTCCCAGGGCAGAGAGCAGTCTTTTATTTATGATTTTTTTATTATTAATTTCATTAATTATTATTTATATAATAAATAAAAGACTGCAGAGAGCAGTCTTTTATTTATTATCTTTTATTATTAATTTCAGAGAGGAAGGGAAAGGGACAGAGAGAGAGAAACATCAATGATGAGAGAGAATCCTCGCTCGCTGCCTCCTGCACGCCCCCCACGGGGCAGCGAGCCCGCCACCCGGGCATGTGCCCTTGACCGGAATCGAACCTGGGACCCTGCAGTCCGCAGGCCGACGCTCTATCCACTGAGCCACACCGGCCAGGGCAGAGAGCAGCCCTTTGTTCAGGGGTGTGTCTGGGGGGGCCCAGGTCAGGCAGGCGACGGGTGCTGCATGGACGGTGGCTGAGGGGGCCCCTTTGCCGCTTCGCCCAGGGACCTGGCTGCTCGGAACTGCCTGGTCACGGAGAAGAACGTGCTGAAGATCAGCGACTTCGGGATGTCCCGGGAGGAAGAGGACGGCATCTACGCCGCCTCGGGGGGCCTCAGGCAAGTCCCCGTGAAGTGGACAGCACCGGAGGCTCTTAACTACGGTAAGCGGGTGGCATTCAGGCCTCCGGTGGCGCCCCCCCCCCCCCCGGGCGCCCCTGCCTCTGACCGATGGACGGGGGCGGCCCTCTCACGCCCCCCGCCCCCTTTGCAGGCCGCTACTCCTCCGAGAGCGATGTATGGAGTTTTGGCATCTTGCTGTGGGAGGCCTTCAGCCTGGGGGCCTCTCCGTACCCCAACCTCAGCAATCAGCAGACTCGCGAGTTCATAGAAAAGGGTAAGGCAACCTGCTGCGTGACAGCAGCCTCACAGGCAAGTTTTTGGGTTGGTTGTTTTTTTTTTTTTTTTTTAAAGATTTTTGTATGATTTTTAGAGAGAGAAGAAGGGAGAGGGAGAGAGAGAGAAACATCAATGATGAGAGAGAATCATGGATCAGCTGCCTCCTGCACGCCTCCTACTGGAGATGGAGCCCGCAACCCAGGCATGCGCCCTGACCAGGAATCGAACGGTGACCTCCTGGTTCATAGGTCGATGCTCAACCACTGAGCCACACCGGCCGGGCCCAAGCTTTTGTCCCTGTGCTGCAGGGGGACTCTCCCGGGTCCCCTCACCTTCCGTCTCACTGGGGCGGAATAAGATCGGTCAGTCCTGTCGCTGCCACTGAGCAGGCACAGCAGGTGAGGCGGAATGACTATGTCCCTTTTACAGAAGGAAAAACTGAGGTCATGCAACCAGCGCACAGTGGGGCTGCGATTAGGACCGCTGTGTCCTTGGGGCTGTTGGTGAGAGAGAGAGGCCCCTCAAGAGCAGGGCGGTTTCCTCCGTTCCCATGGCTCCGTTGCCCCCAGGGGCTGCGAGGGGCACCTCAGACCCCCCTCCTCTGTGCTCGTCCTCACAGGGGGCCGCTTGCCCTGCCCCGAGCTGTGCCCCGACGCCGTGTTCAGACTCATGGAGCAGTGCTGGGCCTACGAGCCGGGCCAGCGGCCCAGCTTCAGCACCATCTACCAGGAGCTGCAGAGCATCCGAAAGCGGCATCGGTGAGGCCGGGCCCGCGGTGTTGTGCCTCCTTCCCAGCTGCAGCCCCCGGTCTGGGGGCTCTCCGGCGTTCTGGACTCCAGCCACCCCGCGCGGCGGGGATGCGGCCCCCTGTCCGCTGCGCATCCATCCGCGCTCCCGCCCAGGGCCCCTCCCCTTCCAAGCAGAAATAATAAACCATTTGTGTCCGTCTAGTGCTCTTGGCATGTGCGCTCCCCCGGAGGGCAGGTCTGAGGAGGAGCCGAGGAAGGAGGACGGGCCGCGTTCGCGGGGCAGCACCCACGTGGTTCGAGGGGCCTGTGCGGACGTCGGAGTGACGTCCAAGCCTGGAAACCCAGACGCAAGTAAAGGCTGGCACCTGAGGCCTGAACGTCAGGAGCTTATCGGTGTGACAGAGCAGCTGACACTGCGGATGTGTGCATCAGTCACATGAGATGCGGGAGAGAGGAGCGGGTCGGGGACAGTTAGAGCTTCCCTCGGAAAAGAAATCGCTTCTCAGAGAGTTTCTCTCTCACACACATGAGCTTACCGAGCTGTGCGGTAGCCGAGCTTTCCCCTCCTCCCTTTAGTCCCCCTGAAATCCACAAAATGATCTGAAACTGAACCAGCAGCACCGGTGAAGGTCCAGCAGAGAAGTATGGACACACTGAAAAGCATAAACAGGAAAGATGTAAAGAACTAAGCAGCCCTGACTGGTTTGGCTTAGTGGATAGAGCATCGGCCTGCGGACTCAAGGGTCCCAGGTTTGATTCCGGTCAAGGGCATGTGCCTTGGTTGCAGGCACATCCCCAGTGGGGAGTGTGCAGGAGGCAGCTGATGGATGTTTCTCTCTCATTGATGTTTCTAACTCTCTATCCCTCTCCCTCTCTGTAAAAAAAATCAATAAAATATTTTTTTTTTTTTTAAAAAAAGAAGAAGAACTAAGCAGAACTTTGAGGCCAAATGGCCATCCCCCAAGACAGTTTAGGAAATAGTTGACATCTCTTTTCAAAGACATGAAAGGCCTAGAGCTTCTTTAAACAAGAGGAAACAAGTTCCAGTGTGACTAAATGGAAGTATTAAGACAAACCCTATCTTCATTGGGAGTGGGAGAAAGCAGAACTGAAGAACTGCTTCTGGATAGGATGTGGTAGGTCTGTGCAGGCCACCACTCCCATTGCAACAAGGAGGAGGAGACAAGATGACAGTCACCATTTTAAAAAATATATATATTTTATTGATTTTTTACAGAGAGGAAGGGAGAGGGATAGAGAGCTAGAAACATCGATCAGCTGCCTCCTGCACACCCCCCACTGGGAATGTGCCCGCAACCAAGGTACATGCCCTTGACCGGAATCGAACCTGGGACCCTTGAGTCCGCAGGCCAAAGCTCTATCCACTGAGCCAAACCGGTTTCGGCAACAATCACCATTTTTTAAAGAGAATGGAGAGTGTTAGGAGAAATAAGACCCAGATGAGCTAAAATGTCAAGGAGGAAAGGGCCCCGCCCAGGTGAACGCTTGATGGGTGGTTACTTACGTCCCTGAGACATTCGATGACCAAAATTGCCCCCGACAGAGAGACTGTCCTGAGGAAAGGAGCAGCGAGCCGTTTCTGTGCTATGGATTGGGCCCAAGAGGAGCCTAAAATGCAAAGCCAGTTTTTCCCACGGAACATGTGCTGGGTTCGGGCCATTGGAAAGGGGCTGGGCTGGGAAGACAAGTCCCACAGCCCTGCAGGATTGAGAGGGGGGATCCTGAAACAACTCCCCCTTAAGAGATTGGCCAGATCTTGAACCTGTGGATTGGGAGGCCAAAGAGCTAACCCTAGAATCTCTGAAGAGCAGATTTTTGAAAGCTGAGAGAGACGGAAACTGGCCAGGCTTTCAACCCCAAATCCAAGAGGGCCACTCCTAAGGGACAGGGACAATCCAGGGGAGGACATCAATGATGAGAATGAATCATTGATTACAAACTCATTGGATGGGTTTCATAAAAAATAAAGGATAAAGTCACACTTCTAGAGAGTGAAGACAGATGTAGTGAACTTGAAGATAGATTAATAGAAGGTATCTAAATTGAAGTAGAGAGAGAGAGAGAGAGAGAGAGAGAGAGAGAGAGAGAGAGAGAGAGAGAGAAACAAGAATGGGGTGGGGAGGAAGCAGCCTAAGGCACAGATGGGACTTCATTATATGAGCGATTGGAGTTCCAGAAGGAGAGAGACTCACAGAGCTATAACTCTGCCCCAACTTAGCTCAGTACTGACTACTGACTACAACAGGAACAAGAAAAATATCTCTAGGTGACTAGCTCCTCTGGGTTGGGAGGTAGGGGTGGGGAAGAAGAAAGGAATAACATAGGCTGAAGTCCCTAACCTTCTTTTTCTTCTTTTAAAAAATATTTTAAATGGATTTCAGAGAGGAAAGGAGAGGGAGAGAGAGATTGAAATATCAGTGATGAGAGAGAATCATTGATCAGCTGCCTTCTGCACACCCCCTATTAGGGATCGAGCCCACAACCCGGGCTTTTGCCCTTGACCAGAATCGAACCTGGGACCCTTAAGCCTGCAAGCCGACGCTCTATCCACTGAGCCAAACCACCTAGGGCTCCCTACCCTTCTTTTACACCCAATATGCAACGTGCAAACAAAAATTATGAAATGTGCGCCCCCCAAAAAAGATAAAGATAAATGGGACCAACACCTAAGAGAAAACATAAACAACAGAAGCAAGACCACAGATGATCTAGATATTGGAGTTGGCAAAGATTTTTAAAAAACTATGATTAATTTGTTAAATGGGGGCGGGGGGAGAGGTGGACAAAATAGATGGAAATATGGAGACTTTTAACAGGGTTGTAATTTACTTAGAAAGAACTGAAGGAGCAGGTAGAACTGAAAAAATGCCATTCCCCAAATTACAAACTCATTGGATGGGTTTCATAAAAAATAAAGGATAAAGTCACACTTCTAGAGATTGAAGACAGATTTAGTGAACTTGAAGACAGATTAATAGAAGGTATCTAAATTGAAGTAGAGAGAGAGAGAGAGAAAAAAAAAAGAATTGGGGGGGAAGCAGCCTAAGGCACAGATGGGACTTCATTATATGAGTGATTGGAGTTCCAGAAGGAGAGAGAGAGAAGTCAGAACCAGAATAAACTGACAACGACTCCCAACAGGAATAAGAAAGACCACTGATACACACAGCAACACTGATGGATCTCAAAGATGTTGAGTCAAGAAGTCAGACATGTCCGAATCTCACTTCTGACACACAAAAGTCAGGCATGAAGGAGTGCATACTTTCAATCCCATTTCATGAAGTTCAAGAACAGGCGAAAGCTAAGCAATGGAGAAGTCACAATAGTGGTTCTGTCTGAGGGGTACTGCTGACGGGAAGTGGGGTGAGCATGGGGGGCACAGCTCCACTGATGTCCTTGCAGACCTGCAGGTCTCTGCCTGGCCTTGTGGGCAAGGCTTGAGCAGTCTGCCTGGAGGCTTGTGTCTGGAGAGAAGGTGCTACAATTACGGGTGGAGCAAGGGGACAGCAGCCATATTCACCAGTTGGTAACAGACCGTGGGAACTGGCCCACTCCTTTTGGGAGGCTGTAGTATGCAGAGTGGTTTCCGTCATATTAGTCCTTATTTTCTTTAATATATATATATTATTGATTTTTTACAGAGAGGAAGGGAGAGGGATAGAGAGCTAGAAACATCGATGAGAGAGAAACATCCATCAGCTGCCTCCTGCACACCCCCCACCAGGGATGTGCCCGCAACCAAGGTACATGCCCTTGGCCGGAATCGAACCCGGGACCCTTCAGTCCGCAGGCCGACGCTCAATCCACTGAGCCAAACCAGCTAGGGCGCATCATTCCTTATTTCCACCCAGGTAACCTCACTGCTGCCAATCTGTCCTAAGGGTAAGAATTCAAAAAGGAGACAAAGGTGGAATTCATGGAGATACTCATTGCAGTAGGATTTATTCTGCTTCAAAATTACAAAACACTGCCCGGCCGGTGTGGCTCCGTGGTTGGGCATTGACCTATGAACCAGAAGGTCACGGTTAGATTCCAGGTCGGGGCTGGATCCCTAGTTGGGGGCGGGGGGCGTGCCAGGAGGCAACCGACCCATGATTTTCTCTCTCATCCCTGATGTTTCTACTCTCTCTCCCTCTTCCTTCCTCTCTGAAATCAATTAAAAAATAATAATTTTTTTAAAAACCCCACAAAACACCAAAATGACAACACCCAGACGCCCAGTAAAAGGAGAATCACATGTTAAAAAAAAAAAAAGAAAGAAAAGAAGAAGCTGAAACCGGTTTGTCTCAGTGGATAGAGCATCGGCCTGCGGACTGAGAGGTCCCAGGTTCGATTCCGGTCAAGGGCATGTACCTTGGTTGCGGGCACATCTCCAGTAGGGGGCGTGCAGGAGGCCGCTGATGGATGTTTCTCTCTCATCGATGTTTCTAGCTCTCTATCCCTCTCCCTTCCTCTCTGTAAAAATCAATAAAATATGTTTTTTTAAAAAAAGAAAGAAAAAGGAGGATCACCCAGACAATTTAGATGATGTTTTAGTCCTTGGGTGGCGAGCTGGGAAAGGTTGGTGGCGGATGCTAAGTAGTTCCGCTCTCCTGGTCGCGGGACTGCGCCTGCGCACTGCGGCCGGTCACCGGCGCGGGGCGGAAGGGCGGCGCGGGGTGGGGCGGGGCGACGCGGCTGGCCCCGCCCCGCACGCAGCTCCGCCGGCGGCCGCCTTCCCCGCGTCGCTGCCTGGCGCGGGGCCGCCACCCTCGGGGATGCGAGGGGCAGCGCGAGGCCCGCGGGGCCCGGAGCGGCGCGAGGCGGGCCGCCGAGGGTAACGCGCCGGGCGGACGCGGGGGGAGGGTCCTGCGGTCCCGCCGGGGCCCAGGTTGGGCAGCGGGAGTCGGAGGCGGCCGGCGCCCCGCACCCCGCACCGGGGCAGCTGTCTCGGTCCCGGGACCGGCCGAGTCCGGGGAGGTGTCGGGGGCTGGCCGACCCGGCGCAGGTGCCTGCCTCCCGGGTGAACCCACCGTCTCTCTCTCCCTCTCCAGCTCCACCCGCTTTGGCCCGGAACCAGCCCCCAAAGGCTAAAAATACCCCCCGAGGCTTCTGGGCGGAACCGGATCGCGCTCAGCGGGGCGCGAGGCATCGGCGGCGGGCGGCGGCCTCTCCCCGCGGAGCAGGCAAGTGGGGGCCCGAAGTTACCTTCCAACCCAGCCTGTCCTCTCCCTCCCCAGGTTGGGGGGCATCCCTTCAGCATCAATCCCTGCCGGCTCCCCAGGGGGGTCCCCTAAATGCTGCCCAAGCAGAGAGGGCACTTCCCTCCTGCGGCATCAGAACTCACGGGGAAAGCGCAAGAGGACTGAGTCTGTGTGAGAAACATAAGCTGCTTGTGTTTAAATCCATCCTGAATTTCCTCATGCAGGGGTCCTCAAACTTTATTTAAACCGGGGGCCAGTTCCCTGTCCCTCAGACCGTGGGAGGGCCGGACGATAGTTTAAAAAAAAACAAAACTATGAACACATTCCTATGCACACTGCACATATCTTATTTTGAAGTAAAAAAAAAAAAAAAAAAAAAAACGGCAAAAACACCTGCAGGTGGCCCGCGGGCCGGAGTTTGAGGACACCTGTCCTAATGAGAGCGGAGCGGAGGGCAGGGAGAAAGGCTTTCCTTGTCAGTCTCTTGGGGTCTTTAAATCAAAATAGAAATAGCCGCTTATGCCTCTGGAACTAGAACCACGTGGTCACGGAGCCTGGGCGCCCACCTGCCGTGCCCGCCGTCTTCCTCCATGAGCTCGGGGGAGGCTGGTCATAATCAGGAGGCTGTGTGGTGACCTCTGGAGTCAGAGCTGGGAAGTTTGTTATCTCGCGGGTTTTTTTGTTTTTTTAAAAATATATTTTATTGATTTTTTTACAGAGAGGAAGAGAGAGGGATAGAGAGTTAGAAACATCGATGAGAGAGAAACATCCATCAGCTGCCTCTTGCACACCCCCTACTGGGGATGTGCCTGCAACCAAGGTACATGCCCTTGACCGGAATCGAACCCGGGACCCTTGAGTCCGCAGGCTGGCGCTCTATCCACTGAGCCAACCCGGTTTCAGCTCGCGTGTTTTTTTTTTATAGCATCAGCCCCGGGGAGAGAGAGATTCTGCTTCTCCCTAGGAGAGAGCTGCTCTCCTGAGGCGGACAAGGCAAGACCAGACTCGGATAACAGTCTTTGTCTCAGCCGAGAGAGTAAGATCCCGCTGGGGTGAGGGCCCACCGTCAGCGCTGGGATTCTGGGGCAAATAGTAGGTGTTTCTCTCTTTTCCGCGTCCAGCACGGAAAAGGAGTGGGTCTGATTCCTGAGTATAGAGGAGCTGGGGATTAAGAAATGAAAGAAAGAAAGACCAGACATGAAGATAGAAAAAGCTGGGAGCCGGGTGGGACACCGTCCTCTCTGATGGAGGGACAGGGACCCAGAGCCGATGCAGCAAGTTGATTTTATACCCCCAAATACCACGGGGTTTCCCCAGAACTTAGGATCCAGGGAGCTTATTTGCATTCTTGGGTTAGGCCCAAGCATTCCTGGTGCTTGACTGGATTTACATATCAAAGCCACACTACCCAACACCTGGGCAAAGTTAAGAGTTCATACCGATAACACATCTGCCTTTTTGGTGACTGTGTATCCAAGACGCGGCTCTGCCTGTCGCCTCGGACTCAGCTGACAATAATTTATTTTTATTTATTTATTTTTTTTTTTTATACATTTTATTGATTTTTTACAGAGAGGAAGAGAGAGGGATAGAGAGTTAGAAACATCGATGAGAGAGAAACATCCATCAGCTGCCTCCTGCACACCCCCCACTGGGGATGTGCCTGCAACCAAGGCGCATGCCCTTGACCGGAATCGAACCTGGGACCTTTCAGTCTGCAGGCGACGCTCTATCCACTGAGCCAAACCGGTTTCGGCATCAGCTGACAATAATTTAAAGAAATGCCCGTAACAGTCTGTGTCTCAGCCGAGAGAGTAAGATCCCGCTGGGGGTGAGGGCCCCCCCCCCCCCCCCGTCAGCGCTGGGGACTCGGCTGCTGCGGAGCTTGCTCTTCTTGGGAGTCGGGCAAATAGATGTTCCTTGGGAGCAGCTCTTGGGGTCTCATTGGCGCATTGGGTGGGAAGATCCCCAAAGGGATTGGGAGCTGAACACGGGGCCCCTCCTGCCAGGTGTGCGCGGAGGCCAGGATGAAGCTGAAAAAGCAGGTGACCGTGTGCGGGGCCGCTGTCTTCTGCGTGGCCGTCTTCTCCCTCTACCTCATGCTGGACCGAGTGCAGCACGACCCGACCAGGCACCAGAATGGCGGGAACTTCCCCCGGGTGAGTCACGCCTGGCGTCTGAGGTCTTCACGGACACGTCGTCAGGGCTCAGCGCCCAGCTGGAGAGCCGTGTCAGCCCGGGACGAGAACATTCCTCCCCCAGGGGCAGCTTTTCTAGAAACCCGGAGCTAAAAACGAGGATGCCAACGGAAGGAGGAGGGGGAAACGGCATGATGGGCTGCTGCTCTGTCTGGGGAATTTTTTATTTCAATATATTTTTATTGATTCCAGAGAGGAAGGGAGAGGGAGAGAGAGAGAGAAACATCCATGATGAGAGAGAATCACGGATCGGCTGCATCCTGCACGCCTCCTACTGGGAATGGAGCCCGCAACCCGGGCCTGTGCCCTTGACCGGAATTGAACCTGGGACCTCTCGCAAGCCGATGCTCTATCCACTGAGCCAAACCAAATCAGCTAGGGCGGTCTTGGGAATTCTTTTTTTATTTTTTATTTTTTATTTTTATTGATTTCAGAGAGGAAGGGAGAGGAAGAGGGAGAGATAGAAACATCAACGATGAGAGAATCATTGATTGGCTGCCTCTTGCACGCCCCCCACTGGGGATCGAGCCCGCAACCTGGGCATGTGCCCTTGACTGGAATCGAACCTGGGACCTTTCAGTCCGCAGGCCAACACTGTATCCACTGAGCCAAACCAGCTAGGGCGGTCTTGGGAATTCTTGGCAGCTATTGCTAATGGATTGCACCATGCATTCCCACGGAGCCCAGATGCAGTCCTTGTGGGCACAGGGCGCCGTGGAGGATAGGCGTGTGAGGTGAAACCTCGGCCTCCCGGAGCTGGAGGGCGAGGGTGCTCCCAGCCCAAGTGGATTGAAGTCCTCCGGGGTGATTCTCGTCTCCTCCCGTATCTGGCCCGAGCCGTGGCCCCGTAGGCTCGTGGTTCTGCCTTCCTCGGGGCGGGCCAGGGTCGTAGTCAGGCCTCAGGTGCAGGCCGCAGGCCGAGAGCACCCCGAGGCGGAGGGAGGCGCGGAGGGTGATTGCTCTCTGGTTTTCTGGCAGAGCCAAATTTCTGTGCTGCAGAACCGCATCGAGCAGCTGGAGCAGCTGCTGGAGGAGAACCACGAGATCATCAGCCACATCAAGGAGTCCGTGCTGGAGCTGACCGCCAACGCCGAGGGCGCGCCCGCCCTGCTGCCCTACTACACGGCCAACGGCTCCTGGGTGGTGCCGCCCGAGCCCCGGCCCAGCTTCTTCTCCGTCTCCCCCCAAGACTGCCAGTTTGCTCTGGGGGGCCGGGGCCAGAAGCCGGGGCTGCAGGTAAGAGCCAGAGCCGGCGGGGACCCCCCGGGGCCGGAGCGGCGCCGCTGAGCCGGCGCCTGCTCCGCAGATGCTGAGCGTGTCGGAGGAGCTGCCTTTCGACAACGTGGACGGCGGCGTGTGGAAGCAGGGCTTTGACATCTCCTACGGCCCCCACGACTGGGACGCCGAGGACCTGCAGGTGTTCGTGGTGCCGCACTCCCACAACGACCCAGGTGAGGGCCGGCGGCCCGCAGCCGGGCAGGGAGCAGGCTGGCTTTAAAAAATCCTACCTAATAAAATAGTAATATGCAAATCGACCGCACCTTCGCTACGCCCAAGCCACGCCCACCAGCCAATCAGGGCAAGTATGCAAATTACCCAACAAAGATGGCGGTTAATTTGCATACGCTGAGGGAGGGAGGAGTGAAGACTGAAGACAACTTAGAAGGAAGAGGGAAGAAAAGCGGAAAGCAAGGTGGCTGCCAGAGGGAAAGCCCGGGCGGGGTGGGGCGGGGCGGAGCAGGGTGGGTGGCAGTGGCCTGCCGGCCAAAAAGGCGGCAGCAGCAAGTGGCTGTGGCCGCTTGCAGGATTCTTCCTGCAAATGGGCTACTAGTATATATATAATTTGATTTTATTGACTTTTTACAGAGAGGAAGGGAGAGGGATAGAGAGTTAGAAACATCGATGAGAGAGAAACATCCATCAGCTGCCTCCTGCACACCCCCCACTGGGGATGTGCCCGCAACCAAGGTACATGCCCTTGGCCGGAATCGAACCCGGGACCTTTTAGTCCGCAGACCGACGCTCTGTCCACTGAGCCAAACTGGCCAGGGCTAAAAATATTTTTTTATTGATTTCAGACAGGGAGAGAGAGATAGTGATGAGAGAGAAGCATCCATAGGCTGCCTCCTGCACGCCCCACACTGGGGATCGAGCCCACAACCCTGGGGGGCATGTGCTCTGACCGGGAATCGAACCATGACCTCCTGGTTCATAGGCCGACACTCAAACACTGAGCCACGCCGGCCGGGCTCGGTGGGCTTTCTGACGGCAAGGGTAAGGGAGAGACAGTCGGAGGAGGTGTGGCCTCCTCAGGGGACCCTGTCGCTCCCCAGGCTGGATCAAGACCTTTGACAAGTACTACGCGGAGCAGACCCAGCACATCCTCAACAGCATGGTGACCAAGCTGCAGGAGGACCCCCGGCGGCGCTTCCTCTGGGCCGAGGTCTCCTTCTTTGCCAAGTGGTGGGACAACATCAACGCCCAGAAGAAAGCGGCCGTCCGGAGGCCAGTGGCTGTCGGGAGGCGAGGGAGGGCTGTCCTCTGGGCCTAGGGTGGGCGGGCGGGTTTCGCCTGAAGCTGTGGTCCCTCTGTGGCTGGAGAGGCAGGGGGACATGGCAGGGGTGAGGCGTGATGGTGGAGGGGAGGGGCCGAGATGAGATGGGAGGGGCTGAGATGAGGTGGGAGGGGCTGAGATGAGGTGGGAGGGGCTGAGAATGAGGTGGGAGGGGCTGAGGTGAGGTAGGAGGGGCCGAGTGAGATGGGAGGGGCTGAGATGAGATGGGAGGGGCCGAGTGAGATGGGAGCGGCTGAGAATGAGGTGGGAGGGGCTGAGAATGAGGTGGGAGGAGCTGAGAATGAGATGGGAGGGGCTGAGATGAGATGGGAGGGGCTGAGATGAGATGGGAGGGGCTGAGAATGAGATGGGCGGGGCTGATAATGAGGTGGGAGGGGCCCAGATGAGATGGGAGGGGCTGAGATGAGATGGGAGGGGCCGAGATGAGATGGGAGGGACTGAGATGAGATGGGAGGGGCCGAGATGAGATGGGAGGGGCTGAGAATGAGATGGGAGGGGCTGAGAATGAGGTGGGAGGGGCCCAGGTGAGATGGGAGGGGCTGAGAATGAGATGGGAGGGGCTGAGATGAGGTGGGAGGGGCTGAGAATGAGGTGGGAGGGGCTGAGAATGAGATGGGAGGGGCTGAGAATGAGGTGGGAGGGGCTGAGAATGATGTGGGAGGGGCTGAGAATGAGGTGGGAGGGGCTGAGAATGAGATGGGAGGGGCTGAGATGAGGTGGGAGGGGCTGAGAATGAGGTGGGAGGGGCCCAGGTGAGATGGGAGGAACTGGTTGGAGAGTCACTGTGTTAGGAGAAATCAGAGTTCTGTGAGCACAGGGAAGAGAAAGCCAGGAGCCAGGCCCCTGAAAGCGCAGGACCAGGACAGCAGGGACGCTGGCTAGCGGGAAAGGAGGGCCCACGTCTGTCCCCTTGGTCCCAGGTTCCCGTGGGCTGGCTCTTGAGGCCAGTGCGCCCGGGTCCCAGCCTCTTCTGTTTGGCACGACTGGGCAGGTGCCCCCCTCGCTGCCCGCCCCCCCACCCCCGCTGAGTGTGAGTCCTTCCCTGCAGGCTGGTGGGCAGCGGGCAGCTGGAGATTGCGACAGGAGGCTGGGTGATGCCCGATGAGGCCAACTCCCATTACTTCGCCCTGATCGACCAGCTCATCGAGGGACACCAGTGGCTGGAGAAGAATCTCGGTGAGGCAGGCTGCGGAGAGGGCGTCTGCCCCCAGAGCTGGCCCAGAGGGGAGCTGGGGCTGTAAGGTGCTGGGTTGGCAGATGGCGGTACCTTTGTGTGCTAATTCCCCCACCCAGGGCCGGTGTGATGGCCGGAAGGGAGCTGGGACCAGTCCCAGGAGGCCCGGCGGGGGGTGTTCAGGGCTCTGGCTTCCGTTCCCCTGCCCAGGTGTGACCCCGCGCTCGGGCTGGGCCGTGGACCCCTTCGGCCACAGCCCCACCATGGCTTACCTGCTGCGCCGTGCCAACCTGACCGGCATGCTGATCCAGAGGGTGCACTACGCCATCAAGAAGCACTTTGCGGCCACCCACAGCCTGGAGTTCATGTGGAGGCAGAGCTGGGGTAAGGCCAGGTGGGGAGAGGGGGTGACAGTGGTCGCTCTCTTGGGGAAGGGCAGGGACCTCAGAACAGGTCACCGGAAGCGCTCTGTCCCTCAGGACGGGTGGAGATCACGCTGACCTGGTCTCTGTGGGACCTGCTGTTCGTCCCCGGGGGAGCTGTGTACTCCTGAGCCTTCCCTGCGTCCTGACCCTTGACCTGCACATCCTCTGCAGTCTTAAGTCTAGGTCGAGCCTCCCCGCCCCCCCCCCTTTTATTTTAATCCTCACCTGAAGATATCTTTCCATTGATTTTCAGAGAGAGTGGAAGAGAGAGGGAAAGACAGAGAGAAGCATCGATGTGAGAGAAACACATCGATTGGTTGCCTCCTGCACGTGCCACGATCAGGGCCCGGGCCGGGGAGGAGCCTGCAACCCAGGTCCGTGCCCTTGACCGGAATCGAACCCGCAGGCCGACGCTCCAGCCACTGAGCCACCCCGGCCAGGGCCGAGCCTCCCCTTCCTCAGGGGTGCCTGCAGCTGGAGCGGATCGCTGTCCTGCGGGCGCCCCTGCGCCCAGCTCCCGACACCGCCGGCCGGGGGCTGACTGCCCGCTGTGTCCTCCTCAGACGCGGACTCCAGCACAGACATCTTCTGCCACATGATGCCCTTCTACAGCTACGACATCCCCCACACCTGCGGCCCGGACCCCAAGATCTGCTGCCAGTTTGATTTCAAACGCCTGCCCGGCGGGCGCATCAACTGCCCGTGGAAGGTGCCTCCTCGTGCCATCACCGAGGCCAACGTGGCCGAGAGGTACGGCCGCCAGCCCGCCGGGCTCTGCCGCGTGGGCTTCGGAAGAGGGGAGTGGGCTCGGGGGGTGCGTCAGGCCCGCAGCCACTTGGGTGGTGGCTTCCTTCCGAGTCTCCCTGGGGAGTGGAGTGGCTCAGGAGCCACCTGTCCCACGTGGTCTTATTTCCTAAGTGAGCCTGTCTTTTCTTAAAATATATTTTATTGATTTTTTCACAGAGAGGAAGGGAGAGGTAGAGAGAGCTAGAAACATCGATGAGAGAGAAACATCGATCAGCTGCCTCCTGCACGCCCCCCACTGGGGATGTGCCCGCAACCAAGGTCCATGCCCTTGACCGGAATCGAACCTGGGACCTTTCAGTCCGCAGGCCGACGCTCTATCCACTGAGCCACACCGGTTTCGGCAAGCCTGTGTCCTGACGAACTGTCAGAGCCGCGTGGCTGACCCAGAGGGGAATACTTCTCAGATCGGTACCGTTCCTTCCAACCTTCAGCCCCACGTGACCTCAGTCAGCCGGGACCCTCCGTGTTCCAGGAACCCGGAACCCCGCGCGGGGGTGCGTGTGGTGCTGCCCCTGAGAAAGCAGGCTCGTTCCCTTTGAGACAAGCGCTGGGGACCCCGAGAATGTCACTGTGGCTGACATGGCCCCCTGGGAACGGGCAGGGTAAGAGGGGTCAGAAACAGCGATTCAGCCAGAACCAGTCCGGCCTGAAGAATGCAACAGGTTGAACTGGTTTTCAGGCTGCAGCCTCGGATTCCCATGGTGGCCGAGAGGTAGAAGGGCATGTGACTGGAGGGAGAGAAAGGCGTCTTTTGTTTCCAGATCCGGAAACCTCAATGCGGCTCCCAAACACACACCGAGGCCCGGGCTGTGGAGGCAGGACTTTTATTATTTCTTTTAATTAAAAAATATTACTATTATTTTTAATCCTCACCCGAGGATATTTTTCCATTGGTTTTTAGGGAGAGTGGAAGAGAGAGGGAAAGACAGAGAAACATCGATGTGAGAGAAACACATCGATTAGTTGCCTCCTGCACGTGCCCCAACCAGGGCCCGGGCCTGGGAGGAGCCTGCAACCAAGGTACGTGCCCTTGACCGGAATCGAACCCGGGACCCTTCGGTCCATAGGCCGATGCTCTATCCACTGAGCCAGACCGGCTACAGGTGCCAGCCGAGGTGTGCAGCAAGCAAGTCATGGAGTAACTTCATTTTCTCCTTTGAAAGACCTCCTGGGTCAGTGGTCGGCAAACCGCGGCTTGCGAGCCACATGCGGCTCTTTGGCCCCTTGAGTGTGGCTCTTCCACAAAATGCCACGGCCTGGGCGAGTCTATTTGAAGAAGTGGCGTTAGAAGAAGTTTAAGTTTAAAAAATGTGGCTCTCAAAAGAAATTTCAATCGTTGTCCTGTTGGTATTTGGCTCTGTGGACTAATGAGTTTGCCGACCACTGTCCTAGGCGGATAAATGAGGGGGAAATGGTATTTGAGGAGTCCTCTCCTGAAAACAAGATAGAAAAGCTGACCAGCACAGTAAGTAGCTTAGTAGCTGGTTGAACTGCCACACCACATTTTTGTAGGTTGATCTGAAAAGAGAAAGGCGGCCCGGCCAGGTGTGGCTCAGCGGGTGAGCATCGACCCAGGAACCAAGGGTCACCAGTTCGACTCCCGGTCAGGGCACAGGCCCAGGTTGCCAGCTCCATCCATCCCCGTGGGGGGCGTGCAGGAGGCAGCCGATCAGTGATTCTCCCTCATCACTGATGTTTCTGTTTCTCTCTCCCTCTCCCTCCCTCTCTCTCTAAAATCAACAAAAATATTTTTTTTTAAAAAAAAGAGAGAGAAAGGGGCTTTGATGATATGCTACACGTACCTGTTTGTTTGTTGATTTTACCAGTAACTTGGACGAGAAAGAAAATAAACGTTTCTATGTAGTTTCTACTAGGTGCCAGGCACTGTTCCAGTGTTCTAGCAGGTATTAATTCATGCACTTTGTTTTAATTCTCATAAAGGTCTGATGGCAGATACTGATAGTGTCCTCATTTTATGGGAACTGAGGCCCAGAGAGGTTGAGTCACCCGCCCCAGGTCACACAGCTGGTGCAGGCCCCTCGCTCCAGGGCTGCCACACTCGCCGATGGACAGAATGAAGCCGCGTGTCAGGATCTGGGTCCCAGCCCTTTGGCATGTGGGTCGAATCTGACCGCTGAGATTTATTAGGCACAGGTGTAAGTTTCCACCCTTAGCCTCAGAAAATGAGACATTTCAGGGTGAGGAGAAAAGCCCTCGAGAGCCACACGCATGGACAGACGGCACTGTGGGGTGGCCGGGGGGCTGCTCACCACACCCACGTGAACACGCCGCTCCCATGGGAGCACCGGGCAGGACAGCGGGGGTTCTGTCTGCCCTCGTGGGCCGGCCCACCCTCGTCCCCGTATCCATCACCGGGTCCCTGCACGGAGGAGCGTGGGTGCATCTTTGGGATGTTTTAACATACATACGTGTTTTATTGATGTCAGAGAGGAAGGCAGAGGGGGAGGGAGAGAAACATCCATGATGAGAGAGAGTCATGGATCGGCTGCCTCCTGCACGCCCCCCACTGGGGATCGAGCCCACAACCTGGGCCTGTGCCCTTGACCAGAATCGAACTTGGGACCCTTCAGTCCGCAGGCCAACGCTCTATCCACTGAGCCACACTGGTGAGGGCCTTAGGTGTGTTTGGAGGAGAATCACAGGGGAGGAGGGCTGGCCTGTTGTGTGTGGGGTCAGGAGATTGAACCATCCCTGCAGCCCGGCACAGGCCGCTCTCCGCCCGTCAGCACCGTGGAGAGCGCCGGGCTCCAGGCCTGGATCCTACCCGGGAGGTGGGCACCTGCAGGCCAGGGACTCCCCACGGGGGCCATGCTCAGCATCCTGTCACCCCGGGCCTCACCCGGGCCCTGCCCCCCACAGGGCGGCCCTGCTCCTGGACCAGTACCGCAAGAAGTCCCGGCTCTTCCGGAGCAACGTCCTGCTGGTGCCGCTGGGCGACGACTTCCGCTACGACAAGCCCCAGGAGTGGGACGCCCAGTTCTTCAACTACCAGCGGCTCTTCGACTTCCTCAACAGCAGGCCCGACCTCCACGTGCAGGTGCGGCCGGCGGCCCCCGCCTTCCCAGGAGGCCCCACACCGGGGTTCCCTCCCGGCCTTCGCAGGGCTTCTCTTCTCTTTCTTTTTTTTAAAGGTTTATTTTTCACTCACTTATTTATCATGTTTTTTCAATCCTCACCCGAGGGTATTTTTTCCATCGATTTTTCGAGAGAGTGGAAGGGGGAGGGAGAGAAACGTCGATGTGAGAGAGACACATCGATGGGTTGCCTCCTGCACGCACCCGACCAGGGCCGGGGAACCTGCCACCGAGGTACGTGCCCTTGACCGGAATCGAACCCGGGGCCCTTCAGTCCATGGGCCAGCGCTCTATCCACTGAGCCACACTGGCTAGGGCCATACTTTATTTTTTATTATTTTTAATTTTAATTTTTTTTAAAAATTACTTTATTGATTAAGGTATCACATATTTGTCCACATCCCCCCATTCCCATCCCAAACCCCTCCCCATGCATGCCCCCACCCCCCTGTTGTCCGTGACCACTGGTTAGGTAATTTTAATTTTTTAAATACATTTTTATTATTTCAGAGAGGAAGGGAGATGGAGAGAGAGATAGAAACATCCATGATGAGAGAGAATCATTGATTGGCTGCCTCCTGCACGCCCCCTCCTGGGGATCGAGCTCACAACCTGGGCATGTGCCCTTGACCAGAATCGAACCCGAGACCATTCAGACTGCAGGCTGATGCTCTATCCACTGAGCAAACCCAGCTAGGGCTATTTTTTATTTTTTTAAGTAAACTTTTTATTGTTGATAGTATAATAGGTATTTTTCCTTTACCCCCATTCTCCCAACCCGTTCTTACCGAACCCCCCAGTCTTCACTACCCTATTGCCCGTGTCCATGGGCTGTGCATATAAGTATATAAGTTCTTTGGTTTATCTCTTCTCGTCCCCCCAACCCCACATCGAGCTGTGTCAGTCTGTTCCATGCCTCTTATTTTGTTGGTCAATGCATTCTGTTCATTAGATTCCACAGATAAGTGAGATCATGTGGTATTTGTCTTTCTCATCTGCCCGAATGGTCTCCCAGGCCCCCAGCGGGGGCGTGGGGCCAGAGGGTGGCCAGGACAGGGACTGCGTAGGCAGGGGCTGCGGCACTGAGGGGAAGGGGTTTCCGGGGTCCCCGCAGGCCCAGTTCGGCACCCTCTCCGACTACTTTGACGCCCTGTACAAGAGGACGCGGGTGGAGCCAGGGGCCCCGCCCCCGGGGTTCCCTGTGCTGAGCGGAGACTTCTTCTCCTACGCGGACCGCGAGGACCATTACTGGACCGGCTACTACACCTCCCGGCCCTTCTACAAGAGCCTGGACCGCGTCCTGGAGGCCCACCTGCGGTGAGCGCCGGCCGGGCCCGGGGCGGGCGGGAGGGGGACCCGGGAGGCGCTGACGCCCCTCTCTGCACAGCGGGGCGGAGATCCTCTACAGCCTGGCAGCCGCTCACGCCCGCCGCGCCGGCCTGGCCAGCCAGTACCCGCTCTCGAACTTCGCCCTCCTGACCGAGGCTCGGCGCACCCTGGGGCTCTTCCAGCACCACGACGCCATCACCGGCACCGCCAAGGAGGCCGTGGTGGTGGACTACGGGGTCAGGTGCGGGCCCCGTCCCCCCTGGGCTCCACGCCCCTGCCCCCCGTCCCAGAGCAAGGCGGTGCGGGCGGTCCGTGGGCAGGCCGCCTGGAGCCCCGTCCCGCGGGCAGCGCGGGCAGCGTGTGTGGCCGGCTCCCCCACATTCCCTCCTGTCCCCCAGGCTGCTGCGCTCCCTGGTCAGCCTGAAGCAGGTCATCATTAACGCCGCTCACTACCTGGTGCTGGGGGACAAGGAGGCCTACCGCTTCGACCCCGAGGCGCCCTTCCTCCAGATGGTGAGTCCTTCCTGCACCTGCTCGGGACCCCCCCCAGGAGCAGGGGGTGAGGGTCTCACTCCTCTTTCCTGCCCTGTCCTGGGGTGAGCGCAGCTGCCCGTCCCCACTCAGGACACGGGTGGGGAGGCGGCAGGATGCTGCCTCAGGCCGAGTCCCCTGATGGCTCTTCCCTTCCCACCATTTTTTAAAAAATTATTATTATTTTTTAATATTCTTATTGATTTCAGAGAGGAAAGGAGAGGGAGAGAGAGATAGAAACATCAGTGATGAGAGAGAATCACCGACTGGCTGCCTCCTGCACACCCCCCACTGGGCATGAAGCCAACAACCCGGGCATGTGCCCTTGACCAGAATCAAACCCGGGACCCTTCAGTCCGCAGGCTGTCGCTCTATCCACTGAGCCAAACCGGCCAGGGCCCCACCACTTTTTTAATACATTTTTTTAAATTGATTTCAGAGAGGAGAGGGAGAGAGAGAGAAACATCAATGATGAGGGAGACACATGGATCGGCTGCCTCCTGCACGCCCCCTACTGGGGATCGAGCCCGCAATCCGGGCATGTGCCCTTGACTGGGAATCGAACCTGGGACCCTTCAGTCCGCAGGCTGACGCTCTATCCATTGGGCCACACCAGCTAGGGCCTTCCCACCGTTTAATTCCAGGATGACACCCGCTTAAACCATGACGCCCTGCCGGAGCCCACGCTGATCCAGCTGGACGCCTCGCCCAGGTGAGCGGGACCAGGCCGGGCTGGGGCAGAGCCGCTCCCTCCCCGCCCCCCCCCCCCCCACCCCCCCCACTGCCCCCACACCTGCCCCAGGCACAGAGGCCGCCTGGCGAGCGCACCTCCCACCCGCAGGTACGTGGTGCTGTTCAACCCGCTGGACCAGGAGCGGCTCAGCGTGGTGTCCCTGCTCGTCAGCTCGCCCCGGGTGCGCGTCCTGTCGGACGAGGGCCAGCCCCTGGCCGTGCAGGTCAGCGCGCACTGGAGGTCCGCCACCGACATGGTCCCCGACGTCTACCAGGTGACCCCCTGCCCATCGCGGGCCCCTGTCCCTCAGCACCAGCCTCCCGCCCTCCTCCGTGCCCCCGAGGTGGGGACCGGGGTCCTGCGGGCGGGGCCGCCCAGGGCACAGTCGCTGCTGAGGTTTCTGTCCTCGAAGGGAAGGCGGGTCTGGAATAGTCCTGGCGAGAGTCACAGTGGCCTTCTATTGCCTGTCACGCATTCTTACAGCAAACCTTTATTTTTATTTTCTTATTTACCGTATTTTCCGGCGTATAAGACGACTTTTTAACCCAGGGAAATCTTCTATACGCCCAGTCGTCTTATACGCCGGAAAATACGGTATTTGTTTTAAATAATAATATTTACTTTTTTATTTTTTTTTAAATATATTTTATTGATTTTTTACAGAGAGGAAGAGAGAGGGATAGAGAGTTAGAGACATCGATGAGAGAGAAACATCGATCAGCTGCCTCCTGCACACCCCCTACTGGGGATGTGCCCGCAACCAAGGTACATGCCCTTGACCGGAATTGAACCTGGGACTCTTGAGTCTGCAGGCCGACGCTCTATCCACTGAGCCAAACCGGTTTCGGCTACTTTTTTATTTTTATTGATTTCAGAGAGGGAGAGAGAGAGAGAAACATCAATGATGAGAGATCATCATGGATCGGCTGCCTCCCGCGCGCCCCCTATAGGGGATCGAGCCTGCAACCCGGGCATGAGCCCTGACGGGGAATCAAACCCGGGACCCTTCAGTCCGCAGGCCGGTGCTCTATCCACTGAGCCACACCGGCTAGGCGTGTGGTTGCCACTGCATAGTTTTTCCAGTGTCATTGAGATTCATAACAGTCTGACCGGGGGCAAGCAATACCACCCCCCCTTGCCGAGGAGGGACGGAGGCCCCGGCGGGTGCAGGGACTTGCTCAGGCCCCAGACCCCGGATTCCGGGCCTGCGCCCAGAACTGACCCCCTGTGCCATAGGTGTCTGTGCCCGTCCGCCTGCCGGCGCTGGGCCTGGGCGTGCTGCAGCTGCAGCTGGGCCTGGACGCGCCCCGCACCCTGCCCTCCTCCGTGCGCGTCTACCTGCACGGCCGCAAGCTGGCCGTCAGCCGGCACGAGGCCTTCCCCCTCCGCGTCATCGACTCGGGCCCCGGCGACTTCGCCCTCAGCAACCGCTACATGCAGGTCTGGTTCTCAGGCCTCAGCGGGCTCCTCAAGGTAAGGCCCGGCGGGAGCCAGAGGGTGCGGGTGCCGCGGGTGCCGGCGGGCCGGGGGACCTGGGGGGCTCCCGGGGGCAGATCGTCCGCGCCCTCCCGGGGGCAGGCCTGACATGCCGGCGTGGGGCCAGGGGTCAGGGCTGTGTGTTTTGGCAGAGCGTCCGAAGGGTGGACGAGGAGCGGGAGCAGCGCGTGGACATGCAGTTCTTGGTCTACGGCACCCGCACGTCCAAGGACAAGAGCGGCGCCTACCTCTTCCTGCCTGACGGCGAGGCCCAGGTACCCGAGGACACGGCGGGACCCCGGGGGCCGGGGCCTCCCTCCCTCCCAGGGCACCGGAGACCCTCCCTTCGGGGCCTGGCTGGGCTGCCTTAGAGGTGGGAGCGGGGGCGGGGAGCCCACGGGGGGTGGGGGGGTGGGGTTGGCCCAGCTCAGCCAGGGTCTCAGGCCAGAGCCCTGCTCCTCCCCGGCCTGGCCCCGGGCTGGCCCCTCCCGCTCTGCTCTGTGCCGGGGCTCAGTGCCGCCCGCTCCTCCCCAGCCCTACGTGCCCAAGGAGCCCCCCGTGCTGCGCGTCACCGAGGGCCCCTTCTTCTCGGAGGTGGCGGCGTACTACGAGCACGTCCACCAGGTGGTCCGGCTCTACAACCTGCCAGGTGCGCCCCGGGGGGGGGATCGGGGGGGGGCGGCAGGAGGCATGGGCCCGGGGCTGTGACCCCGCTTCCTCCTGCCCGGGCCGCGGGGACAGCTCTTCCCGACCAGCGATCGTCGGAGGAGGGCTGATGCTTCATTGATTCTCGGGGCGTAAAGGGTGTCCAGGGAGAAACGCTGGGGGTGGCACAGCCCGCCCGGCTGCCTCTCCGCCGTGGCTCAGCCCCCCACGCCCCCTCTGTCCCCGTGCCCAGGGGTGGAGGGGCTGTCGCTGGACGTGTCGTCGCTGGTGGACATCCGGGACTACGTCAACAGGGAGCTGGCCCTGCGCGTCCGCACGGACATCGACAGCCACGGCACCTTCTTCACGGACCTCAACGGCTTCCAGGTGACCCCGGGCCCGGGGCTGGGGGGCCCTCGGAGCAGAACTGGGGCTGGGTTTTGCTTCCGTCCGAGGCCCTGGGGTGAGGTCGGGAGGGGTGTCCGCCCGATGGAGAAGGGGAACCAGGCGGGAGTGGCCAGGGCCCCCTTCAGACTGGGGACCCCCTGGGTCCCAGCCGGGGCCTGGGTGCCCTTGACCGGCTGGCCTGGGCCCACAGGTGCAGCCCCGGCGGTATCTGAAGAAGCTGCCCCTGCAGGCCAACTTCTACCCCATGCCCGCCATGGCCTACATCCAGGACGCCCAGAACCGGCTCACGCTGCACACGGCGCAGGCCCTGGGCGTCTCCAGCCTCCACGACGGTGAGTGGGAGCAGGAGCCGCGTGGGGGGCAAAGGGCAAGAAAGGAAGCGCCTCCTGCCCCCAGTCTCTCCGCTCCACAGTCCCCCCTCTCCTTCCAGTTTGCACCCTTCCCCCCCCCCCCCCCCGCCGTGTCCTGTTCCCCGTTCGATAGGGGGTGAGCCATTAACAGCTGCCAGTCACATGTGCCACTGCCACCTCTCCCCTGATGGAGGCGCCTGGGGGTGGGTGCCCCTCAAGAGGCATCAGAATATTGAACAGTGATTCTCTTTTTTTTATTTTTTTTATTTATTTATTTTTAAATATTTTATTGATTTTTTACAGAGAGGAAGAGAGAGGGATAGAGAGTTAGAAACATCGATGATAGAGAAACATCCATCAGCTGCCTCCTGCACACCCCGCATTGGGGATGTGCCCGCAACCAAGGCACATGCCCTTGACCGGAATCGAACCTGGGACCCTTCAGTCCGCAGGCCGACGCTCTATCCACTGAGCCAAACCGGTTTCGGCGTGATTCTCTTTTTAAAGAAAAAAAAAATTTTAAATTGATTTCAGAGAAGAATCATTGATCAGCTGCCTCCTGCACGCCCCCTACTCAGAATCGAGCCTGCAACGGGGCATGTGCCTTGACTGGGAATCGAACCCGGGACCTCTCAGTCCATGGGATGGCGCTCAATCCACTGAGCCACCCCAGCCTGGCTGAACGTTGCTTCTCAGCTGAGCTGTGCAGTCCCCTCTGGCCAGGGATGGGAGAGGGACCGGTGTGGGAAGGGCATCGGTGTAATGAATTATTTAGCGAAGGAGAAAGAGATGTACGTCTTCCTACTCACGGTCATTAAACGATGAGAATGGCATTCCTCAGAACCAGAACAAGGGCAGGAGGTGCAATAGCCTGGAGCGGGGCAGCCAGGCGTGTGAGCCCAGGAGCCCCATGCCCTCGGGGCGATGTGAACAGCTTGTACTTCAGCTCTTCCTTCCCGGCGGGGGGCTGTGCAGGGCTGAGCGGAGGCCCGTCAGGCTGTGCAGGGGCCGGCGGTGAGGGCAGTCCTGGGAGAGTGGACTCTGCTGCCCCTTCCCCGGGGTCACCCGGATGTAGAACTTTCCTGTGGTCTGTCTGCCACAAGGCTGTGTCCACGCTTGGTGCTCTCTGCCCTTCCGGGAAACAGCGTGCTAAGAAATGATTGTTTCATTTTTTTAATTTTTTATTTTATTTATTTATTTATTTAAAATATATTTTATTGATTTTTTACAGAGAGGAAGGGAGAGGGATAGAGAGTCAGAAACATCGATGATAGAGAAACATCGATCAGCTGCCTCCTGCACACCCCCCACTGGGGATGTGCCCGCAACCAAGGTACATGCCCTTGACTGGAATTGAACCTGTGACCTTTCAGTCCGCAGGCCGACACTCTATCCACTGAGCCAAACCGGTTTCGGCTGTTTTATTTTTTTTATTTATTCATTTGAGAAAGGGGAAGAGGGAGAGAGAAAAGAAAAAACAAACATTGATTCTTTGTATCCCTTATTTGTGCATCATTGATTGATTCTCGTATGTGCCCTGACCGGGGATTGAACCCACAACCTGTGTGCGTCGGGATGACGCTCTGAACAGCCATCCAGCCAGGGTCTAAGAAGTGACTGTTTTATATGCCAGGGGTCTGTTGTCGGCTTTTCAGCCACCTTTCTGTGATTGCTCGGTGAAGACTGCGGAACCGCCGACATCAGAACCAGGGCTGGGATGGGGAGAGGCGGGAGGGCCATGGTGTGGGAAGGCCCTCCAGAGGGTCTTTAAAAAGCAGGCGCTGGGAAAACCCTCCCCCCAGCAACACATGTCCGCTTTGCAGTGCGCCCCGTCCCAAGCGCATTTCAGAGAGAGAGCCCGGGCCATCACTGCCGTCTCTTTTCCCCTGGGCAACCCCAAGGACCCCCCTCCCAGCCTCTGCCTGACTCGCCAACTGGCTGTCCTCTTGCACCCCTCCTGCCCGAGGAGGCGGGCAGAGCTGGAGTCTGTCCCCGCCTGGAGCAGGCCGGAGAGCGGGTGTCAATGCCCGGTTAGGCCTGGGAGCAGCTGCTGAAGACTGGCCGGTGGTGGCTGTGTGTCTGGGAGACACGGGGCAGGGCCGAGATCTGCCGGGGCGGCCTCCCCCGCCGGGCCTCGACTCCGATGTCCTCTGCAAGGCCAGCCCTTCACGGAGCCCCCTCCCAGCTCTAGCCCCAGGGCTTCTCTCCCTCCCGAGTGACTCAGCTTCCGGCCACCACCACCCACCTCCCCCGGGCTCTGTGCTGGGTCCTTCTGAAGGTCACTGTCTGTTCCCCGGGCACTCACAGTTCACTCCCGCAGGCCAGCTGGAGGTGATCCTCGACCGGCGGCTGATGCAGGACGACAACCGAGGCCTGGGCCAGGGGCTCAAGGACAACAAGAGGACCCGCAACCACTTCCGCCTCCTCTTGGAGCGCCGCACCCTGGGCAGTGAGGTGAGGCGGGGCTCCCTCCCAGGGGTGGCCCTGGGGTGCAGCGAGGGCTCGGGGAGCACAGCTAGAGCTGGACAGGGGTGGCGAGAGGACGGCCTGCTTCCTGGGTCAGGGGGAGTCGGGCTAACGCCCTGGAGCTCCATCTCCTGCAGCCTGGCGCCTCCCTCGCCCTGCACCCCGTCTCCAGTGCCCTGTGCCCACCTCCCGCCTCCCTCTCTGCACCTCCCCCGACCCTATCCCTCGGCCCCCCTGGCTCCCCATCCCTCTCTCCGCCAGCCCCTCTCACCTCATGGCTTTTTAAAAAAACATTTACATTTTAATACCTTTTTAAAAATATTTTTTTTTATTGATTTCAGAGAGGGAGGGAGAAGGAGAGAGGGATAGAAACATCAATGATGAGCGAGAATCATTGATCAGCTGCCTCCTGCACACCCCACACTGGGGATCCAGCCAGCAGCCCGGGCCTGTGCCCCGACCGAGAATCGAACCCATGACCGCCTGGTTCATAGGTCCGCACTCAACCACTGAGCCACACCGGCCGGGCCTGGCTTTTTCTCCTAACTGGCACCATGTTGAGGGCCTCGGTCTGTCAGCAGCAGGAGCATAACCGAGAGAGAAGGGCCGGCAGGGGGTGCCGGCAGGGGGTGCCGAACTGTGTCACTCAGCAAGTTGTGGCTGGAATTGGAGCGGTGACCGCCTGCCCCTCCGGCTGCTGTGTCTGTGCCTCAGACAGCCTGAGCTCTCAGGATACTGACTGCTCTCTGGGAATTCATTCGCGGTATGTGCGGGGGCTGAGCCACGTGTGTGGAAAGATTAGGTACAAGATGGGGTGTCCACCGGTTCTGAGGAGCCAGAGAACGTTGTGGCCCAAGGGGGTCGAGGACGGCATCCTGGAGGAGGGGCCCCCCAGGCGCGGCTCTGATGAATGAGGGTCTGATGTCCCCACGCGGCCCAAGGCCCAGAGCGGGCCCTGGTGATACGGAGGAGCAGTGAGTCCGCTCAGACCAGAGCTGCCTGACCAGTGTGGGAGCCACGTGGCTGTTTAAATTAATTAGAGCTGCCCCGGCTGGCGTGGCTCAGTGGCTGAGCATCAGCCTATGAACCAGGAGGTCAGGGTTCGATTCCCGGTCAGGGCACAGGCCCGGGTTGCAGGCTTAATCTCCAGTGTGGGGCGTGCAGGAGGCAGCCGATCCATGATTCTCTCTCATCATTGATGTTTCTCTCTCTCTCTCCCCCTCTCCCTTCCTCTGAAGCCAATAAAAAACATATAAAATAAATATAAAAAATACAAATCAATGGAAAAATAACATCAGGTAAGGATTAACAAAAAAACATGCACAAACCAATTAAAAAACAATAAATTAATTAGAGCTACAGACAGTAACCAATTAGTTCTTCACTCAGACTGGCCACATGTCGGGTGCTCGGTGGCCACGCATGGCGAGGAGGGACCATATTAGTGTAGACGTAGCATGTTCCCATTACTGCAGGGCGCCCTCCCAGCGCTGGGCCAGCACGGGGGTCTAGGAGGCAGGCGGCAGTGACCTTGAATGCCTGGCTAGGAGTCTGGGCTTTACTCAAGGCCATTGAAGGCTGTGAGGCAGGAGGGACATTGTCGGGACCCTGCCCTAAGCACATCACTCCGACAGCGGAGGGGGGAGGGGGGTGTGTGGGAAGAAAGACTGGAGGCTGGGGTGCCAGTTGAAAGGCCATTCAAGTCCCAGCTGGTTTGGCTCAGAGGATAGAGCATCGGGCTGAGGACTGGAGGGTCCCGGGTTTGATTTCTGGGTTGCAGGCTCGATCCCCAGTGTGGGGCGTGCAGGAGGCAGCCGATCCATGATTCTCTCTCATCACTGATGTGTCCATCTCTCTCTCCCTCTCCCTTCCTCTCTGACATCAATAAAAATGTATTTGAAAAAGAAAGGCCATTCAAGCAGGAAAGGCTGGTGGCTTGAACCCGAGCCATGGGAGGGGAAGTCGGGTGGATGTGAGGACACAGCAGAGGTGGGATGAGACCGGGCAGAGGGAAGTGAGGTTCTGGGCAGGTGGGAGGAGGGCGGGACTAGGGACGGAACTGCAGATCCGGGGAGGACAGTTGAGCGCAGCCTGAGTGTGACGTCCAGGTCGGCCATCCAGGTATGTAGTCGGCTCAGCCGTGGGGACCGCTGGGCCCGGGGTCAGGGCCGCTGCCGTGGCCGTGGAGGGTCACGTGGATGACCTTCTCCACCAGCCCGTGTCCCCTGGCCGAGTGCGCATCTGCCGGCCAGCCTCCCCGCCCCGAGACCCTCATCTCCGAGGGAGGTGCCGCTGAGCGGAGTGTCTGTTAACAATCGTGTCACGGGAGCAAAAAAACCCCAAAAAGTAGAGGAGAGTGAAGTAGCCCCCCCCCCCTTTTCTTTAATTGATTTCAGAGAGGAAGAGAGAGGGAGAGAAACATCAATCGTGAGAGAGAATTATTGAACGGCTGCCTCCTGCACGCCCCACACTGGGCACTGAGCCCGCAACCCGGGCATGTGCCCTGAGCGGGAATCGAACCGTGACCTCCTGGTTCCTAGGTCGATGCTCAACCACTGAGCCACGCCGGCCGGCAAGGAGCCCTTTCCAAGTGTGCGATGGGAAGTGGCCGCACTTGACGGGTCCTGGAGCCAGGCCCCCTTGTCTCCAGACCCATCAGGGAAGCTCTTTCCAAAGGCACTGGCCGGTTGTGTTTCATCCTCACCTTCACCCCTCAGCCTGGCTCCGTCCCCTCACCCGCGTCTCGGGCCGATCTTGCAGGTGTCAGACGGCCACTCTACCAGCTACCCGTCCCTCCTCAGCCACCTGACCTCCGAGTACCTGAATGCCCCGGTGCTTGCCCTGCCCGTAGCCAAGCGGCAGCCCCCGGCTCCCGGTCTGCGCTCATTTCATCCTCTGGCTTCCTCGCTGCCCTGCGACTTCCACCTGCTCAACCTGCGCACGCTCCAGGCTGAGGTGAGGATCCCGCTCAGCCCCGGGCCTCCAGGACCAACTTCCAGCCTGTCCTCACCCAGGCTCCTCTTTGTCCCAGCACCGCCTTCGGGCAGAGGTGCTGCTGCACCTGTGAGCCCCGGGGAGCACCTGTGAGCTCAGGGGAGCACCTGTGAGCCCTGGGGAGCACCTGTGAGCTCAGGGGAGCACCTGTGAGCCCTGGGGAGCACCTGTGAGCTCAGGGGAGCACCTGTGAGCTCGGGGAGCACCTGTGAGCCCCGGGGAGCACCTGTGAGCTCGGGGAGCACCTGTGAGCCCCGGGGAGCACCTGTGAGCTCGGGGAGCACCTGTGAGCTCAGGGAAGCACCTGTGAGCTCAGGGGAGCACCTGTGAGCCCCGGGGAGCACCTGTGAGCCCCACGAGCACCTGTGAGCTCAGGGGAGCACCTGTGAGCTCGGGGAGCACCTGTGAGCCCCGGGGAGCACCTGTGAGCCCCGGGGAGCACCTGTGAGCCTCCGGGGAGCATCTGTGAGCCCCGGGGGAGCACCTGTGAGCCCCACGAGCACCTGTGAGCCCCGGGGAGCACCTGTGAGCTTGGGGAGCATCTGTGAGCCCCAGGGAGCACCTGTGAGCCCCGGGGAGCACCTGTGAGCCTCCGGGGAGCATCTGTGAGCCCCGGGGGAGCACCTGTGAGCCCCACGAGCACCTGTGAGCCCCGGGGAGCACCTGTGAGCCCCACGAGTACCTCTGAGCCCCACGAGCACCTGTGAGCTTGGGGAGCATCTGTGAGCCCCAGGGAGCACCTGTGAGCTCAGGGGAGCACCTGTGAGCTTGGGGAGCATCTGTGAGCCCCGGGGAGCACCTGTGAGCCCCGGGGAGCACCTGTGAGCTCGGGAAGCACCTGTGAGCCCCGGGGAGCACCTGTGAGCCCGGGGGAGCACCTGTGAGCTTGGGGAGCACCTGTGAGCCCCGGGGAGCACCTGTGAGCTTGGGGAGCACCTGTGAGCCCCGGGGAGCACCTGTGAGCCCAGGGGAGCACCTGGGAGCTCGGGGAGCACCTGTGAGCCCGGGGAGCACCTGTGAGCTCGGGGAGCATCTGTGAGCTCGGGGAGCACCTGTGAGCCCCGGGGAGCACCTGTGAACCCCGGGGAGCACCTCTGAGCTCGGGGAGCACCCGCCTCACTGCCTTGTGCTGTCTGTCACCAGGATGAGCCCTCCTTGCCCTCGGCAGAAGCTGCACTCATCCTGCACCGCAAAGGCTTCGACTGTGGCCTTGAGGCCAAGAACTTGGGCTTCAACTGCACCACAAGCCAAGGCAAGGTGAGCAGGCCCCGGTGAGGGAGGGGAGCCCCCGAGGAGAGGAGGGAGGGAGTGGGCAGCTGGGAACGGGAGGCGTGAGAGAGGTGGGTGAGGCTGCAGTGAGGTCAGGCAGCGGTCGGCGGGCAGGGGTCACTGGGTATTTTAGAGAGAGAAGCGGAAGCGGCTGACATTTGTTTTCGAAGCTACGGAGGCCCGGCGGGGCAAGTTCTAGACGAGAACAACTGTTCTAGCTGGACAACTGCTCCTGAGCAGGGATGTCCATCAGACACAGAACTTAAAAACCAACAGCACCCCGGCCGGTGTGGCTCAGTGGACAGAGCGCCAGCCTGTGGGCCCAAGGGTCCCGGGCTCGATTCCGGTCAAGGGCACCTACCTGGGTGGCAGGCTCCTCCCCAGCCCGGACCCTGGTCGGGGCCCATGCAGGAGGCAACCAATCGATGTGTTTCTCTCACATCGATGTTTCTGTCTTTCCCTCTCTTTTCTATTCTCCCTAAAAAAAAAAAAAAAAAAAAAAATTAATGGATGAGGATTAACAAAAAACACACACACCCAAAAACAAAAGCCGTCAAGCTGTATTCGTTGCTTAAGCCGGCACCCACAAATGCCTCCACGCGCCAGGTCCTCAGAAGAGGACCAAGACATGGCCCCTGTCCCCCAAGAGCTCCCCGCTGGGTGCAGCGGTCCCGACCCCAGGTTCAAGGTCAGGCTCGGGCTGCGCACATCCGGGTGAGCCTGAGCCGGGGGCAGACCCGCCTGTGCACGTAGGCACCCAGCTGCTGGCGGGCACAGCAAGCATTGGAGGGAGAGCTGCCCTCCCTGGCGTGTCAGCACCCAGCACGGCCCCCCCTCCCTCCTCCGCGCAGGTGGCCCTGGGGAGCCTCTTCCACGGCCTGGACGTGGGCTTCCTGCAGCCGACCTCCCTGACGCTGCTGTACCCGCTGGCCTCGCCCTCCAACAGCACGGACGTGTACCTGGAGCCCATGGAAGTTGCCACCTTCCGCCTCCGCCTGGGCTAAAGGGGCAGGCCAGCCGCAGAGACCGCCTCCAGCGTGAGGTCGGGTCGGACCAGCCACACTGGGCACCCTGTCCCGCTCTGCCTCTCAGAACCGTGACAGACTGAGCTCGGCCTCGCTTCCTGTTTGTTGTCGTTGCTTCTGTGTTCGGGGGCAACCCGCGGCCCCATGCTGGGCGGCCCGGGCAGACGCTGGTGAGACCCAGGAGAGAAGGCCCTGGGTCAGTGGGCAGGGCCCGCCTCGGCTTTGGGGTGTGAGTGGCCGCCCAGCTGGGCACTGGCTCAAGCGCCCGTCCTTTTCCCAGAATGGGATGGAGGAGAATCAGGAGAGGTGGGGGAGGCTGAAGGGGTAACCGCCAGCCTCAGGGTCGGCTGGTCCTAGGGGGTCCTGTGGTCGTGTAGGGACTGTGTCCCGGGGTGGCGAGCAGGAGCAGAGGGGTGCTGGGAGGAGGGCGGGGAGGAGCAGGAGGACTCCCGCTCTGAGTGCTCCCTGGCCCGCACGCCCTGGAGACTGTCGTGGCCAGAGGTCAGGACACTTCAGGTGCCGAATCCCCCGCTCAGACTGGGTGCCTGGTCTGGGTGCCGATCTGGGGGATGGTGGCCCTCCCCCCTGCGGACTCCTCTCTGGTTCCTGTCCTCTGCACACCACGGTCCCCACGAGCCCCTTCCAGCCCCTTCCAGCCGTGGGGGGGATGTGACCCCGCGCATCTCCTTTCCCTGGGGAGAAAGCGCCGCTCCAAGATGCCCTGTGCCTGGGCGAGCGAAGGCGGCCTCGCACCGTCCCTGCAGCCAGGCCTCGGCCTCCCCGCGCGTCTCCGGAAGAATCCGGGTCCCGGCACAGGCACCAGGGACGTGGGAGTGACTGGGGCACTGGGGCTGCTCACCAGCCTTCATCTCAGCTTCGATGAATAGAGAACGTTTCGTGATAGTCTCTGTAGATGCTGAAATGACATTTGGCAAAATTTACAATCCATCCCTTATTAACACTCCTAAGATTAGAAAGAGACGTTCATCCAGGTAAAGGTCTCTCAGAAACCAGCAGGTAATGGCATTCTAAAGGGGCCGACTCCAGGCGTTCCTGGTCAAGCCAGAACCCAGCCGAGGGCTCACCGTCACTTGGGGAAGTCCTGGCACCGCTGACCCCGCAACGGGCAGATGACGGGGAAGAGAAAGTGGCAGTTGTCGCTGGCAGACGCTAGAAGGGCCGACCTATAGAACCTAAGTGTGTCCGTGGAAGACCTATTAGCAGCATTCTGTAAGTTGACCCAAATGACACCTCAATTTCCTGTGTAGACTGGCGCTCTCCGTACAGCCCACACGTTCATGCTGTTCCCTGATTTGGGGTACCTTTTGGAATGTGACAGGTTCTGGAGTTCACTGGGAAGAGTAAATGTGTGAGAGTACGAAGCGATTCTGAGTCCTGATGAGTCGGGGTGGGGGGGTGGCCGCCTGGGGCGGGGCGCCGGCACTTGTCCTTCGGGAATTCCCAAAGGACGCTCCAGCGACCGTGAGTTGAGCGCGTGTCACCTGAGTGGGAGCCGGCCAGTGGGCTGGTGGGACATGCACAGACCGGCTATTTGGGGATTTAGGATAAAAGGAGTATTTTAGGGGGGAAAGATGGATTATTTAATAAGCAGTACTTTAGGACAACTGGCTCTGTGAAAGTGAGTTCCAGCTCTACCTCCGAGTTTCAAAAAAAATAGTTCCAAAGGGGAAAAATAATCAAGTTAAACTATAAAATTCCTGAAGAAAATATAGGATATTTTCAAACCTCCGGTACGGGAAGGCCTGGTATAAAGGTGACAGGAAACCTAAAAGGTTTATAATAATAAGGGAAATGATACAATGAGGGAAAAGAAAGATTTTACCACAAAATATTCAAATATTTTACCACAAAACATGTCTTCTTTTAACGGAAGACATCAGGGTTAAAATGCAAAGGACAGATTTGGGAGACAATATTTGCCCGAGCCTGTTTGGTTCAGTGGATAGAGCGTCGGCCTGCGGACTGAAAGGGTCCCAGGTTCGATTCCGGTCGAGGGCATGTACCTTGGTTGTAGGCTCCTCCCCGGCCCAGCCCTGGTCAGGGCTCATGCAGGAGGCAACCCATCGATGTGTTTCTCTCACATCGGTGTGTCTCTCTGTCTTTCCCTCTCTCTTCCACTCTCCCTAAAAATCAATGGAAACATACCCTCAGGTGAGGATTAACCAAAGTAAATAAATAAGTGGGTGAGTACCATTACTTTAGGGGGAAAGCTTGCTGTGGGGCCCTTAGGGAGAGCCACTGGGCCTGCTAAGCAGCTACCTGAAGCTTCAGGGTGACATAGCTGAGTTCTTAAGGCCGCCCAGGGCCCAGGGAGTCCTGCCTCTGTCACCGGGAAGGAATGAGGTTACTGTGAAGGGCTTAGCATTGTGTAGACAGGAGCTCCACAAACATGAGCTGTAATATTAATAAAGGAGGCCAAGCAGTTACAGCATAGCAGGTGGTGTTTTTTTAAAATACATACCGTATTTTCCGGCGAATAAGACGACTTTTTAACCCAGGAAAATCTATACGCCCAGTCGTCTTATACGCCGGAAAATACGGTATATATTTTTTTTATTGATTTCAGAGAGGAAGGGAGAGAGAGAGACAGAAACATCAATGATGAGAGAGAATCATTGATCAACTGCCTCCTGCACACTCCCTACCGGGGATCGAGCCTGCAACCCAGGCATGTGCCCCTGACCGGGAATCGAACCCTGACCTCCAGGTTCATAGGTCGACACTCAACCACGGAGCCACGCCGGCCGGGCAGCAGGTGGTGGTTGCCAGCATATGTGTAATCACAGGAGGGAGAATCTGTGAAGCCCCTAGGGAGTCAGCAGAACAGGCCTTAGATGTGCGATGAAGTTACTCATCTGCTGGGGAGGAGAGTGTGTACTCCGACGCCCCGGCCTCCTGAACTGCGCGGGCAGCGTTGCGCAGGGAGCAGTCGGGTGCACCAGCATCGCGTGCTGGAATTCCGGCTTGGCCCGTCCCGACAGGCTGCTCCCTCCAGGGTCTGTGGAGCGGAGCTCCGGCGGCCTGGGAAGGGCATGTGACAAGAACAAGAAATGAAACCTCGCTGTGGTGCGTGGGGAAAGGCAGATTCCGGGGCACAGGCTCTGGGCGCAGGGACCAGAGAATCGGCATGTTGACAAGCCCCGGTGGTTCTGCCCACCCAATGTGGACATCAACCTGCAGTTTGAAGGCCAGCAGCCGCCTGACCACGGAGCTCTGGCCCTGAGGCCTCCCAGTGACAGTCAAAACTGGAACCAGGACCCACAGCCCACCGATCTGAGTATTTACAAAGAACATGACATAATGTGAGGTCTGTAAGACATCGAGTACCTCGTGATGGTCTATATTTTCACTAGTGACCCGGTGCACGAAATTCGTGCACATTAAAAGGGGATTCATTAGAGGAAATAATTTAATATTGCTATTTGCCCTTTCTCTATAATAGAAGTGTCAGAGATGAAAGAAGATTAGTAAAATGTATATGAAAACCTTCCTCCTGTCAGAGTCGGGGGCGCACCACACGACCCAGAGTCAAGTCCCCGCCCACCCACATGCGCCTCAAAATCGCATGAGACCCAGACCTGGCCAGTCCCACCCTTGTCAAGCCCTGCCAGGCAGGGGGCGTAGCCTCAGGTGCCCTGGCCCTGCGCCAGGATGGGAAGCGCACCTTGAGGTCCCCCGTCAAGCCCCGCCGGGTGGTGGGCCGGCCCGAGGTCCCCTGTCAAGCCCCACGGGGGTGGGGGAGGGAGTAGCCTCAGGTCCCTGCTGATTGCTCGTTAAGGCTCCTTATGGGAACTTGGCCTCAGCTGTGGGTGCAGCCATCTTTGTGACGGAGTGATGGTCAATTAGCATATTCCCTCTTTATTCGATAGGATTCTGAAGGTACAGAGGGGTTTATGTTTGTTAAATATCCTGAAACTCAATTGAAACCACTTAAAACTGCAGAATTATTTTAAAACTTTGGTAAATATTGTTTTTAAAATCTTGTAATCCCACCCCCTGAAAAAACTAATAACACAACAATCCTCAATCTCCAAAAAGTACTTCACCTTGCACTGCCTTAAGAGGTAAGAGGATTACACTGAACTTCTGAACTTGATCGGTTTATCAGGGACTGTCCTGAAACTCATTTCCTTCTTGTTAATCTTATATTTCCCTCTCCCCCATTGGTTTTTTTTAAAATCCTCACCCAAGGATATTTCTTTCCATTAATTTTTTTTAAGAGAGAGTGGAGGGAGAGAAATTGTGATGTGAGAGAGCCACATTAATTGGCTGCCTCTCACACAAGGGATCAAACCTGCCATCTTTTTATTTTTTAATCCTCACCTGAGGATATTTTTCCATTGATTTTTAGAGTGGAAGGGAGGGGGAGAGACAGAGAGAAACACCAATGTGAAAGAGACATATCAATTGGTTGCCTCCAGCATGCCCCCCCCCCCACCACACACACACACACCCCACCCCAACCAGGGCCCGGAGCCTGGGCATGTGCCCTTGACCGGAATCGAAACCGGGACCTTTCAGTCTACAGGCCGATGCTCTATCCACTGAGCCAAACCAGCCAGGGCAAACCTGCTATTCTTTTTTTTTTTTTTTTAATATATATATATATTTTATTGATGTTTTACAGAGAGGAAGGGAGAGGGATAGAGAGTTAGAAATATCGATGAGAGAGAAACATCAGATCAGCTGCCTCCTGCACACCCCTTACTGGGGATGTGCCCGAAACCAAGGTACATGCCCTTGACCGGAATCGAACCCGGGACCCTTGAGTCTGCAGGCCGACGCTCTATCCACTGAGCCAAACCAGCCAGGGCAAACCTGCTATTCTTGAACGGAATCAAACCCATGACCCTTCGGTAGGCGGATCAAGGCTCTAACCAATGAGCAACAGCAGCCACGGCAAACTCATTTTAAAGTCGTCATTTTGTTGCCCTTTGCCCCCTTTTTATTTCCTGCAGAGAGTGCACTGGGCCTGCTTTGGGTGAAAAACCATCCTGGCCCAGAACGAAGTGGCTGTGACCGAAGGGTCCCCCAAGTGCGCCCTTTCCGAGGGGCTCATAAACCTCAGCGGCTCCGCAGACCCCAAAACTCCTGCGATACGTCCCGCCCCGCCCCAGGCACATGCCACTCACAGCACCGCAGCCTCCCAGGTCCCACCCACCCCAGGCTACGTGGGAGGGGCCGCTTCCGGAGCAGCCGGAAGTCCCTGTGGCTTAGCAACCAGGTGACAGGCTGCGATGCGGGCCTATCCCGTGGCCGCACCTGCACTGGGCAGGAGCTTCGAGCAAGCCGGCGGCCCGCCTTTCCAACACACCGGCCCCCCCTGGCCCGACTTTCCCGAGGACCCCCCACCCCATTCACGGAGCATGTCAGGCTCCTTCAAGCACGTCGCGCTATGGAGCCCCGGGAATTCACCACCTTTCTCACCGACAGGAACCCAGGCTGAGGCGAAGGCCCTCAATCCAAGGGACCTGGCTCAGGGCGGGAATCCCACCTTCCGGTTCCCCATTCCAGTATCTGAAGAAGGAGCAGCAGCTCAAACTGGACCCGAAATGCTTTATTTCCTTCCCACGAGAGGCCCGGTGCATGAAATTCATGCATGGATGGGGGGGGGTCTCCCTCAGCCCAGCCTGCACCCTCTCCAATTTGGGACATCCCTCTCACAATCCAGGACTGCGGGCTCCCAACTGCTCGCCTGCCTGCCTTCCTGATTGCCCCTAACCTGCTCTGCCTGCCAGCCTGATCACCCCCTAACCACTCCGCTGCCAGCCTGATTGATGCCTAACCGCTCCCCTGCCAGCCTGTTTGCCCCCTAACTGCCCTCCCCTGCCGGCCTGGTCACCCCTAACTGCCCTCCCCTGCAGGGTTGATGGCCTCCAATTGCCCTCCTCTGCAGGCCAGGTGCCTCCCAACTGCCCTCCCCTGCTGGCTGGCCATCTTGTGTCCACATGGGGGCAGGATCTTTGACCACATGGGGGCATCCATATTGTGTGTTGGAGTGACGGTCAATCTGCATATCACTCTTTTATTAGATAGGATAATGGCTATGAAACGAGCGTCCATCTAAGCCCAAGTGCCCGGGGACCAGAGATCCCGCCTTGCAAATGGCAAACAGACCCCGGGCCTGAAGGGCAGTGAGTGCATTAGAAGCGGACGGGGAGCGGCCGACCCCCACCATCCAGGCTCAGTGTACTTGGCAGGAGACCTTCAGGGTGAGAAAGGGCACAGGTTTGGGGCCACTGGGCCGAGTGAACCACGAAGGGCCGAGAGGCGCCCGAAGGCTGGAGAAGGAGTCCCCTCCGGCCGGGACGAGGCGGGAATCGGGGCTCCGCTCACAGGGTCAGCCCCCGCTCCCTAAACAGCTGCTGGAGCGCCTCTTCCAGCCGCGGGCTGGTGCCCTGCAGCCCCCGCACCACCTGCGCCGCCCACTCGAAGTACTCCTGGACCCGGTGCTCGGACCATCCTGCAGGTGACGGACAGAAAACGGCCCGTGGCACGGCCGCGCGGGCTCTGCCGGCTTCCTGGAGGGCTGGGTGGCGGGACGTGTCCCGAAAGGCTCCCCCGCAGATCCGAGTGGTCCGGTGGGATTCGTTTGGGGAATGGACCAGAACGCCCAGGCTCCCCTCCCCCCCCCCCCCGCAGCGGGAACTGAGCCCCCTGGGCCTCCAGAAGGTGGACCCTCCCTGTCCCCTCCGAGCCGGTGGGGGGGGGGCCTCCTACCCTTTGGGGTGCAGCGATTCAGGTCCCTCAGGTTGTACAGCTTGTCGGCCAGCTTCACCAGCTTGGCCCCCGGGCTGCTGTGGGGAGCGCGCTCCACCTGCAGCCGCTTCCTCTCGGGCTTGGGCAGCGTCTTGTCATCCGTCACCTCCTCCACCAGCCGCCGCACCTGCGCCCCGAAGCGCAGCTCCACCTCCTCGAGGGTGGCGTCCGTGTCCTCCACCGTGTCATGGAGCAGGGCCGCCTGGGGACAGGCTCCCGCTCAGCCCCGCCACGCCCGCCGGCCAGGGGGTGCCCGGCGCCCCCACCCCAGCCTCCTGGCGGGCGGAGTTACCTGTAACACCGCCAGGTCGGTGATGCCCGCCTCGTGGGTCAGGATCCGGGCCACACCTGACGGGCAAAGCGGGCAATCAGGCCGGAACGGGGGGGGGGGGGGGTCCCCAGCCCGCGTGTGTCCTCGGACCTGCCCCCCCACCCCCCCACCCCCCTGGTTTGAGGCGCGATCACCCACCACGCGGGGTCCAAAGATGGGTGCAGGGCAGGTGCTCAGTGAGGTGCCCGATCCCACCCACCCCGTCCGTCCCCCCCGCCCCGACGCCGCCGAGGCCACGCCCCGGGCCGCACGCCCACCGATCGGGTGGTTGATGTAGGGGGTCCCTTCGGGGTCCATCCGCCGCTGCCGTCGGTGCTTGTGGGCCGCGAAGTCGGCAGCTTCCAGCAGCTGCGCCACCTCGGAGCCCATCGCGCCGGCGGGGCGAGCGCCTGGGGTTCGGGGAGGAAGAGAAGCCGGGCCGAGCGCCACAGCGCCCCCTGGCGCCGCGGAGGCCGCGGGGACTGCGGACTCTAGTTCAGAAGAGTTCCTCGCAGGCGTCCTCAAACTATGGCCCGCGGGCCACCTGCGGGTGTTTTTGCCGTTTTGTTTTTTTACTGCAAAATAAGATATGTGCCGTGTGCATAGGAATGTGTTCATAGTTTTTTTTTTAAACTATAGTCCGGCCCTCCCACGGTCTGAGGGACAGGGAACTGGCCCCCGGTTTCAAAAGTGTGAGGACCCCTGCTTGGGGGTGCCATCCTGGTGGGAGTGTGGGGGTGGCAGCCCCTGGTTCAATGCGCTCTGCTGGGAGCGCAAGGACATGGCCTGGGTCTCTGAGGCCACACAGTGTGCCGATTGCAGGGCCTGAAGGCGCAGATGTTACTGAGACGACAGGGCCGCTCACCTAACTGTTAGGTGGAGGCAGGGGGGACGTCCAGAGGTGATGCATGCATCTGCAAGGTGGATGGTGACAAAGATAACTGGCGCCGTCCCAGACCCCTGCCCGGGGCAGGAATCCCACCCCTCTCCTGCCCTCCGCCCTCCCCTCACGAACCAGTACCTAAGCCCCCTTTTTGGCACGAACTTCCCTGGACCAGTGAGTTTCGCCCCCGGGAGCTCAAGATTAAAACCTCCCCCCCTTTTCATCGCCTGGACTCTGTGTCTCGTTTCCCGCGTCGCAAACCTCTCACGAACCTCAAGGTCAGAGCCAGCTTTTCCCAGGAGGGACTTCTCCCTCCCAGGAAGACAAGGCTTCAACCTACCAGTGCTCTGAAAATTCCCAAAGTGCTCTAAAAATAACCCTCCCCCCCTCCCCCTGCAGGGCCGGGGGTGGCTGCTATGGGCACGGAGCCTCACTTTTGGACCCAGAAGACCCGAGGGACCTGACCTTCTGGAAATGGGAGCCTTTGCTGGGAACCCTGCTGAGTTGCTTCGGACTCAGGCTCCCAGCCAGCAGTGATGTTTCTGCAGCAACTGACTTTTTTTTTTTTATATAAAGTTAGTGATTAACAGTGGAGTTGCTGATTTGTTTTAAAAAAATATTTTTTTATTGATTTCAGAGAGGAAGAGAAAGGAAGAGAGAGCTAGAAACATCCATGATGAGAGAGAATCATGGATCGGCTGCCTCCTGCACACCCCCCCACAGGGGATTGAGTCTGCAACCCGGGCCTGTGCCCTTGGCCGGGAATCGAACCGTGACCTCCTGGTTCACAGGCGGACGCCCAATCCCTGAGCCACACCGGCTATACAGGAACTGCCTTCTTCTCTCTCAGGTGCTGGGACAAAATTTGCATTTCTTGTGCCATAAGGGTTCGTGCATCAGCCCCCGGGCACCGGCTGTGGGCTCCGGGGTGATGTGTGTGTTGTCACTGCTGTTGTGGGAACATGACATGGTCAGGCCTCAGGCAGGCACTAGAATAACACTTACCATTGCTGGCGGGCGGCCTCCGGCCTCTGGGATAAAGTCCTTTTCAGGGGAAGGCGGCTATGAGGTAATGAGGGGTAAGAGGACCTGCAAACCCTACAAGAGCTTTGCCTGGGACATGGGTCAGCTCGTGGCTAAGTTCACGCCAATCAGACAGGCAGCCGGGGGGCCCTGGTTAGCAGCTGGTGCAGATGAGGGCTCCGGGGAATCGTCAGTGGAAGGACTCACCCCTGGTTTTCACCTACTAGCTTTGGTGGTCAGGGAGGGAAGTTCCAAATGCTTGAACTGAGGCCTCTGGCGTCTGGAATGGAGCCGTCAGAATTCCCCAGGGCCTCAGCCTGAGAGCTGAGAATGGTTCTAAAAATGCTCATCTGTTCATGAGGCCGACGGCTCAACTTCTTTCTCACCCCTCATTCTGCCCTCTAGTCTTCTGAGCCTTTCCCCTAGAGCAGTGGTCGGCAAACTCATTCGTCCACAGAGCCAGACATCAACAGGACAACGATTGGAATTTCTTTGGAGAGCCACATTTTTTTAAACTTAAACTTCTTCTAACGCCACTTCTTCAACATAGACGCGCCCAGGCCGTGGTGTTTTGTGGAAGAGCCACACTCAAGGGGCCAAAGAGCCGCATGTGGCTCGCGAGCCGCCGTTTGCCGACCACGGCCCTAGAGCTCAGAAAACCTTAGGCATCTTGGAGCCACAGTCCCCACATTTTTCCTTTTTTTAAAATATATATTTTTTTCTTTTTTTTTTTATATTTTATTGATTTTTTTACAGAGAGGAAGAGAGAGGGATAGAGAGTTAGAAACATCGATGAGAGAGAGACATTGATCAGTTGCCTCCTGCACACCCCCCACTGGGGATGTGCCCACAACCAAGGTACATGCCCTTGACCGGAATCAAACTTGGGACCTTTCAGTCCGAAGGCCGACGCTCTATCCACTGAGCCAAACCGGTTTCGGCTATAAAATATATATTTTTATTTATTTCAGAGAGGAAGGGAGAGAGAGAGAGAGAGATAGAAACATCAATGATGAGAGAGAATCATGGATCGGCTGCCTCCTGCACATCCCCCACTGGGGATCGAGCCCACAACCAGGGCCTGTGCCCTGACCAGGAATCGAACCGTGATCTCCTGGTTCATCGGTAAAAGCTCAACCACTGGGCCACGCAGGCCGGGCAAGAGAAGACGGACACTCCATCACTTTTAACTCTCCCTGGAGGTCTGTGCCAGAGTGTTCAGAGCCCCGGGGCCTTGGGGCTTTGATTGTTATTCCCTTCTAGCTTGCAGCCATCGCTCAGTAAGAGAGATGTTGGGGTCTCTAGGACCAGGGCAGAAGTGGAGGTGACCCCTCAGGGGCTCCCAGAGGACGCTGTCCGTGCTCTTCAGCTGGATGACCCTTGCCCAGCCGACCTCTCTCTCAGGTACAGCAGTCTCTTCCGTACCCCCCACCCCGACCCACTTCCGGTCCCCTACTCTCTCAGCAGGAACTGAGCTCCTCTGGGGAAGCTGGCTGGGAGGCAGGGAGCCTGCCCTTGTGGTAAGAGCTGACCCCTTTCACTCTCCCCAAGGCGTGGAGTAGTCTGTGGGCGGACCATTCTGCCTGTCTCCAGCCCCCTGCCCCTCCTCCCTTCAGCATTGGCTCAGCACCCTCACTTGTGCCAAACCATCCACCCAGGATGCCAACAAGAGCCTGGTTTCTTTCTTTTTTTATATATATATATATATTTTTATTGATTTCTTGCAGAGAGGAAGGGAGAGGGACAGAGAGTTAGAAACATCGATGAGAGAGAAACATCGATCAGCCGCCTCCTGCACACCTCCCACTGGGGATGAGCCCACAACCAAGGTACATGCCCTTGACCGGAATCGAACCCGGGACCCTTGAGTCCGCAGGCCGATGCTTTATCCACTGAGCCAAACCGGTTAGGGCAAGAGCCTGGTTTCTTGTCCTCAGCTCTCTGATGCTCCTGGGGTAGCCTCCTGCTGCCAGCTGCAGGCTGCAGGGGCTCCGGATGCACCTGGGCTGACCTGCCCACTCCTCAGCCTCAGCCCATCCTCAGGTGGCAACTCCAGCCCCCAAGCCCCGGGCACGCTGCCAGGGAGTTCCAGAATCCGGGGCTCTGCATTCCGGGACACGGGAGGCTTGTAGCTTACAAACCAGTGGAGAGACAGACCTCAAACCCGAAAACACGTAAACACACGATTGCAAACAATTCGGAGAAGGAAAAGTCCCGGGGCCCTGAAGGCAGGTAACAGGGGGCCATGCATACGTTGTGGGGCGAGGGTCAAGGATAACACACAGCCCTAGCCGGTGTGGCTCAGTGGATAGAGTGTCAGCCTGCGGACTGAAGGGCCCCAGGTTTGATTCCGGTCAAGGGCATGTACCTTGGTTGCGGGCACATCCCCAGTGGGGGGTGTGCAGGAGGCAGCTGATCGATGTTTCTCTCCCATCGATGTTTCTAACTCTCTATCCCTCTCCCTTCCTCTCTGTAAAAAATCAATAAAATATATATATTTTTTAAAAAAAGGATAACACGATAGTCGGGGTTTGCAATCCTGAATCTTCGCATGGATGGCTGCAGGGCACCCGGGAGCCCCTGCATGAGTGTGGACAGATTCTGCCTTTATCCGGGGAGGGGCATGAGCTTCCTCCGAACTCTCACCTCTCGGGGGGCCAGTGGCTGCACCGGCGAGAGCCAGCCCCCCGGCGCTGTCCCCTCGCCCACAGAGGACCGCTCCTAGCGCGGGGCCGCCACGGGCTGCGGCTCGCGGCCCTGGAGACCGCAGACCTCCCGCACGCCTGCGCGGCGCGTCTCCCTCGGGGTGTTCCCCCGCGCGCCCCCTGCAGGTCTCGGTGGGAACAGGCCAGGCGCGCTCCCGGCTTCTCTGCGCATGCGGAGCCGGCCGAGCGGCCCCGCCCCTCCCGGCGCGCGCACGGCCGTCGCCTCTGACGTCAGAGGGGGCGGGGCCGCCCCACAGCGGATTCCGGAGCCTGGACGCCGCCCGCCCCCAGAGACCGCGACGGCGCGCGCCCGGGAGGTCCTCCGCGATGGCGGTGAGTGGTCCTCGGACCCCCCCCAACCCCTGCACCCCTTCGCACCTGCTCGGACCACTCCCGGCCGCCCCCCCCCGTCTCCCCTGTCCCGGCCCTCCGTGGGGCGCTGGTCCCCGACCCCCCCAGGCCCCCAAGCCCACGCTGACGTTTGCACCGCTCCGCTCCGCAGGCCAGCTCCGTGGAGCAGCTGCGGAAAGACGGCAACGAGCTGTTCAAATGCGGGGACTACGAGGGCGCCCTGACGGCCTACACCCAGGCCCTGGATCTGGGGGCGACGCCCCAGGACCAGGCCGTTCTGCACCGGAACCGGGCCGCCTGCCACCTGAAGCTGGTGAGGGAGCCCCTCTGCCTCTTCCCCGGGCCTGCCGGGGCCGCTTTGTATACCACGCCGCTGCGTGGGCCCATCCACCAGCTCCGGCCACCCACACCTGTTAAATATATTTTATTGATTTTTAAAAAAATATATTTTATTGATTTTTTTACAGAGAGGAAGGGAGAGGGATAGAGGGTTAGAAACATCGATGAGAGAGAAACATTGATCAGCTGCCTCCTGCACACGCCCCACTGGGGATGTGCCCGCAACCAAGGTACATGCCCTTGACCGTATTCGAACCTGGGACCCTTCAGTCCACAGGCCGACACTCTATCCACTGAGCCAAGCCGGTTTCGGCTATTTTATTGATTTTTACAGAGAGGAAGGGAGAGGGATAGAGAGTTAGAAACATCGATCAGCTGCCTCCTGCACACCCACCACTGGGGATGTGCCCACAACCAAGGTACATGCCCTCGACCGGAATCGAACCCGGGACCCTTGAGTCCGCAGGCCGACGCTCTATCCACTGAGCCACACCGGTTTCTGCTCTTGTTTTTCTTTTGCAGGAAGATTACAGCCAAGCAGAAGCCGAGGCCTCCAAAGGTAGAGAACCTGGTGCCTGGGTGGAGGGAGCCTGGGGCTTCTGTGGTGGGCGAGGCCCTGGGGACCACTGCGCCCTCACCTCCTCCTCTTCGCCCCCCCCCTGAAATACACCTGCCTTCTTTCCCACTTCCTCGGGCCTTTCCTTTTCTGCAGCTGCCCTCACCTTTTCTGAGGCTGGAGTGCCGAGCCCCCCACGCGCCCCCCCACCTTCCTCTGGCCCTCGAGATCTTTCCCTCCTGGCCTCCTGGGTGCTGACCGCGCCCCCGTTTGTGCTCAGCCATCGACAAGGACGGCGGGGACGTCAAGGCGCTCTACCGGCGGAGCCAAGCCCTGGAGAAGCTGGGCCGCCTGGACCAGGCCGCCCTGGACCTGCAGAGGTGCGTGAGCCTGGAGCCCAAGAACAGAGTGTTCCAGGAGGCCCTGCGCAGCATCGGGGGCCAGATTCAGGAGAAGGTACGTGGGTGACGCGGGGGGCACGTGGCATCGCCTGGTGGCGGAGGGACCCTGGGGAAGGGGCGTGGGCCGAAGGCGGAAACACGGTCCTGCAGAGAGGACGGCCCACGAGCTTACAGAACGCTGCTCAGCCTCGCCAGCGGGTAGGGAAACGCAAACTAAAACACCAGCAAGGTGCTGGCTTCTCGCCGGGCTGTCTGGCACTATTTATTTATTTTTATTTTTATTTTTTTAAAATATATTTTATTGATTTTTAAAAAAATATGTTTTATTGATTTTTAACAGAGAGGAAGGGAGAAGGGATAGAGAGCTAGAAACATTGATGAGAGAGAAACATCCATCAGCTGCCTCCTGCACAACTCCCCACTGGGGATGTGCCCGCAACCAAGGTACATGCCCTTGACCGGATTCGAACCCGGGACCCTTCAGTCCGCAGACCGACGCTCTATCCACTGAGCCAAACCGGTTTTGGCTATTTTATTGATTTTTTACAGAGAGGAAGGGAGAGGGAGAGAGAGTTAGAAACATCCATGAGAGAGAAACATCAATCAGCTGCCTCCTTCATGCCCCCCTACTGGGGATGTGCCCGCAACCAAGGTACATGCCCTTGACTGGATTCGAACCCGGGACCCTTCAGTCTGCAGGCTGATGCTCTAGCCACTGAGCCACACCAGTTAGGGCAGTCTGGCATTATTTAAAGTTTGTACACTGGCCCTAGCCAGTTTGGCTCAGTGGCTAGAGCGTCATCGGCCTGCGGCCCGAAGGGTCCTGGGTTCGATTCCGGTCAAGGGCACGTACCTTGATTGCAGGCTCCTCCCCAGCCCAGACCCTGGTTGGGGGCGCCTGCAGGAGGCAACCAATCGATGTGTGTCTCTCTCTCACATCGATATTTCTGTCTTTCCCCCTCTCTTCCACTCTCCCTAAAAATCAATGAAAAAATATCCTCGGGTGAGGATTAAAATAAATAAAGTGTGTACGCTTGGCTGGAAGGAGGGAGGGAGACACTGAAGTGGTGAGGTTCGGGCCGTGAGCCTGCTCGTGGCTGCTGGGCGGGCACACGCTGGTGCCGCTCCCCGGCTGAGCGCTTCGGCATCTCTCTTAAAACTGGAAACGAGCAGGTGCCGTGATCCAGCGTGTTTACCTGTCGCACCTAAAGTCTAGCCCGTGTACACGAGCTGGCGTGTGTGTTTATGGCAGCCTTGTCGGTCTCCATGGAAACCCGGAGCTTGCCTAAATGCCCAGCAGCAGGGGAACGGCTGACTGCGCTGGGTGGCGTCCCACAGGGCAGTTACCGAGAGCGGGGAGTAGGTGGATCCACCTGCATAGACACGGAAGGCTGACGCTTAAAAGGAAAACATACAATAACACAGTATGATGTCATTTATATTGAAATGTTTTTTCCCATATCCCTAACCGGTTTGTCTCAGTGGATAGGGCGTCGGCCTGCGGACTGAGGGGTCCTGGGTTCGATTCTGGTCAAGGGCATGTACCTTGGTTGCGGGCACATCCCCAGCGGGGAGTGTGCAGGAGGCAGCTGATCGATGTCTCTCTCATCGATGTTTCTAACTCTCTGTCCCGCTCCCTTCCTCTCTGTAAAATATCAATAAAATATATTTAAAAAAATAAAAATAAAATGCTGGAACAGTAGAAGCAAATAATTCGATGGCTAATACCTTATTGAAAGGTTGAGACTTGAGAAAGCAGACTGTGTTCCTTTTTTTTTTTCTTTTAATATATTTTTATTGATTTCTGAGAGGAAGGGAGAGGGAGAGAGAGAGAGAAACATCCATGATGAGAGAGACTCATGGATCGGCTGCCTCCTGCACGCCCCACACTGGGGATCGAGCCCTGCAACCCGGGCATGTGCCCCGACCGGGAATCGAACCGTGACCTCCTGGTTCATAGGTCGATGCTCCACCGCTGAGCCCCGCCGCCGGGCCAAACTGTGTTCCTTTCAGTGCCAGCTCCGTCTGATTCCCGGGGTCTGCCTGGAGCCCTGTGTTGGGAAGGATTAGGGAGCACCTGGGCCGGGCCGGAGCGTGTGCTGTGACTGCTGAGTCACGTTGGCCACGGGTGCAAGAGGGGGCAGGGACCCAGGACCCAGGACCGCGGGGAGGGAGGGGCCTGGGGTGATCCTGGTCATTCCGGTTATTTTCAAAAACTCAGGAGGAGGACGCCCTACCCTCACCACCTGCTGGCCCCCTTGCAGGAAGTGTAAGTGCCGCCCCAGCAGAGGTGGTGCCCCTGGGAGGGGTAGCCTTGGTCTGAGAGGGTGCCTCCCTCTGAGTGGCACTGCCCTCTGCACGGTGCCGTCCCTGCTGCCCAAGCGGGAAGTCGCTCAGGGAGGAAAATAGCCGCGGGACGTTCGGGAGAAGCCGCCGGGCGAGTCCCATCCTGCCCACGGGAGCTGGGTGTAGCCCTCACCCAGACATCCTCCCGGGCCTCCCAGAGACGGGAGCCGGGCCGGGAGGAGCCGAGAGAACAAAGGGCTGTGTGTGTGTGTGTGTCTTTTAAAAAAAAAAAAAAATTTATTGATTTTTTACAGAGAGGAAGGGAGAGGGATAGAGTGCCAGAAACATCGATGAGAGAGAAACATCGATCAGCTGCCTCCTGCACACCCCCTACTGGGGATGTGCCCGCAACCAAGGCACATGCCCTTGACCGGAATCGAACCCGGGACCCTTCAGTCCGCAGGCCGACGCTCTACCCACTGAGCCACGCCGGCCGGGGCCGTGTGTGCGCCTCCGGCCCGAAGCGGCGATGGCCCCATGCTTTGTCGCTGTGTCCAGGTGCGGTACATGTCCTCCACGGATGCCAAGGTGGAGCAGATGTTTCAGATCCTGTTGGACCCCCAGGAGAAAGGCACCGAGAGGAAGCAGAAGGTGAGGGGCCTGGGCCGAGTGAGAGCTGGACTTCCGGTGGGAGCCCCGGGGTCCCCCATCCCTGCCCTTCAGTCTCTGCCGGGGACTCCGGACCCCACGTACGCTACCCGCCAGCCCTGAGAGCAGGCTCTTCCCCTGCGTACAAAGAGGGGGCCCGGCCGGCGGGGCTCAGTGGTTGGGCATCGACTTATGAACCAGGAGGTCACGGTTCGATTCCCGGTCGGGGCACAGGCCCGGGTTGTGGGCTCGATCCCCAGTGTGGGGCGTGCAGGAGGCAGCCGATCAGTGATTCCCTCTCCTCAGGCAGTCAATCAATGATTCTCTCTCCTCATTGATGTTTCTTCCTCTCTCCTTCTCCCTTCCTCTCTGAAATCAATACAATATATATATATATATATATATATATATATATATATATATATATTTAAATATATTTTATTGATTTTTTAAAAATATATTTTATTGATTTTTTTTATAGAGAGGGATAGAGAGTCAGAAACATCGATGAGAGAGAAACATCGATCAGCTGCCTCCTGCACACCCCCACCTGGGGATGTGCCCGCAACCAAGGTCCATGCCCTTGACCGGAATCGAACCCGGGACCCTTCAGTCCGCAGGCCGACGCTCTATCCACTGAGCCAAACCGGTTTCGGCTCAATAAAAATATATTTTAAAAATTCAAAAAAAAACAAAAAACCACACAAAAAACAAAGAAGTGCGCTGAGGTTCGGCGAGGTGACGTGCACAGCCAGGGCCACAGCTGGGCCGGAGCGCGGGCCCCCGCCTGCCCGGCCTGTGCGCGGGGTCCGTGTTCCCACGCGCCCCCGTTCACGCAGGCTTCCCAGAACCTGGTGGTGCTGGCCCGGGAGGAGGCGGGGGCCGAGAAGATCTTCCGGAGCAGCGGCGTGCAGCTCCTGCAGCGCCTGCTGGACTCGGGCGAGCCCGACCTGATGCTGGCGGCCCTGCGCACGCTGGTCGGCATCTGCTCTGAGCACCAGTCGCGGGTAGGTGGGGGCGCCGCTTACAGCCGCCGTCCGGCCGCGCGTCCCTCCGCGCGTCCCTCCGCGCGTCCCTCCGCGCGTCCGTCCTGCCTTCCCGCCCTCGTCGGTACTCCAAAGACAGCTTGAGGCAGAGTGCGAGGAGACCTGGGGCCGGGAAAGGGCAAAGCCACCCACCGACCCCGGGGTGCTGGCTTTGGGGGGGCTTTAGAGCGTGGCCGGTCGCTCCTGCAGCTGCTCCCGGAGAGGCCCGGTCCCTGACTCACTCGCAAGCAGGCTTGTCTTAGACACAGGGCACCCCTCCTTCCCTGAGCACCGTCTGGCATTTCCCAGGGGGGTCCTCACGCGGGAGGTGGTCAGCGACGTCACCACGGTGTCTCCACCCCCGAGACAGAGACCAGATCCGAGGGGCCTGTCACTCAACTGACTCTCAGCGCAGATGCGTCAGGAGGAACGTCAGGGGACACGGACCGATGTGTCAGGGGACAGGGACTCGGCCGTGGCTGCTTCTAGAGGAGCCCACGGTTCCAGGATCAGGGGTGGACCTGTGACATGTCCCCCCCCGGCCGCACTGGGCACCCGCGGGTAGGGCTCTCGCTCTCCGGCTGCCCTACCCCAACCAGGGGCTCCGTCCTCTCTCCCCCAGACAGTGGCCACGCTGAGCGTGCTGGGGACGCGGCGGGTGGTCTCCGTCCTGGGGGTGGAAAACCAGGCCGTGTCGCTGGCCGCCTGCCACCTGCTGCAGGTGATGTTCGATGCCCTCAAGGAAGGCGTCAGGAAGGGCTTCCGAGGCAAAGAGGGCGCCATCATCGTGGGTGAGTGAGGCAGGGCTGTGGTCGCCTGGGTTTGCCATGGTTGGGGGGCGGGGAGGCTGAGCCGCCAGGCCTTCTGGGAAAATGGCCTGGTGACTGTTTCCCTCCAGGTCCTAAGCAGCCAGGGGCTTGTGGGGAAGCTGGGGCCCAGCCCAGGGATCAGGACGCAGGTCCCCTCCCTCTTTTTAAAATTTTTTTAAAGGTATTTTTATTGATCTCAGAGAGGAAGGGAGAGGGAGAGATATAGAAACATCCATGATGAGAGAGGATCATGGATCAGCTGCCTCCTGCACACCCCCTACTGGGGATGGAGCCCGCAACCCGGGCACGTGCCCTGACCGGGAATCGAACCGTGACCTCCTGGTTCATAGGTCAATGCTCAACCACTGAGCCACGCCGGCCGGGCCCCCTTTCTCTTCATCTCTGGCCCCTTGGGAAAGTTCAGAGGTCACACAGGGCTGGGCCGCCGTGTCACCTACGGTCTTCTTGCTGCCAGACCCCGCCCGGGAGCTGAAGGTCCTCATCAGCAACCTGCTGGAGCTGCTGACCGAGGCGGGCGTCTCGGGCCAAGGCCGGGACCACGCCCTGAGCCTCCTCATTAAGGTGGTGCCCCGCAAGTCTCTCAAGGACCCCGACAACAGCCTCACCCTCTGGGTCATCGACCAAGGTAGGCGGCGCTGCTGGAGGGAGAGCCAGGGACTGCGCACACGGTGGCCTCTCGCTGGGAGGGGCTGCCCCGAGCGCACCCTGGGGCCTGTGCCCACGCACGCACACCGGCCAGGCCCGCCCGCAGGTTCCCGGGAGGCTGGACCCGCTCTCCGTGCCTGAAGGTTGTTCAGGGAGCGAGCATTGCTTCTGTACTCAGGGAGGAAGGGAGAGGGAGGGAGAGAGAGAAGCATCAATGACGAGAGAGAATCATGGATCGGCTGCCTGCTGCACGCCCCCCACTGGGGATGGAGCCCGCAACCCAGGCATGTGCCCTGTCCTGGAATTGAACCCGGGACCCTTCAGTTCGCAGGCCGACGCTCTATCCACTGAGCCAAACCAGCTAGGGCTGTGATTGCTATTTTTCCCTTCAGTTTTTTTTTTTTTCATACATTTTATTTTTTTAAATATATATTTTATTGATTTTTCACAGAGAGGAAGAGAGAGGGATAGAGAGTTAGAAACATCGATGAGAGAGAAACATCGATCAGCTGCCTCTTGCACACCCCCTACTGGGAATGTGCCCGAAACCAAGGTACATGCCCTTGACCGAAATCGAACCCAGGACCCTTCAGTCCGAAGGCTGATACTCTGTCCACTGAGCCACACCGGCTAGGGCTTCCCTTCAGTTTTACACACGAGGAACCTCAGAGCCCCAGATCTCACCGCTGAGGCCCTGTCCCGCCCGCACAGCTGCCTCCGCGGCAGCCGGTCAGCCAGCCGGTCAGCCAGCCGGTCAGCCTGCCCCGCGCCCGCCGCCTGTCCAGTGTGGTCCTGCCGTCCCGTGCGTTTCCCAGAAACCTCTGCCCTGGGCCTGCCGGGGCTGGACTTGCCGTTCCGCTTCTAAGCAGGGTGTCTCCCCAGGTTTGAAGAAGATCCTGGCGGTGGGGGGCTCCGTGCAGGAGCCCCCCGGGGAGCTCTCAGTGACCGCCAACAGCCGCATGAGCGCCTCCATCCTCCTCAGCAAGCTCTTCGACGACCTGAAGTGTGACGCCGAGAGAGAGAACTTCCACCGTCTGTGCGAGAACTACATCAGGCGAGCGAGGCGCCGTCTCCGCGGCCGGGCCCCAGCCAGGGTTCTGGCTCCTTGGGGGGTCGGGGGGGGGGGAGTGGCAATGAAGGGCTGTCGACGCGGGCAGTGGCCTGGGGAGGACGCGCAGGGGCCCCGTGTCCAGGCCCACGCCTCTTTCCACAGGGACCTCTTTCTCAGTTCTCTGTGATGCCCTCTCACGCCCAGACTCAGCGTGCCCTGAGCACTGGCTGTGTCTCTGAACACCGCGGTGCCACATGCCAGTCCTGCTCTTTTTTTTTTTTAAATATATTTTATTGCTTTTTTACAGAGAGGAAGAGAGAGGGATAGAGAGTTAGAAACATCGATGAGAGAGAAACATCGATCAGCTGCCTCCTGCACACCCCCCACTGGGGATGTGCCCGCAACCAAGGTACATGCCCTTGACCGGAATCGAACCTGTGACCCTTGAGTCCGCAGGCCGACGCTCTATCCACTGAGCCAAACCGGTTTTGGCTTTTTTTTTAATTTTTAAGAAAAATATATTTGGCCCTAGCCAGATTGGCTCAGTGAATAGAGCGTCGGCCTGCGGACTCAAGGGTCACAGGTTCGATTCCGGTCAAAGGCACGTACCTTGGTTGCGGGCACATCCCCAGTGGGGGGTGTGCAGGAGGCAGCTGATCGATGTTTCTCTCTCATCGATGTTTCTAACTCTCTATCCCTCTCCCTTCCTCTCTGTAAAAAAGCAATAAAATATGTTTAAAAAAAAAAAGAAAAATATATTGGTATTGATTTCAGAGAGGAAGGGAGAGGGGGAGAGAGAGAGAAACATCGATGACGAGAGAGAATCATGGATCGGCTGCCTCCTGCACGCCCCTCACGGGGATCGAGCCCACAGCCCGGGCATGTGCCCTTGACCGGGATCAAACCTGGGACCCTTCAGTCCTCAGGGCGACTCTATCCACTGAGCCGCACGGTTAGGGCTGTCCTGCTCTTAAGGAGCTTACAGCTGAGAAGACTCGCGACAGATGATGAGCTAAGGCCAGTTTCAGATCTCCCTGAGCACAGGAGACAAGCGGGCGGTGTGGGTGAAGGCCGTATGTCATCAGGGAGGGCTCGGTGGGCTGCCCTGCTGTCCGGGAAATGGCCTTGGCCGCTGCCCTTGCCGTTCCCGCCACGCGTGCGCATGCCTGGCCGGCGGAAGGGAAGGAGGGACCCTGTGCCGGGCCTGGTGTGACGGCTGCCCCTGTGCCCTCAGGAGCTGGTTCGAGGACCACGGGCTGGCCGGCAAGCTGCGGGCCATCCAGACGGTGTCCTGCCTCCTGCAGGGCCCCTGCGACGCCGGCAACCGGGCCCTGGAGCTGAGCGGCGTCATGGAGAGCGTGATCGCCCTGTGCGCCTCGGAGCGGGAGGAGGAGCAGCTGGTGGCCGTGGAGGCCGTGATCCACGCGGCCGGCAAGGCCAAGCGGGCCTCCTTCATCACGGCCAACGGCGTGTCGCTGCTGAAGGACCTGTACAAGCGCAGCGACAAGGACAGCATCCGCATCCGGGCGCTGGTGGTGAGACGGGCGGCCCGGGCCGGCACGGGGCCGCTGGGCAGGGGTCCCCCCCCCCGCTGGCGTCTCGGGGTGCAGCCCCAGCTCAGGGCCTGTCCAGGCCAGAGGCCTGGGCCCTGCCTCGTCCCAGAGGGCTCAGGGTCCCGTCAGAGAGGGGAGCCCTGGGCAGAGAGGGCCCCTGACGAGGCCCGGGCTGCCCCGTGGAGGCGGGGGGGGGGGGAGGGTGGCGCAGCTCCAGGAGGGCGCGATGGGGAGTTTGGAGGACACGCCGGGCCAGGCTGGTGAGCAGGGCTGTGCGGAAAGGCTGGGCCTGCAGGCGGTCCCGGGAGCTGGTGGTTGGGGGCTGTCTGGCTGCCAGGAGCCTGCAGCCCTGCATCCGGGGAAGCCCGGGGCGCTTGGTCTCTTCACCCCATAAGGATCTGGACCTTGGCTGAGGCCCTGTCTTCCCCCCACACATCTTGGCTCCGCCTGTAAAAAGCTTTTTTCCTTTTTTTGGGGGGGGGGTCTGATATGGAAAACAGCAGTGCCTCCCGGGGTGCGGCCCAGAACAGCACAGCGGCCCGTGTCCGTCCCTAACCGGGTGCCGTGTCCTTGGCCCCCCCCAGTCTCACCTCTTGCCTCCAGATGCTCCAGGGGGAGCCTGGCGGGGGTGCACGGCCTCCGAGAGCCTGGCGGGTGCCGGGGACGGCCCACACCGGGGGTGCAGCAGCCCCGCTCCGCCTCCGCCCCCCAGAGGCCAGCTGGTCCCTCCTCTCCCTCCAGGGCCTCTGTAAGCTCGGCTCGGCCGGCGGGACCGACTTCAGCATGAAGCAGTTCGCGGAGGGCTCCACCCTCAAGCTGGCTAAGCAGTGTCGGAAGTGAGTCACTTGGCGTTGCTGTGGCCCCACCCCTCGGCCTGCCCTCCGGAGGGGCTCTGGGAGGCGGCGGCGGCTCCTCACCACCCTGTCTCCCCCGGGCGGCCCTCCTGGTTCTGCCCTGGGAGCTGCTTCCTGTTTTGAGCAGATGCCCCAGCCCCTGGCGCTCCCCTCCCTCCCGATCCGGTGAGCCCCTTTCACACCGCCCCGTCCGACGGCTGTCCCCTGCCTTGCCTGTGCCCAGGTGGCTGTGTAATGACCAGATTGACGCGGGCACTCGGCGCTGGGCCGTGGAGGGCCTGGCCTACCTCACCTTTGATGCTGACGTGAAGGAGGAGTTCGTGGAGGACAAGGCGGCCCTGAAGGCTCTGTTCCAGCTCAGCCAGGTAGCTCCTGGCTCTGTGGTCACCCGGGAGCCCCGCAGGCTTCCTCGGCAGACCTTGGCCAATGGCGCTCGTGGCCCCAGGGAGGGAGGGCTGGCAGCCGGAGTGGTCCCACTGTGAGGCGTCCGGAGTGGTCCCACTGTGTGGCGTCCGGAGTGGTCCCACTGTGTGGCGTCCGGAGTGGTCCCACTGTGTGGCGTCCGGAGTGGTCCCACTGTGAGGCGTCCGGAGTGGTCCCACTGTGTGGCGTCCGGAGTGGTCCCACTGTGTGGCGTCCGGAGTGGTCCCACTGTGAGGCGTCCGGAGTGGTCCCACTGTGTGGCGTCCGGAGTGGTCCCGCTATGTTATGTCCAGAGTGGTCCCACTGTGTGGCGTCTGGAGTGGTCCCACTGTGTGGCGTCCGGAGTGGTCCCACTGTGTGGCGTCCGGAGTGGTCCCACTGTGAGGCGTCCGGAGTGATCACACTGTGTGGCGTCCGGAGTGGTCCCACTGTGAGGTGTCCGGAGTGGTCCCACTGTGTGGCGTCCGGAGTGGTCCCACTGTGTGGTGTCCGGAGTGGTCCCACTGTGTGGCGTCCGGAGTGGTCCCACTGTGTGTGTGGCATCTGGAGTGGTCCCACTGTGAGGTGTCCGGAGCGGTCCCACTGTGTGGCGTCCGGAGTGGTCCCACTGTGTGGCGTCCGGAGTGGTCCCACTGTGAGGCGTCCGGAGTGGTCCCACTGTGAGGTGTCCGGAGTGTTCCCACTGTGTGTGTGGCGTCCGGAGTGGTCCCACTGTGTGGCGTCTGGAGTGGTCCCACTGTGTGGAGTCCGGAGTGATCACACTGTGTGGCGTCCGGAGCGGTCCCACTGTGTGGCGTCCGGAGTGGTCCCTCTGTGTGGCGTCCGGAGCGGTCCCACTGTGTGGCGTCCGGAGTGGTCCCACTGTGTGGCGTCCGGAGTGGTCCCACTGGGTGGCGTCCGGAGTGGTCCCACTGCGTGGCGTCCGGAGTGGTCCCACTGTGTGGCGTCCGGAGTGGTCCCACTGTGTGGCACGGGCATACTGGCCGCCCTACAGGGTTGGAAATGATGAACTCTCCAGAGGAGTTGGGGTCACGTGCGTGAGCTCCCAAAGTCTGGAGCCAGGCTGGGGCCTGGGCATGCTCCCAGATTCAGGCTGGTGCCCACGCGGTCCGGCCCAGGGCTGAGCTGGGGTCCTGGGCGCGGCCAGCACTGGTGTCAGCGCTGCTCTGCCCCCCCCCCCCCCCCGCAGTCTGAGGAGCGGGCGGTGCTCTTCGCCGTGGCCTCGGCGCTGGTGAACTGCACCAACAGCTACGACTACGAGGAGCCCGACCCCAAGATGGTGGAGCTGGCCAAGTACGCCAAGCAGCACGTGCCCGAGCAGCACCCCAAGGTGAGGCGCCTCGGAAGGAGCTGGGGGGAAGGAGCTTCCCCGGGACCGGCTGATCCGGGGCACCCCCCGCAGACAAGCCTTCCATGAAAGGGGGTTCTTCCCCGTTGTTTTCATGTTCCTCTGTCTGTGCTGTGAGGAGGGTCCCCGCTCCCTGTCTAAGGAGCCGGAGCCCCTTGCGAAGCCGCCTCCCTCCCCAGGACAAGCCGAGCTTCGTGCGGGCCCGGGTGAAGAAGCTGCTGGCTGCGGGCGTGGTGTCCGCCATGACGTGCATGGTGAAGGCCGAGAGCGCCGTGATGACCAATTCCTGCCGGGAGCTGCTGGCCAGGTGAGCCCGCGCCGGCCGAGGGAGCAGGCCCTGGGGCCGTGGCCTCTGGGGCGGGGGCGCGCTGCTCGGCCGCCTCCCTCCACTGGGCCCGCAAGTGGGGTGTCTGCCCGCCCCCCACCGCCCCTTCTCCCCGCAGGGTCTTCCTGGCTCTGGTGGAGGAGGCCGAGGACCGCGGCACGGTGGTGGCTCAGGGCGGGGGCAAGGTGAGCTGTCCGCACCCCCTCCTGGTCTGTCCTGCAGAACCTGACTCCGTGGCGGCTGCACCAGCAGTTAGAGTTAGATGTGGAGCAAAAGGCATTATAACTGGCCCTGGCCGGTGTGGCTCAGTGGGTGGAGCGTCGGCCTGCAGACTGAAGGGTCCCGGGTTCGATTCCGGTCAAGGGCATGTACCTTGGTTGCGGGCACATCCCCAGTAGGGGGCGTGCAGGAGGCAGCCGATCAATTGACCTCAGCCCCCTGCCCGGCACAGCCCATGTCTAGCCCTTAAATGGTGTTTTAGGAAGTGTTGGGTGGCCTAATGGGAGACCTCCGAGAGGCGACGAGGGTCTGAGCCCCGTGATCTGCAAGCTTGGCGGGGCGCGGGGGTGGGGGGGGGGGGCGGTGGGGAGAACAGTGAGGGCGCACAGTCAGGGCCTCGGGGCCTGGCAGCTTGGGCCTCACGTCCGGGCACGTCGTGATCCCCGAAGGGCTTGTCCCCACAGGCTCTGCTCCCGCTGGCCCTGGAAGGCACTGACGTGGGGCAGACGAAGGCGGCCCAGGCGCTCGCCAAGCTCACCATCACCTCCAACCCGGAGATGACCTTTCCCGGAGAGCGGGTGCGTGTCCCCCGCCCAGCCTGGCCTCCCCTGCACCCCGCGCTGGGCCCCGACGGCCCCTGACCCGGCGGTGGCTCCTCCTGAGGACCCACAGGAAGTGGCCGCTTTGCCGAGCCCCGGGAAGGGGCGGGCAGCCTGCTGCTGGGCGGACCGCCCACTGTGGGGTCGGGGGGCTGGTGGGGGCTGGGCCGGGCAGCCCTGACAGGGGGGTGCACCTCGCAGATCTATGAGGTGGTCCGGCCCCTTGTGTCCTTGCTGCACCTCAACTGCTCCGGCCTGCAGAACTTCGAGGCGCTCATGGCTCTCACGAACCTGGCGGGGATCAGTGAGCGGCTCCGGTGAGGCTCCTCGGGGTGCGGGCCTGGGCGGGGTTTCAGGGCTGAGGCTAGCCCCTCACAGTTTGGAAAGCAGTCTTTGGTCCTTGCTGTATTTTATTTTAAAATATATTTTATTGATTTTTTACAGAGAGGAAGAGAGAGGGATAGAGAGTTAGAAACATCGATGAGAGAAACATTGACCAGCTGCCTCCTGCACACCTCCTACTGGGGATGTGCCCGCAACCAAGGTACATGCCCTTGACCGGAATCGAACCCGGGACCCTTCAGTCCGCAGGCTGACGCTCTATCCACTGAGCCACACCGGTTAGGGCGGTCCTTGCTGTATTTGAGAGCCCTCTTCCATACAGCTGAGGGGATAGCTCCACGAGGACAGGGCTCTCGGCCGTGGCCTGGCCGGTTGGGCTCAGTGGATGGAGTGTCAGCCTGCAGCCCGGAGGGTCCCGGGTTTGATTCTGATCAAGGGCACATACTTGAGTTGCAGGCTTGTTCCCGGCCCCAGTCAGGGCATGCATGGGAGGCACACAATCGATGTGTCTCTCTTAAAAAGATATTTTATTGATTTTTTACTGAGAGGAAGGGAGAGGGATAGAGAGTTAGAAACATCGATGAGAGAGAAACATCAATCAGCTGCCTCCTGCACACCCCCCACTGGGGATGTGCCCGCAACCAAGGTACATGCCCTTGACCGGAATCGAACCTGGGACCCTTCAGTCTGCAGGCCGACGCTCTATCCACTGAGCCAAACCGGTTTCGGCCAATGTGTCTCTCTTACATCGATGTTTCTCTCTCTGTGTCTCTCCCTCGCCTTTCCACTCTCTCTAAAAAAACAAAAAATCAATGGAAAGGTATCTTTGGGTGAGGATCAATGAAAAGAAAAAAAAAAAAAGGCTCTTGGCCATCACTGCAGGCTCCAGAGTCAGCTGCCTGGGTTCGAATCCTGGTTTCTCTGGTTACTGTCGTGTAACCTCAAGCAAGTTCCTTAATCGCTCCATGCCTCAGTTTCCCCTCTGTGAAATGGGATGGTGGTAGTACCTGCCTCGTCGAATCGTGGTGAAAAGAATTAAATGAGAAAGTACATCTAAAAGCTCTTAATACGCAGGTGCCTGCCTCCCAGCGATGTGCCCAGTGGATACATATTAGCTGTCCTTGCTTACGCCTGGCTCACGCCACAGCCTTGGTTTTCTCCTCTGCAAAGTAGTCATGCCAGTCACACCTGCACCTCCAGCAGGGGGCGTGGGGAGGACGAGGTCAGACAGCCCGAGTGCCAGGTCAGGGCTAGGGCTCCATGGCAGTGTCAGCATCGCCCTCACCCCCACCCTGGACCCCGAACTCCTGGTCCAGAGCCTTTCCCCTGGTCCCACGTGAGCTCCCGGGCCTGGTGAGAAGGCTGGAAACCGCTGCAGTTCACACCTGGTGCAGGAGGGCCGTGTCCAAGGGAAGCCCTCGGCCCAGGGCCGGGCGGCGTGGGGACGCGGTGGCGGAGGCCCTGATGGCGCCAACCCGCCCGCCCGTGGCTCCGCAGGCAGCAGATGCTGAAGGAGAAGGCTGTGCCCATGATTGAGGGCTACATGTTTGAGGACCACGAGCTGATCCGCCGCGCGGCCACGGAGTGCATGTGCAACCTGGCCATGAGCAAGCAGGTGAGGCGTGAGCCAGGCCGTCCCGGGGGCGGGGGTGCAGACGCGCCTGCGCGTGGGCGGGCCTGGCCGCCGCGGACCGGTCACCTCCCCCTTCTGGCCACAGGTCCAGGACCTCTTCGAAGCCGAGGGCAACGACCGCCTGAAGCTGCTGGTGCTGTACAGCGGGGAGGACGATGAGCTGCTGCGGCGGGCGGCCGCCGGGGGCCTGGCCATGCTCACCTCCATGCGGCCCTCTCTGTGCAGCCGCATCCCCCAAGTGGTCAGTGCCTCTCCCCTGGGGGGAGTGGAGGCGGGCACGGCCCCAGCGGGGCCTTGGCGGGTGGGAGTGCCCCCTGCCGGGGCTCAGCCTGTGGCCCGGTGCTCACGCGACTGTTCCCTGCAGACCACGCACTGGCTGGAGATCCTGCAGGCCCTGCTCCTGAGCCCCAACCCGGAGCTGCAGCACCGGGGCGCCGTGGTGGCGCTGAACATGGTGGAGGCCTCGCGGGAGACGGCCGGCACCCTGATGGAGAGCGAGGTGCTGGAGATCCTGTCCGTGCTGGCCAAGGGCGCCGAGGGCCCCGTCTCCAGGGCGGCCGTGGCTTGCCTGGGGAAAGCGGTGGAATACGGGCTCATCAAGCCCAACCAGGACGGGGAGTGAGGGGCTGTCTGGGCACCACTGGGCACCACTGCGCACCGCAGCCCGGGCACCAGCACGTGCAGCCGTGGCCTCGGGGCTGGGCTGCCAGCCCTCTGGCCTCCCCCCCCACCCCCGGCTGCCCTTGGAAGTCCTCTGTCCGGAGTCAGGGGCCACACGCCGCCAGCACTACCTCCAGCCTCACGCAGAGGGCTTTTCCTGCCACCGCAGACACGGGGACAGACGGGCGCACTCCGCACTCCGCCAGGGTTCCCGCACCCGCGCACACCCCGCAGGCAGGGAGCGTCACCGCCGCTAGCGGGACGGCCGCCCCCAATAAAAGCGTGTGGAACTCCAGCGTGTGGCCTGTCCGTGGGCCGGGGAAGGCCGGCTGCGGTCCGTCTGTGGAGCCGGAGCTGTGGGCCCAGTGCCCGCGGGAGCCGCTCTGCGAAGGAACCCCGTGGATCCCCCACCCCCGGGCCCGTGGGTCGCTGCTCATCCCGTTGGAGGCTCAGGGGTTGAGCCCAGAATCGAACCAATGGACAAGGGAACGGGTTTAGGGCACAGACTCCGGAGGCGGCCTTGACTCTGACCACGCGCAGGGCTGGGACTCGGGTGGGCGTGTCCCCGGGCCGTTCTCCGGCACCTGGGCCGGCGGGCCAAGCCCAGTCGAAGCTCATTGGCTCATCGGGGTAGATGACAGGTCCCGGAGCCAATGGGAGGTACGGCGGCGGAGGCGCCCGCCTACTACCGCTGCTTCCGGTCGGGCCGCAGTCCGGCAAGCGTGCGGGAGACTGGGTGGCGGGGTGCCCCCCGGGGTGCCCCCTCCCGCCGGCCCCTGCTCGCCACCCTTTCGTCTCCGATCCTTAGGAGGGTCCCCAAGGGCTTCCAGGCTGTGCTCGGCGGGGGGCCGGGACCCTCTGGTCCACCTCTGCCTCGGACCCACGCCCGCCGGAGGTTCGTCCCCTTAGCAGCTTGGGCCGCACTGGCTCCGCGGGACCGGGGCTGGACCGGCCGCGGCGGGACCGCGGGCACCGAGGTGAGCACCGCCCGCCCGGGCGTGACGCCACAGCCCTGCGACAGCCAATGGGCGCCTCGCCTGGCGCGGGCCTCCCACGCCGTCCCCTGCGCCGCCCGCGGGCCCTGGACAGGTGACTCCTTCCGGGGTGCCGCCCGCGCCCCGCCCCCCACCCTGGATTCTGCCCCTCGGAAGGGGCTGCCCGAGGGGATGGAGGGCACAGGGTCAAGATCAGAGTCATCCCTTGCGCCGGGATGGACACGGAAGGGGTGAGGGACCCAGGTCCGAGTCCAGGAGCTTTGGTCTCAGGCGAGCCCCAGGATCTGACCCCCAAGTTCTCATCACGCTGCACCGAGAAAGCGGGGTGCTGTTGGAAGCCCTAGACGCCTGTCTCCCCACTGATGTGTGGGCTCCTTGGGACAGACAGCCGTCCCTCTCGGGCCCGAGTAAAAGGATCAATGAATGCGTGTGGAATGAATAAAAGACTAGATGGGGCCCACACACATGGGATAATGTGCCGGACACTGGGAATTTGGGAGCCACAGGGGCTCAGATCCTCGTCCAAGGCCCGAGGGAGAGGGCGCTTCAATCCCTGGGGCCCCCTTTGTGGGACGCTGAGCTTGCTTGAGCCAAACGGGAGGACGGGGACGTGGCCCCACTCCACGCAGCTCAGAATCCTGCACCTGGTGGGACCTGAGCCAAGGCTCCGCCCCGCGAACGTGTGGAGTGGATGTCGTCCGGCTCTGTGGTCAGGAGGGTGGTGCTCTCCCCGCTGACAGGTCCCGCCAAGGGCCGCCCGCCTGCGAGGTCCCAGTCCCGTCGCCTGCCCAACCGTGTGGCGGCCAGCAGAGGGCGCCCTAGGGCATGGCCGAGGAGCGCCCCGGGTCCTGGTTCGGCTTCGGTTTCTGCGGCTTCGGGCAGGCGCTGGGCTCGGGCCGCGGGCGCCAGGTGCTCAGCCCCGAGCCGCTGCGCGTGCCGGACGCGGGCACCGACATCTGCCGAGTGAGCGCCGCCTGGAGCTACACCGCGATCGTGAGCCGTGAGCGCCCCCTCCCTTCCCCGGCCTGCCCCTCCCGGCCCCGCCCACTCCAACTCCGGCCCCGCCCACCCCATGCACGCCAGGCCCCGCCCCCGCTATGTGTCCCCGCCTCCTGCTCACCCGCTCCCCTCCCGGCCCCGCCCCCTCCCTCCAGGCCCCGCCTCTGCCACGTGTCCCCGCCTCCTGCTCACCCGCTCCCCTCCCGGCCCCGCCCCTCCCTCCAGGCCCCGCCCCAGCCACGTGTCCCCGCCTCCTGCTCACCCGCTCCCCTCCCGGGCCCGCCCCCTCCCTCCAGGCCCCGCCCCAGCCACGTGTCCCCGCCTCCTGCTCACCCGCTCCCCTCCCGGCCCCGCCCCCTCCCTCCAGGCCCCGCCCCAGCCACGTGTCCCCGCCTCCTGCTCACCCGCTCCCCTCCCGGCCCCGCCCCCTCCCTCCAGACCCCGCCCCGCCTCCTGCTCAGCCCGCCTCTCCCGCAGGTGCGGGCCGGGTGCTGCTGTCGGGCTCGGCGGGCGGCGCGGCCGAAGGCTGCCGGGACGCGTGGGCCTCGGAGACGCTGCTCGTGGTGCTGCGCGACGGGCGGGGACCCAGGCCCGGGGCCGAGCTGCAGGCCTGGGCGCCCGGCTCGGCGCTGCGCGGGGAGCCCCTCTGGGCCCAGACCGTGGCGCCGGAGGCCGGGCGGGAGGACGGAGCGGGCTCTGGACCCC